>NC_136060.1:370259687-371459687 GCF_964261635.1 Lissotriton helveticus
TCAAAGATGATCAAGAAGTTTATCTGAATGGAGAGGAATGCACTGAGACGCCAGATCATTCACTAATGTGTAGGCACATACAGTTACACGGTTCATGCAACAAACACCGACCAAATATGGCTTGCGTGTTGCAAGGCACGCCAGTTCCTGCTATCATCCCCACGTTCAAGTTGTTGGAAAATGGTAGTTATTTGATGCTCAATAA
Organism: Lissotriton helveticus; assembly: GCF_964261635.1. Taxonomy (NCBI): domain Eukaryota; kingdom Metazoa; phylum Chordata; class Amphibia; order Caudata; family Salamandridae; genus Lissotriton; species Lissotriton helveticus. The sequence goes on from NC_136060.1 coordinate 370,259,893, forward strand.
TGAAGATTGTTCTGGGTTAATTAAAAGTATTCCTTTTATCGTAACAGTAAATGAACGGGTTATTTGCTGCAGAAATGTTCTATTTCCTCCCACACATGAACATAGGGAGTTTTCAATCTGGCCACAAATACCAACCTTGGGAGCACATTTCAACGGCATGGCAAGAATAAGAGCTCTTTTGTCTCAGAGAGAGGTGGCCTTGAGTTCGGCCCGTGAAACTTTCGTGCTTCACATAGCGAACACCCGTACAGAGGTGCAGACCCTTTTAAATACTGATTCGCCTTTGCATTTCAGCGACATGGTTCGGACTATCTTTAACGCGTCCTCCACAAAGGCCCTGGCGCACTTTTTGAAAGTTGTTACCAGTGGTCTCGTGACTTCATTTGAGAAAATCTTTGGAGTCTTTCATTCTATTTTTTCTACTCTGCTTCGTGGATTCCCATTTTTACTTGCATTACCAGCGGACGCTCTTGTGCTTTTTTACATTTTTAAATATGGATGTCCCTCCTGTGCAAGCTCCCGCCCTGCAGCTGCTGACACTGTTCCGCAATCGCATGCTAGAATATTATGGCACAATGCCGTTGGCGATATTAAGCACGGCATATGGATTATCTTTTCGATTCTCCTACTTCACCTGTGTCCAGCCTGTATTTCACTGCCTGACCTGTGATTTCGATTGGGCCATTGATTTGTGTCTCTGCGGACCGGTTTCTCCTGACGTCGACTTTAATCAGCTGATGACTCCTATCATTACTCACGAGTTGGTTTGTCCTGGCGAAAGGATTATGGCTGTGGCATTGATGCATGGACTAATTGGTCCCTGGAATTTACTGGCGGCAACACAGTCTTTCTTGGAACAGAGCTTTCTTGAAAACCCACCGAGCTGTCCTCTGATGGTGATAGAGGATCCGGTGCTGGGAGAGCACGTATGTTCTTTTCCGCTTTTAAATTGGATGGCTGAACTCTTTTCGGATGAAGACGGTGACTTCCTATTGGAGGCTGTTGCAGCTTATTTTGCATACACAGTTATGTCATAGACCTTTTTCATGTTTGATATGCTGAGTACTAGCATTTCATTGACAATTCATTGACTTATTTGTCAAGTTTTTATTATTTAGCTTGCCTATTGGCTTAAGCCTCGATAAAGTAGTTGGCTGTTTTATTTTTCTTTAGCATTAAATTTTCCTAGTTTTTAATGTTTTACCTTGCGGACCGTCCACATATAAAGTTGCAATCTGCTCTCATGAGATGGCACTTCTATTATCTTATTCAGTTCGTTTCCGGATCATGGGGAGGTGTCATCTAGGTCCTGGATATCTTTACACCGTGTTAAGTTAGCATGGGCTCATTACCGGTTTAAACGCCATTTTTCCTTTTTTGCAACTTCTGCACACGACACTTAGTTGTTGCTTTAGCTTTCAACCTAGTAGTTCATCGTGGTTTACATGAGAATAATATGTTATTGCTCTACTATCTGCTTTGCTTGTTAAACTATATCTGTACAGCGAGTGCTGAAGTTTCAAGAACAACACGATACAGAATTGTTATGAGGTCTGATCTCCACGACTTCATACTCATAACATAAGTGCAGCTTCTGCCAATTCTGGGCATGAGGCGGGTTTTATATTGCTTTGCCGAACACACATACACAACAGTTGATGCGGTTCACATGAAGAGAGAGCTGGTGTATGCTGATGTGATTCCTTCAAATCTAAGACACTAAAGTATGGGCACGCCCTAAACCAACACAAACAGACCTTCTTAGCAAATAATATAATATGTGTATTAGGGAGGGTGAGATATAAGCAGCCGCGGGCCGTGGAGGGAGTTACGGTGGGGCAGGGAGGCGGGGAGGGGCAGGGTGGAGCCCTCTCCACCCTGCCCCTCCCCCTCCCCGCCTCCCTGCCCCACCGTAACTCCCTCCACGGCCCGTGGCTGCTTATAAGTGTTGCTAACTCTTATTCATTTACAGCATGTTAACATACTGTCACCATTCGCTTTCTATGTACTAGTAACTATGCTGGTAATTTTGCTACTGATAATATGTGTACTTGTATTATCTAAGATACTACGCCTGAGAAGACGGCATTCGTAAATAAACATTTCAAATACACATGTGTTCTTCTTAACTCCATGTTCTGGTTTCTAAGAAATATATAACGACCGACTGTTCATGAGTTCCACGTATCCTGAGGTACTATAAGTTCATATTCTGGATTGTCTAAACATTGAGAGTTTGTTATATCCAATGTGACACTGTACCTAGCTTACTAAGGGGTTTTTGATTACTAAGGTGAGTTTTGGGACACCCTAATTCGCCGAGGTTCCAATCCTCTGTCCACAGTTCTGTGTGAGAACAGAAACCCTGCGACAGGGGCACCCCCGACCCTTGCTGGAGCTTCATCACACTTGCGATACAACTCCAGCAATGCGCCACCTTTACGGCACAGATACATCACGCATCTGTGCTGTTTTTGCCCCATGATGCGCCGCATTGTAAATGCAGCACACCATAGGTGACGGAACAGCGGCACAGAATGACTAACACATCCCTGGTGATGCGCCAGTCATCATAAATCTATCCCTATGCTTCTTATCTTGTTAGAGATGAACCGCCATATGTATCATCAAAGTTTTTTGCATTTCCTAAAGAGCGAACTTTAAGGAATAAATAGCGATTCTTTACCATTCCTAGTTTGCGATGAGCTATTTGCTAATTACAAATTACCCATTCATTTCCTTCATTTCCATAGGGCGGTTGGACTCACTTTTAGCTCGAACGGCTGAATGGATTTCCACGAAACTTGGCAAAATTGTAGGGACTGGTAGCCCGATGTGCCTTTGCTATGTCTCAAGATATATGCTCCAGTGGTTTTTACGAAAATTAACTTTGAAAAATATATATTGGGCTACATTGGCCTATATATATGTTGGAGACCAAATGTAGCCCAATGTAGCCCAATGAAGCCCAATGAAGCCCAATGTAGCCCAAAGATGGCCGCCAGAGACAAAAAAAACAAATGTAGCCCAAATATCAGCCAGATGTAGCCCAACTATAGCCCAGTGACAGAATGACCAATCAGCTTCGCAAACCTCCGTTACGCGAAGCGGAGCGCTGTTACAGATATATATCTTTTTTTGAACGTTAATTTCTCAAAATCCACTGGAGCACATATATTGAGACCTAGCAAAGGCACATCGGGCTACCAGTCCCTAATATTTTACCAAGTTTCGTGCAAATCCATTCAGCCGTTCGATTATTATTATTATTTTTTTTTTTTGCCCCGCGGGGCCCTTTTAAAACCTCCATATCAAACCTAGGGGGTCAGCGATGATCTACTATGCCCCCTTATGGTCATTTGCCCCTTCGCTTTGGCCTCCTCTTGTCTCTCGATCCTACCGAGAGACAAGATGGCGGCCGCTACGGACTGTTTGGAATGTTTACAGACGCCGGAGAACCAATCAGCTTCGCTTCACAAAGCTCCGTTGCGCGAAAAGTACGCGTACTGGAGCGCTGCCCGGTCCGCTGTTACAGATATATATCTTTTTTTAAACGTTAATTTCTCAAAATCCACTGTAGCACATATATTGAGACCTACAAAAGGCACATCGGGCTACCAGTCCCTACAATTTTGCCAAGTTTCGTGCAAATCCATTCAGCCGTTCGGGCTAAAAGTGAGGCCAACCGCCCTATGGAAAACTCAATGTTAAAAACACGTTTTGGGACCCCCCTTTTTTCTCGACCCCCCCCTGGACGAACCCCCCCCCCAATTTTCAGGGGCTGCTCAGAAACCAAATGTGCCATTTTCCTGAAAATTTCAGCCAATTCCGTCCACAAACGCCAAAGTTATTTGACATAGAATTTTCAAAAATCCCATAGAGAAAAAATCCTAACTATATATACCTACTGGCGACCGCCAGTAGGTAATACACACATATATATATATATATACACACACATATATATATATATATATATATATATATATATATACACACACATATATATACACACACATATATATATACACACATATATATATATATATATATATCTCCACCACTTTTCTTCACAAGGAAGTTGACCACCTGGCTCTATGGTTTCAGGATTTTACGCCACTGTAGAATCAATAGCTTGGTCAAGTAGGGTTTGCTGATGGGTCAAGATGGCCATATAATCATGTTATGTCAAAGAATTTGGCGTTGATCAGGTGGCTGCTTTGCAAATATTGGCTAAAGGGATGTTGGCTAGGAAGGCTATAGTAGTGGTCTTTTTGGAAGTAGAGTAGTGCCTAGGAGTGGCGTGGAGGACCCTCTTCATCTTGAGAAAGAAAGTCTGCCACAAAATCTGACTGGGAAGAAGACTGAAAGCTACATGGTCCGGTTAAGATGGAAGGGCAACACTACCCTAGAAAGGAACTATGGGTTGATTCTAAGAACAACACTATCCCTGTGGACCTCTTACCTTCGGTAACGCTTTTTCTGGTGGATACAGAATTTGTCTGTGGATTCCTCACCTTCTGAATTTCCTCTTGCGCAGCATTACACAGTACATTTTTTCATAGCTCTCCCACGTCGATGAGGACGTCACAATGATACAGCTCCGCTCGCGACTCCATGTGACATAACTGGAGCCATAAGACCTTGTCGGCATGCTAACGTCAGTTCTACTTATTCCATCCACGCCTTCGAGGCGAACAGGTGAACCAACATTATTTCACAGTATACAACATATGCATAAATATACACAGTATACGATTAAAAGAAAGACAACTGGAAATTCTAAAATATAGACTTTTTCTAGCGACAAGCATCATCTCATTTCAAATGAGAATGAAATCTAAGAATTTCATACCCAAAATTATTTTTGCTATAAGTAGGCAGACAATGGGGAGGCGGGTGGGTCAGTGAGGAATTGCGATTCTCCTATTAACATGACCAGAGAATCTGGATTTCATTTAAGACACAGTCCATTTTTTCCAGATGTTATTATATCTGTAGTGAGTTCCTGGTGCCCACGATTCACCGAGGAGAGTGACAGCAGATGACGAAAGTCCAGACAATTGGTTAGATTGCCTCACACTTTCCAGGCAAGAACGTTCAAACTCCCCGAAAGAACTAGGTGGTGATCCTCTCAGTTTGCGTTTAGAACCAGGCCTTTTGTTGCAGGAATCAGGAAAGGGATATCACAAGACAGTTCCAGAGCTGTGGGGAACCACGCTTGAGAGGGCCAGAAAGGAGTTACCAGGACCAGAGAGCACTGTTCCTGCCTCACTTTCTGAAGGACCCTCTGTATCATTACGAATCGGTAAGGAGCCCATGATTGGAGAAAGGCGTTCACTGCTAGAGCGCCCGGGTCTGGCATTCAGCTGAAATATTGAGGGAGCTGGAAAGTCAACCGGCTGGCAAAGAGGTCCACGTCGAAAGGGCCCCAGAACAGAGACAAAGAATTGAAAACGTTCACGTCGAGTTTCCAATCGCTGAAATCTTGAAGAAATCTCGAGTTCCAGTCCGCTGAGAGGTTCGATTTCCCGGGGAGGTATTCCGCCCTCAACGAAATCTTGTGTTCCAAACAGAACATACAAAATTTCTTTGCCAATTCTGAAAGGTCTGGAGATCTCGTTCCACCAAGGCGGTTGATATACGAGACTGCAGAGACGTTGTCCATCTTCAAAAGAACGGATCTGCCCTCAAGAGAGTGTCTGAAACTCATTAGGGCATAGAGACCGGCAGTCAACTCTAAGAAGTTTATATGGTGGGATGATTCTGTTTGAGACCATACCCCACCGGTGTCTTGGTCTAGGAGGCGTGTCCCCCAACCATGAAGGCTGGCGTCTGACTCCAAGACAAAGTCTGGAGTCGAACCGAAGATCGCTCTTCCGTTCCAAGCATCCAAATTGTCTAGCCACCAAGAAAGTTCCAATCTCGCTTGATGATCTAGGGAAACAGGATTCCCGTACCATAGGCCTGACGTGAGGACGTTGGCTTTTACTCTCTGGAGGGCACAGTAGTTCAGGGGACCTGGGAAGATCGCTTGAATCGAAGAAGAAAGTAAACCCAGGAGTCTGGCCTACTCTCGGAGAGTTAGGGATTGCTGTTTCAGTGCAAACCTGATTTCCTTTCGAATTTTGGCAATTTTCTTTTTGGGAAGTAAGAGGAGACATTTGGAGGTGTCTACGGTGAAACCTAGGAACTCTAGAGACTTGGAAGGGGAAAGAATGGATTTTTCTTGGTTTATAATGAAGCCCAGATTCTCTATGAGATTCATGGAGATGTTGAGATCTTTCATGAGCTGGGAACGAGTTTGACACATGATGAGGATGTCGTCCAAGTAGATAATGAGACGAATACCTCTTGCTCTTAGGATAGAGACAATTGTTCTCATGACCTTGGTGAAGCACCAAGGAGCAGATGTGAGGCCGAGAGGAAGGGCCTGGAACTGAAAGAGGCGACCGTCCCATATAAATTGGAGAAAGGCTTGATGATATATTGCCATAGGGATGGTAAAATAGGCTTCCTTTAAATCCAACTTGACCAGCCAGTCTCCTTGGAGGAGAAGGTCTCTGAGAAGATGGATGCCCTCCATCTTGAAATGTTGATAAACAAGGTATTTGTTTACCTACCGAAGGTTTATCACTGGTCTCCAACCTTTGTCCTTCTTCTCGACTAAGAAAAGTGGATAAAATTGTCGGTTGGAGAGGTAGAAGCCTCCACCACTGGAGCCTCTTCCTCTTCCAGATGAGAAGGGCCGAAGGTTTCTGCAGCCGGAAGAGCGGCCCCTTCTTCCGGCCGGACCAAAAAGGTTTGTAGGGAATACACGTTTCATGTTATTCTGAGCTTTATCCAAAGCAGTGAAAGTTGCGACATACTTTCCAATTGTTTTGATCATATCTTCTCTGAAGAGGAGACCTTTAGGTTTATTTGAAGGTTCTTCCTCTGCAAGATCCCCTAGTTTTGGGTTAATTCTATTAAGGATAGTCTTCCTCCGCTCGATGTTAAGAGCAGAGTTGGCGTTGCCTAGAAGTACTATTGCCCTCTGGCTCCAGCCTCTTATTAGATTAGTATCAAGGGGCGAATTAGAGATGTGCTAAGTCCAGGATTCTAGTAAGGGGGCCTAGAAGGTCAAGGAGACGATCCTGACAAGCCTTAAGGGCACTTTCAAGGCCTTTTCTGGGATCCTTACCCAGTTTGAATAAAAACTTTGAGGTCAGGATTGAGGTTGGGTGTTTGGCAGACTTTATCTTCAATGAATGGCCTAGGGCATACCTCATAGTATTGCGTGTTTCTCTCTCAAGAGAGTTTCTCAGCCATTTAGTCACAAACTTTGCGACGTGGTCGTGTGGGTACCATCTGGAGCTGTTAGGGTGGGAGGTATTGTTCAGGGAGAACATTTCTCCACCTAGAGGGTCAAGAATCGCGTCTTTTGAGGAGGGGGAAGAGTCTGCCTCCGAAAGTGTATTAAGATCCAAATCATCTAAGTCCTGCTCATTGGGGTCAAGAAGAAATTCATCAAAGGGGTCGTTGAAGATCTCGTCTTCGTCTGAGCTAGAAACAACAGGTGCACTGTCAACAATTGTGCATAATGTAGCCTCCTTGTCTTGTAATGAAATCCACAGGCAGATTCTGTATCCACCAGAAAAAGCATTACCAAAGGTAAGTAACTTGTTCTTCTGATGGATACATGTGCTTGTGGATTCCTCACCTTTTGAATTGAATCCCCAAGCAGTTCCGTCCCTGGAGGAGGGCCTACCTACACCAAAAAACCCTGCGGCACAGTCACCTCTGAATCTAAGAAGTAATGCTTCACAAAAGTGTGGAGGGAGGTCCAAGTTGCCACCTTTCAGATGTCTACAACAGGGACACCTCTAGCCAAAACTGAAGGAGAAAACTTAGCTCTAGTGGAATGAGCTCGAAAACCTTCAGGACACTCCTTCTTGGCCAAGGCGTGGCAGATCTTGATGCAGAGGATGATCGTTCACTTGTGGAAAGCCTTGCCCTTCATTTTTCCCATGTATCCAATGAGGAGTTGGTCGTCCAACCTTAAGTCTTTAGACCTGTCCAGGTAGAAGCTGACTGCCCGCTTAGCTTCCAGGCGTTGAAGTCTCTCCTCCTCCTTAGAAGGGGGAGGGGGAGGGGAGGATAGAAAGTGGGTAGAGTGATAGATTGCCCTAGGTGGAAAGGAGTGAAACAGACCTTCCATTAGCTCTGGTCCTAAGAACCATCTAATCTGCATGATTAGAGGTGAAAGGAGGCTTAGAACTAGGAGCCTGTAGCTCACTAACCCTCCTAGCCGAGGTAATCACAATCAGAAAAATTGTCTTGAATGATAGAAGCCTCAATGGACAACTATATAGAGGCTCAAAGGGGTACCCAATCAAGAACTAAAGTTAAATCCACTGCAGGCATAATAAACGGAGTGGGAGGAAACCGGTTAGTGAGACCCTTAATGAATCTCCTGCCTATAGGAGACTTAAACAACGAAGGTTGGTCTGTTAAGCAAAGAAAGTCTGACAAGGCAGACAAGTAGCCTTTAACAGTTGCCATAGCACAACCCAGCTGAGCCAAGGAAAGAGTGAAACTCAGAATATCTGACAAATGGGCCTGAAAATGATCTGTTGATCTATCTCTGCACCATTTAACAAACTGTGCCCACCTACCAGAATAGACAGATTTGGTGGAGTGTCTTCTGGACGATTATATAACATCCACCAAATCCGCTGGGGAAAATAACTCAGGTTGCCCCATTCAATCTCCAGGCATGAAGGTGCAGGCTCTGGAGGTGGGGGTGTAGAACCTGCCCCAGCGACTGCAAGAGGAGGTCTGTCCTGAGATGGAGACTGATCGGAGGGTGCAATGAGACGTGAATGAGGTCTGTGTACCACACCCTTCTTGGTCAATCGGGGGCGATCAATATGACTTGGGCTCGGTCTTGATGAATCATCCTCAGAATCAAGAATATGGGAAGGAATGCGTAAAGAAGCTGTGAGCCCCAATCTAATTAATATGTGCCCTCCAACCGTCCCCGCATCGGATACTGGAGACTGCTGAACGACGGGGAACGCGTTCTCGTGAGTGGCAAACAGGTCTAGCTGAGGAAACCCCCTCATCCTCAAAATGTGATGGACCACCTCCGGATGAAGACGCCACTCATGATCGGCCAAGTATTGCCGACTGAGACTCTCCGCACGCACATTCTGCACGCCATCCAGATGATTTGCAATTACACAAATCTGATGGCCCTGAGCCCAGGATAAGAGCCCCAGAGCCTCTCTGCAGAGACAAAATGACCCTACTTCTCCCTGTTTGTTTACGTACCACATCAAGGCAGTGTTGTCAGTCAGGGCCTGAACTGACTGACAGCGGAGGGAGGGGGAAGAATGGCTTGAGCGCCAAACGCATCCCCCGCGATTCTAGAAGATTGATGTGAATCAATCTCATCTCTGAAGACCAAAGACCCTCGATCTCTAGAACCCCCAGATGAGCATCCCACCCCAGAGTGGAGGCATCCGTTATCACTGTGGCCACCGGAGAGGGAGGTTGAACCAGCTTCTCTTGAGACAGGTTGCCTGGATCACTCCACCAGAACATCTCCGCTCCAGTGTCTCTGGAGATTATGACCACCTCGCTGAGATCCCCGTTGTGTTAAAAGCCCTGCCTCCGGAGGGACCACTGGAGTGCCCTCATGTGCCAGCGTGCATGGTTTACCAACAATATGCAGAAAGCGAACAGACCGAGCAGGGGCAGAACCTTCAGGACTGGAACAGCCGTCCCATCTTTAAACATTGGAATCATAGCTTGGGTGTCTAGAATCCTCTGAGGAGGCGGGAAAGCCCAGCTCACAGTAGTGTCCAGTACTGCCCCTATGAGCAGGTTGCGCTGGGAGGGTACCAGGTGCGATTTGGGTACATTTATCGAAAAACCCAAGTCGAACAACAGCGGTGTTGTTACTTGAAGATCATGAAGCACCATCTCTGGTGACCTTGCCTTAAGCAGCCAGTCGTCCAGATAGGGAAACACAGGAATCCCCAACCTTCTGAGATGTGCTGCCACCACAGCCATCACCTTGGTGAAGACTCGAGGTGCAGTAGTAAGACCGGTTACAATAGCGATCGATAGGCTTTGACCAGCTCACGATCGTGCAACATGTTGGACTCCACCCAGCCCAAGCACTGCAGGAACGAAGTATGCACCAGTCCCCCTTCCCCTGCCCACTGGCCACCCACAAGATAACCACTGTGGATGCACCAATGAACCTGAAAAGAGGGTGGTAAATGTAAAAGACACCAAGTCTTCCACCCTTAAGGCACGATAGGACACAGCTCCCTCCTCCACGCTTCTGCACCTATAAAGAACAAAGGAAACTCCTTGCATAAGTTTACGTTACAACACACTGTACTACCCCACCTCTAGTGACCATGTCCTGCCACAACATTCACGATGTCTCTTACCAGTGGGCAGTGCAGGCTCAGCTCCGTGAAGGCTTTAGGCATTGAAAGAACGACGTGATGAATCCAAGAGAAAAAAGAACTCTTGAAATAACAGGCCAATCAGGATCTATCGTGCACTATGTCCTTCGTTTTAGACTTTATGCTCACGAGAGGGGAAAAAGGACTAAGACGACAAAAATGTCTATGCCAGAAAAAAAAACCTTCGTTATTTATCCATGTTCGTAAGGGAAAGGGACTGGGGTACCAAGAGCTTCGGTAGGACCGGGATTCCCAGCGTCTAGTAAACAAAACAGCCCTTCGCGGAGTGACCCAAAACGTCACTACCGGCTGAACGACGCGGATAGGCGTCCAAGTGAGGAAACGCTGGAAGTCGACAAACGCCCTGCAAACTGCCAGCGTCCTCCCCAGATCCAGGAAACCATAAAGGGCACAAATCAATAGCACGGCAAGGCGAACGGGAGCCCCCGAACCACCATGAACGCACAGTTAACGCTGGGAAAAGTACAGAAGGGACACACACAAAAATAAGGGGGAGTGACAGGACAGGAAAAAGCGGAACCTGCTACTAACTATCTACAAAGGGAAGGCAGTCATAAGCAGGGGAAGAAAAAACAGGAACAACTACTCCTCTCACGAGCCCGTGAGGAGGAGGAAAAATGGAACCCAGGACAGCAGGTAATATCCAGAAGCAACAGCAACCAAGAGACCAGGATACCGGAATCCACACAATGGCAATAACAAGCAATGAGGTAAAGGTAGGACCAACATTTATCCCACCGCCCACAGGTCATGTGATGTCAGTACATGGTCACTGAGAGAGGACTAGCCCTGAATCCTAACACAACACAGGCTCGGTCCGTTTTTGTGAATCCAGATGGCTGATTTTTGCAAAATCGCGATGTTTAACACCAGTCTAATATGGCGGCCATTCTGTTGATGGCTTTTGTAGTCCCTTTGCTATGTCTACCAACGAGCTCCTTAAAACCGGCGTGCCCGAGTGCACGGTTCTATCGTCTGAAATTATCGCGGCAGTAGGAATTTACAGGTAAGAATTCTGCAGGCTCGATTTGCTGGTTGCCGCTCTCTAGTTCTGTTGTTGAGAGGCTGATGCATGGCTAGCTATGTGCAGCATGCACGATTCTCTTCGATAGTTTGCCCTGCAGTTGATAGGCTAATGCACAACTATTTATGTGCCGAGGCGTGTAGGTATAGAGAATTTCGGTCCCTTATGGATAGATGCATTCAGTGGATCCTGATTTCGACCTGTTGTTATGATTTACTCTTATTTTTAATGTGATGGGTAGTCTGCTGGTGGCTACCTGGTGCGGTAACGATTCCCACACATATTAGGTTTAAGTAAATTTCCATGCAAATAGGATAGATCCCAGGGTCCCCCTTGAGGATTTGAATTTGTGCTGTTGTAGGAAGTCTGCTGGAGGCTACCTAGTTCGTGTTTTATGAACTCATGAAAACCCACGATTTTTCTGAAAACTATTATAAGTGACCTCTTTTCTCTCGTAGACCTATTGCTGGGTGCTAAAACGATTGACACGTCTAGGATGGGGGACTAAGTTTCTACTCCACTAGCACACACATATAATCAACAGGGAGAATTAATGTTGCATTCCTGTGGTTTGTGAATTTAAAAAGCCTTATAAGTAAGTGGCCCCTGATTAGCATATAAAAAGTGACCCCCCCCTCGAGTAAGGATTGCAATCTCATTGAGTTTTTCTCTATGCAGCAATTCAAAATTGGAATCTATTGTGAGCAAACAAAGAATTAATGTGGTTGCTCTGTTCTGATTTTAAGTACAGGTGAATGTCTTTTTAAATTTTCTGCACAACCAGTGGTGTTGGCTATCCTCACTAAAAGGGATATGGTAATTCTTTCTTCTATGACATTTTTGGTCTTTGGTCCATGTAACTCACGATGGAAGTAACTCTTCTTTCTACTCTTCTTTTTCCTTTTTCCACTCTTCTTTTTCTCTCTTTCTTTCAAGGGAGCCCAAAAATTAAATGTGATTGTATTTATGCTTGCAGACTCCTGACGCTCTGTTTTGTCCTGATGATGACCGCAACTTCTGACTGTGGTGGAAACGCCGTCGGCACAAATGTGGCATATGAATTGTAGAGGGCACATAATCTCTGTATATGTTGCACCCCTTCTTTTATAGCATAATTATTGTTTGCCACTTGTCTGGTTTTTTGTATATGTTTTGCATTTTATAAACCAGCAATTATTTATTGAGCGCATCATTTATAATACATTTGTGATATTTTTCCAAATGAATTGTTGACAGTTTTGATTTACACCTCCACTCTCTTGGTTCCTGTTTTTTCTGCTTTCCCCTCCCCTTTTTTTCTGTTTATAATTGATTTCTCCTGAATTGTGATTTGTTATTTTCCTGAACTGTTGTTTGGAATACTTATTTACTGCCCCTGGTTCAGGTTGGTGGGTTGCCTCTTTGATGTTGAGCCACCACCGCCATCACCTTTGTGAAGGCCTGTGGTGCGGATGTAAGACTGAACAGGAGGACCGAAAACTGGTAGTGTTGAGAACCCACCATAAAAACGAGATACTTCCGATGCGACTCCAGGATGGGAATGTGAAAGTACACATCCAGTAAATCAATCAATCAACAAAATAAAGAAACAACGGTTCTGTCAGGTACAAATCAAAGATGGCGCACAAGCCGCTCCGTCCTGTGGTTGAAGGGTGACTTTTATAAATAGATGGCTGGAATGGCAGTGCCTATAAAAACAGAAGGATGCGCTGTAGAAAGGGACATGGCTGTGTTTTTCATACCTGCTTTCCCCTCCCTTTCTCACTTCCCGTTTTTTCATAAAAAATTATTATTATTGTTTTTCTGTTTATAATTGATTTCTCCTGAATTGTGATTTGTTATTTTATTGAACTGTTGTTTGGAATACTTATTTACTGCCCCTGGTTCAGGTTGGTGGGTTGCCTCTATTGATGTTGAGCCACCACCGCCATCACCTTTGTGAAGGCCTGTGGTACGGATGTAAGACTGAACAGGAGGATCGAAAACTGGTAGTGTTGAGAACCCACCAAAAAACGAGATACTTCCGATGCGACTCCAGGATGGGAATGTGAAAGTACACATCCAGTAAATCAATCAATCAACAAAATAAAGAAACAACGGTTCTGTCAGGTACAAATCAAAGATGGCGCACAAGCCGCACCGTCCTGTGGTTGAAGGGTGACTTTTATAAATAGATGGCTGGAATGGCAGTGCCTATAAAAACAGCAGAAGGATGTGCTGTAGAAAGGGACATGGCTGTGTTTTTCATACCTGAAATGCAGCAAGTGAGTGTGCTGGCAAGCAGGGCCTGGGTGTTGGTAATGCGCCAATGATTGGCTGATTGAGCGGATACTTTTACCGGAGGCGTCTAATAGTTTTAACTCTTTATCTGGAGGGGGAGCATCCCCTGTAGTCTGTGAATTGGCTCTTTTACGGGCATTAGAGATATCCAAAGAGTCTAGTGGCAACTTCCCTTTAATAAACACTGGATCTGAGGGAGCAGGCTTATATTTTGTATTAATTCTGGGGTGAGAATGCGAGCACGCAATTGATCTTTAAAGATATCATCAGCATGTCTCATCATACCTTTAATCATAGGTAGAGTGTGGTTAGACCTTTGTGTACTACTGAGCTTTTCAAATTAGAAATCTTCCTCTAGAGATTCCTTGTGTAATTGTACCCCATGATATTCCACAGGTCTAGCAAGTAATTCTAAATATCCTACATTGTCGTCAGGAGGGGAAGGCTTAGCAGGGTAAAGATCTGAGCCGTTATCTGTAGGTAAATCCATGTTATAATCCTTCCAGGGGTCTATTGGTAAAATATTGTCACCCCCATCTCCATCATCATGAGGTGGAGGAGAGTTAGTTGGTGTAATGTAGGGGAATGTGGTGAAGGAGGAGGAGTTAGTACCTACATTCTTCCTCTACAAAGGTATATGGTAAAGAGTGTCCTCTGACTCAGGTTTGCGTTTGTGAGGTGATTTAGTCTGAACACGTTCTGTTTTTGGATTTATATAAAGTTCTTTTTGTTTTGGGTTCGATTTGTGTGTTGGGGGGTTGAAAATCGGATCCTGTGGCTTCCGAGGAACAGTTTTAGGTTTCGGCATAGAGGATTTCGGTGCTGGGTTCGAATCGCTTTTGGCCGTGGAATGTTTCGGTGCCGAAGGAGGCTTCATTTTCGGTGTTAAAGATTTCGGCTCTGAAGCGGTTTTCCGGCTGAACTGGAGTTTGGCTCAAGGGGTGTTTGGTACTCACGGTAAGCAGACCTTGTGGCAAGCCTTGTTCCATCTCGGAGTCCAATTCCGGAATGGAGACAAGTTCTCCTTGTTCTTCCTCGGTCCCTTGTGCGTCTAATTTGTGCTCGGATTCTTCACCGAAGATATCTGGCGTGTATTTGATGTTTTGACTCTGCATCTCACGACGTCGAGCCAATGATCACGGAGCGTTTTCTTTGATCGAAATGATCTGCACGCGACGCAGTCCTGTTCGTTGTGTTCTGTTGACAAGCACAAGTTCCACACTTTGTGAGAGTTGGTGTGCGGTTATTTGGCGTGGCACTGAGGACAGAATTTGAATGGAGTTCCAGCAACTGCGGAGCGGGCTGACACGGTTAGGCCGGATGGCCTCCTCGATCGAAATAGAGGTTTTCCTTGACAGATACGATACGCGGAGAAGTGGGATATGCGTTTGAAACAATACCAACGCAGGGGAGTGAATTGCGCACCGAGGAGAACCCGAAGAAACGGTTTCTAAGCGCAGCACAGCAATACACGTCCGAAACAGATGGTGGAAAAAAAACAATCTAACAATGGAGTTCATGCCAATGTGCACTATCACCGAAAGGAGGAATTACCTACCTCGTGATGGGAAAGGTTTCTTCGAAGAAAAAACAACTTGCAAACATCCGGACCAAATTCTAGATGGCAGGAGTATGCAAAGCAGGTGATCTACAGCTCACATGCCTCGAACATACATTTTTAGCCGACTGTTCCAGTTTTTATGAGTCCATATCTCCCAGAGTGTACAGAAAGCAACCTGAAGATTGTTTCGGGGAACATGAAGCTTGAGCCACCAAGCTCTTGGGTAAAGGGTGCGCTGATAAAAACGGTGGATCTCCAGGCGCAACTTTGTATCGCCTTGCCACGGTTTTGGATACAGCTGTGGCAGACACAGACTTTAGCCAGACTTCCAGTATGGGTTCCATCAAAGCTTCATTGAACGGAAGCAAATGTTCCATCACTGAAGAAGGAGAGTGAAGAACCTCAGTCAGAATGTTTGATTTGAACTCTGCAGTGGGCAACTGCAAATCCAGGCTTCCTTATAACAGAATGGTAGGAAGAAACCTCCTAAGAAGAAATAGCTTTGGGAAAAGAGAGCTCCCACTCTGGGGATGTATCCAGCCCACTAGCTTCCTAAAGCCCTTCAAAATCATGCATGGGAACCAGTAACTCCTCTTCCTCCGCTTCTTCCTGTTGCTCCTGGAATTCCTTCTCTTCCAGAAGCCTCTGTGCCCCCCTTCGTGATTGTATCTTTGGTATCGGCGGCACCAGACGCGGCGCTGGTGACTTCGGACCTGTCGTTGATGGAGGCCCTTCAGGACAGCTTCCTCCTGGGACGGGATCAGCATCGAGAATCTCGACGTCGGGAGAGGCCAAGTCGGAGTCATTGGCATGAAAGGCATAATGATGGGATATGCCCATGTTGAAGGAAAGCGGTCCCACAGGGCCACCAGGCGCACCAGAAGGGTTAACCGCCCTGGCAAACCTGCCATACATTGCATTAAAAAAATGCAAAGGAGGGAAGGGGTGGGGGGAGGGGAGGGGAGGGGGGTTTTGTATTTGTATTTACTGTTCCTTTGCCAGACACACAATACTACCATGCCGGGTTGTTATCTGATGTTTGTGGAGCGCACTGGCTCATTGTTCTTCCTGTGAAATTAATGAAGATATCTTAACACAAAAAAATGCAAAGGATCCGTACCTGGAGCCGGAAAAAGGTGGGTATTGATCCGGAACCGCCTGGTCTGGAACCGCCCGAGGTTGTAAGGCTAGTTTTGGCTGAGGCGCCGAAGACACTGGAGCCGAGGGTGGCGTGGTCAGAGGAAAAAGACTCCCTTCCCTGGGCGCCGCAGAGTCCCTCGGAGCCAGAGAATGCACCAGTCTCACCTGCAGTGAACTGGAAGGGGAAATGTCATCCTTCCTGTGACGCCGCAGGGCTGGGGACCCCGACGTAAGCGACATGTCTTTAGAAGAGCAACACTTGGAACAAGGACACATCTTCTTATGTTCCCTCGATGACTTTGAGGTGTATGGAGTCGGCGATTATGACCTTGGCTTTGTCCTTATCCGACTCCTCTTCTGCTTCTTCCGCTGGGCCATGAACAGTTTTGCCTCTCTCTCTTTGAGGGCCTTCGAGTTCATACGACGACACGAAGAGCATCCCTTACCATCGTGGTCAGATGACAAGCACCAAAGGCAACCATTGTGGGGTTCCATGATGGACATATGACCCTCACATTCTCTACAAGGTTTAAAACCAGACTCTTTCTGGGCAGCCACTGCACTGCTACAATTGCAGACAACTGTAGCAATGTTAAACCACAAAGAAATGGAGTCCTAGAAAGACCGGTACGCTTCGATGGCGCGGTTATGACATCACACTGAGTTGTGAGCAGAGCCGTACCATTGTGAGGTCCTAGTCGACTCGGGAGAGCTATGAAAAACTATTCCGCAGAATGCTGCAAAAGGCGTCATTCAAAAGGTGAAGTATCTATAGGCAGATGTAATCCATCAGAATGTCAGCGTTTACAGCACGCAAGAGTGATGTTATCACTTCATTCAGGATAAAGAAGCATCTACAGTAATAGGCCTTTCTGGAGGTTACTCTAAAACTGTATTCTTCTTGTACCAACCAGAATTGTTTAAGCACATTGTTTTTAACATTGGAATAAATAAACCAATCATTTATTACCTTTACCCTTATTCCCATCTTTCTCTTCTAGGATAACCCTTTGTCCATCCAGGCAGGAAATTGGAACACCAAGATCTAATGGTACTTGTTCTCCATTCTACAAAAACAACCAAAGTTGATTAAATAGATCAACATTTTCACTATTCAAGATGTATTGATAAGTACTGTGTCAATCAAAAAGAAGTGTGGAAACATGTTGAATACATTAGTCAGAAGTTTAAATTCCGTAGAAATCTTAAGTCCTTGTAAATAACTGCGCCCATAGAACCTACTCATTATTTGTATTGTGATTGCTAGTATATTTCCAAGGCCACTTACCCAGCTTATCCAAACCATAAATCTCATCAACATCCTTGCAGTTTGTTTTAATGTCCGTGAGCACTATCAATGCCCTATGTATGGCAGAATTATTTTGTTTCTCTCATGAACTCCCTAACCCAATTTACCAACTTAACTCTAATCCTAAAACTTTTGGACTAGTGTGCAAATGAACAACTAACTTCTGTTTGGCAACTTTGTTTAGTGGATACTCCAATTGGAGATTCTTCACCTTTAAGATGCCCCTAGGTGCCAGATTGGATCCTGAAGTCTTTTAAGGAAAGCCCCTGCCTCCAGTAGGTGGCATCCAGCGGCTCTGGGTCAACTTCACTGTGCCCAAGGATTGACAACTGGAGCTGCATATAGATGTCACACCAGAGTGCTGACATAAGATTCTTTCTGAACATTGACTGCACCCTTGGTTGCGGAATCTAAAAACAAGAAGAAGAAATAATTTGGTGGCATGAGTTTATCAATCTTCAATTTGGGATCTTTTCAGGGTGGGTAGTGAGGAATCTGCAGCTAGATAAAGTATTCACCAGAAAGAGCATTACTGAAGGTAGGTATCTTGTTCTTATGATGGTTACTTCTAACGCCCACATTCCTCATGTTTACAATGGATATCAAAGCAGTACCTCCCTCAGCGGTGGATCTGTGGAATGACTCAAGTCTTGCAGGACACAACAGCCGAAATGCCCCTCCAGTCGGAGCTGGTTTTCAAGTCTTTGTGCTTTTGTGAACGTGTGCACAATACCTACGTAACATCGTGGTAAATATTCAGGACAGGTGTTCCGCATGCCAGTGCAGTGTTAGCGGCCTCGACCATGGTAGAAAGGGCCCTTAACTATTCTGCTTCTGTCCCACTTCGTAGTAGATCTTCATGCAGAGGAGTATCAACTAGCACAAAGTCTTTTTCTGCACTATTGTTGCCTTTCCTTGTCCCAGGAAACCACCACAACAGCTGATCATCCACCTGATGGTCTTTGGTATGAATAATGAAACTGAGCACTCTTTTGAGGTCCAAGCAATGAAGTTTCTCTTGCTCTTTCGAGAGGTGAGGTGGGGGCAAAGAACATCGGAAAAGTGATTGACTCTCCAACATGAAAAGCAGTCACAACGTTCGGTAGAAAGATCGCTCTACTCCTCAGCAACACCAGTTTGTCTGAATCTAGGGTGGTGTTGGGAGGCTGGACAGACACGTCTTGAAGCTTACACACACAATGAGCTGGGGCTATCACAATGAGAAAGACACCTATGCAAGAGTGCAAAAGAGATGCTCTTAAGAAAGGTATGGGCCAAATTGAGGTCAACCGTGGCATCATGAAGGGTTTTGCGAGAAAGAAATGGATCAAAACTTTGAGAAAACATATCACAACAGGTGATTTTAACTAGAATGGTTGGTCAGGTAAACACAAAAAGTCTGAAGGGGCAGACATAGAACCTTTAAAAGTGTCCACCAAAAATCCCTTCTGGGCCACAGAACAAAAAGTAACACTTCCAACAGTTTTGTTTGTAACTAGTCCATGTTATGGGAGCTACACCAAGCCACCAATGTGTCCCAGTGTCCTTACCAAACAGATTTAGTAGGAGGATGCCTGCCCACCAAGATCACATCCACTACTTCAGGAAGTAGATAGAAAGCAGTCAACTGCCACCACTCAATCTCCGCGCATGAAGGTGTAGATAGAGTAGGCACAAATGCAAGGCTGTTTTGCTGCTGCAACATAAGATCCCCTACCCTACAAAGCGGCAGCCTGATTAGAGGAAAGATGTTCAGAAGGTCCAGGTACCACTCTCTCTGGGCACAATCTGGAGCCAGAAGGAAGATTCGGCACTATCGTGCCTGATCTTCTTCAGAACTTGGTGAAGAAATTGCATTGCGGGAAGGCATACAGGGGTCAGGAGCTCCAGAATGTTCCTCTGAGAGAGGGCCTTCTTGGTAAATGCAATGAATTTAAGTTAACACTGCACGTTATTGGAGGTGGTCAAGCGATCAAGCCAGGTCTCTCCCTATTGCTGGAAGACATCCTGCGCCACCTCAGGGTTTACTGATCAGCTAGGGGTCTCTGGGTGAGTTTATATACCCTGGGAGATGCCCGGGTGATCCAGCAAGTTCCAGAGGAGAAGATCATTCTGGCATACGGCCACACTACACCCTGCTTGTTGCAATACTACCTGGAGGTGGTGTTGTCTGTGAGGACTATGACTAGCTTCCCCTTGATGGACGGAAAGGAGGTTTTCACCAACCAGCGAATGGCATGCAAACCCAGTAAGTTCATGTGGAGGCAATCTCTGTCGCAGACCAGAATTTTCTGCTCTCCATCTCTTCCAGTTGGCATTCCCAATCCAGTATTGATATGTATGTCACCACCGTCAACTGTGGGTGGAGTAGGGTGAGGGTCTGCCGCTGTTGCGGTTGAGCAGATGCCTCTGAAGTCTGCGTTATTGGATGGAATAAGATAAGTTCCCCTGGCCCTGGGTCCACTGAGACTTCAGATTGCACTGCAAAGCCTGCATGTACCATCTGGCATGGATGACGAGCAGGAGCCCTCCTCACTGAGACCCAGGACGGAGGCTAAAACATCAGGATCCTAGGTGAATTTCCTACACTCATTGATCCAGGCCTCTAGAACAACGAAAGTGCACCAAATTCAAGATTGCTCTGATAAAAAGGAGCCTCTGCAAAGGATGCTGGTGTGACTACAGCAGGTTGATTACAAAGGCCAGAGATGTAGGTAGGTTCGTCACCTGGAGGTGGTCTACAACTGACTGATGAGCCTGCCTTCAACTGCTCGTCATTGAGAATGAGGAAGAACGGTACCACTGACCTCCGAAGATGGGCACCCGAGGGGCACTAGTGAAGCTGAAAGGGAGCATGGCAAACTGAAAATGTTTGTGGCACACCTAGAAACTGCAGGTAGTGCTTTTGGGCCTGCAGGACAGGGATATGGAAATAGACATCCTGCAGGTCAACATCCCCCATCCAGCCCCCTGGATCATGACAGACAGACACTAGCCATCTTGAATTCGTCCTTTCGCTGAAAGAAGTTGAGGGATTAAAGCTCTAGAATTGGACGGAGACCTCCATCCTCTTATGCACAAGGAAATGGCATAAGTAACACCCGGTTCTGATCTCCGACGCCAAGACTCGCTCTGTGGCTCTTTCGTCTAAAAAGAGCCTGAATTTTCAGCAGCAAAATGGACAAATAGTCCTCCGAAAGCTACTCTTATGAGGATAGAAGATGCAGCTATACGGAAAGGAATGGCAGAGCAAAGCCCCGTTATACTATTTGCAGGACCCATCTGTTGGATGTTATTGCCGGCCATGTATCGAGATAATACTTGATCCTGTCTCCCGCAGGGTGGTCATATGCCGTTAATTGCAAAGTAAAGTGGCTGCTGCTTGCAGGCTGATACTAGAGGAACAGGGGACTGGGTGGTCATTTGTCCCTGTGGACCTGGTGTTGTCAGCTGGATCACCTACCCCATCCCTAAAAGGACTGGGGTGGTTGATGTTGGGGTCATGGGCCTTGACGTTGCCTGTATGCAAAATGCTTAGGCCTCAGAAGGGGACAAGTTGCTGGGGCTACTGCCTCACTGCTGTGAAAAGGCAGTGAGTGCAGGTGGTGGCTCTACTCTCTATAAAATCAGCCTTTTTACTGAGGGATCGAGACTCATCCAATGGCATATCCATGAGCGACTCTTAGTCACCCAAGTAGCCCATGGATCTCACCATTGCGTGGCATGCGAGTACCATAATAGATTCTACTGCTTTGCCTAGGCAGTCAGTAGTGTCCAGCCTGATCTTATGAGTTATTTGGTTGGATCCTGGCCATCTTGAATGGTCTGCACCAAACTAGTCCAGATGTCCTCTGGGACAGCTGCAAAGATTCCTGAGATCATGTCCTGTAATGTAATGCATGACCGTGTTTACCCAGCAAACAGCTGCCATTGACTAATCTCAGGGCGGGAATTGTCAAAAGAAACATCCTTTTCCCAAATGCCTCCATTCTTTTCAATTCCCTGTAATGGGAAAATAATTAGGGCTAACCCTGTTAGTGGAGGTATGCGCTACCAGGCTCTCATGGTGGGATGCTATGTTAGAAAACAGTGTTACCCCAGAGCTGGTTTGTGACAATGTTCCACCTGTCTAATTACAGGTGAACAAGAGCAAAGTTTGACCAGAGTGTTGGTCAGGGCTTCATTGAACGGCGGTAGTGGTTCAGAGGAGGCTTTTTGTTTGTAGCACCTCTAAGTTATGTCTGTCTTTATTTTCTTTTAAAGGCAACTGTACATTTAGGAAATCTGCTGTTCGCTTAAGTATCGTGGCAAATGAGGCGGACTCTCCCATTGAAGGACCAGAGAGAGAGCCCAGCCGCATGCCAAGAGAAGTGTCCACCTGACTGGTCGGCCTCTTGCAGGTCCACATATAGAATTTGTCGTCCTACTGTGGGAAGAACTCATCCTCACCATCACCAGCAATCCCAAAACATGGTTGTATCTTGTCAAAGTGCAATCTGAAGAAGTGTTAAGAGCACTGGTGCCTCTGTAAGGGCCAAACTTGACGCGGCAAGAACCAGTGTGGATCATTGTGCTAGCCAAGAAGGCAGCTCCGAAACTGAACCCAAAGCAGGTTTGGGAGGCACAGACGGCAGACTCTCTGGAAGTATCACAATTGGAGAACTCTGAAGATGCATGGGGCCTAAAGTGCAACAAAGGTAATCAAGCAGGATGCTGAAGATGAAGAACAAGGCCTCCTTAAACACCTCAATATTTGGTGGCATTGCCAATGGACCTGAAAATTTGGATGTATCGGAATCATCGGCAGAAACAGATCCTTGGTTAAGGACAGGGAGTGAAGACCATGAAGCACCTTGACATCCTTGCAATTTCTTAGGTGGGAAGTGGTGAGGCCTGCTAGGATTTCTTGTGTTTTTCTCTTTGATTTTGACGTACCCAAAGACTTGGACCTCAACAACCATTTGTCGCGGGACAAGCTCCAAGACCAGGCCCGTGTCTCATTCTTTGAGCATGAGAGGCTTTAACACGACTTCTGACTGAGCTCAGCAATGTAGAGTTTGGCTTCAAGTGTCCAGATCACCTTAAGGTGCATGAAGGCACACCATTTGCACGCTTGGGAGTTGTTTCCTGACACCAAATACAAGAAACACACATGGTGGAGACTATCAGACTTTTTTTGCTAGCAGCCCATGCAAGGTTTGAACTCTAGGAGGGGACATGTTCCCTTGCATACTGGTAAGACATTTATAAAAAAGAGCAGATCAAAACATTAGAAATAAAGTAGGGGCTAGCTCTGGATACGTATGCAAAGGCACTGAAAAGAAGGGAACAGGTGTCGGTATGCTGTGGGGCGTCTATATGCAGTTTCAGTCGCCACTTCCGGGAAGGAGCGAGTTGAGACAGAGCGGCACACACCAGCTACTGGCATGCAAGGGCTATGATATAAAAAACTTTGAAAACTTGTCTGGCACACCTGGGACATTCTAAAGGCGAGGAATCGGCAGTTTGAAGTATCCATCAGATTGTGGGTACAAAAAGATTAACATGGTGTTTAGTTGCTCACCAAGTCAAAAAATGCAACCAGATAGGTCTAGTATGTCTTCCCACTTGTAAAATGATTATATAGTAGGTCCTACCCCCTTTTAATCTATTGGACAATTCTTCCATTTAAGAACAATATCATTGATTTCTCCATCATAAATAACATACCCAGTATATCAATCATGTTGTGATCAAAAGAAAGGTCGGAACTAAGTTCTGACCAAGCAGCCATAAACTTATAATCCTCTACTCCTAGATACAGGTAAGTATTCAAATGGTAAGCTAGGCATTTCACCATCCTCTTAGTCCACAGTCCAGCGATTTTCACATTCGATTTTCTGTGAACAATAATCAGAATGTAATGTATATTCCTCAAAATACATGAATCCAGACAGAAGCATATTCAAGAGCCATGTTTCTAGGAAAGCTGCAAAAATGGGCACTACAGCTTCAAATACAAAAGGAATCTGGATGGTTTGGATGCTACTGACCTCATTATGAAATGAAATGTTGGATCATTGATTATCTAAGAGGCTTAAGGTGAAAGGAATTAGGACAATAGACCCTACCCTACCTTTTGTGTAGTTGCAGGAGGTGTTGATCTGCATATCCTTTAGCAAAAGGTTTGTCAAATCGTACTTTAAGTACTTTACTACGATACAAATCGTACTGCTAAAATGTAATCTCTACAAAATGTGCATCACCCTGCCCTCCATCGAAAGATACAACTATACACTACATTAGAGGCATGGAAACTTAGGTTGTGTAGAATTTCAGTCAGTACAACACAAATTACTTTTATATTTTGTACTAAAAAAATGCATGGTACATATTAACTTGTTAAACCTAATTGCTCATGTTTGCTTTAGTTAAAGGTGCCTAATAAAACTCTTCCAGTTCAAGTCCTCTCAGTCAAACAAAATTAACACATGCTAGTATTTTTATTATACTAACAAAAAAAGTACATACCAGTCTTACAACAAGTTCATTAAGATTGAGTCCATATTTTGCTACCACAGGCCGTAGAACTTCAGTCACTGGTTTAGTAGGTTTGGCCTTTAATCCAACGGAACGATTAATTGGAATTAGATCTAGGCTGCAAAATATTGATAAACTGTATCAGTTATTTTAACTCATGTTTCAGAATTAAATAATTGCGTTTTTTGCTGCACTGTACAGAGTTTCTCAGTGTGCCCACTGTTCATTTTGTTAAACACTGATCGTTACAGGTGCAAACGATTACTCTTAGTCACGCCACAAAGATTTATACTATCTTTTGCATTCTTTTGCATTTTGGACCTTGGTAAAATCTACCTTTAGGAGTACCGACACTTTTATTGTAGTAATCACCTCAGTATCCTAATAATAACTAATGAAGGACTAAACACCTACTGAATTTTAAAGACATTTTTGAGGTGGAGATCCCACGACCAACAAAGAAGGTTTGTGTATAATAATATAAATAATCTTGCCCCTATATTTTCATAAACTGTATATTCCAGTTGGTCTCCTTAACATTTCTACATTCATTAATGCACTTAACTCTCCTTCCTAGTGGCACAATACTATATGCTGCTAGCCAATCGAGTACTTAAATTTAGCTCATCACTACAGGTCCCAACATGCTACATACTAGGACTGCTTCTTGACATCTCACAGTGACAATCAAAGAAGGGATGATATTAACAGACGATCCCAGTAGATCGTTCAACCATTTATCTCTCCAACCTATGGCTTCTCACGACCTTTACAGGAACTTTAAAGAAAATATCTCAGAATGGGCAAGTAACCAGCCAAATATACCATGATCATTAAAAAAATCCATGAAGGGACCTGCAGACATGCTCAAAGCTATCACCTTACTGAAAACCATAAGTTGTGTGCCTCTCTATCACACTTCTTCATCCATCACATCGCTAAGTGCTGCATTCCGTAACATGATAACTGCACCATGGTGCTCACTACTCAACATAGAAACATAACCCAGACAGAGTCAAAACAAAGAGAACCCAGTTTCAACCACAAACCTTTTACTCATGTAGGCAAGCACTTCAGTGCCCTACAGAGTAGTAAGCGCCATATAAATGTTTCAGTACAAAACAGTAAGGCAGCAACATTTTAACCTAATCTCCAATTCATTGTAGCCCATGAAATTGAGTCAGACCATGGAGAAAAAGCTACTACAGCAGATTTTGGATCAACATACACAGCTAAACCCACGCAAAGCTGGTTTCTGAATGAAAAGCAGCAGGAATCCGTTCTTGCTGCTCTTGTGGATGAAATTCAACACATGGCAGATGCCAGCTTAATTAACCATATGGATTCATCAGCAGTTTCAATACAATTGATCACCTCACATTTCTGAGGTATCTACAGTTGGGAGTGTCAAGAACTAGTGTTGATTTCTTGCTTGCTGTCTTACTGTATACTAAAGGTGGCATTGCAATTCTTTATGTAAGAAAAGAAACTTGAAAAGTATCGAATCCACTTAGAGGTTTCTCATTATTACCTGAACTGTTCAATGCACACTTTCTGTGACTTATCAGTCTCATTCAGAATTCCGACCTATACTAGGCTGCAGATATTCAGGCAAGGGAATGCTACGAACATTCTAGTATGAAGTCACTCCACATTGCAATTTGTGAGAGGATCTAAAATTCTTATACTCAATTGCAGAAAAATGCTCTGGATCCTTTCTTTCTTTCTATGTGTACTGGGCCCTGAACCTACTGTTCATTAGATCTTTCCCAACAAAAGGCTGAGCTTTGCTGCTCAGACGCAAGTAATAACTACAGTGTGTCATGAAGATCCTTTCACTTTTTCCCAGTAATTGGACAAATTATGTTGCTACTGCTACAAGTGCAGCAGATACCAAGCACTGCAACGGTGTGCATCCTGGCCTACTACAATATCTTTTTTATCACTGCATCAACATGCAAAATGCTACAGTTCACCAGTTTACCGCAGGAGGTGTGAAACCAGAATATCATCTGACAAACAGCATTCTAAATATCCTCTACAAACATATCACACTACTGAAGTTAATAACAAAAATCTACACTCCATGGTATGTTTGTTTTTGTAAATTATATGTAGGGCAAACACGCATGGTTAACAATATTTCTGTATACAATAGCCTACCATATATCCCCCAAAGCACATTCCCGTAAGCAATTGTATCAGGTGCTGTAAAATTTGCACTGAATCCGGTACAGCTATGAAGACACTTTTTGCCTTGTTTATAAGAACATACACTAACTGAGTTCTGCATTTACAGCTAACTTTACAAGATAACTCACATAAGAATGCCTTGTATTCTTTTTTGTTCAACTACACAATCGCCGGTCACACAATGGGTTACTTTTTAATATGTTGCACTGAAGGGACGTACTAAAAGGATCATTGGGGACGGTAGGCTAGTGAACTTTCATTTGATTTTCAGCGTTCGTTATAGTTTACCCCACAAGATGTTGTATTGTTTTCTTACAAATTACTGAAAAGCACACACTGTATTAACCACCGGCAAAGTTACACAATTAAGTAATGGCTCTGATTTACCACTGTATGAAGGAAAATGTGTTTTTGTATACTTACATGACATATTAAAGTCAATTTTTCACAAATACTTTTCATTATATACACCTGGCTATAGGCTTTAAAGGGCCGTTCATTAAAAGTGCCACTATGTTCTGATGTTTTCTGTTGGGAAAACACAAATAACTATTTTCTTCATATGGTATTATGGCTGGTAAATGGCCGTTGCATATCCCAGGCAAAGTGTTTTATTTATTCCTCTAGAGATAACGGTCATAGCGATTTTCTACATGGGGATGATGGGTGCTAAATGGTCATTACAAGTACATGTGCTGTATTTACATGAGCCCTGCAAGGAAATAATAATTAGCTACTTTACACATGGGGGGGGGGGGAATGGAGGGGGGTTAGGGGCTTTAAAGGACTAATGAATGCATTTGTCACTATGGTCTAATGTTTCCTTTATGGAAATTGGGTATAGCTATTTTTTACATTGGGGGTTATGGGTGGTACACAGTTCTTACACATCAAGGGCATATTGTTTTACGGATTCTTTTTTGGAATAATTGTCAGATCGATTTTAATTTAAATTGGGGAAGGGGATGGTGGGTGTTTAATGGGTGTAACATATACCTGGTGCTGTATTTTCAGGATTCCTGAAAGGAAACTATTATCTATTTTACAGGCTGCTAAATATATTTGCCACTAAGTTTTAATGTTTTCTTTTGGCCAAATGTGAATAACCCATTTTTATGGGGGGTTGTGACTGACAAATAAATTAATGGCATGTGTAAAGAGCACAGCTGCCTCCAAAGAAGCGTTCAAACGCTGGATATGCCTGCAAAGGGGTCCAGTGGCTTAATATTCCTTGAAAAGGTATGTTTTTAAACATGCCTCAAAAGCCTTTTCCATATCTAGATCCCTCAGAGCTTTATGAAGCAGGTTCCAGCTTTTACTGGCAAAATAGGCGTCAAACCATCCACCCAGACTCTCCTTATGTATCTTGGGAATGCATACCAGTACCTGGTTGGAAGAGCGTAAACTCCTACTGAGATCATATTTCTTGAATCTTCTTTGTAAATAGATTGGCCCAGATTTATTCAAACCCTTATGAGTAATAGAGCAGGCTTTAAACATTAACCTCTGTTCGATGGGGAGCCAGTCAAGAGACATCAGGTTTTGCCTGGTGCATTGTCTTCTGGGACAGTTCAGAATTAGTTGCACAGCAGAGTTTTGAGCCAATTGTAATTTAATTAAGGAGCCCAGCTTGTAATCCAAGGTACAATGTGTTTGCATTATCCAGCTTCGCCGTGATCATTGCATGAACCACCATCTTTTGTGTGTGGTCAGGTAGAAATAACAAGGTCTTCTATAAGATTTTTAAAAGAGTAAAACAAGCAGCTGTAAAGACTCTCACCTGTGGTTGAAATGATAGTTGGTTGTCAAATTTTACCCCCAGGTTCCTCATTTCACCTTTTGGAATTGGAGGAGGACCCATGCCACCCGGCCACAGCAATGTGGACGTACGAGAGCCAGTTGCTTCAAAAAACAAGATTTTGCATGTGTCTGTATTCAACTTTAAGTAGCTATGTTTCATCTGGTTCCCTTCGGCAGTCAGACAACTATGGGCATTTTTCACCACTGAGCTATCCATCTGCCGAAAGGATAGCATCAGCTGGGTGTCATCAGCATAGGAGACAAGATTGAAGCCCTAGTTCTCCACTAACTTGCCTAATGGTGCTAGGAAGATGTTGAATAATGTAGGGCTCAAAGATGAACCTTGTGGTACTCCGCAGCTCATTTTTTTACAGTCTGACGTAAACGGGGGAAGATGTCCTGCTTGCTCCCTATCAGATATAAAAGATTTAAGCTAGTTATTGCCCATGTTAGTAATGCTGGCAGCCCTCAGTTGCTCCGACAGGATCTCATGAGAGACTGTGTCAAACGCGGCCGAGAGGTCCAACAAAATGACGACTGCTTTTTTACCTGAATCCAGATTTGAATAATTCTGCCACCTCAACAAGGGCAGCCTCTGGACTGAAGCATTTACAAAAGCAGTATTGGGTGTAATGCAGAGAAACATTGCTTTCAATGAATGAGAAAATCTGAATATTGACTAACTGCGTATTAATAGGGCGTATTAAAACAACGCCTATCGAAGTCGGAAGGGGCTGCACGCACGTAATCCTGCCAGTGGGCGCTGCGCGCTGTAGCTGTGTTCCTTGTGTGCACCACTTTGCAACACTTGCTGGTAACAACATAGAGATCTACAAGAAGGTATTTATCTACCTCGTTCGCCGATACACATTTCCTTTGTTCAAAATGGCTGGGGCCATAAAACTGTAGAAATAAATCCCCTCCTGCACCACCACCACCGCCCCGAGTTGACCGTGAGGATGCATTCCAACTAGATCAAGGGTCACCTGAACTGAGATAAGTCTCTTTCTTCCCCACCAAGCAGCAACTAGGAAGCATGTACATAGAAATAGAACTAACTCGCCCTCAGTAGAAAGGGAAACTGATCTCTCTGACTACAGAGAACAACAGACAAAGGACTAACACTGCTGCCTTATTCACTATTTTGGCAGCCATCTTGAACAGTTTGCTGAGCAATAGAATTTGTGTGAAATGTGTATGTTGCTAACACATATATTTTGATTTTTCACTAAGTGCTTCTTTGGATCCATGTAACATAGTGTTTGCACTTATCCCTTTTTGACCCGTGTAGCAGATTATTGGCATTTAGTGTATGTCTTTATTGCAGTATTATACTTCTACTTGTATCATGGTGCTAACACATATATTTTGATTTGCCACTAGTGCCTCTTTTGATCCATGGAACATAGTGTTGGCATTTATCCCTGGTGACCCATGCAACATATCATCGGCATTTAGTGTATGCCTTTATTGCAGTATTATACCTCTACTTGTGTCTTGGATATATTTACCTACACCTAATTTACTGGGCACCGATCGCTACCTCTTACACTTCTGGCTGCTCATTAGTTCACTTGAAGTCTTAACTTGCTGTGGGCATATGTATGTATTTTTGCTACATTAGTCCATCTGTATTATATGCATATCTGATTATTATATAATTGTGTATGCTGCTAACACATATATTTTGCTTATTCCGCTAGTGCCTCTTTGATCCACGTAACAGTGTTTGCATTTATCCCGTATGACCCATGTGACATATTATCGGCATCTATTTGTAATTTATTGTCTGCATTTACCTGTGCTCTTGTATATCTACTCTGTTCACTCCCCCACACCCGCCTTGACGCCATCCTAACATGGATCACTGCGGCAAGCACACGTATAAAATAATCTACCCACCCGCACTCACAAAAAAAGCTGCTAAACGCTTTAAACACAACTTCCTGAGGTCCCACCCTGAAACACCCTTTGCCGACACCTACTTCTCTCCGGTAAATGGATCCCTGAACACTGATATCATCTTCCACACCGCACGCAGAGCTCAATGGAAAAAAGCGTTCCTTCCCCTACTCAACGTCTCCACCACCAGGAAATCCGCTCATGGACTAACTCTCTCCATCGCACCATCTAAACTCTTCCCAGGCAGCACAGCCATTACTATTTACAATAACGGGATTGTTCTAATTCAATCCACAGACAGAAACCTGGAACTACTCGACAACCTGTTCCCCACTTTCAAAGAGCACCTCCCCAATGGTTGGCCCTCCACACATACCCCAATCCAACTGAACCAGAACTCCTCACATCCAACTAACGTCGCAGAACGACCCACCGCCGCTGACCCTCACAACCCGACTCTATGCCATCCCAAATCTCCCCTCTATATCTCCACCCCCTACACTCCCGCCGCACCTAGCTTCCCCTCCAACGGTGCCCTCTCTCCCACCACTCCCTGCTCCCCCCCCCCCCCGGGCCCCCACTCCTCCCTCAACATCTCCCCCCCTACTCTCTGCACTCAAACAACTCCTGACATACACCCCTCCCTCAACCTCTCCCCCCCACTCCCTGCACTCCCGCCACTCCTAGCCTTCACTCCTCGCCCAACAGCGCCCCCCCCCCATTCCCGGCACTCAACGCATTCCAGACCAACACTCAACACCTCCCCCCCCACCCCATGCACCCCGTCACTCCTAGCCTCCACTCGTCCCTCAACAGTTTACTCCCCACCCTTAGCTCCCCCTCCACTCCTGGTCCCCACTCCCCCCTCAACATCTCCCCCCCACTCTCACTCCCCAATACTACACTTGCCCCCCCGCTTCGACCAGTCTCCACACGTCTCGCATTTGCCTCACCCCTCCTGTTACTGATTACCCTTCCAATAACTCTAACCCCATACCCAACGGCATGCTGGACGCAATCATGACCACCCTCCTCCAAGTGAAAGAAGATCTCCACACGCTCAAAGAGTCACTCCTCACGCACACCGAGCATCCCCCCCTCTCCACCACGTCTCAACGAATTATCAACTCCCCCCCACATCCTAGGCAACCCATACTTTGGACCTCTATTCCCTCTCCCAATACCTCCAACAGGCCTAAGCGCACCATCAAGTCACATCCTAATCGCTCCTTACATTGGACCTCCATCCCCTCTCACAATACCGCCAACCGCCCCCAGCGCGCAATCAAGACTCTCTCGGACCGCGATATACACACCCTACTCAGCACATATGCCCCGGCAACCCAAAACAGCTTAGCCACCACGCACATGTCCATCCCTACGATTCTCTCCAACCCTATTAGGCACCCCACGCATAGCAACAGAGGCTCTGTTCCCGACAACCTCACTAAAGTCCCTCTCACTATGGACCCCTCCACCTCCCCTTGCACCCCCAGACTCAAATGCACACTTCTCAACTGTAGATCGGCCCAAAAACACTCGACGGAGGTCGCTGACCTCATCCTGTCTAGGAACCTTGACGTGGCCATACTAACTGAAACATGGTTAACTGAATCCTCCAGTCCTATCATGGATATCCTTGTCCCCCCCAACTACTGCATCACTAGACTTGACAGGTCCAACAAGACTGGCGGCGGAATCGCCTGCATTTACAAGAGCAACCTCTCTATTAATAAAGTCACCGCCCCTTCTCATACCTCCTGTGAATACTTCTGCCTTGATGTCATCAAACCTGTATGTTCACTACACATCATGTACCACCCCCGAGGGACAACCTCGTCTTCTCCCAACAACTCATGGACACAATATCAATCAACGCAGGACGGCAAAACACACAAATGTACCTTGGTGACTTCAATCTCCACTGGAATGATAGCAGTGACGCAGTAGTTAATAGCCTCAAAAATTTCCTTATCGCTTCTGACCTCACGCAAATTTGCAACACTCCAACACATGACAAAGGCTCTATCCTTGACCTGGTCATCTCCAAAGAAGGCACCACTCAACTTGACTCAATCCAACCTTGTGACTGGTCAGACCACCATATTATCACATTTCTCATCAAGGAAAAAGTAAAACTCATCCCGGTGCAATACGCCATGCCCAAAGTTTGGAAAAGAGACATGAAGAAACTCAATCCAAACTCTCTACCCCCTAACAGCTGCAATCTCCTACTCCCCCCTACCGACGCTACTGACGTCCAGGACCTAACTGACCACTATCTCAACTTCATGGCCTCAATAATCAATGAGGCAGCTCCAATGCAACTGAAAAGAGTATCCACTAAGATATCCAACCCCTGGTACAACGGGAGTCTCAATGAAGAGAGACGGGCTATGCGAATGGCAGAGCGCACCTGGAGATCAGTTCCCTCAGCACTGCATCTTAAAACTATGAGGAAAAAGAGAAATGCATATTTCAGGAAAATAAAACGCTCAAAATCAGAGTTCTTCAGACTCCAGCTAGACCAAGCAAAAAACCGTCCAAGTAAACTGTTCGAGCTAATCCGATCTCAATCTAAGGAACAACCCCCAGCTGTCGACAGTATGAGCACTACTCCTTCCTGTGAAGATTTCTCAGCTTTCTTTAGCAAAAAAACTGATAATATAAGGAGAGACCTCCTCAATGACGCAAGCCTTTACTCAATACCCAACTGCATAACTCCCAATAAACTAAAAAACAATGCGACTTGGTCATCCTTTGACACCTACTCTGAAGAAGAAATTGACAGAATACTCAGCACCCTAAAACCATCCAATCACCTCACTGACCCTCTTCCTGCTAACGCCGTAAAAGACTTCATCCCTTTGCTACTCCCACTCTGGACTAAAATTATCAATAGCTCACTACAACAAGGAACCATCCCGGACTCCCTCAAAGTTGGACAAGTTACACCTTTACTGAAGAAACCAACAGCCGACCCCACTGATCTAAACAACTACCGTCCGATTACCAACATTCCCACTCTCGCCAAACTCCTAGAAAAATGCGTCCAACTACAAATGACAAAGCACATAGAACAGTTTGATCTCCTCAACCCACACCAATCAGGCTTCCGAGCTGGGCACAGCACTGAAACCGCTATGACTCACATAATTGACGACGCCATCCAAATCTTAGATCAAAATAATACCTGCCTCCTCATCCTTCTTGATCTCTCTTCAGCATTCGGCACAGTGAAACATGAGAACTTACTCGATCTCCTAAAGACAAGAATGGGCTTCTCTGGGACTGTGCTTCGTTGGTTCACTTCCTTCCTACACAACAGGACTTCAAGAGCAAAAACCTGACGTTGTCCCCAGTACCGGTATCGTTAGGTGTACCTCAAGGATCCTGCCTATCCCCTACTTTGTTCAACCTAGTTATGGAGCCTCTCACCACCCTGCTACAAGCATCCAATGTACACTTTCACATGTACGCCGATGACACTCAAATATATCTCAAGTTACATTCCCCCAAAGACATCCTGAGTCTGAACTCAACGATCAGAAGCACCCAATCCTGGCTGGCCGATAACCACCTCAAACTCAATGCTATGAAGACTGAGTTCCTCCTAATCTCACCTCCCTCGAAAATATCCTCTGCACAAACATGGCTTAAGCACCTAACAGCACTCAATGTCCAACCGACCATCGTGGACTCAGCAAAATCCTTAGGCATAACACTGGACACCAACCTCAACATGCAGCAGCATATCAGCAAGGCTACTAAGGGGGCGAACTTCCAAATAAATACCTTGAGGAAACTGAAACCCTTCCTTCCAGCAAAAGACTTCCAAACAGCAGTACAAGCTCTAGTCATCCCTCGCATAGACTACGGCAGCGTGGCCCTCTGCGGCCTCCCCCCAACGACAACTGCACCCCTCAGAGCGTCACTAAATGCGGCAGCGAGACTCATCACTGGATCAGAAAAAACACTCGCATATCTCCCCTGACTTCAAATCCTTGAACTGGCTGCCCCTTGAAGCCAGAATACAGCTGAAAATTGCCTGCATGACGCACAAGGCTATTCACCTGAAATCACCCAGCTACCTCACTCATAAGTTGACAATTTCCGGCGGGTCCAGAACGACCAGGAGCACAAACAATCTTCTGCTGAAACCGCGAAGATTCCGGAAGGAAAAAACTTACAAACGCTCCTTCTCTGGAATGGCGCCCAGGATCTGGAACGCACTTCCTCCTGAAACGAGGCTCATCTCCTCCTCCCTTCTTTTTAAGAAAGAAGTCAAAAGTATCCTTATGGCTAAATACACTTGAACAATGTGTTTGACCTACATTGCGAACAGTATTCCAGTATTTTATTATGATATAGCCTATATATTCCTCTGCACGTGTGTTTTGACTTATAGTAGTCTAAAGTGCTTAGATCCTTTGCTCCCTCATATCAGTCTTTTTTTTTTCTCTATCTTTGTATATTTACAGCGTTTTGTTGTCATACGCTCCAACTATGCCCTGCTACCTCATACCTGTACTATACATAATATTTTTGCTATGTACATGAACTTGATGATCTTCCACCTGCCTGTGTAAAGCGCTCTGTTATCTGCAAAGATCTTGTTCGCACTATATAAAACTTTCAAAAAAAAAAAAAAAAAAAAAAAAAAGTGCTATCATTTTACCCAAGACAGGAAGGAGAGAGATTGGTCTATAGTTACTTAGACAGGAAGGTCCACATTTGCTTTTTTCTTTTACAAAGGAAGGACCAGTGCCTTCTTCCAAATTTTAGGAAAGATGCCAACTTTCACGTATTCATCAAAGAGAATTTTTATTTGTTTGCTAAGCACAGATGTCACCCGTTTTAAGATCCAAGGAGGGCAAAGATTCCGAAGAGATCCAGATAAAGGTCTGTTACACATCCCAAAACCAAAGGGGATGATAGACGGAGTGCCTAACATTGCAAGCACTCACCCCCAGTCAACTGTTCTGGGTTTAATCCATCATCATTCTTTAGCTCACACCGCCACCCCAGTTTGGTGTCTTTGATAGATTCCCCGTCGTCGGAGTGGGAGTCCCACGGTACATAAAAAGCCATAATATGTACATAATAACCCAAAAACCGTGGTAATGAAAAATACATCCGATTCAGGCAAAACCAGAAATAATTTTGCGGTTCCTTCTTCACCTAGCAAGATCGGGACTTTCCCATTCCACTATGAAAGTGTTCTTGGCGGCAATTTCTAGG
Source organism: Lissotriton helveticus (assembly GCF_964261635.1). Taxonomy (NCBI): domain Eukaryota; kingdom Metazoa; phylum Chordata; class Amphibia; order Caudata; family Salamandridae; genus Lissotriton; species Lissotriton helveticus. Next base: position 370,295,349 of record NC_136060.1, read on the forward strand.
TATCGGCAGGACGGATCTAATTCTCTTTATTCAACTAGAGTCATTCAGCAATTCTTCAAGGGATTATTTCAGAAGTTCCCCCCTATTCGGCGTCCACCTCCATTCTGGCATCTTAATGTGGTGCTTGCACAACTTATGCGGCACCCCTTTGAGCCTATTCATAAAGTGGATTTAAAGTTCCTTTCTTGGAAAGTTTCTTTGCTCTTGGCTCTGACATCAGCAAGGAGAGACAGTGACATTCAGGCGTTCACTATTAAACCACCTTTTCTTCAATTCACCTCAAAAGCGGTAGTGCTACGCACCAATTCAAGCTTCATGCCAAAAGTACCTGCCGACTTCCACCTTAATGAGCCGATAATTTTTTTAATTTTTTTTTATTATATTTACATTTTCCATGTTGCACACACTTTATACATTATACATTTTTCAGCATTAATACTTCATGCTTCATAGCAAAATAAACTATTTTTACAAGATATACAAGCTTTTCGTTACACATTTCCACAAGCAGTGTTTATAAGATTCTTACTTAACCACAATTAAACCTTAAGCCCTTCTTGGGTCTACCTGCGACCCAATTCCTTCCTTCCAAATACTTATGGGTTGCCATATTCTTAGGCCTAATGTCCTTCCCCTTTTCCCTTATAGATATTCTTCTACATATTGTACGCATTCAAGAGATTAGCCAGCCGATCATTTTAAAGACATTCTTTCCAAATCCGCAGACAGATGCGGAAAGAGCATTGCATTCCCTTGACATTAGAAGATGTCTCAAGTTTTATTTACAACAGACTGCAACAATCCGTAAATCGGACCGACTGTTTGTGGCCTATGGTAAGCTACGTCAAGGATATTCTGTTTCCAAACCAACCATAGATCGTTGGATTTCTGCTGCGATTCGTCTATGCCATCAACAGGCAGGAAGACTTTTGTAAGCAATGCCAAGAGCGCATTCTACAAGAACAATTTCTTCATCTACCGCTCCTTTTGCGGGTATCCCTCTCCATCAAATCTGCAGAGCGGCAACTTGGTCCAACAGACACACTTTTACCAAACACTACTGTTTGGAGACCTCAAGCGATGCAGATACGTCAGTGGGACAAGCTGTTCTCCGCAATCTTTTTAAATAAGGTGAGCCTCTGCTCTCCCTCCCCCACTATGCTCTTTTTAGACACTGTTTATATATATATATATATATCTTGAACTTGTTCAGCATATGTTAGGCGCAAATGTATCTAGGTACAATTATGATATTATTCATACTTCATTATAATACATGTGTATTTATATGTATATATATATATATATATATATATATATATATATATATATATATATACATATATATGTTTTGATTTCTATATAGATATACTTGGTACAAAAGCGTCTTACGAGCATTATGTTCTGTACTGCTATCTACTCTGATTCAGGCATGTGAATCTATGAAAGACACCCCAATACTGGAGAAGAACAATAGTTACTCACCTGTAATCTGTGGTTCTCCAGTATTGGTGTCTTTCATAGATTCACATGCAACCCGCCCACCTCCCCTCAGAGGCTGGTTTAGGCTATCTTGTTTTGGGTTCACTCCTGTGCGAGAAAATCTGAGAGCTTGAGCCTCTGTGGAGAACATTCTGGTTGGTGCTATCGCCTGATTGGCTGTAGTTTGGACTAATTCATAATGACTATGATAGTCATGAGTGTGGAAGTTTTTTCTCTTGTAGCTTAGGGCTACTTTACTTCCTGGTTGTTCATTACCAAGGTTTTTTGGTTATTATATACATATTATTGCTTTTTTATGTACCGTGGGACTCCCACACTGACGGGAAATGATTCAGGCATGTGAATCTATGAAAGACACCCCAATACTGGAGAATGTCAAGTCAAGTCAAGTCAGAATTTATATAGTGCACTACATACCCATAGGGTCTCAAGGCGCTTGAGGAAGGGGGGGGGGGGGGGGGTTTACTTATCGAATATCCATGTTTTAAGTTGTTTTCTGAAGGCTAGGTGGTTTTGAGTAAGGCGGAGGTGGATGGGAAGGGAATTCCAGGTCTTGGCCGCTAAGTAGGAGAAGGATCTTCCTCCCATGGTGGCTTTGTGGATGCGCGGTACAGCGGCGAGGGCTTGGTTGGACGAACACAGCTGTCGGGTGGGGGTGTAAAAGGAAAGGCGCGTGTTGAGACAATCAGGTCCAAGTTCGTATAGGGCTTTGTGTGCGTGGGTGAGGAGACGGAACGTTATTCTCTTGTTGACGGGGAGCCAGTGAAGGTCTTTCAGGTGAGCGGAAATGTGGTCCGTGCGGGGGATGTCTAGTATGAGTCTGGCTGAAGCATTTTGGATGCGTTGGAGTTTTTTCTGTAGTTTCGCGGTGGAACCGGCGTAAAGGGTGTTTCCGTAGTCCAGACGGCTTGTAACCAGTGCGTGGGTGACCGTTTTTCTTGTTTCGGTGGGGATCCAGTGAAAGGTTTTTTTGAGCATGCGTAGGATGTTGAAGCATGAAGATGAGACGGCGTTGACTTGTCTGGTCATCGAGAATTAGGAGTCCAGGATGATGCCCAGGTTCCGTGCGTGGTCCGTTGGTATGGGGGCTTTTCCTAGGGCCGTTGGCCACCAAGAGTCGTCCCAGGCGGAAGGGGATGAGCCTAAGATGAGGACTTCCGTTTTGTCCGAGTTCAGTTTCAGACGGCTGTGCTTCATCCACTCGGCTACTTCTTTCATCCCTTCGTGTAGGTTGGTTTTGGCGGTGGTTGGGTCTTTGGTGAGTGAGAGGATCAGCTGAGTGTCATCAGCGTAGGAGATGATGTTGAGGTTGTGTTGACGTGCGATGGTTGCGAGGGGGCTCATGTAGACGTTGAAGAGGGTGGGGCTGAGTGATGATCCTTGCGGGACGCCGCAGATGACTTTGGTGGCCGCTGACTTAAAAGGGGGGAGGCGGACTCTCTGAGTTATTCCAGCGAGGAACGAAATGATCCAGTCCAATGCTTTTCCTTGAATTCCGATGTTTCGGAGGCGTTGTGTCAGGGTGCTATGGCAGACTGTGTCGAAGGCTGCGGAGAGGTCAAGGAGGATAAGGGCGACTGTCTCCGTTGTCCAGTAGTGTTCGAATGTCGTCTGTTGCTGCGATGAGGGCGGTCTCGGTGCTGTGTTTGGCTCGGAAGCCAGACTGTGAGGAGTCGAGTGATTTGTTGGTTTCGAGGAAGGTGGCGAGCTGATTGTTAATGGCTTTCTCAATGACTTTGGCAGGGAATGGGAGGAGCGAGATGGGGCGGTAGTTTTTGAGTTCGGTGGGGTCAGCTGTGGGTTTCTTCAGAAGGGCGCTGAGTTCGGCGTGTTTCCAGCTTTCTGGGAATGTGGTGGAGTTAAGGGAGTAGTTGATGACATCTCGGAGATGGGGTGCGATAATGGAGTTTGCTTTGTTGAAGATGTGATGGGGACATGGGTCTGTAGGGGAACCTGAGTGGATGGCGTTCATCAGGCGAATGGTCTCTTCTGTGGTGATTGGGTTCCATTCGAAAAGGATATTCGGAGGAGGTAACGGTTCGGAGGTGAGTGGGGTGGACTGGTTTACAGGTTGGCTGTCAAAGCTGTTATTGATGTCGGCGATTTTGTCATGGAAGAATGAGGCAAGGGAGTCGCAGAGGACTTGAGAGGGGGTGATGTTGTTAGAGCTGGCGGTGGGGTTGGTGAATTCTTTGATGATGTTGAAAAGTTCCTTGCTGTTGTGGGCGTTGTTGTCTAGTCGGTCTTTGAGTGCTGATTTCTTGGCTGTCCGGATTAGTTGGTGGTGTTTGCGGGTGGCGTTTTTGAAGGCGGCTTGGGTGATAGTGTTTGGGTCTGTTTTCCAAGTTCTCAAGGGAACGACAGAGCTTCTTGGATTTCTTAAGGTCATCGTTGACCCAGGGGGCGTTCTTGCTTCCTTGCTTGATTTGATGTTTTTTCAAGGGTGCTAATTTGTCGGCGGTTTGGGTTAACCATTGTGTGAGGTTGATGGCGGCTTGGTTAGGGTTCGTTGAATAGGCAGGGGGTTTTTGGAGAAGCGATGTTGAGATCTGGTCGATGGTGATTTTGTTCCAATTTCTCGCAGAGTTGGTTGAGGGTGGTTGTGGATCGAGGTCTTATTGTAAATAAAGTGGATGCAGCTGTGGTCCGTCCAGTGGAGGGGTGTGGTATGAGTGAAGGAGATATGCTTGCTGGAAGTGAAGATAGGGTCGAGTGTGTGTCCTGCATAGTGTGTGGGGGTGTTAACAAGTTGTTTGAGTCCAAGATTGGCGAGATTGTCCAGAAGGGTGGTGGTGTTACTGTCGTTGCTCTTTTCCAGATGGAAATTGAGGTCTCCCAGTAGAATGTATTCTTCCGAAGGGAGGGCGTGTGGGGTGATAAAGTCAGTGATGTCTTCGCTGAATTTTGTACGGGGTCCTGGTGGCCTGTAGAGGAGGGTGCCCCTAAGTGTTGTCTTGGGGTCGGTGTGGATCTGGAAGTGAAGGTGTTCGGCGATAGCGAGGTTGTCATCTGAGCTGGTTGAGACGCGGATGGTGTTCTTGTGGACGATGGCAATGCCTCCTCCTGTTTGGATGGGGCGGTCCTTACGGATGATCTTGTAGCCGTCCGGGATGGCTATGGTGATGTCTGGAGCTGAAGAGGCATTCATCCAGGTTTCTGTTAGGAAGGCGATGTCCGGAGAAATGGTGTCGAGTAGATTCCAAAGGTCGATGGCGTGTTTGTGAACCGAGCGGGTGTTGAGAAGGATGCATTTGAGGTGGTTGGTGTTGGCTCTCTGTTTGGTGTTTGTGGATTTGGATTGGGGCTTGACGCCGGTGAATTTGCAGGAGTGGCAGGTGAAGGGTCCATGGGTGTGTCCTGGTGCTGCTTGGGCGCAGTTAGTGAGTCGGCCGGGGTTGAGTGCAAAGAGGGAGGAGGCGTCGTATGTAATGCGGGGAGGATGGGTGAAGCGGGGACCAGGGGGTCTGGCTCTGGGCGCGGTCCAGGCGTAGACGGGCTTACCTTTGGCGCGCCTTCGGCGCGCATGGGGCGCGCCCGCTGCGCGCTAATGCATCTGTCATAAATGGTAAGTGGAGGAGGGCGGAGCGTGGGAGGGTCAGCAGGGAGGCGGGGGCATGGGGGGAGGGACGGGCTGGAGGCACAACCAAATGGCAGCGACGACAGCAAAAGGCAAACAGGACGAAATTGTGCACGATGCTGAATAGGAAGCAATGCGAGCGGAGGGGCGCACAGGGACAGTAAATTAATTAATTAATAAAAGCAATGCGAAGCGCTAAGCATCTAAGCAGGCACAAATTAAGGCGCAGATTCGTTCTAGGCAGTAATGGGGAGAACAGCGCTACGATGTTAAGAAGCAGCAGTGTGGAGAATAGCGCTACGATACCCAGAACAGCAGTGGGGAGAACAGCGCTACGATTTCAGGAGAGACAGGGTGGAGCAACCACTTCCTCTGGAGTCAAGCTGGTCACAGCGCCTCACCGGGCGGGACGTTTCTGATAGCCAGAGGGTGGGAGGGTCAGCAGGGAGGCGGGGGCGTGGGGGGAGGGACGGGCTGGAGGCACAACCAAATGGCAGCGACGACAGCAAAAGGCAAACAGGACGAAATTGTGCACGATGCAGAATAGGAAGCAATGCGAGCGGTGGGGCGCACAGGCACAGTAAATTAATTAATTAATTAATAAAAGCAATGCGAAGCGCTAAGCATCTAAGCAGGCACAAATTAAGGCGCAGATTCGTTTTAGGCAGTAGTGGGGAGAACAGCGCTACGATGTTAAGAAGCAGCAGTGGGGAGAACAGCGCTACGATTTCAGGAGAGACAGGGTGGAGCGACCACTTCCTCTGGAGTCAAGCTGGAGTCAAGATGTGCGTTGCATGGTCTCCGCCACCCTGTTCTCCATTACCGGCCCTTAAAGCCAGTAAACATTTTGGTAGTTAATTAATGTGATGAGTGGGGCATATGTCGCTTGCTTGCTCACTTCCAAAACAGGACGTGCTAGATGGAGCAACAGATCTTCAGCTGAAGAAGAAAACAAGTTTCTTACCTGTAACTGTGGTTCCCCAGTATTGGTAACTTTCATAGATTCCCATGCTTTTGTATCATTCCCCGTCGTCGAATGATAGTCTCGGTAACAAAATAACATAGCAGTAGGTACAAAAGAGAAAGAAAAAGGCCTAGGCCTCATTCCCTTTTGTAGCATATCCGCCTCTTTTTGTAAAAGAGACCAAACTTTGGCATCAGCCAATCAGAAGAGCATCACACCATAGAACCCTCCTGAAGGAACCTCAGAGCCTCAGATTTTCTACCGCACTTTGTGCTTAGGGAGTCTCCTTTGAGCTCTCCTCAAACTCTTCTCTTCAGAAGTTTTCTTCAGGATTTTTCTTTCAGAATTGTTAGCTGTTCCTTCCAGGAAAGGAAAAGAAGAAGGCACTTTTTAAGCCATGTTCCACCTGTGGCAAGGAAAGGCTTTTTGTGGAGGATAAGCATAAGGATTGCATCTACTGCCTCTATCCTGACCATAAGGCTGCGGACTGCAAGATCTGCCACACCTTTTCCACCAAGACCCTCCGGGATCGTGAGGGTAGGCTTCTGACCTGGCTCCAGAAGTTGAAGTCCAGAAAGGACACAGTCTCCAGTGCCAGTGACTCTTCATCTGCGTCATCTTCTAGAAGGTCAGTCAAAAGGGGTAGGGTATTCCATTCTCCTTCTGTGGAGCGTTTTTCTAAGGCCTCAAAAAAGACCCCCAGAGAGTCTGAGAGCCAAGGTCCAGGCGAATCTCCTCACCATGGTGAAAAGGAGAGGGAAGGACCATCTATGCCTTCTGAGGGGATGAAGACTGATCAAGCCTTCAAAAAGCCCTCTTCCCAGTCTTCTGGAAAATGTGACAGAAGTACCAAGTCGTCGACGATGAAGGCGTCTTCGACGAAGGTCTCGTAGAAGGTATTGAAGCCTGCTCTTAAAATGGTACCGTCGACGGGACAATCGTCGTCGACGGGATCGTCAATGAAGAAGGACTCGTCTACGACAGTGATACCAGTGTCGACGAAGGCTCCGACGACGGCAGCGACGTCGACGAGGATGTCGACGACGGCAGGACGAAGGTGTCGTCGTCGACAACATTGACGACGCCCATCTCGTCGTCGAGTGTTCTTTCGTCGACGACATTTATTCCGCCGACAACGGCAATATTGACAACTCTATTGTCGACGATTTTGTCATCGGAAAAGAGGATTACCATCTCTATGACAAGGATCACACCGGACATGACATCTCCTAGGAGAGTTACCCCCTTGCCTCCAGCTCTGCTTTTAGAGGAGGATGACGACGAGTCAGAAGATGATGAACAGGACTCGTATGGCTATGCTAATAGTCCTTCCCAGCTTCTGGTCAAATGTCAGGAGACAGATTCTGACAGAGAGTACAGCCAGGAATGTGGTTATCACCATCATCATTCTTCCCAGCCACAACAGTACTCGAAACAGGACATGGCATCATTATTGCAGGACCTTCACAATATGCTGCAAGACTATAAATCAAGATGTTCACAACCTGCTGCTGCTACCGTTCCAACTATGCAGGACTTGCCTGCCACTGCGGCTCCGCCAATGGCTGCTCCTGAAATGCCATCTCAGATACCATCTCTGCCACAGACTTCGGTTCCACAAGAGCCTTCGGTTCCATTGGACACCCATGATGATCCATCGGAGGACGATGACAATTTTGATGAAAGGCCTGGTCAAGGGGAGGAATGGGATGAGTATGTCATTCCTGACCAAGCATCTCCGTGTCCGGATACGGTGGACTCCCCGCCAGCGGATATAGGGGGGTTTCACAAGCTAATGGAGAGAGCGGCTGGCAGATTCGGACTATCTATGCCTTCTACTTCCACTGAGTGATTTTAAAGAACCTTATATGAAGGTAATGAGATCCATCCCTATTGTTCAACATCTGTGGGATGAAGGCCTTAAGGCGATGAAAAATCCAGCGACGGTGGTCCCTGTACTACCAGGCCTCGACAAAAAATACAAAGCGCCTGAGGATGGTCCGGCGTCTGACGGGGCACCCGAGACCGGACTCGGTAATCTCACAAGCGTCACAAAGGAAGTCTCGCAACCCCTCGGCTCCTTTGACGACTCCTCCGGATAAAGAGGGTAGGAGGCTGGATAACGCCGTAAAAAGATTTTTTCTTCAATGGCGAGTCTGTTGGTGAGAGCAGCTAATGCCTTGGCGATATTGGGCAGGTACGATCGCCAACTTTGGTGTGATATCTCGCCACTCTTAGATCAACTTCCTTCGGAGTCCAAGACAGAAGCAAAAAAGATCTTGCAAGAGGGGAAGCAACGTCAATGGAAGTCATAGACTGTGCCATGGATATTGCCACAAAGGCTTTTCGTTCCTTGGCTGGAGCTGCAGTTCTTCGTTGCCAGGGGTGGCTTAAAGCGACCTGGTTCAGGCCCGAAATCCAAAATAAGATCTTGGATTTGCCCTTTAAGGAGAAGCACTATTTGGTAAGTTGATTGATGACACCCTCCAAGATATTAAGAAAGATACTGAGACTGCTAAGTCTCTGGGTACGCTTCAGTACCGCAAAGCTCCTTTTAGGGGTTCCAAGGGCAAGAGCACTTCCTACAGTGGCTCTTATCAACAGCAGAGGTACTCATCATATGGCTCAGGTTCACAACAGTACCGTCAACCGTACCAGCAAAGGCAAGGTCAGTCTTCAAATTACTCAAGGCCTAACAACAGAGGGAAGCAGGCTCGCCAAGGGCGTGATACGTCCAATAGACAATAGCGGCCTCCTGGCTCTTCCTACTGTACCCACCTCTGCAAAATCATCAGTAGGAGGCAGGGTTTCACAATACCTTCGAAATTGATCCAAGATAACATCACACCAATGGGTACTCAACATCATTCGAAAGGGCCATACTCTGGAATTCACGCAAATCCCACAATCCAAGCCCCCTGCTGCCATTCCAGCAAAACATCTGCGTCTTCTGCGGCTCGAGGTTCATCAGATGCTCCTGAAAGGAGTGATAGAGCCGGTTCCTTCTGCCCAAAGAGAAGGATTCTATTCCAGGTTCTTCCTGGTAAGGAAGACGCTAGAGAAATGGAGCCCAATTTTAGATCTCAGGGAGCTCAACACCTATCTCTTCTCCCTATCCTTCCGGATGGTCTCTCTTCAAGACATTCTACGTCTAGTCAATCCAGGGGATTTCATGGTCACGCTCGATCTCGAAGATGCGTACTTTCACGTACCAATTCACCCGGCACACAGAAGGTTTCTACGATTCACAGTAGCGAAGAGCCACTTTCAATTCAGAGTTTTACCCTTTAGACTTCGCTCAGCTCCGAGAATTTTCACAAAGGTGCTGGCACCAGTAGCTGCGTTTCTACGGAAGAATCATTTGCAGGTCTTCCCTTACCTGGACGATTGGTCGCTGAAGGCTCCGTCCAGGGAGGCTGCGAGGGAAGCGGTCGACGCGTGCACAAACCTCTTCCAGAATTTGGGGTCTCACTCTAAACAGGGAAAAATCATCTCTGGTTCCGTCAAGGACAGCACGCTTCCTGGGAGCCATCTTGGACTCAAATCTCAAGAAAGCATTCCCAACCTTGGAGAGACAAGAAAAACTGCAAACCATGGCGCTAGACTTACGAAGAAGAAGGTGTATTTCAGTACGGCGTTACAAATCCCTTCTGGGGGTAAACTCTTCATGCATTCCTCTGATTCCACACTGCAGATTGAGGATGCGTCCTCTTCAAGAGCAACTGGACAGCCAGTGGAGACAGGATCACGGGTCGTTCGACGACAAGGTGACCATCACCTCGGCAATGAAAAAAGCTGCTGTGTGGTGTCGTAAGCGATCCATCTCCTCAGGTTGTGACGACGGATGCGTCATTGGACGGTTGGGGAGCAGTACTGCAGGACCTGCATGTCAGTTGTCATTGGTCTCCTCAGACTCGTCGACTCCACATCAATCTCTTGGAGGTCAGGGCAATCAAACTGGCTCTTCAGGCTTTTCTCCCTCGTCTAAGAGGTTCAAAAGTTCTCATGCGGACGGACAACACCACGGCCATGCATTACGTGAATAAAGAAGGGGGAACCAGGTCTCTTCCGTTGTCTCAGGAAGCTCAAGAAATCTGGGAATGGGCGATCCAACATGGGATTTCGCTACAGGCAGAGCACCTGCCAGGAGTTTTAAACGACAATAAGCACTTCAAAACAAGCCTAAAGAATGGTGATAGCTCTGATTTACAAAATGACAATTAAAATATTACATTAACAAAGACTTCAAGTCTGCCTTTTCACTCAAATGTGTTTTCATTGATTGGCGAATTAGTGCATGTGAGTGTCTTTGGGGGAATGTGTGAATGTCTGTGAGAATCTATTAATGCGTCAGCATAGAGGCATATATGAGCACGCCATTCATGGATGGTTGAATGGACAGTTGAATGTTTGCAAGAGTAGATGACGTACAAGAGTGAGTGCACAAATTAATGAAAGGGTGGCTGAGTGCATGGATAAGTGAGTGAATATGAATGAGTGCAACTTGGGTAGATTAGTGGTTGAATAGAGGAATGCACAGAGTGATAACTATGTGCATGAGCAGATCAATAGGTGAATAAGAAAATTGAGTGAGCAAGTAGATGAGAATGGATGATTATATACAAGTTAGTGAGTGCATGGGGAGAGAAGTGTATTTAACCTCTACCGCGCTAGCGAGTTTTCCCGCTGTGCGCTGAAATTTGAAAATCGCGCGTTACATGACAAAGCCAGCTCGTCATGCGCGTAGCGCAGGTAACGCCCATGACGAGCTGGCTTTGTCATCAGCGCTGAAGGGGTTAACTCACTCGCACCTGGACTCATACAACCACTGGTATACTTACACCAGCAACCTCACTCACACCTCACTGCCACATGCACCAATAACCTACCTCGCACCTGCAATGGAACTTGCAAAGTAATCTCATTTGCACCTCACTCATGCAACTGGAAATTGCACCAGTAACCTCATTGTCACCTCGCTCATAACTGCACTGTCACTAGTACAAGAACCTGTACTGGCACTTTCAATCGCACATGCACTCACACTTGGGCTGGTATTATTACTCTCTCTTGCAGCAGCACTTATATTTGCTCTGGCACTAGCATTTACCCCTGCCCTCCTACTCGCACTCACAGCTATTCTGACACTTGCACGAGTAACATTTGGGCCCAGATGTAGGTAATCCTCATTTACCGACTTTAAAATACCGAATTTTACCGATTCGGTATTCTAGATTCGGTAAATGAAATGTAGATAAAAAATCTGTATTTTTTACTGAATCGGTAGGAGTCGGTAATTACCGAATCGGTATTTACCGATTCGGTAATTGCCATTGATACCTATGGGCCTTGAGGCCCATAAGAACTAATGGCCATTACCGAATCGGTAAATACCGATTTGGTAAAATTACCGATTTGACAAGGGGGACAGGGTGTCACTTTGACACCCTGTTGCACCCCTGTAACTGGCTTGTGCGCCATGTGGCACACATACATGCCCTTAGCAGGTCTGTGTGCCACATGGCACAGGTGTACATGCACAGATGTGCATGTACACAAGAATTCGTTATTTACCATGCAATTGTATTACATGGTAAATAACGAATTCTAAAGGCCCTGTAGCACTGTTAGAAGTGCTACCTACATAGGAAAATACAGATTCGGTAATTTTACCGATCAGTAAATTTACTGAATCCGTAAAATTTACAGAATCTGTAATTTTACAGAATCGGTAATTTTACCGATTTGGTAAAATTATCGATTCGGTAAAATTACCGAATCTGTATGTTTTCAGTGCCCCTACATACCAATGTCAAAATACCGGTCGGAAACGGCCGAAAATCGGTATTTTCGGCCGATTCCGACCGGTATTTTGACACCTACATCTGGCCCCTAGTCACTACTATATGATTTGAATAAAATTAATTAGTTGCTTAATGCAGCATCAGTCTCTTGCAGCCGCACTCACTGTAGAGTCATGGAGGAAGGTGATTCCTAATCCTCAAAGAGCAGACATCTCTCTAAGGAGACTCCTGGTAACGGATGGTGAACTTTTATACTGTTGGAGTATACACTAATGAGCAAACGTAGTTGTTTTGTTCTGTTTGCCAATTGGATGCATAAAGGCGAATAAAAGAATTGGGGCAGATGGGTGTGTATGTGTGACACAGTTGGGAACAGCGCACGTGACAAAGCAAGAGCACAGGGAATGTTTGATTCCACCGATTACCATTGCTTTGCAATTTAATTTCATAATTCCAAATTCCAAGGTCTGAGAAGAACCAGCCCTAAAAAGTACCACACATCAGGTGTCCGAGAGTCTAAGCTAAGCTCAGCATTGCAGTCACTTTCTGCACAAAGTTGAGTTCAGCTTCAGTGAAGCTGGTTCAGGATCCGAGCGGAGGCCTCTCTCACATCCTAGTGTCCTTCAATTTCTGGTGCTTTGCACCACTTTGATGATCCTCTTAGTTTCTTGTTGTTTAACGGTGTAATTTCTGATATTTATATTTTTCTCTCATCTGCATTACTTGATTTTGCTTGCAAGACCGTTGAATGTCACTCATAATGACACTGAAATTATGAAAATGTCACACATAAGCAATCTAAAACCTTGGCAGCTATAAGATGGCCCTGAAAATCGACTAGAGTGCAGGCACTCCCATTCAGTCAAAAGTCTCACTACCATCTGCTTTTCATTCCAACCTGTACAATTATCATCCCAATTACATGGTGTGTCTTTTTCCTCACTGCTCTTTCTCTCCTATTCAATAACATTTATTTAATAAATATGGACTTATTCTACAAATAAACCTTACAACTCCACAAAATATTAAAAATATTATAATACTCTAAAAAAATGTAACTAAATGTAAATAAATTATTTCACAAAAATAACAGAATTTTAAACATCAATATTATTGTAAAAAACATAAAATTATAAACAAAGTAGGTCTCGGATTTCCCAATTAGTATATAATCACAACCGTTTGACCATAATATTACAGTCACAGCATATTTTGTAGATGATGTACAGGGTTCATACCCATTTTGGACAACATCAATAATCTCCTTGTGTAAAACAGCTAGGTCCCGTTTCCTCACAAGAATCATAAAAATACAGTGCACTGTGCATAGAACAGCGATGTAACACCCATCAGATCAGATCTCATGGTCCTGCCCTGTGTTACAGATCTACTGGCATACATTTCTACAAGCACTGGGTTCTGTCACCGGCCTCCCCGTACCCAAGTTGTCGGACAGGGTGCTCTTGGAACTCTTCCCTCTCCCTAAACTTGAGAGGCCTGAACTTAAACTCCTTGACCTAGCCCTGGTTTTAGCCAAATGCCAATTATCGCCGCTTACATAATATGCAGGAATTTTGGATTACACGCTGAGTCGCCAACGACTCTGAGTAGATCATTGTATCATTGATATAACCTTGAACTCTGATAAACAGTTTAAAAAAAACACCCATCATATAGTATGTAGAAAATTGCTTTAAGCCAAGCGGAGTAAGTAAAACACTGATGTTTAATGAATTTGTTAGTGAGAAATTAACCATTACAATTTGTCATGTAAGCATACAAATAACACATTTCTCAAGTGTGGTCCTTCGTATATTGATACAACAGAACAGCAACTCCATGGTAAAGCTGCGTGTGATTGTTAGCCATTTGTAATGAAAGAATAAGACATCCTGTTAGGTAAACAATAACGAGTGCTTAAAACCAAGTGAAATTCCACTTTGTACATATGAGCTGTAAACTGCCCTGCCACCAGTGTTCATCCCCAATGATCCTTTTAAATATCATATTTCAAGCTAGATAATCACATGCCATTTTCTCTAAATCGTAAATATTGTCCACTGTTTGACCCAAAATCGATAGTGCTTGCAACATGTTCGTGTCGAGTGCATGACGAGTATAGCACAAAGCAGTGTGCTGAACTGTTCCACTAGCCACAGCTTATCCAACAATTATGATTTCGATTCAGTACATTTTAAATATTTTTCTGTACGTTCACACTTTTAGCTAAATATGGTTATGTATTGTCCGACATGCAGCAGATAAACTTTGAGGATACCAATTTCTGTATGTGGTATGTGTCTTCAAATCTTCGTGCACACACATTACTGTATCACTCCTAGACAGTACACTTAATCAGAGCTTCTAAACTTTTCTGCTTTACACTTTCTTACCGAAATAATGTACGCCTCTCTAAGCGTAAATCCCGCGAGTCTAGGATGCTACTGTCTTGACTTAAAACCAATGGCTTTCGTGTACATGGAAATAAAAAAAAACAGGAGTAAGAATGGGTAGTTCACTGTTCATAATGCTAAATATTACTCAATCACATAATGCAAATATGTAAAACGATATCAAATGCGTTGCTAAAAAAAAGTTAGAAGAAACCCAGAGGCAGAAGATTGTAAGACGCTTAACTTACACTGTGAAGCATCACATTTAAGATTAAACACTAAGTGAAGCCCCTAATACATTCTGCATAGCACTATTGATCGGTTAATAAATTAATGAAAAGTTGGGAAATGAAGTAAAATATACAAATATGCCATACCTTGCTCCCTCCGGCTAAAAACAAGTCAACGGCAGCGATGTTGATACCATGTTTCTCACAAAGTCCACATAATACATCTTTGATTGAGAATCCAGATTTAACCACTACTGTACAGGAAGACCCATCCGGAAGGCTGATGAAGCAGTGTTTTGAGGATTTTTCCTTTTCATTAACAGGGAGAGGTAACCTAGAGACATCAGTCTTTTTAGGAAATACAAACCAACGTTTAATTAATTTCAAATACTATTAAATGCCATGATATAAATATTAAAAAAGCATATTAGAAAGACGCTAGGAAAACATCTGCAACCTGAAACAGCATATTACTACAGGAGTGTGATGATAAATGCTCAAAAAAGCTCCAAAGAATTATTAAGGTGCACGCCCTAGACATGATACTGAGATTATTAACATCTTTCTAGCTACACTGATCCTGGTAAGATATTTGTAGGAAAATGACAATGTATGCTCCCCTAGACTTTTTATGTGAACCTCTAGAATTTTTTCTCCTAATTTGGATATCGCTTTGAGGGTGGATTCATGCCCCGAGTCACAGGTGCTCTTTTTAAATGTTGGGTATTTCCATTCCCTCAGTGTGTTCCTGGTACTGGGAGCACACCAATTTCCATGCCTAGGCACTCAGGTAGCACTAAGGTGGGGTACTGATATTAATGACTTCAGGGTGACCAGGACACTAGTGAGGTGGTACTGGACTTAGACAGATAGAAGGTTGTGAAAGCAAGGGAATGCTGGCCCTAAAAGTGCTCATTTACCATGCAAGATGAAAGCTCTCCACAACTTCATTGATCTACTGATCTTCCTTCTATGTGTTAAAAAGAAACCTGAAAAGCTTTATTGATGATCTTGCAATCCGTGAACATTGATAAGTCTAAATTCTAGTCCTGGCCTGTAAGGGCCATGTTTGCCATCAGATTTGACGTAGCCATGTTATTGTCTATTCATTTGAAATGTGAACTCCTGCTTGCCTGAGACTGTGGCTAAGGTGCTCACAAGACCTTTTGCTGGAGAGTGCATGAATCTTTCATTACCTTGCAGATTCAGGTTGATCAGGATGGAGTGTCAAGGGGTCCTATTCCTCTTGCTGTGGGAGACCATATTCCCCACTGCGTTTTGGGTGAACTTTTTGCTAGTCATTCCTAGATGGTCAAAAATCTTTTTAAAATGAGTTGCTCTTACCATGGGAAAGTGAAGAAGACATGGCACTAATTAAAGATTTACTGATAATTGATTCAGATGTTTCCTCGGCCATGTCTGACACTGCATTGAGGAAAAGGGGGCAGTACAGACGATATGAATAGGTCAAACTTTCTGCCCTTCTGAACCAACTGGAAACTAACAAGGAAAAAGATCTGCCCACAGAGCTGACAAATTACTGGCAAGAACGGCTGGTACCAAGTTTAATGAGACAATTTTAAGATTAGCATGCAGAAGCAGCTGGGTCACTGAAGACAGTGGTTGTAGGCTTCGACGAGACTGACACATGTGAAAGCAAGAAGTGCAAGTTCTTAGAAAACCATCAGAATGCAGAGGCACCTGCTAACCACTACATAGCCTTCGACTACTGGTGTGTTCAGGAAGAACTCTGAAAAATATTACACAAGATATGAAGCTTGCGATTCCAGTCTTAAATAGGACCAAACAAAAATCAGTCTGTAATTAGAAAATACAATTGCTGGAAGATCAAATGCACTGCTGGTGCACCAGCCTGCATATGCCTGTAGAATCTAACACAGATAAAGCCACCTGCGCCCAAGTAATAGACCTCACATTGTCCTAGTATTATCCTGTGGTCTAAGATTCCTTGCTGTGCATTCTGTTAAAACTACTGTCCTCTATTTCAGATTGCCGCTGTGACGATGATTATCTAAGTCGCTATTGTGTAGTTCTCTTATGTGTCATATCTTTTACTTAAGCCTGGAGTTGATACTTTAAATTCTTCACACACAGAAGTAGTGTGTGTGTGTGTATGTATGTGTTAGTGTTATGTGGGAAGTTATGCATTCCTTCTCCCCCCATGTCAGCCAGAGACATTCCTCACAAAATTCACTCCAGTAAATTACAGAATGTGGACAGTTAACTGACCCGGAACAGGAATTTGCCTACTGTGTGCAGAAATAAGTTAACATTCCTGTACCACTGAAATAGCCAGCTGCAAGTAGTCAGACAGTAAAAAGGGCCACACACGCTTTCAGTTCATGTTATAATGTAATACTGTTTAAATGAATCCATTCCTTCTGCATGTATCAAACTGTTTACTCTTAAAGGTACTGTCTGCAGGCAGCACCTACAACGGCTTCTTCCCATTAAGGGCCAGGCATGTTCCTAAGCACTCTTCAAACTACATTCCAAGTCCCAGGCAGTCTAGTCTAGAAGCCACACGAATTTCTGCCTCAGGGTTGGCATGAAGCACTATGGCAAAGGAGAAGCAAAGGATAACAGGAATGTTTCACCCGACTCTTCAGGAAAACCCCTTCCTCAGAAAGAAGGGAAAGTCTTTAGCATCCACTACTCATGAGCAAGTAATACAATATTTGAAAGATTCATCCAAGTTTGTGATACTGGATCCTGGTGCAGGTGAGCCTTATACATGGATAGGACCCGTAACATTTATTTCCAGTTTTATATAGCGCAATACAAGGGCAACCAGACATCAGAGCACTTTACAGAGAAGCAAATATAGAGGTTTCATGACTTTCAAAATATAACAATCTCTTCCGAAAGGATTTAAAGTTAAATATATAATAGATAGTCAATACCAAACACTACATAAAATGCAAATTCAATATCCATAACCTGATGCAGTTTCTTTAATCATTCTGTATAGAATTCTTACTGTATTGCCTTAATTACTTACGAAGGAAAATAGGATATGCAGTAGAGCACAAGAGTAGTCTGAATACTAGCACTATGTCTATGAGTGAATGGAGAGTGTTTGACACAGCAGGAGAAAGCATTGGTGTGCTGGGGTTTCTAACTATAGCGAGGACGTACTACAAAGGTGCCTCAGAGTATGCAAAGAGGCGAGCAGTTAGAGAAGTACTGAAAGTGTAAATAGAAAACTTGTTTCTTTTGTAATCTTAAACAAACTACGTGCGTGTGGTTGAGGTTGATACTCGAGTTATCTTTTTCTCTTGATTAGTTTTCGGAAACAATATCCTAACTGTATTGCTACAGAATCATTTAGGAATATGGCTGTAAGAAACTGGCTCTATATATACTCCACCAAAGTGAGGTACAGTGTGTATAGGGTCCAAGGGTCTCCAGAGGTTTGGCAGAGGCTAAAGTTAGATAGAACCTTACTCTCTAAAGTGGTAGCTTGGTCGAGCAGTAAGGCAGTATCAGAGGACAGTGTAAAGCACTTGATGTACACACTCAGTCAGCAAATGGTCTCACACACTCAAGAACTGAACTCTAGACCAATTGTTTAGTATAAAAAAATATACTGTTGATTTATTTCTAGAACCAAGCAAGCCTGGTGCAGGTAAGCATAAAAATACTTTTCAGTAGTAAATTACTTGTAGGAAAACAGTTCAAAATAGTAGTGTAACTTGTACTGGATTTGGTTAGTTTTAAGAAAGCAGTTTGCAAAACATTGCAGGTATAGTACATTCAATTGAATGGGCTTTTTAAAGTAAAATGCAGTAAATTACTTTTCAGATTACTTTTGCTAACACAGGACTGGTGGCTGGATTCAGTCCTGGAACATTTCCTGAAAACAGGTGCGTTTTGGTTAAAGGTACGATTTTTAAGGAATATTATTGTATTTCAAAAGTTGACACTTAGAAACTTTTTCACATAGAATCACCAATGTTATCCTATCGGAGGAAATTCACTTAGCAGGTAACTTAGGTTATCTTTACTTTTTCTTACTCAGTGCTGGATCCTGGATTCAGCACAGGGACATTTCCTGAAAACAGTTGAGAAAATGCGTTTTGGTTATTTAGCTGATTTTTAAGGAATATTTGCAGTATTGAAAAGTCGACACTTAGAAACTTTTTGGGAGAAAAAGTGTCAATGTTATCTTATGAGGAAAAATGAGTTATCAGTTTCAAGGTAAGTAATCAGTCTTTTGGGTTAGGGTTCTGGGGTTAGACTTAGGGGTCTCCCAGGGTCAGTGATGCACTGTTGTTGCACCCTCAGCGGCACTCGGGCGGCCGGGTGCAGAGTGTTGAGGCCCAAAGTTACTTAATGGGGGATAGGAGGACTGCAGTTGGTGGCAGCTGGCAAGCAGGCCACCGGGTTGAAGCCCCTACGGTTAAGCTCAGGGCATGTTGGGTACCAAGTTAGCACCAAAGTGGCACCCTCAGAGGCGATAGGGCAGCCAGGTGCAGGGTGTTGTTTTGAGGTCTGGGGCCCTGTTGATTTCAATGGGATTTCTCCAGGACAAAGAAACATTGCAGGCTCGGGGACCAGGATCTTCCAGGAGTGACCACCACTTCGAGGGGTAAGTTGGGATGTAGAGGGATGGTTAGGCACTGCTGGGATGGGAACACAAGGCCGTGGGGCGTCGGGTGCAGGGGTGCCTTTGGACGTCGGATTTTCGTACCCGCTCTGGTTGCGGTAGGGGGGGCCCTCTGGATTGAGGCTGCAGGCGTCGTCGGGAGGCTTGAGGCAGGTCAGGGATTGCCGGATCTTGGGTCGGGATCGTCGGGGGGACCTCCTTGTGATTTTTGTTCACTAAAACACAGGCTGGGCTTGGCGGGTGCGTAGTGTGCTGGATTAGCGGTTTCTGGTTGGCACCAGCAGCTGCAGTTCAAACGCGCCCGGTGTTCACAGGAGAAACAGCTTGGGAAGTGAATGCAGGCAGGTCCTCCGGGGTTTATGAGGTTGCTGGCCGCTGGACATGCCGGGATTTCACAGGAGCAGGTTTGAGGGGAGACAGGCCTGTAGGGCTCGGGCCAAGTCAGTGAGCGTCGTCCTCTTGTTAGCTCTGCACGGCTTCTCGTCCTTCTTTTCTTGTCGTTGCTGGATCTGAGGAAGGAAGGTTCAGGGGCATTATAGGTAGGTAAAGGTCAGGGACCAATGGGTCCCTTCCCTGGGGTGGGTACACCCCCTATTCAGTCACTCTCCAGTGGGAGGGGGGCAGGAGCCTGTCCCTGGTTGGCTGGGTCCCCCCATCCTCAAGATGGCGGGGACTCGAGGTTGTGCTTCACCTCGCCTCCCCCACTCTAGGGGTGGAGTTGGCAGAGGTGGGTACACCTCTCTTCCTCACTTTGGTTTTCCCGCTGGGTCTCCCGCCCAAAGTGAGGGGGTAGAACCAGTGGGGACCAGTTGCTGAGTACAGCAAGTGGTCTGGAGAGGCTCACAAAGGCGGCATGCCTTTGAAGCTTCTCCTTCGCGAACCCTGCCCATCCTGGGGGAGGAAGCTTGGCACCTCGTCCCAGGATGTGCATTGTTTCAGGCTCCTGAGAGCGGCAAGCTCTCGCCCCAGGGGTCCAGAAACATGTCTGGGGTTGGCAGCCTCGGCAGCCACTCAGTCAGGTCACTGGGAGTTGGTAGAGTTTCAGGAGGCATCTCTAAGATGCCCTCTGTCGTGCTTTTACAATAAATCCCACACTGGCATCAGTGTGGGTTTAATGTGCTGAGAAGTTTGATACCAAACTTCTCAGTCTTCAGTGTAGTCATTATGGTGCTGTGGAGTTCGTAATTACAGCCTCCCAGTACCATATACTCTTAATGGCAGCACTGCACTTACAGTGCCCAGGAATGGACCTGGGTACTGTAGGGGTACAGGGCTCATGGACCTGTACGCTCACTGCTGGCATAGGGCACCCAGTTAGACAGGTGACTGATGTATGCCAGGGCAGTGTTTTTTGGGCATGGCACACAGGGATGTGTGCCATGTCGACTCTTTGTTTTGTTCTGCACCCAGACACGCAGCCTGCCAAGGCAGTGTGTGTGTGTGTTAGGGCACAGGGCCTTTAAGGGTGGCACAATAAGTGCTGCAGCCCTTAGGGACCTTCTCTGGTCACAGTGCCCTGGGTGGACTGGATGCTAGGGTACCATTTACAAGGGGCTGACATGTGGCCAGAGATGCCAATTGGGTTTAGGCTTCAATGCAGTTTCAGGGAACGTACACAGGCCCTTCGGTACCTGATTGGCAGGAGCCCAGGGCACACTCAGTCAAAGCACATCATCAATTCGGCAAAAAGTGGGGGCATACCATGCAAGAAAGAGGGCACTTTCTCACAATGGCTAGTTGGTTTATAAGCAGAAATGGATGTTATTGTCACAGGCACGGGGGCTTCAGTTATTTGGGTTGGTCCACACACGATGAAACTGTTATAAAACCAAAACGGAGGATGCAAAATCGGTTTTTGCAGATGGTAGGATGGGAATGGATTTCTGCAACTGGCAAAGGAATGACCAAAACAAGAAATCTAGTTACCCTGGAAACGGAGCCTCAAATATTCTCTGCAAATGTTAATATTTAATACACCAGGGAAGCAATATTTCATCTTTAAGAAAGTGCATGACATGAAGGCAAGAAAAGTTGTTCTAAACTGCTCTCCTACCATAACTCACAAAAATATTTGTAACAAGAGAATGCATCCCGTACTGTTTCAGTTTCCACGCAACTTGCTGTTGAAGGGGGAGCACGTTACACCAGCTGCCCAGCGGACCTGCCTTTAACCCCACGACTCGCCGGACCCGCTCCGCGGGTCCCGCAGCGCGTCGTCCACCAAAGGATTGACCAGAAGGAGCCAAGGAGGAGTGCGGGGGTAGGTAAGAGAACCAGCGGGGCTGCGAGCTAGCAGGGGACTCCAGCGACCAGGAGCCCCTGCACGCCCAATTAGCAACACCTGGGCTGCTCTCCCCGCTGGCCACGCCCCCCCGCCAACGGAGCCTAAAGCTGCTGTTGTCCCTGTGTTTGTGGGACACTTTCCACGCACCTTGCTGTTGAAGGAGGAGCGCGTTACACCAGCTGCCCAGCGGACCTGCCTTTAACCCCACGACTCGCCGGACCCGCTCCGCGGGTCCCGCAGCGCGTCGTCCACCAAAGGATTGACCAGAAGGAGCCAAGGAGGAGTGCGGGGGTAGGTAAGAGAACCAGCGGGGCTGCGAGCTAGCAGGGGACTCCAGCGACCAGGAGCCCCTGCACGCCCAATTAGCAACACCTGGGCTGCTCTCCCCGCTGGCCACGCCCCCCCGCCAACGGAGCCTAAAGCTGCTGTTGTCCCTGTGTTTGTGGGACACTTTCCACGCACCTTGCTGTTGAAGGAGGAGCGCGTTACACCAGCTGCCCAGCGGACCTGCCTTTAACCCCACGACTCGCCGGACCCGCTCCGCGGGTCCCGCAGCGCGTCGTCCACCAAAGGATTGACCAGAAGGAGCCAAGGAGGAGTGCGGGGGTAGGTAAGAGAACCAGCGGGGCTGCGAGCTAGCAGGGGACTCCAGCGACCAGGAGCCCCTGCACGCCCAATTAGCAACACCTGGGCTGCTCTCCCCGCTGGCCACGCCCCCCCCGCCTATCACATAGCTACAACACCTTAAGGTGGGCCGAACCCCCGCTGCGCGGGAGCGCGCGGGAGCGTCCGGGAGAAGCCCGGGACAAGGGCGGGACCGTCTGTGGCCGTCCGGGGCCGGAGGAGGCCGGGCTGGGCCTGCTCTCTTTCGCTTGCAGTCCGGAGGACATTGTTCATCATATAATGGATAAGGCAACAGAGGAAGAAACCCCGGGGAAAAAATCAAGGTTACGCAATGGATCCCTGGAGAACTATTTTCCCAAGAGGAGTGAGGGAGAAAAGGACTCCACCCTAGCGGAGCGTAGGGCAGAGCGGCGTCGCTCTGTTGAAAATATGAAACACAGACCCCTCACTGATAGCCTACTTGAACTAAATCGTGAAGGTGACATGACTGGCCTAAGTGAAGATAATGTAAGTCAAGATGGAGTCCCACTATTGTTTCGTGACTTTGTAGCTACTCCTTGTCTGCCTGCAGATAATAATAATGTTATAACTGTTTCACCCACCCCTAGTGGTAGTTGTATGGCCGATAAAGCCAAAGCTAGGAAGCAGGAAGTTAATATTTTTCCTGCAGCCCAGATCCACCGCCCGCCCCCAAGTAAAAAAAGAAGGAAACAAAGGGTGGTAGCAGGTAAAGCAAAAACATCGCACACTGATTTTGGTAAAGGGATAATAATCCCGGTTACAACTGAGACTCCTATAGTAATAGGCCAGGAACATACTCCACAGGTAGTTGATTCACCGGGTCATAGTCCATCTTCAGTAACCATACAAGTTGAGGCTCTCGATAAGAACACTAGAGTCGCCCCACCTATCACTTCACCTGCACTTCCTTCTTCAGTATCAGGGAATCTGGAATTCTTGCTAAGATCTCTCCTTCTACCCATTAATGAGTCAATTAAAAAGGTGGAAATTAGACTAACCATATTGGAAGCCGCCATAACTAGTATGTCTACTCATACCAAAAATAAAGGAAGTGTGGCGGTACATCCCAAACCCCCTTCTACCGGACTTCAAAGTAAATCTAGAATGCCTCCTGTCCCTGTTCCGGCTAAGCAAAATTGCCAGCTGCCGGGGGGAGCTGTGCCCCCAACCCATAATACACCGCAGCCTAAACAACCTAAAGCCCCAGCTACAGGGTTGGGAGCGGACCCCTCCAACCCATCTCTAAAGGCCCCGACGAGTAGCAATCAGAGTGCACAGGGGGATGATGGGAAAAGCAGAATGCCTCAGAAAAGGGTTCCACCAATAGAGATCCCCCCTGAAGCTGTGCCCTATGTGGCGATCCTAACTGGGGTCCCGCAGCTAACTGAAAATAAGAAGGAGGGATTTGTCGACCTTAAAAATAAAATTATCCATTGGTTGCGGTTGCACAGGCCGATAGCACCTAACATAGATGGGGACATAGTTCATGTTAGACGGACCAATTGGCTGGGGAGTAGAACTAAAGATATTGAGGGGGACCTAGTGGTGGTCAACTTTAGAGACCCTCGGGCAGTTGATTACATCCTAAACTGGCCACCTGGGAGGGGGGAAACCTGTGTTATCCCACGGGCTTTAACATACTTTTACCCCAGGGCAAAAATTACCAACTCTAAATATTTAAACAGACCACAACTTTATAGGCCTCCCTTTATTCCGCCCTATATTAATAATCAACCTCAGTATGGTCATCAGCTGACTAGGGTGCCCGATCTACACTCCGCCTGGTCCATAGTCCCTCATGGACATAGGCAGAACCAAGGTCCCAGCATGAACCATTTGATGCCCTTTACCCCATTGGACACCTATAATCGGTTTTCACAGCTGTCAGGGCTGGAAGATTGCGATTGAAGGTGGGGCCATGGGGGGGGGGAAACTGACAACGAATCTCTAGGGGTGGAGGATCTTCGTCCAATCAGGGGTAGCACTGTTACTGAAGAAGCTATTCTACCTACAGACCATATGGTGACCACCACTGTTATTAATGAGGATTTTAGGCCAACTGGGCCCGTGATGAGTACGGTTGACTGTTCTGCAGCCGTGACTTCATTGGCCCAGGAGGGGGGGTGCCCTTTGACTAGGGTTGTTAATGAGAGGTTGCCAATGGGGGATTATACTTCCATGCCCAGAGGAAGGAGGGTAATAAACCTCCTCTCTTGGAATATTGCTGGGCTAAAGAGGAAGTTAGATATTCCAGAGTGGCATATACAAATTGAGCAGTTTGATGTCTGCCTGTTCCAGGAGACATGGAGTTTAGTTCCATTACATAAATCGGGGTATACCACCCACTGTGTGCCCGCAGTAAGTAAGGGCAAGGGCAGACCATCGGGCGGGCTCATTATCTGGATAAAAATAGATTTGAATTGGGTGGTTACAAGACATATCGTGGAGTGTAATGATATACTCCACCTCTCGGCAAAAGGAGGGGAGGTTGTTGAAAGGTTTGACCTTTTTAATGTTTATGCAAGAGGGACACAGGGTGACTCCCCCTCTTTGACCCTAACATCCCTGGACTTGGCCTTAGCCAATTGCCCCAGCTTAGCTAAAATTCTGGTGGGGGGTGATTTTAATTGTACCTTTGAACCCCTTCTCGGAGACGACCCCTTAGGAATCGAAGAGGAGGACTCAAAATGGTCTATTCCAACTCTTTCCTTGTCCCCTGTTAGGAAGTGGTCGTCTAGGGCCATACAAATTAATGCACTGACAAGGGACCATAAACTAAGAGCCCTTAATGGCAGGACCTTATCAGATCAGTCAGGGGCTTGGACCTTTAATAGACTTTCCGGTCCGTCCCGAATCGATTACATCCTAATGGATGTTGGATTCTGGCCGGACCTAATTGATATGGAGGTCGTCCCAAGCCAGGATAGTGACCACAACCCCTTGTGTTGTAAATTCCATTGGGGCATTCGGAATGACAGGTGTGCAATGGTCACCCTAAAAACAACAAAAGAAGTTATCCCATTTAATAACAACCGTAGATTGAAATGGGATAAGGCTAAGCTTAATGAGGGCGACATAGGGAGCATCAAAGAAATGGTTGAGGGTTTGTCTTCCACCTTAGAAATATGGGCTGGTGAAAATAGGACCGTTGGTTCCCAATACCCCTCCCTTGACTCTGCCTATAAATCCACAATAGACCAAGTTGGGAAATTTTTTATCTCGAAGGGGAAAAGTAATAGGGCTCCTGCTATACCCTCTACTCTTAGCAAAGTTTGGTATAATGAACTTTGTAAAAGCAAAAGGAAAAAATTGACAGAAGCTCTACTTTCAGGGGACCCTCCACTGGTTAGAGCGGCCAGGAAGGATTACCTGAAAGAACTGTCATTGGCCAAACGGGAGTGGGAGGAACAGCATTGGCAGGATCTTTCCAATGCAGTGAGTGGTAGGAATCCAAACCTCTTTTGGGAACTAGTTAATAGATCAAGGCAGAGAAAATCGCAACCATTGTCTGATCATATAACTTGTCAGCAATGGTTTACACACTTCTCATCCCTATATGGAGACTCGGAAGAAACAACTAGTCCTGGGGTGAATAGCCTGGGTGAAGGGGCCCCCGTGGATGATACCGAGCTTCTGTTTTCAACGGGAGAGGTAGTATTGGCTATTAGACACCTAACCCCCAAAAAAGCCGCTGGGCAGGATGGGATCCCAGGGGATCTATTGTTGGCGGAGCCTGAGGCCTGGGCTAAACTAATCGCGATTATAATGAACCTGATTATGAGGGGACACCAGGTTCGAGACTCCTGGAAAGGGGCCGAGGTAGTTACCGTGTACAAGAAGGGGGCTAGAGATGACCCTGCAAATTACAGACCCATCAGTCTGATAGACATAATCCAGAAAGTGGTCGGCAGGGTCATCATTTCAAGAGTAGGCGATTGGATAGAGGAGGTTAGTATTCTCTCCCATTTACAAGCGGGGTTCAGAAGGAAGGTAGGTACGATGGACCAGGTCTTTCGACTATATGCCATCTATTGGAAGGCGGTTACTATCATGAAGGGTAGTTTGTATATGGCCTTCATTGATCTTAAAACCGCCTTCGACCTGGTCCCTCGTACTAAACTTTGGGGAATTCTAGGAGAGATGGGTATTCCCAGTGGTCTTCTGAGCCTAATCGTCAAGCTGCACGAAGGGAATTATGCGAGGGTGAGATGGGGATCCCAGGGTCAACTTACTGATAGGATCCCTGTGCGAAGAGGAGTGCGTCAGGGCTGTGTCATGGCTCCGACCCTCTTCTCCCTATTCGTAAATGGAGTGGTTGACCATTTGATGGGGGAGGAGTCGGATGCCCCATCCCTGGCGGGGGAGAAAATCCCCACACTTCTCTTCGCTGACGACACCCTATTAATTTCTAAATCCCCGGTGGGCTTGCAGAAACTCTTAAATCGATTTAGCTCCTTTTGTACCAATCGAGGTCTAACTATCAATACATCGAAAACCAAACTGATGGCTTTTGCACCCTCAAGAAGATTTAGAAATAATTTTGTGCTTAATAGCGCCCCCCTTGAGCTGGTCGAGTCTTTTGACTATCTTGGTGTCCGAATTAACAGTCACATGACTTGGAAGGATCATTTGTCTAAGATGCTATTAAACCATCATAGAGTATCCGGGGTGACGTTGAAGGAGATTCGGGAGTCAACCAGCAAACCGGTCTCCCCAGCTATGACCATCTACGAGGGCCAGATCCTTCCTGCAGCACTCTATGGCTCTGAATTGTGGGGATTTGAAGGGGTTTCTGCCTTGATGAGAGCGGAAAACAATTTTTTTAGGAATGTGGTAGCTCTCCCCACTTCCACCCCTATGATCCCTCTTAGATTAGATCTGGGCAGGAAAACAGTAAAGGATTTAGTGAGGCTTCGCCCATTGTTATTCTGGTCCCGACTGAGAAGAACTGAGGAGCTCGCAAAGTACGCAGAAGGGCTGGATGAACTGCTACTATTGGATACCTGTAAAAAAATAAGATGGTTAAACAAATTGAAAGAATTGGTTTTTAGCTTGGGTCTTAGAGAGGTATGGGAGTCGCAGTCACCACCACCAAAAGATGTTTTAAAAAAACTGTACTGGGAGTGGGTACAGAATAATACTATGAGGTCTATGAATTTGGGTTCACTCACTGACCAGTTTTTGTCTATTAAGTCTGTGCGTAAACTGGAACCCTTTTTAGACTTAATAACCAAACCATTGGACCGAGCGCTGTACCTTAAACTGCGATATGGGACGCTCCCGGTGAATGAGTTTACGGTGAGATGGCTGAATACAGATGTTTGCTCCCATGGTTGCCCGGGCTGTGCGGCCCCTAAGGAATCGGTGGCTCACTTGTTTTTTGCCTGCCCAGCTTACAAAGGGGCACGGAAATTTTGGTTGAAACCTGTCTGCAGGGAAATGGGGCTGAGGTGCCACAGCCAGGCACTACGTGTCCTTTCTACAGATTCCTCATCTGCCAGGATGATCTGTGGGGTGGCTAAGTTTTTAGGAAGTGCGTGGTTGACACGTTCCCGGTTATTGAAACTACAAACTGAAGATATTACTAGCTGAGGATGATTTTTACTGATTGCCATATGATGAATGATGTGTCCATGTTTTTACTGTATTTTATAATCTTTTATCGGTATGAAATGTTTATGTATGTGCATTCTTTTATGGTGGAAAATTGCCGAATAAAGATATTCATATAGTAAAAATAGTTTCAACTTCCAGAAGATGCAGCAGAATTGTTTAGAATGTGCTAGTTAGTACCAGACATTATCAGAATTTGAAATGTGTTACTCAAATCGAGCCAATTTGACAGTTTGATATGCTCAATAAGGTTATTGTAGACGTTTGTTCCAGAGTACTTCAAATTATGCTTCAAAATGATCTGGGTAGGACTGGCTGGTAGTACAACTACCATGTTATGTTTCCTGTTGTAACCTCGGTGTAGGAAAGTGCCCCACTGTTTCCCTGGTTAATAATGTGATTTCAACTGAAAGTGCCCATGTTAACCAGGTCCCAGCCGCGGCCAGTAGTGGGAGTGCCGGGCGGTGACGTGGGGAGGGGCAGGGTGGGGGGTAGTAATGTATGGATTACGGACTTTAAAAGGTAAGTAAACATAAAAATTAATTAAACGAATTTTGTTGCACACACTGCATCGCATTTGGTGATGCAGTGTGTGCAACGAAATTCGATTTATTAATTTTGATGTTTACTTACCTTTTAAAGTCCGTAATCCATACATTACTACCCCCCACCCTACGTCACCGCCCGGCCGGTACTCCCACTACCGGCCGCGGCTGCCAGGTCCCCAGTGCCGGAGCACTTTCCCAAAACTGTATTATTGTTTCCCCAATTGGGAAAACCATATAGTTTCTTACATGCTGTGCATTATTCCTCCATCAAGTGGCTGGGTCCGGAATTTTATCTATAAGTTTTTTGTCCTTCTACTATGTTTGTTTTTGTTGTTGGTGGGCGTCTACGTCCCTCCATTTGGTACTCCTAATGTTGTTGTCGTGCTTCTTCCAAAAGCTCCCACCTTTGGTCACCGTCTTCAGATTCTTTTTTTTCTCCTACCCTTCTCTGATTTGTTTTGCGGAGGAGGGTGGGTTCCCATGTGAATCCAGAAATTCCTGAAGCTGCAAAACTACACCGACAAGTAAGAAACTATAGGTTTTCAGAGTGAATCTTTTCTGGATTCACATGCTGTGCATTGATTTAGTAGCAGTGTTTACTAAAGTGGTGGTTGGGTTGAAGATGAGCTCTGATTAGCGAAGATATGTTGAAAGACCGTTTGTCCTACTTGAGCTTCTTTGCTCATCTGAATGTCCACACAGTAGTGTTTTGTAAATGTTTGCACCGATGACCATATTGCTGCCATACACATTTTTTGCAGCGGGGTATTAGCTAGGAAAGCTATAGTGGCCCCCTTCCTTTTTGCTGAGTGTGCATCAGGACTCTTTGGTAGTGTCACACCCGCCTGTTTGTGGCATAATTGTGTTGCTTGTGCTATCCATCTTGCAGCTGAGTTCTTTATGACAGATCTTACCAGGAAACTGTTTGTAAATGACAAAAAGAGTTGCTTTGTCTTAATATGAGGATTAGCCCTCTCTATATAGCATATCACTGCTCGCCTTGCCTCTAGTGTATGCAATGTCCTTCGGAACGATGACGGCGCCCTCACTGGCGCTTCCGGTAATATTAAGCGTAAGAAAACAGAAGTCAGGGAGCGGACCTGAGTGGAAACAGGCTGAGAAGGAATTCAGCCTGTTGATTGGTTGTTCTCAACATAGAGTAGGTACTGGTTTCTGATTGGCTACCGTGAATGCGGACCTGAGAGGGATGCGCGGTGGAGTTAATTGAGTTTTGAAAGGCGCAAAGCTGATTGGTATTTGGGACGTTTAAAAGGACATAGCAGATTGGACTGATAATCGCAGCTGATTTATCAGGATCCGCTGACGAGGACGGCTGGAATTAGAGCCAGTGGATGGATGGAGATCTGAAGGTAAGAGCTTGATGAGGGGTATCTTTTGACCCTGTGCAGAGGAAGAGAGTTACTGAAAAAAGGTGCTTAGAATCTGATGCCATTTTTGAACTTTGTACTTTTCCTGATAGATAACCATTGAGCGTTGGTGCTCAGGATTACAGGACATGGAATCTGGGAAGCGAAATATTTCGATTTTGAACTATTGAATTCGGTAAGTGGAAGTTATTAATTTGGATTATTTTGAACTTTCAATGGGTAATAGAAGAATTTATCACAGGAATTAATAAATGAAGTGATCAGGATTGTTTCCATAATAGTAAAATTATTATGGGCTTTGTTTTGGCAGAATAATATGACTAACTGCACTCAGGACTTTAAGTTTACGGAGCTTGGAAAGAGAAGAACTTCTGTCTGAAAGAATTTCCTATCTAAAGGACGGAAATTGGTTGTTGTGTCATCATCTATTTTTAATTACAGTATTTTTTTTATGTTCAAAAAGTTTTTATTGGTTGTTTCAGCAGTAACAAACAGTAATTAGATCCAGTAGTACAGTTATGTTCAGAAGTGTACGGTTTAAAAGCGCCATATAGTACGTTACAACAGTAGTCGATGGTAAAATTACAGTATTTTAATCGATAGAGGAAGTAGAATGATTTTAACTCGGAAACAATTAACACAGTGAAGAGCTTTGGCCCAATTTCAATTGGTTGCTTTGGTGGGCTAATAGAACATAAAGAATGGTAATCAAAATCTTTTAACAACTATGCTAAATTAAGGGAGTGAGCCTTGGCCTAAATAAGCGAGGTAGATCACTTGGGCATTATGATAAATGATTAGAACTTTATAAAATTGTGAAAGATACTACTTTTTTTTTAATCACTGGCTCCATTCGAATTGTTTTAGGGTGACTAATAAGTAACGAGTATTGATGAATAGAACACAACACCAACATTCTAAAGTTATAATTGAATGAGGTACGTTCATTTCGGATTGAAGAGTACATTATAGAAATTGTGGAATAGATGAGAACGCATGATGTTTAACCCCTCTGCTGCGCCGAACGTTCCGCGCAGGTGCGGAACGTTCTATTGCGCGGGCGGGGCCGGAACGTTCTGCGGATATGTGCAGCACTACCCAGGTGGTGCACGCGACGTCCGCTGAACGTGCCCCGCACAGAAGGGGTTAATAAGTGGGTGGATGCTATGTGCTTGTAGATTGTCATATAGGCAGGACCGAAAGGGGCAACTTGAATATGGGTTTTTAATGCTGCACATAAATGAAGATTGTTTTGCCTTTCTTGATTTATATTTTGTAAAAATGGATTGTGATTTTTTGTTTCTTACCTTGCAGCCCTGATGATGTCCTAAGGAGGACGAAAGACGTTGGCTGCGTATAACAAAAGTTGTATTTGTGGATAAAATGATTTGAATGGAATAACTGTTACATTGGTTGGATTCAAGTTTCGAAGAACTTTTTAGTTGGAATTGGAACTCTTGACCTCCTGAAACTCTTTTTTATGGGAACTTTAACAATTAAAACACTGAAGAAGAAAGAAGAAAGAAACTCATATGGAGTATATATCAATATTTGGTTTATTAATTTTGAACATAGACGCTCCTTCCATTTCCATTTTTTCACTGTTATGTCATTGGTCTTAACGGTGGACCATAGGAAGTGGAGCGCCGCGCCTAAGAGAAAGATTTAAATCGGACTACCATTAAATATCTCATCAGTGCATACTGAGTTTCCCTCATCGTTGTTGATTTGTATAAACTTTGTGGACCAGTTGGTATCGAAGGAAAAGCGTAAGCAAATTTCCCTGACCAGTTTATAGACAGTGCATTCCCGAGTGATTGGTGGCACTGTTGTCTGGAGGCAATGAGTGGGCATTTTGCATTCTGGGGAGTTTCAATGAGATCTATTTCTGGAGCTCCCTATTTCTGAAAGATCTTTTAGAGTACTCACTGTTTTAGTTCCCACTTGTGAAACCATGAAGTTTGTCTTTCCCCGGTAGGTGGATTCCTACCAATTGTATTTCCTTTGGGTGACCAAAATCCATATTTCTTGTGCTAGTTTGGACAGTGGCATTGACGGTGTCCTTCTTTGTTTGTAGATGAAAAACATGGTGGTTGCCTTGTCAGTTTGAATCAAAATGGATTTCCCCTAGAGCTCTCTTTGAAAGGCTTTTAAGGCAAGGAAAACTGTCTTTAGTGCTAGGAAGTTGATGGGATGTACTTCATCCTGGTCCTTCCAGACCCCCCTAACTTTGAGGTTGCTTGTATGCGCCCATTATCCCTCCTGTGAGGAGTCTGTTATGGTCACTGTGTGAATCAGCTGTATACATTTTCTTCCTTGCAATATGTGTCTTGTTCCACCACGCTATTTCTTTCTGTGCTTTCTGCATGACAACCACTAGATCTTCCCAACTCCCTGTTGACTATGACCACTGATTCAGCAACCATGCCTGGAGTGGTCTCATAAGCAGCCTTGTGTGCAGTATTCACGGGATGCTAGATACAATCATAAAACATTCGCTTTTCCACCATCCTCACTGTCAGAGCTTGCACCTTCTGGTAGAGTTGTGTCTCCTTTGGGAGTGCCTTTACTCTCTTCTGGCTTAGGAATGCTTTCCCATTTATAGTATTTACTCTTGCACCCAGGAAGACCTTTTCTGGTTCTGTTTCAGACTTTTCCAGAAAAACACTGCAAAACCCAGAAATTGCAGTGTCCACTTTTCAAAGTGAAAATAATTTATATTTAAAAACATACTCACCTAAAGATTTTTTCTGATGCCTAAACATATATAAAGATACTTGCTATTTTTTATAAATGGGTGTAGATTTCCTTCTTGAGTCGTGTTGTCATTTATTAATCATTGTATGCATTTGCAAATGTATGTCACTACTCTTTGTTAAGCCTAAGGCTGCTCGGCCACACTAACCCCTGACAGAGCACTTTGGAATTGCATAGCATGCCCCTGTCCTCTCTTAAGGAAACCACTGGACTCTTAACATGGTATACTAGATTTTTGATATATCACATAAAGAGACAGCTTCCTACACTCAGCCTTCAGGAACACTTTCTATCCAGTGAAGTACATTGCAAGTTGTGCACACTGGCCTTCTACATATAGCGCAAAAGAATGCTATGAAGGAAGAAGGTTACCAGAGCTCTATTGGAAGTCATTCAACCTCCAAACTACTGCATCATGCACAACTCGATAAAGGGCTATCCCTGCTGACTTTACAAGATAGTAAACCTGAACCACAATCTTCAATTTTTGTGGATCAAATAGATTTCCACATTGAATGTACTGCATTTCGACGGGATAGATGCCAAACCTTTGCCTAAAGTTCTTAATGTCTGACCTACTCTATATGCAAGCAGGTTTATTTGATCACAGACTGGATTACTGAATGCGTGAACAGGTTATCCCTAAAGTGGGCGTACTGATATCTACTTGACATGGCACAGATATGAGTATTATAAGGACTTGTGACTATAGCGTTGTGATTAGATAATCACCAGTAAACCTACAAAGTTTACGGCCAAAATCTTTTACGCGCATATATTCAGCCTCAAATTGGCTTTTTTTCATTAAAACAAGGGAATTCAAATTGAGCTTTCACGACTCCCCATAGCAGTTTGGGCCACGTGAGAAGAAAGAAGGGTTGATACTACTTAATCAAACATACTGTAGAGCTACAACATTTATTTTGAAGTTCACATTTAAGTCCATCTCTACACATTCCTGGAAACACCATAGGTATCCAATCAATCCTGCATTAAGTTTAGAGACAGAGTCATACACACACACTCACACACAGACATACACCTGCCTAAAATCTTACCAACGTAACTGCAAATTGTCAGATTTTAAATGTGCGACCATCTTGTATTTCACTGTTGTACACTGTACTTCGCTTTGAATGTTCAAAATGAGGCTATGCTTACTTGAAGTTGGAACAACAGAGAGCGAACTGCAGATTTTGTGAAATCAGCTTTTATACCGCACCTACAGTGTATCTACTTCTCAAGACCATCTCACATTCTCCCGACAAGAAAAGGCAGGCATCTGCTCATTAGCGCCTATTTTGATTTAATCATGTTTTTCCTCCACTAGCTGCACTGAGAAAAACTGAATACAAGTGAAGCGAAAATATATTGAAATTGGATGTATGTGCTTCACTCATCAAACGGCAAAGTGCTGCTCATTAGACACTGCCAATCGCATGTAGAATAATTTTGCAGCTTATTATATTTTCATTAAATGTGTGGTAATTGCATTGGGTTTTCCAGAGTGTTTATTTTCTTTCACAGTATGCATGGACTTCAGGGTTCATATGATTAAGTTTGGTAAAAAACAATACCAGTTCAGAGTACTATTAGCTAAAAAGCCAGGTTTGGCTTAAAGCGATTCACCACAATGGGCAGCCTGGCGGTTTTACAGCAGTGGCACTGCACGTGAGCACGGTGCAAACAAATGAATAGTTCTGGCTAGATCATAGGAAGGACACATTAGCTTCTGTGAGTTGAACCAGAAAGGAGCTCTGAAAACAACATATTTATCTAAAGCATTAAAAAAGCCTTGGATTAGGAACTGTTTTAGTCTAAACATTTTTGAAACATGGTGATGAGCAAAGTGAGCACACCTATGGCTTGCTGCAGGTGATTTTCGTACTGCCAATATTTCATGTGCATGTTTAATCTATGAAATAGGCACCGGTTCCGTAAATACAATTGTTCCATAAATATGCGCCATAGGCTTCATATTCTGCCTTATTCTCACCTCTGGTTTGCTCCCTTGAGAGCCAAAATTAAGCAATTCAAGACTTGCAGTAGATGACAAGGAGTCCTGAGAATCACATCGCACAGAAGATATCCCATTACTGTGAATAACATCTGTATTGAAGGAAACAGATTCATATTTAGTAGGGACTGATACTTATCTGCAAAGGGAAAAAAACAAGGACATGAAAAAACTAGCCAAGTAATACATATTTTGCATACCTCAAGATTCCCACACATATTTTAAGGCTAAAGTTTCAAAGCCCACCCGGATACAAACTCTCACATCCTAAAATGACAAACACAACTACACAACACAATATTTCACCAAGTCCTATGCTTTGAACAAATCAGTTTTCCTGATATTTCCTGTAAGAGCCTTATAATGAATCAGATATTTTGAAACTGATAACTGACGGGTGGACGTGTACCCAGTTTCATAATAATAGAAGTGCTTCTTCAAACGATTTCAAAGTCCAAACAGTTGCATGATAATCCTAACGCTGGTTAATGGACACTCCACAATATAGAAAAAAGGTACGGGGAAAAAATCAAAACAACATGACAAGCTGTTAGACCTGTCAGCCCTTTGGGTGGTCCCTCCTATTATTTGTTTATTTTTTATCCCCTTTTTGCCCCTCAATTCTTTCATTTTTGATGTCCACTGAAATTTTTAGGTGTTGACCTGGGGGTTAGGTACTCCTTGACCCCATGGTTCCTCATAGGCCTAGAAATCCCTCCTTTTCTGAGGGCAAGCTTGGTTACACAAAATGGTGGCCAGTAACTGCCATAACTGTTACTTCAGGAAAGGGACCCATAGGATAGCATTGGGAGGCTCTAGAACCTTCCAGCTGGTTCTAGTAGCCTGAGGCCTGCCTATATAAAGGCCAGTGGGAGGGCGGCCATTTTGTAGTGACCAGTGAGTTGTTGTGGAGCCTGGTCAGGAGAGAAGTGAGGCGATCTTGTGGGGAGGAAGGCGCACTGAGCGAGGGGAGATCGACTTCTGAGCCGGCGACCTCTTTAAGTGACGTGCCCCCTACTCATCGACCAAGCCCTGCTGCGAGGGGATTGATTCCTACTCCCTACGTTGTAAAATGCTCCTAGGTTATCCTCTGGGTGCAGTATAAAGTTGACCTAGGAAACACCACACAGAAATATTTGTGATCACCGGAGTCACTCACTGCGGAAGAGATCCTGGAGCGCTGGGAGGAAGTTCCCCGGCGGTAGCTGAAGCCAACAGTTGTGTGGGCGCGTGCCTGCCGTGTGAGGATTCCCTCGGAGTAAGTGAAGGGAAGTCAGGCAAGCGCGGCTGAAGCGGAAGCAGGAGCTCACCACAGCTGTTGCCGCGGTGACATAAGGGGCGGAGAAGCGCAGACGGAGGTCGGCTGTGTGTGTGGGCGGAGTTCCGAGCTCAATCGGAGCCTGCGAGAGAAGAGCCCAGAACAGATGCTACTCGCCCTGGAGACCGGTGGAATGAAAGCGGTAAAGTCGCGCTCCATTTAAGCAGGCGAGTGCAGTCTGCTGCTAGCGGAGCCTCCCTCGAAGCCTAGCGAACTGCAAAGGCACAAGTGGGGAAACGAGCAGACGGGAGAACACTGATACAGTAAGCAGGGGCATCGGTTGGGCGGGAGGAGAAGCTGCATACCGATCTCCGATTTCCCCCACATAGTGACTCGCAACCTCAACGGTGCTCAACTACTGTGAGACTGGCGCCCCCAGCAATTACCAAGCTTAGGGTGAATCTTCTGAGTGAGGGAGCCTGCTGAGTGAACAGTCTCTGTCCCATAAAGGGAAGCTGGGCAACAAAGGAGTCTCATGAGGAGGGAGAGGGAAAGGTAGAAAGAAATCCTTTGCCTTCAGCACACCATTGGGAAGGAGATCAGAGTGAACTGGAGCTTTACGCTGCCTGTAGTTACAACCACCACACAAGTTAACTGGTTGTGGGATGAGACAGAATAACCTAGCTGGTACAAACCAGTGGGTAGCCAGGGTAGAAATCTTTGCTAGTGAGCCCTTGAGGGAATAAGTCCAATGTTCCTTTGTGCCACCTGTATTAATTGATTACCTCACTTGTTGTTATTCAGGTATTCCTCTATTGAGTCAAGACGCTAAAGGGTTAAGCGGGGTGAAATTGATTAAATTTGTATCCTGCTGTTAAAAATAACCTTGAACCTCCGAGGGTAAGGATCAACTGTAATTAATTGTGTAGAAAAGTGATAATTACTAGTTGCTGCAATTGAAGCTGTGGAATTCTTCCTTCTGAGAAAAGAAATGTTGTGTGTGCAAAACTGAGCTAGTGCCTATATATACGTACCCCAGTGTGGAGCTAATTTGTGTATGTATTGAAACTTCATTTTCTGGAAAACAAAGATTATTTTTATAAAAAAGCTCGTATTTTCCTAAGACTGGTGTAGTGTCTTTCTTTTCTAGTGGATGGGCGCTGCGTTACTATAAGGGTACGACGCAAGCTTAACACTTTTTGCCTTTGGGATAGACCTTCCTACTTTGCGCCAAGCTACCCTATGTAGTCTGGTAACCCCGGGTCCAACACAAGCTTTCTGTATCTTATGGTGGTTACTTTTTTTTATTGAGAAATAAATATTTGTATGGCTAATACAAATATAAATGATGATTGCGAAATGTGGTATGAATACCATTAAGATAAAAATGATCACAAAATTAAATAAAACATACATTAATCCCTTCGGTGCTCATGACGGAGGGGTTCCGTCATAAGCCATGAAGGGCATGTGATCATGACGGAACCGCTCAGTCATGGCACCCACCCATGGGGGAAGCGCTGGCGCTCCCCCCCATGGGCAGCCCAACATCGTGCCACGAAGGGGGATGGCAGCGGAAGAGCTTCCGCTGCCACTCCCTAGCCCCCCTCGGTGATCCTGTGACGTCAGCACGCACAGCACGCGCCTACGCCCACAGGTAGCGGTGGATGCCTGGAAACCATTTGTTTCCAGGAGTCCGTTAGAGGAAGAGGTGAGTTTTTGTGATCCGGTGGGGCTAGATCTGTTCGCATTGAGGCATCTGGGAAAGGAAAGAGTGTTTCCTCTCCCCTGATGTCTCAATGCTTGGCATTCCTGCTGCATGATCGTGAACAGCGTCGCGATCGTGCAACAGGAATGCCCCCCACTAGACACCAGGGATGTCTTTTTTCAGGAAAGGAAGCGACCCCTTGGGCAAGGGTCGCTTTCTAAGTGGGATAATTATTTTAAAGACTTTTCTGCCAAACCCCCTCCTCCCCCCTTGGGGACAGATCGCCCATTTTTTTGGGCGTATCTGGCCCCACAGGGGGCAGAAAAACCCACTAGAGCTAGGTTTTTAAAAAAAAGAAATTATAATGGATGCGACTCCTTGGGCAAGGGTCGCTTCCACGGGCCATATTTTTTTAAAAGTATATTCTGCCCCCCGTGGGGCCAGACTGGTCTGTTCATTTGGCCTTTCCGCCCTGGGGGAGGGGGCAGAAAACCCCACTAGACACCAGGGAGTGTTTTAAATTTTAAATGGAAGCGACCCCTTGGGCAAGGGTCGCTTCCAGGAGGCTGATGTTTTTTAGTGTGTGTATTCTGCCCGGCAGATCAGTCCTTTTTTTCAGCCTTTCTGTCCCCGGGTGGGGTGGGGCAAAAAAAAACATTAGACACCAGGGACTTCTTTAAAATTAAAATGGAAGCGACCCCTTGGGCAAGGGTCACTTTCAGGGGGCTGATGTTTTTATGTGTGTATTCTGCCCCCCCTGGGGGGCGATCGGCCTGTTTTTTGGGCCTTTTTGCCCGGGGGAAGGGGGGTGGGCAGAAAATCCACTAGGCACCAGGGATTTTGTTTTGTGTGTAATGGAAGTGACATGGTTGTTTCCAAGGAGGTAAAATTGGGGGGTATTTTTCTGCCCCTTTTTGACCTTCCTGCCCTAGGCGGGAGGCCGAAGACCCTACTAGGCACCAGGGATTTATTTCTTTAGCAGGGGGGGCACATTTCTGACTGCTGTTTTCTGCCCCACCTGGGAGACATATCGGCCTGGCAGACAACCTCACCCGATCCCTTGGGCAAGATCACCCCCCATTTTTCTCAGCCTATTTGAAGGCGCATCTTGCAGATTGACCATTTGGGTAGTGACATTGGGTGTTATGTTAATTGTTTTATTTCTTGTGAATTGACATTGTAATGCTTTATTTCTCCCTTTTTGATCAAGGCTTTTGCTTTTTAAACTGTTCCAGGTTGCGGTTTCGTTACTGGTGGTTCTGCTGTTTCTGTAGTTTCATGTGTTTGGTAAGAGACTTTTTTTTGAACAAGGTAAATGTTTTTCATTTTTCTGCATGAATGTGTTCTTTGCAAATGGTGTAATAATAGCAGTATGTTTGGCTTCTGTTTTTTGAGTGTCAAAAACGTTTTGCATTTGTGCTTGATGTGTACTTTGTTGTCTTGTGAGTAATTGGTTTTGTTTTTTTCTTTCTTGTGGGATATCACTGGTTTTTGCTGTCTTTCTGCAGAGTAATGCTGGTGAGTGTAGCTGTCTCTTGCAAGTGAATCATATAGTTTTTTAGTACATAGATCTTTGTGATAAAGGCACACATTTTATTTACTTACTTATTTTGCACAGTGTTGGTTGTTGTTGACTTGTTTGTGCAGTCTCTTTCTTAGTAAGGATAATGGCGAGCCGCAGGATTACTGCTCAGCAGGTTGTTGGTATGCTTTTTGAGTCTTCCTCTGACTGACTCTGTATCTGAGGCAGAGGAGGGAGTTGAAGATTCAGGCAGTGAGTTTTCTCTCCACATGGAATCATCGGATGACAAAGCTATTCTCAGTGCGGATGAAGCTACTCTTAGTGCGGATGAAGTGCCTATTTTAGAGGAGGACATTGCTGTGCCTATAGTGCAGCAAGAGGCATCTGGGCTGCAGCCTGGGGCTGCAAGGCTTCCAGTTGGAATTGATGACCTCTGGGTTGCCCCAGGCATGGTGCAGCCGGCAGTGCCTACCTTTACTGGTGTGCTAGGGTGCGGAGTGACGACAGAACTTTTTTTGCAGATACATTTTTTCCAGTTGTTTATGGACGATGTGTTTTTGGCAGAGATTGTTGAGCAGACTAATTTGTATGCCGAACAGTTTTTGAAGGACAACAGTGCCAGTCTTAGGCCCCACTCTAGAGCTACCCGGTGGACTCCCACAAATATGGAAGAGATGAAGAAATTCTTGGGTTTAACTTTTTTGATGGGCTTGCTAAGGAAGCCATCAATGTCTTCATATTGGTCTACTAGTCCCTTGATGGCAACAGCTATATTTCCGGCAGTCATGATAGGTATTTGCTTCTGCTTCTGTATTTTGTCAATAATGGTTTAGCGTTGGCACAAGATCACCCTGATTGTCTTTTTGAGATTCGGCCTGTCATTGATCACTTTGTTGATTGATTTTCTGAGATCTATGTTCCAGGAAAAGAAATAGCAGTGGATGAGTTTTTGGTCTTTTTCAAGGGCTGCTTGATTTTTAGGCAATACATTCTTAGTAAGAGGGCACACTATGGAATTAAGCTGTATATGCGGTGTGACAGTAGGACTGGATGTCTCTAATTTCAGAGTGTACACTGGTAAGGAATCCAGGATTAACCCCCTGGTTGTCTGTCCACTTTTGGAGGAACTGAGAAAATTGTGTGGGAACTTGGTAGATGGCTTTTTAACAAAGGCCACCATTTATATGTAGATAACTTCTACACTGGTGTGCGGTTGTTCAGGGAATAGACCAAAGTGGACACTGTTGCTTGTGGCACAATGCACTCCAACCGTAAAGGTTTCCCTAAAGAACTAGTTTGTCAAAAGCGTGTGCGGGGAAAGTGCAGTGCGTTGCATTGCGTTGCAAGGAACTTCTAGCTGTGAAGTTTTCAGACAGGAAAGGTGTCTAATGCTGACTACCATCCATGATGAAAGCACTTCACCTGTGACTGTTTGGGGTAAGGTTGCTGAAGACCGCAAACCTGTGTGCCTTTTGGACTATAATAGGCACTTGGGTGGTGTTGGTAGTGTAGGTCAGACGTTGGAACCTTACACTGCTCGTCACAAGGCTTACATTTGGCATAAGAAGTTGGCTATCCATCTTTTCCACTTAGCAACCTTTAATGTTTTTGTTGTATTCAAGGATTCTTGTCCTGCGTCAAAGAACACTTTTGCTAAGTTTCAGGAGTCTGTGATAGGCAGCCTTGTTGTAGTGGAACAGGCAAGTGTTCCTAGAGTTGGAGTGGTGTAGGATGTGGCTGGTTGAAAGGTCGCCACTTTCCTTATCACTTTCCTCCCACACCCTCCAAAGACTTTCCCAGTAGGAGATCTAGAGTCTGTTGGTGAAGAGGTACGCAGAAGGAGACTCGTATGTACTGCCCAGAGTGTCCTTCTAACCCTGCGCTGTGTGCGCCTGCTTGTTTTAGAATGTACCACACGCAATATAATTTTTGGGAGCATCAATGAGTGATAAAGTGAACTGCCTGGTCTCTATAGTTTTAGATTTTTTGTTCAGTTTCAAGGTTGGCATTTGTGCAATGTATTTAGTTTCAGATTTTGTGTTAGTAGATTTGTATCGATTTGCAATTTGTTTGTGTTTTCTTTTTTGTGTAAAAAAACCCTAAATGTGATGGCGGTGTGTGTAGGCTGGCACTTGGCTGGTGGTGTGCGTGGATTGGTGTTTGGCTGGCGATGTGCGTGGACTGGCGCTTGGCTGACAGTGTGCGTGGACTGGCGGTGTGCGTGAACTGGCACGTGGCTGGCGGTGTGCGTGGACTGGCGCTTGGCTGGCGGTGTGCGTGGACTGGCGCTTGGCTGGCGGTGTGCGTGGACTGGCGCTTGGCTGGCGGTGTGCGTGGACTGGCGCTTGGCTGGCGGTGTGGGTGGACTGGCGCTTGACTGGCGGTGTGCATGGACTGGCGCTTGGCTGGTGGTGTGGGTGGACTAGCGCTTGGCTGGCGGTGTGGGTGAACTGGTGCTTGGCTGGCGGTGTGTGAGTAGTGACTTGCTGCTGGTCACTACACACATCGCTAGCCAAACGCCACTCCACGCAATCGGTGAGTTGGTGTGGTTGCTGTGTCAGGAATGTGGGTGTGTGAAAGTGATGGACCCTTGAATGGCGCTGTCTGCTGGTGTGAGTGTTGTAATGTGCTGCGCCCTCGGCTGACGGTGTGAATGGTTTTGTATGTGTCACACGTATGAAAGGTGTATGAATGGCCTGTAAAGCGGTTGGTGCCTTGTCGTGGATTTACAGCTCACGAGCTGCGAGTAACTGGTTCAGCTTTTTGTCCTTTCAATTATTGACAGTGCATTTCATTTTTGTGAAATCTCTCGTTAATAACATTTTATATACTGAACCATCACTTGTCCTCGTGCCGAATCCAACCAGTATGTGTGTGAGGACTAGATGGCTGTGCAGTAATCTTAGTCTTTTTTGTCTCTCTGCCAAGGTGTACATTTCATCTAAGAAAAACCTACCAACTGTAGATATTGTCGTAAACTAAACACCCATGGGAGTACATGGTGATGTCTCTCTTGTGGATCCCAACAAGTTGTAATGTGCTGCGCCCTCGGCTGACGGTGTGAATGGTTTTGTATGTGTCACACGTATGAAAGGTGTATGAATGGCCTGTAAAGCGGTTGGTGCCTTGTCGTGGATTTACAGCTCACGAGCTGCGAGTAACTGGTTCAGCTTTTTGTCCTTTCAATTATTGACAGTGCATTTCATTTTTGTGAAATCTCTCGTTAATAACATTTTATATACTGAACCATCACTTGTCCTCGTGCCGAATCCAACCAGTATGTGTGTGAGGACTAGATGGCTGTGCAGTAATCTTAGTCTTTTTTGTCTCTCTGCCAAGGTGTACATTTCATCTAAGAAAAACCTACCAACTGTAGATATTGTCGTAAACTAAACACCCATGGGAGTACATGGTGATGTCTCTCTTGTGGATCCCAACAAGTTATCTCGCCCACAATGTCCTTCAAACCTCAAAATGTGACTGTCACATTTTCCTTGCATTATTGTGCCCAAATGTTCACACTGCAGAAAGTAACAACAAATTTCCAACGCCCCAGCATTTCTCCAAGTATCCCAAAAGAAATGGTACCGCACTTGTGCGGGGGGGGGGGGCAAATACACGTGTTAGGGAAGGGCCCAAAACCTATTGAGGCAACATCAAAATTACCTATCACAAACCAACCTGGCCTCTTTCTGCTCTCCCATGCACCACCACGTCCACACCGTCCACCACCACCACCACGTCCACCACCACCACGTCCACCACCACCAAGTCCACCACCACCAAGTCCACCACCACCACCATGTCCATCACCACCATATTCACCGCCACCACGTCCACTACCACTACATCAGCCACCACCACCACCACGTCCACCACCACCACCACGTCCACCACCACCACCACCACCACGTACACGACCAACACCATATCCGCCACCACTACGTCCACCACCACCAACACCACGTCCACCACGTCAACCACCACCACCGGTGACGGGTAAAGTGTCACTGGAGGGCAGGGGTAATAGGAATGTCAACCCCAGCTGTACATGGGACATTTAAGGATGCACTGGGTGCGGGAATAGGGGCTAGAAATATTACACCAGACCCAAGATACACTTTGACGAGGCGCAATGTCACAGGGGCTCCTGTAAAAGCGCTTGCAGCATCTCTACCTTACAGTGGCATACCTGAACGAGTCACTCACTCAAAACAAGCATTGGCATAGCCAATAGGTCTCGCCTTTAGGACCTTATAAGTGTTTAACCATGCAACATTTGATGTTGTTGCATCAAGGATATTGTGCTGGATAACTAAACACTTATAAGGTCCCAAAGGCAAAACCTATTGGCTATGCCAATGCTTGTTAAGTTTGCAAGGGATTCTGGGTAACAGAACCTGGTGAGAGCCAGTCACGTCATCCCATCCTGGATGCCCCTGGGTGTCTAGTTTAAAAAAATGTATAGGTTTGCTAGGTTTCCCAAGGTGCTGGCAGAGCTATGGTTCAAAAGCTACAGCTAGGCACTTTGCAAAAAAAGGATAATTTTTCACTGTGAAAATGTGGTGTGTCCACATTGCGTTTTGCGCCATTTCCTATTGCAGGCACTAGGCCTACCCACACAAGTGAGGTACCACTTTTCTCAGAAGACTTTGGGGAACGTGGGGTGCGTGGAATTTTGTGGATCCGCGCAAGAACTTTCCACCACAGAAATGTGAGGAAAAATTGTTTTTGGGCAACTTTTTAGGTTTGCAAGGGATTCTGGGTAACAGAACCTGGTGAGAGCAAGTCAAGTCACCCCGCCCTGGATTCCGCAGGGTGTCTAGTTTTTAAAAATGTATAGGTTTGCTAGGTTTCCCAGGTGTTGGTAGAGCTATGGTAAAAAAACTACAGCTAGGCACTTAGCAAAAAAAAAGCGTAATTTATCACGGTGAAAATGTGTTTTTTTAGGTGACAATTTTTTAGGTTTGCAAGGGATTCTGGGTAACAGAACCTGGTGAGAGCCAGTCAAGTCACCCCATCCTGGATTCCCCTGGGTGTCTACTTTTCAAAAATGTATAGGTTTGCTATGTATCCCTAGGTGTCCGCAGAGCTAGGGTTTAAAAACTACAGCTAGGCACGTTGCAAAAAATGGTCGTTTTTCACTGTGAAAATGTGGTGTGTCAATGTTGCGTATTACGCCGTTTCCTGTTGCGGGCACAAGGCTTACCCACACAAGTGAGGTACCATTTTTCTCGGAAGACTTTGGGGAACGCGGGGTGGGTGGGATGTTCTGGATCCACGCAGATTCCAGAACTTTTCACCACAGAAATATGAGGAAAATATGTTTTTGGGGACAAAGTTTTAGGTTTGCAAGGGATTCTGGGTAACAAAACCTGGTGAGAGCCAGACAAG
Source organism: Lissotriton helveticus (assembly GCF_964261635.1). Taxonomy (NCBI): domain Eukaryota; kingdom Metazoa; phylum Chordata; class Amphibia; order Caudata; family Salamandridae; genus Lissotriton; species Lissotriton helveticus. The sequence continues at coordinate 370,339,584 of NC_136060.1, forward strand.
TCACCCCATCCAGGATTCCCCTCAATTTCTAGTTTTAAAATATGTATAGGTTTGCTAGGTTTCCCTAGGTGCCAGCAGAGTTAGGCACTTTGCAAAAAAAGGGTTATTTTTCACTGTGGAAATGTGGTGTGTCCACGCTGCATTTTGGGTGGTTTCCCGTCACGGGCACTAGGCCTACCTACACAAGTGAGGTACCATTCTTCTGGGAAGACTTTGGGGAGCGCGGGGTGGGTGGACGTTTGTGGATCCATGTAGATTCCAGAACTTTATACCACAGAAATGTGAGGAAAATGTGTTTTTTTGACAATTCTTTAGGTTTGCAAGTAATTGTGGGTAACAGAACCTAGTGAGAGCCAGTCAAGTCATCCCAATCCTGAATTCCCCCGGGTGTCTAGTTTTCAAAAATGTATAGGTTTGCTAGGTTTCTCTAGGTGCCGGCAGAGCTAGGGTTAAAAAACTACTGCTAGGCACTTTGCAAAAAAAGGGTAATTTTTTCATTGTGAAAATGTGGTGCGTCAACGTTGCAATTTGAGCCGTTTCCTGTTGTGGGCACTAGGCCTACCCACACAAGTGAGGTACCATTTGTATCGGGAGACTTAGGGTAACACTGAATTGTAGAGCAATTGTTATTACCTATTGACTTTCGATGCATTTCTGCCTTCCAAATGAAAGACAATAAGTAAAGAAGTCATTTTGAAAAATGACCTATATTTCTCTTGCTAGTATGGGTACTCCCAATTTCGGAAATGTGCAAATATCTACTGTTTCTAAACTCTATATTTTGTTCCCATTTCAGAAATACATAGGTGTCTTTCATACCGATTTTTCCATGTGTACATTTTCCCAGAATAATTGCTATATACCCGGTACATAATAAAAAACCATTGCAAGACGCTGCTCAGGTATTGGCTCTGGGTTCGTCGGGTTCTTGGTGAACCTACAAGTCCTATATATCCCCACAACCAGAAAGGTCCAGCGGACTTAACGGTATATTGTTTTCAAACAGCTGTCATAGCTAGAAGAAGTTACAGGTGAAAACGTTGATACAAATGGCAGTTTTTTGTAACTAATTTTCCTATATTTAACTGTGAATTCAGAATGCTGTCTACTTATCTAAAATGTGTAGCTTTCCAGGATCCATTATTGCTTTCATACCCATTTCTACCATTAACTGGAAGGAGGTTGAAAGAACAAAAAATACCAAAAATAGGCTACGTCCCAGAAAAATGGCAAAACTGTGAAAAAAGATTGGTTTTCTGACAAAAGTCTGCTTGTCCCTGAAAGCTGGGAATTTGGTGATTTCAGCACCACAACCCCTCTGTTGATACCATTTGCAGGGAAAAAACAGACACTTTCAACCATAGCACTTTCCCCCTCATTTTTCCACAAAAAAAAAAAAAAATTCGCTGTATATTGGCTCATTTCTGTGTCCTCTCCAGGATAATCTACAAACCCTGGGTACCTTTAGAATCCCCATGATGCTGGAAGAAAAGGACGCAAATTTGGTGTGAATACCTTATGTGGTCAAAATGTTACAGAGGCCTAAGCGCAAACTACCCCAAATAGCCAAAAAAAAGCCTAGCAGCGAAGGGGTTACATTTCATGTTGTTGTCTCTTTAGTAGCAATGGTCGATACATTGGGCACTTTGAACCATTATTGAAGTAATACAGGTCAAGTGGGAATGGTTTGTGTCATGTTGTACTGGACGCTGCATAAACTTAACTTCGCCCTGTTCTTATTTCCTAGATCCTTCCCATTCTCAAAATGTGTGTACAATGTAAACAGTTAAAAAAGGACTTTTAAAAATATAAAGAAGGCAGCATGAGGTAATGTAGTCCTAGGCAAGCAGGTTCTGTAAAAAGTGCCAGGTACAGTTTGTGTTGATCTATGAGGAAGCCATATGCAGATGGTGATGGCCTAGTGAGTGTGAGGTAGCTGGCAAACATCTCTATTATGCAAGTACCTTAAGAATATCGCCAAAGCTTCCGTAGCCTTGTTGGAGTGTAGCAAGAGCCTGGAATGAGGTTGGACTACTCAAGTCTGACCCTATTTTTGAGGCAACTTTGATTTGAAGAATCCTTTAGAGGCAGTGTGCATTCAGATCCAGAAGTCAACTTTTTAGGACGGTCTGCTAAGTTACTTTTTGGGCCAAACCTTTTTAGGCACTGAGGTAGGCATTCAGGATCCCTCCAGGAACCAGCATTGTAACTCCGTAGGAGTTCACTTGGCACCTTGTGAGCGTGATGCCCAGTCAAGTCGCTGCTCCCCTTAAGGCTGTACTTGAACTGCCAGACAGAGTTATATTGGAATGTGTTGGACTGAGGAGAATGTTTGACATATATGCATTTTATTTAATGGGAGGTGGGGGTAGAATTCACATTCTCATATTCTGTCCGTGATGTTCCTACTCTTGGTCAGTTACAACTAAGTACAGCCACTTCCCTTAGGTTCCTGAACACTTGGTGCTCATGGCCTTCCCCTAGACTGCGACAGTAGTGTCCAGCTAGAATAGTTCAGCAGGTACTAGCGGTAATAGGTTCATGACATGGTGCGTCATCTCTACAGTGATTCCTGTACCATTTCTGCATGGTAATAAAAGTGAGCGCTGCATGAAAGGGTCCAACTCTGAATTCGAGGATAAGTCAGTGGCATAAAGACTATTCAATACCCTGCACTGTGGCTGTGTCTCTGTCTTTATAACCGATTATTCGTTAGTGAAATCCCAGGTCTCTTTCAGGTGTAGTGTACCCTTGCTACTTATTCAAATCCGGTGGTTCTAAAGGAACTTAAAAACACTGATCGCACAAAGTAGCATGACACAATTGTCTTAAAGGCAGTGTAGCACTGTGGACATGGAAGATTGGAGTGCATGTGGTGGGAATTGGAACGCATGGTGTGGTGGATTGAATGCAGGGAAAAAGGAAAATGCTACTTACCAGTATGCATATGTTCTTGGCATGTAGAGCTGCAGAATTGCACACTATGCATAGGTGGCCACCTAGTGTTGGGCCCGGATGTTTGCAGTTTTTTTTTCTTGTAGAAAGTCTTTGGAAGTCATGAGATAGGTGACTCCTCCTTTGGGTGATACTGCGCATGGACATCGGCTCCATCCCCAGATTGCTTTTCGCCATTAGGGAAGTGATGGAGCTAAGAGATAGTAATGACCATGTGTGTTTGTATCTAATGACGATAACACTGGAACAGATAAAGGCGGGTGGGCATGTGCAATTCTGCAGCTCTACATGCCAAGAACAGATGCATACTGGTAAGTAGCATTTTCCGTTCGAGGCATATGAGCTGCAGATTGCACACTATGCATAGATTATATAGCAGTACCCACGTTAGCGGCGACCACCCGTATCTGTTGCAGTTGTTTGAAATAGTGTTTTAAGTACAGCTTGGCCTACAGTGGCTTGTTGCTTTGTTTGCACATCTACACAATAGTGTTTTGTGAATGTGTGTGGTGTAGACCTGTAGCTGCTTTGCAGATGTCTTCTAAGGGAATGTTCCCTAAGAATGCCATGGAAGCCCCTATTTTCCTTGTAGAATGGGCTTTTGGAGGAATTGTTAGTGTACGCTTAGCTTTATGATAACATATTTGGATACACTTAACGATCCACCTGGCAATACCTGATTTTGATATTGGGTTGCCTTTATGCTGTGGTGAAAAAGATACAAAAAGCTGTTTTGTTTTCCTAAAGCTTTGTGTTCTCTCTATGTAGTACAGTAATGCTCTTTTGACATCTAAAGGTGTGCAGAGCTCTTTCTGCTACTGTTTGTGGCTGCGAGAAGAAGACTGGCAGTTCCACAGATTGGTTTAGATGGAATGGCGAAATGACTTTTGGAAGGAATTTAGGGTTTGTACGAAGAACAACCTTATTGTGATGCATTTGCAGAAAAGGTTCTTGAATGGTAAATGCTTGCATTTCACCAACTCTTCTTAAAGAAGTATTGGCTACTAGGAAAGCCACTTTCCAAGTGAGAAATTGCAATTCGTATTTATGTAAAGGTTCAAATGGAGGTCCCATGAGACGTGTGAGCACTATGTTTAAGTTCCACACAGGTGAAGGTGGTATTCTTGGAGGTATTATTCTTTTGAGACCTCCATGACATCTTTAATGGCTGGTACCCTAAAAAGAGACATATGTTGTCTATTTTGTAAGTAAGCTGCAATGGCAGCTAGGTGCAACCTGATAGATGTGTAGGCTAAATTACACTTTTGAAGGTGTAGTAAATAGCCTGTAATGTGTTGGATGGACACATCTAGGGGATTTATGTTGATGTTTTGACAGTATATTACAAAACGTTTCCACTCAGCAGCAGAACATGCTCTAGTGGTGGGACGCCTTGCTTCCTTGATAACATTCATGCACTCTTGAGGGAGTTTAAGATAACCAAACTCTATGACTTCAGGAGCCAGATCGCAAGGTTGAGCCGAGCTGGGTCCGGGTGCCTGATCTCTCCATGGTTCTGAGTTAAAAGATGTGGAGATAGGTTTAGTTTTTGATGTGGTACCACAGATAGCTGTAGCAGTGTGGTGCATCACGGTTGCCTGGCCCACGTTGGATAGTATAAGCATTAGCGAGTATTGTTGCATCTTGCGTACTAGTAAAGGAATCATTGGCAGATCAATCAAAGCATTTGTATAGCGGGTCTCAAGGCGCGGGGGGGGGGGGGGGGGGGGGGGTCCGCTACTGCTCGAACAGCCAGGTCTTGAGTTGCTTCCTGAAGGAGAGGTGGTCATGGGTCAGGCGGAGGTGGATGGGGAGGGAGTTCCACGTCTTGGCCGCCAGGTAGGAGAAGGATCTTCCTCCCGTTGTGGCTCTTCGGATGCGGGGAACGGCGGTAAGGGCGTGCCTGGTCGATCGTAGCTGGCGGTTGGGAATGTAGAAGGTCAGGCGGTCGTTGAAGTATCTGGGCCTTGGTTGTGGAGAGCTTTGTGTGCGTGGGTGAGGAGTCGGAAAGTGATTCTCTTGCTGACGGGGAGCCAGTGCAGGTCTCTCAGGTGTCCGGAGATGTGGCTGTGTCGGGGGATGTCCAGGATGAGTCGTGCTGAGGCGTTCTGAATGCGCTGGAGTCTTTTCTGAAGTTTGGCTGTGGTTCCAGCGTAGAGGGAGTTACCGTAGTCCAGTCGGCTGGTGACTAGCGCCTGGGTGACCGTCTTCCTGGTTTCGGTGGGGATCCACTGGAAGATCTTCCGTAGCATGCGTAGGATGTTGAAGCATGACGAGGAGACGGCGTTGACTTGTCTGGTCATCGAGAGGGAGGAGTCCAGGATGAAGCACAGGTTGCGTGCGTGATCCGTTGGTTTGGGTGCGCTGCCCAGGGCAGGGGGCCACCAGGAGTCGTCCCAGGCGGAGGGTGATGATCCCAGGATGAGGACTTCCTTCTTATCTGAGTTCAGTTTCAGGCGGCTGTTCATCATCCACTCGGCTACGTTTTTCATCCCTTCGTGTAGGTTGGTTCTGGCGGTTGCGGGGCGTTGGTGAGGGAGAGGATCAGCTGGGTGTCGTCAGCGTAGGAGATGATGTTGAGGTTGTGTTGGCGTGCGATGGCCGCGAGGGGGCTCATGTAGATGTTGAACAGCGTGGGGCTGAGCGATGATCCTTGTGGTACGCCGCAGATGACTTTGGTGGCCTCTGATCTGAACGGGGGGAGGCAAACTCTCTGGGTTCTTCCGGCGAGGAGGAAAAGCGTACGCAAATAGTCCTGACCAATTCATCCATATCGCATTGCCTTTGGCCAATGGGTGTGGGTATCTGGCGGCGAAGTGTGGGCATTTTGCGTTGTCGTGGGTGGCGAAGAGGTCTATCTGACGTTGTCCCCACATTTGAAAGAACGGAGGAAGAAGAACTTGTGGATGAAGTTCCCGCTCGTGCATCTGCTGAGTCTGCCGACTTAGCAGATCTGCCATGGTGAGTTGAACCCCTGGGACGTGTTGGGCTTTTAAGAAGATGTTCTGAGGTATAGCCCACCTCCATATCTGCTGAGCTAGTTGAGAGCTGCAGAGAGTGTGTCTCTCCTTGTTTGTTTATGTAATACATGGCTGTCATATTGTCTGTGCGGACTAAGACAGTCTTGTTTGCAATTTGTTTTTGAAATGTTTTTAGAGCTAGAAACACAGCTAACAACTCCAGATGGTTGATGTGGAGTAGTTTTTGCAGTGGTGTCCACTTTCCCTGCGTGGTGTGATGCAGTAGGTGGGCTCCCCAGCCGGAGAGCGATGCGCCTGCTGTTAGTATTATCTGTGGAACTGGCTCTAGGAATAGTCGGCCTTTTGAAAGGTTTTTGGTGTTCCACCATTGCAGAGAGCGATGAGTCCGACTGTCTACCAACACTAGGTCTGTTAACTGACCCTGAGCCTGGTTTCATTGACGTGCTAGACATTCTTGAAGTGGACGCATTTGCAGTCTTGCGTGAGGTACTATGAATATGCAAGATGCCATCATCCCTATAAGTTGCATAAACACTCGAGCTGGAAGCGAGTGTTGTGATTTGAATTTTGTTAAGAGTGTTTGCACACTTGTTATCCTTGCTGGAGAGGGATAAGCTAGTGTTAGTTGAGTATTGATTGTAGCTCCTACGTACTGTTGTGTGTGCGATGGTAGCAGATGAGACTTGGTGTAATTTACTGTGAAGCCCAAGTTGTGAAATAACATTATTGTATTGTGAGTGTGTTGTACACACTGGCTGTACAACTGTGCTTTTATGAGCCAGTCGTCTAGATATGGGAAGACGTGGATGTGCTGTCTTCTTAAGTGTGCTGCTACCACTGCCAGACATTTGGTGAACACTCTTGGCGCTGTTGTTACTCCGAATGGGAGTACTTTGAATTGGTAGTGCTGTCCTTCTAGCACAAATCTTAGATACTTTCTGTGCGCCTGGTGAATTGGGATGTGAAAGTAGGCATCTTTGAGATCTAGTGTGACAAGAAAATCGTTCTGCAACAGGAGTGGAAGGACTTGCTGAAGTGTGACCATATGGAAATGATCCGACTGTATGTAAGCGTTTAGAGGTCTGAGGTCTAGAATAGGTCTCGGAGATCCGTCTTTCTTTGGAATTAAGAAGTATAGGGAATATACTCCTTTGTTCCTTTGATGTTTTGGAACTATTTCTATTGCATTTTTCTGCAGGAGAGAATGTACTTCTTGTCTTTTCAGCATTACATGATCTTGTGACATTGGACGCTGTTCGGGTGGTATGTTTGGGGGGGGGGGGGGGGGTAGATGTTAGTTCTAGACAGTAACCTGACTGAATTATTTGAAGCACCCACCTGTCTGATGTGATTTCTTCCCAGGCTGGTAGTTATTGCTCTATCCTTTCCCCGACAGGAGTGGAATGGGGCGGGGGAAGGGGAGGGGAGTCATTGGGTAGGGGTGGAGGCAGAGCGTGAGTTGTTGTTCTTGCCTCTGCCTTTGTTGTTGTTACCGCGGTAACCTCCCCTTTGGTAGCCCTTACTGTAGGTAGACTGAGTGGGGCTTTTGTATGCTGTGGAAGGTGTGTCTGATGAGTACCCTCTGTTTGCACCTCTATATGTGGAGCGACGAAGTGAACGTCTGGGAGCCTGCGACTGCAGGGCTCCCATAGATTTTGCTGTGTTAGTGTCTTTCTTCAATTTTTTGAGGGAGACATCCACCTCAGGTCCAAATAAGTGTTGTTCATCGAATGGTTGATTGAGTATAGCGCTTTGGACCTCTGGCTTGAAGCCAGATATACGTAGCCAAGCATGCCTGCGCAGCAGGACGCTAGTATTGACTGCTCTGGAGGCTGTGTCTGCTGTATCTAGTGCACAGCGGATAGATGTGTTAGTGATAATTTTCCCTTCTTGAATTAGCTCACTAGCTCTATCTTTAAATTTATCAGGGAGATGTTGCATTATGTCTTCAAGCTCATCATAATGTGCCCTATCATAGCGTGCTAGTAAGGCTTGTGTGTTGGCAATGCGCCACATGTTTGCTGCTTGTAAGGCAGTTATTTTCCCTGACGCGTCAAGGAGTTTAGATTCCTTGTCTGGTGGGGGAGCTTAGCCTGATGTTTGAGAGTTAGCTCTTTTACGTGCGTTAGATACGACTAGAGAGTCTAGGGAAACTGGTCCCTTTATATATGCTGGGTCAGATGGTGCAGCTTTATACTTTTTCTCTACTCTTGGGTTTATGACCAGAGTTCTGACTGGGTCTTTAAAGACCTCAGAGGCACGTTTAACCACGCCTTTGAGCATTGGCAAAATTGCTGAGGACCTTTGTGCAGTGTCTAGCAGGAAGTACTCCTCTACTGCATCAGAGGGCATCTCTACCCCATGGTATTGTGCTGCTCTAATCAGTAACTGGTTAAACCCCATAGTGTCTTCTGGCGGTGAAGGCCTAGAGGGGTATATGTCATCTTGAGGTACATTTGGAACGTCTGGTGTATTATAGTTGTCCCATGGGTCTGGCGAGGCTGGGTGATATGGCTCCTGTGGGTTAGCCCCTGTATCTGATATGTCGTCCCCATTATCATCATGTGTGCTAGATGGTGTAGGGGAGCGAGGTGGTGAACTATGGGGAGAGGGATTGGGTGCAGGAGACAGGGAAGCCACATGCATAGGTGAGGTAGCAATGTCCTTCTTCTTTGGACCCAGAGCTTTGGTGCCTCTGATGGTCGTTTCTTTGATAATGTCAATCGACCAGTCTTGGGATCTTTTATGAGAGTCTTTTGCCTTGGGTCTGGAGTAAACAAGTCTCTTTCAGGAGTGTGACCTTTTGGCGTGGAAGCTTGTTTTGGCGCCGTAGCGGCTTCTTTCGACCTCTTGTCTTTAATGGGGGAAGCTGGGGTGTTTTTCGTTTCCGAGGGTTTTTTCGAGTCCGATACTTTTTTCGGCTCCGATGTGTGCTTCGGCTCCGGTGCTTTCTTGGGGCCGGAAGATTTGTGTGGCTCTGAAGTTGTTTTGGGTGCCGAGGGAACTGAGTGTTTCGGCGCCGATGGCTTCGGTGCGTTACTAGATGGTTTCTTCGGTCCCGATGTGTGTGGGCTGGCACCGAGTGGGGGTCGACTCGAGCCCGAGTCGCCCGAAGGCCTTATTAACTTCTTGGCCGAGCCCGAAGATGGGGCCGTCGAAGTAGTGTCTCGGTGTGCACCAGAGCCCGAGGGCGTTCGTGTGACTGTAGCCTTTTTTGTGTGTGTCGAGGGAGGGTCGGGGTCGACGGTCTTACTTACGACCCGCTGCGCTTGAGTCACGTGCTCGACATCAGAATCTTCTGCCTCTGAGTTGCTGTCGACGTCGTGCTGTTCTGGGACGTCGACGCCTTCCTGGAAGATGTCGTCCAGAATCGATGCTGAAGATTGAGCCATTGTTTTTCTGGCTCTCCGGTCCCAGATAGTCTTTTTGGAGCGGAAGGAGGCACAGGCTGAACAGTCCTTGGCCTCGTGCTCCAGAGAGAGGCAGAGGTTACAGACCTCGTGGAGGTCGGTGTGGGGAAACTTCGACCCACACTGAGGACACTTCTTAAATGGCGTCTTTTCCATTAGCCGGAGTCGAGGCCTAGTTGGGCCCGAAGGCCGTAGTCGACGACCGGAATCGATGTTCTTGGTCTTGAAGAGTAGTTTCGACTGGAAAACGCTTTCGAGAGTAGTTTCTTGAAGCTGGTGAGGATTGCGCGCCGACGGTAATCGGTTCCAACAAGGAGCGCTGGAACAACATCCGGGCCCGGTGGCGAAAAAAAAAATCTGGGGATGGAGCCGATGCCCCCCGCAGTATCTCGTGACTTCCCAAGACTTTCTACAAGAAAAACAAACTGCAAACATCCGGGCCCAACACTAGGTGTCCATCTATGCATAGTGTGCAATCTGCAGCTAATATGCCTCGAACATACATTTTACACTTTAACTGTGTTGTGGCATTTATCCTTCCAACAATGGTGACGAGCAAGAGTAAGGAGTAGGAGCAGCAAAGGTGAGCCTCTACCTCTGACTATAGTGCTATCAATAACCACAGACTCTAAGAGACCCTGTGCATCCAACGAGCTGTATGGAGTGGTTCTAGCGATTGGAGCCAGTCTGGGGACTAATGTGAGTGAACAGGGATGTGTGACTGCGCCCACTGTTCCCCTGCTTTTCAGTCAGAACTAGCCTGTAATTTGGGCTAGCACGACTAGAGAGGTGGCTTGCGGGATGTAGCGTCTGAGCAGCTGAGAAGAGGTGCCAGCTGTGAGATGGCCTATGCTAAGCAGCACTAAAGCAGCTTGGTGGACGCACACTAGCGGCCATGCCCAAATGGCCCTAAAACAACATCCTGATAGGGGACATCAGCAAAGTGAGCCCAACCATCTCTAAAGACAATTCACTGACTGACTTGCCTGCGTACATGGTGATATGAATCCATGAAAAAATTGAGCGGTTCACTCTTGTGCTCCAACTGCCTGCATCTGTGGTGAAAGGCACACCTTTCTAAATAAGGTGAAACCTTGAGCATGAGCTGCTATATAGTGATGATGTGATGATGGTGATAGTGATAGGCATATTTGAGTGCAAGAGAAACAACAGAATGTGTTATTTTTTTAAATTAACTTACAGCACATATCAATGGTGTCTACACCGTGTTGTTGCCAATGGTATCTTGTAACAGGCCCACCTACTTTTGGGGAAAGAAATGAATATGCTACTTACCAGTATGCATCTGTTCTTGGCATGTAGGGCTGCTAACATTCATATCTTTTGCATTAGATCGCCGCCTAGTGTTGGGTCCGGATGATCGCACATTGTTGTCCTGGAAGAGTCTTCGAAGTATCCTGAGATAGGTGGCTCCTCCCCTGGACTACAGTGCGCATGGGTTAGTGACTATTTCATTTTTTAAATTCTTGTCAGGTGGGGCTGAAGGGATTTCGGAACTTTCATACATTGGTGAATGTAGGGAATGGTGATGTGTACCAGGTTGCAGTCAAGCAGATACCACAGAAATGGGAGGAAGGTGAATTCAATTTTTGAAGATATACATTTTATTCTAGGACTCAGTGGGAATCTGAGTACATGACTGTTTTGTGCTTTCATGATTTGTTGTGATAATCAGCATACTGCAGATGAACAAGTCCTTTAAAATACTAATGAAAACAATGTCAATTAAAGTCCAGGAAAGGATATGGGCTGGAAAAAATACTACAACCTTAAAGTGGGGAATGAGTGCAGCCAGAGGTTTTGAGGTAAAGGTACACATTTATAGGCAAGTAGATGTTTGAGAATATGTGCAATGGGAGGTTGATGGAGCACACCACTGTGCGACCAGGAAGTTGCTCTGGGCGCAAGATTGATATGAACAGAGTCTTTTGGTCGGACAAGAACTTTAAGGGGTGGAGAACATGTGGCAAGACATCTGTGGCTGAAAGAGGGATTTGATTTTGGTTGGACATAAGGAGAAGGACAAGGCATTCACTTGGGCCAGATATCTGATCTCCCAGGGGTACGCTATTGGTGAAAGTAGGAGTACAACAGGAGCTATGATGCAATTGAGGAAGAGTCTAAGGGTGCGATTAAGGTCGAGTTGAATAAATTCAAAGGATGCAAGCACCTTCTGACTTGGGAGAATATTATGCCAGTAAAGACAAAGGTTGAGGAACATGTCCTTATCATATAAAGGAAGAGTTAAGGAAATCTTACATGGGGGCGCTAGAGGGCGCCAGGCAAGATGGCTGTATTTTAGTGTAGCTCTGCCCGGCCGATCTCCTATCCGCCCAAGATCTGCGCAAAATTTAGGTATCAACAGTCCAAAAGCGGCTGTTTCCTATGCGACGACCTTCCTGCTGCCGCTCATCCTTTATTTGATGGGCAAAACATCCTGCTGCGGCTGATTTCGGCTGCGGAGAGAGGCACGGGCTAGCTTGGTAAAATGGCGGCCGCCGGCGCGTAAAGCTGTAGTGTGGATCGAGCTGGAGCTGCGGTGTATGTACTGCACTTTGCCCTACAGGCTGGGTGCGTGTGCTTTATAGCTGCTGACAGGGGAGCGATCTACTAACGAGGCTGAAAGGAACTAAGGGTGGAGCTCCAGTGGCGGTCAACCCGGGCTGCCTGCTGCAGACTGCTGTGCCGCTGAACGCCTGTTGTACCCTGCGTGCTCTACAGTGGGGCCGCAACTTATCTGCGTGAGGGCAGAGGACGCAAGTGACCGAGGGAGACTGTGCCTGCTGAACCCTGCACAGCGGACAACGGAACTGGCCTGGAGAGGAAACTGCAGAGGAATCCAGGAGCTCCTGGGGCGCCTGACGACACGTGCGGACACCGGCGGCAGTGAGTGGGGTGCGCCCTGCTTGGGTCCACAGCTGCGGAAGTGGTGCGGGCCTGAGCTTTGGGCTGCGCGCGCTGTGCACAGTCTTGGGCCTGGTGGTGCTGGACATTGAGGCGCTTGGGACTGGTGGACGGAGCGTGGCCGGGTGGCGGCCGCTAGGCCTAACGGATAAATTGTGGTGTGTGGCCCAGGCGGGAGCCCCGGGCCTTATATACTGACTCAGGCTGCTTTTTGCGTTCCGTTCCCGGAGTAGTGGAGTCTCATTGTCGTGTGAGCTGTACTGGGCCCTTCCTGCTTGTAGCGATCTGCCAAGTTGATGACAGTACCCACGTGGACCCGAGTGGGCTGTGGCCTTCTGTTCCGGGATGGGCAGTGGTGTCCCTGGTATATAAGTTGTGTAATCATCGTCATTTTGGGGCTACCAGGCTGTGGCCCTCACATATCTGTATAACACTACACATCTGCGACCCACGGTGACGTGTACGCGACTGTGCCTGTTGCGGATACTGTTGGGACCTGGTTGGATGCCTGTGGCTGGGTGGCCGCGGGTGGCTGTTCCTTGAGTTCACCTGTGGTGCTGCCCTACTTCTTCCTGCCCTTTCTGCTGCGGCTGGCCACATTGTGGGAGTGACTGTGCCTCTAGATACTGCTGGAGGGCCTGGGGGCGTCCTTGTCAGTGACCCGCGGCTGGCGATTATTGAGCAAGTGGATATCTGCCTGCTGCCCTGCAGCCTGAACCTTTGGGTCTCTGGAGAATCGTTTTTTGTGGCTGGACTATATCTGAGCCTGCTGTGGCGCTACGGCCCTCTTAGCGTCCTAGAAATATCACCTTTTGTATATGGCATGTCGGTCTGATGATAGCGGACACATAGGGTATTCATTGCACTACACTATCAATCCATTTGCTTGAGACATGCGGCTTTGAAATACTCCTGGGCAGTACTTGGTATCTTGCACTCCTTGACACTAACTATGGGGAAGCCGAACAAGACGCAGCTCCGTCTTACGTTTGAGGCGCGAAAATCGGGCAGGGCTCAACAGAAAGCGGCTTCTGATTCTGAGGCTGATGGTCAGGGAGAGAGCCCGCCTAATCTGGCGTCCACGCTGTTGGCCATGCGGAAGAGTCTTCAGGCTATAGAGGGAAGCATGTCTACTATAAATCATTGGCTATCCCCACAATTGGAAAAACAGTCAGCGAGAATGGGAGAGGTCAAGCAGAGGGTATCAAACACTGAGGATGGCCTCGGTGAGGGAACGAGCAAGGCCTTTACATGGAGAAGGTGTAATCCCTCATACAGGCAAAGAATGAGGATTTGGAGGCTCACTCTAGGAGGAACAATATTCGCATCACGGGGCTGCGTGAGTCGACGAACACTGTGAGAATGGAGCACTTTGTTGAGGCCATGCTCACTGAACTATTTGGCGCCGAACACCTATCCTCCATGTTTGTCGTGGAGCACGCTCATCGTTCTTTGGCGGCACGTCCTGTCCCCGGGGGCCCACCTCGTCTTATAATTGCTCGATTATTGAACTACCGGGACCGGGATACTAGCTCACGGCTGACCAGGGAAAGAGTTACTATTAACCATCAGGGAAACAACTTGTCCTTTTTCCCCGACTTTAACTGTGGCTGTCCAGGCTGCGAGACGGGAAAATGGTGCAGTCAAAAAATGTATGCAGTCTGAAAATATTCCCCTCGCCATGCTGTATCCTGCTCGACTTCGTGTGGGGTCAGAGGGAAATTTCAAGATTTTCTCTACTCCCACGCGGCGATGGAAAACACTACACACCTGACTATTTTTCCAGCTGCCGTCTTAGTTACTGTTCCCGCTCAGTTGATTGCCTTTTACTTTAGCGCCAAGAAACCGCCTAGGTGTATGTTGCGCTCAATAAATATTTTAAACTTAACTTACGCAACTGAAGAGACAGCGACGCGAGGCCGAAGTAGAGCAAGGAGAGGACGATTGAGACTACTTGATGAGGGCTGTTATTGTGTTAAATTTAAGACCTCTCAGTATAGTTGACTTACTGCTCTCTGGATGTATATGTGCACTGCCACTGTTTTCGCTGGACCCGGACACTCCTATTGTGCTATAAGTATGATATATGTATGCTGAGTGATGCCTTATGGTTTAGAATTCGACAGTGCATTGTAACGCAGGTGCTAGACCTGATCAGCCACCTCCTATGTAGTGGGGGGTCAGTAGCTCTCTGACGCCCCCTGTATGGGAGTTCCCCACATCATGCTATTGTGTAGATGGTTTACAGGGGTTTGTTTAGACATTTTCAGGATGGCTTTGGAAAATTGGGGTAGCCGAAGTGGGTGGGGGGTGTGCTGGGGGTGGGAGTTGGGAATTGGAGGCATGTGTTGGACGATCTATACGACAGGTTATGCTTGGTCTGCTGTATGTCTCTCTTCTCTTCATTAGCATGTACTACGACGTATGGGTAGTAACTTAAGGTTCCTAACTTGGAATGTTGATGGCCTTAATAGTCCCTAGAAAATTCGTACTGTGATCGATTGCCTAGATAGGTTGAATATTCAAGTCATCGATTCGAACCAATAAAGAAAATGCGCCATTGACACAACACTTTCGGGATTAAAACCATACATGTGACGAGTTTCAATGGTTTATCCTTGAAAAAGTGAGAATCAACAGGAGAGGAGGAGTTGTGAACCAAAAAAGGAAAAGAAGGGAACAATGGTTCATGTGCTTTTTGAACACTGAAGAGTAAGGATTAAACTCAAGGGAGGAATGGCTACAAATCCTGCAAGTATAAAAAACTTCCCCTTCTTCTAATTCCATTGAACATCAGAGGACAATTACTTTATTTTAAATAACTAGCAAAAATGTTTACATAGAGGGACGGTGAGGTAGTAGTAATAGCCAACATGATACTTAATTACATAAGAAATACAAGCGAATACCAACTAGCTGGTAGTGTTATATGCAGTGTAAACAATAATAAAATTCAATAAATAATCTGTAGAATAAAGCTATGAGTGAATAAAAACACGTAGGTCAATAATAACAAAGAGGGGAAACAAAAAGAAAAAATAGCAAGATAGCGGTGCACGTGAGAACTAGAACCAATGAATTAAGGCATTACATAGGACAACGGGAGAGAGGAGTCACATGCTGGCAAAGACCAATCAGGCTATGTGCCACTCTGGGAGGTTAAATAAAAAAGACCTGGGAGACAACAGTAGGAAGAGGTGCGGTGACGACTTAAAGGTGGAACATTTCCTGCAAACGATAAGGTAGGAAAAGCACGAGAGTGGGGGATGTCATTAAAAAGTGTTAATACCGCTTTAGATTATGGAAACGTTCCCTGAACCTCGAATGTACCTTTACTGCAGGTGCAGAGATTTAAAATACGACGGTCAGTTAAGAAAAACCGTCCTCAGAACGCCATGGCAAGAAGCAGCGTTTCTGAGTCCCTACCGTGAACATATGGAAAGAAAATTGAGAGGTAAACAGCGCGTTAGCATATCAGGGCGAGGGGCAAACCGTAGGAATATATGGCACTAAAAGTATACTCATGTTTCCTTTGAACAGTTCTCATCAAGCGCTAACTGATAAAAGGACAAGACTAACGTCACCCGACTAGGAAATACGACCAACATAAAAACAGGGTCAGAGAAAGAACCTCAAAACCCAGGCAATTTTAGCCACACAAACGAAGGTGAGAACCAGGATATCAGTAACAATAATTAATCACGCAGATAAGGCGAGGAACAGATTAGGGGATGAGGCGATCCACGGGCGAAGGGGGCTCATGAGTTTCTTTCCATTGATTCATAAAGAGCGAGGATGGCCCTGAGATATTTCAGTCAAATGGCCCCAATGGAACATAAATGAGGGCACAGGGAGACAGCCACCATGATGTAGTATAAAATAGGGATATGATATCCTGATGGTCGGTGCAAGATATACTAAAAGAGTAAGGGATGCCACACCGGCTAATTTTAAAGCTTGGGACAAATAGTAAGGGAGCTGATATTGGTCTATAGTATGAAAGAGTGAGAGGGATCCAATAAGGACCCCAATAAAGAATAACAGGGAATAACAGAATTGAAAACTGTTAGAATGTATAATTGAAATGTTATTATGAATTACTTGGTATGTTGAAACATTCTGATATAATGTATCTGTTTTATATAGGAACACAACAAACAGTTTTTTACAAAAGACAGAAAAGGAGACAATTAAGTATTTGAGTCTTGAAAAAGATGGGAGTATAATCAGAAATACCATCGAAACGTGTCGACGCAGGGTCTGGCACAATTCAAGGACACACCAATCCTAGTAGAATGTTAATGCAATAGATACATCAAGCAGGAGGTGTTAGAATATCCTTAGAATGTGAATGTGTACTTGACAAGGGGTTATGTCACACTAGTATATTGTCTCTTCTGTTTATGCTGGTCATAACTAGAAATTGTGTATTTTTATTTGTTGATTAAGGATCTCTCTCACCACAAGATATTAGTTACGGTGGTGAAGATAAGTTATTATGTTTTTAAGTAGGTATACAACGGGATTCGTTTTTATGTACAATTGTGCTACATTAATTAATTTGTGTTTTTATATTTTTGAATAAATGCACCAACTGAAAAAGTGGATCATATGAAACAGAAATTGTTCATTTCTTTTTTAAGTGTTAGTTTGACTACTTGTTATCACATTGTATTCTGGCCAAGGGAATTGTTTTTTAGTAATGAATGTTCAAGTTGCCATGCTGCAGGAGACCCACCTCACTAGGATCTCTGAGAAGAATTTGGGTGCGAGGTGGGCCGGGGTGAGGGTGGCCTCCTCATACACTTCTTATTCACGTGGGGTGTTGATACTTGTAAAGAAAGGCATACCATTTAGTGTACATGGTACGGACGTGGATGAGCAAGGTTGACTGGCTATAGTGCACGGGACAATTGGCGGTATGAATGTCCTACTGGTAAATGTGTATGGCCCTAATGTGGCGATCGCCCATGTGTGGTGTTGCATCTCCGCTTTCCCAGCTGCTGACATTCTGTGGGGTGAGGATTTTAATACCCGTTAGGATGTGGCGGTGGATAGAGAGAGTCCTGGGGTGACGAAAGACAGGTTATCTACTGATGCCCTACTGGGTATAATGGATGCTGCCAATCTGCATGACATTGGGCGTATGCGACACCCGGGCGTTCGGGAAAACACATTTATCTCCACTGTGCATGGTACCTGGTCCAGTATGGAATATTGGTTTATGTCGGAGGCTATATGTCCTTATGTGATTGATGTTCAGCATTTGGCCAAAACTCTGTCTGACCATTCACCTGTACTTCTTGAGCTACAAGTCCCCGATTATGCTAGGCCTCCATTTTCATGGAGGTTGCAACCTTCGTCCCTGACTGTTCTGGTATTTAACAAACTGTGGGTGAAGCCATACATAACTATTTTAAGGATAATGTAGGAGCAGTTGACGTATTGTGGGAGGTCTTCAAGGTTACGATTAGAGGGGTATGCATTGGTGCACAGGCAGGGGTGTTGAAGGACTTGCGGCGCAGAATCGGTAAGCTTGCAGCCGAAATTGTTGAGCTGGAGCGTGAATATGTCCGGAACCCCGCTCCCGAACATCTCTCTAAGATTTGCAAGCTCGTTACAGAGCATAACGAAATGGTAGACCAGGAAATGTTACATAGATCCAGTCGCAGCATTGCTTGTTATTATGGAAAGAGTGGACGTCCTAGCCGATCGTTAGCTCAGAAATTAGCGGCGCCGGCTGGAGTGTGCTGGCTCAGTCATTCAAAACGAGGTGGATTCGAAACCCCTGAATTGAGGCTGTACTACTTATGCGCGCGGGCACAGTACGCACACTTTTGGTATTTTCCACAGAAATTTCAGCCACATACAGCTATTGAGGCGGACTCGGTGCTTCTGATGCCTCTGGCTGCGGCAGCCCTGTCAGGTGGGGCGGGAGGTTCATGCAGGGAGATCAGCCCGGTGCACTGCACGGCCTTGACATGGAAAACGAATAGTTTCTTACCTGTCGGTGTAGTTTTGCAGCTTGAAGATCTTTCTGGATTCACTATGCTGTGCATATTCCGCAATCTGGTGGT
Organism: Lissotriton helveticus; assembly: GCF_964261635.1. Classification (NCBI taxonomy): domain Eukaryota; kingdom Metazoa; phylum Chordata; class Amphibia; order Caudata; family Salamandridae; genus Lissotriton; species Lissotriton helveticus. The sequence continues at coordinate 370,357,932 of NC_136060.1, forward strand.
TGGGTCCGGAATCGTAGTCTTTTTTTTTTTTGTCGTAGCCCAGGTGGGCGTCGACGTCCCACCATTTGGTGTACCTTCGGTGACGTCGGCGTGCTTCCGGCGGAAGCTACCACCCTTGGGCGCCATCTTCGGATTCTTTTTTCTGTCTCTTTTTCTTTTTTGTCTTTGTAGTGAATCCATGGCTATGATTGTTAATCGTTTTTTCAACGTTATTCTTTCCACGTATCTTGTAATCGTTCCAACTTGCTTTCTTTTCTATGTGTTTCCACCCTCTTCTCCAGCCTCATCTTTCTGGCGGAGGCGGATGGGTTCGCTAGTGAATCCAGAAAGATCTTCAAGCTGCAAAACTACACTGACAGGTAAGAAACTATTCGTTTTGCAGCGTGAATCTTTCTGGATTCACTATGCTGTGCATAGATTTTGTAGCGGTTTTCGTTACTTTTGTGGCGGTTGGGTGGAAGATGAGCGTTGGTTGTTGAAAATATGTTGAAGCACTCTTTGCCCTACTTGTGCTTCTTTGTTCATCTGTACATCCACGCAATAGTGCTTAGTGAAAGTGTGCACTGAAGCCCATGTTGCCGCCAGGCATATGTCCTGAATTGGTGTGTTGGCCAGAAAGGCAATTGTTGCTCCTTTCTTCCTGGTGGAGTGGGCCTGTGCCCCTCCTGTTAGCTCCTGTCCATCTTGTTTGTGGCAGAATTGAATTGTCTGTGCGAGTCATCGAGCTATGGTGTTTTTAGTTACTGGTTTGCCCATGTAACTGTTTGCGAAGGACACGAAGAACTGTTTTGTTTTCCTGTGTTCCTTCGTTCTTTCAATGTAGTGCATCACAGCCCTTCTTGCGTCTAGGGTGTGGAGCGACCTCTCAGCGCTTGTGGTGGGATTTTGGAAGAAGCTAGGGATCTGAATACTCTGATTCATGTGGAACCTTGACACCACCTTTGGCATGAAGTGTGGGTCAGTTCTCATCACGACCCTGTCACTGTGTATCTGGATGTAGGGTTCCTGCAGTGTGAGTGCCTGCAGTTCGCTCACCCTTCGTAGCGAGGTGATTGCTACCAGAAAGGCCGTCTTCATTGTTAACATTTGCAGTGGTGCTTTGTGGATGGGTTCGAAAGGTGCTTTCATGAGCTCCGTCAGTACCACATTTAAGTTCCAGGCCGGTGGCGGCATTCTTTTTGGCGGCGCTATTCTTTTAGCTCCTTCCAGGAATCTTTTCACGACTTGGGATGTGAAGAAGCTTCTCCCTATTTCTCCTCTTGTGTATGCCACAATCGCTGCCAGGTGCACCCTCAGCGAGGATGAGCTTAGCTTAGCCTTAATTAGGTGCGTGAGGTACCTTAGCACCGTGGATTCCTTGGTCAGTTTCCTTTGGAGCTGTTTCTTGCAACACCATTGAGTGAATCTTTTTCATTTTTCCCCATAGCACTTGCGTGTGCTGGGCCTTCTTGCCTCTCGCAGCACCCGCAGGGTGCTCTCTGGTAGTTTTAGGTGTGCGAATTCTAAGTCCTCAGGAGCCAGGCTGAGAGGTTGAGACTCTCTGGCTCTGGGTGTAGAATTTCTCCATTTTCCATGGAGAGTAGGTCTCTTCTTTTTGAGAACTTGTGGGGGGGACCCTGCGCCATCTCCATTATCTGAGAGAACCAGGTCTGTCTGGCCCATTGTGGTGCCACAAGGATAAGCGTCATGTTGCTCTTCAGGCATTTGTTGAGAACCCTGGGGATCAGTGGTATCGAGGGGAAAAGCGTAGGCAAATGTTTTTGACCAGCTTATCCATAGGGCATTCCCCTGGTACAGTGCCTCTGGTTGCCTGGATGCAAAGTATTGGCATTTTGCATTCCGGTGTGTTGCAAATAGGTCTATTGTTGGGGTGCCCCATTTCCTGAATAGACTCTCTGTTTCCTGACTGTTGAGTTCCCACTCGTGGGACGCTGAAGTCTGCCTGCTGAGCCAATCCGCTTCTAGATTGTCCTTCCCTGGCAGGTGTATGGCTAGCAAGTCTATTTTTTGTGGTATAGCCCATTTCCAGAACTCCTGTGCCAAGTTTGACAGAGGGAACGATTGAGTTCCCCCCTGTTTGTTTATGTAAAACATCGTTGTGGTGTTGTCTGTTTGTATTAGCACCTTCTGGTTGTACAGGTGTTTCTGAAAGGCCTTGAGGGCTAGCAACACAGTTTTCAGTTCCAGGTAGTTGATGTGCCTGACTGCATCTGTAGGGCTCCACAGACCCCTCAGTCTGAGCCTGTTCATGTGTGCGCCCCATCCCTTCTGGGATGAGTCTGTGGTGATGGTCACTGTTGGGTCCGGTGGTGTTAGAGGTTTCCCTTCTGTTATTCTCTCCTTGGTCCACCACCTTATCTCTTCCTGCACCCTGTGCGTTACAACCACTAGATCCTCCCAACTTCCTGTAGCTTGTGACCATTGTTGTTGCAGCCACTCTTGGAGTGGTCTCATTTGTAGGCGTACATTGGGGACCAGGTGTATGCATGATGCCATCATCCCCAAGATCTTGCTCACAGTCCTCACTGTCAGAGCTCGGCCCTTCTGGTAGTGACGTTTCTCCCTCAGCAGGCTGAGCGTTCTCTTTTCGCTCGCTAAGACTCTGCATTGGACGGTGTCGATCTGGGCTCCCAGGAAGATCTTCACTTGCTCTGGTTCCATTGAGCATTTTCCCCAGTGTATGGAGAAACCCAGGCTTGCTAGCGTTCTTGTCACCTGTTCTGCATGCTCTTTGCATGTCCTGTAACAGCTTGCCTTTACCAGCCAGTCGTCGAGGTAGGGGTACACGTGTATCCCCATTCTTCTTAGATGTGCGGCCACTGCTGCGAGGCATTTGGTGAACATCCTTGGTGCGGACTTTAGGCCGAACGCCAGGGTCGTGAATTGGTAGTGATCCTGGTTTACTGTGAACCTTAGCATGTGCTTGTGCTGCCTGTTCATGGGGATGTGCAGGTACGCATCTTTGAGGTCTATGGTAGACAGGAAGTCCCCGGCTTTTATCTGTGGGATGACCTCTTGTAGGGACGTCATTTTGAATGTTTGAGTTTTGACGTATTTGTTCAGGAACCGTAGGTCCAGGATGGGTCTTAGACTTTCGTCCACTTTTGGCACTAGGAAGTAGTTTGAGTACACTCCCTTGTTCCGTTCTTTGAAAGGAACTCGTTCGATGGCCGCTTTGAGGAGGAGTTCTTGGGCTTCCTCTTGCAGTAGTTGCAGCTCTCTTCCCGAGTGCTGTCTTTTCTTTGGTTTTCTGTTTGGTGGCCTCTTTTCCAATTCTATGCAGTATCCGAACTGCATAATATGGAGTATCCACTTGTCTGTTGTTATTTTTCTCCACTCCTGGAGAAAAAATCTTAATCTTCCTCCTAACGGCGTTACATGTTCCTTTGTGTCTTGTCCGTGTAGCCCTCTCCTCTTTGTTTTCCCGTGCTCCTCCCCCGGAGGGTTTGGGTGGTGGAGCACCTTCTCTCGTCTGAAGTCACTTAGAGGGGGGTTGTTCACCGCCTCTCCTTCTCTGGCCTCGTCCATTTCCTCTTGACCGAAAGGACTGGCCCCTGCTTTGGTAGTTCTAGCTTTGCCTCTGCTGGCCCTGGTGGCCTTGGTTGTCACTCTGTTGCCCCTGGTGGAAACTCTGGTGAGAATCTCCTCGCTGATTTCCACCTCTGCCGTTCGGCCTCCGTGTAGGAGTGCCCCTTCTTATCCCTCTGAACTGCAGGGCCCCCATGGACCTTGCCGTCTCGTTGTCCTTCTTCAGTTGGGTGAGCTTATCATCAACTGGGGCTCCGAACAGTGTTTCACCGTTGGAGGGTGTGTTCAGGATGTTGTTCTGAACATCAGCCTTGAATCCTGAGATCCTGAGCCAGGCTTGCCTTCTTTCTGTGATGCCTATAGCCATCAGTCTGCAGGATGTTTCTGCCCCATCCAAGGCGGTCTTCAGGCATGAATTGGAGATGCTCTTCCCCTCTTCCACAAGGTGTGATGCCCTCTCACGGTATTGTTCCGGGAGGTGCTTGAGCAACTGTCCCATCTCCTCCCAGTGCTGGTATTGATGCCTATTCAGGAGTGCGTTGGAATTCGCCATCCGCCAGTGCGTTACGGCGTTCCTCTCAATCTTCCTGCCAGTTAGATCCATCCTCCTGCTTTCATTGTCAGGTGGGGGTCCAGACGTTGTTGGGACGTTTGCCCTTTTCCTGGCCGTTCCAGCGATTATAGAATCTGCTGTGACGGATCCAAGCTGGGTCTTGGGAGGGGAATTTGTATTTCTTCTCCGTCCTCGGCGTTACTGATCTGCACGTAGCCGGGTCCTTGAAGGCTTCCTTCCCCTGGTCTGTGATACTCTTGAGCATGGGCAGGAACTGGCTTCTTGTCTGTATGGGGAGTAATGTCTCGAGCAGGAAGACTGCTTCTGGCTTCTCCTCTTCCATCTTAACCCCATAGGCTGCTGCCGCCTTTCTTACCACCTCATTGTATGCCCCAATGTCATCCGGTGGTGAAGGCCTCGAGGGGTATGTTTCCACCGCCTCCTCTGGGTTTTCGGCCTCGATGTCCTGCCATTCCTGGTCTTGGGCCGTCGAGGAACCTGAGCCGTAGCTTGACTGCTGTTCCCTGTAATCCCCTTCTGTGTAGTAGAGGTCTTCCTCCTCTTCGTGCTCCGAAGGTTCTGGAGTTTTCGGCGGCTCTTCGACGTCGAACTCCTCGAGCTCCTGTACCTCAGCGAGGGGATCTTGTAACTTCTCATTTTTTCATCGAAATCCTTCCTTCTCTGAAGGATGTTCTCCATTTTGGCCTCGAGCCTCTTTCTCTTTCTCTGCATTTCTGCGGCCTGTTCGTCGTCAAGCGTTTCGGCCGCCCTTTTCGGCGGCGCCGTCGACGTCGAAGCTTTCTTTGGCTCCTTTTCTTTCGACGTCGAAGTGGAAGTCGAGGTCGAAGTCGAAGGCCCTCTTTCGGGTGCTTGCTTCGATGACCTTTGCTTTTCGCTGGTCTTCTGCCTCCGGGAGTCCTTCTCGGAGGATCCCCTGGGCTCTTTTTCGGAGGATGCAGCTTCGGTCGTCGATTTGTTCAGACGCCGGTGCTCCTTTCGAGGCTCTGGGCTCAGACTTTCGAGAGTCTGCCTCTGGTTTTCGAGGCCCTGTGGGAGTTTTCGGGGTCGTAGACTCTCCTACCTTATCAGGCGTTTTCTTATTGGTCTCAGCGACCGTGAAGTCATCTGGGCCTTCGGCGATGTTGTCCTCGTCGTCTGTGGAGAGGCCAAGTTCATAAAGCGTCGGGGCTTGGCCCTTGCCCTGCATCGTGTGATGAGCCGTCCTCTGTCTTTCTCGAACTCGGAGTGTCTTCGGCTTGAAGACGGAGCAGGCGTTGCAGTCTCTGCTCTCGTGGTCGATAGGTAGGCAGAGGTTGCAGACTGGGTGCTGGTCTTTCTGTGCGAACTTGTGGTGGCAGTTCTTGCAGAATTTAAAGGGCGTCTTGTACATCCCTGCGCTCAGGGGGCCCCCTGTGTGTGCATTCCCCGAAGGACGTCGAAGATTTAAAAATGTTCTCCTTTTCTTCGTCGTCTCTTCTCTAAAGGTCCTCGTTGAAGATTTGCAGTATTTTCTTCTTTCCTCCTCCATAACTTCTGGAGCTTCACGCGACGATCCAGACCCAACGGCGGAAAAAAGAAACTGAAGATGGCGCCCAAGGGTGGTGGCTTCCGCCGGAAGCACGCCGACGTCACAGAAGGTACACCAAATGGTGGGACGTCGACGCCCACCTGGGCTACGAAAAAAAAAAAAAAAAAGCGAAAAAAAAAAAAGACTACGATTCCGGACCCAACCACCAGATTGCGGAATATGCACAGGATAGTGAATCCAGAAAGATTCACGCTGCAAAACTTTAGCTAAAAGGGCGAATCTGGACTATTTATATGCCCCAACGCTCCCCCTCGCTGCACATCTGGGTATATCGGCAGCTCAGGAGCCTGCGGCCTTGAATGTGCTTAGTGACGTAGGGATTAGATGTTTGGGAGACTTGTATAGCCAGGGGCGCTTTCGCTCATTGTCGGATATCCAGGGAGGGCACGATGCCGGAATGATGCTGCGTTTCACGTATGTGAGGGGGCGACAGGCAATACATGCTGTATATCCAGCATATCCGGAGGAGCCGCGCACTTTGCTGGCACTGCGGACGGTGCTGGCGAGCGCAGAACGTAGTGGTCTCATTACCAAGTTATAAAATGCTTCCCTAAGAGAAACGGATCTCATCGACTCCCCTTCCTATAATAAATGGAAGATAATCTTGGGCAACGCTTTTTCCTTAGACTCCTGGAAATTTTGCTATACATTAACAGGACACCTGACGGCGAACTGTAACCTTCGCATGATACATTTCAAATACATACACCAGCTTTACTATACACCGATACAGTTGCGAAGGTTTGGGTTGCCTGACCATGCATGCTGTGTGCGCTGTGGTCGGGCGGATGCAGACTTTATGCACCTAGCATGGAGTTGCATGGGTGTGCACACTTTTTGTGTGAAGGTCGTGCGCATACTTACAGCCGTAGTCCTGGAAACTGTTGATTGTGTACCGGAGGTGTGTCTGTTGGGGTGGGTACCTAAGCTCAAGCCCTGCAATAGCCGGCTGGTAGCCAGCTCTACTTTGTTTGCTAAGCTGGCCGATGGCACAATGTTGGGGAGCAAAGACTGTTCCGACTGTACAGAGGCGGATTTGTGATTTGATTTATTGCAAGGATCAGTTGGGTATATATGCTGAAGAGTTGCCTGAGGCCTCACGTCCAAAGGACTTTTGGGCCTCCATGATGAGGTATCTCCTTGGAAAACCAGACTTGCAGTGAGGCAATGTGTAACCTAGGCAGTTGGGTGCAATAGGCTATTAGGCTAGGCAGAGAGACTTGTATTATCAGAAGATGGAGAATTAAATACAACCATGCCTGAGTTTGGGAGAGGGGGGGCTGGGTGAAGGGTTGTTTGTTGGGGCACAATGTTTGCTTAATTTGTGGTTCCAAGAAAAAGCCAACTTGCTTCACTCTATTGCATTCAATGCCTTGATTCCCCTGTGTTCGGGGTGATGTACGATTTCTATGTGCAAGCTTATTAATAAACATTGTTTTTTAAAAAGAAATCTTACATGATTTATGTTCTAAAGCTATCGCATAACAAAATGGATGCACTGATTGGGTATTGCCAATAGCTATTTTATTGTAGAGTTTTGGGGAATTGAGACTGTGTTGACCTGCATGGTTTTAACAATTTAATCTGGATTGACAGTTCCTTCTTCAAAATCTAAAAGAATTGTTAGCAACTGCTACATGAGTGATAGTGTTTTCCACAATAGACTTGACAAGTGCAAATCATCAAATCGAGCTGGATGAGGAATCCAGAGACTTTACAACCTTCATCATGGCTAAAGGGGCATACAGGATAAATGTATGTCTTTTTAGCTGGTAAGCAGTGTCGCAAAGTCTCATGAATAACATTTTAAAGGAAGTGAAAAGAGCCAGAGCATTTCAGGACAACAACTTAGTCTTTGGTGCAAGATTTGAAGAATACAATGTGATTTTACAAAGGGGTTTGTCTGTTTTACAGGTGATTTGCCTCCCTGTACTCTGAAAAGTGTACATTTGGTCGAGAGGGCACAAGATACCCAAGTATCCGCCGAAAGGGCCTACATTACAGCTATTGTGGATGCCCCACCTGAATCAATAAGGAGCAGTTACTATCAATTCTGAGTTTAACGGTGAGGTTTATTGATAATTACTCAAGTAAGGCAGAATTAGCAAATGAATGGAAAGTCGCTTATCAATCTCATGTCCTGCGTCTAGCAGAGAAAAACAATTCTGTGATTTTACAGGAATTGATGGCATATGCACATGGGCAGTGAACCATTTTAGAACATTTGCAGGGAACCACATTTTTTTTTAAAACAGACTACAAACCCGTGGCGAATTATTTAGTATCAGGTGGTGGTCTTTAAATGTCTCCAAGATTGTCAACATATGTGGTTCAATTACAAGTGTGTCATTCTTCAGAGTATGTCTGAGGGAAGTTGGAATTTCAAGCTGATGGACTGTCAAGGTTACCACTGTGGTTGGATGGTTAATAGAGTAAGGATGGTGAAGAGCAGTGCAAGGTTGCTGTAACATATGAAAATGTTAAGAAAAGTTTAAAAACACAGGATAGTGTCATGACGGAGACGGAGTGCCATGAGACAATGCAAAATGACAGTTATAGCTCACCGGTGAGATATGTTTTTAGTTGATGGTTGGCAGTCTGAGAATAATCTGCATGGGGGTTGTGTTGCTTATGGAAAGCTAAAGAGGAGTTACCATTGAGGGGTAATGCATTATCCAAGTGGTTACAAAGCAGTGCTACCCGTGGGAACACAGCAGGACATTTTGGGATCTAGGCTGCCAAAAGGACAAATTTGCACATATGTGTAGTTCGCAACAATGGTATTACAAGAAGGGTCTGAGCAGAGGGGGCCAGAGGACTCAATCAAAATGGTTGCTTAACTGTAGGGGTAGTTCTGCAGCTTGAATAATTTTGCTGTGCTCTGCATTATACACCATCTAGGGGTTAGGCATCGTCTGCTCCCATCTGGTAGCATGTCCGCCCCTTTATGACATCAGATGTGCTACTGAGATTGGTTGTCCCCTTCAGATTCTTTTTTTTTCCCCTTGGCGGCTTCATTTTGTCCTCATAAGTTACCTGTTGTCCTGACACTCATCTCTTCTTTAGTTCAGATGTGTTTATGTTGCACCTCATTTTTCAGGTTGGTGGGTCGCATGTGAATCCAGAAAATTTGTCAAGTTTCAAAACTACTCCAACAGGTAAGTTACAGTTTTGTTGTGCAGCATGAACCTTTTCTAGATTCATACACTCTGATTTGATTTTATAGCTGTGTCCTTGCTTATGTTTGGAGATTGGATCCACATAGACGCGAACTTACAAACTTCAGTACAGAAGGAAACTGAGTGTCTGTTGTAGGCCCGCGCCCCACATTTTTTGGCTAGTTTTTGAGATAGCCTCAAATGGAAGTAAGCAGGGTCCCTGCCAACCGGGTCCATGTACCAGAGCTCCTTCCCTAAACTGTACGTTTTGTTTCCCAATTGGCACCACTTCAGTACTCCCTTGTAAGTCCCTAGTAAATAGCACCTTTGATACCTAGGGCATTGCCATGGAAGAGGGACCACAAGCGTAGCCGCACAAATTGTGCCACTAAGGGTCCCCTCGCCAAGGCCCTGCACTCTGCCATTGCAGACATACTGAAGAGTTAACATGGCACACATCCATGGGTGCCATACCAACAAACACTGCATAGGATATAGGTGAGACACTGTCGCAGGGATCCTCCTCTCACACAGAACTGTGCATAGAGACTTGGAACCTCAGTTAATTAGGGTGTGCCACAACTCACCTTAGTACCCAAAATCCCCTACCAGACTAGCAATCAGTGTCTCACTGGTTCTTACTAACTCCCAATGTTTAGACAACCCAGAACATGGACTTAGAACACCTCAGGTAATGTGGAACACATGAACACTCTTTCGTTATACCAACATATCAATCCAGAACGAGGAGTAAATAAAGACACATGCAAGTTTCAAATGTTTATTTCTAATGCAGTGTTCTCAAGCGCAGTATCTTAGCTAATACAAGCAAATATATTATAAGAAAAAAAGTTATCAGCATAGTTACTAGTCCATAAAATACAAAGGGAGAAAGCATGTTAAAATGCTAAAGGGAAGAAGGCTAAATGGCACCTAAGTCTTACCCTCCCTTGCTAGTATATTATATTATATCTAAAGAAGGTCTCTTTGGGTTTTAGAAGGGCTGCCCTATACCTCTGATCTTAGTGGAAGGGGATCACATCATCTTCCACCAGCTCTCTGCATGCGAAGAATCATCAAGTGTGTTTGCATGCTCTACGCAGTGCACTATTAAACGCGCCTAAAGCCAGAGTTGGCCGCAGCTGCATATGTGTTATGTCTAGAACGTGCGCAGATCAGCCCTCACAACAATCACTGTGTTGAAATAACCTTGCAGGCCTCGGCACTCACTGTTCAGACATAGCTTACTAAGCAAAGCTGATACAATAGCAAAACATAATATTCTCGTGTGAAGCTAAATATTCTACTAGGCTCAAAGATCGAATAACAATATGTGCCGTGTGCAAAAGCAGCAGAAAGGTAAAATGGCGTTTAAACTTCTAATAAGCTCATGCTAACTTAACACAGTATGAAGGCAAAGCATATCTATATGACAACACACGTCTAGCAGGTCTTAGCCCTAAGGCAGGGTGCACTATATCTCCTGTGAGGGGATATCTGCATGAGTAGATATGCCCCTGCAATATCTTTGTTGATTCCTGGATAGTGTAAGTGACCAGGGAAGCCATAGTAAGTACTGGGCTGGACATTCGTCATTAAGAGTTCCCCAGCTCCATGGTTGAGTCACTGAAATATGGAATGTTTGGAATCAAATATTTAAGCATAATACATCTACACTGATTCTAGTGTCAGATTTATTAAAAGGTTGACACAGAGGACCTCCGAAACCTACCAATCCTTACTGTGGTCACAGACTGGCCTGATGCAGCCTGCTACCAACAGACAGTGTTCTAACCTCATGGGGAGAATGCCTGCACACTCTGAGGCCGGGAACAAAGTCTTTCTTCCCCCCAGTCAGGAAGAGCCATATGGTGTGGGAGGGGGCGGCCTTCAAGCCTTGCCGCCTTTGTAATGCAGCCACAGCCTCTTCTGTTAGAGGGAGCGGGCCCCCTTCCTGTCATCACCCCCTTTTTGGCAGGAAGACAGGAGGGAAACATAGAAAGAATTGGAGGTGTGCCCGCCCCTCTGCCAACTCCACCCTTCAGGTGCTGGAGGTGAGGTGAAGTACACTTTTCAGTGCCCACCATCTTGAAGATTGGTGGGATTCCTCCAATCAGGATCAGGGATATGCCCCTCCCCCCCGCCCTCCAAGTGGGGTGAGCATTTAGAGGATGTAGTCACCCCTAGGGTAAGAAATCCAGTGGCTACTACCTGAAACTTTTTTTAAACGCCCAAATATGTAGTATTTAGGTGCCCTGCAGAAACTAATTTGAATTTGAATTTTGAATTTTAAAATATTTGTAGAGCGCTCTTTTACCGAAACGGTTTCATGGCGCTAGATAGCCAAGGGTCAGTGGATGGCGAATTAAGCTGTGATGGATCTGGAGAACAAGCAGGTCTTCAATTGCTTGCGGAACTCCAAGTAAGAGGGAGACATCCTGAGGGCAAGAGGAAGAGAATTCCAAAAGGAAGGAGCCAGCACTGCAAATCTGGCCCCCCCGACCCTCTGTTTCCTAAAACGAGGAACTGACAGGAGGGCCTGATGAGTGGATCGAAGTTCTCTTGACGGAAGATAAGGGGAGATGGCATCACACAAGAAGGCAGGGGCGGTCCCAGATCTAGCCTGGTAGGTGATACATCCCAGCTTGAAGAGCGCCCTCTCCCTCACAGGGAGCCAGTGAAGGGACTGAAGCAGAGGGGTCGTGTGGGTGAACCTAGGAAGACCAAAAATCAGGCGAGCCGCCTGGTTTTGGATCTGTTGGAGTCGGCGAATGAGGTAAGCTGGGGCCCCATTGAAAATAACATTCCCGTAGTCAAGGCGCGACAGCACCATGGCCATGAGAATGAGTTTCAATGCGGCCACCGAGAAAAAACGTGAAACCCTCCGGATGATCCGGAGGGAAAAAAAACAGGCAGACACCACAGAGCTGATCTGAGTGTGGAGGGTGAGCAGTGGGTTAATGAAAATGCCCAAAGTTTTGGCTTTGGGGACTGGGAGGGGGGGAACACCAAGTGAGGGGGGCCAGAAGGAGGGGGACCACGGGCTGCAACCACCCCCCGTCAGGACCAGCTCGGTCTTGTCCGGGTTTAGTTTGAGGTGGTTGCAGTTCATCCACCCTTGGATGAAAAGCATGACCTTCTGGAAATTGGAGGATGAGGAAGGGGAGGATGATAAGTTGAAGATAAGTTGGAGGTCATCGGCGTAGTTAAACACCGAGACCTCCATTTGCTGTAAAGAAAAGATGAGGGGTGAGATGTATAAGTTAAATAATAAGGGGGAGAGGGAGGAGCCTTGTGGGACTCCACAGGTCACCCTCCTGGGGGGGGCCGTGAAGTTGGCAAGTTGAACGGCCTGCTCCCTGTCGGTCAGGAATGAGCGGAGCCAGGCGAAGGCCGTGCCCCCAATGCCCGCCGCTTGGACACGGTTTAACAAGATGTCATGGTCCACCGTGTCGAACGCGGCGGACAGATCTAACAGGACTAGGGCCTGCGGCCGGCCTGTGTCGATCCCCTCCCTCAGTTGATCCATCACCGACACCACTACCTTCTCGGTCGAATGCAATGGGCGGAAGCCCGCCTGTCGGGAGGAAAGAGCGCCCGAGGATTCCACAAAGGAGCTGAGAGACCTGATGGCGTGAGCCTCTGAGACCTTCGCAAGGAAAGGGAGGAGGGAAATAGGGCGGTAGTTCGAGGGTAGGGAGGGGTCTGCCCCTACCTTCTTAAGAATAGGGATGATTACTGCCGACTTATGTGCGGCGGGGACAGTGCCGATGCTGAGGGAGTGGTTGATTAGGGTCAGTGGGGGAGAGTGACAATTGGAGAAAAGCTCTTTAAGAGCGAAAGCCGGGCCTATGTCCTGGGGGGATCCCGATTTAATCCGGGCCAGAAGAGGGAGCAGAGAGTCTCGGGTAAGGAGGGGGAACTCGGTAAGGGCGGGGATAGGGGGAATAGGGGGGACAGGGGAAGGTATCGGAGGAGAGAGGGGAATATTGGCCTTGATAAGGGCAATCTTCTCAATAAAATAGGAGTTCAGGGAATTACACAGGGTCTGAGATGGAGGGATCTTAGGGGTCGCCCTATCAGAGGCAGCGAGCTCATGAACCGTGGCAAAGATCTCTTTTGACTGGTTGTCAGCTGTCAGAATTCTACTTGAGAAGTACTCCGTCTTGGCATTGAGTATATCCCGTTTGTACTCTTTCAAAGACTGACAGTAGGTGGTTTTTAGAAGGGGGCAGTAGGAACAGCGCCAAGCGCGTTCGGCTCTGCGAGTGGCTAACTTTTTATCCTTTAAAGCCGGGGTGAACCAGCGATTGGCCGCATGAGCACGTTTGATGGTCACTCTCTTAAGGGGGATGGTGGAGTTGCACGCCTTAAGCAGCCAGGAGTTAATGGCGGAAAGCTGGGTGGAAAGAGAGAGGCCTGTGAGCTCCGGGCTGGTGGCCGCTAAGGAGGAGCACACCGCAGGGAGGACCGCCTTATCCCACTTTCTGGCCCAGGTGTTTTTGGGCAGAGGGGGTTTGGGCGGACGTCCGAGGTCAGCCGAGAAGGAGATGAGGGAGTGATCTGACCAAGAGCACGGGGAGATCATTGGAGGATCCATGGGGATGTTGAGGGACCAAATTTGGTCAAGTTGATGACCTTTAGTGTGGGTGGCCGAACGGAGCTGAGGGAGGAAGTTTAGGCTGGTGAGCAGAGCCGTAAACTCCTTAGATCTAATATCTTCAGCTTGATCGTTTGGCCAGTAGTTCAGGTCTCCGAGTAGTAGAATAGCGGAGTTGTTCACCACTAGGGTGGCCAACAGGTCCTCAATGGCCGGTAAGAAAGCCGGGGTGGACTGGGGCGGGCGGTAAAGTAGTACACAAGTTAAGGGTACCCCAAATGAAATGGAGCGGACTACTAAGCAGTCCACCGCAGGAATCGCAGGGGACGGCAGGGTTTGGAAGAGAAAATCCGTGCGGGAGATTAGGGCCACGCCCCCCCCGGTCTTCCCCCCTGGGCGGTCCCTCCTAATGGCCGAGTAAGAGGGAGGCAGTATGGACAACAGGCTGGGTAGCGAGTCGTCCCTGAACCATGTTTCCGTTAGGAAGAGCAGGTCAGGCTGACGTGAGTCGAGTAGATGGAAAAGCTCTAGGTGGTGCCCGACCGCCGACCTGGTATTAAGGAGGATCGCCGATGTCCCGGGATTAGGCTTACCTGGGGTACGTGAGGAAGTGTTGTCAGGACTAGAAGACGGCCTTGTGAGGGTGGGAAGGGTGTGGGAGGGCTGCAGGGTAGAAGAAAAGGGACACAGAGAAACAGGATTGGGGTTGCGTAGGCCAAAAGAGGCAATACGTTCCAATACAGGAATAGGCGGGGGGCAGGGGTGCCAGAGAGAGAAGAGCGTGGCTGAATTATACCTGGTGAGGGACGATGCATAGTGACCGGGCCCGGGCCCCGGCCAGCCGCGGACGGGCGCAGACGGGCTTAACTCTGGCGCGACTCCGGCGCGCCTACGTCGCGCCCGCTGCGCTCGTCCGCTGCGCTGACGCGTGGAGGTCATCTAAGTAGTAGAGGAATCAGGGGGGGAGTGGCTAAGATGTTCAAGCCCAGCTGCCCAACCCAAAATGGCGCCCACAGTCGCCGGGGGTCGCCGGTAATCGGACAGCCCACGGTAAGTTGCTGGCTTTAGGCAGGCTATCTAGAAGCGAGTGGCGGCTTGTAATCAGCAGGGCCACAGAGGGGGTTAGAAGAAGCAATTACCGCTGCTCGTGGTCAGCAGGGTGAAGGGGGGGTAAAATACAAGTAAAAATGCTTGCAATCAGCAAAAATGAACCAAGGTCTTAAAATCAAGTACTCGCGCTCCAGCAAATGCGCATTAACCCGCTGCCACCGGGCTAGTGGCTATCGCAGGTGCGAGGGCAGGGCGGATCCTAAGTAGTAGAGGAATCAGGGGGGGAGTGGCTAAGATGTTCAAGCCCAGCTGCCCAACCCAAAATGGCGCCCACAGTCGCCGGGGGTCGCCGGTAATCGGACAGCCCACGGTAAGTTGCTGGCTTTAGGCAGGCTATCTAGAAGCGAGTGGCGGCTTGTAATCAGCAGGGCCACAGAGGGGGTTAGAAGAAGCAATTACCGCTGCTCGTGGTCAGCAGGGTGAAGGGGGGGTAAAATACAAGTAAAAATGCTTGCAATCAGCAAAAATGAACCAAGGTCTTAAAATCAAGTACTCGCGCTCCAGCAAATGCGCATTAACCCGCTGCCACCGGGCTAGTGGCTATCGCAGGTGCGAGGGCAGGGCGGATCCTAAGTAGTAGAGGAATCAGGGGGGGAGTGGCTAAGATGTTCAAGCCCAGCTGCCCAACCCAAAATGGCGCCCACAGTCGCCGGGGGTCGCCGGTAATCGGACAGCCCACGGTAAGTTGCTGGCTTTAGGCAGGCTATCTAGAAGCGAGTGGCGGCTTGTAATCAGCAGGGCCACAGAGGGGGTTAGAAGAAGCAATTACCGCTGCTCGTGGTCAGCAGGGTGAAGGGGGGGTAAAATACAAGTAAAAATGCTTGCAATCAGCAAAAATGAACCAAGGTCTTAAAATCAAGTACTCGCGCTCCAGCAAATGCGCATTAACCCGCTGCCACCGGGCTAGTGGCTATCGCAGGTGCGAGGGCAGGGCGGATCCTAAGTAGTAGAGGAATCAGGGGGGGAGTGGCTAAGATGTTCAAGCCCAGCTGCCCAACCCAAAATGGCGCCCACAGTCGCCGGGGGTCGCCGGTAATCGGACAGCCCACGGTAAGTTGCTGGCTTTAGGCAGGCTATCTAGAAGCGAGTGGCGGCTTGTAATCAGCAGGGCCACAGAGGGGGTTAGAAGAAGCAATTACCGCTGCTCGTGGTCAGCAGGGTGAAGGGGGGGTAAAATACAAGTAAAAATGCTTGCAATCAGCAAAAATGAACCAAGGTCTTAAAATCAAGTACTCGCGCTCCAGCAAATGCGCATTAACCCGCTGCCACCGGGCTAGTGGCTATCCTGACTTGGCACCAGCCCTACCGGCCTAACTGCAGCCCTCGACGTTCCTGCACCAAAAGGTAACTCGACCTGCAGCCCGGCGACCTCCAGAACCCTGGGAGTACTGACTGCCTTCAACAAAGATCAAGACTCAGAGCAGCAGACCTGTTCACTAAGCAACCATCTTCAAAGTAAAGATTCTGTGACCTGAAGAACTGCGAAGCCTGCCCCCGGTTCCACCTCTGCACCGGACACCTCCGGACAGAGTCCAAGTGGCCCACAGGGTCCAGCATGGGTGCCCAGCGCTCCAGAGTCCAAATCCACTGTGAGCTGACCTCTCAAGGACTCCTCGACATTGCCTGCAGCCTCTGCACGGAGACTCCCCCAACCGTGCCCTGCTCCGGTATGCTGTTACTGACACCAAAAGGCACCCATGTACCCATCCGCCCTGGCTTTCATTAAGAGGACCAAAGGTATCCCTATGCACAGAGCATCGCAACTTACCTCTGCAGCTGTAAGCTTCCTATGACTGGCTGCGCCTGCAGCCCTTGTTCAATTTGGCAGTTCTCCATTGCCTTGCATGGGGCACTCCACGCTGTGTTGTCAACCTGCCGCCCCTGTGCTGCTGGTGGAGTAGTGTTGGTGCTTGTTGGACTTAGCCTTTCCCCTGAAATTTTTCGCTTTTGCCCCCCTAATCTGAAATGTCTCCCCCATGGGATTAAACCTGTATAGGCCATGAGTGGTGTGAGACACCTTGTTAATATGTGAAGTCATGTAATGGTGTGAGCACTTGTAAATTCCCCCCATTGCAAAATGCACCTGACTGAAATGTTCTGTGTTTAAAATGGATGCCATGGCCATGGGATTTGCCACCGGACTGGCACAGGTCAGCGGTCTAGATAATATTACCCAGCCACCCCTAGCTTTTGGAGGGAAAGCCTGGCACCCAGGGTGCTCAACCCCTCCCCTTGAGCCAGTTTAGGCCAGCTTTGCCAACATTCTAGAAGGTTCTGGCACTGCCTGGGAGGAGGGTATAAGTAAGGGGGCTGTGCCACCAGAGAGTCAGTCAGACCTGGGACAGGAAAGAGAGGGGACCTGCTGCGAGGTGCTACGGCCACATGGGCCTGTGAGCTGGGCCCTGTGAGCTGGGCCCTGCGCCCCTGCACCCCCCCCTGCTGTCCCCTGGGCCCCTGTCAAAGGAGGGCCCCTACCCAGGTCACTGACGCGGTTTGGACCAGGAACCGCGCCAGCGCTGCGTGGAAGAAGCACCCAGGAGGTGAGGAGTGGAACGGTCTACCCCCTCTTGGGAAGCTGTGGCGCTGTGAGGAGCCTACTGGGAAGTGCTGTGGACTGCTGACTGGCGTAAACTGCTGCCTTGCCCCGAAGCGCAGTGAGTCCAAAGACTGTTGCAGCCTGTGAAGCGCTATTATTTGGAAGCGCTGGAGAAGTGCTGAATTCCTACCCCCGCTGCGTGGCCTGAGAAAGGAGCTGAGAGCTGTAGGCCGAGGAGGAGGAGCGTTGCGCTGTGAATAGCGCCGGTTGCTGAGGAGAATAGCGCCATATAAATAATTAATTAAAAAGGGAGCCTACCCCTAGTGCCGCCGAAAATCACCGCCGCGGCGCAGCCTTGGAGGGACCCCCCACTGTTGTGGTTATCGTCGCGGCGGCCACCGGTGCCAGGAGAGGGCCGCCGGAGTGGAGTGAGGGCCGCGATACGCCTGAGGCCGACCTAGCCAGCATCACGTGGCTGGGGCGCAGGTGACGTCACCTGCCACGGCCCCAGCCCGCCGCGTACGGATTGGCCTGCGCGGCCGTGCCCCTGGAAGGCAGCGCAGGGATTGGCTGCCGGCCGGCAGCCAGAGAAGAGGAGCCGACCCGAAGCCCTGGGTCCCTGTGAGGGAGGGGGACTCGGGTGAAGCGCCACTGCGGGGCCCCGGTGGACGAGGGGGAGCCCCGGAGGGAGAGCGACCTGAGCGGGTGCCCACCCCGCCGGTCTGTGCCCCAAAGCGAGAAGGCTGCCGGGGCATTGAAGAGAGAACCCGGAGCCCGTCGGCTCCGGATCGAAGTCCCAGGTTTCTCGTGAAGCGGAGGGAACCCGGGCGCAGCCGGCCGGAGGTGCAGAGTGCCTGCGGGGCTCCCGTGAGAAAGAGGGAGCCCCGATTGTGTTGCAGGGGCCCGGGTGAGGAAGGAAAGCCGCCCACAAGACTGCCCCACCTGCAGGGATCCGTGTGGAGGGGGAGCCCTGCCATCGAGAGGAGGAGGGGGCCTCGAGGCACGTGTCGGTGCCTGCCCTTCCTCCCTCCGCCTTGCGGAAGAGTCCCTGAGGACCCCGGAGCAGAGGGTCAGTGCCCACAGGAGGAGGTGGGGGGCTCGAGGCACACTGTCGGTGCCTGGCCCTCCGCAGTGAAAATCCGGCTGCCGGGATGGTGTTGCTGCCTGCGGGGCTCCCGTGTTGGGGAGAGTGCCCCGCGTGTTCCCTGCGCCAGCATTGAGGGAAAGGAGCTCCAGGAGGCGAAAGAAGAGCCCCGCAATAGCCCGGTGGTGGGGCCTTATTCAGACGGTGTGGAGGGCTGGAGAGGGCAACGGGGTAAATTGCCGGTACCCGTCCCCGGGGACTGTGTTACCCTATCAGGTGCCCCGTCTGGAAGAGGGCACCTTCAACTTGGGCTCCAGAAGTATTGAACTGCCCTGACTTTCCTGCACTTAACTGCCCCACCAGATAACTCGGGATTGCCCTCATTGAATATTTTGGGGTGGAGAGTATCACCCCCCCATGGCAGATATAGGTCCCTGCTGTATGGGTTGCCCTGAGTTCCCCCAGTTATTACGGAAACCTAGTGAAGGAAATGTCTAAGGGAGCCTAGAAGAATAGGGGTGCATATGGTTGCCTACTGAAAGTTACCTGCTCATGCCAAGGATTCGGGTCCCAGGTTAAATGTGGGCTGAGTCTATCTTAAGGGTACCCCCTGTGGCTAATGTTATTGATGCCAATGTACTGCCTGATGTTTTTGTTGCAGGTTGGGGGCTAATGGGTTCCGCCCCCCAGGTCTTTTCCCTAAGGCTACAGTGCTGGGGTTCTGCATGACCTGTGGCTCTTGCGAAGGCGGCCGAATGGCCCTATGGTTATACCCGCCTGTTATTAGAGGCTGGGATGCCATGATGTTTTCCCTTACAGGGGATATGCTGTTGTTTTACACCTGATGGGTGATTGTATGCTTTTGTGCCCACAAGGCAAGTGAATGTGCCTTTTCTTACAGGTTTGGGCCTGGTGAGCCCCTATGCTGGCCGGACGTGTTATTCCTGGCCCTTGTTGTGCCCCATGTTAATGAGCAAGCCTGCTGCTTAATTACAGGTGCTCCTGTCTGTTGTGATTTGCTGTGGTGCCATGAAGCTTTTCCTTTACAGGGGTTGGGTTGGAGTTATACTGCATGGGGTGTCCTGATGCTAAAGTTGTACTTTGTAGTTACAGTCTACTGCTAAGGATGAGAGCCTGAGTTGGCCCGCCATAGTGACCCCAGGTTTAATGACAATTTAATCATCTTCTTTATTTCAGCCATGGACTTACGGACTCAGCCCTTACTTCCCATGTAAATAATCCCCCCTGACACATGTGGCTCTGGTGCCAATTGGCGCCGTGTTGTGATACCAGTGTTTATGCATTTTTGCCTTGCAGGTTGGAGATATACTAAACTACTTACTAATTTTCCAGCTTAAGCTGGTGTCCTGCCTCTTTCGTGGTGTGCCTGGTGTGTCGTCTGTGGGTACTGCGTGAGTGCTTCACATGTTCTCCGAAGTTTGGCCTGCCCGCTTGGTTCCATGCTACCCCCTTGGAGATTTGGTAACCCAATTTCTTACAGTGCTGCTTTGGGCTCCATCCAGTGCTTGCTTCAACTCTCGGAGACTGTCCCCTCCAAACCTCTGAAACTTACATGTCAGCAACCTCTGTCCGAATGCCCTCAACCCCCATTGATTTGTACTGGCCGCATGACCTCGAACTTGTACCCTGCACTCAGTTGCACCTTGTGTTGCTGGTGGTGCACTGTTGGTGCAGAACTGAACCTTGTCCAATACTAACATTAACTTCGTGAGACTGGTCTTGTAAGTCAATGTTATCCCTATGTATGCTGAATGTTTTCTTCCTCCCATAGGTTAACATTGCAAAGTCTGAAAATTGCACTAAGCGTCCATTTATTTTGACTGGAAAGTATTTCTACTGAAAAACATATTTATCTATGACGAAGTTCTGTGGTTCTACAAATTAAATATAACCAAGTATTATTTTTATAAATTGGTCTGGGATGTATTTATTGTCTCGTGTATTGCCACTGTGTGTACAGTAGGACTGTGTTTGCAAAAGCAACAAGAATACTTTACAGTGATACTGAAAATACTTTGTGCTGTCAATCAGCAGTAGCAGTAACTTAGCAATGTAAAAGATAGACACTTTGAGCAAATATAAAGACATGTAATGCAATCCTGTGGGAAGAAAACAGTTATGAATATTTACAGGTAAGTACTCGACTTACACATCCAGTCTTCGGCGTTTTAGACCAACACTGGGCAAGGGTCAGATCAAGGTAGCTACTGCACCACCAGCAGCACTGGGGCAGCTGGGTGCAGAGGTCACTGGGGCCAATGTTAGTCAATGGAGACTAAGGCACCCACAAGAGGTGCCTGTTGCAGGTAAGGTACCTGCGGTTTTAGGGCACAGGCCCCGGAGGTTTAGACTAGCACAGGAGAGGCCACAAGACAGCACACGCATACAGCACCAGTGGTACAGGGGCGGCTGGGTGCATAGTGCAAATCAATTGGGCGCCCAATGCAAGTGAATGGGGAATCTGGGTTGCACAAAGAGGCTGCAGGCTCAGGTCAGGAGGCTGGAAGAAGGAGACCAACAGCTGAGCAGGTAACAAGCGGTGTCTGTGGACGCCTGGGTACTGTCGGCGGGTCTCCTCAAAG
The DNA here is from genome assembly GCF_964261635.1 of Lissotriton helveticus. Classification (NCBI taxonomy): domain Eukaryota; kingdom Metazoa; phylum Chordata; class Amphibia; order Caudata; family Salamandridae; genus Lissotriton; species Lissotriton helveticus. The sequence goes on from NC_136060.1 coordinate 370,378,692, forward strand.
TCAGGGGGCTGAGAATGCAGGGGTGCCTTTGGATGTCAGAACCTCTTTACTGGAGCCGGTAGGGGGGACCTTGTGAGTGGAGTCCAAGAGAGGCCAGCCACCAATGGTTTCGAGGTCAGGATCGCTGGGGAGACTTCACTGGATAGGTGAGCCACTCGGACTCAGGCCGTGGGCGTTTGGTGCAGAGTAGGCAGGAGTCGTGGTTCCAGCTGAATTCGGAGTCCTTGAAGTTGGTTGCTTGTTGACAGGGCTGCTGTCTTGGGGAGATCTGGTCTTTGTTGAAGTGCAGGCAGTCTTCCTTTGGTTTCTGGAAGTCGCTGGCCGCAGGACAGGCGTTGTCTTCTTGTAGAGTCTTTAAAGCTGGAGACAGGCTGGTAGGACTGGGTCAAAGTTAGTAGTCATCTTCAGGCGTTGCTGCACGTCATCTTCTTCGCCCTTCTTCTTAGGTAGCAGGAATCGGAGGATCAAGGTTCAGGGCTGCCCTTAAATACTAAATTTAGGGGTTACAGGTAATGCCCGGCAGTGGCCAATGGGATACTTACCCTTAGGGTGACTAAACCCTTTGTATGTCTCCTCCCTTTGAGGAGGGGGGCATTCCCTAACCTGATTGGCTAAAATCCTTCCATCCAATATGGAGGATTTTCTAAGGAGGCGGTCACCTTGGTCTGAGACACCTTAGGGGTGGTCCTGGAAGAGAGGGGACCCACCTCTCCTGCTTAGTAATTTTCCAGCCGGCCTTGCTTGCTAAAAATAGGGCTTGGTCAGAAGGGCGGGCATCTCCACTAGCTGGAGATGCCCTGGCTAGCATAATAAAGGGCAGGAAGCCATTGAGGTTCACCACTCTGAATGCTGTTCATGCTTGTGGGTAGGTGAGAAGCACCTCCAACTCAAGCAGGCTTTGTTCCTGACCCATGACAGCACAAAGACTCCCACCTCAGGGGGCCAGAAACATGTCTGAGTATGGCAGGCGTGTGCAGACCAGTCAGCTGTACACTAGGGAGTTGATCATTTTTCAGAGGGGCATATCTAAGTAGCCCTCTAAGTGCATTTGGTAATACATCCAGCACCGTCATCAGTGAGGGTTTATTATGCTGAGAAGTTTGATAAAGCCATCATGGAGTTATGGAGTTTGTAATGGCAAACTCCCAGCCCATGTACTCAATATAGCTTCACTCCACCTACAATATCTAAGAATGGACTTGGACACTGTTGGGGCATATTGCTCATGCAGCTATGCCCTCACCTGTGGTATAGTGCACCCTGCCTGAGGGCTGTGAGGCATGCTTGGAGGGTGACTTAGCTATGTCACAGGCAGTGTTTTCTAGGCATGGCACACAGGCATGTGCACCATGTCGACTCTTAAATTTTGTCTGCACCAAGACATACAGTCTGCAATGGCAGTGTATATGTGGTAGGTGAGGGGTCACGGAGGGTGGCACAATAGGGGTATCTGAGGGTGGCACAATACATGCTGCAGCCCTTAGAGACCCTCTCTGGTGGCAAGGTCCTTCTAAAAGGCACTTATATGTGAGCCAAAGGTATGCCAATTGTGGAAACAAAGGTATAGTTTTGGGAAATAACACATGCAGTGGGAATCTGGTTAGCAGGGACCCAGTGCACATTCAAAGTGCATCAGACATTAGGCAAAAGGCGGGTGGGTAACCATGCAAAAAGGGGCAATTTCCTACACATGGGTACTAAAGAGGGCCCCTAAGGGCTGCAGCATGTATTGTGTCACCCTAAGGGACCCTCACCACACTCAAGCAGATTGCAACTACAGGGTGCGTGAAATGGTGCAAGTCAACATGAAAACACGACCTGCCACACATCCCCTTTGCCATGCCTGCAGACATTGCATGTGATAAATGTAAGTCACCCTACAGCAGGCCTTACAGCCCAAAGGCAGGGTGCCTTATATTACATGTGTGGACATATCTGCCTGAGCAGATGTGACACTGTGATGTCTAAGCCGATTCTTAAACACCGCAAGTGAACAGGGAAGCTATCTCAAGTATATGTACTGAGCACTGGTAAATAAGAGTTGCCCAGTTATATGACGGCTTCCCTGAAACCAAAGGTATGTGCTATCAAACACCTCATATTAACAAATCGACACTGATTCCAGTGATGGATGCAATAATACATGCACCCCCTGTACTCTCTGTATCCTACTAATCCTCTAGTGTGCTGGCTGACTTGTACAGTCCAGCCTGCCACCACATACTTGCTTCTAACTCCCTAGGAGGTGAAAGCCTCGCTCTTAGAGGTCAGGCACAATGTCTGCTCTGGCAGGAGGTGTTTACACCTCCTGTAGCAGAATGGCTAGTAAATCAGCATACTAAGGCCAAAGGCTTCAAAGCTTCTGCAGCCTTTGATATGCAACCTTGGCATCCCTTGGGGTTGCCATCCCCTGCCCAGAGTCCCATCTGGCACCAGGACAGGTACAACATTAGTTATACGAGGAGGCATATAATACAGCCTGGTAAGACACACCCCTAAATTGAGCTGTCTGATGTGCCCCACTCTAGGAAAATTCTGCCATATTGGTGATAGCAGAATTAGGAACACTGGGACAGGGTTATGCCCACTTCCCACAAGAAGTATTCATACAAGAGCGTAGTGACCCCAAGGGAAAGTAGCCCATTGGCAACTTTAACATCCCTTAATTGAGAATTTAGGTGCCCCCCTGACAATCAGAACTTTAGATTCACCTGACTAAAGAAAAAGAGGATACTTAAGAACCCATCAACATGAGAACTCAAGACTGCTGTGGACTTTTGGCGCCTAACGTGCCCGTTCCAGACTTGACAATTGCAAAGACCCGACATATCATGCAGCTGTGCAACCTCCAAAGGCTACGAAGGGTTGCCAGTACTTCAAAAACCAGCCAGCATCTCCCTTGGATTGGAAGAGTCACTCTCCTGCATCCTGCAGGGACCAACGATGAAGTCCGGTTCAAAGAAGCTGCTGAGCACTGGATCCACAGACGCAGTAGCCGCACAGAAGGAGATCATAGTACTGAAAGAGGTCAGATTCATCTCCTTATCAAGTTTGGGGATACCAAGAACCCTGCGAGCCTCCCTGCACCAATATCCCGGATACCGGACCACTTGTCATGACCAATGCTTGTTTAGAGTACAATCCTAAAACCAACCAGTTGACAAGGGACATCAGCTCCGCAGAAGCCAGCTCCAAGAGTGGCTCAACTGTCTTGTTTTATTCCCCTGTGCAGGCCTAGACTGAGCACCGATACCACCTAAGAGACACGATTGCCAGCCGACCAAAACCCTCTGGCCATGAGCTTCCGGGCCTGGGTCCACGAACACCGAATGTTCCCCCTTGCTCACAGGACCCTCACGAACTATGCCCCCTGTTGGGTGTTCCCGGACATGTTCCCCGTTGCAGAATATTTCTAGGTGGCCCCCATTTTTGCCAGAAGTGCAGCATGCCAGGCTACCAACCTGTCAAGTACCTCTGCACATGGACATACCGGGGAAGATAAAACAGAACTCAGGGTGGAACTTGGGACCTTGGACCCCTAACACTCCATGACTTAAAAGGGGACACTAGAAATCCTACTGCAAATATCTATATGCACTGAATGTTCTTCTCTCCATAGGAAAAGCATTAGTCGGAAAAGCGCACTGTTAGCTAACATTGCTGAAAACTGGAAAAGTACTAACCGTCGGCGTGGAGGTTCGAGGATTCGCTATATATATATATATATATATATATATATATATATATATATATATATATATATACATATATATACATATATATACATATATATACATACATATATATATATATATATATATATATATATACACACACACACACAAACGTCCCGAGATGAGAGGAGCGACAAAGGCTGGTGCTGGCGGCGAGGTTCAGGACACCCTCGCAAAACAATGTTTTCAACAAGGATTCTTCAAATATATATATATATATATATATATATATAAATATATATATATATATATATATATATATATATATATATATATATATATATATATATATATATATATATATATATATATATATATACACACAAGTTATTCTTCTAAATTGGTGTGGATCTACTTCTTGATCGTGTACATCATTTATTGACTGTGTATGCAACGAATGCCTTACACTCCATTCTGATAAGCCTAATGCTGCTCAACTACACTACCAAAAATAGAGCACTTTGGGATTGTTAAAGTGAGCCCCTGTCCACTTATAAGGGATACCTGGACTCTTTACACAGCATACCTCTTTGTGGAGTACTATATTAAGTGCCAGCTTCCTACAGCATGTCCAATGACGAAATAGGGGTGAGAACGTACAGAAAGCTGATAAATTATGAGGAGAACGTTTTGCCTTAGAGAGAGAGAGAGAGAGAGGCTAGGGTCTTGATTTGAGCGTGTGGTTGAGGAGGGAGATGTGGACATGAAAGGTTAGGTTGTTCTTGCTGGAAAGGGATGGTAGAAGATAGGTATGGTGTGGTGGTTTGAATCCAGGTGCAACTGGCTTTGTAAGAAAATGCTGGTTGCTGCCACGCATTGTTGCTCCATTGGGTGTAACTTAAACTAGAAATACCACCTTTTACACTTTATCTGTGTCTTGATGCCCATCCTTCCAACACAGTACAACATTTGCTATGGTTCCTAATCTGAGGGGGAAAAAAGAGATGGGGCGGGAATAACAGCAACAAAAATGTTCCTAGAAGGATCCAAATCCCCGTGGACCAGTCATTACAGAATTTGCTGAGCAAATAGACTGTAATACATGCAAGGACAGGGATGTGCCGCATATAACATATGGAAAGCTGCACACTACACAAGGAACCTCTGTATTAACCAGCTCTAGAAGCAGTTTGAGGTGTTGCCAAGAGGTGGTAGAGATACTGATAAGTACAGAATAGGAATATACCAGGAAACACATTGATATGCTTTTACATTCAAGGTAGCAGAGTAGTACTTTCTGTGATAGTTGATAGAAAGGAAGAAGCATATTATAGAGAAAAACATATGTATTCCTCATGAACATTGGACTGTATCTAATTCTCACTCACCATTCTGGAAATCGCCATTCTCCTTTTTTTTCTGTGATTTACCAACGCTTTTACTTCTTGACCAGGAAAAAAATGCTGCCTTTTTTTTCTTTTCTACATCATCGTCTCCCGATTCCTCATTTAAGGACCGCCCCGATTTAGTCTTATTATTCAACTGTGGGTGGCAGAAGTTGAGAAAAAACCCAATTTAAAATTCTATAAAACATTTCATAGTTGCACTTCTTAAGTGGTACACAACAGTTTTAATTCAAATTATCAGCAAGGGTTAAATATGAAAAATATTAACCAAAATATCACAGAGTGCCAGTCACAGAGTGCAAACTTTCTAATGTTACAGAATGTAAATGCAGTCCATAAGTTCCCAATTACAATATGATTTCTGGGGAATTCACATATAGCCGAGGGGAGGTGGGCGTGCAGCAGAGTGTGCAGAGGCCACATGGGCTCAGGCAGGTTGGTAGAGGCTGTAAGAGGAAAATCACATAAGAGTCTCAGGAAATCTGGGAGTAACCCCCTCTGAAGCAGTAGTCTGAGCCAGCTGTGAGGTGGAAGCGGCAGCAGTGAAATAACTTGGCAGAGTTGTTTTTCTTTTGGAAGGTGGAGGTAAGTGAGCGTGCTTCCTTCACACTTTGATATTTTTTAGGGTGATTTTCTGCCATTTTTTTGGTCTGTCGATTTTGTTTTAAATAGGAGAGCAAAATCCCAGGATAAGTATTTCAGGGCAAGTTATCAAAACTGAAACCAAAACAAAGTGCACAGATTTTTTAATTGTGGAATGGTCCGTGCTCCCTGTTCTCCATTACTCAATCGGTTCTCTCTGTGTTATTGTGCATAGTGATATCGTGCATTTGTAGTGGCACTAGGAGGGCTTTAAGAGGGATAAAAAACTGGCAGGTCTCTCAATGGGGCGTGGCTGATGCAGTTAAGGGCGTGGCTTAAAAACACATAGGCTAGGAATCTGTGCCTAGAATAGTGTGCCGCTCGACTGGTATTTTGCTGTTTCTGTCAATGTATCCAGATGAACAAGTTACTTTTCTTCGGAAATGATATACCTGTAAGAGACATAGATTAGTTATAGATTCCTTACCTTGTGAATTACCCCCAGACGTCAGACTGGATCCGGAGAATATTTTGCCAGCAGTACTTCAGCACATCAAAAGTTTGCGTCGGCTCCGCGTTAGTCATCGGAGTCGTGGTGGCCGGGATGACGTCGCGGTAGCTACTAAAGACGCCGCCCTCGCGTGCTGACGTATCTGTACACAACTTTCCACGCCAGAAGCGCAGAGCCATTCAAGACACTGACCACTGGTGACCAGAACTGGGCCCTGAAAGGGAAATCCTCAATCCTAGAAGTAAGTTCGCAGAACGGGGAGGATGGATGGGGCGGTAAGGAATCTATAACTAATCTATGTCTCTTACAGATATATTGTTACCGAAGGTAAGTAACGTGTTCATCTGAAAGAGACAATTAGCTATAGATTCCTTGCCTTGTGAATAGATACCCCAGCAATACCAACCCGGGAGGTGGGTCTGCGAACCAAGTTCACACCAGAAAGTCCTGGAGAACAGAACGGCCAAAAAAGCTGTCTCTCCGGACTTGGCTGTCCAGGCAGTAGTTTTTTGTGAACATGTGCAGAGATGCCCATGTTGCTGCCTGACAGGTGGTGTTGAGGGGGGACTCCCGTCCCAAAGCAGTGGTAGCTCCTGATGCCCTGGGGGAATGGGCATGAAGCCCCACAGGAGGCTCCTACTTTGCCAAAGAATAGCAAGCTTTGATCAAACAAAACAACCCATCTAGAGATGGTCCGTTTGTGTACGGCCCGACCTTTTTTAGCGCCAACGTAGCCAACAATGAGCTGGTCATCCACCCGGAATTGTTTTGTGCGATCCAAGTAAAATGAAAGCGCACATTTTGGATCCAGGCGGTGGAGCCTCTCTTCCTCCTTACAAGGATGCGGAGGCGGAAAGAAGGTGGGCAAAGTGATGGTTTGACCAACGTGGAAAGAAGTAACCACTTTGGGAAGAAAGGCTGGACGAGTTCGAAGGACAACCCTTTCCGGATGAGCAGCAAGAAAATGAGGTTTTGAAGAAAGAGCAGGGAGCTCACTCACCCTGCGCAGAGGTGATGGCAACCAGAAAAGCAGTCTTTAAGGTCAGAAGCCTAAGAGGACAGTTATGTAGCGGCTCAAGGGGAGCGCACATAAGATACGTTAGAACTAAGTTCAAGTCTCACTGGGGCATTACAAAAGGAACAGGAGGAAAAAGATGAGTAATGCCCGTAAAGAAGTGATATACAACAGGGTACTTGAAAAGAAAAGGTTGATCAGGAAGCCTATGGAAGGCTGAAATGGCTGAGAGGTAGCCCTTTAGAGTGCCCTGCTGGGTCAAAAAAAGGAGGAACAAGAGAACCTCAGAAAGACGGACTGAAAGGGGATCCACAGCCCTTGCTGTGCACCATGCCACAAATGTGTTCCATCTGTGGGTATATATAGTCTTATTGGAGGGACGCCTGGCTGCCACGATAATATTACAGACTTTGGGAGGAAGATCGAAGGCTGTCACTGTCACCGCTCAATCCCCACGTAAGGAGGTGGAGACGGTACAGGTTCGGGTGGAGGACCATCCCCTGCTGCTGCGACAGAAGATCCTCCCGAAGAGGCAGTCAGATCGGAGGATCGATGGCCATGTGTAACATCTCGGGATACCAAACTCTTCGTGCCCAATCCAGAGCCACCAGGATGACTTGGGCCTGTCGCGCTTGATCTTCTTCAGCACTCTGGGCAGAAGTGGTAGAGGTGGAAAGGCACATAGAAGACCGCAACCTCATTTGTGACGAAAAGTGTCACCTAGCGAGAGCCGCCTTGAAAATTCCAACACGCAGATTTGCGGTCATTGGGCGTTCTCTTCGGTGGCGAATAGATCTGACCAAGGCTCTCCCCAATGCTGAAAGAGACCTTCCGCCACCTCCAAGTGAAGATGCCATTCGTGATCCATCATGCACCTGCAGCTGAGTTCGTCCGCCCTGGGGTTCAGAGAACCTGCCAGGTGATGAACCACAGGTATATGCCCTGATGTTCCAGCTATGTCCAGAGACGGAGAGCCTCTTGACATAGGGTCCATAACCCAACCTCGCCCTGTTTGTTGCAGTACCACAAATCAGTGGTGTTGTTCATGAGCACCTGCACTACTCTTACCCAGACAGAGGGAAGAAATGCTTTGAGTGGAAGACAAATCGCCCAAAGCTCCAGAAGGTTGATGTAGAGGCCGGACCCCGCCGGGACCAGAGGCCTCTGATCTCCACCTCCCCCATGTGGCCGCCCCATCCCAGAAGTGATGCATCGGTCACCACTGTAAACTCTGATTGGGGAAAGGAGAGGGATCTGCCATTGATCCAATCCCAGTTTGTTGGCTACCACTTCAATTGGCGTGTAGTGCCCTCCGAGATCTGGACGCATCTGACAGGTTCCCCTAATGCTGTGCCCACTGGAACTTCAGGTCCCACTGCAGAGCCTACATACGCCATCTGGCATAATCCATCAACAGGATGGAGGAGGCCATCATGCCCAGAAACCGCATGGTCGCCCTGACCGAAACCCGGGATAGAGGCTGAAAGATCGGAATCATAGCCTGAATATCCCGGACTCACTGCTCGGGAGGAAAGACCCGAAACTGCGTTGTGTCCAGAACCGCTCCGATGAAGAGGAGCTTCTGAGAGGGAGTCAGGTGTGACTTAGTCTGGAGGTGGGAGACGACAGCCTGGGGCTGCCTTCATCAGCCAGTCGTTGAGATAGGGGGAAGACTGGAACCCCTGATCTCTGCAGATGAGCTGCGACCACCGCCACCACCTTTGTGAACACCCGAGGGGTACCCGTAAGTCCAAAGGGGAGCATAGTAAACTGAAAGGGCTTGTGGACCGCAAATAATGAAATGAAAAGAGTTTTTATAAAGCACGTCTGTTTGGGCGGTATGGGGTGATAAGAGTGTGGTTGATGGTTGCACCCTTTTTCCAGAAGGCCCGGTGGGCGATACACAGGCTCTTGAATTCAATTCTGCTCCTGATTGGGAGCCAGTGGAGGGTTTTAAGTTCAGTTGTGACGGAGAGGCGACACGGGATCTGAAGAAGGGTTCGGGCAGCACAGTTCTGTGTAACTTGGAGCTTGTTTAGGTTCGCCTGGGGGGACCCAAGATAGAGGGCATTGCCACAATCCAAGCGGGACAAGATGAGCCCCTGAATCATAATCTGCCTCACCTTGAAGGGTAGTAGGGGGAAGGATTTTCCGGATGAGCCTGAGTATGCCGAAGCAGACGGCTGAAAGTTTGGCAGCTTGATGGTTAAAATTCAGTGCCTTGTCCAGCCATATACCCAGGCTCTTGAGTCCTTGGATATGAGGGCAGGTCCAAGACAGGATGGCCATAAGGAGTCAATGGAGGGGTGCAGGGTGTTCCTAAGGACCATCAGCTCAGTCTTGTCACCGTTCAGTTTGAGACAACACGAGGTCATCCATGAGGTCACTGCTTCCAAGCAGTCCCTCATGTTGCATGGCCCTATGTGAGTTTGTTTTAGAGCCACCACTAGCTGAGTGTCGTCCGCGTAGGAGACGATTTTTAATCCAAACAGACGGACAATCTCAGCTAGGGGGCTCATGTAAACATTAAAAAGGGTAGGGCTCAGGGAAGAGCCTTGCGGAACATCGCAGCCCAGAGGTTTGCTAGGGGAGATAGTATCACCCTCGAAGACTTGGAAGGATCGATCCGACAGGAAGGACTCAAGCCATGTGATCGCAGTTGAAGAGATTCCTAAGTTGGTCAGTCTGTGCAGTAGGATGAAATGATTAACAGTGTCGAAGGCGGCACTTAGGTCAAGGAGGATGATAGCGGCGGAACCTCCTTGATCCATGATCTTCCGGGCCTCCTCTGTCACGGCAAGGAGGGCAGTCTCTGTCCCGTGCATTGGTCGGAACCCAGTCTGGGAGGGGTCCAACAGAAGGTTGATTTTGAGGAACTCCGTCAGAGTCTTATTGACGTGTTTCTCAGTAATTTTGCTTAGCCAGGGTAACAGGGAGATGGGTCGATAGTTCCCTGGGTTATTGGGATCCAGGTTGTTTTTTTTAAGAAGGGCTTTGACCATGGCCCGTTTCCAAAGGGACGGGACAATACCCGTTGCAAGGGAGGCATTGGCCACGTCAAGGATGATTGGGAGAATGTGAGGGGACACAGTTAGCAGGGAACGTGGTGGTGCCCGGTCATTAGGTGAGACGGATTTTACCTGCAGCATAATGGTGTGTAGTGTGGTGGGATCCAGCGGGAGGAAGGTTTTAAGGGTAGCAGGGACGGCGGTTCCTGCCTCAGTGGGCTTGATGTGCGAGGCGGGGAATTGAGTGTGGGGGACAGATGAGTAAATAGTTTGTATTTTGTTGAGAAAGAACTCTGCTAGATCGTTACAGCGGGATTGAGCATTGTGTGGGTTTTGAGGTTTATCTGGGAGTTTAAGAAGGGTTTTTGCGATTTGATATATTTCCTTGGGCCTGGAAGCTGCTGTATTAATTCTGGATTCAAAAAAGGTTGCTTGTGCGGTTCTAATTTTGTTTTTGTACCTTTTATTGCGGCTCTATAGGTGGTTTTCCTGGTGGGAGAGTAGTCCAGACGCCATTTCCTTTCCAGGCCTGACAGGTGCTCATGGTTTGCTCGGGTAGAGGAAGAGATCACAGACCTGGTGCCGGTCAGTTCAGAGAAACTTGCAATGACACTGGAGGCAGTACTGGAAGAGTGTTCTTTCCATCACTAAATCGCACTGTCATAGCAGAAGGTAGCGATGACAAGGGGTGGGAGGCCCCAAGTAGGAGCCAAGGCCTTGATGATGGCATTGAGGTTCATGCAGGTGTCGGATGAACGTCAGCAGCGAAGATGCGGGATAGCACAAAGCTACCAGAGACAGTTAGCAGAGTCCCGGCAGATGCCACTATTGCATGCCGAACACAGAGCCCGAAGGGTATATGTACAAACCCATTGGTAGAAAAAACACAATCTAACAATGGAGCTGCAGTCCAAGTGCATTACCGCCCAAAGGAATAGTCACTCGTGAATTGAAACAACTTACAAACGTCTAATCCCAACACTAGATAGCAGGAGCATGCCACAAACATGATAATTTAATTGTGAGATAAATACCATAGGTCTGGATTTATCCCTACATTTTTATGAAAGTCCAGGACGTATGGCATTATTTGGACAGACTCCATTCTCGTATATAAAATCTTCTTAAGTCATGCAAGTATCAGGAGAAGTGTGGGGCATACAGACCCATCTCATAGCAGAAAACTGGTGTAAAGATACCTGAAAAATTATGCCAAAACTCATCCGTTGGAACAGGTCTGTATTATTATGTGAAAGCAAATCACAACTAAAATGAAGACAATACAAGAAAATACTGCATATCAGTGCTCATGCTCATAGAAGGAAACCTGTGTCAATGCCAAGTTCCTGCAGATCTGTTTGGCACAGGATGGGTTAAAGATTGGGATTCCTCTCACCACTGCTATTCCCACTCTCCATAGAACCTTTGGCAAAGCAGAGTCAAATGGGAGGGGTTATCCTTAAGCTAGCAAAGTTCCAAGAGGACATTTTGACAGCATCATCGGATCCACAGATATCCCTGAAAGCCCTCTATCTAAACTGACCCACTTTCAGGACATCTCAGGGTACAAAACCCATATGGCCAAATTAGAGGCAATGACTCCCGCAGGAAAGTTCGCCACAATAAAATCTCAAGTGTTGTATATTTGGTGCACTAAATGAACTAAATAAGTAGGTGCCAACCTGACTTCTTCCATAAATGTTGCCACAGACTTGCAACAATTCCAGTGCTCCAGCAAACCAAAAACAAATTCTAGGAGTATGTTGTACTGGATTTAAAAAAAATCAATCTTTACTGATTTAGCGTAGTAATCATACATACTGTCAGAAAAAAATCTCCAATACTTAGAACATTTAAACGTACACAGTCATCAATCAGGTAGAGCATAAACTAATTAATTTACCCTGAAACGAACATTCTCCGACTTTGTTGGAGACCTTGTAAAACCTGCTTGTTTGGAGGTGTTGATCTCAATTAAGAGGTGCTGCCATGAGGCCAGATGTGCTAGGAAAAGTTACTCTTCTGCCCCAAAATCAGCAATCGTCTCCACAGCTCTCAACTTCACTCCTGAACCAACCAGCAGCAAATAATCTAAAGTTGTGAATCACCTATTAGGGATGTACCGTCCAAGTCACAGTAAATCACAAGGATTTCTTTAATGGTCAATGCCCAAGCAAACTTTGTTTTAAGAAAGTTCAGACCCAGGTACTAAATGGTGGAACAGTGCACAGCATGCGACTCTAGATTAGGTTCACAATGTAAAATGTGAGTTTCAAAATCTTACACTAGGCATCATGTTCAAGACCCGGAAGTCTTAGCCAAGTGTGTCATGACTATGAGATCCCAAAAAACTGACTGCTGTTAGAATAAATAGGTTACAGACCATTTTTTATTCAAACATTTTTTTAACTCCTCTGCGGTCTATGTTCTACAGGGAGCATCATACCTGCCGAACATGGTTGTCGCCCATGCCAATTTCATTGCTGTTGCAGGTGACCAACATGCCTTCCTAACCAGTCTAACACCGTGCTCTTCTGATCAGAAGGTACTGTAGAAAGAATTTTTTGCATGCCTTTTTTGGCTGCTGCCAGAATAAGTGAATCAAGCTAAGGATAATCTCAGGGAATCAGCGGGTCCTAATCTAGAGGCTTATACTTTAAGGATTCTGGGTATGGCTGCTTTGGTAGAGTATGGTGTAACAAAAGGCTCCACACTGCTGGTGCCAATAGCATGGCAATTAACAGAAACAGAAAACTTTATTGCATGATTTGATAAAACCGTTGCAAAATACAAAAAGTAAAAATATAGCACTTATTAAATTCATTAAAAAGAACCCCGGTTCCAGTAGTTAAAAGTATCCGACATCCTACTTGTAAAAACTCTCTTGTAAGACACTACCCACGAATCCTATAATGGTATTCCCTTAGGGGGCAATTGTAATCCTGGTGAAGTGGCTTTTAAGTCCCAGATTTAACCAGCCTATACGCCATTCCCCTTTCCGATAGTCGTTTTGTTTTGGTATTTCCGACAATTATTCCTGTACAAATAGTTGTTCAGCTATTGCGATGAGCCAGGGGTCTGCATCTCCGGCCGAGGTAACAATAAGCCGTTCCCCTCTCTAGTTTTTTTACTGCGCGGTCCATAAACCTCACCAGTGCGCAATTTAGGTTGGTATTCTGGGGATCCAAACAGGCCAATACTGCAGCTCTGCACGATCTAACCTTGTCGTTCCAGCCCCTTCTTAGAAGATATTTACAACAAGGGGTGGTGAGGGACAGAGTCTCTGAATTAAGCAGAATACTCTCACCCAGTCAAAAGATCAGGGCTAGATCCAACACCGTTTTTTAGCTCATTGCACCATCCCAGTTTCAGAACCTGGCTGTATGCAAATTAGTCTGTTCCTGTCCCAGTGCATGATGGGAACAGGGCAAACCAAACTACAAAAGCCAATTCTTACACTGGGAAGGAAACAAGCTTCCGGGGACCGGTTTCTGGCATTACAGCCGTCTTCGGCCCGGCTTGCTTGAATCCTGATGGTGCAATGAGCAAGGGACTCATGTCTGAGTATACCCTTCCACGCTTAGGGTGGACAAAAATATTTACAACAAGGGGTGGTGAGGGACAGAGTCTCTGAATTAAGCAGAATACTCTCACCCAGTCAAAAGATCAGGGCTAGATCCAACACCGTTTTTTAGCTCATTGCACCATCCCAGTTTCAGAACCTGGCTGTATGCAAGTTAGTCTGTTCCTGTTCCAGTGCATGATGGGAACAGGGCAAACCAAACTACAAAAGCCAATTCTTACACTGGGAAGGAAACAAGCTTCCGGGGACCGGTTTCTGGCATTACAGCCGTCTTCGGCCCGGCTTGCTTGAATCCTGATGGTGCAATGAGCAAGGGACTCATGTCTGAGTATACCCTTCCACGCTTAGGGTGGACAAAAATATTTACAACAAGGGGTGGTGAGGGACAGAGTCTCTGAATTAAGCAGAATACTCTCACCCAGTCAAAAGATCAGGGCTAGATCCAACACCGTTTTTTAGCTCATTGCACCATCCCAGTTTCAGAACCTGGCTGTATGCAAATTAGTCTGTTCCTGTCCCAGTGCATGATGGGAACAGGGCAAACCAAACTACAAAAGCCAATTCTTACACTGGGAAGGAAACAAGCTTCCGGGGACCGGTTTCTGGCATTACAGCCGTCTTCGGCCCGGCTTGCTTGAATCCTGATGGTGCAATGAGCAAGGGACTCATGTCTGAGTATACCCTTCCACGCTTAGGGTGGACAAAAATATTTACAACAAGGGGTGGTGAGGGACAGAGTCTCTGAATTAAGCAGAATACTCTCACCCAGTCAAAAGATCAGGGCTAGATCCAACACCGTTTTTTAGCTCATTGCACCATCCCAGTTTCAGAACCTGGCTGTATGCAAATTAGTCTGTTCCTGTCCCAGTGCATGATGGGAACAGGGCAAACCAAACTACAAAAGCCAATTCTTACACTGGGAAGGAAACAAGCTTCCGGGGACCGGTTTCTGGCATTACAGCCGTCTTCGGCCCGGCCTGCTTGAATCCTGATGGTGCAATGAGCAAGGGACTCATGTCTGAGTATACCCTTCCACGCTTAGGGTGGACAAAAATATTTACAACAAGGGGTGGTGAGGGACAGAGTCTCTGAATTAAGCAGAATACTCTCACCCAGTCAAAAGATCAGGGCTAGATCCAACACCGTTTTTTAGCTCATTGCACCATCCCAGTTTCAGAACCTGGCTGTATGCAAATTAGTCTGTTCCTGTCCCAGTGCATGATGGGAACAGGGCAAACCAAACTACAAAAGCCAATTCTTACACTGGGAAGGAAACAAGCTTCCGGGGACCGGTTTCTGGCTAAAAAACGGTGATGGATCAAGCCCTGATCTGTTGACTGGGTAGGAGTGTTCTGATTAACTCAGATACTCTGTCCATCACCACCCCCCTTTTTGAATCACTTTGGCCACCACAAGCGTGGAAGGGTATGCTCAGATGTGAGTCCCTTGCTCACTGCACCATCAGGATTCAAGCAAGCCGGGCCGAAGACGGCTGTAATGCCAGAAACCGGTCCCCGGAAGCTTGTTTTCTTTTCCAGTAAAGAATTGGCTTGGTAGTTTGGTCTGCCCTGTTCCCATGATGCACTGGGCCAGGGACAGACTAATTTGCATATAGCCAGGTTCTGAACTGGGATGGTGCAGTGAGCTAAAAAACGGTGATGGATCAAGCCCTGATCTGTTGACTGGGTAGGAGTGTTCTGATTAACTCAGATACTCTGTCCATCACCACCCCCCTTTTTGAATCACCTTCTTAGAAGAGCCCTTCTTTCCTTCAAGAGGTTAGGACACAGGCACAGTACATGTATTAAGTCTTCCCTATGATGGCCACAAAGCTGACATGATTCCAGGGCACGGTCTCTTTTCCATTTGGGAAGATGGCAAGTCAATTGGATCACCCCCATTCTTGATTTTAAAAAGCGGAGCTTGGTGCGTGCACTGAAGGAGAAAGTTAAATAGCTCTGAGATTTCAGCTGATCATATGACTTGAGGGACATCCAACCATGGCTTCCATCTGCGAGACTTGCCCTGTCTTCTGCTGAGAAGAGCCTTTTCGCACTTATTTTTGCTAGCCTCTTAAACTCGTTTTGGCTTACATATAGGTCCCAGACTTCGCTCAGGCAGAGGGTGTTTAGCCCTCTGGACAAATAGCTGTACCCCACTGGCCATCGTTTTGTTGGCAGCTCATTAGAAATGTCATCATTTGGCCCATTGATTGTTTGCAGATGCCCAGTTCCAGCTGCTGCCAGAATAAGTGAATCAAGCTAAGGATCATCTCATGGAATCAGCAGGTCCTAATCTAGAGGCTTTAAGGATTCTAGGTGTGGCTGCTTTGGTAGAGTATGGTGTAAAAGGATCCACACTCCTGGTGCCAATAGCATGGCAATTAAGGGCAACATGTTACTTGCACTGAAAAGTTGTACAAATTACTGAGTTCTCGGGCTGCGGAGCAGCCAAGGGGATGTTCAACCTTATTGCCTCTCTGGTAAGAACATGATGTATGAGTTACTTACCTTCTGTAACAATGTGACTGGTAGAGACGATTCTAGCCGCAGATTCCTTAACGTAGAATTATCCCCAGGCGTGAGACTGGATCCGGAAAACTTTTTGCCACAGCATCCCTGCGTGCTGGGCGGACGGCACCACGTGACTCCGCCCTGACGTCCTCCACGTCCGTGAGGATACATAAGTCCCAACCGGAGCGCCTATGTCAGTTTTCTTAGAGAACTTTTCCGCGCAACAACGCAGAGCCATCACTAACAAAAACTGTGAGAATACTGGAACAGTGTGAGAAAAAAACCCCCTAAACAGAAGGGAAAGAAACAATGGTGAGGAACAGTACCATCCAGAATAGAGCCAGGTACTGATGCACCAAGATCTAGAATGAAAGAACAGGGCACCGCTACTGGAAAGCAATCCTGAAAACGAACAAGTTACTTACCTTCGGTAACGCTTTTTCTAGTGGATACAGTATCTGCCTATGGGTTCCTCACCTTGTGAATATCCCCTGCGCCAGCAGCATTCGGAAATTTTTCGTAGCTCTCCAATCGGGAGGACAACGCCACAATAGCATGGCTCCGATTGCGGCTCCGCTGACGTCACCGAAGCCACAAGTGAGCCTCGTCGTCGTGATTACGTCAGTTCCGCCCTTTTTTTCCGCGCCTTCGAGGCACACGGACGGACCGACACAAATATATACAGTATACACAGTACACAGTATTCAAAACAACAAACACACAGTGTGAAATCAATGCAGTAAAGCAAAAAGAATAATACACATCCTTTGAAAGTAACAGATAGAAAATTTCACCATTGCAGGTATACAAGGGTGGACAACGGGGAGGCGGGTGGGTCAGTGAGAAATCCACAGGCAGATACTGTATCCACCAGAAAAAGCATTACCGAAGGTAAGTAACTTGTTCATCTGATGGATACATCTGCCAGTGGATTCCTCACCTTGTGAATAGAGTCCCACAGCAGTCCCCACTCCCGGAGGAGGGTGTCCACCCATCTATACCAAGAAGTCCTGTAGGACGGAACGTGCAAAGTGTCCGTCCCTCCTCACTTCGGAATCTAAGCAGTAATGCTTTGCGAACGTGTGGAGGGAGGCCCAAGTTGCCGGTCTACAAATATCCTCCACAGGACGAGGCAAATGTAGAAGACTTTGCTCTGGTAGAGTGAGCTCTAGTACCCTCTGGAGGTGCCTTACCAGCCAAAGAATAACAGATCTTGATGCACAAGATAATCCACCTGGAAAGAGTGGGCTTGTGCACCGCTCTGCCTTTCCTACAGCCAATGAAGCCCACAATATTCTTTAGTCCTATCGAGGTAAAAACTCCCCGCCCTTCTAAGGTCCTATCGGTGAAGCCGCTCCTCCTCCTTAGAAGGGTGAGGATAGAAGGTAGGAAGGGTAATGGACTGCCCCAGATGGAAGGGAATTACCACCTTAGGCAGAAAAGCAGCCCTGGTTCCGAGTACCATTTTATCAGCATGAATGGTCAAGAACGGGGGTTTCGAACTCAGAGCTTGAAGCTACTTACCCTCCTTGCCGAGGTAATGGCAACAAGAAATACAGTTTTAAAAGACAATGGTCTCAAGGGACACTTGTGCAAGAGCTCAAAGGGAGAACCGATCAACTAGGTTAAGACCAGATTTAAGTCCTATTGAGGCACAATAAAGGGAGTGGGCGGAAACTTGTTAGTAAGGCCCTTAATGAACCTTAACACAATGGGCGACTTGAACAAAGACGGCTGATCTGGCACGCAAATGAATGCCGACAAAGCCGATAAATAGCCCTTCACAGTAGTCACAGCAAAACCCTGCTGGGCTAGAGAGAGAGCAAACTGAAGGATGTTGGATAAGGATTAGTTACTTACCTGTAATCCTAGTTCTCTTCCAGGGGTATACTCATTAAAGTCATAAGCACTGAATTATCTCCGCCCATGAGCGGGAACCCGGAGCACATAACAATATACATATATATGTGTAAATATATCAAAAAGTACATAGTACTAAACTAATTATACACATATACATGTATAATAACCATAATATGCAGCCTAACATATATACATAGGCTAATAAAGCCAACATTACACACGTTCTGAAGCATGAAAATATGCTGTATATAAATGCAATAAACAAGCATGAGCCCAAAATGCATTTCATAACCATGAAAAACTTTTATTTTCATCAAAGAACCTGTTGTAAACAGTTATTAGCCTAAAAGGCTGCATATGAAAAATTGTCTGTCTACAGAAAATCAGACTGGCACCCTGCCTTTAAGGCCCCAGAGAATCTGCACACTTTGCCTTTAAGGCCTCTAGGAGAACTCTGTTCCCATCATGCACCACAGGTGACAGTTAGGTCAGTTCTTTTGTACGGTACAGTAAACTTTTAGCAGGAATCTGCACTTAAAAACTTCATAATACATATTGAACAAACTTCAATACTACTGCTCGCCCGGGGAGGCGGGAGGGTGCTTATGACTTTAATGAGTATACCCCTGGAAGAGAACTAGGATTACAGGTAAGTAACTAATCCTTCTCTTCCAGGGGATACTCATTAATAGTCATAAGCACTGAATAGAGTAGCAAGCTCATACCCACTAGAAGCGGGCTAACAGATAAATGCATAGCTGCACTTTTAAAAATACAGTGTTTAACTGGAAACAGCAAACAAATTTCTGAGTGATGCTTGTCCCACTTGTGCATCAGTCTGCGCATCAGAATCCAAGCAGTAATGGCGTGTAAACGTATGCACTGAACGCCAAGTAGCCGCTTTACATATCTCTGACATAGCCACATTCCTAAGGAGAGCTGTGGTACCAGCTTTCCCTCTCGTAGAATGAGCCCTAGGTCTACCTGATAAAGACTTGTGGGCTAGCTGATAAGCCAGTAAGATACATGACACTATCCATCTAGAAATGGATCTCTTGGATGCTGCCAAACCAGTATTCGTAGGACCATAGTTCACAAACAAACGGTCCGTGTGTCTCAAAGACTTCGTTTTATCTAAGTAAAATTTCAAAACCCTCTTTAGATCCAATGAATGCAAAGTCCGCTCAGCCGGACTCGAAGGGTTTGGAAAGAAAGTAGGCAATGTTATGGATTGGTTAACATGAAAATCCGACACCACCTTTGGTAGAAAAGCAGGATGAGTCCTAAGCACCACTCTGTTTCCATGAAAAACTGTGTACGGTTCCTTGCAACACAGAGCCTGAATTTCGCTCACTCTACGAGCAGAAGTGATGGCTACCAGGAATGCTACTTTCCAAGATAAGTGTTGCAAAGAAGCTTTATGTATGGGCTCAAATGGTGGACAAATCAACTTAGTCAATACCACATTAAGCTCCCAAGGTGGAGAAGGAGACCTGACTGGCGGAAACACCTTCCTTAACCCCTCTAGAAAATCCTTCACCACAGGCATCCGAAAAAACGATATCTGTGTTGGCGATTTTCTATAAGCAGTTATTGCAGCAAGATGGACCTTGATAGAACTAAACTGCAAACCAGACTCAGCAAGATAAAGAAGATAAGGCAAGATCACCTGTTCTTGACCATGAATAGGGTCAAGACCTTTACTATGACACCAGAGGTAAAAGCGTTTCCACTTAAATCCGTAGGGTTGTCTTGTAGAAGGCCGCTTTGCCTCCTTAAGAATGTTCATACACTCCGGATTCAGCTGTAAATGTCCGTACTGGATGACTTCAGGAGCCATGCTGCCAAGCGCAGGGAGGGCAGATTGGGATGAAACACTCGCCCCTCCTGCTTGGACAGAAGATCCGGGCGACAAGGCAATCTCCTGTGTGGGCTGATTGACAACTGGAGGAGATCTGGGAACCACCACTGGCGTGGCCACTCTGGGCAAATCAATATCATTCTGGAGTTAGTCTTGTACATCCGGTTGATCACTGCTGGTATCAACGGTGTCGGTGGAAAGGCGTACAGCAAACTTTGACACCAGTCTATCAAAAGGGCATTCCCTTGAGACCCTTTCTGGGAAAACCTGGACGCGAAGACGGGGCATTTTGTGTTTGCCGCGTCTGCGAACAGATCGATGTCTGGTGTTCCCCAAGCCTGAAAAATGTTGAGCGCGACGTCTTCGTTGAGAACCCAGTCGTGCGCTTCGACGAAGTCTCTGCTGAAGCCGTCCGCCTCTGAGTTGAGACTCCCTGGTAGGTGAACTGCTGTTATGGACAGGTCCCGTGCAAGTAACCAATGCCAGATGGTCTGGGCTTCTATGGACAGAGTCCTGGATCTGGTACCCCCCTGCTTGTTTAGATAATACATTGTTGTTGTATTGTCTGTTTGCACCAGAAGGGACCGAGTCTGTAGAGATGGAGCCAGAGACTTGAGAGCAAGATGGACCGCTCTGAGTTCGAGTAGATTGATGTGATATCCTTTCTCGAAGTCTGACCATAGCCCTTGTACCTGAAGAGGGCCCATATGTGCCCCCCAACCAAGGAGAGAGGCATCTGTGATTAGAGTCTGCGTTGGTGGGTCCTGATGAAAAGGAACTCCCTTCATCAAGTGTGCCTTCTTCATCCACCACCGAATGGAATCTCTTGCCGACTGTTGAAGATGAATTCGATCCTCCCAGCGTCCCGTCCTCTGTTTCCACTGATCTTCCAGACACTGCTGCAGAGGACGCATCTGCAAACGTGCGTTTGGCACGATGAATATGCATGATGCCATGGACCCCAGGAGAGAGGATACTTGACGAACTGTCGGACGTGCATACTGGAGGAGAAGCACGCACTTCGCCTTGAGAGATGACCATCTCTCCTCCGAAGGACACACGTTTTCTTTTTCTGTGTCCAGCTGTGCACCCAGGTAGTGGATCTTCTGGGTGGGATTCATTATGGACTTCTTGTAGTTGACTTGGAGACCCAACTTGCACATGAGTTGGAGGCATATCGATAGATGTTCTTCTAGTAGCGATGGGGATGAACTCTTCAGAAGCCAGTCGTCTAAGTACGGATATATGAAAATCCGTCTCTTTCGAAGACAAGCTGCCACTACCGCCATACATTTTGAAAATGTTCTGGGAGCTGATCTCAGGCCAAAAGGGAGTACTGAGTACTGGTAATGATGAGCCCCTACTTGGAACCTGAGGAACTTGCGATGCTTTCTGGATACCGGAATATGAAAGTACGCATCTTTCAGATCGATGGAGCACATCCAATCCCCTTGGTGTAATTGAGGAAAAATCTGATGAAGAGCCAGCATTCGAAATTTCTCCTTCCGAATGTATTTGTTCAGTCTTCTCAGATCCAGAATGGGTCTGAACTCCGTAGCTGGACCTTTTTTCTTTACGAGAAAAAATCGAGAGTACAGGCCTTGACCTCTCTGTTGAGATGGTACTGGTTCTATGGCGTTCTTCTTCAGAAGAACGTTCGCTTCCTGTTGCAAGCGCCTTATATTCCACTGAGCCATCTTTAGGGGGCGAATGACAGTAGGAGCCTTCTTGAATCTCAAAAGGTACCCGCTCTGAATGATACTCAGCACCCATCTGTCCTTTGTGATTTGCTTCCACTCGTCCAGATACCACACAATACTTCCTCCAACCGGAGTGGCACACGGTTGTGGAGGAAGCATCTGTTCATTTTTTTTGAGGCTGCTTGGTAGAAGAGGATTGCTGCCTGTTTCCATTGCCTCTGCCTCGTCCAGGTCGTCGCTGTTGAAATTGCGACCTCTGCTGATTCTGGCCTTGATTTTGCGAGGACCAATTCGACTGTTGGCCCCCCTGCTGAAAAGATCTTTTGTCAAAGGGACGAAAATTACCCCGACGTCTAAATTCTTTTTTCTTTTCAAGACCGACGGCCTTCAGAGTGTCCAACTCCACCTTCATTTTAGACATTTCGTCGTCAGCGTGGGAGCCAAACAGAGCCGAACCATTAAAAGGTAAATTTACCATTTTCCTCTGCGCCTCTGGCTTTAGTCCCGTAAGGCGAAGCCAAGCCGTACGTCTAGCACAAACACCATGTGCATAGCCATGAGCTGACAGATCCGCCGCATCAGCAGCCGCACTTATACTCTGGTTAGCCACCAATCCTCCTTCTTCTACTATTTCCAGGAAGTCTTTCTGATCCTCCTTAGGGAGTTTATCTGCAAAACGAGTCACTGAGTCCCAGAGCAGACGATCATAGCGGCCCAATAAGGCTGACGCACTGGCCACTCTCATGACCGAACCTGAGGTGTTGCACATTCTTCTCCCCAAGGAATCCATACTCTTACTATCCTTTTCAGGTGGAGCAGAAGATGTAGATGCCGCAGAATGTGCTTTTCTGACTGCCGCCACAATAAGTGAATCTGGAGGAGGGTCAGAACGCAAAAATAAAGGATCCTCTGCTGGAGCCCTGTACTTCTTAGCAATCCTAGAAGGACCAGAACCTACCGTGGCCGGAGTTAAGAAGGTTCTCATTGCTGGTTCTATCAACCCGGGCACTAACGGCAGAAGAGGCCTACCAGTCGTCTTATGATGTAGGGTTTCAAAGATGACTGACGTTGCTATTTGAGGAACTGCCATCTTGATCTTGAACTTATTCGCCCCACGACACAACACGTCATTAAATGTGCCCAAATCATCCACTGGAGACACTCTGGACGGAGGAGTAGATGAGATTGTGGGAGAATAGTCTCTATATGAAGATCTTAAAGAAGACTTAAATGACGTAGAAGATGATGAAGGAGTCTTACTCCGCCTCTGAGGAGTTGCCGATCGCTGCCTCCTTCGTTCCCTTGAACGTGATTTCTCTCTAACTAGGGACCTCGAGCGTGATCTTCTATGCAGCTCCGTCTGAGGGACCGGAGCCCTCATCCCCATCAGTCCTGCATCTGGACGCA
The DNA here is from genome assembly GCF_964261635.1 of Lissotriton helveticus. Lineage (NCBI taxonomy): Eukaryota > Metazoa > Chordata > Amphibia > Caudata > Salamandridae > Lissotriton > Lissotriton helveticus. The sequence goes on from NC_136060.1 coordinate 370,401,815, forward strand.
TCTTCCAATGTCTCAGGCTTTCCAGCCACCTCGGAGACAAGTTAATAGGCCGCCCTACACGCTCAGGTGAAGCCTCAGGTGACACCTGCACAATATTCAGTCCAGTTGAAGACTTGGAGGCTCTGGAAACTACACTGTGCTCAGAAACCAATGAGCCAGATGGAGTCCGTTGTCTGGGCACCAATTGTCTGTCATCCGACACCTGCCCTGAGGTTGAGCCCGAATGAGCCACCACAGACGAGTCCTGGTGCACTACCTCTTGCCCCACCGCAGACCTTTCGTCTTGCTGGTCTCGCGGAGAAGACAAATGTTCTGGACTGATGTCTGACCTCGACAAAGACCTAATTGAGGTCCGAGAGGCCGGTCAGGATAGTCTCGACGCCGACCCGTGCTCTGGTGGGGGAGACCTAGACACTCCATGCTTCGAGCCCGAAGCAAACTTCGACATCGACTTATGTCGCGATGAAGACCTTGATCTTCTCTTTTTAGGTCTCGACGTCGACTCCTTCGACGTCGTCCTTTCTCTCGGCGACGACCTCTTCTTTGAAGACGTCGTAAGTATCTCTCTCGACCTCGGTCTATCCTTCGACGTCGACACACCTTCCTTCGACGTCGACACAACAACCTTCGACGTCGACACAACCTTCGACGCAAACACGCCATCCTTTGACGTCGAACGCCTCTCTTCCCTCGACGTCGACTTCTCACCAGTCCTCGACGTCGAACGTGGCACCCCCGACGTTGTCTTTACAGCAATCGACACCAGATGTCTCGACGTCGAGAAAGATTTCGACGGCGACTGTCTAGACGCTGAACCTTGCCTCACCGGCGAAGTCCTCGACGGAGCCCTCTTCGACACCGACAATGCTGACGGCGATCTGGATCTTGACGTCGACCGCACCTTTTTTGACGGCGACGCTCCCTGGAGTCGAGTTTTCTTAGTTCTACCTTCTGGAGACGCTGATCTTCGACGTTTAGGATGAGAAGATGGCTTAGCAGATGATAATAAGCCCTTGGAACTCTTCTCACCACGGTTTTCTCTCTCCAGAAGGCCCAGCAACCTCATTTTCTCTCTTTCTCTTAAAGTTCTACTAGAAAAGTTGAGGCAGTGATAACCATCTTCCACCTTATGAGAAGCTGGAAGACACACCACACAAACAGAGTGTGGATCCGTTTTTGACATCTTCCCACAGGAAGGACATTTGTAAAATAAAGGTGGCATTCTGACTAAAAAATCACCAACAGTTAGTCAGAACAAGATATTAAACACCACCAAAACAATCTTTTGCTAAAAAAGGTAAGAAAAACCAACTTCTGACAGAAAAATACTACAAATGAGCAGAGCTCAAGTTCCAGGTTCCTCACAGAACAAGCCGGAAAAAAGAACGGACCTAACTGTCACCTGTGGTGCATGATGGGAACAGAGTTCTCCTAGAGGCCTTAAAGGCAAAGTGTGCAGATTCTCTGGGGCCTTAAAGGCAGGGTGCCAGTCTGATTTTCTGTAGACAGACAATTTTTCATATGCAGCCTTTTAGGCTAATAACTGTTTACAACAGGTTCTTTGATGAAAATAAAAGTTTTTCATGGTTATGAAATGCATTTTGGGCTCATGCCTGTTTATTGCATTTATATACAGCATATTTTCATGCTTCAGAACGTGTGTAATGTTGGCTTTATTAGCCTATGTATATATGTTAGGCTGCATATTATGGTTATTATACATGTATATGTGTATAATTAGTTTAGTACTATGTACTTTTTGATATATTTACACATATATATGTATATTGTTATGTGTTCTGGGTTCCCGCTCATGGGCGGAGATAATTCAGTGCTTATGACTATTAATGAGTATCCCCTGGAAGAGAAGCGAGCCCTCAAATGGTCAATAGACTTCTCCCCACACAAATTGACAAATTTGGGCCACCTATAGGAATAGTTACACTTGGTGGAGTGTTGCCTGGCCGATAAAATAACGTCAGGCGGGAGAGAGAAAGAATTCAGGTTGCCCCGTTCAATCTCCAGGCATGAAGGTGTAAGCTCTGTAGGTGGGGGTGTACAACCTGCCCCTGCGACTGCGAGAGGAGGTCTGCCCTGAAAGGGAGACTGAGTGGAGGGTGCGACGAGAGGTGGAGTAGATCTGTGTACCACACCCTTCTTCGCCAATCCGGGTGATCAATATGACTTGGGCCCGGTCTTGGCAAATCCTCCTCAGAACCCGAGGAATCAAGGATATGGGAGGAAACGCGTAAAGGAGTTGTGAGCCCCAACTCAACTGAAACGCGTCCCCCAAAGCTCCCTGCATCGGATACTGGACACTGCAGAATGACGGGCAGTGAGCAATCTCGTGAGTGGCAAACAGGTCCACTTGAGGAGTTCCGCACGTCCGAAAGATGTGACGAACCACCTCCCGATGAAGCCTCCTCTTGTGGTCGGCTGAGAACTGCCGACTGAGACTGTCTGCACGCACGTTCAGAACTCCGGCCAGATGATTTGCAATCAGACAAATCTGGTGGTCCTGAACCAGAGACGCAGAGCCTCTCTGCAGAGACAATGTGACCCCACTCCTCCATGCTTGTTGACATACCACATCGCGGTAGTGTTGTCTGTCAGGACTTGAACTGACTGACCGCGAAGGGAAGGGAGGAAGGCCTTGAGCGTCAAACGTATTGCCCGTAACTCCAGAAGGTTGATGTGAAGCAACCTTTCCTCTGGAGACCAAAGACCCTTGATCTTCAGGTCCCCCAGATGAGCACCCCACCCTAGAGTGGATGCATCCTTTATCACTGTGGCCACCGATGTAGGGAGATGGAAAGGCTTTCCTCGAGACAGATTGCCCTCCACTCCCCACCAAAACAGATCCGCTGCAGTGTCTCTGGAGATCTTGATCGACTCCCTGAGATCCCCTGAGATCCCCGGTGTGCTGAAACCACTGCCTGCGGAGGCACCACTGGAGCGCCCTCATATGCCAGTGTGCATGGTTGACCAGCAGAAATGCAGGAAGCAAACAGACCGAGTGGATGAAGGACCTTCAGGACTGGAACGACCACTCCACTGAAGAATAAAATGATCATTTCCTGAATGTCGAGAATCCTTTGTGGAGGTGGGAATGCTCGACACACAGTAGTGTCCAGTACCGCCCCTATGAACAGGTTGCGCTGAGAGGGCACCAGGTGAGACTTGGGCACATTTAATCGAGAAACCCAATTTGTGCAACAGCTGAGTTGTCACCTGCAGATGATGAAGCACCTTCTCTGACGACTCCACTTCGAGCAGCCAGTCGTCCAGATAGGGGAAAACCGGAATCCCCAATCTCCTGAGATGGGCCACCACCACTGCCATCACCTTGGTGTAGACTCGAGGTGCAGTAGTAAGTCCAAACGGGAGAACCGCAAACTGATAGTGTTGCGATCCCACCGTAAAACGGAGATACTTCCTGTGCGACTTCAGGATTGGGATATGAAAATACGCACCCTGCAAGTCGATGGACACCATCCAGTCCTCCTGTTGCAGCGCTTGAAGAACCTGCGCACGGGTGAGCATCTTGAACTTCTCCTGCTTCAGAAAAAGGTTCGAGATCCTGAGGTCCAGGATTGGACGAAGCCTGCCATCCTTCTTGGGTATCAGGAAATACCAGGAGTAGCTTGGGTATCAGGAAATACCAGGAGTAGCATCCCTAACCCCTTTCCCGCTCTGGAACCACCTATATCGCACCTTTTTTTAAATAATGTTAGGACTTCCTCCTGCAGGAGAAGAAGGTGGTCCTCCGAGCATGCCCCTTGGAGGGTAATTTGGAGGGAATTCCCGAAAGGGAAGAGCATACCCATTTTTCACAAGATTTAGAACCCAAAGGTCCGTAGTGACCGATTCCCAATCTTGCAGAAAACGGGTATGCCGACCCCCCTTGGGACCCACATGATTCAGAATGGTGGATCTAGGGCTGCTTTGCTGTGGCAAGAGGGGGGAGGTAAAGGAGGAGGAGGGCTGATGACCTCGAGGACATCCTCTGTTCTTGCCTCTATACGACTAATACAGAGTAGTTTGCTGCTGCTGCTGCCGAGGCTGCCTGTAGGTCCGAAATGACGACCTTCCAAAACCTCTGTATCTTCTATAACTGGAACCTCTAGGCTGCGCCTGCAGGCCCAGAGACTTAGCGGTGGCTTTGCTGTCTTTGAACCTCCCTAAGGCTGCATCTGCTTTTTTACCAAACAGCCCAGAACCATCGAAAGGAAGGTCAAGTAGAGTCGCCTGCACATCCGAGAGAACTCCGATGACTTAAGCCAAGCACCTCTCCTCGTGGCAACCGAAGATCCCATAATCCTAGCAACAGAGTCCACAGTGTCCAGACCACTCTGTATAACCTGGTGTGCAGCTGCCTGAGTGTCCGCCAAGACTTCGTTAAAATTCTGTTGGTCTTCTTCAGAAAATTTAGGAGCAAGCTGTTTTGCAGAGTCCATGAGAGCATGTATATAGCGTCCCAAAAGACAGGTGGCATTTGTGGACTTCAAGGCCATACTTGCTGAGGAAAAGACCTTTTTAGCCGATTGATCAAGCTTTTTAGAGTCTGTTCCCAGGGACTTGAGGAAAAGCCCCAGATGATTTCTGAAGCAGCTTGAACCACCAGGCTCTCAAGAGATGGATGAGATGCATGGAAGTCCGGGTCTCCTGGAGCCGCCTTGTACCACCTAGCGACAGATTTCGATACTGCTACTGCTGGAGCTGAAAAGGGCTTACACCAAACTTCCATAACTGGCTCAGTGATAGCATCATTAAAAGGTAATAATGGCTATCACAATGGAGGGAGAATGTAGAACCTCAGTCAAAATATTAGACTTGAACTCAGCTGTTGGAAGCTGTAGATCTAAAAGCTCCGCTGCCTTCCGAATAACTGTGTGGAAAGGAGCTACATCCTTAGAAGGAACATCTGAAGGAGGAGAAAGCTCCTACTCCGGGGACATATCTAGGCCACTTGCCTCCTTCAACCCCTCAAATACGTTTTCTGACTCCTCAAGCTCACCTTCCTCCATTTCTTCCTCTGCTTGATAACGTTGCTCTTCCAAAACTCTGAGCCTCTCGCCTCGACCTCATCCTCGGTGCCAGTGTCGCCAGACACGACTCCGACGGAGCCGGAGCCAGCGCCGAACAGCCTGAGTCATGCGAGGTCGAGCTGACGGCGCCAGAGATGAAGGATACAGCGTCAATGTCCTCGGCGATGGGAAATGCCAGGACGGAGCCGCTGGAAGAAACGGCATTGAGGGAGCCTGAGCATAAGCCTGAGGAACTTCCAGGTCAAAGGTCATAGGACCCATGGGACCCGAAGGCACTCCAGAGGGGTACATAGCAAATACTCCATACATTGCATTAAATTATGTGATGGATCTGGACCCGGGCAAGGGAAAGGTGGGTAAGCCCCTGGTACAGACTCAGGCTGAGGCATTACCGGACTCAGGCCAACCGGCGCCGGCAGTGGAGCCAATGGAGTCGAAGACTCACCAGGTACTGGACCCTCTTCCACCAGAGCCAGAGAGTGTGCTGGCGAAGCTTCAGGCAAAGCCGAACGAGCAGGAGTACCCGGATTCGAGCCGGAAGGGGATGGAGAAACAAAGTCCTCACAATGTCGAGGAACTGGCAAAGTCGATTCGGAGCCGCGTCCTTGCATGAACGGCGTCGAGAGCCGTGCCTTTTCTTCTTCTTGGGCTTCTTCGACTTCGAAGTATGTCCCGACATCGACTTCGACTTTCTTCGACCTCTCTTCTCCTTTCTCATCTTTGCCATGAAGAATTTAGCTTCTCTCTCCTTCAAGGCTTTAGGGTTCATCTTGCGACAACAAGAGCAACCCTCGATATCGTGGTCAGACGACAGGCACCAGACACAGTCCTCGTGGGGGTCCGTGATGGACATATGTCCCCCACACTCCCTACAGGGCTTGAAACCCGAATTCCTTGAAGACATCCTCAAAAAAGTAAACAAGGTAAGCAAGCAGAAACACAATGTAACAAGAACACCACACGGAGAGTCCCAGAAAACCGTTAGCGTTGACGGCGCGGAAATAAGGGAACTGACGTCATCACGCCGTCGAGGCTCCGGTGACGTCAGCGGAGCCGCAAGCGGAGCAATGCTATTGTGACGTCGTCCTCGTCGGCATGGAGAGCTACGAAAAATTTCTGAATACTGCTGGCGAAGGGGATATTCACAAGGTGAGGAATCCACTGGCAGCTGTATCCATCAGAAAAATACATCAGCCTCCCCGGGGCAGAAGCATGTGAAAATACACAGCAGACCAAGAAGCCTGCAGCTACCGCCCGGAACCGAAAGGGACACCAAGGTCAGAACGGGAATCAATGATCCTTCAACCTCAGACAACACCAGCAGGGACAAGTCTCCCGAACGCCAAAGTCGAGACTAGCCAAGGCACCTCAACCCCAAGGACTGCCAAAGGCAGAAGTGCAAGCATCAAAGGAAAGAAAAAGCACGAGCGAACCCCACACTGGAGATCAGGGTGCAGGGGCGCAGAAGTGCCTATAAAGTCAAGAACAACAAGGCGAGAATCCCCCGAAGGAGGGAGTCAGAAAGACACTTGCAAAAAGCAACCACCCGGAGGCAGGCGAGTGCAGAAGACCCAGAGGGCCCTCGCAGAACGGGGAGGAAGGGTGGGTCGTGGAGGAATCTGCGTCTAGAATCGTCTCTACCAGATACATAATTACTGAAGGTAAATAACTCTTACATCTAATAGAGACTACTAGCCGCAGATTCCTCAACGTAGAATAGATACCCTAGCCATACCCAAGGGGAAGGAGGGTCTGCAAGAGGACCTCCCCAGCTCAGGCGAACCCAGGACCCCGACAGGGGACAATCGCCGGGACAGGTAAATAACCCAGTCCTCCCCAACAGGGGATGAGCCACAGGGACAGGGGAAAGAGCCCAGTCACCTCCCCCCTCCCCCTCCCCATGCAGACTAGAACAGCAGTGTCGCGGAGAACACCGCCCCACAGGGGATGTGTCACAACGACAAACAGCAGCCCCGCCCTCACCAAGCAGGAGAAGAAGGGCAATACGAAAGGAGACCATCAGCCAATGTACTAGCGACCTACACCGGAAGCCCCAGATACAGGCAATATGAAAGGAGACCAGTAGCCAATGTGCCAGGGACCTCCATAGGAAGCCCCAGGTACAGGCAATACCAAAGGAGACCAGCAGCCAATGTATCAGGGACCTCCACCGTAAGCCCCATGTACAGGCAATAGGAAAGGAGGTCAGCAGCCAATGTACCAGGGACTTCCACCGGAAGCCCCAGGTACAGGCAATGCGAAAGGAGGCCAACAGCTAATGTACCAGGGACCTCCACCGAAAGCCCCAGGTACAGGCAACGCAGGGGAGTACCAAGGAAGAAGAGCAACCCAGAGACTCAGAGGAAAAGATCAGAAACAAGTGCAAGAGCCCTCCACCAGGAACACACCCAGTGAAGAGGGCGTCCGAACTCATCACAGCTAGGCGTCAACAGGCCAGACAGAACAGCGTCTTAGTAATAAGGCAGGTGGAAGAGAAAAACATAGTACCATAAGGCTCCCGAAAAACCAGAAGCAAGGGCGCCAGGCCTCACTCCAAGGCCCCTGGCCGTGGACCAGATGAACCGGCGGGCGCAGCTGGGTGCCAACCAGCCGGAAAACAAGAGAAGAAAAAAGTAGCACGAACCAAGTCGTCAACACAGGGAAATAACCCTTCTGGACACCAGACAGAGGACCAGGCCAAACGGCAGACAAAAGGCAAAAACACTACAGCACAACGTCGCAGCTGCTCAAGAAAATGCACCAGCGGCATACAGCAACACCAGGAAGGACAAGGAACCTGTGTAAGAAAGGGCTATTCAATAGCTACAAATACCCCACGTAGGGTAGGATATGGCCCAAGAAGTATGGAAACCCCTCTTAGGGAAGAAATCCCGCATCAGAGAACAAATTAGAAAACCTGCGGCAGAAACCGCAGAAGGCTTGGTAAGCAGCCAAAAAGAACACTCTTTGCCAAAAGGGGCTGAACCAGCAGCCAACTGAAGAGGGAGGCCAACTCAGGACCTCGAGGGCACAGTATCTCTCACAGAAAGAGTAACGTTCACCCAAACGACAGATTTCAGGAGCAGTGGGATAACACCTCCCACTAAGACCCAGAGGAACAACAAAACCAACTACTGAGGAGGAGAAGGAGGAGGACGAAGCCCCGCAAGAAGACGCTGAATGGCGAAGTCTGCATGAGTGTTAAAAAGGACCCCGTCAAAGGGTAGATCAACCACACGTTCCCTGATATTTTCAGGAAAAACAGCATCACAAAGCCAGGCATTGCGACATATAGCCACAGAAGTGGCCATAGCACGGCCTAGCGCATCGGCAACATCCAAGGCCGCACAAAGAGTAAATGCGGCCAACTCCCTACCATGAGCCCAGAGTCCCAGCGGTCTCATGCGATGCCACAGGGAGCCCCGTAGGGATTTGCGGCGAGGCAGTGATGCCAGGTGCCGAAGATGGGAGCCCCAAAGGACCACACCTAGACGACACCACTCTCCTACGACCTGGAGCCAAAAAGTCAGGCGCCGGCGACTGCACGGAAGACCCCGCGTGAGGCAAGGGATATACGGACGTCTCAGGAGGTGGAGGAAGGGCAAAGAAGCCTACAGCGCCACCGTGTAGGCTGTCATTTGGGCTTTAGTCGCCTCTATGCTGGGAAACGGCGGGTAGGAAGGCGACAGGCGGGGGCGCATGTCCCGGAGGGAGCAGGCGCCCACCGCGAAAGGAGGACAAGGCCTCGGAGATAAATTGAAGGACCTACCAGCCGGCGAGCCCTGCCCTCGAGGCAAAAGGCGATGTCGCAGACGAAACTAGCGGTTCCTTGCTTCCGAGGTAGGGAACGGACGCTGGGATGACACCGACCTGGACAAGCGCGCCCACAGCAACTTCATTTGGCGCTCACGCCGTGACTTAGGCTTAAGGTGCTGGCAGGCATCGCAACTCTCAGTCGTGGTGCTCACCCAGGCACTACATGCAAATCGGGTGAGGGTCCGTCGCTGACATAGGATGCGCACAGGAGGTACACGTTTTGAAGCCCGAAGGCATTCGCACACTGTTCCACTTTAACGCCAAAGCGTGTAAGAGAACAGAAGGCCTGAAACAGGCTAGGACTCAAGGCTCCACCTCCAGGACACCGCCAGCACAACGGAACATCTAAATTAGCTCGGTGCAAACCACCTGACATGATGGCGACAGTACTGGTAGCTATCAGAGAACACCGCTGATGCAGGAAGAACGCCGTAAGTCTTGCCAGAGTATTTGGGCCCGCGGCGGGAGGATGGTAATACTGCCAAGATCTAAATCAGGCCTGGTTATTGTGGACAGTCTAGCAATCTGAGCATTTATCTTCCTCTTGCTGACGTCTGACGTTCTAAGTGTGTGTGCTGCAGCGAGTCCGTGCTCATGTCCGCCCGCAAATCCCCGCTGCTCTGGATGGAGTCATCTGGTTAGAGTGTGGCCGCAAAGTCGCATGTTTGAATATCGTGGTATGTCCTGGCAGCTATTCTGTGTGTAAAAAATGGAACGCACCCGGCCTTCCGCGCCTGAAGGAAGAGACGCCCTACGTGAAGTGATATTGCCGGCCCCCAAATCTCAGCTGGTGGATGGATTTGGGGCCAATCATTCTTTAATCGCGCAGGAGGTGGCTTGCTGGAAGTAAACGCCCAGTGAGGGCTTGGCTTGTGTGGTGCAGGGGAGGTAGGTAAGAGGGGATCCCTTCTGAGTAGCGAAGTGTTGAAGAGCCCTAAAGAGGTGGGAGTGCCAGTAGCCACTCACAGAAAGACTTGCACCAACTTTAAGTGAAATAACAGAAAAGAGGTGGTGGTGAAGAAACCACAGGCAGGAGAGAGAGGTAAGTGCACTGTTCAAATAGCAGTTTTCTGTATTGCAATCAGTATGGGTTTGTTAAGATGCCTCCGCCAAAGAAAATATGTGAAAACTTGTGGGAGCAGTAAAAAATAGAAATGTAGGTGGGATGAGAGCTGCTACACCGACAGCAGGAGTTCCGCATCTCTATCTTATGATGAAGAAAACCAGCTGGAGCTAGTGGTACCCCTGTAGTTGATATAGCATATCATTCAGCAAAATCACTGGCGGTTTCAATGAAAGACTTTGTGGGGAAACACTCTAGCCCTGTGCGTAGCAGGATTCCGCAAATATGCGACGTGTGGCTTCCCCAGGGGGCGGTCCTCAGAAGTTGTTAGAAGCCCCGAAAAAGGAAATCTTCGACCTGCTTGGAAACTCAGGTGCGATGCACCGGCGGCTTTCCTCCGCTCCCTGAATGCTGCGTTCCTCAGACCTGAGATTTATAGGCTCTGGTGAGGGGATTGGGGAAAAAGAGTGTGCTGAGTGCCTCACACTAAGCTAGGAAGAATCTGTTAATGGCAGGATGGGGAGACTGCTGCCAGGTACACCTGATACGACCGGTGTGGTACTTAAGGGGAGTGATCAAGGGACCTTGGCTACTTCTGAGGCAAACATTTGACTCGCTACTGACATGCCCATCACCAATGTTGGAGGGTTCTTTTAATGCAAAAAACATTACATGGACGTTTTGAAGCTACTCTTGCTGCAAACAAGTCGCTGAGAGAGGAGGCTGGTGTGCTAAAGGAGATGATTAAACAATTAAATGCAATTAATTCTCGTATGCCCTCGCTGGTAAGGCCAATAGTTTCTCAATCTGCGAGCAGTGAGGTGCCTCTAGTCCAAGGAGGGGAACATGGATGCTCGACAGCATATGTATCTAAAAGGCAAACACAAGGAGATGATGGACGGAGCGCTGAAACTTTTCAGACACTCACCCCCAGTCACAGATCTGGGTTGAATCCATCATCGTTCTTTAGCTCACTTTGCCACCCCAGTTCAGACACAGCTATATGCAAATCAGTTTTGACCCTGTGCCTCAGGGGAACAGTCAAGCCTGAACTGCCAAGCCATGTTTGACCTGGACCTGAAACAAGCATCCTGAGACCAGTTTTGGGCTAACAGCCCTCATCAGCCAGGCTAGCTTGAATCCAGTGGCAAAGTGAGCAAGGGACCCACGTCTGGGCATACCCTGCCAACTTAGGGTGAACAAAGCAAACACACTGTTTCGGCGTTGGAAGGGGAGTACCCAATGGAGTACCAAGTCTCAACGTCATACGTGGTGAAGGTGATGGAGAAACCCTTCTCAACGTCGAAACCCCCAACGCCGTCGATTTAGGTCTCTGCGTTGAGCGCCGTCTTGTGGACTGCAACGGAGACGTCTCAACTTCAGCTCTGGTCCCAACGTCGTATTCCCTCTCGACATTGTCGATGATCTTGGCCACGACTGAGCGGCTTAGTGACTGTGACGAATCTTGTCTCGACGACGATCTATGCCTCGACGTTGACCGCTGCCTGGATGGCGTCAACGAAGGGCTGTGTCTCGACGCCGAACGCCGTACCAACAGCAGTGTCTCGACGTTGTGTGACCCGCACCAACGGAAAGCGACTCCCCAACGCCGACCGTCGCCCGGTTGACAGTGGCGGAGGGTTCGTTGCTGATGATGTACCTCTATGTCTGGAAGTCTTTGACGACAAAGAATAGTTTCTTACCCGTCGGTGTAGTTTTGCAGCTTGAAGATCTTTCTGGATTCACTATGCTGTGCATTATTCCGCGGTCTAGTGGTTGGGTCGCATTATTGAGCGGTCTAGTGGTTGGGTCCGGAATCGTAGTCTTTTCTTTCTTTTTTTTTTTCTCGTAGCCCAGGTGGGCGTCCACGTCCCACCTTCTGGTGTACTTCCTGTGACGTCGGCATGCTTCCTGCGGAAGCTCCCACCTTTGGGCGCCATCTTCGGGTTCTTTTTTTCTCTTGTTTTTGTGTTCGGTCTGTGAATCCTAGGCAATGCTTTCAAGTTTTTCCTTAAGTAAATGATTTTTCACTTTGTCCCTTCAAGTGTCTTGTCTTTTGTATTTCATTCTTTGTATTTCCACCTTCTTCTCCTGCCTCATCTTTCTGGCGGAGGTAGGTGGGTTAGCTAGTGAATCCAGAAAGATCTTCAAGCTGCAAAACTACACGACAGGTAAGAAACTATTTGTTTTGCAGCGTGAATCTTTCTGGACTCACTATGCTGTACATAATCTTTGTAGTGGTTTGTTATGTTTGTGGCGGCTGGGTGGAAGATGAGCGTTGGTTGTTGAATATATGTTGAAGCACTTTCTGTCCTACTTGTGCTTCTTTGTTCATTTGTATATCCACGCAGTAGTGCTTAGTGAATGTGTGCACTGAAGCCCGTGTTGCCGCCAGGCATATGTCCTGAATGGGTGTGTTAGCCAGGAAGGCTATTGTTGCTCCCTTTTTTCTGGTACAATGGGCCCTCTGATAGTTCTTGCCCTGCCTGTTTGTGGCAGAATTGTATCATTAGTGCGATCCATTGCGCAATGGGGTCTTTTGTTACTGGTCTACCCAGGAAACTGGTTGCGAAGGACACAAAGAACTGCTTTGTTTTCCTGTGCTCCTTCGTTCTTTCTATGTAATGCATTACTGCCCTTCTAGCGTGCAGAGTGTGCAGTGCCCTCTCTGCGCTTGTGGACGGTTTCTAAAAGAAGCTCGGTATCTGTATTGTTTGGTTCATGTGGAACCATGACACCACCTTTGGCATGAAGTGTGGTTCCGTTCTCATTACCACCCTGTCATTGTGCATTTGGATGTAGGGTTCTTGCAGCGTTGGTGCTTTCAGCTCGCTTACCCTGCGCAGCGAGGTGATTGCCACCAGAAAGGCTGTCTTCATTGTTAGCATTTGTAGTTAGGCCTTATGGATAGGTTCAAAGGGCGCTTTCTTAAGTTCTGTTAGGACTAAATTAAGGTTCCATGCCGGTGGTAGCATCCTCTTAGGTGGTGCGATCCTTTTTGCCCCTTCCAGGAATCTCTTTACTACTTGTGATGTAAAGAAGCTCTTTCCTGTCTCTCCTCTTGTGTAGGCTACTATTGCTGCTAGGTGTACTCTTAGCGAGGATGAACTTCGTTTTGCTTTCAGCAGGTGTGTGAGATATCTTAGCACCGTTGATTTCCTTGTCATCTTATTGTGTAGTTTTTTCTTGCTGCACCATTTTGTGAACCTCTTCCCTTTTGCCACATAGCACCTTCGTGTGGTAGGTCTCCTTGCCTTTCGTAGCACCTGCAGGGTGCTCTCCGGTAGCCTTAAGTGTGCAAACTATGTCTTCAGGAGCCATGCAGCTGGCTGAGGCTCTCTGGCTCTGGGTGTAGTACTTTTCAATTTTTTGTGGAGAGTAAGTCTTTTCCTTTCCCGAACTTGTGGGGTGATCCCTGTGCCATTTCCACTATTTGGGAGTACCAGGTCTGCCTTGCCCACTATGGTGCCACCAGGATCAGTGTCATGTTGCTGGTTCTGCACTTGTTGAGTACCAGTGGAAAAGTGTAGGCACATTTTTTCGACCAGCTTATCCATAGGGCATTCTCCTAGGATCGTTACCCTGGTTGCCTGGACGCGAAGTATCGGCATTTTGCATTCCGGTGTGTTGCAAACAGGTCTACCGTCGGTGTTCCCCACCTCCTGAATAGCCTTTGCGTCTCCTGTGCATTGAGCTTCCACTCGTGGGATGCTGATGTCTGTCTGCTGAGCCAGTCTGCTTCCACATTGTCCTTCCTTGGTAGGTGTATGGGTAGCAGGTCTATTTTGAGTGGGATGGCCCATCTCCATATTTCCTGCGCTAGGTTGGATAGTGGGACTGATTGCGTTCCTCCCTGTTTGTTGATGTAGAACATCGTTGTTGTGTTGTCTGTTTGTATCAACACTCTCTGGTTGTACAGTGGTCTCTGGAAGGCCTTCATGGCGAGGAACACGGTCTTCAGTTCCAGGTAGTTGATGTGTCTGACCGCATCTGCTGGAGTCCACAGACCCCTCACCTTGAGCTTGTTCATGTGTGCTCCCCATCCCATCTGGGATGCGTCTGTGGTGATGCTCACCGTTGGGGTTGGTGGTGTTCAAGGCTTCCCTTCTGTTATGTTTTCCCTGTTCCACCAAGTTATGTCCTCCTGCACTGCGTGCGTTACAACTACTACATCTTCCCAACTTCCTGTAGCTTGTGACCATTGTTGTTGCAGCCATTCCTGGAATGGTCTCATGTGGAGCCGTAAATTGGGGACCAGGTGTATGTAGGACGCCATCATCCCCTTGATCTTGCTCGCTGTCCTCACTGTCAGAGCTCACCCCTTCTGGTAGTGGTGTGTCTCCTTCAGCAGTGCCAGTGTTCTCTTGTCGCTGGGGAACACCTTGCTCTGTGTGGTGTTGATCTGTGCACCCGGGAAGTTCTTCACTTGCTCTGGTTCCATTGAGGATTTCCCCCAGTGTATGGAGAATCCCAGGTCTGGTTCAACAAGAAGAGAGGTAGGGAGAGTCGAATGACACTCTTAATCCCCGGTCATATATTCATAAACAAAAAAAGAGTGTCTTGAGAAGTAGGTTTACAGGTTTTTGCCACAGTGGGGAGCAGTAAACTCAAATTTCTGAGAGGACCTCACTAGGACGTTTTAAGAAAGCCCTCACTCACCACCTAGTGATGACATGCTTCATCATTGGGCTTCACCAAAGAGACCGAATGTCTCTTTGGTGTGCTGCAACGCCAGAATTACTGCGGAGCGGGATAGTGAGTTAAGGGCGTGTTGTGTGATACTTAACTAGTGAGTGATGAGAGTTTAAAAGGAGTCAGTAGTGTATCACATTGAAATTTTTATTCTATGACCACTAAAGACAATGGTTAAAATAATGTGTATGGAAGCAGTCCACTTTAAATTGAGTGGGGGATTCCTATTCATCAGTCGACATGTTTCTTGCCATCGAAACGGTGTAATTTTACCCGGCAATTCTTCAGGACTAAAGTGTGTTCTATACCCTGGCGGTATGGACGCGCTAAGGCCCACCCTTACCTAGGGGCGTGAAAGTGAAAATTAAACAAAATAAGTGAAAAAAGTGCAAAAAATTAGGAAGAATAAATTGCTTCCTAATGACTCCTGGTTTAGGAGGCTTCGATTTAGCGGTTTCTGCACTTTTGTGGTGTTGAATTGAAACACCATGGATCTCAGGAGGGGGGTGGGAGCGTATTCGGCACACCGCCCTCGACGCTCGGCACCCTCAGTCTACCTGCATCGCCCTCAGACTGGATCCAGTCTGAGGGCGATGCAGGTAGACTGAGGGTGCCGAGCGTCGAGGGCGGTGTGCCGAATACGCTCCCACCCTCCTCCTGAGATCCGTGGGCCTTAGCGCGTCCATACCGCCAGGGTATAGAACACACTTTAGTCCTGAAGAATTGCCGGGTAAAATTACACCGTTTCGATGGCAAGAAACATGTCGACTGATGAATAGGAATCCCCCACTCAATTTAAAGTGGACTGCTTCCATACACATTATTTTAACCATTGTCTTTAGTGGTCATAGAATAAAATTTTCAATGTGATACACTACTGACTCCTTTTAAACTCTCATCACTCACTAGTTAAGTATCACACAACACGCCCTTAACTCACTATCCCGCTCCGCAGTAATTCTGGCGTTGCAGCACACCAAAGAGACATTCGGTCTCTTTGGTGAAGCCCAATGATGAAGCATGTCATCACTAGGTGGTGAGTGAGGGCTTTCTTAAAACGTCCTAGCGAGGTCGTCTCAGGAATCCCAGGTCGGTCAGCGTTTCTGTGACTCGCTGTGCGTGTTCCTTGCATGCCCTGTGGAAACTTGCTTTTATAAGCCAGTCGTCGAGGTAAGGGTATACATGAATCCCTTCCCTCCGCAGGTACGCTTCCATGGCCGCGAGACATTTGGTGAAGACCCTTGGTGCGGATTTTAGTCCGAAGGCTAGGGCTGTGAACTGGTAGTGTTCTTTGTTGATGGTAAATCTTAGTAGATGCTTGTGCTGACTGTTCATGGGAATGTGCAGGTAGGCGTCTGTGAGGTCTATGGTGGACATGAAGTCTCCGTCCCTTATCTGAGGAATGACCTCTTGCAGGGATGTCATTTTGAATTTTTGTGTCTTTATGTATTTGTTTAGGAACCTCAGATCCAGGATGGGTCTTAGCGTTTCGTCCACTTTTGGTACTAGGAAATAGTTTGAGTACACTCCCATGTTCCTTTCTCTGAATGGAACTGGTTCGATGGCCTCCTTTTGGAGGAGTTCTTGTGCTTCCTCTAGGAGTAGCGCTAGTCCTTTTCCTGAATGCTCCTTCCTTTTTGGTTTTCTGTTTGGTGGTTTCTTTTCCAGTTCTATGCAGTATCCAAATTGTATGACGTTGAGTGTCCATTTGTCTGTAGTTATCTTCCTCCACTCCTGGAAGAAATGTCTTAGCCTGCCTCCTACTGGTATTACGTATTCGTTGATATTTGGTCCATGTAACCGTCTCTTGTTGACCTTGTTGTGCTCCACCCTCGGAGGGGTCGTGAGGGTGGGCATGCTTTGCATGACTGAGTCACTTTGAGGTGCGTTGCTGGCCCCGCTTCTTGTTTGCCCTCAACCATTTGCCCTCCCTTGAAAGGACTGGCCCCGAGGCTGGTACTGCCAGGTTTGTTTTTGCTGTCCCTGCTGTGCTCGATTGTCGCCCTGGTGGGCCTGCTGGAATGTCTGGTGCGACGTTCCCGTCTGGTTTCCTCCCCTTCTGTTTGGTCTCCGTGTCGGGGTACCCCTTCTCATTCCTCTGAATTGTAAGGCCCCCATGGACCTAGCAGTTTCATTTTCTTTCTTGAGCTGGGTGAGTTTTTCATCCACCGGTGCCCCGAACAGTGTTTCTCCATTGAAAGGGGTGCTCAGAATCTTGTTCTGCACTTCTGGCTTGAAGCCTGAGATCCTGAGCCAGGCATGCCTTCTTTCTGTGATTCCTATCATCATAAGCCTGCTGGATGTGTCAGCCCCATCCAAGGCTGTTTTCAGGTAAGAATTAGCAATATTTTTTCCTTCCTCCACCAGGTGTGACGCTCTTTGTTGGTATTGCTCGGGGAGGTGCTTGAGCAGCTGTCCGACCTCGTCCCAATGTTGGTACTGGTGTCTGTTTAGTAGGGCATTGGAGTTTGCCGGTGTACCGCTGCATTCCTCTCTATTTTCCTCCCAGTAAGGTCCAACCTCCTACTTTCTTTGTCTGGTGGTGGGCCTGATGTTGTTGGGACGTTTGCCCTTTTCCTGGCTGTTGCCGCAATAATGGAGTCCGCTGCGACGGATCCCTGGATGTAGGGAGGGTCCTTAGAGGAGTGCTTGTATTTCTTCTCCGTCCTAGGCGTGACAGACCTGCAGGTCGCTGGTTCATTGAACGGCTCCCTCCCTTGGTCCATTACACTCTGAAGCATGGGGAGGAATTGACTACTTGTTTGAGTGGGGAGCAGGGTCTCTAAGTGGAAGAATGCCTTTGGTTTTTTCTCCTCCAGTTTGACTCCATAAGCCGCTGCCGCGTTCTTGATGATCCTGTTATAGGCCCCAATGTCATCTGGTGGCGAAGGCCTCGAAGGATACGTCCCCACGGCCTCTTCCGGGTTTTCGGCGTCGAGGTCCTGCCACTCCAGGTCCTGTGTCATCGAGGATGCCGAGCCGAAAGTTGTTCGCTGGTCATCGTCGCCTTCTTCCTCGTAGTATAGGCCCTCTTCCTCTAGGTGTTCCTGGGGCTCGGGAGTTTTCTGTGGTTCTTCGGCGTCAAACTCCTCTTCCTCTTCTATTTCGACGATCGCCGCCGGCGGTTTCGACGGAATCGTGAACCTTTTCATTTTCTCGTCGAACTCTCTTTTCCTTTGCAGGATGTTCTCCATTTCGGCCTCGAGCCTTCTCTTTTTCCTCTCCATCTCGGCCGCATGTTCAGCGTCGAGCGTTTCGGCCGATCTCTGCGACGTAGTCGTCGAAGCCACCTTCGGTTCCTTGTCCTTCGAAGTCGACCGGTCCTTTTCGGGGAAGTGCTTCGACGACCTTGGCTTTTCGCCGGTCTTCGCCACCTGGTAGTCCTTTTGGAAGGATCCGCTGGGCTGTTTGTCCTTGGATGCAGCTGCGGCCCTCGAGAATTTCGGCGCCGGTGCTCCCTTCGAGGACTTAGACTCTGTTTTTTCGAGAGTCTAACTCAGGCTTTCGTTAGTCTGTCGGGGGTTTAGGGGTCGTCGTCTCTCCTACCTCTTTAGATGTTTTCTTATCTGTCTCTACGACTGTGTAGTCATCTGGTCCCTCGGCGATGTTGTCCTCTTCGTCGCTGGAGAGGCCCAGGTCCCGAAGCGACGGAGGTTCCGGCAGGCCCACCAGCAGGCCCACCAGGGCGACAATCGAGCG
The DNA here is from genome assembly GCF_964261635.1 of Lissotriton helveticus. Classification (NCBI taxonomy): domain Eukaryota; kingdom Metazoa; phylum Chordata; class Amphibia; order Caudata; family Salamandridae; genus Lissotriton; species Lissotriton helveticus. The sequence goes on from NC_136060.1 coordinate 370,420,133, forward strand.
ACGGAGGTTGGCCTTTTCCTTGCATGGTGTAGTTGGCTCTTCTTTGTCTCTCTCTAACCCTGAGTGTCTTTGGGATGAAGGCAGAGCAGGCGTTGCAATCCTTGCTCTCTTGGTCGACCGGCAGGCAGAGGTTGCAGACCGGGTGCTGGTCCTTCTGCGCGTATTTGTGTAAATTGTAACTTGATACTTGTATAGCGCACTACTCACCCGCAAGGGTCTCAAGGCGCTTGGACGAATACCGCTGTGGAACCCATCCTGGCTTTCCCTGTGAGGTGACCACTCCTGGGCACCCCCAAGGTGGAGGCCAGGCATCCTTAGCGTTGTGGGGGCCGTTGTGGAGATTAAGCAAGCTATTGCCCAGAGTTGCAGAGTGGGACTCCATGATTGGAATAGGCACGGGGCGAGAATTATCAGGTCCGTGGAATTTTTAGCCCAAGACCCGCCGAGGCGGGGAATTGAACCCTGGTCCCCGGCTGGACCTCTGCATCAGGGTCTGCCGCTCTAACCATTGAGCCACACTGGTGGCAGTTACGGCAGAATTTAAAAGGTGTTTTGTCCATTCCTGCGCTCAGCGTGCCCCCTGTGTGCGCATTCTCCGTTGGACGTCGAAGATCTCCTTCTTCGTCGTCCCAGCTTGGTGATCTTGTTCCTCGGTATCTTCTCCAATTTTTTTCATTCGTCTTTTTTCTCTTCTTTCCGCCAAAAACTCTGAAGCCCCTCGGTGATGATCCAGACCCAACGGCGGAAAAAAGAATCTGAAGATGGCGCCCAAAGGTGGGAGCTTCCGCAGGAAGTGTGCCGACGTCACAGGAAGTACACCAGAAGGTGGGACGTCGACGCCCACCTGGGCTACGAAAAAAAAAAAGACTACGATTCCAGACCCAACCACTAGACTGCGGAATAATGCGACCCAAACACTAGACCGCGGAATAATGCACAGCATAGTGAATCCTGAAAGAGTCATGCTGCAAAACCAATGTTCTCTCGTCAATGGGATTGTCGTTGGCATTGTCTTCGCCGATGGAGGAGGAAGAGCAGACTGGAATCTTGCTTCTGGAAGATGATCCGGGCCTCTTCTTCTTCTGTCTCACAGGAGAGCTGCACTAGAGGTAGAATCTTTACCTTTTTCAGAAAGCACATAAAGGCAAATCTTTTTTCTGTCCTTCAGAGTCTGTCTTGATAAAGACTGGCAGTGTTGGCAAGTCTCAGGAACATGAGAGTCCGGAATGCAAAGAATACAGACAGAGTGGGAGTCTGTTTTGGCCTTCTTTTTGCCACAGGAAGGACAAGGATCAAAAAGGGAAGGCATTTTGAGGGATAACAAATTCCAAACTTCTGGAAAAAGGTAGAGGAATACTCCAACAGGTGTTAAATGTCCAAGTAGAAAGGTTTTAAGTTGAAAAAGAATAAAATTTCCGACAGAAAAGTAAAAAGATCTGTGGAGCTGGTTAACCAGTGTCCTGACTGAAGGAGCCGGCATGAACAACTGACCTAACTGTCATCCCTGAGCTAAGGGTCATGGCCGCCTTAAAAAGGCACGGTGCCAGTGTTTGTTTTCACTGTATTGGCTTTCAGCTTCTATGCTAATTAAGTTACAATGCAGCCTATGGGCTAACAATGCCTGCTTCCTTTCTCTTTGCAGAGATATGTTTTCTGCTGCTCATTAAAAGCAGTTCAAGTGTCCTTCGGTTTCCCTGCTTTATTTGGATATATGCAAAGATAATGTTTACAGAATTGCTTAGCCTGTTATGTTTGGAAGTCTGCATTGGTTGTTTTAAAACAACAAAAAAGGAATATATATATATATATATATATATATATATATATATATATATATATATATATATATATATATATATATATATATATATATATATATTCCTTTTGTGTGCGGGGACCCCAGAAAACATAAAAATTATATATGAAAACAACAAAAAAGGAATAAATATATATAAAAATAAATATATATTCCTTTTTTGTTGTTTTCATATATAATTTTTATATGTTTTCTGGGGTCCCCGCACATGGGCGGGAATATTCAAGGGCTTATGACTTTGATAAGGATCCCCTGGAAGAGAACCGGATGACAGGAGCTGCAAAAGACAACGGAGATAACTACCACTGCTCGGCATGAGGAATATTGATGCTGCTGCATTCTTTAAAAAGAGCTCTAATCATTTTCATCTGGTGAGCAAGGCGACTGAGTTCGCCGAAACGCGTCGGATCGTGGCACTCTTGATTCACTTGAAAATGGAATAAAAACTTTTTGCAAACACGCATACCGGAGTGAAGTGTCCGTTTCTCCTGGAAGGTGCTGTGCTATGCGGGATGCTTTTGGAGCGTTGATTGATATATATATATATTCCTTTTTTGTCTGGGGTCCCCGCACATGGGCGGGAATATTCAAGTGCTTATGACTTTGATAAGGATCCCCTGAAAGAGAATTGGATGACTGGAGCTGCAAAAGACAACGCAGATAATAACTACCACTGCTCGGCATGAGGAATATTGATGCTGCTGCATTCTTTAAAAAGAGCACTAAGCTTCTAGCCTATAGAGTATGAAGCCTTCCCTTGCTACACTAACTCCCTTCTCTAAATAAGTGTTTGTGAACAAACTGATTGCTGTGCTTTTACTCTTAACAACTTTAGACAAAGATTGACAATATTTATACAAAAAAAAAAAAAGAATCCTTGAACCATGGAGATGTAGTGACTGAATTTGCAGGCAAAAAAATTGACAGAATGGGAGGATCCAAAAAACTCAATAGTTTGAAACTAAATTTGCTAAGTCATCCATAACAACAACACTTTGTATCAACATTCATCTTCTAAACATCAATAGTAAAGAGATGCACCTTTTTTGGCGTGGAGATATTGGAACGATCTGAGCTAATACTGTGTTTAGACACAGGGCTGCTAGGAATCTGCTGTGGGTCAGGTAGGCAGCGTCCTTCCACTTCAGCCAGCATACACTCCTGGTAGAGATAGGATTTCAGAAAGCGTGTGTAGCTATCAAACTTCATCAGGTTGAAAATCTGAAATTTAAATAGCAAAAGAACGTTTGTGTATATCGAATTTAAAAAAAACCTCAAACTCACAATCCAGCAGATCACTTACATATACAAACTTATAGCACAGGGCACGTATTTTACTGTGGAATCAAGATTGTGCACAAGGTTATAAAATGAAAAAGTTATGTTCGCTTAAGACACATGCAACTTGTATACATTACGAAATTGAAGGCACACAATTAATGGATGGAATGCAGAACAAATCAAAACATTCACCCCCAGTCAAGAGATCTGGGTTAAATCCATTATTCTTTTGCTCACCATGCCACCCCAGTTTAGACCTGGCCATATGGAAATCAGTCTTGACCCTGTGCCTCATGGGAACAGTCGAGCCCGAACTGCTAAGCCAGGTCCTACCTGGACCGGAAACAAGCATCCTAGGACCGGTTTCAGGGTTTCACCCCTCTTCAACCAGGACTGCGCGAATCCAGTGGCACAGTGAGCCAGAGAACCACGTCTGGGCATACCCAGCACACTTAGGGCGAGGAAGCAAAAGACACACAATTGATGGACGTAATGCAGAACAAATCAAAACATTCACCCCCCAGTCAAGAGATCTGGGTTAAATCCATCATTCTTTTGCTCACCATGCCACCCCAGTTTAGACCGGGCCATATGCAAATCAGTCTTGACCCTGTGCCTCATGTGAACAGTCCAACCCGAACTGCTAAGCCAGGTCCTCTCTGTACTGGGGTGAATGTATGACATTGTTCTGCATTCTGTCCATCAATTGTTCTTTTTAAATTAAGAAATTAACCAATAGAAACAAAATAAATTACCAGCAAACCGGCTCAAATAACATTGGCAGCTTAAATATAATTATAGGAAACATTACAGCAACTATTGCACTTGTGTAGCCCTTCATCGGTACACCAGACACTGTTATAACATTCTATCAGTGACATCAGAGCACATGCTAGTCTTTGTACCATTCAGTGGAACATTCAGCCTGGTAAATTAGGATACAGAATGCAGTACACAACACTATCAAGACAAGGTCATCACAAGGCCCCGATCGCTCACTCAATATAATCTCTGATGTAAGAATACAAATACCAGATACATTTTTCTTATATAAATCTTGCTACATCAATTTCATTAGTAAAAGAATTGAAAAGCACTGTGGCTCAAAATACCAGAAAAGTATACTGTTGATAAACAAGAGGCCAAAATAGTTTACACATACACTGGTTAACCATTCTCTATGTTTTTATTTGCTCCCTTACCCACGGGAAAAGGTATTATCGGGCATTTATAGTCATTTTGCATTAAAAAACTGAAATTTTCATTCTTAATGAGTAATCAATTTTGATTTGGTGGTGAGCTGGCTGTCAGAGCATTAACTTCTATATAACTTTATTTCTGCAAGTGTGCCAAGATAATAAAATCTACTAAAACCTGGACAGGGTTTTAATACGGTCATTATTCGGTCCTTAATCAGATTTATCTACGCACTACAATGCAAAAATTTCAAAGTACTGCTTCATACATTCAGGGGTAAAAAACACCATTAGCTGTTGCAGCTAACTAGAACTATAAAGTGTGAGATATTTAAAGTAATCACTAGGCATAAAAAACTGAGTAGTAATTTTCCAGGAAAGAACAAGCGCCACTTTCAATTTTTAAAAGATACCATAGACTCCGCGTTGTGATGAAATGGATGCGGTTGTAGCTTTTGGCTGCTTAATGTCCAGGTCTCCAGATTAGAAGCTTAAGCCATTTCTTTAATATGGCTAAATCAGGTTAATTAGAGACCCTTTCGCTCTACTGAGAAATATTTGCTAAATAAACATTTTTAAAAGTCTTAATTTGTTACAGTATGAAAATGTTAAATCTGTAATTGAGAATCTAAATTCAGGGCTTCTTCAAGCGGACACAAATATAATTTCACCGTAATGGTTGCAGGTACCTTATTACATTATCTATTTTTGACGTTCGAGACAGCCTTTCTGAATCTTTGCCAGAAGTCACACAGACACTCACTGTTTGAGGACCTACCAAAAACATGCCTCTTTGGCACTAACTTACAAATACTATTTTCTCAGATTTACTTTAAAAGCAAGGAAAAATAAATAAATTCATGAAATGTGACGATAAAGAAAGAAAAAAGACGTTTTAGAAACAAATGAATGAAAAGGAAGAACATGGCAGTGAAGCACTATAGGCTGCTGCTACGTTAGAGTGAAAATTGACACAACCTTTGAATGTACCTATACCTCCAGTTTTCCATCATGCATGCAGGTGGCAGTTAACTCAGTTCATTTTGATACTGCAATTATAACCTTTTATAACCTTAGTACATATTGAATGTTCGCTCTTCCATCCAGGAGGAAAGAGGGTTGCTTTTAATTTCAATGGAGACTTACCTAAAGGAAGGTTTACAGGTAAGAAACCATTCATTCTCCTTCAAGGCAAATACATTGGTAATCATAGGAACTGAATAAAATTGCTAGCTCATCCCATAAAAACAATTGACATAAGCAAATAGATTTCTTAAAAATGCTTGCCCTATTTGGACACCTGCTCAATAATCTGAAACAATACAATTGTGCCTTGTAAACGTGTGAACAGATCTACAGATTGCAGCCTTGCAGATGTCTGAAATGGAAACAAATTCAGTAATGCAGAAGTAGCCACTCATCTGGTTGAATGGGCTTTAGGGCTACTGTTTTGTAACCTTTTTGATAGCACCAGAGGATGCAACAGACGATCCACCTCCATAGATACAGATTCAATGTGAAGCCACTTAGTTGAGGAAGGTCAGCTCCAGTTGACCGACAACACCGCTCCCTCCAAAGAACCCATCTGCCACCATGAGTATGCAATAAATGTTCAACTCAAAAGAAACAAGGTGCCAAAACATGTTATTATTTAAACAGTCTGAAAATCTATTAAATCGATCTGAAACGGTCCAGTGTTTTGTGTTGTCTATGGCTTCCTTAGGGCCTAATAAAAGTTTCCCAAAAAGTAACTCTACAACAGAAAAATATAAATACAAAATCAATGGCCCACATTATTATGAATGCACATTAAGCATGGCTGTTACATAGAATAAAAAAAATCACCTCAGATACATTTCTACATAAGAAGTATCCACTACAAAACATTGCCCAAGAATACTGGGGAAATAGTTACACTAAATTACAAGAAGCCAAGTCAAGAGCTATTGCAAGAATAAAAAGACAAAAGCAACAGTAAAGGAGAAAACAATATTAACAAGGCACAATAGAGTATAATAATAGCACAGGTATCACATTATATGAAACGTATATGTACAAACACCCTAACGAAAAAAATATATACTTTCATCTGGCAGTAGTCCATAACACAGGGAACAAGCATTTGCAATGCAATAGGTCTCGCATTTACGTGAATTTTAGCTATTGGCATTGTAAATGACAATTACTTTTATTTATGTTTTGGTTTTTAATTTTTAAAATGTAAATAAAAGGCATTGTCATTTACAATGCCAATGGCTTAAACTAGCGTAAATGCGCGACCTATTGCACTACAAATGCTTGTTAACTTGGTAGTCATATCTCAGGAATCCTGCCAATCGCATTTCGATTTTTTTAACAAAATGAGATACGGCTGAAGTATGCTTTTTTCCATCTTTCTGATATTTGCAAGTCTACTCAGACTCGCAAGTTTCATAGTGTGAAACACGTTTTTGAAGTACCATGGGTGGCAACCCTAAAGATGACCTACCTTCCTTGGCAGTGATCCGGGTTACTGAAACTTGCAAAATACAAAGCACTCAAGAGAAGAAAACAACAAATGCAGTGCATGATTTGAAGGGCCGGAGTGGCTGTAGCGGGCACCGGGCATTTCCCTGGTGAGCTGCCAGGTTAGGGGGCGGTTTTGTTACCGGGGGTGGCAATATCGGACCACTGTTCCAAAATCGGCTGAAACCGGCCCTAGGAAAGAGCTCGGGCGCACACCCCCCTGACTCCTAGGGGGGCCGGCCAAGCAGTTTGCCAGGATCGGTTTTGGGTCCCAGTGTGGTCCTGACTATTTGACTGCCATTTTGTGGTTGAGTTGCGTCTGACTTCTGAGTTTCAGGCAGAGTAAAAAACATAATCACAAGAAAAGAAACACTACATTGAGTGTCTTGCTTTGCATAGATGGTAGGGGGCAGGGCATTAGCTGTAGGCTAGATCCTGCACCCTGCCCTTCCTGCGCATGTCTGAAGGCCATGCGCATCACGGGTTACGTCCCATTGCAGATTGGACGCAGGGCCTGGCGCAGTTCGAGCCCTGCTTTTAACCTGTGCAGCCGTATTGGAAATTAAATATATCATTAAGATGTTCGATGAAAGAAACACTGTTAAAACTGAGTTATGGTTTTAGCTCAAATAAGTAAAGCCACTGAAATATGCAATTCATGGTTAAGAAAAGAACCCATAACTGACCGCGTCAGCCATGCACAAAACACCTATTTGTAAACATCACAGACACTAATAATGGTTCAACACGACTTTGCCAGCTTTGGTGCATAAGGTTCAAGAAGGTAGGGGGTGAGCTAGGCCAGGTCCCAATGGTAGCTGTTCCCTTAGATTAGAGAAAAGAGAGGAAAGAGCCAAAGGAATTGACACAAATATCCAAGGAAGTTGTGGTAGGCTGTTTTGGTGTGTTTTTATGACCAGGTGCATTTTTCCACTCTGGTGATTTTCCATTAATTTGCTAGAGAAGAAAAACAAAAAGCGTAGCTGTGGAATCCGCATAATCAAGTTGTCGATCTATTCATTTGTTCTGCTTTCAATGTGTGATCTTCGGCCACGTTTGAGTCCAGCACATGCTTTTCTTCTTTCAAGAAGAAAAGTTTGGGGATCATTGCAGTGACGTTTTTAAAGATCACACCTTAATAAATATTTCTGACTAAGACGATGCGTGCAGCACCTAACACGGCGCAGTCTGCCTTCTCTTCCAATCCGGCAGACGTCTTGCTTAAAAAACAGGCTTGACCCCTGAAGATTGCGCTCCTGCTGAACGAGAATGTTTATAGCAAATTATATGTGCATGTGCTCATGAAATACACTGGCATAAGGCACAGCGAACACATTGTAATAAAAAAAACCCACTAAATACACTGATAGGTTACACTGCATATGAGTACACAGTGTGCATATGGAACAGAGAGCACAACTCTGCTGGGCGCGTGTGTTTCTGATAAAGTTAAAAGTGCTGCATTTAAACAACGGTGGCAAGTCACGAGTGCTTACAAGACAGTCAAACATGCTGTGTACAAAACAACGGCGGTGAGTGTTAAATATTGTTTCGGCCCATGTGATCTGCATGCACAACTACGTCCCAGTTCACAACAAACGGCGGCGATTATTAAACATTATTTTGGTCCGAGTGGACTGCATGCACAACTACGTAGCAATGTACGGTATGTTCCTGGGCAGGGTTTAACAAGCGTTGATCAGACTCGGATTCTTCCCTGTGTACAGATGATACACGCCATGGGATTTGTTTACCCCCAAGTGATAGACGAACTTGAAAACCATATTTTAACATACGTTTTAAGAAGATTAACTGCTGGATGCACTTCCCGAATGAAGCCTGCCGGCTCCAGCCCTCCTCTGCCACCGCACTCTCAGTCTCCGACGTCAGCCTGTTTATCAGCGCCGCGCGCCTCTCTGCAGACTCCCCCTGCATTCCAGAGAGGCGCGCGACGCGATCCGGTCTGCATTGGCATGCCGTGGAGACAAGACCTGGCCGTGCGCACAACGTTATCCTATGGGGAAACGCTGCGCGCGGCCAGGTCTTGTCTCCCTTCGTCGGTCTCAGACTGCTGAGACAACGACTATAGTTCTCGCTTGCGAGAACGCGCTTTCAGCGCGTTCGTCGTAGGCGAGACCTAAAAAGTAAGTACTACGCTAATAAATTCCAAAGAACAACTCATTGTACAAATAATAAGTCACACCAAAATAAAGTGTAGCAGCATCCTTAAATTAATTGAGTTCCAATGTCATGTGGCCATAGGGACATTATCGAAATCGCTAAGTTAGCATGAGCCCGGCAGCCGAGATGCAGCTTTTGCGCATGGTACTACAGGACTTTACTTTTGCAAGACTCTGTTTATGCCTTTCACATGAGAACCGTCTGCTTAGTTCGTTCTATGCCTTTTCCTGGAGTTTAGTCTGAACACTGAGCAAGGTCGATAAATAATGCCCCTTGTCATTCTGTTCTGGTCAATCCCTAGCACCTAGACAAAGCACGCTAATGCAGCTGCTGCTGGAAACTCGTACTTTGATATTATGGGATGCATGTTTAGGGGAAACACACTTGGAGAGGGAGCTTTCCACGGAGAAGAGCAAAGCTGTATCTAGGATGTGGATATACCATCTAAGGTATGGGGCCTTGTGACAATATCCAGAGATCTTCTATTATATAATAATACTTCTTCTTAACCAAGGGGACGGTGGTTAAACTTTATAGTTCTTTCTCCACCGTCTTTATATGATATCTCCCTTTATGATACATGGCCTAGCGTCAAAGCTAACTGTATTAGTTTTATACATTTTTCTGCTGGTTGTGGCTCGTATACTGCATTTTAGAACACAATAGTTAAAATAAACATTTGAAACTATTTATGTTTCAGTCAGTTTTTATTGTGGACAGGTACGAAAGTGTGAGCGAAAAGGTCTGTCTTGCTACCGCGATTCCTGAGAGATACGGGAGTGTTGTGTTCTCAGGGTGTCTAATCATTTGCTTCTTCACGAGTGTGCAGAAGAGCGAATGAGACACTATAGCTAGTCGCTCCTGGGCACTAAGGTGGTGGGAAGGCTTAGCCCCCATACACTGAGGTCCCTTATTCCTGCACATAGTTCTGTCTAGGTGCAGAATCCCTGCAACACCAAAGTGCTCAATACCTAAAAAACATCATCAAACAAAAGCGAAATGTCAACTAGCAAAAAATCTAATGTACTCTTTATAAGATATTCAGTCTTGTAACTTATAAATGGGCGAAGAGCTCCAGTACCTTCTGACCAATGCCCCCCAACTTCCTAATAACTCTCCTCATTGACAGCTCTAAGTAGGCGTAATAAAATTAACATAGTAAAAAAAATTGAATCCTTAAGCAAAAGAATTATCCAAGACAAAATAAATTAAAATAATTGATAAAAGAAATGAACATCTATTCTAGAAATATTTTATCCACAATACATGTGTTGTCGAGTAAATCAGCTCAAAGCTACTATATTACCAGTCAAATAGCTGTTCACGAACGCTGATCCCTGTTGAACGTCAAGCCTATACAATGCCACTACTCTATAGGTCAGTAATTGACTCACTGCTGTGTATTTCCACAAAAGTCATTAAGTCCACAGCATTAGAAAAGACTCAAAAATGTCAAAACCCCGCTCAAAAAAACACATCATTTCTCATCTGTATTAATTTCATTCTTCAGTTTGTAGTTTATTGTAGGAAAGTAGGTTCTGCTTTCATGGATACCCCCAATGTTACTTGGTGTCAGTAGGTTTTTCGACTAGTGGACTGGGATTCTGCTAATCAGGACCCCAGTCACATTGATTCCTCCCTAAATAGACTATGGTAAGTACTTCTGTACATCCACAATTGGCTGCTGGTGTACCCTTGCAAGTCCCAGGGCATAGGTACATCAGGGGTCCCCCGTGGACTGTAGAATGTATTGTGCAACCCATGAGTGACCACTCAAACTGTGACTACAGGCCTGCCATTGCAGCCTGTGTAAATTGGTGCTAGCACCACTTATGACAGACATATGTTTTCTTAAATCTAAGGTCACTACACTTAAAACGTATAAATAACCCCTAGGGCAGGCTTTTCAGTCCTGAAGGCAGGGTGCTGGGTTATAACTGTGAGGGTGCCCCTGAATGAGAAGGGCACCCCTACAAACCATTGAGTCGATTCTCCAGGCTTTGTAAGTGCAGCCAGCCATTTTGATACATATAGTGGTCATCCGTCAGTATGCTATGGCTAACTTGGTAGTTGGCTGTGCCGAACCTGGAATAAAACATGTTGGAATCATACCCAAACACCGTTAACAGTGATGGAGACATGATTCTATGCACTGGGGCTCCTCTGGGAAGCCCCCTGTACTCCAGGTATAACCTTTCAGGGTCGACCCCAGACAAGATTCTGCCTTCCTGCTGCTGAGCTGAGCTCGAGCAGGCGAAGGTAGCTCAATAGGTTTCTTGTCACAGGGAGGTGTGACCACCTTCCAGACAGGACTTCGTGTATTGGGTCCGGGTGGCGGCCCTTGCCAGCGCCACCAGACTGCTTGGAAGAGCACATTTGGTGCCCTCCTTGCATATGCCGGGTTGAGCCTGTTCAGGGAGCCCTTGGCTCCCGCTTTGGTGCGAAACTGGACAAAGGACATGGGAGTATCCTCCCCTCTGTCCAGCCCCTCCTCTGGGAGGGAATTTGGAGTGGTTCTAAAGCCCTTCCTCAGGTATTTAAGGGCTTACCTGCCCTCAGATTCGATGTGGGACAAGACTCAAGCCTGGAACCCCGTCACTCTTCGGCCGCCTGGACGCTTGGACTTCGTCTGGAACGGTGACTGCATCACGGAAGACTCCTGCTGCTCCTGATCTCGCTGTTCTGCAAGTCTACTTCGTTGTCTGGGTTTCATCCAGGATCTTCAACAGACTTGTCGGCATCAAGGACAAACAAAGTAATCTCCTTTAGAGTGAAGGAGTCACTCTCCTGCATCTGCAGGCACCAAAAAACGAAGCTGACCGTTTTGCTGCTCCTGACGTCCCACGGCATTCGAAAAGGTTCGGCAAAACACAGGTGGTGGTTCTGCAACTTCCCAAAGGCCTGACCTGTCCTCCCTGCCCTGTTAAGGCTAGTATCCTAGACGAAACTGCTGGAAAAGAACCCCTGTGCCAGTCGACTTGCCGTTGCCAAGGCTTGTTAAAGGTCTTCAGGCTACAAGAAGATCGAGTCTCCAGCATCTCCTCCTGCCAAGTACAGCATCCTCACCGCAAACTATTCACTGTGGGCCTTCCTTCTTAGTGAGCTGCACAAGGTCTTCTTGCGAATCGTGCCTTCGGACTGTGGGTTCTCCTGAAGGTCTTCTGCTCCAGTGGGCTCCCCTGCTTACTCGGGGCCTGCTCTGACTCTCCTGCTTTTGGTGAGTACCTTGGACCTTGCTGGTCCCAATGTTGCTCCTTCTTCGCTTTCCAAACCTGTTGCAGCTGCCAGGGCTTGCTGATGCTCCTGCCAAACACAGATACCCCAGTTTCTCGACTTCCAACGTTGGACAGCTCGTGAATGGCTCCTAGTCTTCCTCAGCATAGCCTGGTCGCCAATGCTGCAGTGACAAAGTCACCGTCAATTCTTCTAAACCATCCAACATCTGTGGGCATTGCTCTACCATGCCTCCTGTCCCTAGTGCTTGCAGGTTCTTCACATAAGAATCCATCTTTGGATTCCATCGGACTCTTGCACAGTCTTCTACAACTGCATTTTTCCTTAAGTCCTCCATTGTGATCTACGGCGGTTTCCAAAGTCACTTCACACCTATGCACCCGGCTTCCCTGGTGTAGGTATCCTGGTTCCTGGGGTATCCACAGGTGGGGTGACTCTCCAACCTTCTGTCTTCCATGGGGTTTCTTCAGTATCCAATGGGAAAGGTCCTTCTCAAAAATTGCAACCGCAGACTTTCCTGTTGACTTCTATTGGACATTTGGCTGTGTGTCCACTCTACACACAGGCTCCGTGGGGTTCCTGGATACTTACTTTGGGTGGTTCATTGTGTCCCCAGCTCCTCTGAGTCTCCTGGTCCAAGTCCCGACTTTGGTCGCAGTTCACATTACACTTTAGTATAAGGTTTGGTATCCCCTTGGCGACCAGTTTATTTTGTGCTTACTTACCTGTTTACAATTGAAGTATTATGGTGCATTTGTGTTTATATCTCTGGGTAGGAGATATTCCAATGTGTTCGTGAGTGTTGTGTAATAAATAGACGTTTTTATCTATACACAGTGTGGTTCTTTTTCATTTAACCTACACTACATGGTTCGACCTGGTAAAACTGCTCAACACACCTTCATGATAAGCCTGAAGGCTGCTCTCCACTGCTACCACTTTTGAGAGCTTTCTCTGGTTTTCAAAGACGACTAAAATTACCATAAGGGTTGCCTGGATCAGTGCAAGGTGCTTCACTTAAATAAGTGTGCAGCATGTGCTAAGCCAGCCTCCTACATTTATCAATCCAGAAACATTCCAGTTCATGAAACCTAGATACTGTCTTCCTCCATGGGTGTTGTCAGAGTTACTTTGTCTTCCCATTCACCTGACAACTAGTGCCACTGATCCTACAGCTACTGTTACAGGGGTTTCATTTTCATGTGCAAATTTGGTATTAGGGTGATGCAGGACACCACTGAACCAAGAAGAAACTACATCTGTCTCGCTGTCGGATGGGTGGATTTCTTTAGATTGCAACATTTCTGAAGGCTAGATAACTGGAAAGACTTTTCCAACACAGGTCCCAGGCAATGAGGAGACGGTAGTGGGATGGCAATGGATTTTTTGTGATTGACATGTGGCCCTAACTGGGTAACAACTGAAATCTAGTAATGATGGCACACTTCCTGATATGTTGAAGCCTTGATCAGCCAAGCTGCTTGGTAGGTGTAGCAAGCTGGCACTATCAGGGGTCAATTTCCGGTAGTTAAGATTAGCAGAGGGGGCGGCTGGGTGCAGAGTGCCAACAAAGTGCTGGGTGCCCAATGCAGATCAATGGGGGAGATCAGCTTTGGAAAATGGCTGCAGGCTCGGGCCAAGAAGCTGAACGTAGAAAATCCACAGCTGCCCAGGTACGTTCTTATGCTAGGGGATGTAGGGACACAATTGGTCACGCTCCCCAAGACCCAGGGGCTTTGGGTGCAGGGGTGTCAAATGGCTTTGAGAACAGTTTACCGCACAGGTCGAGGTCAGGGGGATTCTTTGAATTGAGGCTGCAGACGTCAAGGTAGAGTCTCGCAGTGGTCAGATTCGCTAGGGAACCTTCGCAGCACTGGTGGGCCACTTGGAACACCAGAGGCTGGGGTCCCATTACAAAGGCGACAAGGCCTTTGAAGCTTCCCTTTCAACCACTATGCATATTCTGGGGGAGGAGATGTGACACCCTCACCAAAGATGGGCTCTTCTTCTGGCCTCAAAGAGCAGGAGCTCTCGACCCAGGGGTCCAGAAACATGCCTAGAGCAAGTCAGAAACAACACCAGGGTATGTAGGTCAGAGGTACCCTCTGAAGTACATGTTTTAATAAATCCACACTGGTGTCAGTGTGGGTATATCAAGAAGAGTCGTTTGGTATCAAACTCTCCTGAGTTAAGTGAAGCCATCATGGTGCTGGGGAACTCAGGTTGTTGCGTTTCCAGCCCGTGCACTCTCTACGGCTTCCCCAGCACTTACAATATTACGAATAGGCTTACATATTGTAGGGGTATATCTGCTACTGCAGCTACGACCACACCCGAGATATAGTGCATCCTGCCCTAGGGCATGTAAGGCCTGTTAGAGGGGTGACTTACCTATAGCTTAGGCAGTGCTACTTTGACATGGCGCACAGGCAGTGTGCCATGTCTACTTCGCCGTTTTTGTCTGCACCAAGGTATGCAGGTTGCAGTGGCAGTTTGCATGGCCTTGGTGAGGGGTCACTAGGGGACCCTCTTCAGTCTCCATGCCCTAGGTTCCAGAGGTACTATTTACTAGGAACTTACAGGGGTATCTGAAGTTATGCCAATTATGGTACAGTTTTAGGGAAAGAGCTCTGGCACAGGGGACCTGGTTGGCCGGCACCCTGTGCAATTTCATTCAAAACCACATCATGTTTCAGGCAAAAAGGGATGGGCTAACCATGTCAAAAGAGCACTTTCTTACACACCCCCACCCCCACCAAACGAAAGAGGATGAAACTGACCTTCCCCTGGAGAGTCTTCATCTTCCAAGTGGAAGGACACTGAAAGACCATCTGCTTTAGCATGGGAAGTCCCAGGTCTGTGTTCCACTGTAAAGTCAATTCCCTGTAGGGATATGGACCACTTTAGCAGTTTGGGGGTTTCACCTTTCATTTGTTGTACCCGTCTGTGATACCTGTGGGCTGTCTGAACTAAAGAGTGAATGCCAAACCAGTATGGCCTCAACTTCTTCAGGGCCCAGACCACAGCAAAGGCTTCTCTCTCTATGAGACTCTAACGCTGTTCTCTGGGGAGTAGTCTCCAGCTTATGAAAGGTTGCAATCAGCCTGCTGTAGGTCAGTTAGGGTGCCTGATAAGAGCACTCCATCAACAGACCAATCTTTCTGATTGCTGTAGAGGAGATTAAGCAGAGGTTCACTCTCATCTTTCTATCCATCATCTGTAACTAAGAGCATGGTCACATCAGCTCTACCATAGTAGGGTTCAGGTGGGTGACATGTATAACATTTTTGGGATATTTGCAACTACCAAGGTCAACCAAATAGTTGACCTCCCCTTTTCTTTCAAGGGCAAAGGTATGGCCCACTCCACTTTTCCTGGCCGGCCCTGGAAACCACAGGCTCCAATACCCATACCGTTTGCCCTGGTTGGAACTAAACCATGGCAGTCTTTGGATCATAGGACCACACTAGCCCCAGACTCTGCTGGGGAAGGGAACTAGAGTCAAACAGGGTGTTAGGAGCCGGCTAGCATCCAACATAAACTGGTCTACACAAATGAGGCCTCTCCCACTGAAATGACCTAAATAGTGCTCAGGTGTTATGTGTATGTGAGTGTAGGCATCTCACAAACCGCTTAGGACTGTCCTCACACACCACCTGGTGTCATGCTTCATCATCGGCCGTCCCCGCCCTCTAAAAAGTAATAAGTAGTGTGAATAATTGGTGGAATTGACGGGAGGGGTATGCAATCATTGTTAATTGGAACCACCTGAATGATTTCAGGTGTCTCTGCGAGCGCCAGTATTAGTTAGTCACAAAATAGCCTGACCTGTGCCCAAGTTGTCGCTCCGGTATGTGCGGATATCAGCTGTCACAAGCGGCACTTGTATAGATCGCCTGGTGTACCCCTGATTGTAGGCGGGCCCCGCAGGTCATGAATACGTCTGACCGGAAGTGGTTCCAATTAACAATGATTGCACGCTCCTCCCGCCAATTCCACCAATTATTCACATTACTTATACCGCTCGCTCCACCAGGTTCCTTCATCACCGGGGAGGAGGGCTGGATACGACTAGGTGATGCAGTGGAAAGCGCACCTTGATGAAGTAAGGCAATTGTGTGAGAATGGCTGAAGGATGCATGTTTAGGAGTAAATACCTTCAGTTTTTTGACAAACCTTGAAGCCTCTTGTTACTTAAACATGGCTGTCTGTGCTTGAACTTTTGAGAGTTTGACTACAGGGGCTTTCCCTTTATCCCCCCTCCCATGAAGTACGTAGGGTGAAGACTGTGGGTAAGACAGGGGAGTTATATCTCTCCCCCTTGTTTTTATAACTTGTGTGTTCACGTATGATAGACACGTTTTAGACACCTAACCACATGCGCTTAAAATGTGTGGAGTGGTTCCTTCTTTTAAAATGAATGACCTAAATATCCTGATGGTTGTCTTGTGCATTTTTCCTTCTTTATTCATTCACAGTGTACAGATGACCCCAGGTAGTGGAGAGTGACAAAGGTCATCCAACGGTTGATTTCCTAACCACATTGTTGGTAAGAGTGGAGCCCTTTATAAATATAAAGATAGGTCCTGATGAATGCAATGTACCACTGCTGACACTAGGCAGAAACATGTCGACTCAATTCTACAAGGCGAGGGGGTAATAACCTTCCCCATACCGCCGTTCACTTGTTTTTAGGTACCATACAGTTACCTAATCCATTAAAATTTAGTGAGGCAATTCTAATGGTTTTTAAATTCAGTCACTCACTTTGGGCCCCCACTTAGCTTAGAAGTGCACCCCTGTCGTCAGGTGTATGTCCGCCCTAAATCAAACCAAGTTTTTAGAGGGCGAGGACGGCCGATAAAGCATGACACCAGGTGGTGTGTGAGGCCAGTCCTAAACTTTTCGTGAGATGCCTACACTCACATACACATAACACCCCTGAGCACTATTTAGGTCATTTCAGTGGGAGCAGCCTCATTTGTGTTGAACAGTCTTTGGATCATACCAGTGCTTCTGGAGCAACTGGCTGGCCAGATGGTTTTGGCTTGCTTTTTCCATGTACTCAGCCATCCTGGAGCGAAGGCCAAGCACATAATCCACTATGTTTTATTTTGGCTTTCTGAGAGGTTTTCTCCATCGTTTCTACACAAGACTCAGTGGATCTCTAACAGGATGCCCAAACAGAAGTTTAAAGGGGGAGAACCCTACTCCCTTCTGTGGTACTTCCCTTTGGCCAAAAACCAGGCATGGAAGTAAGACATTCCATCTCCTTCTGAGTCTTTAGGGAGTCCACCAATGATGCCTTTCAATGTCTGGTTAAATCTTTCAACCAGGCCATTGGTTTGTGGGTGGTACGTGGTAGTGAACTTGTACGTCACTCCATACTCCTCCCACATGTGTTTCAAGTATGCAGACATGAAGTTTGTACCTCTGTCTGATACTACCTCCTTAGGGAAACCAACCCTAAGAAAGATACCCAAGAGGGCAAAGCTGGGGCAGTGATGGACTTAAGGGGAATAGCTTCATTATACGTGGTGACATAATCCACTATCACCAGGATCAATCTGATCCCTGAGGCTGCTTGAGGGTCTAGGGGGCAGACAATGCCCCCTAGACCCTAGTACCCCATTTCAAAGGGTACTTCCAACCACTGGAAGTGAAATTTCAGAGGCCTTCAGGCGAAGATACCACTGCCTTAGCAGGAGAGACCTTTACATTATGGGACATCCCTGACCAGTAGAAGTGATTAACCTCTTCCATGCTAATGACAAGGTCAGCTCGTCATGCAGTACCACTGGACCTGTGCTTATGACGAGCTGACCTGGTCATGAACAATGGGAAAGAAGAAGGTCCAGCGCAGCAGAAAAATTCCCTGTAGCATTGACGGTGTTAACTAATCTACTCTATGTTTTATACTGACCAAGGTGCCCATCTAAGAGGATCTCATGGGTCGAAAGTGATTGAGGAACTCTCTAAACATCTGAGGTACTACCACTCTCCTGGTTGCACCAGGTTTGGGTTCTCTGGTCTTGGTGCATAGGAGCCCATCTTCCCAATAAACCCTGTGGCTTTTACGAATACCTCCCTTATCCTGTGCATAAGCTTGCTGCTTTAGGCTTTCAAGAGTGGGACAGGTTTCTTGTCCCTGGCATCGATCCTCACTAGAGGTTCTGTTCTGGGCCCACGAGCTCTGCTGTGTACGGACCAAGCTCCTCAGGCTCGGTTCTCTCTGGGGCTAACAGGACCTCTTCCTGAGAAGAGGGGTTCTGACCAGAAATCTGTTTAGAAGCTGGTCCCCCAGTCTTCTTGCCTTTTCTCTTGGAGGACTGGCCCCCTTTTTCAGGATCCAGAACCTCTTTTTCACTCTGGGCTCTGCTCTTGTTTTAACACAACTCCAGTCTGGGATCCCTAGCATTCTCTCATGGGTTTACAGTTCGACTTCAGACCCAGGGGAAGTCTCCAGGTCATTTACAAGCAGACAGCCTACAGGGGTGGACGATGTCACGGCCACTACCTTCTGACCAACTACTATCCCCCAGTCAAAAGATCCCAAAGCCAGTGGATGTATCTTGGTGACATTGTCAGCATTGGTGACTTGATAGGTCCTTCCAATCAGGTACTGCTCT
This sequence comes from Lissotriton helveticus, assembly GCF_964261635.1. Lineage (NCBI taxonomy): Eukaryota > Metazoa > Chordata > Amphibia > Caudata > Salamandridae > Lissotriton > Lissotriton helveticus. The sequence continues at coordinate 370,438,975 of NC_136060.1, forward strand.
AAGTGAACTAGTTTCTCTGTCACCATGGTGGCACTAGCCTCAGTATACCTCAGGGCCTCTCCTCTTGCTCCATTCATCAAGGGATGCTGCCTGTATTTTCTCATATTAGTGAGCCAGGCAGCACAGCATAAGCCTACCCCTCCCTCTAAAACTAGAGTTGCCTCAGTGGGGTCACTCACATGGTCAGGCCACACTTGGGATCCCATCTGGACATTAGCAACTGCATGTACTGCAGGATGGCTAAAGGCATTTTTCAAACTTTTACAGCTAGCGTCTCCAGTTGGGTGTCCCAGTGACCTACAGTCATGGCATTAAGTCATCCCTGGAGCATACCTTTGGCTGTGAAGAGTCTCTGGGTCCACACTCCTGGGCAGATTTTTGGGGCCATTAAGAAGAATCTTTGTTTTTAGGGTTGCCCTCTTTCCCATGGGAAGTGGGGCCTTTTTTGCCTCTTTCTTTTAGTCTCCCCACCAGTGGTAGTCTTGGTCACCCTCGTCTTGACCCACTGGTCTGCCGTCTTCCCCAATTCTTGAGCAGAAAGTGGACCTCTGTCTGCCAGGAATTGAGGTTGTTTCTCTTGGTGACAATAACTTAATAGATGCTCCTTCATTATCAAATTATAAAGGCCTTCAAAGTCATGTACATTATCATCTAATTAACCTCCTAGGGATTTCAGAGTAATCTACAAAATCTACCCAGGTCTGGCTCTGGGTTTTTCGAGCCTCCCTGAATCTGATCCTAAACTCCTCAGTAGTGAATCTAAAGCCCCAATTAGAGGACCCTTCAGTAGGTCATAGGATTCAGCTTCTTTCTCATTGAGGTACAAAAGGTGGGTGGTGATGGACGGAGCATCTGAATCAATCAAACACTCACACCCAGTCAAAAGATCTGGGTTTAATCCATCACCGTTCTTTAGCCCACTCTGCCACCCCAGTTCAGACATGGCTATATGCAAATCAGTCTGACCCTGTGCCTCATGGGAACAGTCCAGCCCGAACTGCCAAGCCAGGTCTTCCCTGGACCGGAAACAAGCTTCCGAGGACCAGTTTCAGGCATTCCAGCCGTCTTCAGCCCGGCTTGCTTGAATCCAGTGGCAAAGTGAGCAAGGGACTCACGTCTGAGCATACCCTGCCACACTTATGGCGGCCAAAAGCGGTACAAAAGGGGGGTGGTGATGGACGGAGCATCTGAATCAATCAAACACTCACACCCAGTCAAAAGATCTGGGTTTAATCCATCACCGTTCTTTAGCCCACTCTGCCACCCCAGTTCAGACATGGCTATATGCAAATCAGTCTGACCCTGTGCCTCATGGGAACAGTCCAGCCCGAACTGCCAAGCCATGTCTTCCCTGGACTGGAAACAAGCTTCCGAGGACCGGTTTCTGGCATTCCAGCCGTCTTCAGCCCGGCTTGCTTGAATCCAGTGGCAAAGTGAGCAAGGGACTCACGTCTGAGCATACCCTGCCACACTTATGGCGGCCAAAAGCAGTACAAAAGGGGGGTGGTGATGGACGGAGCATCTGAATCAATCAAACACTCACACCCAGTCAAAAGATCTGGGTTTAATCCATCACCGTTCTTTAGCCCACTCTGCCACCCCAGTTCAGACATGGCTATATGCAAATCAGTCTGACCCTGGGCCTCATGGGAACAGTCCAGCCCGAACTGCCAAGCCATGTCTTCCCTGGACCGGAAACAAGCTTCCGAGGACCGGTTTCTGGCATTCCAGCCGTCTTCAGTCCGGCTTGCTTGAATCCAGTGGCAAAGTGAGTAAGGGACTCACGTCTGAGCATACCCTGCCACACTTATGGCGGCCAAAAGCGGTACAAAAGCCAGGAGTCTATCCCTGCACTTTCCTGAGAACACTTCCCACAGGATAGCTCCAAAGCTTCTTGTGGACCAGTCTGCCAAACAAGCTCTTTCAAAAGCAATGAACCACTTACTGATATCATCACCCTTAAAGTATTTTGGGACAATCCTTTGGGGATTTTAAGTTCAAAAGAACCTTCTTGTTCCCTATTTATTATTTTGCTGCCACCAGAGATGGGTCCTAAGCCCATCTCAACTCTTTCTTTTTCTATGGCATGAAGTTTAGCCTCTAAAGCTATCCTCTTGGCCGGTTTCGGCAGATCTGCATCTTCAGTATCTGCCTCTTCTCGAATACTGCTGGGGTCACTTCCAGTGGTGTTGCTTTCTGAGGGGTAGTGATAGACTCAGCATCCTCCTCTACCTCTTGAGATTCATCATACTCTTTCTTACCCAATGGGGTACGTTTTACTTGCCAGAGGCTTGTCATTCTCTGCCAGCAACTGCTGCAGATCGGCTTTTGTGGGTTTAGGACCCATGGCAAGTTTCCATGCCTTGCACAGCTCTTTGAGTTGTGGAACTCTTGGATGTGCATAGGGGGCAAATTGAGCTCCTTGGAGGTCCCTGGGTTCTAAGACATGGTGTTTAAATTAGTTGGGAACTTATTAAGAACGTACAAAAATGCTAAGGACTGCTAAGGACCTAACTACTTTCCTGCCATTTTCTAATCAGTGGGGGCTGGTTGGAGGGTGGCTTAACCATGGCCCTAACACTAGTTTTACGTAAATTTAGGATTTCCTCTTGTCAAATCACTTATTAATCAAGTGGTATAGCAGATGACAAATCTTGAACCCCACGAATGCACCACCAATGTGGGAAGCTGGCACTTTAAGTGATATACCACTAGGTGATTTTATCGAGTATAGAGTCCAGTGATTATCCCAGAACTCTACAGGGCTCAATGTAATACCAAAGTACACTATTTGTGATAGTGTGGCCGAGCAGCCTTAGGCCTAACCCAGAGGTGTTTAAGACATTTATTATACACACAATGACCAATATATGGTACACATCTCAAAAAAGAGATCCAAACCAATTTTATAAAAATAAGCTTATTTCAAGATTAGTAAGTACGTTTTAAACTAAAAATACTTTTCACTTTTAAAAGTAGACACTTATTGCAATTTTTCAGTTGAGCAAAGTTAACCTATGGGAGGAAAACAAGAATACAATTTCAAAGGTAAGTACACAACTTACAAATCCAGTCTTCTGGGTTTCAGGTCAACAGCAGGCAAGGTTCAAATTAGTACCAAGAGTGCACCAGCAGCGGCTTAGTGGCGGCCAGGTGCAGAAGTTAAATTCAGGGGTCGGGAGCCCACTGTTAACCAATGGAGACTGAGGGTGATCGAAGTTGCGCTGCTCACAGGTAAGTAAAGCAGTGTCAGGGGTCAATATCCAGGAGTTAAGGTAAGCATAGTAGGGCCACATGGCAGCACCAAACTTACACCCCCAGCGGCACAGATGCGGCTGGGTGCAGAGTGCAAACACAGCGCTGGGCGCCCAATGCAGATCAATAGGGGAGATCGATTTAGGAAAAAGGATACAGGCTTGGGCCAGAAGGCTGAATGAAGAAAACCCAGAGATGCCCAGGTAAGTTCTTATGTTAGGTGATGTAGGGACACCATTCATCAAGCTCCCAAGGCCAAGGTGTTTCGGGTGCAAGGGCATTGTTTGGTGTCTTGAACAACTTACCGGGCAGGTCGCGTTCAGAGGGAGTCTTCGGATTGAGGCTGCAGGCGTCAAAGTAGAGTCTGGCAGGGGTCAGCTCATGGTGGACTGACTTAGAATCGGTAGGGAACCTTCGCAGGACCGGTAGGCCACTTGGACTGGGGCCGTGGGTGCCGGGTGCAGAGGTGGGTCCGGAGGCGGTTTTGTAGTTTCTCAGGGCAGAGCTTTTCGTTTATTATTTTTTTTAACAAACTTTGCTGAGTTTTGCAGCAGAAGACCCCAAAGGGTCACATATAGACAAAGGATTCGGTAGGATGGATCCCTCAACCATACAAAACAGAGTCATATGCACAGAAACTCTAGTATACCCCCCACTCACCACAACATAGCAGTTAGAATCTTATACAGCTGTATATCTCTATCTCGATGTATTGTATTGTCTTGTACATTGTGGCCATATTGTTGAATCTCATTGTCCGAAGGGAGGCTAGCCGCACAAACCAACACCAGGAATACGCCCCTGTAGTTTGCCCATCGCTGCCAAATTTTCAAATGTTTTTAGGGGCCTCCTCTGGCCTGGAACAGCTTTTTCCAACCCCGTACAAATGTTCATCCCACGCTTCCATGACCCCACGGACGGTGACGTGGTGGCAATCACAGTCTAGCTATGCCTCTCTTCGCCAATGTGAGCCCCAGGAGCAAAAGGTTGAGTTTGTACCGGTTCCCCCCGATTCCGTCTGTATTATGAAGAAGAAGTTGTTTTGGGGTGCGTGGGGCATCCCAAGCCGGGACATCCAAAGCCAGGACCTCACACCAACAGGACACCACCCCCCTGCAGATTGGGGCCAGTACACTACAGGTCAATACAGTGTGGAAGAGCTCTTCAGTTTTAAAGTTGGTTTCTTCTTGGACAGGTTGCTCTCCACGGGTGCTTCTTGGTCTTTATAGAAGGCAGGCAGTCCTCCCAGGATTTTGGAGGTCACTGGGCCCGCAGGACGAGTCAACTTTTGTAGCGAGGGCGAAAGGCAGCAGACAGACTGGTAGGGCTTGCGCCGAGTCAGTCACTTGTCTTTCCTCTTTCTTGCTGGGGTGGCTCTTTATTTATTTTCAAAGTTTTATATAGCGCTGGCTAGACCCGGAGGTATCAGAGCACTTTACATGAGCATCAGATCATAGTTACAGTTTACATCATTACAAAGGTTACACAGTTCTTAGAGCATGGCAACATAGTTACATGTAAAGTCAAGATAAACAATAAGCACAAATACGAAAGGGGAAAAGCAGGCAAGGAAGCAGGCAAGGTGAGAGATTCAGGGGAGGGGTGGTTGGAGCACGGGAAGTAGAGGGCGGGAAAGGGGACGGGGTGGTGAGAGACACAGCATGGAAAGAGGAGGAGAAGGGTGATGGGGACACAAACCGGTAGACGAGTCAAGGCAACGTCCAAATTCCAGTAAGCTGTGATCCCAGGGCAGACAAGGGGAGAGATTCAGGGGAGAGAGGATAGGAGCTAGGGAAGAGACAATAAGGAGAGACGAAAAGAAGTCAGCCTAAAGACCGACTGGGTAGGTGACGACCAAGGAGGGAATCCACGGACCATCTCCCCTATAGCTAAACCAAGTAGCTCCATCGGGCGTCAGACAAAATAGTTCAGTCTCAATACATTGAGAGAGGAGGGAAGGAGAGACATAAATAGAGGGAGGATGCGGTAGGAGACGACAGGAGAGACGAAAGGAAGTGTAACAATGTGGTTCAACAATATACCAGAAAAGATCAACAAGGAAACATTATATCAAACAATCAGTAATACAATTAGGGGAGGAGAGAAAGGAGAGAGAAAGTAGTGGTTGGTAGGGGAGGCGAGAGAGTGAGGATAAGGGAAGAAATAACCGTAGAGACGAAAGGAAGTCTGCCTAAAAACCAACTGGGTAGGTGACGACCAAGGAGGGAATCCACGGCCCATCTCCCCTATAGCTAAAACCAGGTAGCTCCATCGGGCATCATGCAAAATAGTTCAGTCTCAAGAGGCGAGGGAAGAGGCTTACAGAAAAACAGGGTGGGGACAAAGGGCAGGGGCATGCGAGGGCAGAGGACAGAAGCTGGAAAGAGTAGGGGCGGAGGGGGGGGGGAGGGTTGGGGGAAGTGGGAGCGGGAAGGTATGGGGAGACACGGGTGCGTTAGTCCGAAGTCCGGCTGGGTAGGTGATAGTCAAAGGAGGGAGCCCAAAGTCAATCTCCCCCAAAGCTCGCGAGGTAGATCCATCGGGCATCATACAAAAGTATGCAGGTGGCCCCTCAATTCGTATGCCCCAAGTCCTGCAGTAGAGCTCCAGTCTGCACTATGTAGGTGGCGTAGTGCGCCCGCAGTTCGCCAGCACCCCAGCGGGGCCCGTTCCATCGCGCCGCCAGCCGTGCTTTCAGGGGGTGTCCTTATGTCACAGTTGCTGCCCGTCTAGGTCGCCGTCCATCCCCGCACGGGGGGGGGGGGCCCACAGAGGATGGCGGAAGCGCTCGTCCCGGCAATCCCCCTGAGGCCAGCCACGAAGAACGCAGGAACCGTGACACTCTAGTGCTTCTTGCCCGGGGTAGGGGTAGCCTAGGCACCCACTCGTTACATCTGTGAGGGGGGCGGCTGCCCGGTGTTAGCCTGATCGCTGTGCCCGGGCCGCCATGTTGGAGTCAGGCGAGGGTAGTTCGCAATTTGCCCCCCCCCCCCCGAGCGTCCTGACTAGACATAAGGGGGGGTGGGGAGGGGGGGGGGGGGGGGGAGTACGCGGGAGCAGTGGGGGGGGGGGGGGGGGTATTATGCGCCGCTCACCTTCTGGAGCACCGTGCTCCGAGCCTCCGGGGTCGGCCGGTCGAGGGACGCTAGCACCGTCACTGTGCCAGCGCCATTTTAAGATCAGGCACCCCCGGCGCGAAAACTATGCCGGTCAAAGGTCCGCTGGAGGGCGGGGGCCCGTGTCACCAGTCCCTGAATCCGCCCCCGCTGAATGCCGGAGAAGGTCACCGGCGCCGTCGAGGGTGTACAGCCCCACGGTGACGCCGCCGCTGTTGAGGTGCCGTCGTCAGGCTTCGGCTGCTCGCGGACCCCCGCCGGTGTATGGCGGGTGCGCAGTGGTTGGCGGTAAGGGATGCAGAGTCGGCGCCTCGCTCTGCCCGGGTACAGGGTGTTCGCTGGGCTCACTCGTAGACGGAGATCGCCTGGCCCGTCGCGTCGCAGAGAGGTAGTCCATGGTAATGACTGGTAGCCGGCTAAACAAAAAATAACTGTGGGTCAAACCGGATGTGTCTATTTATGAGGTGTGTCGAAGTGCCTGAGTGTGTGTTGAAACATATGTTAGAGCAACACACAACCAAGTATCGCACTCGGAGGGAAGATGTCCATCAGTTTATCGTCCTTTACCGCCCAGTCATCATTTGAAAACCTTTCCCAAGGTGTGTAAACCAAGTTGCTGCCACTTCAACAAGGAAAGGGAAGTGTGCGGTGAAGGAGGGAGTCGTCACTTGGTAACTGACGAGCAGTGCAAGAAAAAGTTGGTGGAAAACAAAAGAAGAAAGAGAGAAAAGTGCTCTAAGTTAAAATTGGATAACGAACGCTGGTTAACTTTATTCTGGTGCCGTTCATTTCCAAGGTTAAAAAGCAAAAAGGCAAATAAGTGCAACACAACCAGTGAGTAACTTTACTAATCACTGGTTAATCATGATGGTCGACATGTTTCTGCGGTTTATAGACCACTAAGTATCACCCGCTTCATCAGGACCTATACTGTGTGCTACTGCTCAATGTATGATAAAATAAAGTATTTGATACAGATACCGATATCACCTGATCAAAACTTGGTAGTCCTCCTAAGTATGTAGGGGAGGTCCAGGTTAGGAGTCATCAAGACACAACAACACAAATAAAAAGACACATACAAAGATAAAAACGACATTAACGCAATTAATGTAAGTCATTTATCATTGTCAAATCATGTTATGGCGTTCTTGTTGAGTCAATTACCAAACACTCTTCGACTCTAATCCTCTCGCTCACCTTTAGGGCAAGAGGAATGTGCCGCTCCTCGCCTGGCTACAGCTCAGGAAGATAGTGCACCGCTCTAGAATATAGAGGAAAATGGGATGTAGAATCATAAAAAACCAACTGCGAGTGCCTGACATGTGGGCGCCACCACCAGTTGAAAATAGAGATATACCAGCCAACTTCAATAAATCTGGTCTCAAGGGCATGAGGTCTATCACCAATACTCATTGAAGCAGAGAGGTGAATGACCACGTGTTTTAGCAGCTTATATCGTTTAGCAGATTCGGTTAATTGCACTACAATAAATGCGTGTATAGTATTGAGATTGAAAGACACCGAGAAATCTCTCTTACATTCTGAAAGGTTAGTATTAGAAGCTCGATCCCCCTCCGAGTCTATATCTCTCTCACGATCTATTATTGTTATGTATATAGCTTTGGTAGCAGGGTACCCCGTTGTGCTATATGTTCACTGAAATGGACTTGGTCACTGTCACACGCGCGCTCGTTTTTTTGGAGAACCGGAGGTCAGACTCGCTATCGATTTTAACCTTGAGGTCCCAACACGGATGGACTTATTCTGCGCACATAAGCCGCGCTCGTTGTTAAATGAACGGGCAAGCCGCGCTCGTTGTTAAATGAACGGGCAATCAAATCTAGAGTCCTAGGCTTACCTATCCGTCGGTACACTCGGCAGTCATCTGTGCTGCTCGGGGAGGTAACGGATAGCATGGATCGCCGGTATTAGTTTGTTTTAGGAAGTCGCGATCACGTGACGTAGGTGCCGCGTCACGTGTAGGCGACTAGGTATGCCGGGAAACGTAGTTTATTCACCCGGGACAATGTTAAAATATTCCTATTGCGGAAAATATTTTTTTAATTTGTACTACGATGGAACCCAGGAGAATACCAATTAAATATATGTATATACATATGTCTGGGAGAGAGCTCATAGTAGCTTGCTTATAAAGTGTCATAGAACAGAGGCCAGTCGATTCAGTTTTTTTGGCACATCAAGGCTCGTGTGGGATGTAGGTTTTAAACTATACAGGTTACTGGTCACAGTTTTAAATACATGCTCAAGTGTGTACCAATGAGCATGCTATACAGTGATGAGACAAATAAATCACATCCTGGGAATCAAACAGGTAGTGTATCCTGAGTGACTATGACAAAGTGGTTTCATCAGAGATTGTAGGCTGTAGTTGGAAGGGACACTGTAAATTACAGGGACATCCAAGGAATGTCCTCATTAAGGCCATCCTTATCCGTGTTGAGTTTATAAACCCATTTCTGTTCGATCCTGAAGAGGTATTTGGAAACATCAGTGATTTGAGTGGGAATATGAGGTTGCTCCAATACTGTCCATTGGAAATCAGTATGTTTGTGATTGACTTCTATGAAGTGATTGGTGAGCCGAGTTGCCTGTTTTTTACAGCGTATAGTACTTTTATGCTTGGAAATCCTCGTTTTTATTTTCCTAGTTGTCATTCCCACATACCTAAGGGAACACGGGCAGGTGATTAAGTAAATCAAGTTACTGCTATTGCAGTTTGTGAAGCGCCTTTGTTCCCATGGTCTGTTTGTTCCAATATCAATACTAGTGGATTTTTGGGTTTGAGGACATGCAGCGCAGTTACCACACGGGTGGTGTCCCGTCACTGCAGGCATGTCCCATAGTGTCCCGATTTGCCGAGTGTTCTCAATCCTAGGCCGTGTGTGGACCAGTTGGTCTCTAATGCTGGTGCCTCTCTTGAAGGCAAAGAGAGGTTGTTTTAACTGATCCCGGCCTGTATTTAGGATCTTCCAATGTTTGCGGATGATCTGTTGGATGGCATTAGATCTTGTGCTGAATGTATTCACACATGTTATCCTGTCACTCTGCTCTTTGGGGAAGGCCGGTTCCAGTAGGGCTTCCCGGTTGTTGTTGGCAGCCCTCTTTTTTGAGGTTCGGATCAGTTTCCTCGGGTATTTCCTTTCAAGCAATTTTTCTTCAAGTTCCTTGGCATGCTTGTTAAAGGTCTCCTTGGTTGAACAGTTTCGTTGAACACGTAAAAATTGTCCAAAAGGGAGATTGTCCCGGAGAGATTTGGGATGGCAGCTACCATATTCTAAGAGCGAATTGCGAGCCATTGGGTTTCTTATATAGCTCAGATCTCAGTCCTCCTGGACATCCAGTTATTAATAAGTCCAGGAAAGCCAGTGAATGGTGGTCATATTCAATGGTGAACTTAAGGAAATTGTTACAGTTGTTCAACCAGCTATGGAACTCCATGAGATCATGCACATTGCCACGCCATATAACCAAGATATCATCTATATATCTTTTCCAAACCCGTACAGATGGTAGATACGGGTTTGTGATGTTAAGTGCGTGGTCTTGTTCAAACTTATGCATGTAGACGTTCGCCAGGCTCGGCGCGAAAATGCTGCCCATGCTGGTGCCCGACATCTGTAAATAGTAGTTATCCTCAAATTGAAAGAAATTGTCTTTCATTGCTATTGAGGCAAGATCCATAATGAAGGAGACTGGCGTGATTGAGTCGTGATCACTCGCATTCAGAAGTTGCTCAATAACCTCCAGGGTCTCGTCCTGTGGAATCGAGGTGTAAAGCGATTCCACATCAAAAGACACCAATATGTCTGATGTAGGATCGAATTCAATTTCTGGCAAGAGCCTCAGCACGTCTTTGGTATCTTGTAGATAAGATGGCATGGTCCGTACCATAGGTCTCAAAAAAACATCCACAAAGGATGAAAGGGGTTCCATTAATGAGCCGATGCCTGATATTTTCGGCCGGCCCGGTGGAGGTCTCTGTTGCTTATGTATCTTAGGTAAGATATAAAAATAAGGCATCGTAGGGTGTGTTCTACGCAAATAGCTCCCTTCATTCGGGGTTATCCATCCTTCTGAGAGGGCCTCCTCTATCAGATGACCAATCTTGGTTGTCAGTCTAGATGTTGGGTCTTCTGATAAGCGGCGATAAGAACATTTGTCGCTCAGGTGTTTAGAACACTCTGCTCTGTAAGTTGTTGTATCAAGCAAGACAGTCACTCCACCCTTGTCAGCTGGTTTTATAGTAATAAGGGGGTCTTTTGACAGATCTTGTAGTGCCTGCTGTTCAGCTTTGGTGATGTTGACAAACGGTTTCTGTTTTTCCTTAAATAAGTTTTGTACGTCATATGTGACTGCTTCTTCGAAAGTGATCACTTTCGCTGGAACTGTAGAGCTTAGAGGAGTAAAAGTTGATGCATTCCTCAATCCTGTATTCTGTACATTGGCAGTGTTCTCTACATTATCTTCCATCCTGTTCTTTTCAAAGAAGAAATGAAGCCGTATCTTACGGAAGAATTTAGAAATCTCTACCTGAGTTTGAAAAACATCTCCAGGAGTGGTAGACACAAAACCAAGGCCGCGATTGAGCACTTTCTCCTCTATGGGGGTCAGCACTCGTGAGCTCAGATTGACTACGAGCCCTTCTCCGTGTTCATGCTCGTGCTCGCCTGGTCCTGTGGAATTTTCTTCCCACTCCGTAGGTCCATCGATTGGGGTGGCAGGTTCCACTGTACTTGATTCTGCGCGGCACGTCTCCTGCCGCGGGGTCTCCCTTGGCCAAACACTAAAAAAGGAGTCATATTTTGACCTTGTGGAAACCGGGCAGGGCCATATGGCCCTATTTGATGTCCAAAAGGGAATTGGCCTGGAGCCCAGGGATTTGGGGTCCACCAAGGATTAAATTGTCCTTGGTTAAAGTTGTTCCCCCTTCTCTGTCTTCTATTACCTCTCCCCCGGTTGGTATACATTTGAGGGCCTTGGTTAGAAGAGTCCGAATCACTGGAAAGGTTTTCTGACGTGGAGGTACCATAAGTTGAGCCGCCTTTTCTCCCATTTCTGTTGTATGGTGCAGGTGTATATGTTGCACTCGTATAGGGATAGATTTTTTCTTTTGAAAATTTGGCTAAGTCTTTTTTACACTTCTCCAACTTGGAGAACAGGACAGACCAGCCATCATCTAGTCTAAGATTCTTCTCTTAAAAAAAAGAGTCATTCACGCATCTGTATTCACGGTATTTCGATGGCGGAATACCCGAGAGGGAATGGTGCCCCTACAGGCTTAATAGTTAGCAACGCCCCTAGACTATTTCTGGACGATAAGGATTTCATCAGAGATTGGTATCTTATTGCTTGGAAGTGCACGCGAGACTGGCTGGTTTTAATCATAAAAACTGCTAAAAAAGCTGCTGACAAAATTATGATTGAGATCCAGATATTAGAGGGCCAGATAAAAACAACGCTGTCATCCAAAATTTTCTCGAAGCAACAAGATGAAAATAACAAGACAAACAAAGAATTTAAAGACTCTGTCCTGTTCTCCAAGTTGGAGAAGTGTAAAAAAGACTTAGCCAAATTTTCTAAAGAAAAAATCTATCCCTATACGAGTGCAACATATACACCTGCACCACACAACAGAAATGGGAGAAAAGGCGGCTCAACTTATGGTACCTCCACGTCAGAAGACCTTTCCAGTGATTCGGACTCTTCTAACCAAGGCCCTCAAATGTATACCAACCGGGGGAGAGGTAATAGAAGACAGAGAAGGGGGAACAACTTTAACCAAGGACAATTTAATCCTTGGTGGACCCCAAATCCCTGGGCTCCAGGCCAATTCCCTTTTGGACATCAAATAGGGCCATATGGCCCTGCCCAGTTTCCACAAGGTCAAAATATGACTCCTTTTTTAGGGTTTGGCCAAGGGAGACCCCGCGGCAGGAGACGTGCCGCGCAGAATCAAGTACAGTGGAACCTGCCACCCCAATCGATGGACCTACGGAGTGGGAAGAAAATTCCACAGGACCAGACTGACTGATTTGTCTAGGATTTTTTTTGAAGCCTTCACACTGGCCCCTAAAAAGTTGACCATGAACTGCTGCAGTGAGTCTCAGTGACCTGTCATATCCCCGTAAGAGTTCAGTGGCGCTCATTGATTTCATAATGGTGGCAGATGTGCCAAAACCTTCCTTTCCACGGAATCCAAGTATTTACTTTCCTTGCGGGTAAAGTAGAAGAAGCAGTAGTGGCATTAAGTTGGGGAGCAGCTGACAATACTGGAATGGGAGGAGGATCCATGCTGAGGAACAATGGCTGCTAGTCTGGCAACCTGTATTTCTTTTGAAGATGTAAGGGTGCTGCCTTGACAGAGGCTAGAGTCAAAAATAGTTCCATGGTAGACTCAAGGAGATCTGGAACCAATGGTAATGAAGGACTTGAAATGCAAAATTAGTGTAAGGTCTCTAACACATCAGATGTTGTTGGAAGAAGGACATTTAGTCTATTTGCCCATATCAGAAGATCTTCCTGAAAAGTATTAATGTTGTCCACATGAGATATCGTTACTGAAGGAGAGTCAATTAGTGTAGGAGAGTATCTTCCTGTAGATGTAGACGAATAGTAGACCCCTGACCATTATGATGGGGATGTGGAATCCAGTCGGTGTTGTGAATATGAACGTCTTGGTGATCTTGATCAAAATAAGCTACAGGAAGTTCCCAACTTTGACCCATACTTATGGCAAGGTCTAGAATGTCGTGATGGTGACTTGGAACGTCTTGGCGGGCCTCAAAAGAACAGATGCGTGTTGAGGGTCTTGTGGAACCCTTGAAGAAGCTGTAGGCATATGAAGCTCAGCAGGATTTGCTAGTGGTGGGGTCATCAGAGGTGGGGGAGGAGGTGCCGCTGTTGACAGAAGAGAAGGCGAGTCCGGTATTAAGTGTAGATCAGATGATGTACATTATGAACACACCCTGGAATACTCCAGAGCCAGATTCAGGGGAAAGTTTTTTTGCCTTCATTCTTGAAGGCCACTCTACCATCTTCTTTACCGCAATGTAAGAGTGTCTGAACGTTGAATGATATCTCCACATGGATCGTTCCCTTCCAAACTCTGTCCTAGCCCATGACAGAAAGCATGTTTGTGCTGTGCATCTCCTCAATGTTGAACAGGGGATGTAGTTTCTTACCTGGACTACTCCGTTTGGATCTCCCCCTGCTAGAGTCCTCAGAGTGTTAGATGAGCACTGCTTGTCCACCCTCAGATCTTTCCCCAGAAATGGATACCTGCTTCTTTTGCCTTTCTTCATGGCCATGTAGGTGAATCTGGTCATACCCTCTCAAGATGCACCTGGAGAAGCAGTTGTAGTGATGACTTTTTCTGGGGTTACAAGATTCTGGCATGCTTAGCCTACAGATCCTATGGGGATCTGTTTTCTGCCATATTCTGGACATTTCACAAAAAGAGATGGCATTTTTCTGATAAAAGAAAAGTGTTTCAGTCAGGAAAAATACACTTAGCCCAAATGGATGTTGAGTTAACCAATTTCAAAATGATTTGAAAGGTTTTTGTAAGGAAAAACCCCTTAAAAAGGAAAAGCTCAAAGATCCAATATCCTGTGAGCAGAAGCCAGAAAAATAACCGAGTTAACTGCCACCTACAGGGCATGATAGGACAACAGAGGCCTTGGTGCCCATAAAGGTGCACAGTTCATTTTCACTCTGACATAGCTGAAGCCTACAGAGCTACCTTGCCCTGTCCTTCCCTTTCATTCACTTTAAAAAGAAATAAAAATAATTTGTGAAGGATGTTTTTAAAATGTCACTTCCCCTTACTTTCTAGTGACATTTTAAGATTTTACGTATTTTCTAAGCTTTAAAGTAAATTATTGGAATCAACAGTAAAGCCTTTTAAAGCTGATACAGCTATTTCACACGTCTATCCTGGCCTTCCCAAAGTAAGGCGAAGGTGAAACATAAGATTGACTTTAGAAAAAAGTGCTATCCAATCTCTGCATGTGGATGGGATTATTCAGTGATCATGATTATCAATTGAGACCCCCCCCCTCCAGAGGGAAAAATTAACTTCCCAAATCTTTTCCTTTTATAGTTGAACATCATCACTATTTTACACTATTGCAACAGGGTTACAAAGGATGTAGACAATTTAATTATTGTGGACTGATCAATAAGAATATGCAAAATATTCTCCAGATGCCCTGCAAAACGTATATAATAAATTAAAGCAACAATGGTTTGTGAGGGGCATAGGGAGACCAGAGAGCAACTTGCAGGTTTCCAGAACATGGAGGGGTCTGAGAAAATACACACACAGTACTTGTGACCTAGTTGGGTGTCTAATTCTTCTCCAATTGCTCATTATCAAAATGTGATGATTTTTCTCAGCCATCTCGAGAGAACATCTGCAGAGAACCAATGCAACAGATGTGCAGGTTTACAAACCCAGACAAACAATGACTTCCACAAATACAACCAGAGAGTCTTTCCAATTAAAATCTTATGAATGATCCTTCCAGTGGCTTAATAAAGTCTTGAAATAACATGGAGCAGCATAGATTGGCAATGAAGTAATTCAACTGCATGTACAATCACAATGCTTTAACAAATCTATTTGCAGCTATTGTCACAATTTATCACACTATGTTCCTTTCTTCTCTTAAACATAACTCTGTTTCGCTCTTATTGCACAAATCGATCCTATTCACTATCATGAGCTACCTCTTGCTCCTCCCCCAAACTATAACTGAGCAAGGTTCGCCCTGAATCTCACCCCTCTTCTCCCTCATCCTTTTTTGTATTCCAGCTTCCAGCTTGTATTGTCCTTTAGGACCAGCAATGCTAGCATCATCATTCATTGTAATCTTTCTTTCATCACATCTCACATTTAATTACCCTTTGCTACCTCCCCTATTCTTCTGCTTTCTTAGTTTGTTTCCAAACAAATCCATGGGATAGCCCACACTCCATCAGTAGTCTCCCATACTCCTTTTCGTCTCTGCCAGCACTCGTCACTGTCTCAAATTCTCACCACCTTGATGAACCTCGTAATGTCTCCTTCAAGATGTTCATTCTTCCCAAGCCATTTATTTTTCCATAATCATATGACACTATTCCAGCTTTTCCTTTAACATGCCATTTGTAGAATGTGTCACAGGAGTACTCAAGTAATTCTAGCAACTGTTGTATGTAAAGGAATGTATGTGTTTAACAAAATCAAGTAAATAAAACAGAGAAAAGGTTAATCTCACAAGATAGGGGTCAATAAAATTAGCAATAATGTCAAAAAATTATCACTTACAATGGTCATTTACATTCATCATACCATCACACATTAATCAAAGGCCAATAAGGTGAATTTAAGCTAATATATTACAAACTTGGGAGGAAGCAGAGATAACACAGATTCGGACATCACCATTGACTTTTCAGGGCAACCAACTGATGTTCTGAGAAACGAACCCCGTACTGAAGCAACCTGAGTACCATAAAATTCAAATGGATCACTGAAAGCAAATCCAACTAGCTCATACTGGGTGCATGTTGGCAAATTAAAGAAATGAATATAAGGGAAACCTAGAAAGACTAGTTACTAGAATAAGTATGGCACATGAACTCAATGGTCGAATCTTTAGTGAGGAAGAAGGTTAAGATACATTTGCATTCTTTTTGTTTATACTGATGCATCGATACATTCATAACCAGACTGCTGTTTGGATTAATATGCTACTTAGCCTATGCTGTGCTAGAGGAAAACACCTACTTGCTCCCATTTTTTGGAGGTTACTAATGCATGCTGTAATACATTTCTAGTCAATATGAACAAGAAATATAGGTGTTCCCATTAGATATTCCACAACTTTGATGATACTTGAGAATGGTACAGGGAAAACAAAAGTACAATTTTCATTAATTACCTGAAGTTGCTGTTCCTTGAACATGTCTGGGTGAGGCGCGTTCAGGATATCATCAGCCAGTTGTGCCTGACTATCAATGTTAACTGGTGTTGTTGCCTTGCTGCATAAATACTTGCTGAATATCTCACGAGCACGAAATGAAAGCTACAAAACAAAAGTCACTTTTATATTCTAACACAATGTGCAAACCAGGCCTCAAAATATATGCATTTTGACTCCTATTTGATTTGTCTGAAACATTTCAGCAATAAGAACATTTATTTTGGAACTTCTCTTACTAAAATCCCAAATGGGAAATATCACTCTGAAAACACCAGATTAGTGAATCTCCTACTCAGATAAACACCAAATGGTGAAAAACTATCTTCAGTGAAACCAGAAGATTTCTGTAGCAAAATAAATGAGAACCTGGACTGAATACCATGTCCAATATACATATAATAAAAATAAATAAATACCCCTCTTACAATTTTTAACCGAAGAAGAGTCACACAATATGTGCAGTGTGGGGGACAGGACTCAGGGTCAAAGCAACAAAGTTACAGATAATAAAACATTAAGGAAAGGGGGGGGGGGGCAAAAGCATGAAAAGAGGGGTGAGGACAAGGAGTAGAGCAAAGGTGTGCATGGGCTGGGGGTGGAGGGGTGCACAGAGAAGAGAGTTCCAAGACTGCAAGGATAAAGCAGAGGAAGGCCATCAGAGGCGGAGGAGCGTGAAAGAGAAAAGTGTGATTCGGAAATTGTAGTGAGGTTTATGGACCCATTTAAGAGTTTAAAAAGGGACTAAAGAAAATGTACGCCTGGGTACCAACCACCTGGAAACAACCAGAGAAGGAATTCGGAGAACAAACTTACTGAACTATGATTGCGGAAGCTGCACAAGAAAAGTTATGAGCACCAAAGATACAGCAACAAGCTGCACATGGAACAGTCTTGGTCTCTCAACAGAAGGTTTCACTAGTTATAACAGGTCTTTAAATTAAGCTCAATACGAAGCAAACCAAATATTTCAGTGAGGCATCTGGAACTACAAATTAATTAATCTGGTATTCAGAATATAGGTGTAGGAAAGAGACCCTTTTTGCATGGTTACCCCCTAACTTTTTACCACAGGGGATTTGAAGAGGGATGGCTGATCTGTCAACCGCAGGAAGCTCAGATGGCAGAAAGATAGCCCTTTAAGGTGCCCATTGCAGAAACCTGCTGGGCAAGAGAAAAGGGAGCAGAAAGAGGGTCAACTTACTTTTCTGCACACCATGCCACTTACTTAGCCCAGCACCAGGCGTAACTCTTCTTGGTGGAGGGATACCTGCCTGCCAAGATAAAATTGTAGACTTAAGGCGGTAGGTCGAAAGCCGCC
Organism: Lissotriton helveticus; assembly: GCF_964261635.1. Lineage (NCBI taxonomy): Eukaryota > Metazoa > Chordata > Amphibia > Caudata > Salamandridae > Lissotriton > Lissotriton helveticus. The sequence goes on from NC_136060.1 coordinate 370,456,656, forward strand.
AACTGCTGCAGCTCAATTTCCACGTATGAAGGCAGAGTGTTGGCGGGTTCAGATGAACAACCCTCACCTGCTGCTGGGACAGAAGATCCTCCTGGAGGGGCAGCCAATTCGGAGGACTGATGGCTTTGCTCAACAGCTCGTGATACCAAACTCTCCGAGCCCAGTCCGGAGCCCCAAGGATGATTTGGGCCCAGTCTTTCCTGATCTTCATGAGAACTCTGGGCAGAAGTGGTATAGGCGGAAAGGCATACAGGAGGCCTGTTCTCCACTCAAGTCGAAAAGCGCTTCAGAGCTAGAGAAATCTTAAACTCCAGCACACAGAACTACTGACATTACACATTCTCAGCAGTGTCAAACAGATCTAACTAAGGCTCTCCTAACTGCTGAAAGAGACCATGCACTACCTTCAGATGCTGACACCATATGTGATCCACTAGGCATCTTCAGCTGAATTTGTCCAGTCTGGTGCTCAGAGTCTGCCAAGTGTTGGCCAAAAAGGAGCATGGCAAGCTGAAAGTGCTCGTGGCTCACAACGAAGCAAAGGTATAGTCTGTGGGCAGGCACGATGGGAATGTGGAAATATGTGTCCTGCAAGTCCAACAACATCATCCAATCTCTCGGTTCCAGGGCAGACCGTACTTGGGCGAACGTGATGTTAAAAATAGCAATATGTATGTACATAAGCGGCGTTCATTTGTGTTCACAATACCCCTTGGTGTAAAGAGAATGGATATCGCTAAGACTCTGACGGTGCTGTCCCACTGGCGTAGCACACACGCACACGACAGCCATTTTAGGTACCATGGTCTCCCTGTCCACGATCGCTCATCAGCGCGCTTCCCTGACCCTGCAAGCGTTCCCCATGCACCCTGACTGCCCCGCTCTCTCATGCGCGAGTCATGAGCCCTCCCCTCCCGCATGACTCTGTCCCTAAGAATCGCGTCCCGCGCCTGACCGACACCTCCTGCCCCCCCATGAATACCCCTCCTTTGATGACCTCTTCCTCTGAGCCTGAATGTCTGCACAGACCGCTGGTCATCCCTTAGCCCAATGATACAGTTTATTGCCCATCACTGTACGCACTCGTCTCTCTCGAAAGAAGCCACTATTGACCACGACCGCCCCACCCCCTGAGATTCGATCAGGCACACACATTCCAATAGAATCAGCAGAACACTCAGCCGCATGACAGCCCCCTCCTATTGCATGGAGGATAAGGGCCCTACTGTAGCCACGTGTTGGAATACCTCCATACTATACAAAGTGTTGATTGTAATAAAGGTTGCCTGTGTGCCACCAACCTGTGTATAAAAGACGAAGCCTCAGAGAAACTTGTTAGAGCACCTCCCGAAGACACTATGCGAGTGTCCCAAAGGACAGGCTCTCCTCATGAGTAATAAACCCTGTTCTTGTTTTCCTACTTCCAGTGCCCGTCTCTTTGTTTGGTAATTATTCAAGATGAGAATGAAGAGTCGCCCTGCACCAGCAGCCTGGGCATCGGGTGCGATATGGGCTGACTTTTCTACAATTGGCGCCCCAAACGCGGGGGCCATCAGCGACATAGGGTCCGGTAAGAGAGGTCCAGACGATGGGGTGAACATCTAAGTGATTGGAGTATACCTGCCTTGAGAGGGCCCTCGTCCGGCTGCCGATTGAATGAACTTCACCGATTCCGAACGGACCTCTCTCTAGTGACCTATTGTCCTGACTGGAATCCCCACAGAAATACTGCGGTAAAAACATGGAGAAAGAGAACGATCGGGCGCTGGAAAAAGGAAGGCGAAGAACTGCCCACATGGTCCGGTCCGGGTAAGGTCATGACACACGACAAATTGCGAAATTGATTGATTGATTGTTTGATAATACTAGTATTTCCTATTGATTGCTTCTGGGAGATTCTCTATTTGCAAACAAACACAGAATCGCCATACTCTGTTTATTCTTTGCAGATAGTGAAGGGTAGGCAACGCAAAACTTTAACACGTCGTGCCTATCTTTTTCTCCCCATTGATTGATTGATTGAATCGAGCATAGAATTGTTCGAAGTTGGTTCTCTTAAAGGATCTTCTCTGCCTGCAAACGGGGAAGAATAGGAATATTCTCTCTCCCTTTGCCGATAGTGAAGGGTGGGTAACGCAAACCTTTAACACGTCGTACCTATTCCATTCCTCATTGATTGATTGTTTATCCAAACGTTGACTGTTTGGGAATTGGTTCTTTTTGGAGGTATTCTCTATTTTGCAAACGAGCACAGAAGTCGCCATACTCTAGTCTTTGCAAGTATTGAAGGGTAGGTAATGCGGACCTTTGTCCCCCGTTGTAATCTGTCATGCCTATCTACTCCCCACTGGTTGATACGCCAGTTTCGCCCGGACCATTTACTAGAGGAAGATCATCTGACCCGACCAGAAAGCACCCCTAGTGAAAAGGACATATGAGATAATAAAGTGATCACTGTAAACTGTTAACAGAAAACTTTTAGCATGAAACAATCTGGAAAGAAAGGAATAGGGAAACGAAATCAGTAGGCCACTGATGAACATGAACTTTTATTTAAACAACGAACAAAGAAACAATAAAAATACGTAATAATAAAACCTATTAATACCCTAGACATAGGAAACGTTAGAAACAAGAACGGTAAACTGTAGAAAATGAAAGTCAGCAGAACATCCGCCCCCACTCTGGAAAATTCCAAAGTGGAGCAGGGTGCGGCTACGCCCAGCCGGAAGCAACCCATATAAGGCGGGTCCTGCTGCCAACAGTCGGCCAGGAGATCGTAAACGTAGGGTGTAGCCGGAGGAGAGACCGAGGCCAGCGGGACCCGGCCAGGGGATTGCCTTGACAACGCTGGAGAGTTGCAGGGGGGGAATGTCTATGTCCTCGACCCTCCCCTCTCTCTCCCAGTCCGGCCGCGGTGGCACGTGAGAGTTGCAGATAGTCCCGCCACATGCTCTCCCGGTCCGGCCACCTATGGCCAGGGACTGGGGCCGACGGGATCCGGCTGCAGCCGATGAGCCAAGGAACCCGTTCATGGGGCCAGAGCAAGGGGCGTCCGGCCGACATCCACCGGAAGCTCGGCCCAAAGACAGACGGGACGTTTTTTCCTTTTCTCCTTTGTAATGGCAGCGACAACACGCCAGGCGCCACTTCTTTCTTTTCTCCTCCGCAATGGCAGCAGCAACACGCCAGGCACCACTTCTTTCCTCTATAATTGCTGCAACAACCCTGGGGGGGATGTCTTGCACATGCCACCGACCCCCCCCCCTTCGTCCTCATCGCCTGGTCTGGCCATAACAAATGTCAAGCGAGGGGCCGTGGGGTGCACTGGGAGGGAGAGACGGTGCGAACAGGTCTCTCCCGCCTCCCCAGGTGGAGGCTTCCCAGTTGCACCCTCAGCGCTCCAGGTGCCCGGAAAAGGGTTCTTCCACTGTGGCGATGCTGCAACGTCTCGCCCGGCAGGGTGGAGCCCGTCCGCTCATTTGACCCCGCGATCGCCGGTAGCTGCCGAACTTTCAAAATGGCGATCGACCTGGCCAGAGCGGGCCCAGCATGAAGGAATGGCCCGGTCACTTGTTGACTCCACCGTCATAGTTCTCCACAACCTTGAAGATTCTAGAGGAGCCGTGGGAGTCCCCGACTCCCGCAAATACCCCCGATGGGGAGTGAATGCCATGATTGCCCACGGAACGATGGAAATGTAGCCGCAGGACGTCAGCGCTCCCATGCTGTCGCCAGCCTCAGCCTCAGTTTGAATGACTAGAATCCTGCAGACCACAGTCGGATCAGTTCCGGTGAAAGCACAGTATGACCCGGTAGGAATATTGTTGCACCCCCCCCTCTTTTTTTTTGACTAATGGTTCAAACCACCGATCCTCTCTTTTGCCCTTTAACGGAACTTTGGGACTGCCAAAGGAAGCTCTGGGCCCAACCACGAGTTAGTAGACATTTAGACTATGCCTGGTTCTGCCTGACTGCACCCAAAATGGCGCCGATGCAAATGAAACCCTCAACTCTTTATTGTACCCCGATTGCTCAGCCTTGATGTCATAGGATATGTATGAAGTTTTTTTAAACATATAGATTGATATAGAATGTGTACTGATTGTGAGTTCGAACAATGGATTGATATAGGATGTACACTATAAATTCAGGAAATGAATTGATATGGGATGGGTACTGGTTATAGGTTCGGACAATGAATTGATATTGGATGGGTACTGATTATGTGTTCAGACGGTAAATTGACATCCGATGGGTATTAAATCGAACATTCGGACAATGAATTGTGTGAGTTTTGCACATCGTGATTATTGAAAGTTGGAAGCCCAACACTTATGACACTCACTCACACTGAAGTCTCGACATGATTTTATTGCGCTTTTTCGCACTTTTGTATGAAATAAACGACCACCGACTCCATTAAAGTTTTCTACTAATAAAGTATCCTCGCATCTACAGTTTCAGCCTGCTCCGTGGCTGGTCCACAGATTGTAGGCCCGTATTTATGCACCGACATTCTTATTAAAGATTTTTTGAGAAAGCAACTATATTTGTCCGTGTAAATTGATAAAGTCTTGAATGAATAATGCCTATTTTTTGATATAACTGAAATATGGGCGGAATGACTAAGCTCGATTAGATAAAAGGGTTGAAAAGGTATAGCACATAGAAATATTGCAAATATGAAGGGTCGAATTTTGGTTGTGTATTTTTCCTTTTTATACAGCCAAAAGCAACCGCTGAAGATCCAGGTATTTAGCCCATACTTTATATGCTACCTATATAAGAAAAATCACACTAACGATCCACCTGGGCTTAAACGCCCCAGTTGGCAGTGATCACATCCTGTGGAAATAGGCCGAGTACGCAGTAAGTAAAAGCCTTTCTGGGGTTATGCACGCTAAATGTGTCTATCAATGTAGCCTGCCCTCCCTTCCCTCCTTTTCTCTCTCTCTGCAGGTCACCTCGGAATGCCCCTCCTTTTCTCTCTCTCTGCAGGTCACCTCGGAATGCCGACGAAAATAGTGATCCAACAGACGAAGAGACGGGAAAAGGGGTCTGATTATAGTACCCAACCACGACAAACCCCGAATAAAGCAAAAAGAATAATGTACACACATGATTAAGCATTCTTACGTTTAACTAAGTAGGAAAAAGTTTAGGGTATTTCGAGGTAGGGGTTACACAAGTATCCTCCGCCGAGAGGACTAGAGATATTGCCAATATTTGAAAACCTACTACCTCCTTTTCCGCATCCTCATAGGCTTAGAATCAAAAGCTGCCCCATTGCTCTCCAATTATCACCAACTGTTGTCTCAACCTGGAAACGCACTTGCTAAAAATGACTCGAATAAACCGCTGTGAGCATTAGCCCGACCAGGTTAGTTCATGACCAGTTGCCAAAGACGTAAGTGTGTACAATCAAAAAGCCACCAGTAAGAGGTAGCCAACGAATAAAAGGATAAGAAAAAGGTAAAAAGAGCGTAGGATGATAAAGATGCTCGGCATACAGAAAAGGATAATTGTGGCCAATAACTGTTTTATGTTTTGTCTTGGATTTTTTTGTGTATAATACATGTACTGTCTTCCCCGTCTGAGTTTGTGTGTACGTGATGCATGAATCTACGTCATCCCTCTGTCTGTGTTTCCGTGTTACTTAACCCCTGTTCTGTGTTGCGCGCACTGAACGGTCCATTATTGTACCCGCCTCTCTTTCTCTCCCCATGTCATACGTGTACCGAATGGACCATTTAGGGTGCGCTCTCTCTCTCTCTCTCTCTCTCTTTCTCTTTCTCTCTCTCTCTCTCTTTTTCCTCTTTCCAAAAACCCCGTTTCCTCTTTTCAAGTATAAAGACGTTGTGCCCCTCCGGCACAAAACATTATTGGGTTTTCTCGAACACAAAGATGTTCAGCAAAATTGACCAAAACCAAAGCGAATTGTGACTTGCCATATTACTACCTCTCCTTTCTGCAAACGATAGAACCCGAGTTGGTGATGAAGGAAAGGACAGGTAAGACGACGGATGTCCCCTAATCTGGCCTTTTATAAGGGAACTATAACGTCAATGGCCTTCTGTTTCTCAGTTCGTTAGAAATGCGACCCCCAACTGCCCCGATTGCCCCACCCCCTTGCACCTAAGTGCGGATGTCCAGAGTACCCCACTTCTCCCGATCGACCCCGGCTCCCTGTCCAAAGCACCCACGCACCCCCGATTAACCCTCGTCTCATGTCGAGCAACCCACGAAACGAAATTGATGACCTTGATTAACGGTCATTCCCCAGGAAAGCCATGTCTTACATCTGCCCCTTCCCCCTTCCTCATGACGATAACGCCCCTGTTTGCAAGAGTTAACCGACCCCGAAGGGGGATGTAAGATTGTCGATACTTGGGTTAAAGGGAAGGACGAGCCTCTACAGAAGGACTCGATGTTTAATGTAACGTAATACATTGTGTAAAAAAAAAAAAAAAAAAAAAAGGTCCAATTTCTCTTATCATATGTCGCGAATGTACGCCAAAACTAGTCTATGAATTCAATATGCAATACCCTTCTCCAGACTCCATAAGTGACGACCTTTTGATTGTGACCGATGAACCTATCCCCCACCTACTCAGGCATGGGGATGGATTGAGATGTATATCTATTCTCTCGACCAGTTTTTCTAAAACTTGTTTTTCACCCATTCAAAGATACAATCATCAAAGGAGAGGAGCTGGACGTGACGCACAGCCTGGCCACAGATCATGGAGCACGTGTGACGACCAAAGGTGGAGCCGCAGAGCGACGAAACGCGGGACGAGGCACAACTTCCAAGTTCAGCTGATGAAGAAATAAGGGGCTGCCTTGAAGCCCTCAACTTGCTGACCCACTCGTGCCTGAAGTCCCCGTCCCTTTTTTTAGTCCGACTGATGGGCCTGCCTGCTCATTGTCCTTTGCTCCCTTGGTGTGTTCGAAGATCTGGCCCCACTCCGCCCTCTCCTCCCTCGATTATTCAACAAACTCTTTCATATAAACTTTGACTATGGACTGGGATTTTGTCACGGAAAAAGAAAGACACGCAGATGCCCAGCATAAGGCACCCCTAAGAAAATGAGTTAGGAAACAGGACTGTGATCTAACAGCAGAGGACTGATCGCACCCTGCAACGTGTAAGGACGAATCCGAGCTGGACCTATAGCTCCACCGCCGGTGCTCAGCAGTGCCAACGAAAGAAGACGGACTCTGTTGAAAGACATTGCGACAAAGACCCTCCCCCTTTCCAGAACTTTCTATCCCCCCCTTGTGTATCGAATTGAACACCTCCCTCAACCATTTTGTATTGCCTTTTAAGAAATGTTTCATCGGTCACTCATGTGGTTAGTTGTCCAAAGATCCCCTATAGTACTGGCAAGCCGGAAGGTATCAGAGCGTTCTTTCTGTATATGATGTCACTAGAGAGAAAAATGTGAACTTGATTTTTATGTGTCGAAGCATTTTTTATTCTACCCCGACAGAATATTATGCCGATTTCTAGGCTTGTATAAAGAGCCTAACAGATGTAAATTAACATGCATCGTATTCTGCCTATCACATCGACTGTGTAGAAATTGAACGTGCTTATGTAAAAAGTGGCGACTGTTAAAAATAGCAATATGTATGTACATAAGCGGCGTTCATTTGTGTTCACAATACCCCTTGGTGTAAACAGAATGGATATCGCTAAGACTCTGACGGTGCTGTCCCACTGGCGTAGCACACACGCACACGACAGCCATTTTAGGTACCATGGTCTCCCTGTCCACGATCGCTCATCAGCGCGCTTCCCTGACCCTGCAAGCGTTCCCCATGCACCCTGACTGCCCCGCTCTCTCATGCGCGAGTCATGAGCCCTCCCCTCCCGCATGACTCTGTCCCTAAGAATCGCGTCCCGCGCCTGACCGACACCTCCTGCCCCCCCATGAATACCCCTCCTTTGATGACCTCTTCCTCTGAGCCTGAATGTCTGCACAGACCGCTGGTCATCCCTTAGCCCAAGGATACAGTTTATTGCTGTGAGAAGTTGGCCTGATGTGCAGTGTTCACTATTCTAGTGATCACTATATATCAGTCCAAACAACCCTTATTGATGATTGGTTGTAAGTCAACCTTATAGACCAGCTATCCTAGTAGCATGGATACGAGCAGTCTAAGGCTAAGACTCTAGAGGGCGTGTTAAGCCAGCTGTTTTACCATCACATTACCCCTTGAACACCCAGTGAAAGGACACCACACAAGTGTTATGAAAATAAACAATGTATTTATTAGAATCACAACAACCCTGTACTCTTTATGAGGACAGGGTGCTAAGCACACAACAAAACTCTTATGAAAATACTTAAGTTAGCACGTTATACACAAATGCCCGAGGGGCACGAAAAACCATATACTCTAAAAGTGGAATGCGAAATTACTAGCAGGTAAGTACAGTACTAATAGGCTTTGGAATCGCTAGGACTTGACTAGGGAATCGTTAGATTACTTCTAGGAGACCTAGGGGACTCGGGTGCAGAGTGTGCACTCTCACGCGGGATGCGGGACAAAGTCTATGGAGGCTAGTAAAGGCAAAGTTAGTGTTCACGGGCGAACCCGACCTGGTAGGGAGAAAACGACAGTGGATCCTGACCCTTGGATAGTGAGGCTATGCTGGGACACCGAAGTGCCGAAGTTACCTAGCCCAGGGGCTGCAGCTGCATAGGTCTGAAAAGACGTCGGGAATCTCGTTGCCGGACCAGGAGCCTGGAAGAAGGAAGTTGCTGGCAGGCGACCAGTGAAGGAAAGTTCGATGGATCCCAGCCTGGATCAAGGAAGAAGGAAACCTGAAAGCAGAGGGGACCAAGTTCTTGAATCACTAGCCAGTGATTGAGTGGGCACCAGGATGGCACCGGGCGAAGTCACCGCAGTCAGGTGAGTGGGCGCTGCTGGGCTCTGCAGTCTCTCGGACCAGGAGGCGTTGTCGGCGACCAGGATGGAGGTGCGAGCTGTCCCACGAAGGTTCTTGCTGTCGACGTCGCTGGACCCAGGATTGGGCAACAAGTCTTGGCAAATGCAAGGCCCACGCGGTGGACCTAAAATGGCGTCTTAGCCGGACCAGGAGGGTCCAGGGTACTTCTCCGATGGAGGGAAGCAAGGGCCAGTCTGGAGCAACCAGACCAGCAGCAGTGTTGTCGTCGGGCGTCGTTCGGAAGGCCACAAGCCAGCGGGCTAGTAGCCAAACAACGCGGTGAGCAGCAGAAAGCAGAAGGGCCCCACGCCGATCGTGGAGATGCTGGGGGGCTGCTCTTCGGTGCTGGAGCTGCTCAGGGTGGGGGCTTCTCGGACCCCAAAGCACTCACCAGGAAATTACTCGGTGGGCTTGCTGTGCAGAAGTCGTGCAGTCTTGGCGATGGCCGGTCCCTCGAGGTCTCGTCGCACCCACGGTTCTCAGCTGTGCTGTAGAGGTGGGTAGAGGTCAGAGGTGCCAGGGAAGCCGGGTCTCGTCGAGCTGGGCAGTCGGATTCCGGAGGAAGGACGTGCAGCAGACCGCAGTGTTCTTGGATGGTGCCTGCGGATGCAGGGTGACTACTCCTTAGCCACAAGGGAGAATCTTGAGGAAGAAATCGTGAAGTCCTTTCATGGAAAGTGGTATCTTGATTCCAAAGATGATCTGTTTTGGAAGGGGGCCAGTCTCTACCTTTATCTTGGAAAAGGGGCTGGCACGCGACTAAGTCCTGCCCTATGGGTGGGACTAGGAGGGGGGTGGTTACACCCACTTCCTTGGCGGGCTTTTCCCCAGCACAGGGTCTGGAGTGACCCTGGAACTGGTTCAAGCCAGCCTATGCACAGTGAGCACCGGGGTGCCACGTGCAGTCACCTTCCTCTGAAGCCCTGCCTACCTACAATACACAAAATCCTGTCTGGGACGGTGCTGGCACCGCCCCTGGCAGGAAACCCTTTGTCCTTATCTCCTGCTCTGGGAGGACTCCCAGCAGCAGGAGGGCAGACTTGTGTCTCGGTGGCAGCATCCATTTTGTGGATGCTAAGGCTCTGTCTGACTTTAACCGGGGCTAGGGGTTACATACATGTCGTGTCCCTCTAGAAGGGTGGAATGCTAACCCCGTCGCCAGAATTGGCGAGGGGTTAGTATTCCAATTCGTATGACACCTTACTCGACATGTTTTGATAAAGCGATACCAGAGTTGGCATATAACCGCGAGGATTATAATGCACTTAAGAGTATATGGTATGCGATATCATGGAAACGGCTAAGGGATGGATCCCGAAAGCCGCAGACAGGCTCAGCTCATGCCAGAGCACCATCTCACACGATTCCAAGCACTCTGCCTTCAGGATTGTTTAAGGCCTGCCATAGGAGTGACTGATAGGAGATCTGTGTGTCCATTTTAGGGTTAGATATAGGTATACTATATCTAAAGCAAAGGGTGAGTACACCACCTTGCCCCAGCTGTCGTGCAGCCAGTTGTGTCAGATTTGGATGGCCCGCCAGGGGTGGAATAATACATGCTGCAGCCCCTGGTAGGCCCTGGGTACACCTATGCCCTGGGTACCTAAGGTACACTGTACAGGGACTGATAAGGTGACTCAGTATCCAATTTAGATATGTACCTAAGGTACATGGAATCCATTTTACAGAGAGAGCAGTAGGCCTGGGGCCCTGAATAGCAGGGTCCCAGGTCAACTAAGTCAGAAAACCAGCAAAACACCAGGCAAAAAGTTGGGGGCAACCATAGTCAGGGATCTACCTTCCTCGAATTGCCCATCACTGTACGCACTCGTCTCTCTCGAAAGAAGCCACTATTGACCACGACCGCCCCACCCCCTGAGATTCGATCAGGCACACACATTCCAATAGAATCAGCAGAACACTCAGCCGCATGACAGCCCCCTCCTATTGCATGGAGGATAAGGGCCCTACTGTAGCCACGTGTTGGAATACCTCCATACTATACAAAGTGTTGATTGTAATAAAGGTTGCCTGTGTGCCACCAACCTGTGTATAAAAGACGAAGCCTCAGAGAAACTTGTTAGAGCACCTCCCGAAGACACTATGCGAGTGTCCCAAAGGACAGGCTCTCCTCATGAGTAATAAACCCTGTTCTTGTTTTCCTACTTCCAGTGCCCGTCTCTTTGTTTGGTAATTATTCAAGATGAGAATGAAGAGTCGCCCTGCACCAGCAGCCTGGGCATCGGTGCGATATGGGCTGACTTTTCTACAGTGAGCTTTCTGAATTTTTGTGGAAGAAATTAAGAGGGCGCAGGTTAGGATAGGACGAAGGCCTCTGTCCTTTTTGGCCACCAGAAAGTAGCAGGAATAACAACCATGACCTACTTCTGGCATCCGCATCCTCTCAATGGCTCCCTTGGCCAAGAGAGCAGCCACTTCCTGGAGGAGAAAGGATAGATGGTCCTATGTCAGCCAGTCATACATGGGTGCCATGGGTGGAGGGGTAGTCACAAAGGGGAGGAAGTAGCCCCTGTGGAAAATCTGGACAACCCAACAGTCTTATGTTATCGACCGCCAGTGGCGTAGGTGATGGTGTATCCTGCCCACCACTGGTAGCCCATGATGGTTGGAGGGCGAACTAAAGAGGTTTGGAGGCGGAGGCGGCTGCGGGAGGTGTGGGCTACCTTATCAATCTTGAAATGGATTTTATTGCAAAATGTACTTAATTTTTTTTTGTAAATTCTTTTTATTTGATTTTTATTGTGCACAAGTAATAGACAACTTCATTAGCTGTTAAATTTCACATGAGAGTTTGTACATGCATTTAGTATGTTATAATTTCAGCTACAGGCATTGTTACCGTTTATCACTTTACTGCTAGACTATGTTTGGTTTAAATTATAATAAAGAATTTAACTTCATTTTGTACATCATAGCAGTATTGTTGCCTATCACTGGTTCGAATACATGCATACCATTGCACCGCAATGGGGAACATAACTTGAATCGAGGGTGAAATCAACTGGTATACACTGTGTAGGAGGAGATATAAAGTTTCTTTAAGTCAGGTCTCAAGAGGGAATTCCTTAACTGGGTATAAAGTCTAGTATTTGTATTTGTCCCATATCCGTACTCTGCGGGTTAGACGCAGCGAGGAGGTTGTCCCGTGCGCTGCATGAGTAAAATTCTTCCTGTGAGGCCCGGGAGGAGGGTTGTGTTATCTGTGGAGATACTGCATGTGGCATAGTATGCTTGAAAGTGTGGAGTAGTGTCACCCACTGGATAGAGATGGGATGTTTCCGAGTACCTCGGACTTCTTCGGACTCATCTTCCACTGATGCTCCCAATTTAATGACTCCTCCTCTCCAAGCTGCCAGTGGTGGTCCCGTCGGGGTCCTCCAGTGCATAGCTATGCTTCATTTGGCTAGTAGGAGGGCTAGGGACGCAAATCGAGTCTCTACTGTGTAATGTTTCTGACGCTTGAATATACCTAACACACTGGCTTCCCATGTAGTAATGTCTGCAAACCCCGTCACCTCGCGCAGTGTGGCATGTATCGTGCTCCAGTAGGACTGTAGTGTCGGAAAACTCCAGAACATGAGGAGAATGGTCGCGCCGGGTTCTTGGCATCTAGGGCATACAAATTGCATGTTCGGGTAGGAACACTGGAGGGTTTCTGATGTTAGATATGCCCGATGTAATAGAAAGTATTGTATGTATGTATTTCTTAGATAGCGCAACCTTTCACCCTACGGGTATCTTGGCGCTCAGATTATTGCACAAAGCCCCCCCTGCAGTAACATGGTCAGAGAGAAGGGAAGGAGCTGGAACTTAACTCCCTCTAGGAAACAGCCAGGTTTTTAGGCTTTTCCTGAACGAGTTCAACGTGTCGGACTGTCTAATCCGAAGTGGTAGCTCATTCCAGAGTCGGGCTGCTGACACACTGAAAGCCCGGCCTCCCATCCTAGATCGCTTAAATCTGGATGTCACCGCTAGGTTTAACGAGGAGGAGCGAAGCATCCTCTTTGGCTGGTACCAATTAAACCTGTTAGATAGCGGTCTTGGGCCTGAGTTGTGGAGTCCATTAAACACTGTGCACAAGGATTTAAAGCGAATTCTTTCACAGATTGGCAACCAGTGTAGCTCTTTCAAGGCCAAGGAAGTGGAAGAGCGGCGCTCCCAGCTCAAGGCTAGTTTGGCTGCGGTAGACTGGACTCTTTGTAGGCTCTGAATGAGGTACTGCGGGGCACCCAAGTACAGAGCATTACAATAGTCCAGTCTACTAAGTATCAGACTTCTGACCACCAGAGGGCGAGTCTCCTTCGGGAGAAAAGGTAGCACCTGTCGTAGCATTCGTAGAAGAACCATACAGACACTAATTGTCTTGTTGGATTGGGCCTCCATCTGAAGGTTATCCTCTACCATAACCCCTAAATTCCGTACCGCCCTAACTGGAGTCAGGGGTACTTCCTCTGGTGTAAGTCTAAACTCCAGTGGTAGGTGGCGTGGTAGGGTGTTACCCGGGCCAAACATTACCTCCGTTTTACTTCTATTAAATTGAAGGTAGTTTTCCCTAAGCCAAACGGAGGTATGGCGCATACAGCCCTGAAGGGTACTCAACGGCACTGCTTGTTCCCCCCTCCAGGGAGAACACCAGTTGGGTGTCGTCGGCATAATTAGCCAGCTCAATCCCAAAAGATCTAATCAGGGGGAATAGAGGACGCAAATAAATATTGAAAATGATAGGGCTGATTGACGAGCCCTGAGGCACGCCATGGGGGACTGGTAATTTATTTGACGTAAATGGTGTTAGAAATACTGTCTGTTGTCTGCCCAGCAGGTAGGATTGTAACCATTGAAAAGCTGTCCCATTCACCCCAATCTCGGTTAGCCTCTCCAACAAGATACAGTGATTCACCGTATCAAAGGCGGCTGACATATCCAATAATATCAATACAGTGGGCTCTCCATTGTCCGCACGCCTTCGGAGGCTGTCCATTACCATTATTAATGCTGACTCCGTGCCATGTTTTGGACGGAATCCAAATTGGTCCTCATCCAACAAACAGTTTTCCTCCAAAAAAACTGAAAGATCCCTGCTAACCAATTTTTCCAAGACCTTAACTGGAAAGGATAAGAGGGATATAGGCCTGAAGTTAGCAGGGACACCAGGGTCCAGCGAGGGCTTTTTGAGCAGGGGGGTGACCATAGCCTGTTTCCAAGCATCTGGCACCACCCCTGCTTCCAACGATTGGTTGCATATCTGATGTAACCAGGGTAAGGTTGCTTGTCCCACTTCCTTCCATAACCTCGGAGGAAAGGGGTCAAGGGGGGGAACCTGAAGAAACCTTACATACTAGATTGCTGAACACTTCCTCAGTCAGCTCAGTAAATAGGCTAAGGGAAGGTTTCACCCCCCGCTCTTCTACATACTCCGGGAACACAATCTCGTCATTGGCAGTAGTTGACTTTTCGAGGTTACCTATAATTGTGGCAATCTTCTCATCAAAATGTACCGCTATCTCGTCGCAGAGCTTCTGCGTAGCAGTCACCTTATTACTCAAGCACTGCGGATTAGAAAGTTTCTTGACAATGTCAAAGAGGGCCTTGGTGCCATTGGAGGATTGTAAAATAGAGGCAGCATAAAACTCGGCTTTGGCCTTAGCAATGCCTTTTTTATATTCCGCATGTAGTAGTTTTAAGGTAGTTTTGTCTGTATCGGAATAGAGCTTCCTCCAAATCCGTTCCGCCCTCCTACATTTCAAACGAAGCAAACTCAGATCCCTGCTATACCAAGGAGCCGAAGGTCTCTTCTTCCCTTTACGTTGTTTCACTGGGCCTAGTGAGTCTAACGTCTCGGTTACTAGATCATAATATTGTTGGTAGTTACTCTCTACCGAGATGGAAGGATCGAAACGATTTGCCCTAGAATATGTCTGGGTTATCTTATCTTGTTTCAGTTTAGACCAGTCTCTATCTTTCCGGCACGTTGACGACTGCCTCCCAATCATGCTAGATCTAGGCACCACTGTGTGAAAGAGTATGAGTGAGTGATCTGTCCAGTATTGTGGCAGAATGTCTATCACTCTTGTTTCAGCCTGATTAGCATATAGGAGGTCAAGAATATGGCCCCCCTCATGAGTGGGAGATTGCACTAGTTGTCTCAAATTGAGACTGTCAGATCTCTCAGATGGCCGCCCGTCACCCATTATCCCAGAGATTAAAATCTCCCAGGATCAGTACTCTAGAATGAGAGAGGGTCAGATTTGTGATGGTATTTAGCAGCTCATGGTACTGGGTGTCCGAGCCTGGGGGTCTATAGCATAAAAGGCATGAGAAAAGAGTACCTCTGGGCTCATGAACTGAGAGACCCAACAATTCAATTCCTGCCACCTACTCGACCTGCAGATGACGCAAGTTCCAGTTATCTTTATATATTAACCCGAGCCCCCCTCCTAGTCCATTATTCCTAGGCTTCTGTATTATTTTATATCCTTCTGGACATGCGAGGCCTATATTTGCAATGGAATGTGCGCTTGACCATGTCTCTGTCACAAAGAGAAAATCTAATTTCATATCATCCACCAAGTTGGCCACCTCTTGGTGATGTTTTACCATAGATCTACTATTGATCAAGCCACACCTTGCCTCCTCTGCCACAGGGTTTTTTGTACCATGTGTATGAGAGTGTCCCAGATTGGGGCCATGATCAGCCTTCAGGCCCTTACCGATCTCGCACAGTTGTTCCCTCGAGCAGACACGTCTATTAGCCTCTGGGATTAAAACGGCAGCATGGCTGGCGCTGAGCGCAGCCGGTGCACGGACGGCGCAGACGGGCTTTCCTATGGCGCTCCTCCGGCGCACACGCTGCGCGCGAGCGCTGTGCGCCTGCATGCCGCGATCTAAATAGGCAGTGCTGTCTGGCCACTAGAGCGTCCCTGAAGATGGCGCCCAATAGTGTCCCAACCTACCCCCAATATGGCGACCAAGGAGCAGATTGGCTCGCACTAATACCTGCAAAGCCGCAGGGTGAAAAACGATTATAGTGCGAGTAAGAGGATCGGTACATACAATTTTTTAAAAAGGTTTTAAACTTGAACTAGTAATTTCTATAACGCCGTAAAAACAAATATCACCATGTGCAAAGCGCAACAATAGCAGCAGAGTTAAGGGAAATCTTCCGATCAGTCTGAGCGCATGCGGTGCGTAGTTACAATATGCTTAATCTTTATCTTTAATATTGTATGTTTTTGAATCGATAATTACGGTATACTTTTTAGGGGGATGCCAATGCTTGTTCCCATTCTCTGTCATGGAGTGACCAATGAAACTCAGTCTCCCACTTTTCCCAAAAACGAGTGAGTGTGACCACGCCAAGCTCTCGGATTGCCATATATAACCAGGTCAGTATGTGAGACTGGCCTGCCCTCTAGCTGCCCACCAACTGGATATGGGGTACCGCGTTCTTTGCCGCACGCAGGCAGGCAAGCTTGTGTGCCGTGGTGGCTGGGCAGATTAAGGACACATCTGGAACCCCCTTTCGTGACCACAAAAGGAGCAAAAGGCTGACTGGGGTTGGCGGAGGACCATGGAAAGGCCCACGGACCTAGCTGCAGCTCTGCTCTGCTCTCCCTGAAGCAATCCAGTACTGAGTCCACCTTGTCTACGAATAGACCGGAGCCATCAAAGTGCCAAGTTCCATCAGTGAGGCTTGAACATCCTCTGAAAAGTCAGGCGTGGCACCGTAAAGCAACCACTCCGCCTACTGAGTCGGTCGTATCCAGCCAACACCAGATCGTGAATTTGGCTGCATCTCTTCCGTCTGTCATAGCTTGGGAGAGTATGACCGGGGCCTAATCTGGAACCATGGGCAGCACATGTGCAACCAAATGCCACAGTGCATGGGAATAACAGCCCAAAAGACACACTGTGTTCATGGACTGGCTCCTAGAAGAAAACATTTTCTAGGCTTTAATGTCTGGCCTCTTGGATTCCCTACCTGGAGGAGTTGTAGGGAATGCACCAGGGTTTACACGGGAAGTGGCTGCTTGGATCACCAAGCTCTCCGGGGTAGGGTGTTGCATGCGGAAATTGGGGTCCCCAGGGCATGGCAATAGCTGTGGGCAATTGTCCTGTACACAGGAGCCCCAATGTTAGGCTTGGACCAAGTCCACAGCAGGATGTCCGTAAGGGCTTTGTTAAAAGGGAGAAGCGGTTCTGAGGGAGTCACTCCCAGCTGAAGCATCTCTGTCAAGACTTTAGTCTTGACTACACTGTAGAAATCTGAAGGCCCTATTTACTCCAGATAAGCTAGTTAAAGCCCTGGTTGTACCTTCATGTCCCTATTTATTGGGGCAATAATCCTCACTCGTTGTGGGTAGGGCCCAACACCACACACTTTTTGTTGAATAGAATTATTTTGTGTCTTATTCCCAATTTATTATGGTTTCATTCCTGTTTGATCCGAAATAAAGTAATCCAGCTAAATCATGCAGAGAAAGGTTATTTCTTTTTCTTTTTTGTTTCTTATTACTCAATATGTCACACTTCTTTCAATGCTCCATCTATGAATTATTTTCTTATCCCAATATGTGTCAATAGTTCCACATACGTCATTTGATGGAGATACGTTTTTCTACATATAGTGACCCAAGATAAGTGAGTTGCAGTAAAGCCCCGGAGGAGCGGAGGGGCGATGGTGGCAGGCAATTGTCCTGTTTACAGGAGCACCTGTGCAGAGCTTGGACCAGGTCCCAAGCAGAACATCCGTCAGGGCTTCATTAAATGGGAGAAGCGGTTCTGAGGAGGACTCTCCTGCCTGAAGCACTTCTGTCAAGATGTAAGCTATGACTGCCACTGAGGGCAAGCTAGGGTGCAGGACCCTCAACAACCCTTACCACCAGAGCAAAAGAAGCTCCCTCCTCCGTAACCACGGTAGGAGAAAAGGCTATGCCAGTATATGGAGGTTTCTACGCCACTGGTGACCGTCAACTCCTTACAACAGTCCATGTTGGGGTCTACTGGATGGTATTCATCAGGGTCCAGTGGCACTTCCCAATCTCCGCCAAATCTTAGCCTGTAAGAATAGGACTCAGGCTCCACTCTGGAGGGCAAGGCACCAGCCGGTGTTGGGAGAAACTGCTCTGGCTCCTTGTCGACGATGAGAATGTGGACGGCGCCAGGAGTGTCAACATCAGAACCGGCATCGGTTCAGATCCATCCATGGATCCTAGAGGCCAGACCGGTGCCGGGTGCGGACTTGCTGGCGGGGAACCAATAAGTACCCCTCCCAAACCTGCAGGGCCCAAAGGCGTGTCTCAGTGGTGACAGGCCACACAAATGAGAGGTGCATGGCCTCATAACATTTGCAAAGTTGGTCAGCGTTCGCTCCGGCTCCCAGACACTCAGGAGGCACAGAGCCGGCCGAGGTGCAGGCTCCACTGTGGAGCCAGGTCCTGAATAATGCTCCTCCCTCGTCAGATGACTTTGAAGAATGGGGTGATAACGAAGACCTCTTCGATTTCTTACTTTTCTTCTTTTTCTGTGACTGACCCAAAAGCCCGGACGACTTAGACAAAGATCGATTGCTCTACAACCGATCCCAGTACCTTCATCTCGACCGAGATCAAGACTGTCACAGCGTCGCAGGTCAAGCGACAAGGAGATTGAGGAACTGCTCCCTGAAGGCCTTGGTGTGCATGGCACGGCAGTCAATGCAGGTGTTCTCGCTGTGGTCGAGCTCCAGGCACCAGACGCAAACAAGATGTGGTTCTGTCACCGGCATCTGTCAGTGGCAGGTGCTTCAGGGCTTGAAGAAAGCTTTCTTAGTGGAAATCCCCGCCCCACCAGGAGAAGATCTAAAAAAGCGGACAAAATAAAAAACAATCGAAAAAAGGTCAGTCAAAAAATTCATTGGGGGCATCTCTCTCCGAAAATTTTGTCTGGTGAGGAATGAGAAGAACTGAGATCAACGTGCTGGGGTGGCTTCTATATAGAAACCAAGCACGTCACTTCATGAGTGGATAAGGCCACACATAACCACCTACCGCTATTCAGGGGTACAGCTCACGGAAACGTTCTGGATTCAGCCCAACACCTGTGGATAATTCTAAGGTAAGGAACCTGGGGCTAGAAGTCTCCATGATTAATAATTTGAGATGCCATTTCGTACAGTGTATAGGAAATCATGAGAAGCGCATGGCGGTTTTAATTGGAACCTTAAAATCACTTCAACCAAAGTTTGTTAAACAGGTCTGAAGGATAAGAGGAGCACTAACTGACAATAAAGGTTATCTGTTTGTGAATTTCGTAGATTTTGAAACAATATACCTTGAGTATGGTTAATTAATATGTCATCTACAAATGGAAATCATAAGGGATACTCTGCAGAGGTGCATGTCAAGCCATCACATTGTTCTGTTTATGCTGAGCTAGTCCAATTAACTGCATCAAGGTACTTAACTATTTCTATATTCCTCTCCTGATCCTCCATCCCTTCTCACGAATGCTTGAAACTGCCAGGTTTGTTCCCTTCTTCGCATGGGCATGCACAGTGCTCATGTCACTGCTAAGATTGCCGTTTGGCCAGTAATTAACATTTGGTCTCAGTAGTCTTTAATAGGATCTTTGAAAGGCTGTAACCCGCTAAACAATAGGCTACAAAGAAACCCCCAAATAAAGCAGAGGCAACAAAACAGGGATTGTGAAGTGAATAAAGGTGAAGACAACATAACCTTTTAAACTGGAGATTATGCAAGAAACTTAACTTAAAAACATGAGCTAAATCGAGCAGTGGCAAAACCTATAGGGCTAGCCTTGGACTTTATTTTTTACTTTAAGTATTTGCCCCTAAAAGATTTTTTTTTTAAACATACTGCAGAAACGATATGCTTGCAACAACAACAAAAAATAATCAACAAATTACTATTGCATATCATTCTAATAAATTAGTATGGGTGCGGCAGCTGCATTTGGGACAGGTAGTACTATTGTCTTTATTTCATGTCAAAGACACAAGGCTGACTAAAAAAAAAATCAAATAAAAAGTAGAAAGAATGGGGCTGGGGAGTGGGGGGAAGGGGGGAATGACAAAGTAAAGCATTGACCCTTTAGCCCTAGCCTGAAGTGCTCTTTTTTTGCAAATTTACATACCTTTTCATTAATAATGCTGTCACTCTAACTGCACGAAAGCCATTGGCTGAAGTGGGCTGACCAATTGCCCCATGATGTATGGAGAAGCAAAATGTGCATAGCAGTTGAACAGACCAATGAATGAAGAGGACTGATCTAAAGATTCTTCTATGCACGTCTATATGTATGTAATTTTTGTTCAGCGATTTGTTTGATTACTAGGAAAACAACAAAAGCGGTCTCAGACCTTATAGAACAAGCATTGGTATAGCCAATAACGTTCCAAAGGCGAGACCTATTGGCTATGCCAACGCTTGTTTCACTTGAGATACAACAGAGTCTCAATCCACAGTCTGAAGGTTTGTGTTCTGCCTAAAGTGTCTATATGTTGTGCAGTTCTAAAAGTCCTTACAAAGGTGGAATGTGAGGGACATATATTGCATGTAGGTGAGCAGGGTCCCTTCATAGCACCTTGCAGGGAGGGCCCCTAAGGTTTTGTTACGCCACTGTGACCAGACACATACATTTAACTCATAACCTACATGTTTCTTCTATCCCGACAAGGTAGGGAAGCACAGAAGTGTGACCTGATCTATACCAGCTGACGAAGATGGTAGGCCAGTCTCGCACATTCAGAAAGGAAGCAATATAACATAACATAACGTGTATTTGTAAAGCACACGTTCAGCCCCAAAGGGGCATCTTGGTGCTGAATAACAGATGTTTGCTGTGCGAGGTCAATTTTTACTAGATAGAATTCTGTTTGTTCTTTGTAGTCCAGATACGAGTTACTAGTATGGTTTATTCCATTTTCTTTCCAAAGACTGGCACATATGTATTCATCGTATGCTTAATGTGGAGCATAAACTTGCCACCTGTCGGGAGGGCCCGAATACCAATCGAACACCAGCCTGCAACTACACCAGCTGCGGTATGAACTCCCATTGTTATTTACTTTCAGACAACCTTGTGATCACTCTTGTAATATACGACACTATAATTCAACAGTACTGTAAGAGGGCTGTTATTCGACACTGCAGTTCAACGGCAGAATAAACGGGTTTATAAACAGAATTTAATAATGGCTAACGGGCTGGTAACGAGGCCTCCACTTTGAAGTAGGTTTTTCTCCAAGCAGAGCCTGTAGCGGATTTTAAGGTTGCGCCGATACTAGGAAAATGAAGCTGCATGAAAGGACAAGATGGCATCTCTGTGCCACCCCTCGCAAAGGTCCCCAGTATCTGATTGCCTGGTCAGTGTGGCGGGCGCGCCCCCTTTCAGAGCAGGGGAACTCATGGAAAGATGAAAGCGCTATACAAGTAAACAGGCAGTCTTTTCTTTTGCCCGCGAGCAAAAAAATGACTTTTGGGTACATATTCCTTTTTAATTGCACTGTTTTATAACTTGTAGAGTCAAAAGCAGCAACAATCAGATTTTTAAGATCCTCTGTCGGGACATATAAGATTTACATTCAGAAATCTCCCATCTCATTCTCCAACAATGACATGTATGGTGAAGGTACCTCCAGTCCCGCCATCTCCAGAACAAACAGCTCCAGTGAGGATGTCGACAACATCACGTATTACTAAGTGATGCACCAAAATGAAGAATGATATTACTAGGACATGCTGGGACGCAGTTGTGTAACGCAAAATGACGGCCCCCCTGCAAACTGTGATGAGCGCCCACGAGCTCCCATATCTCACAGATTCATTGACCCTTGGCTGAAGGGTTGGGCCCCCACTCCGCCGCAGAGGCCTGCCTTACACCCCTCCTGGGACACTGGACTGCGATGAGGCTAATGACAAAGCTCTTTTGCAGGGGATAGGAAGTGGGAATGGAAAAAAGAGTGATGTGTAGAGTCAGCTCTTTGTCAGGGGTCGTTTTTAACAACGAAGGGCAGGCCCATACGAAAACGAGACAGGATTCATGGGTACATATTTTTTCACCTCATTACTCTGTTACAATCATCATATAGTACTTAACAAAACAATGAATCCCAGGGCGCTGTAATCACAACAGAATCTTCACACTTTAACGTGGTAGCCTTAACAAGCCTAACTTCGTGAGAAGGTAAAACATTTATTTTCCACTACATTAAGATATGTTCTGATATTACTGTGGAAGAGTACACAAAAAACGTACCAGTTATGACGCGTATGATATGGAAATCACAAATTACACGCAATTTCAAACTGAAATATTGTCTGTGGAGGCATTTGAGATACCTGATTGCTAAGGGTTTATATAACAAGTGAAGTGGAAGGTAATGAGGCACAGAAGTAAAAATGTAATCACGTTACCTTCATTTTCTCACCGATTTTTTGGGCATTTTGTGATAATTAAGTTTAATCAAAAACTGAAATGTAAATGATCTCGCAGGAATATCAAGGAGTGGTGTGCTTTTTTGATCTGCAAAACACTTGTGCTGAATTAGTATTCATTTAGCCTACCTGAATTAAAAACAAAATTAAAGCAACTGTGTTAAAATATACCTTACCTCTTTCTTGTCCTGAACAGGTATGCGGCTGAAATATTCACAGGCCTGCCAGAACAAAATATTTTCTTCACTAAATTCCTTTTTCAGGAACTCCTAAAAAAAAAAAAAAAAAAGAAGGTCGAGTGAAAATGAACATATTTTCTCCCTGCTTAGACAGGGGCTACAAGCGTACATTTCACCAACTATTATAAATACAGCCTCTTTGTCACTAGCTATTTCCTAGGAAATCACATGTGTGTTCTTGATTGGCTGGCCAATTCCTACACCTCACTACAACCTTTACTGCTTTAGAAATCATGTTTATCCTTGAAGTTTTCTGGGGAATTCAGAAAAATACTTTGATTCTTGTATCAGTGCCCACTATGTGAATCTGCAGCAACTTTCAAGCATGAGCGTATCGGGAAGGGCAGCTGGCGGAGGGGGTCAGCAAATTGCCCCTCCAGCCCATGCTTTTCACGTCAAGGAGTCTGAAAGCGGAGGGCATTTTAAAAGAGGGTCCCCACCACATGTTGGGTGCAATACAGCATATGTAGAGGAAATACAATGCTGACGCATTGTTGTATTCTGCTCGCTTTTGAGAGAAACAAGATAGGCCAAGAGCAGAGAACTTAACAGAGCTAACAAGACCGATGTAAAAATTGCACGCAGATTCAGATATATGGTCTAGCAGGCATGGGATTTATCTGCAGTTAGCACTTGTCGAGGACTAGATGAACGGCAGATACAAAGGGAGGTACATCTTAGTATCTACGATCATTGAATACTAAAATGTTGTAGTTTCTTTTCGTTCATCACAGTATTTGACTCCAATCGCATTAAATAAAAGAAGCCCGAATAAAGGGTGATGTGTTTATAGTCCACATTTCCCGTGCCATTTTAGTGAGGCTACTGTATTCTAAGAATTGCTCTTTTAACACTTCAAACTCCTATTGCACTTCCTCAAATGCGACTATTAGGAGCTCCATCATAACACATCTCCCACCTATTAATGTAGCAATTTTCACTTCCTTCCAGAGCTTCCTAAAAAGGGGTAAGCCGTACAGGTACACCTCTTGCACAGACTGTGCATGCAAATGTATGAGTAATACAGCCCATATCCTCTCAATTAGCCATACTACGTGAGATAAATTCTGGGGTATATTTCATAATAAAACCATCCTATCGAATCTTAAAGCGTAGCTGGTATGTAATAAATCACAAAACCTGGATGACAAGTCAGTCACTCAAAGCAGTTTCAGTATTTCTGGCCTCATTCTACTTCGAGCTCCAGCCCATACAAGCTTAGTTAATAGTTGACCAGGTTCCTAAAAGGGAAGAGGCACATCCTACATTGCAGTGTATATTGGCATCTGGGTAGAATTACTGGACTGTAATACTACCCTCACTAGCAAAATCCGGCCCATTTAAAATAGAAGAAGCTGGATACAGAAAGCAAACTCACTATAATCTAGATTTGCTGCAGTGTGCTATCTGTATGCCCCTATATGAACTCTGAAATCCTACTCTTCTGCCTACCAAACAATCCTCCCAGAGATAAGAGCATTGATTTGTCCAAATCAGTTGCGAGACCAGATGTCTTACCAACACACCTTTCTCCCTAAGCATAAACAGGACTGATTCAGCTTCGTTCTTCAAATAAATACAATTCTTGTCCACAGTCATAGAAAGTATGACTGTGGCATTATTAATTCAAACCCCCACTCTGCTAAATTTCTTATAAGCCTACAAGCGAAAAGTTTCATGTTCGAGCCAAAAAGAAGAGTTGAAATAGCAGTGGTGTAGCAAAGGGGGTGGAGGTGGGGGAGGGCAGAGGGTTTGCCCAGGGCATTGGCCGCAGGAACCGCCAGCACCCCCTTACATTTGGCCGCAGTGTGCAACAAACACAGGGAACGCCACGGGCGGCATAAGCCCTAGCTACGCCACTGGGAAAGAAGAAAGAAGTACTACAGGTGGGTAGCTCTCTATATCCCACTTCTTAGAAATTACTGAATTTCATTCTGTATCTTAACTTTTGTCATAGGTGAGGTATAGATCATGTTAACCCAGCTTACAAACCACAAGGACCAGTAAAGTTAGGTCAAGGACTGGACCCTGTGAAGAACTGCTTTCTTCCATTAGCCAGGGTGCTATTATGAACTTGGGGAAAGGTATGAAGTGTCTTTTTAAGAGGGTCCCAGTTAGGAGGAAAAAGCCACAAAGGGCAAAAAAGAAAATAAGTTACTTACCTGTAACTACGGTTATCCAGTATCGGTATCTTTCATGGATTCACATGCCTGAATCATTCCCCGTCGCCGAGATGGGAGTCCCAAGTAAAATATTCAAGCAGTGCCTTAAATCCTTAATAAGCTATAATGGCTCTAGGCCATCTAATTTGTAGCCTATCCATTTCCTTTTTAAACAAGCATTTACAATGCAACGGTTTCGCCTTCGGAAAAGTTAGAGCTATTGCCATTGTAAATGGCAATGCCATTTATTTATCTGTTTTCAAAACCAACACATAAATACAAATTTTGTCATTTACAATGCCAATAGCTCAAACTTTTCCAAAGGCGAAACCGTTGCATTTGTAAATGCTTGTTTAAAAATTACGGCGGTGCGGTCTATTTAAGAAAATGCAGCACCCCCCCTTAGACACCTTCACCTCGCCCCCCCCGAACCCCTTCACCCCGTCCCAACCCCCGAGCCCGAAGCCCCGACTACTCGAGTAATAATCGGTAGAAGGGCTGGGGTGTAGTAGACAAGAACAATACAACTGACCTGGATGCTTGTGTCTGCAGGACGACAAGTGAGTGATGGCGCGGCCCCTCCCGAGGGGACTGATGAGGAGTGAGGGCTCAGCCTGGAAACCTCCCGGGGTGACTGCTGGTGCCTGCTGCTGAAGGGGTCGCCAGGGCGGGAACTGGAAGCTTGGCCCTAGCAGCACTGAAGAAGGACGGCAGAAGCCCTGGGGAGATCACTGCGCCTGCGAGCGACCCCGGCTAACCTGAGTGCGACTGCCGGAGGGCGAGGGGAGCCCCGGGGAGAGAGCCTCCCTGCCTGTCCCGAGTGGGGCTATAGGAACGTGGTAGGGAGACACCTCACCCTGCACCCCAGAGAACGCCCATTCCTCTTCAGGAGGAGAGCAGGGACACCCCATCTTCTCTCACAACCACTGCCTGTCCTGACTGAGGCTGCGGGCGGGATAGCCCCTCACACAGACCCACCGCACTCGCCGCCAGCCGGTAGTGCCGCAATGGCTGCGTCGAGCATTTATACTTCCCTCACCTTTTCCTTTTAAAATAAAAAAAACGCACATACATTCAGTGCCAGGTGGCGCCGGCACTCAGATAACCCCCTCTCATCACCAGCCTGT
This sequence comes from Lissotriton helveticus, assembly GCF_964261635.1. Taxonomy (NCBI): domain Eukaryota; kingdom Metazoa; phylum Chordata; class Amphibia; order Caudata; family Salamandridae; genus Lissotriton; species Lissotriton helveticus. Next base: position 370,482,600 of record NC_136060.1, read on the forward strand.
GCCAGTGCTGGCAAAGGAGCTGCCTGCCCCACGGGGCGAGTGAAGCCACGGCTCTGAGGCGGATGCAGTGAGTGAGACCCCCTAGAGTAAGGACAATAGGGGCTGGAGGATCTGTGCGGAGTGGGGCCCTCGGTGTGATCCTCGGCAGACAGCATTTATTCCGACACATTTTCGCAGCATCCCGTTTTTTATGCGAAGGTATCATCAGTTATGTGCATCTTAACTGGCTAGATAGTGACAGGACGAACCACCAATTAGGCAACTAAGCAATCACTCGAGAAAGTTACACATAGTGTGTTGCAGTAAGTATACCTGCTGGCTAGACAGGCAAAACGTCCAACATCGGTCACAGCATAAAATATAGTAAAACACATCTCATTACGATTAACTCAAGCGAGAAGTGTAAAGAGTTTGGGTACGTTTATACCGCCTGACAATCTCGATCCTCTGATCAGGTGTAGCACATACCAGAGTGTCTGTGAGGGTAGTATGTACTAAACAGGTCTGTGTCTGCATTCATTAAGAGAAATCAACCCCGCACTGCCAAATAACCACAAGTGGAACGAGCCTTTCCAACAAGACAGCCAGCGACCACCACCACCCCCATCCTTTACTTACATCGGTTCCAGAGTACTGGTAAGCCATTCCCTCAGCGCCTCGAAGTTCTCAATGTTCATTTTCATGTGTCCCGGGGGCCCCTCAACTTCTTCCTCCTCTGAGGGGACGGGTGGAGCCCCCTGCAGCTCCCCCGTCGCCCCCCTGGTGTCAGGCAATGGTCCTTCGGCTTTACAACGTCCCCCCCTGGACCTTCGCCCTCCACCACCAGGGCCCCGGCGCGGCGGCCGGGTAAGGGCCAGGCTCCCGGAGGAGGGGGCGGAGGGGTTCAGGTTGGCACTGGGTGAGGGGGTCCGCCCGGTGCGGTTCCTCGTACGCACACACAGTGTATCCGAAGCCTACGGTCAGGGGCAGAGGGGCCAATCAGTTCCCAAAGCGGACCCAGAGCCGCTCCACAACAGACAACTCTGCCCACCGGCTCACATTCGCCACAGTGCTCAGTATACAGCGCCGATAACAACATAGGGAAAAGATGCGCAAGCCGCGCGCTCAACACGTCGGGGGACACGAAGATAGACATAGAGGAAAGACTAACACGACAGCTTCCACTGATGATTCATCCCTACAAAAAATATTGACACTTAAAAATGTGATTAATACGTCTCACGATAGCTAAACATTTAACAATGAATTTAGTTAAGTTATAATTAATTTTTATTCTTTTTAAATATTCTAAGTATATGGCTAACTATCTTAACAAGCACCTACGAGGACACAGGGGGCGGGAGAGGACACGGACGGCGGGAGGAGGGCGGGAGAGGACACGGTCGGCGGGAGGAGGGCGGGAGAGGACACGGTCGGCGGGAGGAGGGCGGGAGAGGACACGGAGGGCGGGAGGAGGGCGGGAGAGGACACGGAGGGCGGGAGAGGACACGGACGGCGTGAGGAGGGCGGGAGAGGACACGGACGGCGGGAGGGAGGCGGAAAACGTGCACAGGACAGCGAGGGGGCGGGGAGGCACACGGAGGGGGCGGGAGGGGAGGGAACGGGAAAAAACGTAACTCCGCCCTGGGAAAAAATCTCGGGAACGCCCCCGAATCTGGTCCGGCCTTGACGGACAGATCCGGCACTCAATGGCTAGCCTCCATTTATGGAGCTAGCCAATGAGAGCCGGGGGACGTTCCCGAAGTGCTTAGTGTCGACATAGGATTTCACCTGCGCTGAAAGGCTGCGCAGAGCGCAGCCTTTCGGCAGGCGAAACCCAAAAAGGACCAAATGTTCCCGTCAGATTTTCAAAGTACAAGTGGGAAGTAAGGATCCCAAAATCCAATGAGAACTGACTCTCCGGGAAGGAGGGTGGGTTACATGTGAATTTATGAAAGATACCTATACTGGATAAGAAATGCGTTACTTACCTGTATCTGCAGTTATCCAGTATTAGTGTCTTTCATAGATTCACATGCCTGAATCATTCCCTGTCGTCGAGACGGGAGCCTCCGGTATATAAAAAAGTAATGTCCTAGAGACATACATAGAAAAGAATAGGCCTAAGGAGCCCACCTTAGTGTCCTATCCACGTCCTTTTGTAAAAAGGACAAAAATAGAGTAGGCCCAAGGGTCCCACCTTAGTGGCCTATCTGTGTCCTTTTGTAATAAGGACCAAAGTAAAGAAGCCAACCAATCAGCTACCACCTCCTTCTAGAACCTTCCTGTCAGGAGCCTAGGTATCTCAGATTTTCGTACGCACCAAGCTAGGTAGGCGTAAACTTGTTAGAGAGATAGGTGAGTCCTTCCAGGGGAGGCGGGAGGGTGCATGTGAATCTATGAAAGACACTAATACTGGATAACTGCAGTTACAGGTAAGTAACGCATTTCTTAGCCAGTATTTGGGTGTCTTTCATAGATTCACATGCCTGAATCAGAGTAGCAAGCAATATATTATGCACATTTTTGATGGAACATCATATATGAGTCTGTAGATAATACATATCACGCGACTGCAAACCACCAAAATGCATTGTCATGAAAATACTAGTAAAAGAATGTGCATACCAATAAAGGATGGAGGGATGTCGGAAGGCTCACCTCACTGGAATAGATGGCGAAGCACTGCTCGGCCCACTGCTGCATCCTTCATCAGCTCAGTATCCAGGCAGTAGTGCCTGGTGAAGGTATGCGGAGACTTCCAGGTCGCCGCTCTGCAGATGTCCAATACCGGCACTCCAGCAAACAGTGCCACAGACGTGGACATGGCTCTTGTCGAATGGGCTTTGACTCTTAAGTCCAAGGGTCGTCCGGCCTTGTCATGGCAAAAGGTGATCGCCGAGGAAATCCACCTTGAAATGCTTTTTTTGATAAAGGCATGCCTTTCCGTGGTCTACTAAAGGCAGGTAAGGTAAGGTAAAGTAAGGTTGAGATGATTTCCGGAAGTGTTTTGTCTTGTCAATGTAGAACTTAAGACATCTCTTCAGATCCAACGAATATAGAGTTTTCTCGGCTACAGTGGTAGGATTTGGAAAGAATGACCTGAGTATCACTGGTTCGTTTAGGTGGAAGTCCGAAGGGACTTTCGGGATAAACCGAGGATTAGTTCGTAAAATGACTCTGTCCTCTCTGAACTGCATAAAAGGATCTTGAATTGGGAGAGCCTGCAACTCACTGACCCTTCTGGCAGAAGTCAAAGCCAGGAGGAGGGCCGTTTTCCATGAGAGAAATTTGATGTCTGCCCTACGGATGGGTTCAAAGGGGTGCTTCATTAATTGGTGGAGGACCACATTGAGGTGCCACGATGGAGGGATCGGTCTTGGTCGTGGGAAGGACCTGAAAAGACCTTTAAGGAACTGCTTTAAAAGTCTGTTTGCCCACAGGGATGGACCCTTGGAAGTCCTGGTGAATCTCGAGATCGCCGCCAGATGCACTTTGACCGATGCGTGAGCAAGGCCCGATTGCGCCAGATGTAGTAAGTATGGTAGCAGCTGCTGTGGAGTGATGTGAAAGGGGTGCAAACCTTAGGCCGCACACCAAGAGCAAAACCGCTTCCATTTTAGTGAGTAAGTTTTATTAGTGCTCTCCGCTCTAGCCTTTGCAAGGGTGTCTCTGCACTCCTGAGGGATGTTTAGTTGGCTGAATTCCCGGTATTCAGGAGCCAAGCTGACAATTTTAGAGAGCTCAGATTCGGGTGATGTACCTGTCCTTGGGACATTGTGAGCAGGGCTGGATGTTGACGCAGGCGAATAGGTGGCTGGGCAGAGAGGCGGTGAAGGTCCGTGAACCAGTGCTGCCTCGGCCAGAATGGAGCGATCAGAATCAGAGGGCAGGGCTCCGACTTCATCTTCCTGAGAACCCTTGGTATCAGTGGAAATGGGTGGTGATGCCTGCTTGCGAAGCTTGGGCATTTGGCGTTCTGACTTGTGGCAAAGAGGTCTATTTGCGGAGTTCCCCATTCCGCGAAGATGTGTTCCAGCACTTCCGTATCTAGCTCCCATTCATGGGATGGAGAGCCCTCTCTGCTCGGAGCGTCCGCCAAGACATTGTCCTTGCCCGGTACGTATTCTGCCTTCAGCGTTATCCCATGTTCCAGAAGCCAGTTCCAGACTCTTTGCGATTCTCGAGATAGTGAGAGCGATCGCATTCCCCCCTGCTTGTTCAGGTAGTACATCGTCGTGGTGTTGTCTGTCCTGACGAGCACTGGGGAGTTTCGAATGCGTGGTAGGAAAGCTTGCAGAGCTAGGAAGACCGCTCTTAACTCCAATAGGTTGATGTGGGTATCCTGTTTTGTCCACTTGCCATTGATCTGGAGTTCTTGGAGGACCGCTCCCCAGCCTTCTAGGGATGCGTCCTTCGTTATCACATGTGGCTCTGCGGTAAGCAGAAACGGCAGTCCCTGTGACAGGTGTTTGAGCGATCTCCACCACTGTAAGTGGTTGACCATAGTGCGAGTGACTCGTATGCGGTCCTCGAAAGATCCTGTACTTTGTGTCCATTGGTTCGTTAACTCCTCCTGGAGTGGGCGCATCTTGAGGCGGCAGTGGGGAATGAGCATGATACATGAGGACATCATGCCGAGGAGAGACTTGAAGGTGCGGACCGGTAAAGTCTTCCTTGATGCCACTGATGTGGCCAGGGAGATGAGTTTGACTTTTCTTTCCTGAGAGGGGAAAGCCTTGACGCGTTCCGTGTCTAGAGTCGCCCCAAGAAATGTAATGACCTTGTTGGGTTCCAGTGTCGACTTCTCGTGGTTGAGGGTCAAACCTAGACGTTGGAAAATATCCAGACAGGCGCTGGAGGATTTGGCTGCGCCGGTCGCAGATGGTGCCTTTACGAGCCAGTCATCCAGGAATGGGAAGACCTGGTGTCCTTGTTGACGAAGGAAGGCTGCCACAGGGGAGAGGCATTTGGTAAATATCCGTGGAGCAGATTTGAGGCCAAACGGGAGGACACAGAATTGGTAGTGCTGCCCCGCTACAGCAAACCTGAGGTATTTCCTGTGCCCTTTGAGGATAGGAATATGGTAGTAAGCGTCCTGCAGGTCTAAGGACGTCATGTAGTCCCCTTCCTCCAGTAGTCCCAGGATTTCCTTGAGTGTTACCATACGGAAAAATTGTTTCTTTAGGAACACGTTGAGTGCCCTGAGGTCGAGGATTGGTCTCCACTTTTTCCCTTTCTTGTGGATCAGGAAGAAGTGGGAGTAGAAACCTTTCCCCTTGTGGGTTGGTGGAACTCTCTCTATCGCTCCCTTCTGTAGCATGGAAGAGATTTCCTGAAGAAGCAATCGCAGGTGCCTGTGGGACTGTTTGCGAGGTGGTGTTGTCGGGGGAATCGTGACAAATTCTAGAGAATGTCCAAAGTGAATGAGCTGGAGCACCCACCGATCTGTTGTTATCAATTTCCAATTGTCTAGGAAGTGTGTGAGTTTCCCTCCAATTTTTAAAAAATTCAATGGTGGATGGACTGGCCATTGACACAAGTCATTGGCGGTTGCCAGCGGGTCTTTTCTGGTTCTTCCCCCTGTAGTTCGACTTGCCGTAGGAAGTCTGACGCCCTTGCGGCTGTTGCCGCGGTTGATATTGCGTTCTGTTCTGGTTGTATGAATAGGAGGACCTGTTCTGGTAAGTGCCTCTATAAGAAGATTGTCCTCTATTTTTGTTTCCACGAAAGGACTGGTTCCGGAATTGCAGTGTGCCAAGAGCTCTGGCAGTGTCCGTGTCCTTTTTGATAGATGTTAAAGCCTCATCAATTTTTTCTCCAAAGAGATGCTGGCCGTCATAGGGCATATCAAGGATTTTTGTTTGCACCTCCTGGCGGAAAGAGGTGGCTTTGAGCCAGCCTTGTCTTCTGAGTACAGCAGCACCTGCCAGTTGCCTGAATCCTGTCATGGCGACATCCATTGCGCAGTCAATGAGTTCAGAGGCAGATGTTTGGCCTTCCAAGAGAAGCGAATGAGACTCCTCCTTGACATCCTCTGGCAGGTTAGACAGGTAAGGCGCGATATCCGCCCAAAGTTGTCGATTGTAGCGGCCCAGAAGTGCGATTGAATTTGCCACTTTCACTGTCATGGCCGACGTGGTGGAGAAACGCTTGCCAATAGTATCCAGTTTTCTGCCTTCTTTGTCAGGTGGTGTTGACAGAGGCGATGCTGGATTACGTGAATTTTTCTGTGCCGCCTGGGTTACCACAGAATCTGCCTTGGGGTGACCTGTGAGGCATGCTGGCGCCGATGAAGTCGCTCTGTATTTTTTGTCGAGCCTGGGTACTACTACTGGGATTGAAGCTGGTGTTTGCATCAGTAATTTCCCCTGCTTCCATATAAAGTCAATGATGGGAATTGACCTGATTGTCTTTTTAGTTCGTTCCTTGAAGTCGTACAGGAAGCACTCGGTTTCCTGAGATTCCATAGCCATATGGAAACGTTTGACTGCACGCTCTACAAGGTTATGGAATCCACCGATGTCTGCGGGTGGTGATTCTGAAGACTGTGGTTCCGGGGAGGCCGGAGAAGGAGCGATATAGTCTTGATCGACATCTGGGTCAGACTCGTCGTCACGGACCTCGCCCTCTTCCTGGTCTCTTCCCTCGTCATCAGACGAGTGAATTTCTTGTACCGGCTCTTGTTCCCTACTAAGCACCAGTGGCGGCGGCTTGTGTCGGGACAATGGAGTGGGTGCGTCTACAGCTGTAGGTGTAGGTGTAGGTGTAGTGGGTTTCTCCGGAAACCGCGGTTTGTAGTCCTGTATTAAGAATTGCAGGTCTGATACAATGGCTGCTGGTAGGCACACCATCGGAGTAACCTGTGTGCGGACTTGAGTGTGGACTGAATGTTCTATATGTTCCACCTCCTCCATTTCCTCATCAGTGCTTTGGCACTTGACCACAAGGTCTGATGGGCTTGTGGCTTGTGTGTACAACTCTTCCTCCGACTCCTCGCCTTGTAATAGACAGGATGGAGGCAGCTTTTGCACCTTACTGGGTGACTTCAGGTCTGGCGTAATTGGTCTCTTCGTGATTTTAATGGCGATATGGGATATCTGTGGCGGCAAGGTATCCATGGCATGAGATAGCAGCTCAGACTCTTTCCATTTCCCTGTTGGCGTTGGCAGATGCAGCGCCGGTGACGACGATGCAGTTTCATGGGTCATCGACGACTTCGTCGACGGTGTCGTCGTCGATATTACCTTCGTCGACGGTATTTTCCCCGTCGTCGACTGTGTCCCAGTCGACGGTGTTCTCGTCGACGGTGTTCTCGTCGACGCGTCCTTCGTCGACGTGTCCTTCGTCGACGGTATTTTCCCCGTCGTCGACGGTTTACCGGTCGTCGACGTGTCCTTCGTCGACGGGATGGTCTTCGTCGACGGGATCGTCGTCCACTACTTCGGCTTCGATGTCACCTTCGACGGGCAGGTCTTCGTCGTCGATGGAGTAAATGGAATGGTCGACGACACTGGCCTACTCGCCGTCGATGAAGGCGTCGTCGTCGAGGAGGTGGCCGACGATGCTGTCGTCGTCGACACTGTCGTCGTCGGCGCAGTTTTTTGCGCTGAAGAGGTAATCGACGCTGTCGTCGTCAAGGTCAGCGGTTGCTTCCTGGTGACAGGAAAATCCTTGCCAGACACTGAGGTTTTGCCCTCAGAGGACTTCTTGAGAGTCTTCTTAGGAGGGGTGTCTGTGGGGCTAGGGAAAGTAACCCTTGGCCTCTTAAGGGAAAATTGTGAAGTGCCAGAGATACTCTCACCGTCGTCTGACACCAAGTCGTCTGTCCTGTTCTTCAGCCTGTTCAGCCAGAGTAGCAGGCGTCCTTCTCTGTCTTTGAGGGTCTTGTTGGAGAAGGTCCTACATATTTTGCAGTCCTTGGGTTGATGTTGAGGGTAGAGGCAATACAGGCAGGTTTCATGCTTGTCCTCTACATGGAGCCTTTTCTTTCCACACGAGGAACAGGCTCTAAAGAGACCCTTTTTCTGGCCATCAGCCATAATGAAATTAGTTTGGTAAATTCGTTTTTTAAATAAGAAGAAGAAGAAAAAACAATCCTGAGGAGAACTCAGGTGGAGATTCCCTAGCACAACGTGCGGTAGAAAATCTGAGAGACCTAGGCTCCTGACAGGAAGGTTCTAGAAGGAGGTGGTAGCTGATTGGTTGGCTTCTTTACTTTGGTCCTTTTTACAAAAGGACACAAATAGGCCACTAAGGTGGGACCCTTGGGCCTACTCTATTTTGGTCCTTTTTACAAAAGGACGTGGATAGGACACTAATGTGGGATCCTTAGGCCTATTCTTTTCTATGTATGTCTCTAGGACATTACTTACCGGAGGCTCCCGTCTCGACGGCGGTGAATGATTCAGGCATGTGAATCTATGAAAGACACCCAAATACTGGATAACCGTAGTTACAGGTAAGAAACTTATTTTCTTATCCAGTATTGGGTATCTTTAATAGATTCACATGCCTGAATCAGAGTAGCAAGCAGTACAATGAAACTATACGGTCTTTAGCGGACCGGTGGGAGACATGAAACCTTAAACTCCCAATATTATGACATATACTGGTAACAATTATAATAATTACTTAAAATCTAGCATGATATGCATGAGATAAATCTTTCAGATACACTACCTTCCACATATATAAAGCACAGTCAAAAGATATAACTATATATACATATATAAAAATATATATATACACTTTAGGTCTCAGCCATTCGTGGCTTGAACAGTCTGGTAAAGATTCAGAAAAATATTTTTGCACTGTGCACTTTATTTTTAAAGGGTATAACACCATAGTGTCTGGCTATGCGACTCAAAGTCATTTGAGCAAATCTATTATGAAGGAAGAAATTGATTTGTATTTTAATTTATCATACATTTTGCACTTATACAGTTGCTTGAAGGTATGATTCCAATAGCTTGTGGTTTATATTTAGGAACTATGCACTTTATTTTTAAACAGACGTTTTGGATTAAGACGATTGGATAAGATGTTTCAACACTACCATTGAAATGGGCACTTGCACTTTATTTCTAATAAGCAATTTTTGTTTTTTGGTAGACACATACGGCCAAAAATTTGCAGCGTAAAAAACAGATCCATTAGGACATTATGTTTGCTACGAGTGTTAGCTGAATTTCAAATATGTTGAAGCCTCATACATCATGAACCTGTAGTCTTGTTTAGACCTATGAGAGTGTTGGGAGGGGCCTATTTCAATATGCAACTGTATAAATTAACTTTGTGGTCTTGAGCATGTCATGTGATCAAAACCGGGTTAACCCGACGGAATGAGTCATATTGCTGAAACAGGGACAATAAAGCACTGCACTTTGGAAATCTACTGAGTGGTCTGTACCCGATTTCTCATCACGAGTATGCATCAGGAGAAACACACACACACACACACACACACACACACACACACACACACACACAAAAACACACACACACAAAAAAATATATATTCTGGTTGACCTTAACATTTGGTTTGATAAACCCAATATGACCCATCCAAAAACTATAATCACCTGCCTAGACGCATCGAACCTGCATCAGATTGTCCACAATTCGACACTCACCGCTGGACATATCCTAGATGTAATTTTTGCTAATACTGAACTAGTTACCTTTCAAACTATAACTGCAGTCACATAATCAGACCACCACTTGCTTGCCTTCCAACATAAAACAACGCTAAGCGACTCACCTAAAACTACCTTACATCCATCCACCTATCGGTCGTGGAAAAAACTCAATTTGGAACACTTGGAAACACAACTAACATCCAGTACAAATCTGGAAACCATAAATTCTGTTCAAAATCTATGAGTGGCTACAGGAAGCTTTTGACATCCTGATACCACTCAAAACCACACAACAGAACAAAAGAAAAAAAGCGCCTTGGAGAAACATAGAAATAAAAGACATAAAACAACAAATTAGAAAACTGCAACGTACCTGGCTCAAAACAAACGCCAAACTTCACCTACAGAAAATTAACAGATTATACAAGTCTGTTATCAAAAAAGCTAAGAAAATGTACTATTGAGACAGCATTCAAAATGCTAAATGTGCAAATAAAGAATTCTATCAAATACTCAATGAATTTCGCAAACCAAATTGCCTAGAAGGAACTCATCCTGTTACTCAAGATTTCACAGACAAACTGGCAAATCATTATACGGACAAAGCAGACACGTTGGAATCGTACTTAAAACAGAAACAAAGCACCAGCACTAACCCTAGTACAAAACAAAAATCCAAGAATGCTCTAATCAAGCCTCCTCGTTCCTTCCAACACATCTCACCCGATGAATTTATGGACCTGGTCAAAGCAAGCAGGCCTGCCGGCAGCCCTTCTGACCCCTGTCTGCCACAATTTTTCAAGACAATTGTTTTAACAACCTCTGCTGCCACTCCAGTAACAAGAATCATCAACGATTCCTTAACTACTTGAATATTTCCAGAAGAACTCAAAAAGTCATACATACGCCCTTTACTGAAGAAAACAAACTTGGACCAGCTGAACCCTGACAACTACAGACCCATTACAAATGGACCGTTCCTGGGCAAACTGATAGAAAGAGCAGTGTTAGCCCAGATGTCACAATTCATTGAAGAGAATGACATACTTTCAGACTGCCAAACAGTATTCCGTCCAGGAAGAGGCACTGAATCTGCCCACCTTGCCATCTGGGATGACCTAAAGAATACAGTTGACCGCAACGGGGTTGCTGCGCTACTCCTCTTGGACCTCTCAGCTGCCTTTGACACGGTTGACCATGACACTCTGAAACAAAGACCCTATGAAGCCGGCATAGAGGGAACTGCTCTAGACTGGATCACGTCCTACCTTCGAAACAGAACTAATGTCATCCATACTATACCTTTCTTGTCCAAACCGTGCTACACAAAAGCAGGGGTCCCTCAAGGTTCTATCATCTCACCCATGCTTTTCAACATCTACATGAAGTCATTACCAGTACTGATCAATAAATTTCACCTCATGTACTATAACTATGCAGATTACACGCAAATACTCCTTCAACTGGAATGCCCCAAAGACATTGGACAATCACCAATTTTCAGCTGTCTCAGAGTTGTGGATCAGTGGATGAACTGGAGCCATCTCAAATTGAATGCTTCAAAAACTGAAATACTCACGTGTGGCGATTGGAAACATTACAACCCGCTTGCCGCATGGCCTGATGAACTGGGATCACTGCCTAAATTATCAAAGGAAGTAAGAAACCTCGGAATGACCATGGACTCCAAGCTGTCGATGAATGCCCAAGTGGATAAACTTGCAAGATCAAGCTTTGCTACTATAAAAACGCTGCGACAAATTTTCCCTCATTTGGGATTTCCACACAAGGTCCAAGCTACCATCTCCCTTTTTCTGTACAAACTCGATTATGCCAATAGCCTCTACCACAGATCACCTTTAACTACCATGAAAAGACTACAACGGATTCAGAACACGGCTGCCAGACTACTCTTGCATATCAAACCGCGAGACCACAGCTCCCCTGCCTTGAAAGCCCTGCATTGGTTACCAGTTGCCAGAAGATCCACGTTCAAGCTGCTTTGTATCACCCACAAAGCAATACATGGAATGGGACCACTCTTCATCAGTAATAAAATCACCAAACACATTCAATAAAGGAACCTCCGCTCTAAAGGAGCATCTCGCCTCAAAATCCCACCATACAAGAAAAAAAACCATGGGTGGCACATTCTTCTCTGTTCAAGCAGCCAAACTATGGAATTCTTTACCCCCCAACATAAGGTCCACCGACAACCACCTTATCTTCAGAAAACTACTCAAGATTTGACTCTTCCCCACATAAGCACCATACGCAAACAGAAATTTACAGCATATTCCTCTGTATACAAGCATTTTTTTCACTATAGATATGTACCTATCTTTGTGTATTACTTTGTATAAACATGTAAAATAATTATGTTGAGAGAAAAATAATAATAATAATAATAAATAAATAAAAATCATCTTTGGTCTACATGTACATACTTCCATTGTGCATCTATGTACCTTCCATGTACTTGGATCTGTGTGTCTGTTACTTTTCTCCTGAAAAAGCATATCCAATGCACTACCCTATTTCTCATCCTGTGCCTCTATCAATATCTTTAATCTACATATACTTACCTACTTTATGTATCTATATACTTTCAATGTAATTTTGGATCTATATAGTTATCACTTTCTTCTAATTTAGCATTTCCAATACACTACCCTATTTCTCAGCCTATATTTCGCTCAATACATAGTCTAGCCCAACCTTCTGACTCATCTCAAACTTCATCTTCTGCTACTCCTTCCAATGCACTACCCTATCTCTCACCCTTTACATCTATCAATATATCCTCTACATCCACTCTCTCATTTATCCCAAACCCCATACCACTACTATGATTGCCAAAATAACCCTTTCTAGACTCTCTCCTACTCTACCCCTCCTTGCATCATCTGACACCTCTTTTATGCGGATTCTTAAATGCCAATAAAATATTTTTTAAAAAAAATCTAACACCTTTTACTATACCGATCCCCTAAAACAAACGTTTCTAAACTCTTCCCTCTGAGTCCCCCACAAAAACTCATCCAAAAGCCTCCTTCTACTTCTAAGACCTTAAAAATAATAATAATAATCCTTCACTCATTTATCTCTCCACTATACTTTTCAATCGAAATTAACAGACCAACATGTTCACTTCTCAAATTCCATATTAAACTATACTAATATACTTCCCAAATAACTGAATAACATATCCACTACTCAAATGATTACATATTTTTTTAGTGTATTAATTTTCAACAGTAATCCTTTATGGGTTCCGGAGTGGCGTGCTACTCGCCAGAAAAGCGCTTCAACACCCATCAGGGGTAACAAGTGCTATATGAATGCAAATCTTTCTTCCCCTTTTATCCCTCCGCTAACCTTCTCACTCCAAGTAACTGAATAATATCCACCACTGAAATTACTTCATATTTCACCATATTAATTTACCACTAACCCTTTGTAGGCTTCCTGAATAGCGTGCGTCAACAAGAGCTATATAAATACAGACCTTTGTCCTACTCTGTCCTTATGCTATCATTCCAATTCAAAATAACTGACTAACCTATCCACCACTTAAAATGTACTTGCATGTTTCACTATACTAATTCAACACTAATCCTCGATGGGTCCCGGAGTAGCGGACTAGTCGCCGAAAAAGCGCTTCGACGCCTCGTCAGGGGTAGTAAGCGCTATATAAATGCAATTACAATACAATACTTCTGTAGTAGAATTTGTATATACATTTCAAACATACGCAATACGGTTATTGAAATAAAGAAAAAGCTCCTCTTCTGTCAAACAAAAGAGGCTGACCTTAACTAAAGAGATGTTGCAGTACTGCTTGTCCAACTGTGCATCTTCTCGTTGCGTAGATTGCAAACAGTAATGCTTTGTAAACGTGTGGACATTCTTCCATGTCGTAGCACGGCATATTTTGTCTAATGTCACTCCAGCAAACAAAGCTGTAGATGCAGAAATTGTTTTTGTGGAGTGTGCCTTAGCCCTTGCTGTCAGGGGCTTGCTAGCCTTATCGTGACAGAACTGAAACGCAGATGAGACCCATCTAATGATCATAGCCTTTGTTACAGCTGCTCCTAGTTTTCCTTCTCCGTAAACGATCAGGAGCTGATCTGTCTTTCTTATCTCTTTTGTTTTGTGTAGGTAGAACTTCAAACATCTTTTGACATCCAAAGTATGCAGTGCCCGTTCTGCTCCGCTGGATGGATTTGAAAATAAAACCTGCAGTATCACCGGTTCGTTGAGATGCATTTGTGTTGGTACCTTTGGTATAAATGTCAGGTTTGTCCGTAAAGTTACATAGTTTTCAGTGAAATGTAGAAAAGGTTCTTAGATTGTAAAGGCTTGTATTTCACTAACCCTCCTTGCAGAAGTGAGAGCTAGTAAGAGGGATACCTTCCATATGAGAAACTTAAGCTCCGCTTTGTGAATTGGTTCAAACGGTTGTCTTATCAACTGCGCCAGTACTATATTGAGCTTCCATTCCGTAGGAGGAGCACGCAGAGGGCGAAAATGTGCGGAAAAGTCCTCTCATGTATTGTTTTACAATACTAGATGCACAGAGAGAAGGAGCGTGAGGAGATCTCCTATAACAGGAGATTGCAGCTAGGTGAACTTTTACTTACGAGAAAGTGATACCTGACCTAGCTAGTGAGAGAAGATATGGCAAGATTTGCTCGGCACGGGCTTGTAGCGGGTGAATGTTATTTCATTTAATCTTTATTTCGGTCAATTACAACCATAAAAGACACATTTAAAAATTAACAATTCATTTGCCAATTACAATTATTCATTTTCCATTTACAATTAATCCAGTAGTTGGGGTACCAAAGAGGGAAGCTAAATTCATAAAGACACATTAAAAAAACTTTTTTAAAAGCTAGGCATGTTTACATTTTAAAATATATACACTATATAAGAAAAAGTCACGGAAGAAGATGAGAGAATAATCACGGGAATTTGGCCCAATTGAAAAGTGCTAGTGCATTTTCCTTCATCTTAATATTCGGATTCAAAGCGAGTAAATTATTTAATTCTAAAGCTTTAACCCAGCTTTCTTTCTTATCAAGGATACATTAAATAGAAACCTGCTTACACAAAAGACAATTATTTGTAAAGTATCAGTTTTTAGGATACGTTCAGCCTCAGTACAGCTTCTGACACCCAGGTGCCTACAGAGAGGCCTAATCCAACGTTTCCTAGCAGAATTATATGCTGTGCAAAAGAAAAGTATATGGGCATCATTTTCCTTTGCTACTTTAATACATAGGGGACACAAATCACTTTTCTTGTCCCCCCCTATTTCTGCCCCATCTAGATACGTTTGCACTTGTTTCCAAATTCCATATCTAAACTGCAGGAATAGGGTTTTCGCTAACGGGGGTTCTATCTCGTCCAGAAAAGGCTCTAGACGAGCAACGTCTTTAAATGCTAAAAGCTTCGAGGTTAGGGACCCAACAGCTGAGCTATGTAACATGTTGTTTGCCATATAGGTCCAATACGTTAACTTTAGGTGTTTCTTACATAGTATCGTCAGCTGTTGAGGATCCTCCCAGTAATGGGGTAAACCTAACTTTCTCATCCATAATATAACATGTTTTAACCAGGGAATATCCTTGCTTCGATCATTTTTAATAATTTCCTCCAGGCCTTCTCTGTAATGAAGCAGCTCTGGAGTTGACCAAATCCTAATCCAAAATAGTAATGGCCTCAGCACAGCATGGTGGTCTGTGCGTTTTATATTGAGATCCATACATAGTGGGATTCGGGGCGTCCAAGTTGGGAGTTTTAGTAGTTTCCTATAAAATGTATTTTCTTCCCGTTTGAAGTTCTTCCTAGAATGTGACCCCCAGATCTCTGCCCCATAAAGTGCTGCCGATTGTGCTTTGATTTTGTATACTTCCAGTGCAGGGGAAAGAGCCTTAGATGAGTTAGCCTCGTGCTTTTTCAGTATGGGTAGTGAGTTTTGGAGCAACATTATCCTGCTCTTTTCTAGTTGTCCCTGCCAAGACATTTTACTATCCAGAGTGATTCCTAAATAATTAAAGCTTTCCACATATTCCAATGTTTGATTATTTAACACAAGATTCTTTTTGAATGATTTATGTGGATTTATAGACATGTAGAACAAGTTACTTACCTTCGGTGACGATATATCTGTAAGAAACAGTAGTTAGTATTAGATTCCTTACCTTAGAATATCCCCAGGCGTCAGTCTGGATCCGGAAACTTTTGCATAGCAGTACCCCTGCGCGTCGGTAGGCGTCGTCTGCAGGCGTCCCCTGCGGCTCCGCGTCAGTCGTCGGCGTCGTGCGCCGTGATGACGTCGCTGGAGTATATAGACGCCGCCTCCGCGCGCTGACGTCAGTTCTTTGCACACAGCTTTTCCGCGCCAGAACACGCAGAGCCATGTAAGAACCAACACTGGTGCCATGCGAAACTAGGGCCCTGAAGGGGATGACCTTAACCCTATGTATCAGTTCGCAGAACGGGGAGGATGGGCGGGGCGGTAAGGAATCTAATACTAACTACTGTTTCTTACAGATATATCGTTACCGAAGGTAAGTAACTTGTTCATCTGAAAGAAACAGGTTAGTATTAGATTCCTTACCTTAGAATAGATACCCCAGCAATACCAACCCCGGTGGTGGGTCTGCGAACCAATACAGCTTACACCAGAAAGTCCTGGAGGACAGAACGGCCAAAGAAGCCATCCCTCCGGACTGGACTGTCCAGGCAGTAGTGCCTTGCAAACGTGTGCAGTGAGGCCCACGTAGCCGCCTGACAAATGTCCTGCAAGGGGACTCCCCGGCCCAGGGCAGTAGTAGCCGCCGTGGCCCGAGTGGAATGGGCCCTCAGCCCAACAGGAGGGTCCTTCCGAGCCTAAGAGTTGCACGCTTTGATGCACAGGACGACCCACCGAGAGATGGTCCGTTTATGCACCGCCCGTCCCTTCTTCGCACCCACGTAGCCAACAAACAGTTGGTCATCCACCCGGAACTGGCGAGTGCGATCCATATAAAATGAAAGCGCACGTTTTGGGTCCAGACGATGGAGCCGCTCTACATCCTTTGAAGGATGCGGAGGCAGGAAGAAGGAGGGTAAGGTGATGGACTGCCCGATGTGAAAAGCAGAGACTACTTTGGGCAGGAAAGAAGGTCTAGTCCTCAGAACCACCTTGTCTGGATGAATGGACATGAAAGGAGGTTTGACAGAAAGAGCCTGGAGCTCACTCACTCTCCTGGCAGAGGTGATGGCAACCAGGAAGGCAGTCTTTAAAGTCAGGAGACGGAGAGGACAGGAATGAAGAAGCTCAAAGGAAGCGCACATCAAGAAGGTCAGAACCAGGTTCAAGTCCCACTGAGGCATCACAAACGGAACAGGTGGATACATGTGCGTGATGCCCTTCAAGAATCTCGTTACAATAAGGGACTTGAACAAAGAAGGTTGATCAGGCAGCCTTAGAAAGGCCGAAAGGGCAGAAAGGTAGCCCTTGACAGTGCCCAGAGCAGAGCCCTGCTGGGCAAGAGAGAAGAAAGAGGAGAACCTCGGAGAGAGGGGCAGAAAGAGGGTCCACAGCCTTTGCTGTGCACCATGCCACAAATCTGTTCCACCGGCAGGCGTATACCGACTTTGTGGAGGGACGCCTGGCTGCCAGAATCACATCACAAACTTCAGGAGGCAAGTCAAATGGCCTCAACTGTCGCCGCTCAATCTCCACGCATGGAGGTGGAGACTGGACAGGTTCGGGTGGAGGACCGTCCCCTGCTGCTGCGACAGAAGGTCCTCCCGAAGGGGCAGGCAGATCGAGGGACCGACTGACATGCTGATTAGCTCGGGATACCAGTACCTTCGAGCCCAGTCCGGAGCCACAAGGATAACTTGGGCCCGGTCGCGCCTGATCTTCTTCAGCACTCTGGGCAGAAGTGGTACAGGCGGAAAGGCGTACAATAGACCGCAACTCCACACGTGCCGAAAGGCGTCGCCGTGCGAGTGCCGTCTTGGAAACTCCAACGCGCAGAACTGATGACATTGCGCGTTCTCTTCTGTGGCGAATAGATCTAACCAAGGCTCTCCCCATTGCAGAAAGAGGCTTCTCGCCACGTCCGAGTTCAGACGCCATTCGTGATCCACCGAGCACCGACGGCTGAGTTCGTCCGCCCTGGCGTTCAGAGAACCTGCCAGGTGTTGAACCGTCAGAGTCACGCTCCGACGTCCCAGCCATTGCCAGAGACGCAGAGCCTCCTGGCAAAGGGTCCACGACCCCACTCCGCCCTGCTTGTTGCAGTACCACATGGCGGTGGTGTTGTCCGTGAACACCTGCACTACACTCCCGTTGACAAAGGGGAGGAATGCCTTCAGTGCTAGACGGATTGCCCGCAGCTCCAACAGGTTTATATGGAGCCGGGACTCCGCCGGAGACCAGATGCCTCTGATCTCCGCCTCTCCCAAATGGCCTCCCCAGCCCTGGTGGGACGCGTCAGTCACAACCACGTGCTCCGGTTGGGGAAGGGAGAGGGATCTGCCTCTGACCCAATCGCGGTCCGTAAGCCACCACTGCAGTTGTCTCGCAGTGCCCTCCGAGATCAAGACATGGTCGGACAAGTTGCCCTGATGCTGGGCCCACTGAAACTTCAGGTCCCACTGCAGAGCCCGCATCCGCCACCGGGCGTGATGCACCAGAAGGATGCAGGAGGCCATCAGCCCCAGAAGCCGCAGCGTCAACCTGACCGAAACCCGGGATAACGGCTGAAAGATAGGAATCAAAGCCTGTATATCCCGGACCCGCCGTTCCGGAGGATAAACCCGAAACTGCGCCGAGTCGAGAACCGCTCCGATGAAAAGGAGCTTTTGAGAGGGACACAGGTGTGATTTCGGCACATTGATGGAAAACCCCAGCTCGTGCAGGAGGTCTGCCGTCATCTGAAGGTGGTGGACGACTGTCTGGGGCGAGCCCGCCTTCAACAACCAGTCGTCCAGGTAGGGGAAGACTGAAACCCCCAACCGGCGCAGATGGGCTGCGACCACCGCCATCACCTTCGTGAACACCCGTGGGGCGCTGGTAAGGCCGAATGGGAGCACGATAAACTGACAGTGCTCGTGGCCTACCGTGAACCGCAGGTAACGCCGGTGGGCCGGCAGGACGGGGATGTGAAAATACGCATCCTGCAAGTCCAACGCTACCATCCAGTCTTGCGGGTCTAGAGCAGGCAAGACCTGAGCCAAAGTCAACATCTTGAACTTCTCCTTCCGGAGGAAGCCGTTGACGTTCCGTAGATCCAAGATAGGACGTAGACCCCTTTGTCCTTCTTGGGTACCAGAAAGTAGTGGGAATAGCAACCACACCCTACATCTGGCCCAGGAACGCGCTCGATGGCCCTCTTGGCCAAGAGGGCCGTAACTTCCTCCTGCAGAAGTGTCAAGTGGTCCCCCGACACACGGTGGTTCTGCGGTGGCATGGCTGGAGGAGTGGTCTCGAAGGGGAGGGAGTAGCCCCTTCGGACGAGCTGCAGCACCCACCTGTCCGATGTGACTGCGCGCCAGCGGGAGTGGTGATGGCGAACCCTGCCACCCACTGGCGACACATGGGCCTGAAAGCACGGACTAGGAGGATTTGGAGGCCGATGCTGCGGGGGGAGGTGTGGTCTGACCTCGCCGTTGTCCCCGACCGCCTCCACGGCGGACTCCACGGCCGCCACCGCGTTGAGAAATGTGTTGCGGCGCGTGGCTGGCAGCACGTGTGGGACCGCCCCTTCCTTGGCTAAGAAAGGAGCGAAACGAACCCGTTTGCTGGCGCTGGGTCGAGAGACCCAAGGACTTGGCCGTGACCCTGGAGTCCTTGAAGCGCTCCAGCGCGTGGTCCGCTTTGTCGCCAAACAGGCGACTGCCATCGAACGGCATGTCCATCAAGGCATTCTGGACATCTGCCGAAAAGTTGGCGGACCTCAGCCAGGCGTGGCGACGAATCGCCACCGTCGTGGACATCGCTCTGCCCAGCGAGTCGGTCGTATCAAGACCACACCTGATGGAGTATTTTGCTGCGTCTCGGCCTTCAAGCATAGCCTTGCCGAGCTTTGCCCGTACCTCCTGCGGGCATTCTGGCAGCAGGTCCGCGACCGTATCCCACAGAGAGTGGGAGTAGCGGCCCAAGAGGCATGCGGTGTTGCAAGACCGCAGTCCCAAACTCAGGGACGAGAAGACCTTTTTTTCCATACTGGTCGTACCTCTTGGATTCCCGGTCGGGCGGGGCCGACGGGAATGCGGTCTGGGAAGTCGAGGCCTGGATTACCAGACTCTCAGGGGTGGGATGGGTGGACAGGAACTTGGGGTCATCCGGACACGGACGGTGTCGTCTGGCCACGTTCCTATCAACATGCGAACCTGAAGCGGGCCTGGACCACGTGCCCAAAAGAACATCAGACAAGGCTTCGTTGAACGGCAGCAGTGGCTCCTGTGGGCATGACTGCGGTTTGAAGACCTCTGTGAGGATGTTAGGCCTCACGGCCGCGACGGGGAGCTCAAGGTGTAAGGCCTTGGCCGCCCTCGTCAACACCACTGAATAAGCAGCCCCCTCCTCCGAAGCCACGGTAGGAGGCGAGACAAAGCCAGGGTTAGGAGAGTCGTCCAGACCACTGGCGTCACCCAAATCACCTGTCCAGTCCACATTGTACTGACATTCGCGTGACAGAGGGTCCTCAGACCCCTCCCAACCCTCTCCGTAATCTACATCTTCACCATATTCGGAATCAACAATGTAGACCGGCTCCCCGGGGTCCACAGGCCCCATCGCCGTCGGACTCGGCGTCGGGCGACGCCGGTCCGACTCCGCGTCCGGAGTCGGAGAGGGTATGGGGGCCGCGCGGGGGCGGCGTCGGGGGCAACCCCGATGGAATCGGCGCCGGAGAGTCCGGTAGACCAGCCGGCGTCGACCCTGAGGGTCCCTGCGGCGCCGGGGTCGGAGCCGTCGGCGGCGCCGGGGCCCGAGCACCTGACGGCGTCGAGGCAGGAGCACCCGAACCGCTAGGGCCCCCGGACGGGAGCACAGGGCCCGAAGGCGCCGTAGGCCCCGTCGGAGGAGACAGTGCCCTCATGGCCATGAGGAACTCCTCTATCTCCCCGGGCGTCGCGCCTTGCCCAGGGACCGTAGGGTATGGAGCAGGCCGCGCCGGGGACTCACGCGGAGCCGCGGGGGTGGGGCCACCCGAAACCCCGGCCGCGTCGGGAGGGAGTCGGGGGTACGATGACGACGCCCCGACTTCTTGTGTTTCCTACCTGAGGAACCAGAGGAATGGCGACGACTTCCGGAGCGCTCGTGGCGGCTCCGCGACCGCTCCCTCGACCGCTCCCTCGACCTCCGGCCGGACCGGGACCGCTCTCGACGTGGGGCCGACACCCGCAGCTCGAGTAGCTTGCGGGACCGCTCCCGCCTAGCTTTACTCGTCAGGGCCCGGCAGTCGACCCAGTCGTCCACGGCGTGGTCGGGGCCCAGGCACCGGAGGCAGAGTCGGTGATGATCCGTGACCGACATCGTGCGGTCACAGCCGTCACAGTTCTTAAAACCGGGCATCCTACCGGCACCGTAAGAAGAATCAAGGATTCACAAAACTTTGGTCAAAAGACCGGAGTACTGCACTTCTCGGATCTGGCGCGGAAAAAAGAAGAACTGACGTCAGCGCACGGAGGCGGCGTCTACATACTCCAGCAACGTCATCACGGCGCACGACGCCGACGACGGACCCGCAGACGACGCCTGCAGACGACGCCTACCGACGCGCAGGGGTACTGCTACGCAAAAGTTTCCGGATCCAGACTGACGCCTGGGGATATTCTAAGGTAAGGAATCTAATACTAACCTGTTTCTTTCAGATTTTAGTTTTACTAGAATTGATTTCAAGGCCCTTCAGAGTGCAATAGGTGTTAAAGGAATCCACTAGGCATTGGAGTTCTTTGGGGGTTTGCGAAATTAAAACTGTATCGTCAGCGAATAATAAAGCCGGAATAACTTTGCCCCCAAGTTGGGGGGAATCATGCTTACAGTTTAGTAGATATTTAGGGATATCATTTACATACAGTGAGAATAGGGTTGGTGCTAACACGCACCCTGTCTTACACCTCTTCTCACTGGAATTGGCTTAGATAATTCACCCCTTCGTCCCCATCTTACTTTTGCAAAGTTTCCTGTGTGTAGCCTAATCAATTGCACAAGTAATTCTTCTGGCACCCCGTTATTTTTTAACGTGTCCCATAATTGGGCGCGAGGGACCAGATCGAAGGCTGCCCTTAGATCTACAAAGGCAATATATATAGGCTGCCCTTCCTTAGAGTGATATATTTCCAGTAAATACATATAAATCTAAACACTTGATCAATGGTACTTGTTCTAGTTCTGAATCCCTCTTGGTACTTAGATAAAATATCTACCTCATCCATCCATTCTGATAATCTATTTAAAATATGCCTAGCAAAAACTTTCTGTAAAATATCAATTAAACTAATTGGTCGATAGTTAGCCGGATCATGGCGGTTGCCCTTTTAAAAAATTGTCACAATCTCTGCCCCTTTCCACGTATTGGGAATTGGTGTCCCTGCAGCTATTGAATTACATAAAAAATTTACGTAGGGGCCCCAAACTTCCAAATCATGCTTTAGCAAGTCTCCTGGGAATTTGTCGGGGATGGGTGCCTTCCCCGATTTGATTGCCAGTATTGCTTTTTTGGTCTCTTCTATGCTAAAATACAAACCAACAACCGTTGGTTCTATTTCCAGGTCTATTCCTAACGCACAAGTTTCCCCGGTATTGTCATGGTACAGACCAGTAAAGTGATCTACCCAGGTTTTCTCGTCTGGAAAAAGATCTTTGGCACTTCTTCCAGTCCTATTTCCCTTCGCAATTAGGCTCCAGAAGGCAGTCTGGTCTTTGGACTTTGCAGCAACAGTTAAATCAGTCCAGATATCATCATCCTAGTTTTTTTTGCATCTGCCAGTATCCTCTTATAGTTTTGCCTTCTCACCTTAATTTCTAATACATTCTTACTTTGAATTGCCTGTATTAATCAGTCTTTGCTCAACTACCATCTTTACTATACCAGGGGTTTTCTATCTCTCTTTGTTTGGTATTTCCTCCGTCTTTCTCTTTGTACCTACTGCTTAAGAACGGAATCAGTGCATCTACCAAATTATTGTGCATATGTAATACACTACCTTCTCCTACTATTATATCTTCGAATGGTGTGACAATATCAGCAAAAGTATTATAAATATTTGTCATCACTACATCTTTAGCTAGGATGCAAGGCCATTTCAGAGCTCGTCTATTACTTATTAAAAGCTCGCAAGTTGGAAGATCACTGCCTTCGGTCCCAACTGTAGTTGACTTAAAGGGCTGAGATTCTAGCGTCAGTTATAAGGGATAATGGTAACTCTCCACTCTATGTATAATTTTCAAGTCTGTGGTGTAGTGCCAAAAATTAATTGAGACCAAAATATGACCTATCTGGCTACGCGAGCTACCTCTACAGAATGTGAATGCTCCAGGTCTATCTGAGGGTAGACGCCCGTTACATGCCCGCAAATCATGTCCCACAGTGAGCTTTAGAATTTGTGCCGCTGCAACCGTGCACTTTATCTCCCTATTGCTGTCTATACTTGGAATATTATTAACCCTATATTGTTCTACAAAGAGATCATTCAGACCCATCATCGGTTCATATTTGCAATTAAAATCCCCACCAACAATTACACTGGACGGGGGCCCTACTGTATCGAGGAAGGAGTCAAGTTGCTCTATTACCAGTGATTTTTTGTTACAAGTACTTGGCCTGTTGTAAATATTAATTAAATATAGGTCCTTGTTATCTCCTGTGGTAATTTTTACTCCCTGCAGGTCCTGAGATTGAATATACAATGGGGTTATGTCAATTTCTAGGGTGATCCCTATCCAGATGACCACATCTCCAGATGGTCTCCCTCTACCAGACTGACTAGCATTCACGCTGAAGGTTTTATATCCTAGTCTGTGGGGGATTTCCAATGACCAAGTCTCCTGTAGGAGAATTATATCACTCTGGTTCATATAGTCATTCCATACCCCGTCCATTAAGTTCTTAGTGAGGCCAGCAATATTCCAGGAAGTAAGCTTTACTTCCAGGCGCCTACATTCCCCCCTGGTTTCGTGCCCCCCTTGAGCATCCAGGTTTGTTGGCTCATTTTCAGCTTCCATAGATCCTATTTGTAGGTCCAAGTTTGGTGTTTGTAGGGCCAAGATAACCTCTGGTCCTCCCCGCCTATCTAGTTCATTTATCCCCAATGCAGTTGATATCGCTGGGCACTACAGGATCACTAGGACTAGTTAGTCAGTCTAAATCATCCAATGTAGAAAGCCCAGCAAATCTATTGGCTAGTGGTATATGAGGGGCCAGACCTCCACTGTTGCTTCCAACAGTTGATTTGTAGAAATAACCCAGTGGAAGGGTATTAATGCACGTACTCTGGTTGTGGAACTCTTCCTGAAATTGTAATATTCTCCTGGCTAGCTGCGGGCGCCTAAAATTTATCACCACACAGTCGCCTCTGATGTTTTTTGGTGACTCCCCCACCCACCCGACCCTACGAACCATCAAAATGTCATCGATATTTACCGGATGAAAACGTTAACATTTAATGAGCCAATCCGCTGTTTTATTCCGCAGGTTGGTCCATGTTTCTTTTTGTTCTCTTCTTAGGGTTGGGACTCCAGTTAGCACAATCACATGTGGGCAGGATGCCAGTGGAAGCTGTAAAACATCCTTATTGGGCATTAAGTCAGTACCTTTAGGACTATATACTACTGTCCTAAAAGAATGTGCTTGGATTATCAGGGGCTATTTGTGTTTGAGATCTTGTAGCAGAAGTGCCCCTGATATCGTTGGTGGCGGGGTGCCCCCCCTCAGTAATCTCTGTGCTTTCCCTAGTGGGGTTATCGGGCAATGAGATGGTGTTAGTAACTCCCCTTGAGACTAGTTGGGGGTATACATTTTCACTGGCCGAAGGGGCTAGATCAGTGTGAATATTGCCCTTTCCATCATTCCCCAGTAATTTGCCCATTTGCTCTATCCCATTTTCCAACTGCCGAAATCTTGTTCTCATGCAGTCTTCTATTTTATCAGATCTATCCTTAAGTACAGTTTCCTGGGTAGATTTTATTTTAGGGTCAAATTTTCCGGTCATTTCTTCAAGCCAGTGGGCATATGGTGGCTGGTCAGGCTCAGTTTGTGTTATTTCTTTCGCATCAGAAACAGAATCTTCTCCATTTCAGACAATATGTTTTCTTAGTGCTTTCGGCATGGGACTTAGCAATGATTTCTCTACATTCTTGCGTTACATTTGCGTTCTAAAACTCCAGGACTTCAGCAGCCAAGCGTGCAAATAAGAGTGTGGATCCGGATGATTGACTTGGCCCTTGTTCCTCGATAACATCGTTGAAGACGGCTGTAGGTGAATGGGTTTCGACTCCGACAACAGGAGCAGTTCCGGGAACCAGTACTGCCTGGGCCAACGTGGAGCTATCAGGATCCGACAACAACTTTCCGAATTCATCTTGCTCAGTACTTTGGGAATTAACGGGAAGGGGAAAAGGGTAGGCATATATCCCTGACTATAGCATTAAAAAGGCATTCTCCCTAGACCCCAGTAGGGGGTACCTGCTGGCATAGTACTGGCATTTGGAGTTCTGCTTCATTGCAAAGAGGTCCAAAGTTGGTTTTCCCCATTTTCGAAATACCTTGTCCAGCTGGGATTGTTCTAGCTCCCACTCGTGGCAACTGAACTGAGACCTGCTCAACGTGTCTGCGAGTGTATTGTGCGTACCCCTAACATTCTCTGATTTTAAGTTTTGCCATGGTGTGTAATCTATTCCCATAATTCGTGCACCTCTTGAGAAAGGATAATGGATTTTGTTCCTCCTTGCTGGTTGATATAGTATATGCTGGTGGTAATGTCCGTATGCACCAACACTGAAGAACCTGCTATTCTCGGCAGGAAAGCTTGGAGTGATAGGAATATGGCTTTTAGCTCTAAGCTGTTGATGTGTTGTGTTTGCTGCGCTGAAGACCATTTGCCTTGAATTTGCAAGTCCTGGAGATGACCTCCCCAGCCCTCCATTGAGGCGTCTGTTGTTAAAACGAAATCTGGGGTGCTCCGTAGAAAAGTCAGGCCTCAAATGAGATTTGATGCCTGGAACCACCACTGCAGAGTTTTCACCATCCGTGGAGTTTTTCGAACTACATCTTCGAAGGATCCTGAAACCTGATGCCACTGTTTCTGTAGCTCCTCTTGAAGAGGCCTCATTTGCACTCTGGCTAGAGGTACCAGATTTATCGCTGAGGAGCACAACTGAGGAATGATTTGTACATTCTCACCGAAACTGACCTTTTTTTCTGATATTGTCTTTGCAAGCTTTTGCAGACATATTCGCCTCTCGTGAGACCAGAACACTTTGCCCTGAATGGTGTCTAAGGATGCTCCCAGAAAAGATATTACTTGAGCTGGAAGCAGAACCGATTTTTCCTGTTTAGGGTAAGTCCCAACGCTTCGAACAGACAGAGGCAAGCATCGTTGTTCGATCGACTTCCTGCACAGTTCCTGCTTTGAGCAGCCAATCGTCGAGGTATATGTGTCAATCAATCAATCAAGAAATTTGTATAGCGCGCTACTCACCCGGAGGGTCTCAAGGCGCTTGGGGGGGGGGGGGGATGAGGGGGGGCGGGGTCCGCTACTGCTCGAACAGCCAGGTCTTGAGTTGCTTCCTGAAAGAGAGGTGGTCGTGGGTAAGACGGAGGTGGATGGGGAGTGAATTCCAGGTCTTGGCTGCCAGGTAGGAGAAGGATCTTTCTCCCATGGTGGCTCTTCGGATGCGTGGAACGGCCGCGAGGGCGTGGTTGGTTGATCGTAGTTGGCGGGTGGGAGTGTAGAAGGTCAGGCGGTCGTTGAGGTACCTGGGGCCTAGGTCGTGGAGGGCTTTGTGTGCGTGGGTGAGGAGGCGGAGCGGGATTCTTTTGCTGACGGGGAGCCAGTGCAGGTCCTTCAGGTGTCCGGAGATGTGGCTGTGGCGTGGGATGTCCAGGATGAGTCGTGCGGAGGCGTTGGAGTCTTTTTTGCAGTTTGGCTGTGGTTCCGGTGTAGAGGGTGTTTCCGTAGTCTACTCGGCTGGTGACAAGTGCCTGGGTGACCGTCTTCCTGGTTTCGGTGGGGATCCATCGGAAGATCTTTCGGAGCATGCGTAGGATGTTGAAGCATGAAGACGAGACAGCGTTGACTTGTCTGGTCATCGACAGGGAGGAGTCCAGGATGAAGCCCAGGTTGCATGCGTGATCCGTTGGTTTGGGTGCGCTGCCTTGGCCGGGGGCCACCAGGAGTCGTCCCAGGCAGAAGGTGATGATCCAAGGATGAGGACTTCCGTTTTGTATGATTTCAGTTTCAAGCGGCTGTTCTTCATCCATTCGGCTACTTCTTTCATCCCTTCGTGTAGGTTGGATCTGGCGGTGGCGGGGTCGTTGGTGAGGGAGAGGATCAGCTGGATGTCGTCGGCGTAGAAGATGATGTTGAGGCCGTGTTGGTGTGCGATGGCTGCGAGGGGGCTCATGTACACGTTGAAGAGGGTGGGGCTGAGAGATGATCCTTGCGGCACGCCGCAGATAACTTCAAATACTTGATACCTCTGAGATCGCAGGGTCGCCGCTACTGGGACCAGGCACTTGGTGAAGATTTGTGGTGCTGATTTGAGTCCAAACTGGACCATTTTTAATTGATAGTGGGTACCAGCCACTGTGAACCTTAAATACTTTTGGTGCTTTGGGTGGATTGGGATATGGAAATATACATCTTCCATGTCGAGGGAAGTCATGAAATCTCATTTGTTCAAGCAAACCAGGATATCTGAGAGCGTTACCATCCTGAACGTCTGCTTCTTGAGAAACTTGTTGAGATTTCTTAGGTCCAAGATCGGCCTCCATTCTCTGGATTTCTTTATTAGGAAAAACCGAGAATAAAAACCCTTCCCTTTCTGGGCGAATGGCACCATCTCTATAGCATTCTTGAGGAGCATGCCAAAACATTCTTTCGTAGTAAGTGAATACAAGGGGGAGGGGGGCTCTTGGGTTGGGTGGCTGGTGTCCGCTGAAGAAATTTTTGAGTGTGACCCTTGGTGACTAGGTCCAAAACCCAGCGATCTGATGTAATCTCGTACCACCTTTGCACGCAACCGGAAATCTTTGCACCCACGTGTAGGGAGGGAAGATGGACTGGTACCCTGACATGCTCATTGCTTTCTGCTTTTTTTTTTTGAGTCACGGCTTTGCTGGGGTGCTCGCTTGCAGCCTCCCTGGCGAGAGAAAACAGCCGTTGAAGATTGCCGATACGATGGAGGCTTATAAGAGTGTCGATAATGGGATTGGTATGGTTGGTATTGCTGAGCTCTCTGGTATCCTCCTTTATAAGTGGTGAATCCTTGCCCTGTAGCACCTCTGAAAGTTACTATCCTGTACTGTAAAGCTCCCAAAGACTTTGCGGTATCCGTATAATTTTTTATTGCCAATAGAGCCTCATCAATGTGTTTACCGAAGAGTGACTCACTGTCAAAAGGCATGTCAAGAATCTTTGTTTGTACTTCTGGCCTAAAACGAATAGTTTTCTTACCTGTCGGTGTAGTTTTGCAGCTTGAAGATCTTTCTGGATTCACTATGCTGTGCATTATTCCGCGGTCTTGTGGTTGGGTCCGGATTCGTAGTCTTTTCTTTGTTTTTTTGGGGGGTTTTTTCGTAGCCCAGGTGGGCGTCGGCGTCACACCCCCTTGGGTGTATTTCCAGTGACGTCGGCATGCTTCCTGCGGAAGCTCCCACTCCTGGGCGCCATCTTCGGATTATTTTTTTTCCGTGTTTCTTTCTTTTCCGAAGTAATGGCAATGTTCTATTTAGGTGATATTTTACCGCTTGTACTTTAAAAGTCCTTTTTTTTTTTTTTTTTAACCACCTCTTCTCTCTCCAGCCTCATCTTTCTGGCGGAGGTGGGTGGGTTCGCTAGTGAATCCAGAAAGATCTTCAAGCTGCAAAACTACACCGACCGGTAAGAAAACTATTCGTTTTGCAGCGTGAATCTTTCTGGATTCACTATGCTGTGCATAGATTTTGTAGCGGTTTCTCATCTCTGTGGCGGCTGGGTGGAAGATGAGCGTTGGTTATTGAATATGTGCTGGAGCACCTTCTGTCCGACTTGTGCTTCCTTGTTCATCTGTATATCCACACAGTAGTGCTTCGTGACCGTGTGCACCGAAGCCCATGTTGCCGCCAGGCATATGTCTTGTATAGGTGTGTTAGCCAGGAAGGCTATTGTAGTGCCCTTTTTCCTAGTGGAGTGGGCACGTGCCCCCTCTGCCAGCTCTTGTCCAGCACGCTCGTGGCAGAGTTGAATTGTCTGTGCGATCCATCGTGCAATCGTCTTTTTGGTTACTGCTTTTCCCATGAAACTGTTGGCGAATGACACAAAGAACTGTTTAGTTTTCCTGTGTCCCTTCGTCCTCTCAATGTAGTGCATGACTGCCCTTCTGGAGTCCAGGGTGTGCAGAGCTCGCTCTGCACTAGTTGTTGGTTTTTGGAAGAAACTCGGTATCTGTATAGATTGGTTCATGTGGAATTTGGACACCACCTTTGGCATGAAGTGTGGGTCAGTCCTCATCACAACCCTATCATTGTGAATTTGTATGTAGGGTTCTTGTAGCGTTAGCGCCTGAAGCTCGCTTACTCTGCGTAAGGACGTTATTGCAACCAGGAAAGCGGTTTTCATAGTTAGCATCTTTAGGGAGGCCTTGTGAAGTGGTTCAAAGGGCTCTTTCATGAGTTCCGTTAGGACTATGTTCAAGTTCCATGCAGGTGGCGGCACCCGCTTGGGTGGTGCAATCCTTTTCGCTCCTTCCAGGAATCTCTTCACCACCTGTGATGTGAAGAAACTCCTGCACGTTTCTCCCCTTGTGTAGGCGACTATCGCTGCCAAGTGAACTCTTAACGAGGATGAGCTAAGGTTCTTCTCCAGCAAGTGCGTCAGGTACTTTAGCACTGTGGAGTCCTTCTTCATCTTAATGTGAAGTCCTTCTTTTCTGCACCACATTGTGAATCTTTTCCATTTCGCAACGTAGCACTTCCGAGTGCTGGGCCGTCGTGCCTCCCGAAGGACCCTGAGGGTACTTTCTGGCAATCTCAAATGTGCGAACTCTATGTCCTCAGGAGCCACGCTACTAGGCTCAGGCTCTCTGGCTCTGGGTGTAGTACCTCTCCGTCCTGCATGGAGAGTAGGTCTTCCCTCTTGCTGAATCTGTGGGGTGCACACTGTGTCATCTCCATGATCTGCGAGTACCATGTCTGTCTCGCCCACTGTTGCGCGACCAATATCAGCGTCATGTTGCTCGCTCTGCACTTGCTCAGCACTCTGTGCATCAGTGGTATCGGGGGAAAGGCGTAAGCAAATGTCCCTGACCAATCTATCCATAGGGCATTCCCCAGTGACCTCTCCTCGGGCTGTCTGGATGCGAAGTTTTGGCATTTTGCATTCTGGCGTGTGGCAAACAGGTCCACCGATGGTGTCCCCCATCTGTCGAACATCCGCCTTGTCTCCTGAGCATTGAGCTCCCACTCGTGGGATGCCGATGTCTGTCTGCTGAGCCAATCTGCTTGTATGTTGTCCTTCCCTGGTAGGTGTATGGCTAGCAGGTCTATTTTGAGAGGGATGGCCCATCTCCATATCTCCTGCGCCAGTGTTGAAAGTGGGGCTGACTGTGTGCCCCCCTGCTTGTTGATGTAGAACATCGCAGTGGTGTTGTCCGTTTGTAGCAACACCTTGTGTTTGTACAGTCTTGTTTGAAAAGCTTTCAGTGCAAGGAAGATGGTCTTCAATTCTAGGTAATTGATGTGCTTTGTCGCATCTGTTGGCGTCCACAGTCCCCTCACCTTGAGCTCCTCCATGTGAGCGCCCCATTCCTTCAGGGATGCGTCTGTGGTGATGGTCACTGTTGGCGTTGGGGGCGTTAGAGGCTTTCCCCTTGTTATGTTCTCCATGGTCCACCATGCCATCTCCTTCTGCACTTCGTGCGTTACAAGCACTAGATCCTCCCAACTGCCTGTAGCTTGTGACCATTGCTCCTGTAGCCATTCTTGAATGGGTCTCATGTGGAGTCGTACATTTGGTACCAGGTGGATGCATGATGCCATCATGCCCATGATCTTGCTCGCAGTCCTCACTGTCCGAGCTTGTCCCTTCCGGTAGAGGCGAGTCTCTTTCACCAGCGCCCTCGCCCTCTTCTCGCTGGGGAACACCCTGCCCTGTAAGGTGTTGATCTGTGCTCCCAGGAAGATCTTCACTTGTTCCGGCTCCATTGATGATTTCTTCCAATGGATGGAGAACCCCAGGCTTATGAGCGTGCTCGTCACTGTATGTGCGTGCTGCTTGCATTTCTGGTATGATTTTGCTTTCACCAGCCAGTCGTCCAGGTAAGGGTATACGTGTATTCCTTGCCTTCGTAGGTGTGCTGCGACTGCTGCGAGGCACTTTGTGAATACCCTCGGTGCTGATTTTAGCCCGAAGGCCAGTGTTGTGAACTGGTAGTGGCTTTCTCCGATGGTGAACCTGAGCATATGCTTGTGCTTCCTGTTCATTGGGATGTGCAGGTAGGCGTCCTTGAGGTCTATCGTGACCATGAAGTCCCCGATCTGCAATTGCGGGAGCACCTCTTGCAGGGAGGTCATTTTGAATTTTTGCGTTCTTATGAATTTGTTCAGGAACCTTAAGTCCAGAATGGGTCTCATTGTCTCGTCTACTTTTGGCACCAGGAAGTACGTTGAGTATATTCCTGTGTTTCTTTCCTTGAAGGGTACCCGTTCTATGGCCTGCTTCCGCAGGAGTTCCTTTGCCTCTTCCTGAAGACACTCTAGCTGCTTGCCTGCTAGTGGTTTTCTTTTTGGTTTTCTGCTTGTTGGCCTCTTCTCCAACTCTATGCAGTATCCGAATTGGATGATGTTGAGGATCCATTTGTCTGATGTGATTCCTCTCCATTCCTGGAGGTAAAATCTTAATCTTCCTCCCACTGGTGTTATGTGGTCGTAGGTGTCTAGTTTGTCCTGACCCCTCTGTACGTGCTGCCCCCTGGGATCTTTTCTGTGGGCGGGCACACGGAGTTTTTTGAAGTCACTTAGAGGCGGGCTGCTGTCCCCCTCTTCTATTCTGTCCACGTACATTTCTCCCTCGAAAGGACTGGCCTCTTGGTTGGTACTGCCAGGACTGCTTCTGCTGAGCCTGCTGAGTCTGCGAGTCTGCCTGGTGCGCTTGTAGGAAAGCCTGGTGTGATGTACCTGGCTGGTTTCCACCTCTCCCGCCGGGCCTCCGTGACGGGGTGCCCCTTTTGTTGCCTCTGAACTGCAATGCTCCCATGGACCTTGCTGTTTCGTTATCTTTTTTCAGTTGGCTGAGCTTCTCATCAACTGTTGTTCCGAAAAGCGTGTCGCCGTTGAACGGTGTGTTCAGGATGCTGTGTTGTACCTCCGGTTTGAAACCTGAGATCCTGAGCCAGGCGTGTCTCCTTTCAGTGACACCCATCATCATGAGCCTGCTGGCGGTGTCTGTCCCATCTAGGGCCGTCTTAAGGCAAGAATTTGCCGCGTTCTTCCCTTCTTCAACCAGTTTTTCGGCCTTCTGCCTGGCATCCTGGGGCAGGTCCTTCACCAACTGTCCCAGCTCCTCCATGATCTGGTACATGTGCCTGTTTATCAGGGCGTTGGAATTAGCCATGCGCCAGTGGGTCGCGGCATTCCGTTCGATCCTTCTGCCCACCAGATCCATCCTCATGCTCTCCTTATCCGGTGGTGGACCAGAGGTAGTGGGTACATTAGCCCTCTTCCTTGCTGTAGCCGTGATAATGGAGTCTGCGGAGACCGTGCCCTGAATGTAGGCTGGGTCTTTTGAGGAATGTTTGTATTTCTTCTCAGTTCTGGGAGTTACTGCCTTGCATGTTGCAGGTTCCCTGAATGCTTCCTTCCCCTGAGCCAAGACGCTGTCGAGCATTGGTAGGTACTGGCTCCTTGTTTGTGTGGGGAGCAATGTCTCTAGAAGGAAGTCTGCTTTCTGCTTCTCTTCGTCGAGCTTGAGTTTGAATGCTGCTGCGGCAGATTTTATCACCGAGTTGTAGGCCCCGATGTCGTCCGGCGGCGAGGGCCTCGAAGGGTATGTGTCGACCGCCTCCTCCGGGCTGTCGGTGTCGACATCTAGGTAATCCACCTCCTGTAGGTCAGAGGGGGCCGACTCTGCGTCCGTCCTGCTGTCCTCTTCCTCCCCATAGTTGTAACTATCGTAGGGATTCTCGTACGCTTCCTGGTCGTCGACCACCTCGACGTCCTGGTCTTGTTCCTCGACGACCTCGTCTTCCTCCTCGACCACCTCCACCACGGGTGGCTTGGTCTTGTGAGGGATCGTGAAGGCTTTCATCTTAGCGTCGAAATCTTTCTTCCGCTGCATGATGTTTTCCATTTCGGCCTCGAGGCGCCTTCTCTTCTTTTCCATCTCGGCCGCGTGTTCCGCGTCGGATGGTTCGGCCGTTCTTTTCGGCGGTTGGTTCAGCGCCGTGCCTTTCGGTGCCGAAGTTTGACGTCGACGCGGAACCTGATTTTGGGTCTCTGGTCGTCGTCGGTAGTTTAGGGTCCTTCTCCCTCGATCGGTCCTTTTCGGGGACGATTTTCGACGTTTTCTGCTGTTCAGCAGCTCTCGGCGCCGGGGACTCCTTCTCAGAGGATCCGCTGGGCCTGTGAGTGCTCGCGGACGCCACCTTTTTTGGCGTCGGCGCTTTCGGGGTCTTGCCCTCGATTCTTCGAGACTCGGAGTCTCTCGGGTTCTTGGGGGCCGGAGAGTCTCCTACCTTATCAGAAGTCTTTGTGTAATCGGTCTCTACGACCGTGTAGCTGTCTTCTTCGGCGGCAGCGTTGTCTTCTTCCTCGGAGGACATCCCCAGCTCATAGAGGGATGGAGTCGGGGCCTTCCCCTGCAGGGCGTCGTGCGCCACCCTGTGCCTCTCTCTCACACGAAGGGTCTTCGGGGCGAAGGCGGAGCAGGCGTTGCAGTCCCCGCTTTCGTGACTCACCGGTAGACAAAGGTTGCATACCAGGTGCTGGTCCTTCTGCGCGTACTTGTGGTGGCAGTTACGGCAGAACTTGAACGGCGTGTTGTCCATCATCGAGCGTCCAGGGCCTCCCTGGTCGCGTGTTCGTCGACGGTCGTCGAGGATCTCGATGAAAAACGCCTTCTGCTTCGCTGATTGTTCGTCGATGAAGTCCCCTGGAGTCTTCAGATGACTTTTCTTTGTGTTTTCTGTATTTTCTTTCTTCTTTCTCCAAAAATGTCTGGAGCCCAAACGGGAACGATCCAGACCCGACCGCGGAAAAAAAGAATCTGAAGATGGCGCCCAGGAGTGGGAGCTTCCGCAGGAAGCATGCCGACGTCACCGGAAATACACCCAAGGGGGTGTGAACCAACGCCCACCTGGGCTACGAAAAAAAAAAAAAAAAAGAAGAAGACTACGAATCCGGACCCAACCACAAGACCGCGGAATAATGCACAGCATAGTGAATCCAGAAAGATTCACGCTGCAAAAGTTGTTGCTTTTAGCCATCCCTGGCGTCGAAGTACGGCCGCCCCTGCTAACTGCCTAAAACCAGTGTTTGCTACATCAAGGGCACAGTCGATTGTCTCTGAGGCTGAACGTTCACCCTCCAGGAGTATTTTGCATGCATCCTGTCTATTTTCGTCCGCCGGAATTAGGTCTATTAGCCCTGCCATTTCAGACCACATTTGGCGGTCATAGCAGCTGATAATGGCTAGAACATTTGCTGCTCTGATTATCACAGCTGCCATTGAAGAGAACCTTTTTCCAAGAATGTCCATTCTACGCCCTTCCTTACCTGGGGGTGGTAATCAAGGTAGCCGGATTCTTAGACCGCCTTTGTGCAGCCTGGGAGATGGCTGTATCTGGCTTCGGATGTCCAATAAGGCACGATGGGGAGTCATCCGGAGCCCTATATTTCTTTTTATCACGAGGCAGCACCGGTGGTATGGATGCTGGCGTTTTCATGATTCCGATGCACTCCTGCCAAATATGGTCGATGATAGGAATTGAGCACACCACTTTTCTTGTGTTCACTTTGAAATCTTAAATGAAACATTTGGTCTGCTTTACGGTCATAGGTAGATGGAACCTGTTTGCATCAGGTTGTGAAACCCCCCTATATCCTCCTCCGGAGGGTTTGAAGGAAGGTGCGGAGGAGGAGATAGTGTCAGAATAACGTACTAGTCCAAAGGGTTGGGAGCAAATGTTGGATCTGGCAGTTCACCTTCCTCAACCTTCTTCTGAAGAGGAAGGATTTTGTGCTCCCAGGTCAATTGTCCCCGAGCCTGGCAAAATCCCAGGAGTATCTGTAGATTCTTCCACTTGAGGAACTTGGTTTACAAATGTATTTGGTTGAGAAGGGAACCTTTGCCTATAATCCGCCAACATGGCTTGCAGGTCCTCAATTAATGAAGGCGACAGGTGGGCCATATCCCATAGCGGTTCTTGACGGAAGTCAAACTGATAGCTATGCCGTTGAGCCATAAACCCCTGTTGGTAATAGTGCGCCTCGACTTGATAAT
The DNA here is from genome assembly GCF_964261635.1 of Lissotriton helveticus. NCBI lineage: Eukaryota > Metazoa > Chordata > Amphibia > Caudata > Salamandridae > Lissotriton > Lissotriton helveticus. The sequence goes on from NC_136060.1 coordinate 370,517,927, forward strand.
CGTCCTCCTCATCATCTTCCTGGCACTTTACATGGAGCTCAGATGGACTGTGAGCTATCCCATAGAGGCAGTTATAATCTGCATCATCTTTCCTCAACGTGCTCATCCAACAGATGCGATGGAAGCAAGGGTGACACCTTGCTATAATCCTGCATAGACAGGTGTAAAAATGGTTTTGTTACTCTGGTAACCTGAGTTATTCTCGTCGACTGGCGTAGACAGCGTAGAAACCATAGGCAAGGAACTTCCTTCGTCGACGGTATCTTCGTTGGCGACGGTGTCTTTGTCGACGGAATGGTAGTCGACGGAGGAGGGTTGACAGTCTTTAACGAGATGAAGACTATTGTAGAGAGAATAGGAGACTGAATCGCCGCCGTAGTAACTGTAGCCATCGACTATGGCGTCGATGATGTCACACAAATTGTCTTCGACGAGAGAGAGATTGACGTCGACAATGGCTTCTTTAAGGATTTTTTACTTACAGGTTCAGAAGATGAAGCTCTAGGGTGATCGATATCCTTCCTTACAGGTGTAGAGGACACAGACAGCTCTGGTTCAGAAGAATGTTTGGCAGCCTTATACTTACTTGATGCCCTTTCCTGGGAAGATTTAAAATGTTTCTTTCCCTCACCTGAGGATCTGTCCTGAGATCTAATCCTCTTGTGGGATGTTGAAGCTCTGTCTTCTTCATCAGAAGAACAAGACTGTTTTGTGGTTTGGAGCCACAATAACAATCTTCCCTCTTTGTCCTTGAGGGTCTTCTTAGAAAAGGTGCAAAAGATTTTACAGCCTTTCACCTCATGCCTAGGATGTAGGCCATAAATACATTCTTTGTGTGGATCATCCACATGTACTCTTTTCCTCCCACAAGTCTTACAAGGGCAGAAAATGCCTTTTTTGTCTGACAATGTCTAGAATGGTTGAGTAGAAGAAAAAATAAAACTGAGTAGCACCCAGGGTCTCCCTTCCACACGACGTGTGGTGAAAATCTGAAGAGAACTGGCTCCTGCTGGGAGTGTTCCAGAGGGTGCGGACAGCTGATTGGCTGTATGCCAACATTTGGTCCTGTTTTTAAAAAGGACATTGATAGGCTAATAATGAGATTGCCTAGAGCCATTTTAGTCTATTAGGGATTTAAGGCACTGCTTGTATATTTTACCGTGGGACTCCCATCTCAACAACGGGTAATGATTCAGACATGTGAATCGATGAAAGATACCCCAATACTGGATAACATATTCGGCGATCTTGTAGCTCTTGGTTGAAGATGAAGATTAATGCAGAATTAGACAAACAAGGCACCAAACTCTCCCTAACATCACACAAGAATAAAGAGATTAAAGAGCCATACAAGGGCATTCAGAAGAGGATCCGAAGGCAATTCAGGATGCAACAAGCAAACATTCTGGACTTAAATAGAAGCAAGTGGGCAAGACAAACATTTAGCGCATGAATGTGGTCAGATGAATCTATCACTTATTATTGACTCCTTTATATACAATTCAAACAGGAGATGACGTCACAGAAATGATGCAGGACCTAACCTAGGAAGAGGTGTGGCACCGCGGCCAGGGTGACTGACTCCGGAATCTGGGGATCACGGTTCGATCCCCGGCACCGGCGGCAGATTAGCCCAGCACCATGTGACTCTGGGCAATAGCTTGCTTAATCTTCCCGACGGCCCCCAGCGCCTAGAGACCCTTACGGGTGATTGTGCGCTTTAAAAAAAAAAAAAAAAAACAGCTATTAATCATTTAGATGTATGTATTTGCTGCATAACCATAGCAGCTTTCCCAGGTTTAAGTATCATATTTTTAATGTTTCCTTTACTGTATGTGTTCAGATAGAAACTTTACTAATACATACCACTATACATCATTTATTTCAATTTGATGGTACAAAAACCACCACTTCCCTGGTCATCTCCAAAACATGCGCAATCACTGTACAAACATCCGCTCTAAACCTTTTATTCTGGAATGCATCCGCTTGAATTCAAGTTTTGTCTTTCCCCCGCTAGAACATTTTAGAATAGTGCCTTTTTAGACATGGTTACCCCCCACATTTGACTGAAAATGCACTTGGTTCCTTTTAACCAGGTCACCAGTGCCAGTGTTCTTTGCCTAAACTGTACCATTGTTCCACAAATGGCACTACATTAGGCTCCATCAAGGTATCTAGTAAATAGTATCACTGGTATCTAGGGCACTGGGACTAAAGAGAGCCCCTAAGGGCTGTAGCATGAGTTTTGCCATGCTAAGGGACCCCTCACCAGACTCATCCGAATTGCCACTGCAGCCTGTGTGTCATGGTGAGGAGAAAAATGAAGAGTCGACATGGAACACATCTCTGTGTGCCATGCCTGCAAAACACTAAATGTGCACGGTGCACTATGCCCCATGTGTGGGCATATCTGCTTGAGTGGATGTGTCCCTGTGATATCAAAGTCAATTCTTAGATACCACAAGTGCACAGGGAAGTCATAAATAGTAAATGGGCTGGACATTAGTGATTACGAGTTCCCCAGCTACAAGTTGGTTTCACTGTACTCCCCAATGTTTGGTACCAAACATCTAGTGCAATAAACCCACACCAAGGCCAGTGAAGAATTTATTAATAAATGTACCCAGAGGAGACCTTAGAGGTGTTCCCTGAAAACCTGCTGACTACTAATGTGCTGACTGACTGGTCATGGCCAGCTTGCCACCACAGACTAGTTGCTGACCCATTGCGGAGAGAGCCTTCGCTCTCAGGGTCCGGAACAAAGCCTGCTCTGGGTGGAGATGTTTACACCTCCTCCACGCAGGATCTGCATTCCAAGGCGGGAAGCTTAAGAGGCTTCCACCACCATTGTTATGCGACCCCAGCCACTCCAGCTAATGGAGATGCCCGCCGCCTTGTCCAGGCCCCACTTTTGGCAGCAAGCCAGGCCAGAAAACTAGTAAGTTTGGAGGTGTGTCCAACACCAAGCCAGCACCACCCCTTAGGTGGACTAGCTGATGGGGACACCACCTTTTCATATTCCTTCATTTTGTTTTGGACGGTATTAGCATTCTAGGGTCACGGTTATTCTTATATCCCACGGGAAGTGGTCATATAGGCACCCTAAAGGTAGGCAGCCAATTGGTTACTACCTGTCACTTCCCTTAACGCCCCAAATTGAGTTTCAGAGTTGACACCTAAGAACTCAGATTCCATGGATCAAGAGAAGGATCAAGAACAGTCACTGCCTTTTGAGACCTGCAGTCGAACTGTGAACTTTTGGCGCGAAATCTTGCGACTCGCAACTCTCTCTACAAGCACGACAGAATGACTCGTCCTGCAAGCTGGAAACCTAGCACAATCCTAGGGTAGCCTACCAGCACTTCAAAAATTGCCTACAGTCTCCCTTGGAGCAGAGGAGCTACTCCCCAGCAGTCTGAAGTCTCCAAAGAGCAGAGTCCAGTTCACTGTCTTGGAGTTCCTTGGCCCAACCAACGTCTCAGACAATGGAGAAGAGATACCAGATCCTTCTCCCCACCAAGACACCAGGACCAACCAGTGCTGTGCAGCACCAATACCAGTGGTATCCAACGCCCTGCACCTAACACCAACAGTGGGAGTCCAATCCAGATTCTCACTGCACCACGACAGAGCAGCTGTCAAGGGACGTCAGTATCACTGAGACCCACTTCATGAGTGGCCTAGCTGTCCTGATTTTGCCCCTGCCAGCTGCTTGTCCCTAACCACGAGGATCACCTTTACGCACCCAGTCCAACTGACCTATCCACTCTGCAGCGGAGCCGCTCGGCCTGGGTACCGACGAACCAGCTGTGCCCCCTTCCTCTATGGACGCTTGCGACCAAGGCCCCTTCGGCTGACCCAGGACCAGCTCGCCTTCAGGAGACAACTCAAGACCTGGCTGTTCGAGCAATAGCAGACCCCTTCCCCCAAGCGCCTTGAGACCCTCCGGGTGAGTAGCACGCTATACAAATGCTATGATTGATTGATTGATTGATTTGGAAGCTCTCTCACTTGTCCCTAAGTCCCCCTTTGAAGCCTGTTTCCAGGTGGTCTCACTTCTCCGTAGTGCACAGCTAACAAACTAACCAGCACCCTTGTTCTGCTCCCAGCTAAATGCAGGCAGCTTCTGACGAATTGCTGCTAGTACTTTGGACATTAAACTGCTTTTTTTTAAAAAAAGATTTCTTTATTTAAAAGCAATCACAGACATGGTGGTCTGCCATCATGCCGGTAAATGTAGCCAATTATAGTAGGTCATAGTTTGCGACCTACCTCAGGCGCATTAATGGCCAAGGTCTACTGGTGTCCCCTAGGATACAGATTATACTGAACTACATATAAGTACATAGGTCGGTTTACAAAATACCAATGCATTCGGTAGATGCTGGGCACTTAAAAAGCTTTTTCAGACTTTTTGACTGGGATCAATCCACTTGGTGTATCTGACTATGGCTCACACATTGCCTTTTTATTTAATTCTGACTGCTTTATATCTCATTACTAGATATTGAGCACCAGTTTATTTTTTGTGTGCCATCTAGCCCCATCTTTGAGATGCACACTTGTCCACCGCAAATAATTACTTTTTAAAATTAACAAGTAGCACCATAAAATAAAGCTTATCAGCATCCTGAACAGTTTTTTTAGATTCCAGATGCCATGAATATGCTACTCCTCTCAAATATGCCGAATAAGTTGCAGATAATAAGTGGCCTTTCCATTTCTTGGCAAGCGTGACATGTTCAGTAGCCACGAGATGAGTTTCCTGTAAGAAAGCTAACTGAACTCTGTATTTCCACTAGCACATTTTAACTGTGCCTCTAAGTAAAATGTTATTCAAATTGAGAAATTTAAAGTCATCAATTTATTACACACACCGATTGCAAGATTTTATTGACACAATTATTGAGATCTGTCTCCATTGTACCATCTGAGACTCCCCTCGCTGAAGTTAACCAGCAATATGTTGCAGTCCTGTATAGCCCTGTACCTCATCACATAAGCTTAACATCTACAGAACTCTATGCATCTCCTGTATAGCAACCATTTCTTCATCCATTGCAATAATGCGAGCCTTGTTTCTGCCAAAACCGGCCTGTCTGGAACACTTTCTAAACCACTAAAGAATATTTTGCCACTTGTCATCACTCATAATTTTGCAGGGTAAAAAAAAACGAAGCATGTACTGTATGTGGTTTTCTCTGCTTTTTGACCGCTTTGAAATGTTTACATGAGTTCTACTCTTTCAGAGTGAAAAGAGGAGGTAGCATAATGGTACACCCCTCAGAGGTTACTGACCCTATCCATCAGGTGTTTAAAAAAATGATATCTCTAGCAGTGAAATTCATGAATCTGGCAATTATTACTCTGGACAGAGCCAATGCTTTAGGCTAGGGCGTTAGTGTTCTAGGTACTACTCCCATGAAGAAAAGGTGGATAATCCTCAAGGTTTTAATTGGTTTTCAGAATTAATTTTGTACATTATCCTCTACCCCTTTCAGGAAACCAGTTTTTATTTCTGCTCTGCCTTTCAGTAATATTTTGTAACACTGACATTTTCTATATATGGTAAACTGAACATTGGCTCCAGTGCTTTCATTGACACCTCCCTTTAACCAACACTTATCTGATTAATTTCAATACGCTTGTCACTAATTTTAGATTACTTTAAATGTCTGCATGTAAGGGCTCAGTATTCCCTTACTCTTCAGAAGCAGTTTTTGGTCTGCTTTTAACAGCTGCAGTGTAATGATTAGCGATGTTGCTCTGAACCTCTTTACAGATCATCTATTTTAACAACAGAGACCACAGAATATTTTTTTCAATACATAGTAAGTGCACATAATTTAAGTATTCTCTTTTACAGATGCCAAAGGAGCCATAGATCAAAGTGGCATAAAATTAGAGAAACTAGTTTGCACCTCACTAACCGTTCCATACTATAGAATACTGCACACCACAATTGCTAATGAGACCTGCCAGTCAGTGCAGCTGCCGCATCAATGACCCCAGGCTGGAAAGATAATATTTAGACCAGAAAAAGTCTGCAGACTTCACTACAGCAGTCTCTAGCTGATGCTATACTTATCAGCGAACCACCTCTTACATATAATAATCCTATGTTATTTCTGTCATCAATGTGGTTCTTCGATGCTGATTGGGGAGCACTGCCTGTCTGAACGAGAAGTACACTCTCAGTTCCACTGCACACTTCGGAGCTACAGCAGGACTGAGGCATGACGCCAGACCTTCTCCTACACAGGGATTTGATGAGCCCAGTCTACACCTAGGACACACCCCTCCATTAGAGACAACACAGCAGACATACTAGCAGATAGACATTGCCTTCTTGTGCTTGCTGCTCCAAGGTCTCATTCACTAGGCTCTTCTCTTGGTCTGGGTGTGTAACCAGCTCCACCAGCCAAACCTAGCTACCATCAATACACAAACAGATTCCCTGCTAGCTGTAGCCCATTCTGTCTTGGGTAGGTGTGAAAGTCCCAGTAGGACACACTTAGATACCAGCTCCACGGTGGGCCAGGAAACTCAACTACTCAACAGGTGATGTGACTGAACAGTAATACGACATACATTTTTCAGACTCATATCATGGTTTGTTACCCTCTCCAAGTTTAAAAATATTTCATCCAGCGCTTTTCCATGTTCCAAGCCTCAGCATACATTTCAAAACAGAATTTTATTCATTCTGCAATAGAAGAAGCCCGTCAAGTTAACCTCTAATCTGCAATGTTGCCAGTCCTTAGCCATAGCTTAGCAATTTTTTTCTATAATATCAAAAGTATTCATACAATCGTCGATCAAGAAAATAAAACTCAAGACTTAAATGTCACATTTGCAGCGCAATCAATAACTAATCTAGGTGAACTGCTATGCCTAGCAAACATCTTTCGCGGCAAATAACCTTAGAAATAGTCTCAAAGTCAGGATGACACTATGACGTCCACCCCAAACTAGGGGTGAGCGGAATTTGTGTAATCGCGTTACGCAAATCTCTGCGAAATGGTAAAAAAATCTCCGCGAACATGCTTGCTTGCGATTCTTTTTTACTGTTCGCAATCGCTGTTTGCGTGCTCGGGGGCATTTGCGAACGCGAACAAGCAAATCATTTCGCGAAGTAGCGGAACGCAGAATGTGGGACAATTTTGCGTTCTCTGCGGAACGCAAAATTACCCAAATTCCACGAACGGGACAAAATTTAACGCCCAGGCCTACCCCAAACTGCACCCGAAGATTATGAACAATGTTGGGACCCCTTTTGTGCCATCTCAATAATCAATCTTTCAAACAAAGCCTTCTGCCAAAATCTATTTAAACAGTGAAATGTCAGCCCTTTGCTAAAGAAACCATTCCTTCACACAGATGTAATATTTAGCACATCTTAACTCTGCCTATGTGAGGTGCAGTGCCATAGAGAGATAGGTTAATGGAGATGAGAAACAATGTTAAGTGAGGGGTTTCTGCCATGTCTGCACAAGCGCAGTGGAAAGTTCTGAATAGGTGTCTGGCCTTAAGTAAGGCATATTGGGCCTTGGAGAGTCGAAGTTTGCAGACCAAGCTTACAGCATATCACGTGACAGCAGCCTTCACATGTGCTACCTTGAATATACTACAAGTGCTGGTATTAACAAATTAAGAATGGGTGGCAGATCTTCTTCCTGCGTTAAAACTGAAATGTGAAACTGGCTGTTCACCACAATATGAAATTAGATAAAGAGAATTTAGTTCCTTTCTGAAAATGAAAAACATAGTTATTTTGCAATACGATCTCGGTTCTTATTGTCTTCTCAGCGTCTTTTCCTTCCACAGACGTTAAAGCTGATTCACACACATACCTAGAAATACCTATGAAAAACAATACCAGAAGTGCGGTGATAGTCTAACAAAAACATGTGTCATAGCTGATTTTTATTATCTTTTATATTTCGCAAAATAAACACCAACCTGTCACATTTCTTAAAATGCTGAGGAATGCGTGTATCCATCTTCAACATTACAGACATTGAAACACCTAATATTTAACCAGAATATAAAATCTAAAACGAAATTCATAAAGTGTAAAAGATAATTGGAACTCACAGAAAAATATTTCACACCAAACGGGTCTTGAAGAAGTCGTTCAAAACATACAGCCCAGCTTGCAACTCTTCGCTCTCCAAGCCTCCTGCAACTTTGCACGCTGGGAAGACTAGCATTGCTACTGAGGCTATTATCACTGATGCATCCTTTTAAATCAGCACTATTCAGCTCTGTGGACAAAGCACATAGACAAATATTACACGTCGGCAAAGTGATAATAAAACAAGCACTTTTCACTCAGCAATTAGCACTTATTTAGCACTCGTATCTGGAACGATGCAAAAAGTGTCACAGTTTACAGTTTAGCAAGACTAAAGTGCTAAGTAAGTCTTGCATATCGTGTCATTTCTGAACTCAAATATTATTTCAAATATTATTAACTGTTATCTTAAAGAACAATGTTGGCTGCTTTACTTTTGAATTCATATTAAGTTGCCTGCAAATTTAAATTGCAATGAAACACCTCACAACATAGTAGGTCAGTCAAAAGGCATGCATTGTGTTTTCTTCATGGTTAAGAACAGAGAAACGTTGGGGCCATGTTTGACTTCAACTCTCACATCCGTAAGCTAAAACGTTGACTTCAAATTATATCAACCTCATAACCACAAGAGGTAACTTGTCTTTTCATTTAACTATTCTTCACCCAACATAAGCATAGAAGTTCCTAAATTAGACACATTTTCGTCTCAACTACATATTTTTCCGTTTTGGTATATTAATTAATTCATCGAAGCAAAAACTTGTATTTTAGTCCACAGGGCTCCAAACAGGAGAGCTACTTAGAGATAGATGGAGAGCTACCAGAAGTAGCTCAAGAGCTGCTCGCTGGAACAGTCTGCACATAAGGATCTTAACACAACCCAAGGCTATAACAAATTAGAGGGTCGCATATTACGTTATTCAATAAGGCTACACCTTGACTCTCCATCCCCTGACAACCTTCTGAAAAAGCAATCGAGAACAAGTGGAAAACAAAAACTTTTTGGCAAATGAACCTCATTTTCCCAGCTAAATCCTGAAGCACATTTCGCATGTCCTTATTTGGCTGACACTAGGATATATAATTACAATGTGCCTTATATGTTGGGGTTATCTGGGAGTCCAGCATGGACATTTACAGCTAAAGGTAGCCAAAGACAAGAGTGGCTCTTTATGACAACTTCTGGTTGGGACTATTACAGCCTGAAAGGGATAAGAGCCGAAAGTCTGCCCCTCAAACAGGTAGCTTCATACAATTTCCACGGATGACTCACACCCTCCAACTACCAAGAAAGTGCTGAACCTCACAGAGCGAAGGAGAAAGAACAGAACATCTGTATCTTGAAATTGCAGCCAGGTGTACTTTTACGGATGCATGTACTAATCCTGATCTGGCTAGGGAGAGTAGGTAAGGTTGGATCTGCTCAAGTGATGCTTCCAAGGGGTGCAGGTTAGATTGCTGACACCACAAGCAGAATCTTTTCCATTTCAACCTGTAGGTCTTGTCTGTTGATTCAGCTCTTGCCTTGGCCAAAATGTCTCTACAGTCTTGAGGGAGATTTATATTTCGGAATTAGTTGAATTCAGGAGCTATGCAAGTAACTTGAGAGAGGCTGGTTCCGGGTGTAGGATTTGGCCATTGTTCCTTGTCAAGTTGGTTTAGATCTTGGGTAGGCGCATGAGATTGGACTCCAGGGGCAGCAGGGGGCTCCATAAACCCAAGCTACCTGGCCCATTTGGGAGCTATTAGAATAAGGTGATAAGTACTCCATCTTTATCTTGGTGAGGATTCACGGTATGAGAGGGAAGGGGGAAAAGCGTATGCATAAATCCCAGACCATCTCATTGAAAGAGCATTACCCCGTGACCCTGGGAGCAGGTGTGGACTGACTCAGAGCTGGCATTTGGCATTCTTGTCTGTCGCAAAGAGATCCAATGCTGGTTTGTCCCAGCGCGAGAAGAAGATCTTATCCAACATCAGCTTATTCAACTCCCATTTGTGGCAACTGTCTGGTTCGGAAGAGAGTGTCCATCAAAGTGTTGTTCACTCCTGACACTTGCTTGACTTTTAGAGATATGTCGCGGGCTGTAAGCCAGTTCCAAAGGTCTTGAGCCTCCTAAGAGCGATAGAGATCTTGTTCTCCCCTACTTGTTGTTGTAATACATGCTGATAGTATTGTCCGTATGAACCAGTACTGAGGATCCTGCCATTCGAGGCAGAAAGGCTTGAAGAGAGAGAAAAATCACTTTGAACTCTAGATGACTGATGTGCATCACTTTTTGAAGTGCAGACCATTTTCCCTGGAATCGCAAGTCCTGCAAATGGCCCACCAAAGAGGCATTGGGCGTGATGACTAAGTCCTGTATTGAATGGAGGAATGTGAGGCCTTGTGAGAGATGAGATGCTTGAGACCACCACGCTAGTGTCTCCCGCATCTTTGGGGTAATGTCGATTAGGTCCTCGAAGGAGGCTTACGAGGATCCATTGCATCTGGAGCTCCTTTTGCTGAGACCTCATTACGGGTCGTGCCAGCAGGACCAGGTTTACTGCAGAGGAGATCATGCCGAGGAGCGACTTGAACATCCACACTGAAATGGACCTTCTTTCAGAGATCTTTAGAGCCAGACGGGATAATCTTAGTTGTCTACCGGGGCCAGACATAACGTGAAAATCCAAGGGGCAGACATGGGTCCAAAGGAAAGGACCTTAAATTGGTAACGGGTACAAGCTACAGTAAAACAGAGATACTTTGGATGTATAGGAATCTGTAAGTATGCATCTTGTGAACCTCAGCAGATCATGTAATCTCCGCTGTTCAGTAGGTGGAGAAATTTGGAAAGAGTAATCATATGGAAAGATTGTTTGCACAGAAATTTGTTGAGTTTCCTGAGGTCTAGGATGTGTCTCCACTCTCTTGATTTCATTCGAACAAGGAAAAAACAGCAGCTTGGGATGACTGGGAAGGCAAGCATGGAAATCATCAGTGGCCTTGTATTTTTTGTTGCGGTGAGGTGGTACTAGCGCTACAGTCGCCGGGTTCCACCTGATCTTTATCCCCTCATCCCAGATGTAGACTATAATGGGATGGCTTTTACAGACTTTCTGGCTTGCTCTTTAAAATCATGAAGAAAACAGTCAGACTGTTGGACAGAAGTTTTTAAATGGAATCTCACTGCAGCTCGGTCCATCAAATTATGAAAACCCCAGCTATCCTCTGGGGGAGAGTCTGGCGGATGACTAGGTGAAGGAGACTGACTAGGGACAAGGTAGTCATCCCATTAGTCACATGGATGTTGAGGGTCAGGGATCTCGCCTTCCTTCCTCTCATGCTCTCTGGATGTGTGGTCCTCCCTTGTAGATGCTGGGATTTCGAGGCCAGTGTCATCATGGGCGTTATCAGCAGACTGATATTTCTTGATGTGGCAGAAGAAGCATGATGGAGTGGAATGAGGGGCTGCTCTTCTGGAGGTTCAGGAAATCTTCTCCTATAATCTTGCAGCATGGCCTGTAGGTCCTGATCTAGAGAAACCGGTATCTAAATTTCATCTAGTCTAGGATGAAGATGCTTGTGGTATTCAGTGTTCATAATGCCGCCTAGGAGAGGGCATAGTAAGATTGATAGTACTGCTCTTCATCATCATCTTCCTCGTGAAATATATACCTGGAGCTCCGAAGGACTGTGTGCTGCCCCAAATGGCCCGTTGTCAACAGATTCTTCTAAGTCCAATAAGTGACTGGGTAGCAAAGGTGAGACCTTGTTTGGAGAGGTCACTTCAGGCCAATATCATCGACGACGTGAAGTTAAACTGAGGTGTCAACTGTAAGAATTCCCTCGTTTACGGTGCTGCAGTAAATGATGTCGTCAACAGAGCTATTGTCGACAGCGCTGCTGTCGACGGTGTGCCTGTCGACTGTGTCTTCGTCAACAATGTAGTCAACATGAATTCCACCGTCGACGGCGACTTAGTGGAGGAGATCACATTAGTAGACAGAATGGGAGAGTTAATAGCTCCCGCTTTCTATGTCCTCAATGACGATGGCCTCATGGATGAGACAGTAGTGACTGTTGCCGTCTGCGTCAACACCAGTGTTGACGGTGATGTCGTCAATGCCGGCGTTCTGAGAGGATTTTTTTGTCCTCGACGGTTCTGAGGAAGGAAAACGTTTTTGCTCCCTAACTTCACAGATGGAATAGAGGGTTGGGAAGAGGCCACCCCGTGGACATGAGATTAAGTTTCTCCTTTCTCAAGGGGTCCTTATGATGCATCTTCAATGCCTCTCTACTCTCCATAGAAGCCCCATGGTCAGAGGATCTTGACATTTTCTGGGGTCTTGCATATGAATCACTGTCCTCCTCAAAAGAGCTAGATTTTGACTTCTGTAGCCACAGAAATAGCCTCCCCTCTCGGTCTCTCAAGGTTTTAGTTGAGCATGGGCAACACATCTTGCACTCCTTTAGCTAATGTTGAGGGTAGAGGCAAAAGAGACAGTTTTCATGTGGATCATTTACATTCAACCTTTTCTTCCCACAAGACTTGCAGGATCTGAAGAGGCCTTTCTTAGAAGACTCAGACATAGTACATGTAGAAAAGTTGGAATATACTAGAAAAAACTGAGCAGAGCTCACGACATGCAGTAGAAAATATGGGGGACTCTGTTGGGAGTGTTCAAGACAGTGCTGTTGTCTGATTGGTTATAGTTCAAGTTTGGTCTTTTTTTTACAAAAGGGCATAGATAGGCTATTAAATTGAGTTTGCATTGCCATTATGGCCTATGGTACTATTCCATACTGTTTTACAATGGTACGGTGGGATTCCCACTTCGACGATGGTAAATGATACAAGCATGTGAATCTATGAAAGATCCAATACAAGAGAAGCATCTGTTCGTGGCATGTATCAGGGTAGCGTGGCCGAGCGGTCTAAGGGACTGGATCTGTTTGTGGCATGTAATGCTGTAGATTCACATGCTCTGCATGCTTCCGCATTCTAGTATTGGGTTTGGTTGTATGAAAGTTGTTTTTCTTCAAAGAAGTCTTTCGAGTCACAAGACAGAGCTACTCCTCCTCTTGTTGATACGGATCATGGACATGGATTCCATAGTTCGATTGTTTTCCCGCAGGTGAGTGAGAATGAAGTGAGATTAAGTATCAGTAAAGAGATGCCCATGCAAATGAAATAGTGTAAAAGAACTGCATTGGCCACCGGTGTCCGGGGAGGAGGGTGGGCATATGTAAATCTTCAGCACTACATGCCAGGAACAGATGCCAACAAGGTAAGTATCATATTCCGTTTGAGGCATGAGAGGCAGTATATACACATGCTCTGCATAGACTGTAAAGCAGTCCCTCTCTAAAAGTGGTGGCTAACCTGTGGATGTTGTAGTTCTTGCAAAGAGAGTACGTAGCACTTCCTGCCCTACATTGCTTGTTGGTGGGCTTAAACATCCACACAATAATTTTTGGTGAAAGTGTATGGTGTAGACCATGTAACTGGCTTACAAATGTCAGCTATTAGGACATTACCCTGGAAAGCCAAGGACGCCCCAATTTTTCGAGTAGAGTGTGCCTGAGAGGGTGTAGGCAAAGTCATTTTAGTTCTTGTATAACATGTCTGAATGCCTTTACTTAGACATCTTGAAATGCCTAGATTGGGGGCGCAAAAGTAACAAAGAGTTCTGTCAATTATAGTACAGAGCTCCTTTGACAGGTAGGGTACGAAAAGCTCTTTCCGCAACGAAATCTGGTTGCAGAAAGAAAACAGGTAATTCCACTGACTGAATGAGGTGGAAAATGAAACCACTTTTGGATTTGTTCTGACTACCTTATCTCTGTGTAGCTGGAAGAAAGGTTCTTCCAAGTTTACTGCCTGGAGCACACTTACATGCGTACGTGAGTTAATGCCCATCAAAAAAGCAACCTTCCCAGATATGAATTGTAGAGGACAGTTATGCAATGGATGAAATGGTGGATCCATAAGTCTGGTAAGTACAATATTGAGATTCCATGTGGGTGCAGAAGGAACTCTGAGTAGAATTATTCTTTTAAGGCCTTCAATGAATGCCTCAATAACTGGTACCTTGAACAAAAATAAGTGTTGCCTGTTTTGTAGATAGGCAACAACTGCAGCTAAATGTAGCTGTATTGAAGTGTAAGCGAGGGCAGAGATCTGCAAATGAAGAAGGTAGCAACCAATGTTTTGTACAGTTGCATCAAATGGATTAATTTGTTTACTGCAACAGTAGAAAACAAGTATTTTCCACTTTGCTGCTTAACATGCTGTAGTTGTAGGCCTACGGCTTCTTTAAAAATGGTCCTATATTCAGGTGGGAGATTGAGGTACCCGAATTCTATGAACTCAGCAGCCAAATCGCAAGGTTGAGTTCCTCTGGATTTGGGTGCCTGACTTCTCCATGGTTCTGAATGAGAAGGTCTGGGTTGAGGGGAAGCTTCTTGTGGGGAACTACATAGAGTTCAAGCAGTGTAGTAGGCCAAGTGCAAGCTACTAGAACGAGGGTGAGAGCCATGTCCCTGAGCTTCCGAACCACAAACGGAAGAAGAGGGAGAGGTGGAAATGTGGAGGCAAATATTCCTGACCAGTTCATCCATAAAGCATTGCCGGTGAGTGTGGGAACCTCGAGGCGAAGTCTGGGCATTTCGCGTGGTCCGCAGTTGCAAACCTACCCTTGTGAAAGTATGGGAGAAGGACTTGGGTGTGGAATTCCCAATTGTACACTTGTGGCCGCATCCTGCAGAGGAGGTCGGCAAAGTGGTTATCGGTCCCCGACATGTTTTCCCCTACCAGGTGAATCTTGTGACTTATTGCCCAATGACAAATCATCTGAAATAGTCGTGACAATTGTAGAGAGTGTCCCTCCCCCGTCTTTGTAAATAGTACATGGTGGTCATGGTGTCTGTCTGGCCCAAGACAACCTTGCCTGCTAGGTGGGCTAGAAATACTTTAAATGCTAGATGAACAGCTTAAGGCTCGGGGTAGTTCATGTGTAGACCCTGGTGTTTGGTATCCCAGAGACCCTGAACTGTGTCGGTGAGAACCCAATCCTGTAAGGGATGCACCCGCTGTGAGAATGATCTGGGGAATAGGGTCGCGATATGGCCACCCTTTGATAGGTTTTGTATGCTCCACCACTGCAGTGAACGATTCGTGCGGCTGTCTACCAACACTAGATCTTGTCGCTGACCCCGTTATGGAGATCACTGGCGAGCCAGACATTCTTGAAGCGGGCACATATGTAGTCAAGCATGTGTTACTACTGCGATTCAAGTTCCCATCATGCCTTAGAATCGTAGAACTGTTTGACTGTTATGTGTTGATTAGGTTGAAACTGCTGCAGTAGCGTTTGGCTATTTTGCATACTGGCCACATTTGGGTATGCCAAACCCAACTGCGTGTCGGGCATGGCCCCCAAATACGCCTGAATCTGTCACGGTTTAAGGTGTGATTTCTGTATGTTGATAGTAAGCCCAGTTGATGGAGAAGATGTAGAGTAATCTTTGTGTGCTGTTGACACACGAGAAGTGTACTGGCTTTGATAAGCCAGTCGTCCAGATATGCGAAGACATGAATGTTCTGTGCGTGCATATTTGCTGTTACTACTATTAGGCATTTGGTGAATATACAGGGTGAAGTAATAACTCAGAATGGCAGCACTTTGTACTGGTAAAGGTTTCCAGCTATAACTAATCAAATGCATTGGTGATGAGCTGAATGGATGGGGATGTGGAAAGCTTCCTTAAAGTCAAGTGCTGACAAAGTCGCCTTGTTGGAGCAGTGGGATGATGTCCTGAAAAGAGACCATATGAAGTGTTCTGGTAGTATGTAATGATATAAGGGCCGGAGATCTAAGATGGGACGTAGTGATCCGTATTTTTTGGGAATGAGAAAGTATAGGGAGCACACTCCCGAACATTGATTTTGAAGAGGAACGGACTTGATCGCTTGTGTGAGCAACAGAGCCTTTAGTTGTTGTTTGAGCAGGTTTTGATGTGCAATGGAAAGATTGTGTCTGTGAGGTGGAATGTTTGGAGGAGTGGTTATGAGCTACAGACAATAAACATGTTGGATAATTCCAAGATCCACTGATCTGATATTATACATTTCCAATGGGTGAAGACATTTTATAGTTGGCCCCGACGGGTGTTAAATGGTCAGGGGGGATGAGAAGAGAGTAACTGTTTTGAGATGGAGGGTGCAGAACGTGTTAAGGCACCCCTACCACGACCCTTGGAATTATTTCCTCTATATGTGCCTCTGTAGTACCCCTTGGAGGGGGAGGTTTGTTGATGTTCATACAAGGAGGTTGAGGCATCAGGTGGGGTAGCTTTGGAGGCCTGTTTGTAAGAGGGATGCCAAAAGGAGTCACCAGAAGCAGGGGGTTGGAGCGTCCCCATTGATTTAGCTACTTCAGTGTCCTTTTTCATTTTCTCCAATGCTTGGTCCACCTGGGGGCCAAAGAGATGCTCTTTATCAAATGGCACAGTGTTTGTTGCACCTCTGGCTGGAAGCCAAATACATGTAGCCATGCATGTCTAAACAGCAATACACTTGAATTGATGCCCCTGGCTGCTGCGTCTGCTGAGACTAGGACACCCCAGATTTAATTGTTGGAAATTAATTTACCCTCATTTACAATATCATGTTCCCCTTTTTGATACTCCTCGGGGAGGTGTTGGAGGACCTCCTCCATCTCATCCCAATGTGCCCTGTCGTATCTTGCTAACAAGGATTTTGTGTTGGGAATCCACCCGTGATTGGAGGACTGTGCAGCAACCCGCTTCCCTGAAGCGTCGATAAGTTTGGACTTTGTCAGGTGGATGATTGTGAATTGGCTCTTTTACGAGCATTAGATGCAACTAATAAGTCTGGGGAAAGCGGACCCTTGATGAAAATAGGATTGGAGGGTGCTGCTTTATAGGTTTTGTCAACCCTGGGTGTAATAAAACGTGACCGCACTGAGTCCTTAAAAATGTCACCAGAATGTCACAGCATGCCCTTGAACATAGGAAGATATTGGTATGGACTAGGAGTGATAGACAATGTTTCAAAAAGAAAATAGTCCTGACTAGGGTTTTTGTGTAAGGGGACTTGGTGTTATGCTGCTGCCCCAGTAATGAGGTCTTGAAAAGATGAAGCATCATCAGGGGGTGATGGTCTGGCTGGGTAGAGATCTGGGTCAGTATCACCCGGGGGATCAATGTCCTAATTATCACAAGGATCTGGGGGCTCTGGATAAGAATCATCGCCCCCGGATCATCAGTGGGAGACTGAGGAGATCCCTAATGTCGTAAACGTGGTGGTGGAGGAGAAGAGAGTGGAGGAAGTGGCTGAGAAGTAAGAGAAGGATACAGAAGGCAGGTTGCAATGTCCTTCTTTTTAGCTGACACTGGTCTGTATATGTATTTTTTTCTGCTTAGGATCAAGCCGCCCCTGCATGATTTGAAGGTTTGGTTCCGAAGCCGAAAATTCAATTGTCGCAGCAGATTCCTTTTTCGGAACAGAGGTTGTCGGTGCCAAAGCGCTGAGAGAAGGGTACTCCGAACCGAAGGCTTCGGTCGGCACGAGAGAGAGTTGTTTAAGCTTTGCTTTTGGTGTCGAGCCCGAAGGCAGGACGTTTGCAGCAGATGGTCAATGCCTACAATGGCCTGATGGAAGTGGTGGCACGGGAGCTGTATATTCAGTCTAAACCAATTGTATTTTGGAAGGTGAAAGAGACAAAGGCACTCACTGTACGCTGGTCCAAAGAAATATCCTGTTTCTGGAGACTGATCTCACAATCAGAGCAGGAGCCACAACCAGAGTCATGGATGAAAAATTCTCTTCCTCAGCTGCATTGGCCTCATGAAGCTCTTCCTGTTCCTACTTGATATCTTGTTATCTGAAGAAGTCGGGTGTTTCTTCTGTATCTCTGCACTGCATCTCTCTACGACTAGCCCGACAGTCTCGCAAAGTCTATTTCGATCGAAAAGCCTCACAAGTCCGCTTCCTGATGGTCTGGAGACAAATATAAGTTGCATACCTGATGAAGGTCAGTTCTCGTGTACTTCAAATGGCAACTGGGACGGAAGCGAAATGGAGTTTGTTCTATTTGCAGAGCATTCTCGTTTGTAACCAGTGATATAAAAAGTAAGCCTGAACAGACGAGACCTAAGGCCGCGTTTGAAGCACATTGAATCGACGGATGAACGTTTACTGGTTTTTAGTATGCAAATTTGAAAAACAGACTGAAACAATACCGACAAGGGTCAAAATAAACAGCAAACTAAAACGAGCCCGATATGGTCTCGAAAGGGAGCGCTACACAACACATCTGAACCAGACCGCAGAAAGAAAACAATCTAACAACGGAGTTGTTGCGCATTATTCACCAAGAGAAGGAGTCACTTTGTCTTGTGACTCAAAAGACTTCTTCAAAGAAAAAATATCTTTGACTTAACCGATATTGTTCTACAGTTCTTTGCTTTCACACAAATATCCCTTCCCATGCTATTTACCTGAGGTGCTTCACATTATCATACAACAGTCCTTTAAAGCCAGACCTATTGGCATTATTAATGCTTGCTTTTATATTCTTCTGGTAGAAGTGAAAGCAGTTCCTCCATCTTCTCCCATTGGGCCCCAACATATCTACGAAGGAGTGCCACGGAACTGGCTATGTCCAATACGTTGTTGCCATGACTGCTACACTCTTGCCCACCACATAGATCTTTTTTGTCTCCTTGCCAAGAGGATGAGAATCACCAGTGGTCTGGACAGAAGCGTTCTTCTTGCGAGCAGGGAGGACCACTAAAGAATCAGGAGGAATGTGGCCCTTGGTACACACATGGTTGCTAGGAGAGGGTTTAAACTTTTTTTCGACTCTTGGAGTAACTACCCACATCTTCAGGGGCTCCTTAAAATTATCAGAAGCAGACTTTACCATACACCTTAACATTGGCAAAAATTGCATGGTGCGCTCTGATTTTCAGAGCATCTCCAGCATGAAGTCATGCTCCTCGTCAATGACATATCAACCTTATGAAAGGCTGTTTGAACAAGCTCATAATAGGCCATGGTGTCATCTGGAGGTGAGGCCTTTATCAGGGAGTGTTCTAAGTCAGGATCACCTTGGGGGTCTACATTATAATCATACCACAGGTTCATCAATGAGTCCTGGACCTGAGGGCTAGTCACAGGATTCTGACGGACCATATGGACAGCATGTCTCCTCAAAGGATGTGTGGGACCCATATGGTCTCTCTGTTGGAAGCTGGTGAGATGGTGAAAGAGGTGGGATGGTGGAAGAGGTGGGATAGCGGTGGAGGCAGAAGTTTGGTTGGTGGCAGAGGAAGAGAACTAGTGGTTCTGCCCTTCCACTTCTCCGGAATCGGCTTGGGAAAGGGGGCTTCAAAGAAGCTTCCCCCTCGGTGAGTCTCCTCTTACGAGGAAGGGATTCTGGAGGGACCAGTGAAGATGGCTTTGCCAAAATACTGCCTGTAACAGAGTAAATGAACAGGTGTTTTTGCCTAGCATCAAGTTCCCACTGCAGTCTTTTGAAGATTGGAGCATCAATGTCTACGGATCCGAGCATTAACGGAGGCTTCCAAGTCGTCTTTGGCATAGATGAAAGATTTGGCGATGACTGTGTCCTTTGCACAGGCAAATCCTCTGTTGCTGGCTTCAGGTGAGACCAATGGTACCTGATTCCCTAGAAGCTGCTTGGGCTCGTTGGTGGATGTGAGTCTACGTCCTTGGGTGAAGGCTTCCTCGCCTATAAAACGTTTCCGGATGCTAACTAGGACCCGTAGGTGGTAGGGGCCTTTGGGTTGGCTAACAAGAACCCGTAGGTGGTAGGGCCTTTGGGTTGGCTTTTGTTTGCATTCTTGCCTAAGGCTTAATATCTTACTCCCATGGGAGTGGTGCTATACATTGGCGTGAGGCTTCTTTTGAACCCTGGCTTGGTGGTAAGGGCATCATGGCCCAATTGAATACTCATGAGCCCTTTGTCTTACCTCCTGTTCAAGGAAAGTGGAAGCAGCTCAGCTTTAAACATGGCACAGCATGTCTTCGCTTACAAACGTGTGTGGCACCTTTACATAATGTGTTTTGCTGTGTGTAAAACAATTAACATATTTATTTGAAAAAGAACACAAGGTGTGCATACAGCACACAGGACCACCAGCACATCTCCTGATAGATCTGTATCACAACACTACGCATTTCTTCGCTCAGCAACTCTTTACCATATGTCTTCGCAATAATACGAACACTTGATGTGAAAAATAAAATGTATCTCTATTTTTACTGTGTGATTACCAGGTAAACACCAATATTTGTTGCGTGTGAACATGGGATATTTTTAATAGGTCTAAAAGGGAAGTCTATGTACCAATGTCTCTGAAACTGCTTGAGACCACAGTCCTATGGATGTTATTAGTGTGGCCCTATGCTATCAATGCCATTTTCTAGACCTACTTCTGTCACTGAAGCCAGTTACAGTTGAATACTTCTGGTACACTCCTGGGAAGAAATCAACGTGGTTTAGAAGTCTAAGGCCACAGCCTTCTCCAAGAGAATGCTCAGAGCCAAGAAAATATGTGTGCTGGGTTTCCAGAGCGTGAACCTAGCTATGAAGCAATGAAACTCTGTAGATGATCGAAGATAGGAGCGATAATCCAAAAAAATGTCCAACATGAAGACTTTCACTATTGGAAACTCAAAGGCACTGGTATCCAACAAAACACTACATATGAAGGTGCCCTTGTGGAGGAATAGTCAAAGTGTTTTGATGAAAGACATGTGTGATTCCCTTATGTATAACTCCTGGATGATGTCTGTATTGTTACTTAATGTGCTATTTGTAAATAGCATTGTATCGTATGGTCTTATGAGCATTGTTAAAATAAAAACATTGATAACGTTTTTTTTTTTTTAAACACTACATATGAATGGGGGATTACACATGCTTCAAGAACAAGCAGTTATTTGAGAAAATAATAACAGGAATACGATTTCGGTAAAATGAAAGCTAAACTGGTGCTTAACACACACACACACACACATGAAAAACAGCAGAAGTATTATAAGCATAACAATTTTGCTTTACAATTGTGTAACAAATGGCACACTTCGGAAAGCTTTACAGAACGGGATCGGCAACTTATGTAAATGTATCTATCAATCATATATTGAAGAGACACACTATAAGAACAATTTTGAGCAACAGTTTCCCTAAAGGCAGTGCAAACTTATTGAGAAAAAAAAGAAAAAAAGCACACCACCTCGCCCAAATGAGTTTCTGGTTTTATTGTACAAGACATTCTCAAATACTTCAAGTTTTCCAACTAAAATCTTCACCATGGTCCAGAGAAGTAAAAAGAAACTCCGAGAATCATTAATGAAATAAAAGCAACTTTTCCTGAAATGAATTGCAGGTGTCCGCTAAATTTAATAAGAACAACTAGCTCTGTAACAGATTACAGTACAGTTCAGAGAAAATGTCAATGATGCTTGTGATCTCCATGACATGTTTATATTTTGTGGTCTATTTACGGCTTTTTTCCTTTTTCATCTCTTATTTCTCTCTGCCCTTCTTCCTTCCTCTTCCTATTATTAACAGTCTTTCTCCTTTCTATTTTCTTTACTCCATTTCCAGTTACCTTTTGACCACTTTGCAATTTTCACAGTTACATTTCTAATCTGCTTTCCTTCCTCTTTCTTATAATCTTTGTTTTGTCTATCCACTTACCTGCTTCGTTTTTCAATAAAAAATGTAATAGATTGCTGTGTTGTGTTGCTCGAACAAGCAATGCAGCTAACTAGAAACTGAAGCTTTGAGAAATCTGGACAGCAAACAATGAACGAGGAAAGCAGCGGGCCAAGTTGAAAAAGTAACAGCGAAGGATAATAAAAGTAGCTAAAAACCAGAGATAGAGCGACATAGGGACGTGTAAAAACGCCTGGGCAATATCTGCGGTTGATTTCACCAGTAGGTCTACAGATATCTGTAACCGACTATCTATAGCAAGGTTCTTAACATTTTGACTTCTGTGGACCCCACTTAATAGTTACTGAACTCCATGGACCCCACTGAATCATTACTGGAATCAGGGGACCCCACTGCGTTATTATTGGAAACTGGGGACCGCGGCCAAAGCAATTTCGATGACTTCCAAAGCAAAGCAATAAACACAATTACAGAAACAAGCATTCATTAACCAAATACACATATTACTTAATTCGCAAACAAATATAAAAAATTAAATTTAAAATGATTGGTGTTTTCTAAATTCAATTGCAGCCACCAATTGTCCATACTATATTGAGGTTGATGCACTTGCACTGCTCCTACAAATCCATCTGAGGATACCAACTTAATCTTTAGCCTCCAACTTCAAATTCTTTCACATTTACAAAATGTCATAACATTCTCGATTTCCCTTCTTCATTTACTTATAAAATTTCTTAATAATCTATTAAGATTATTTTATTTTCTAAGCAGTGCATACCTGAGTAGGAGTCGCAGACTTCCAGGGGTCCTCAGACCACAGGTTAAGAACTGCTGCTCTTCACTTCATACTTGCGCTTGTGGGACTGGTCCTGTTCTTGGAATGTGCCTACAAAATTAGTTGCCCACTTCTATTTAGTTACCGATTCAGGTTGAATCGGTAACTGAAAAGACAAAAAAATGTGCATAAGTGTTTCTGTTTTCAAAGCAGGTGGGACTTACACAGGAAGGCTCGGCTGGGGGGCAGAAGGAACACAGGGGACGGGGATTGGAAACAACATGAAGCTGCTTTTTAAAAGAGGAAGGGGGAGCAACATAGCGGTGAAGGAGGGGCAGGAGCAACATGTAGGCACAAGTGAAAGGTGAAAGCAACACAGGGACAGAAGAGTAGCAACACGGAGGCACCGGTGGGGGAATCAAACTGATGCAATACAGTGACGTAGCGATAAGGCAAAAGAGGAGAAGAAAAAAAAGTAGCGCCTGAAAAGCGAGCAGCAGAAGGACTTAGTAATGAGTCAATTCTCGATGTGTGGGACAAACACAAGAAGAGGAACGAAAGCTAAAAAATGTATGAAATATGAAGCAAGCAAATAAGTGTGAAAAAGCAAATCAATAGTAATCAAAGGGCAATACATCTTGCAACAAACAGCAAATACACTGTTTTATGCAAGCCTTTAAGCGGTCAAATGACGGCAGGCTTGAAAGACTACAGTTCTCTAGTAACACTAATACAGCATTTTACTTAAAAAAGCTACTGAACGTGTCCTACTTTAAGAAAAAAGTAGGACTAGGTACACGAGATCCTTACTTAAATCTGAGGAGACTGTAGAATTTTCTCAGAGGAGAGATATAGGAATTCACTTTGTTAAAGTTAAGATTAACGAGGCTGGATAGTATGATGGTAGGTAAATATTTGTCGATTAACAGCGTATCAATCTTTTCTTGGATTTTTTTTAAGTTCCTTATGCAGAGACTGAGAGGGAACAATGGTGGTAGTTTTGAGGGTCAGGTCATCGCAAAATTGTTTATCTTAACATAATACATGATTACGCAAATCATATGCACTATTACTGTACTCATGTACTAAGATTTTTTCCAAATCTTTATACTTATGCTGCTTTTCCTTTTATTTTTTTAATACGTTTCACACGCGCCATTCACGGACACTGGTTCACGAGCACTGAGTGTTCACTATCTGTATTCACTACACCTATTGTTGAATAATGTTGATGCAGCTTTTCATTACTTTGTTATTGGAGTCATTTATATAAACTCAGTAATAGATCTGGTACTTACTTTGGTGTTCTAGTTGTGTACGTGCTTTAGTGCTAATATCTGTTGAAACGTTGCTACAGATATCATTGCACCACCCTGCACTAGTCTTTCTCCCTGCTTGTCACCACCATAAACCGATCCCTCAAACGATCGCTTCCCTCACATCTCCTGTTATTAGTGTATCCGAGCCACATCATTTTTGTCTAATTATGGGCCTTTTTCTACAGTGTACAGCATAGTTTATTATTAGGAACATGCCTACTCATAAAACAAGGTCTGCATTACAGAACAAGCATTTGCAATGCAATAGGTCTCGCATTAGGAAAGTTTGAGCCATTGGTATTGCGAATTACATTTTTTTTATTTATGTGTTGGTTGTGAAAATAGCTATAGTAATAGCTAAAGTAATAGCTTTGTCATTTACAATGCCAATAGTTTTAACTTTCACAAATGTGACACCTATAGCATTTGCAATGCAATATGTGTTGTGAACCTGGCTGCCTTCCTGTTAGAGACACT
Organism: Lissotriton helveticus; assembly: GCF_964261635.1. Classification (NCBI taxonomy): domain Eukaryota; kingdom Metazoa; phylum Chordata; class Amphibia; order Caudata; family Salamandridae; genus Lissotriton; species Lissotriton helveticus. Next base: position 370,542,306 of record NC_136060.1, read on the forward strand.
AGGATTGTGTAGCTCTGCCCCTGAAGGTGCTAATCACATCGAGTCAACAATCCTGGTTTCTGGAATCTGGTGTGTTTTTGGAGTGGCTCCAGCTCAAACAACATTTTGTAATACTGACCAAGCTAGACCTAGAGTTCACATAGTGGGACTAGTTCTCGGACTTCATGGGATCTAGGTAAGTGGTGGAGGTGGTGGCTGTTTGATATTTGCACAGGAACGCAGGGTCATGCAGTCTTTTAATGATGGCTCGAAGGGTGCATTTTCAGGACCAAGGCTGGTAGCGATCTTTGCTTGCGCTTGACGGAGGCTAGTGAATCATGGGGTTGATGAAGAAAGAAGGTACCCTACTTAAACAAAAGATCTCTACGAAGCTGGATTTTGAGCGCGCCTACAGAGACTCCCATTCTATGTGCAAGCTCACCTGGATTTTATTATTTTTACTGTTCTTGAGCGTCTCTGGAAGCCTTCCAGCTCTCTCTGTGGCTCATGTTGCCTTTGTTTGTTTAGTTGGCTTGCAGGGCAGTTTGCGGGGGGGGGTGGGTTCTCCTCTCAGGCAGTACTTCCAGCAGTCATCAGCAGGGTCACATGAGGAGCTTAAGGTTGAGACAAAGTCTGGGTAAACATGCAGAATGCACCTGCAGTCCAGAAAGCACCAAAAGTCTGTTTTGGTCCAGTTCAGTGTAGTTCTTCAAATTACTGAATTGGAGCTTGAATTTCAGTTTGGGCATCATTCGACTACCTGTCAGGGTGTTTGTAATGCTCAATGATATTCAGTGTGTATTCCAAACCAAAGCCATTTGGTAAAACATGGCCTATCTGAGTTGGCCCCCAATTGTGTTGCTTAGGTAGGGCGGGGACTCTGTGTGCCCTCAACCCCTAGAGAGGAGCACCGGAATAACGAATGAGAGTTAGCATAAGGCGAGGGTACCTGAGCCAAAGGAATAGGAACTATGTATATGTGCACTATCTTCTCTGTGACATGCTTGAAGCGACACTCGCTATCTCCCACATATCGGGTGAATGGAGATGGCTCATTGCAGGAGTTTGAGAACTTTTGCTGTGGGAGCAAGGGTAAAGCCATGTTGTGTGTTCCTGTTGTGAAGCCTCCGACGCCTTCGGGTAAAGTCCGCGCTATATAAAAATGCATAAATACATACATAAATAAATACCGCCTTCGGGTAAAGTCTGCGCTATATAAAAATGCAAAATTAAATAAATAAATACCGCAAAACATCCTCGTTACAGGCAGGCCGGGGGCGGTACTGCGGGACACCTCTGTGACGTCTTTCCCGGGCCGCGCTCTGATTGGCTGCTGGCCCGGGACCTGACGTGCAACCTGGAAGAGGAGCCGGCAGCAGGAAGTGGCGTGAGCATTGCGGCCCCGGGGCTCCCGTGACCAGGAAGGAGCCCTGGATACTGTTTCCCTTAAAGTCCCGGTCCCGAGATGGGGGACCGGGTGAAGACCCGCGGGGCGAAGCGGGCGCACTGAGGAGGCGGGGCTCCCATGTGGAGAGAGAGTCCCGCGTGATGTGGGGAGAGCCTGCAGCTGCGGAGGAAGGGAAGGAGCCTGGAGACCCGGGGAGCGCCTGCCAGACACCGGTGAGTGGAGCCGGGAGGAGAGGGGCTGGTGTGTGTGGAGGGGTCTCTGTATGCGTGTAGGTGCGGCGGCGACGGGGGTGTGTGTGCCTGTGTATGGATGTGTATGTGCGCATGCGTGAGTGGCGGTGTGGCTGTGTATGTGCGCATGCGTGAGTGGCGGTGCGCGTGCAGGCAGTGAAATGCAAGCAAAGCTCGTACACCTTCTCGTCCTTCCTTCCCTCGAGACAGCTAACTATACGTCTCCGACCCTGGACGCATCCTTTGGATGCTCATTCCAGGGCGAGACCTAAAAAAGGACTCTGGCTTGGACAGATAACTACAAAGCATTGGCAAGCCATCGAGCGGAGTCCGTAGGGGCTGTGAAGTCGAGCTTAAATGGGATTTCTGGTGACAGTGGGGCTGACTTTAGCCTGCAGACTAAGACCGGTCTAACACCGGGTTATCGCTTAGGAGGGTAAAACACACTAATTGCAATGTCGGAGTTAAATATTCTTTATTTCACACTCCGTTTTTAACAAAAGGCTGTTTTAAAAACAAAAAGTAATTTAAAACTACGTAACAGGATTTTTTGCTGTAAGATCTTTTTGAAGTGTTATGTGCTGGTTAAAATACTCTATTAAATTATACTAAAATGCGTTTCTACTGAGATTTATTAACATGGCTAATTAGGAGCACCTGTCAGACAACATGCTTTTTACCTTTGAACTGTCCCTTAAGAAGGTGTGGCTTAACTACCGAAGATGCCGAATCCATTAGCCTTAAGCTGCGCGCCAGCCCGTTCATCATCAGCCTGTTGTACTGGGAACAGATCCCCGCTTTTTAGGTCTCGCCTGCGTTGCAGCGCATGTGGTGCTTCGCCTTGGCGAGATCTATTGTCGTTGGTGTTGTGTCAGGCTTCTTTGGAAGCGGGGTTGGTGTCCTGCCGGTCTCCCTTAGGCCCCGCCCACCCGGACTGGACTCCGCGCTGCGTCTCTTCACTTCTCCCAGCTTTTATTTAAAACAGCATCCACTTCCTAAGTATGTACAACTGTCTCTCCCCTAACCCCCATTCTATATATACAGTGGCTTCACGAGCGAAAGTGCCCGTTCACCACTGAAGTCAATAGTGTTTTATCGCAACCTGCTTTCAGAGTACTATTACCAAAAGCTAATACTGTCCTTCTAACCATAGGGCCGCACGTGGGAAGCAGAAATGGATATCCCTGAAGATTGTGTGTGATCGCCCTCTAAAGGAAATGTGAGAGATTGTTAGATCAACCTTGTGATACATATTTATACAGCGTTGGCATTTCCCGAAGGTGCCAGAGAGCGCCGTGCAAGAGAAATATTTAGTTACATGGAAGTTACAGATGGTTTGAGATGTACGTATGCAACTATAAATAATTATAAAGGTTGAAAATATAACATGGTAGATCATTACATAAAGCAGAATGTACAAGAGGCATTTACAGCCTTAAAAAGGTTGCGGCAGTGTAGGTTTCTGCGCCAAGAGTTGATTACAGCGTCTTGGCTAATATTTCGTTGGAGGAATGGAACTTTCTGGTCCGTTTTGTCTGGAAATACGAACTAAATTGCAACTTGGCAGTGTCTAAACTCTGAACTGGTTTTAGGTGCGAAATCTCAACCACCAATGGACGCCTGTTGTTAAAACTCTTGTCCAAAAAGTCTGCCGCCCAGAGAGGAGTTCCATTTATGTTGCCTATTTACCTTACTCTCACAACGGCATTAGTTTCAATAGGCAGGGCTATTCTAAGCAAAAGTGTGATATCATGGGGAGTAACCATAGTATTATGCCGAATAATAATCTAATTTCATAGTATGCCCTGGTCCGTAATATCGACAAAGGGAACAATCATTTGCAATACAATAGGTCTCACAATTACGCAAGTTTGAGCTATTGCCAATTTTAAATGACAATGCCTTTTATTTTTTTGGGTTGTTAAAACATAAATAAAAGGCATTGTTATTTAAAATGGCAATAGCTTAAACTCATGTAAATGAGAGACCTATTGCAATACAAATGCTTGTTAGGGGTCAGAGACCGATGGGCTGATAGGGTGGGTGTTGCTCAACAAAATAATAATGGTGAGTCAGTGCCTGCTGCCTTCCTGGGAGCTCAGGGGAAAGCGGATGTCTGTTGCCGCATGGGTCACTGGAGTGACCTTCTGACTGAAGAGGCCCCGGAGAGACGGATGAGCGGAGGGATCTCACTTGAAAGCTGTGGATGAGGCATGAATGCAAGGCCCGCCTGCTGCGCTGCAACGCGGAATGATGCCTGTAGCGGCTGGGGCAGACAGACATTGCCAAGCCAGAGGCGAGAAGAGGGGCCTTGCGACAGCCCGTGTCCGGGTTCGGAGGACAACTAGCTTGCCCAAACTAGAGAGGAGCTAGACAACGGACCGGGACCAGGTAGGTGTGGTGTACAGCTTCCGTTCTGCGTGGCAAATTTTCCTCCTGGACCCCCCCTCCCTTGGTTCGACACTGCGGAAGTGCACATGGACATAAATTGAATTGGCGCAGCTTGGACTGCGGGGAGCCAAAGGCCTGACTGGCAGGGTGGCGGCCTCAGCTGTTGAGTCGAGAGGTCATCGTGAGGCGGGTGGAGAGGTCTAACTACAGGAGAAGAGGGAGGCAACTCTGGGACTTTACCGGGGCCCGATGATTTACCCGGAGTTCGTGCTTGACTGGGTGGAGCTCCAGAAGTTACCTCCCTGCACTCAAACGCTGCATTGGTCCATTAGACAGCCTAACAAATGACTGTCGGCCTCTGGAGTTGGGCAGAAATTATGGGACCAAGGAGCCCCATGTAGGATTGGCAGGAACTGGATACTGGAGAAAGGGTGTGTAGGGGCAGCATTGTGCGGCCGACGGAGGCACCAGGCGACAACCTGTGTGGGGAGAGGTGCTCTCAAGAGTATTTAGGGGATAAGAAGGCTACTCCCCTGACAGAGCTGATACTCTGCCGGGAAAGCGCACCGCACGTGTGAGTTGAGAGGAGTTGGCACACTGTAGGAGGAGAGGCGCTGCACTGAACAGTTGCAGACATTTTTGATAGATCTACTGATGGTGCCCCCCCCTTGCGCCCAAGGTGTTGTGCTGCATGGGGTAGGCGACTGCTCCTTTTCAACTATTTATTTTTAACAGAGTGCACCATCTCCCTAAGGGCGGTACCGATTGGAGGCTCTGGTGGAAGCCCCTCCCTGTGACACTAATATGTAACATTCTGGGGAAACAATGGGCGATTTCAGGACCAGACTGCTGGGGGTGTCTCCGGACCAGGAGCTGCCACTGGCCACATAGCCCCAGGAGCCAGAGTCTTCCGGGGACCCGGTGCAGGCACAATTAACTAAAATATTGGAGGCTATTGCAGATACTAAAGCCACCCTGCACTAGGACATTAATACGGTGTCTGTGGGATTAGGATTGCTCAAGGACAATCATTATTAATTCGCGGGATGAGTGAAGATAAGAGTCTTCCATAGCAGACCTCCAGCCTGCATAAAATATGACGTCTCTCCAGATCACGTACCTTACCGAGTACTCAAACGCAGAGCTGAGGACACCGAAGGGCGCAATAAGCACAACAATATCCGGGGGGTAGGCCTACCTTAAGGAGTGGAAAAGACGGACATGACAGCCTACTTAGAACATTGACTCCAAACAAAGGTGGCCCCAGAGGGTCTCTCAGCCTTTTATACCCAGGAGCGGGCCCGTAGGGTCCCGGCCCGCCCAGCGTCAGCGGCACCGGGACCCCCCACCCCCCACCCCACCCTGTGGTGACAAAATTACTCCATTACAAGGACAGAGACACGCCACTGCATGGGGCCAGAACTGCAGGTCCCTTCCAGGTTAATAACAGTAAGGTCTCCCTATTCCTGGATTACACGATGGAGGTGCAGAGAAGGAACTAATTCTTCGAAGTTAAGAGAGCTCTGAGAGATGAGGGGCTGCAGTACTCGCTGATGTTCCCTGCCAGACTTTGAATCATGTTAGAGGGAAAGGTACATTTTTCCGATAACCTGCCGATGGCCTGGGAATGGCTTGAATCGTATAAATGTGGAACACAGTCTAAGGGTGGACAAGCAGCACTGACGCAAATGGAGTCAGTAAACAAAAAATCCGCAGATGATTCCGGAGGGTCCCAGCAAAGAAATCTAGCCCATCGCAGACGGAGAGGGAAAGAGCCACAGCACTCCAGGCAGCAGAGACAATAATGAAAGGGTTGGAGCACATATCGGAGGTTGGTTCTCCATCTGTGAGGGAGACAGGGGTATCTGAATAATCACGGGCGGACAGTACCCAGTTCCCGTAGGTAGCTCCAAGAACAGCGGATGACAATCTGAGAGACAATATGCTGAAGAACGGCGGCACTCACCTGACCATACGTTATCCGGACATTGTACAAGGGGGACGTTTGTGAGTGCTTGATGGAGACCCGGGCTGGCGCGAATGTCCCAAAACTGTTGCCCTTGAATAGAAGCCTTCCCTCTATTGGAAGGCCTGCACTTTTCCGGGTTTGGGTCTTTTAAACTGACGTCATAGATTATTTACGGTTTAGACGGTTGGCCGTTGCTAGACTGCTCTTGGGAAGGGGAGTTTACGTTTTGGGATGTTATCCCCTTACCTACGGCCGCGATTTTGCGGCAGTGTGGCACTTCCGCAAAATGGGCGGGGCCCCGTCGTGCGTTGGCCGACAACAGCACTAGCGATGTAGTGCTGCAGTCAGCCCACAGCCGACAGAAGCAGGCAAGGGGTTAAATTCCATTTTATAGTTGTTTGTTCATTATGCAAGGGTGGTGTAGCATTATTAACTCAGGAGATGGGGATTGGGAGGGGAGATGAACAGGTTGGTACTGTACATCTTTTTATGGCTACACTACACTACACATTAAAAATATTGATATGGAATATATCAGAGGGATGGGGTCTGCAACCAAGCGACACAATATCCATAGATATTTGCAAAGCAAAGGAGTTCATACAGCTATGCTGCAAGAAAGGCATCTTATTCAATGCGAGGTGGAGATGGTGTACAGGAGATGGTGAGGACAGATCTTTGCTACCTCCGTTTCGTGGTGTAGATATGGGTGAGGGCAGGAGTACCATTCGAACCACAGTGTACACTTATTGACAAAGAAGAGCGATATGTTTTAGTTGCGGGGAGGATGTGGGGACGGTAGATTACCCTTGTGAGCATCTACGCCCCCTAACCAGTGTCATCTAGATACTGCTTACCTATATACCGTGTTAAGTTAGCATGAGCTTATTAAAGTGTTTAAACGCCATTTTTCCTTTAGCTGCTTTTGCACACGACACATAATTGTTATTTTAGCTTTCAACCTAGAAGAGCGGTGTGATTTAGATGAGAATAATATGTTATTGCTCTGATATCAGCTTTGTTTGGTAAAACATGTCTGCACAGTGAGTGCTGAAGTTTCCCAGGATAACTCGACACAGTGTTGTTGTAAGGTCTGATCTTCGCACCTTTCTAGACATAATATGAATGCAGCTGCTGCCAAGATCTGGCTTTACGCGCGTTTTATATTGCTTTGCTGAGAGCACACGAAAAACACTTGATGGGGCTTCGCATGCAGAGAGCTGGTGGAAGATGATGTGATCCTCTGCCACTGAGATTTTGAGGTATGGGCCCGCCCTGCTAAAACCCAATGAGACCTTCATAGATAATATTATATGCTAGTTAGGGAGGGTGAGATTCAGGTGTTGCTAAAGCCTATTCATTTAAGCCAATTAGCATGCTATCACCTTTCGCATTTTATGGACTGTTAACTTTGCTGATAACTTTGCTTGTGATAATAGGTTTGCTAGTATTATCTAAGATACTGCGCTTGAGAACCCTGCATTAGTAAATAAATATTTCAAACGTGCACGTGTCCTCTTTTACTCCACGTTCTGGTTTGTAATGATTGCATAACGAAAGAGTGTTCATGTGTTCCACGATGCCTGAGGTATTCTAAGTTCATGTTCTGGTCTGTCTAATCATTGGGAAGTCATACTGACCAATGAGACACTGTAGCTAGCTCGGTAAGGGGATTTTTGGGTACTAAGGTGAGTTTTGGAGCACCCTAATTCACTGAGGTTCCGAATCTCTATGCACAGTTCTGTAGGAGAACGGAATTCCCGCTACATGGCGCCTAACGTTGTCGGTCTTATATCATGACACTCGAGTAGTTTATCATTCAATCCTTAACCCCTTCATGGTCGTTTCCGGAAAACGGCGGTGTTGGAAAAACCTACCTATTTTTGAAATAGGTCTTTTCAAGCTTGAATCTTTCTAAAACGGTTTCCTTGAATTACTACCCAGTTGTGCTACAAAGTTTGCTTTGTTTTTCTACATTCCTGTGCCGTCATGGCTCAACCAGTTGACATTCCGCAGCATAGTCGAGTTGCGGTGCGCAATCATTTACAGACTTACCAGGTACCCTTGGAGGGCTTGGCTGTGATAATGGTGGTGAGTGCGGATGCTGCTTACCCATAAGAACTGTTTTATTCGTGGGTGACATTTCCGGCTGTGGTCGCTAACTCTGGTTTGTTCCACAATTACACTCCCTCACCGGTGCCAGCTGAATATACGCCGTACAGGGCACAGGAAGTTCCTATTGATCATTGGCAGCATCGAGTTTGGTTTGGTGGCGCCCTACCCCATTCTTTAACCGCCCGAGGTTAGGTCCTTGATCCATTACGGGCGCAAATTGGCCTATTTTGGGTGGATTTACTCCTCATCCTCAGCACGGCAATTGTACCCTGGCGGAAGTTCGTAGACTACATGTAGTCTCTATTGCCGTGATTCGTGCCTTAGTACAATACATAGGTCGACATCTTCCGGGTGGGCCCCCGGGTGGTGCGGCACTTCCGGCCGGACAGGGCGGATTGAAGCTCAGTCCCGTAATGGTCAATGCTGTATTTGGTAAGCGTCCCCAGGATAAGGATGATTTTCCTTTCTGGCTTGCCGAGAAATTTGACCAGCTGGAAGCGGTATTTCCTAACAACTCCTGGTGACAAGCACAGGATTTTAACAATTAGTTTACCGAAGGATTTGGCTCCTGGACTCGCTGACTGTGACCTGGGGTAGAACATTTGCAGCAGTCTACGCGAGGCGTTATGGCACTCCATCTATGGCTGTCCTGCCGACGATCATTAAACGTGTTCAGGATGATCACGGACCGGAGGCAGCCGTTGAATTGGGTATGCACATATGTGGCTCCTTTGAGATAGTTTGCGATCTCATTCTTGCTAATGTCAAGGGGGATGCAGTGAACTTTCAAGTGGCCAATGCTTTGGCAGCTATTCCCGATGCAGATAAACCCCAACAGTTAGCGAGGATTGTTGTGGCTGCGTATAAAACCGTGGGTCGCAATAGCAAGGGTCTAAAACCGTTTTTTGTCAAAGAGAAAAAGCAACCACAGGTGCAAACTTCAGATACGGAAGTTCAGCCCAAGTCCAAGAAACAAAATTGGCCTAAAAAAACAGAAACAGGGAAAGCAACAGCGACCACAAACGCAGGATTCTAGTCCTGGGTCTCAATTGCCTGCACAAACAGAGCGAGTTTATGACTTGCGCGACGATTAAATCACCTGATCGATTTCAGGTTTCTGATCAACGCTCTCCTCGTTCCTTTCAGGAATCATCGGCCGCGACGACCGGTGGTGGAGGAGGCAGAAGGGGTTGAGGTGGTCAGCATGGACGCGACCAGCACCACCCGAAAGAAGGTGCAGGAAAACAAGACGGCTCAATGCCGAAGAGACCGCAGTTTGCCAAAAAGAAAGTCGCGATAGTGAGAACGCGGCTTCGGAATCTGACTTGGGCTCTGACCTTGCTGGACAGCGCGGCGGAGATTACCATAGTGAGAGGCCCTGCGTCCACTACTGAGGGCGACAGCGACTGACATTTATGTTGTGATAGAAACAGCTGATACAAGAGTTGCTCCCCCTGATAGACTTTATGAAATTGTCCTGTTAATAGAAGGTGACATACAACGTACCGTAAAAGGGGTATTTTTGGGAAAATCTTTCGTCTACGTATGACATTTTGCTTTCGGAGGCTGACTGGCCCCCACCTTTTGTTCTCGCAGCACCGCGAGGGGAGGAGGTAATCCTACCCAGTTTCGCGAACACTGTCTCGAAAGAGCATGCGCTGCATTTTGCAGAAGAGTGGGCTAAAGCTCTAGCGCCGGCTCTGTACCGCAACCAATGTGGTTGGGATAAATGGTCACCATGCCACGAAATTCCGTTACGGTCTCAGCCGCTGCCTAAACCTCAACATCCCATCCGGCGTGAAGCCAAAACTTCCGTCGCGGCCATCCTTGAACAATTGGAATATCAAGGAGTGATTGAAACGTGTGTGTCTCCGATGAATAACCCTCTTTTTACTGTGACCAAGCCCGACGGTTCATATCGTTTGGTATTGGATTACCGGCATTTAAACTCACATTGTCGTAACTGTGCAGTACAGAATACTCACGGTTCTGGTTTAGTGAATAGTCTTGTGCGTAAGCGTTTTAAGACCACGCTTGACATTTCTAACGTTTTTTATGCCCACAGATTGCATAGTCTTAGTTCCCAATGGACCAGCTTTACTTGCGCTGGGGTCCAAAAACAATTTCGGCGTCTTCCAATGGGCTATAAGAATAGTCCTGGAAATTTTACTGCCCGCATTGTCTCTTTTAGAGAGGATCGACCCAGATGCATGCTCGTATGTGGATGACATCTATCTCACGGACGACGAAATTTGGGAGCATCTGTGTAGAGTCAACAGCATAATTTGTACCTTTGCAGACATGGGTTACAAGTTTAACTTTGCAAAATCGCACATTGCAGAGTACACAGTGTTGTTCCTGGGCTACAAGCTCAACAATGAAGGTAGAGGTTTGGCACCTCACTTCTTGGAGAAATGCGCTCTATTGCGCGCTCCCACAACACTGAAAAATTACAGTCTTTACTGGGTTTCTTGAATTTTGGAAGGACATACATTCCGGTTTATGCCCAGCGTATCAAGCCTTTGTATGCTTTGATACAACTAACTTTTACCAAATCATGCTGGCTGCCTGAGCACTCAGCCATTTTGCAATCCTTGCAGGCTGATCTGCTTGAATCTAAATTCTTACTGACTCATGATAACCACACCAACCTGGTGATAAGAATTATCCCTGGGACGGTGGGTTTCACGTACCTAACATTTAATGAGGGAGACACAGTACCTATTGCTTACAAGTCACACTTGTACACATCGGCTGAAATGCGATTTTCCACTGTGGAGAAAGTTTTAACGGCTGTGCAGATGGCAATTCCTAAGGAAAGTACCCTGTCACAGGGAAAGCGCATGTTGGTTGTTACCCCTTGTCCTGCCTTGGAGGCAGTTACGAAAGCCAGTGTACCTAATTCTAAAGCTTTGCACCCTTGGTGGATTCAATGGGCTGCTTCCTTGACATCTCAAGATGTCACGTTTATTTTTGACGCCACGTTACGGTCACAGGAGTATTTACAGTATGAATTCGTTCATCCGGCTCCTTTAGCAATGCGACCTTTGGAGGATGTCCGTTGCATCATTTACACTGATGGTTCGGCGCAGGTTGCGCATGGCTCTAAACATGCCTATGTTTCCGCATGCGCCATTGTGGTCGGTGCCATGGTGAACGATGAGTTCAAATCCAGGGTCGTTCACACGCAGATTTTAGGGGACTGCACCGCACAATTAGCAGAGCTTCGTGCTCTTTTATTAGCGTTGGAGTACGCAGATCCTAGTGTGACGACTCTTATTGTGAGTGACTCTTACTACTGTGTCCAGTCTTACAATGAAAACTTGTTCTTTTGGATTCAAAATGACTTTCGTGATTCCAAGGGTAGCACAATAAAACATAAATTAATCTGGGTACGAGTTGCTGAGCTCAAAGAGCAGTTGCCACTCGTGTTTGTGATTCATACTCTCGGCCATCAGCGTGTAGGAGTTCACGCTGTCGGTAATTTGCTTGCTGATGAAGCGGCGAAATCAGCGGTATCTACATATTTAGTTGCAGCAGTTACACGGTCCAAAAGTAAGATTGATAGTGACATCTTGGCGGCAGTAGCTGCCACTGAGAAGGGAAATAATCATCCTACGGGATTCCCTTCGAAGTACACATACCACTTAAGTCCCGATTTCCATTTCCATTTTATTTCATTTGTATCGCGCATAAATCACCCGAAGGTCTCAGAGCGCTAGTAGGCAAAAAGGATCCCCATGACCAACTGATCCAGGGAGTAGGAGTACTCAACTGGCTAGAAGAGCCAGGTTTTCAGTTGTTTTCGAAATTTCATGTGGTCGGGCTCTAACCTCAGCTGAATAGGGAGGGAGTTCCATGCTTCTGGGGCAGTTTTACTGAAAGCTCTATCTCCGTTTCTAACTGTTCGAACTCTGGGTACAGAGAGAAGGGCTTTGTTGGAGGAGCGTAGCGTCCTACTTGGGACGTGGGCCGTGAGCTTGTGTTCAAGATAGACAGGTCCATGACCATTAACCGCTTTATAAGCTTTATAAGGTTCCTTTTGTGAAAATTCCTGATGTTGGAGAACGGTTGATTCCCAACTCTGATCGCAGGGCAAGCTTGATTACAGCGGCGCATGAAGGTGTGGCGTCTGCGCATGCGGGCGTCTCGGCCACTGTAACTCAATTACAACTACGGTTCTGGTGGCGGGGACTGTACAAACAGACGCGCGATTATGTCCTTCAATGTGATATTTGCCAGCAGATTAAGCCTTCGACTGCTGCGCGTCCGCCACAGACACAGTTGTACATATCTAATAAACCACTAGGTTGTGTTTATTTAGATCACTGCGGTCCTTTTTCTTCTGATACTGCGTATAAGTACATCCAAGTAGTAGTTGATTCATGCACACGCTTTGTGTGGGTATGGCCCCATCGCAGCGCTGATTCACGGACTGTCATAAGAGATTTGCGTGTCTTTGTAGGGATTTTTGCCTGTGGTACCTTCCATTCGGATCAGGGTCCGGCTTTCGCCTCTAAGGCGTATAAGGATGCCATGACTTTGATGGGGGTCCAAGTCAGGTTTTCGTCTCCCTACAGACCTGAGGGTAATAGTGTAGTGGAGCGAATGAACAGTGACTTAAAGCAATCTTTGACAGCACGTGTTATAGGCACTGGCAGAAACTGGCTAGCCCACCTCAATGGCGTGCAGCGTGCTCTTAATAATCTCCCTAGAAGGTCTCTGGGTGGGCGGACCCCGTAGGAAATGCTCTTTGGTGTCGAGATGTTTGTCCCGGACCTTGACGGTCTAGACGGCGTGTCCCGCGCCACAGCCTTTGACGTAGATGAACATTTCAATGTTTTACAGGATCTACAAAAGACCAGAGACAGTCTTGCAAAGGAACATTTGCCCTCCACGTCGGATGAAGCGTTGCAGATTCCGGTAGTTGGCTGGCTACCCCTAGTTGGAGAACTAGTTCGAGAGAAGATCGATAACAAGAAAGAATTTGGTCCTTCATATCGAGCGCCGGTTCCTGTGCTTGGAGTGAAGGGCACAAGAACAGTCATTTTACGACCACTACCTGGTCGTAAGGAAAACAGGTTTATCTCTATTGATAATGTCAAGATACACAGAATGGCCGATTCTTCATAGTATAACTCCGGCAGTCTCCTGTCCTTCGATTGCGAGACATTCTGTTATGGCCTCTTCTTCTAATCCTTTGCCTGAGGTGGCCCTTGAGATGCCTGCCGTTTCCAGTCCTTTATTAAGTACTTTACCAATTGATCACATTGATGAACTTGATTACACTTACCCTACTGACTTATCGATGCCGGATTTGCAAACACGTTTGGCCACCGAATCCAGGTTCTCTTTTGACTCTGTTTCACAAAATTCGAAAAAGCCCTCACGTTTTGCAGTTTATGCCACGTTATTTAAAAAAACATTTTTTGATTCCTCCTTGGACATAGATTTGGCTGGTGCTTTTTGGTGTATACCTTTTTATGTCAGTTGGTTTGGTGTTTTATTTTTTCTGCCTTATTGAAGGACACTATGTTGAAGAAAGGTCATGCATTCGACATCTTAATGGAACTTTGGCCCCCCCCTTTCCTCGTCCCATGCAGTACATCGACTGAAAAGAGACTTACATTTTGTTAACATCACAGCTTGGCCTGTTCTTGATGGGATTGTGTGGGATGCGGTTAAATTTCAGATACATGGCCCTACTGAAGTGGTTAATGTCCTCAATGTACTGAGAGTTAACATGGGGGATGTAGTGAAACAAAACATACGGTCTGATGATTGGGATGTTCAGGCCGTTGAAACATTATTTTCTGATTTGAAATATTACGCTGCCTTTGATGCTGAGGATTTATACTTAGATTCTGTTAATTATGGTGAATTATTTTGCTTCCAACATTTTGGCAACCATTTTCTACATAAAGCAAATTCCAGAAGGGAAACTGTACATTACACACAGTGGGAACATTGCCCAGCCCCTATACAAGGCAGTTCAATTACGTTTTTGAAAAAGTACACTTATCTTACCGACTTTTATCAGTCCAATACCGAGTCTTTTTATTTCAAAATGACACAGTAGCCCATGTCCAAGGTTAGACTTACCGATCACAAATTATTGTATTCGAAGTCCTTTCTAGACGATTTGGCTATGGAAGGCTATGAGCTATGGAAGGAAACCATTGACGTTAAATCAGTTTGGGGTTCTAAAAGTTGGCAGGTACAAGGCACTGAGGCTTTGCACAGAGCATGTCTCATCCCAAATCATATGTTGTTTTTGAATTCTAGTATTTCACAGACTACATGCTTTGGATTGGCTACTTCTAAAAAGTTAAATACACCTACGGTCCCTAATTTAGAGGAATATTCCGGTTGGAATAATGTTAAACGATTTTCCATTGCTGACTTGCAAGCCTTATTGCAAAATGAGTCCTTTAACATTTCCAGTTTGGATCCAAAAGGTTGGCTGATGTGGCACAAAAGTTCAGATTCATGCCAACATCGTTTTCTGGGTTTAGCTGAGGGGTTTACACATGTTAGGCCTGACCCCCGCTTTGATACAGACCGTTCTGTCACCACTTATTCTGTAGGAAAATTATGTCAGAATTGGCTGAAACATTCTACCTTGGCTGCGGTTAAACTACATCTCTCCAAGCTCACTGATGATGTGGATTTAAACGATTTCATTAAAGGCCCGGCTAGTGGTAGATCTAAAAGAATGATATATGCAATTTACAATGAAATCTGGAAGACTTCACAAATTGAGGCTGCTACACGCCTTCGTGCTATTGATCAAGCAAATTTTGAAGAAGTACTTGCAGTTGTGGATAATAGTATTAACATGCTTCCCGCATTTACACGTTGAATAACATTGTTTCTTCTGTTGTTGATATTGTGCAGGATGAGGTGTCTGTATTATACCATGGTCAAAATCAGTTGTGTTCAATTATGCAATTTGCCTGGACCCTGCAAACACTGAAGGCTGGGCGTGTGCCTTGGTGTTACATGAATGTTTCCTCTCTTTTTGCCCCTTTTAATTTAACTTACAAGCAGCGCTTGCTTTCCATGCGAGATGCATCTTTTTCCATGTTACACATTGAGAAGTTGGAGTCTTTGCCATTTTCTGTGGCAGAAGCCACTGCTGCGACGTGGCTTATCCACGGTTTGATTACATTGCCATTTGCTTTATATAAATTTACAAATTGTATGCGTTATATTGCCATAGGTAGATATGAACCATTAGGCAGTTCTTTCCTCCATGAGGTATGGTCCCTTCCATTCACATACAGTTGCCTCAAAGACGAGAAAGAGGTTTATCTTAAAGGGGAGGAGTGCACAGAATCACCTGATCACTCATTAATCTGTAGACACATTCAATTGCACGGTTCATGTAACCAGGACCGGCCTAATTTAGCCTGTGTTTTGAAAGGCACTCCTGTTCCCGCAATTGTTCCTACATTCACATTACTGGCAAATGGAAGTTATTTACTTTTAAATAACGAAGACTGTTGTGGGTTAATTAAAGGTGTCGGTTATGTGGTACCCGTATCAGAACGTGGGGTGTGTTGCAAAAACGTTCTGTATCCTCCTACACATGGGGATTCGGATGTTTCCATCTAGCCGCGTATCCCAACCTTGAAAACAGAGTTCAATGGTATGAGTAGAATAAGAGCCCTTTTGTCTCAAAAAGAAGTGGCCCTGAGTTCGGCTCAAGAAACATTCGTCCTTCACATAGCTAACACTCGCACAGAGGTGCAGGCGCTTTTGAATACCGATTTGCCATTGCATTTCAGCGAGTTGGTCCATCAAATATTTAATGCATCCTCCACGTCTGGCCTGCCACATTTTTTTAAATTAGTTAGCAGTGGTCTCGTGACTTCTTTTGAGAAGATTTTTGGGGTCATCCCTGCTTTCTTTCACAGTATCTTTTCAAGCTTGTTTGGAGGGTTTCCGGTTTTGCTGGCGCTGGCTGCAGGCGTTCTGGTGATATACTGTTTTATTAACAATGGATACCCCTCTTGTGTTAGAAGCCGCTCAGCACCTCCTGGCACTATTTCGCAACCGGATGCTCTAATACTATGGCATACTGCAGCTTGCGACTTTAAGCACGGCGTTTGGATTATCTTTTCGATTTTCCTATTTCACATGTGTCCAGCCTGTGTTTCATTGTCTGAGCTGCGATTTCGACTGGGCCATTGATTTGTGTCTCTGCAAGATGGTATCTCCTGACGTCGACTTTAATCACCTGATGGGTCCCGTAGTAACTCACGAGTTGGTTTGTCCTGGCGAAAGGATTATGGCCTTGGCAGCGATGCATGGACTAATGGGTCAATGGAACGTACTTGCAGCGGCGCAAGACTTCTTGGCACAGAGCTATATCGAAAACCCACCGAGTTGTCCTCTGATGATGCTAGAGGCTCCTGTGCTGGAGGAGCATGCATGTTCTTTCCCACTACTGAATTGGATGGCTGAACTGTTTTCGGATGATGACTGTGATTTCATGCTGGAGGCTGTTGCTGCGTATTTTGCATATTCAGTCCTGTCCTGAAAAACATTCGAGACTTTGGATAAAGTCCCCTTCATGTTTCAAATTTTTTTTACAAACCCAGACCTATTGACTTGAGTATTAATAAACTTTTCCTTTTAGCAAATTTTTTACAAATTGACCTGACTAGTTATTATTGAACTCTGTTTTCATGAAGTGCCCTATTCTGGTCTTGGAACTTCCAGTGACTTCCAGAGGCTACATTCCTTATTTTGTCCATGCTCGGATCATTGGGGGGCGGGGGGGTGTCACATAGATACTGCTTACCTATATACAGTGTTAAGTTAGCATGAGCTTATTAAAGTGTTTAAACAGCATTTTTCCTTTAGCTGCTTTTGCACACGACACAATTGTTATTTTAGCTTTCAACCGCTGAGCCTGTGACCAGGCGAGGTCGCCCCCACACACCCCTGCTACTGCCTCCATCTGCTGTGCCCTGCTGCTGCCTTGGATTTTGCTGCCTTCAGGAAGCAACTCAAGACCTGGCTGTTCGAGCAGTAGCAGACCGCTTCCCCCAAGCGCCTTGAGACCCTCCCGGGTGAGTAGCGCGCTATACAAGTGTTTTGATTGATTGATTGAACCTAGAAGAGCGGTGTGATTTAGATGAGAATAATATGTTATTGCTCTGATATCAGCTTTGTTTGGTAAAACATGTCTGCACAGTGAGTGCTGAAGTTTCCCAGGATAACTCGACACAGTGTTGTTGTAAGGTCTGATCTTCGCACCTTTCTAGACAGAACATGAATGCAGCTGCTGCCAAGATCTGGCTTTACGCGTGTTTTATATTGCTTTGCTGAGAGCACACGAAAAACACTTGATGGGGCTTCGCATGCAGAGAGCTGGTGGAAGATGATGTGATCCTCTGCCACTGAGATTTTGAGGTATGGGCCCGCCCTGCTAAAACCCAATGAGACCTTCATAGATAATAATATTCTATGCTAGTTAGGGAGGGTGAGATTCAGGTGTTGCTAAAGCCTATTCATTTAAGCCAATTAGCATGCTATCACCTTTCGCATTTTATGGACTTAACTATGCTGATAACTTTGCTTGTGATAATATGTTTGCTAGTATTATCTAAGATACTGCGCTTGAGAACCCTGCATTAGTAAATAAATATTTCAAACGTGCACGTGTCCTCTTTTACTCCACGTTCTGGTTTGTAATGATTGCATAACGAAAGAGTGTTCCTGTGTTCCACGATGCCTGAGGTATTCTAAGTTCATGTTCTGGTCTGTCTAATCATTGGGAAGTCATACTGACCAATGAGACACTGTAGCTAGCTCGGTAAGGGGATTTTTGGGTACTGAGGTGAGTTTTGGGGCACCCTAATTCACTGAGGTTCCGAATCTCTATGCACAGTTCTGTAGGAGAACGGAATTCCCGCTACACCAGAATCAAGTCTCCTTCTTACATAGACTCTCGACTCCACTGGCCAATTTAGCTACAGGAGATAAACTCCTGGGGGGTGATTTCAACACTATCTGAATGAATAAATATTGAACTTGTAGAGTGGAAAGCTTTGGCCAAGGGCGTCAAGGCGCTATTGCGGAACTGAAAGTGCAGACAAAAAGGCAAGCTCAAACTGAAATCTGTGAGAAAAGCCAGGTCTTCAAGGCTTTACGGAAGAGCGGATGAGACACCCGACTAGAAACCTCTTCCGGGAGTGAGTTCCACAGCTTAGCAGCAGCAGTGGAGAAGGCTCTACCTCCCAATTTTGCCTTTTTAAACCTCGGTACTGTTAACAGATTTTTATCGGAGGACCGGAGATGTCTGGTGGGAACATACCGATGGAAAATTGCCTAAATACCCTCTGGGCCAGAGCCATAATAGGCATTATGAGTTAGGCACAGTGTTTTGAAAAGACTCCTACGGTCCAGAGAGAGCCAGTGCAGCGTCCTAATCGAGGCTGTGACTGAATGGTAGTTCGGTAGGTTCATCACGAGCCTGGCCGCAGCTTCTGCACCAACTGCAGACGTCGCACCAGGTCTTTATTAATGCCCAAATAAAGGGATTTCCAATCTGGACGTTACCAAGCCAATAACCACCTACTTGCGTGAGTCATAAGAGAGGAAATGGGAAATTTTCCTGAGGATCCTGATTATCCCAAAAGATGTGGACACTGTCCTGCTGACCTGCAAACTGAGGGAGAGTAAATTATCCACTATGACCCCTAGATTTTTCCCATGGGATAGCAGGCAGGGACAGATGCCAAGTGTGTCCAGTCACCATTCCCTGGACCAAATCTCCAGTTTACTGCCAAAAATCACGACCTCAGTCTTCTCCCAGTTCAATTTCATGACATTTTCCACCATCCAGGAGGAGACTGCCTGCATACAATTCCTAAAATTAAGGGCAGAATACCCATACTGTGAGAGATGGATACCATTATTTGGGTGTCGTTCGCATAGGACAACACCTTCAACCCATAGGATCTCACAACCTTAGCCAGTGGGTCAACATAGATATTGAAAAGTGTTGGGCTCAGGGAGGAGCCCTGAGGAACACCGCACAACAGGGGTTTGGAGGCCGAGTAGAATTGGCCAAATGTCACTGTCTGTGCCCAATCACAGAGAAAGGAGGCCAGAAGCCCCAAGGCTGAGCCCCCGATGCCTATCTCTCTGAGGCATTCAACCAGCCTCAGAGGGGATAGGGTATCAAAGGCTGCAGGGAGGTCAAGTAGCACAAGCAAACTGGTATGCACTGCGTCTACTTGCGTACGGATATTGTTAAATACTGCAGTCAGTGCTCCGTACTATGGTGGGTTCTGAATCCATGTTGTTAGCCATTGAGTAATTGGTGCTCCTTTAGGTAGGTACTGAGGTGAGAGTTTAAGTAAGTTTCCAGAACCTTAGCAGGGACAGGAAGCAATGAGATCGGCCCATAATTTTTCAATTCTGTAGGGTCCAAAGAGGGCTTCTTCAAAAGTGGCTTAACCACTGCCGTCTTCCACAAGGTGGGATACTGTCCCTCTGAGATGGCAACATTCAGAACAGCAGTAAGGAGAGGAATAATGATCTCACGACCAGTTTTTAGCACCTTAAGGGGGCAGGGATCCAACAGTGAGCCCGATTTGACTTGTTCTAGAAGCCGATCGGTAACATCTGGCGACATACAAGGGAAAGTGAGTAGCCTGGGAGTCTCGTCTGTAAGTGTAGCCTCACTTTTTAAGGAGGATAGGCCGAGCAGGCGTCCCTGCGTTGGAGTTGGAGGCATCCAATAGGGAGTAAATATCTGTAATTTTCGTTTGAAAACCCTGGGACAAAACTCGTGGGAAACTTCTGAAGGATCAGTGACATGAGGGGAAGTAAGATAATTGATAACATTAAAAAGATCCTTAGAGGATTTTATTGATTCTGTGATCTTTGAATACTATCGCCCCTTTTCCTCCATAATAGCTGCTTTATACTCTTTTAGACACGGTTTGTGCGATTCCCTACCCAAAGGCTCTAAATCTGTACGCCACAACCTCTCCTGTCTACGACACCACTCTCTCATCTTTCTGAGTCTCTCAGTAAACCAGGGAGCAGAGGGTTCGGCTATTGTGTCTGATATTATTATGGATCATTCGACACCCCCATTGCCATGGGCCCAAGCACATACTAATGCGACAGGGATGCGGGCTGGATTTCGCACTGGGAAGTGGAGGATATTTGGAGGACACAACATACTAATGTAAGTGAGTATTCCTTTTATTCACCCATGTACCACCTGCATACACATTTAGATACCTTTCCGTGCTCACATAACCTAGGGGCGGCTATTCCCCACACTGAATATCTAGGTTGCATAATATCTGATCACTGTTCGCTGTTACTTGAGTTCAGACGCCAGCCTTTGATCCCCCTGTGGAGGCTCAATCCTCTGGTCCTGGAGAATGTGTGTTTTAAAGAAACACTGCGGTCAGCCATTGATAATTACTTCGCAGACCACGCACAGATGCTATCTACAAGGCTGGTGGAATGGGAAGCATTTAAGACAGTGATATGCGGACACGGCCTGGGACACTCCATAGGGACCCAGAGAGAATGCACTCGGAGCTGGAATTGCTAGAAGACAAACTACATCAATTAGGAAAGGAGCAGGGAACAGAGGCTGAGGACACGCAGGGTTTGAAGGAAGCGTGTACGCAATACAATGAGGCCCTAGAGAAGCTGCGGTGCCATGACTATAGGGGATACCTCACGATGGTCCAAGAGGAGGATGGGAGACCTGGCCGATTGTTAGCGTGGCTGGTCGAGCCAGAATATCGGGGGTCGTCAATCACAGAAGTAAGGGACGGGAACGGCACAACTATTTACGACCTCGAGGCAATTAACGCCTTATGTTGTTAGCATTAGAAGGACTTATACAGTGCACCAGCCCTTCCCACATCGCAGATACAGGCAGATTTTCTGGGGGACTTGCACATTCGGAAACTGGATCCACAAGAAAGAGAAGCCTTGGGTGGTAGTATAACAGAGCAAGAAGTCTGAGTCGCCATTAAAACCAGGGCCAGTGGGAAGACCCCAGACCCAGATGGCCTTCCAGCAGAATTCTACTCTGCTTATGCTCCAATATTGGTTCCCAGACTGGTAGCTCTTTGCATGGAATCTATGAGGCTAGGGTGTCTTCTAGACTCGTTGGGCGATGCTGTGGTGATCCCTCTCCCTAAGTCCAAAGCCCCAGGGGGCACCACGAAAGACTTCCGTCCACTTTCCATGTTGAATATGGACTTTAAGATCCCAAGTAAAATTGTGGTGCATAGGCTGCTCCCATATATGCTCACCCTAATACAGTCTGACCAGAATGGGTTCATACTGTCCAGGTTGGTTTAATCCACGATACCTTTACTTGGTGTTATTCCATTTGGAAATCCAAGCAATCCCACAAAACAGCCTTCCTTTTGATTGACCTGGAAAAGGCCTTCGACACTGTACGATGGGATTATTTGGTAGCAACTATGCAGCGGATGGGATTTGGGGGAAAGTGGCTGAAATGGATTAAATTACTGTATGAGGCCCCACAGCGCGAGTTCGAATGGGCAAGATTGTTTAACAGCAATACGGATTCTTCAGGGGGAATAGGCAAGGATGCCCCTTATCACCCTTGCTGTTCACCTTTGTGATTGAGCCACTAGCGATTCTGGTCAGGTCGGGCGGAGAGGGCATGGGAATATGTTTACGAGAACATATTCTCTCTATATGCGGACGACGCAGCAACGGGCACCATTACAACCCTCGAGCTCTTAGGGAAATTTGAAAAAGTGTCCGCTTGAAAGTGAATAGGGGTAAAACTGACCGATTCCCCTTATCCCTAGCACTCCCGCGGCCCCCGCAACTTCCAGGTGAACCTAATTGGGCACAGTTGACGTTTAGATACCACACTTTGGATGATCTCCAAGAGGAAAACCTTGGGGTGGCTTTACGATCCCTTCAGGTGAGTGATCCCTTATGGTGCTCCTTACGACTACCTATCATGGCCCGGGTCTCCAAATCTTAGATGGTTATGCTCCCACGCCTATTTTATTATTTTATTAATCTCCCGATCACAATGCCGGCAGGTTGGTTCCGTCAGCTGGACTTCCTACTGAGAGTGTCCTTTGCAACCCTGCAACGACCCATGAAGGAAGGAGGCCTTGGGTTGCCACACCGAGTTATATTTCTTAGCTGCCCAACTTCAATAGGTCGCACAGTGGCTGGAAGGGAGGGGACTGGAGGATATGGACTGGACGAGGGAGAGGGGGGGTGCACCAGGGTTGTTGGCCAAATTGCTTAACCTAGCAGTGGACATCCCACGGCTATGCTCCGGACTACGGCTCTGCAATGCTGGAGGCTAGGAGTGTCCAAAACAGCGGACACCCCTACCCCTCCCCCCCCACCCCGGTTCTCACGAGTCCTGCCTCTGATAGGACTGCCACATGGGGACGTGATCTCTGTCTTTACACATGAACAATTATTGGCTTGGACCAGGGCGGGGTTGGACACAGTGGGAGCTCCACCAGAATACCCTGGCTCCCTTTGAGGACTTGGCGGATAATACTGGCCCCACTTCAGGTCAATTTCTCCACTTTGAAGCCCTAGTGCATGCACTTAGGGATCTATTGGGGGTGAGGGGGGGGGCCGAAAACATACCCAGTGTCACATTCCTTGCTGATCCTGCGGTCAGCGGGCCATTTGGTGAAGTAGGTATACTGCTCTTTGTCTGAAGCAACCCATAAGCCCTTCACAAAGCTGCATGAGCGCTGGGAGTTGGCACTGGAGTAGGAGCTTACAGACCCAGAATGGAACAAGGCCCTTGCTTATCCCAAACCGGTTTCTCACTCCAAGAGGTTGAAATACATGCAGTTTTCCTACACATGACTTAAATGACGCCTCACAGGCTGCGGGTTGCCTATGGTAGTGAAGCCTGCAGGTACCCCAGGTATAGTTGCAAAGATGAGGATTTTATACATATGACATGGGCATGTGCTGACCTGAGGCCATTCTGGGCTGGGGTGGTGGAGGTGGTGGGTATGGTGCTGGGAAGTACACTTTGCATGACGGTTGAGGTCTGCTTGCTGGGACTCTCCCCCCGCCCACCTAAGTGAAAAGTTGGGAGTAGATTTATAGCTCTTGCTCTAGCCCTTGCCAGACAAAGGATCACCATGGCATGGAAATCCACTACTGGTCCAGGGATGGGACTTTGGAGACAGGACGTGACATTTTGGGCCAGGGCGGAGGGCAGGGCTTTGAGTAGGGAAGATGCAAAAGGCCTGCGAAAGCGCCCTATTGCAGCGAGGTGGATAGAAACTCTGAAGGTCTAGGAGCAACTGCAGAGGGAACAAGATCCGAGAGGTGGTGAGTGGGCCAGGTCACCGACAGGAATCTGAAGATCATTTACAGCCCGAGAACCAGGACAGAGAGAGGGTACACACTAAAGATAATAAGTGATAGAAGGGGGGTCTCAGAGATGGGTTGGATGGGCCAGATCCGAGATGTTTCACATGGGAGGTGGGTACCTCCGAGGGGTTTCTTTATTTATTTATATTTTATTTATTTATTTCTATATAGCACCTGAATCGACCCCCGAGGGGGTATCTCTGCACTGCAGACATGCATCAGAGGAGCTGAGGAGCTGGAACAAGATCAGAGGCAGAAGCGGAAGGTCTTAAGGGGCTTTCTGAATTGTAGGTGGGCTTTCTGAAATGTAGGTGGACTGGGCATAGTCTTAAGTACAAGGGAAGCTGGTTCCAATAGAGGAGACCAAAGTGGGAGAAAGCCTTTCCTCTCAATCTGGCCCTCCTAACTCGGGGAACCACAAGAAGGGATTTGGCTTCAGAGCGGAGGGACCTGGAGGGTGTATACGGCGTGCGTTTCTCATCAAGATAAGCGGGCGAGATTGTTTAAGGCTTTGTGGATCGTGCAGCAAACCTTAAACTTGACCCGCTCGCGCACTTGGAGCCAATGTAGTTGATGGAGGAGAGGACGAGAGGCAATCCGGGAGGGAGCATTTAGGACCAGTCGTGCCGCAGTGTTCTGAACTACCTGCAATCTGCTGAGCAAGGACTCATTGGCCGAGACCAAGAGGCCATTGCAGTAGTCCAGACGGCTCAGTATTAGTGCCTGCGTCAGGGTCTTCCGAGTGGACTCGGGAAGCAAGGGGAAAACTTGGCGTGGTAGACCAGCATATGGAAGCAGGAGCCAGCGGTCTGAGCTGCGTGCTCCTTCAGAGTGAGAGTCTGGTCCAGGCGAATGCCTAGGTTTGTGACAATATACTTGGGGGCACAGGGGGTGGGAGGGTGCCTAGGTCCACCGGCCACCAATCCGGAGTCCATAGTAAAGGGGCATCACCAAAGGGCATGATCTCGGTCTTCCCCACATTAAATTGAAAAAAGTTACATCTCATCCGATTGAATATAGCCTTCATTCCAGACGAGAACGCTGACTGTACAGCTGGGGTAAGTTTACTGAAGGGGAATAAGAACTGTGTATTGTCGGCATAGGAGATAGGGATGAAATCACAAGTTCTTTGGAGATTTGCCAAGGGAGCCACATAGATATTAAACAAGGTAGGGCTCAGACACGAGCCCTGGGGGACTCCTTTGGTCAGCTTCATAGACGCCGAGCGATACGGGACAAGATTAACGGTCTGGGTCCTGGAGGAGAGAAAGCTCTTCATCCACCGTAGGGCAGAATTTCTTAGTCCAAACTCTTCCAGTCTCCTGAGTAATATCTCATGTGAGACCGTGTCGAATGCGGCAGAAAGCTCTAGCAGCACCAGAATCATCGATTGGCCCCTGTCTAGGGTCATCCTGATGTTGTCTGTAACCGCTAGCAGGACTGATTCGGTGCTGTATTTGGGTCTGAAGCCTGACTGGGAGGAATCTAAACTACCAGTGAGTTCGACATGGTCGGACAGATGTTTGTTGATGTGTTTCTCTAATAGTTTGCTGGCTCAGGAGAAGGAGAAACGAGATGGGGAAGAGATTGGAAAGATCAGTCATAGGAGCCTTGGAGTTCTTGCGGATAGGCACAACATGTGCTGCTTTCCATTCCAGAGGGATGTGACCCTCTCTTGGAGAGAGATTGAGGAGGGACTCTATAGGTGGTGATATTTGGTAGGACAGGGAGGCTGCAACTTTGGCTGGGATAATTTCAATTTTTTATTTTTTATATAAAGTTTTACATAGCGCGAACCAGATCCCAAGGGATATCGGAGCGCTTTACAAAATGATGAAGGTAGAGTACTACTCCAGTATCGATAACAAAAAGAATGCCAATCAGTTGTAGTCACCAAAAATCAAATACAAGTGATACATAACGAGAAGAGAAGGAGAATTCAGCTCAAGTAACAATATCAGATAAGGATAAGAAACAGTTATTGTCAAAATAATCAGATAGGTGGTACACAGCGATACAATCATACACCCACCTTTCAAACTACACAAAGGAACAAACTACAATGCAAAGCTTTTTCTCTTTCACCACACCTAACACACATAAAGCAACTCTTCTAACCGCCTCTCATCCATTGGACAATTGAGAAGCTTACTGCATGACCTACATGCTGCACCACTACCACTGACTCATACACCTTCTGCCCTAAACATATGCAAACCATATAAGTAACGTGTCACACATCACAACTTTGCTTCTCCATGTCTATTGCACAACAAGGTTACACCACAAAAACACAGCAGACCAACTCACACTCAAACACAGTCTCGACCTCACTCCCACTGCCGCCAGCTGCTCCCTCCGATCTCGCTCGGCTCTGCTGCTGCCTCCTGCAGGGTTCGAGCCCCCTGAGCCTCGCCAGCGCTATCCTTGTGGGTTATTGGTTTTCATTTCCTGTCCTGCAACTGTTGTTCCTTCTGCCATTTTGTTTTTCTGGTGTTATTTTCACCGCCACAGCCCCCCCCCACTCCTCCCTCTTGCCTTCTGTGACACTCGCTTCCCGCCGCTTCCCCGGGCCCACGACCCCTCGCCGCCCGCTCCCACCTCCCAGCCGCACCCCTCTCCCTCCGCCTATATGGCAATCACCGACAGGACGCGCAGCGGACGCGCGCAGCGGGCACGCTGATTGCGCACCGAACAGGCCTGGACCGCGCCCAGCACCGGAACCCCTGGACCCCGAAGCCGCCACAGCACCAGACTGCACTACGACTCCAGCACCCTCCAAGCACTCAACCCCGGACGAGATCACTCCTGCTACCAGGCCATCCCGAAGCATACTCAAGGGCCCTTCACCTGCCAGAACTGCAGCTTCACCAGCATCCGGCCCGCCAAACCATCAACCAGAGAACCCAACCACCTCTGATGCATCCTCCTCAACACCCGCTCCGCCTGCAAGCACGCCATTGAACTCTGGGACCTCCTAGACTAAACCACCCCTGACGTCGCCTTCCTGACGGAGACCTGGCTGAGCGCCACCTCGGCACTGGACATCTCCATAGCCATCCCAGAGGGCTACAAGATCTCCCGCAGAGACCGCACCAATGGAGTGGGAGGGGGAATCGCAAGGACACCCTCAGAGTCTCAACCAACACCGACGACACCCTGACTGCTGCCGAACACATGCACTTCCAGATCCACACCGACCCCAACACCACCCTCAGAGGAACACTCGTCTACAGACCACCCGGACCCCGACCACAGTTCAGCGACGCCATCACCGACCTCATCAGCACCCACACCCTTGCTTCCACGGACTACATCCTCCTCGGGGACCTGTACTTCCACCTTGAGAACAACAACGACGCCAACTCCACTGCCCTGATCGACAACCTCGGACTCAAACAGCTCGTGACGACACCCACTCACGCCGCTGGGCACACACTGGACCCCATCTTCTCTGCAAGCCCCCATGTTACCTTCAACCACACCACCGAACCCCACTGGACCGACCACAGATGCGTCCACTTCCCCTTCCAGAAACCCACCGCACTCAACAGCTGCCATGCAATAAAAATGTACTATCAAAATGTGCTCTTTGTAGTTACATCTGCTTTTGAAAAACAGCATTGTCGCATTGTCTGATGTTTTGAAACGGTTTGCATTTTTTACTCTAGGAATTTAGCACTCATGAAGAGGCCTAGGTGATGTGTGGCATAGGTCCGACTTACAGCACAAAACTTGTCATATGTTCTTCGGTACCTGTATACCTCAGACCCTTTTGGGAACAGGCACCAGTGTTCCTGATGAAAGTATTTTCTAAACTTATGACTCAGGAAGCCGTTCAGAGCTGGTTCCCAGTTGTGCTGGCAGCAGGCAGAGGAGGAAGTAAGAATGCTGGTATTTTAAATACCATTTTTCAAGAAAAGAGGAGACCCGGTCACTGTTTTTAGATTCTGCAGCTTTATTTTTTGGAGCAGAATTGCACCCTAAGTGATTCAATCCTTGGGCGCTTCACTTTTTTTTATATGAAAGATTAGATAGAAATTTTTTTATTTAGCGAAAAATCCGAGGTTTACTCGTTGTCCTGCACAGAGGCATGTATTTACAAGTGCTGAAAACATATTTACAAATGTCAGACACAATTATTACAAAACAAAAAGACAAAACATTAAGCACTTTTGACCGAACAGATCAGAAAAGTCATTTCTTATGATAGTACCCTACTACCTATTGCAACCAGACCACTGTAATACAATTTTCATTAACACTCTGGTCTGGTATCATACAGGCATAAAATTCGTATTGTGTTCAGTTTATTTCATATGACACATTGAACAAGCCTTATATGAAAGAAAAAACATTCGAAATTCAAGCGAATGTGTAAGAAGGGGGCTTCTTACACTTTCATATGTTGCATCTCCTTCCACAGTCTATATATTCTCCAAAACTACTTCCACGGACCGTGTACCTTGCCATGGATAACATCCCCATATATTGAAAGAGTGCACAGTGGTTTGACTTATCTCTGCCTGGATCTAGCACAGATAGGACATATGAAGAGGATGTGTTCAATTTCCTCAATGGCATGTTTACTACATGTTCACATTTTGAGAGAATGGGGATATTGTTTATTGTTGGACCAGAGATATGAATAATGAAAATGTAATCTAGAAGAAATGCAGGTTGTGAGGGGGTTCTTGTTTGCAAATATGTTCTTTGACAGGACGTACAGTAAATATGGATAGATCCACACAAGGTGAGTGAAAATAAATACAAACATAAGTGTTATAAAAGCAAATACCTTTAAACTGGAAGCCCTAAATAAAATGTACTGACCGGGACTTCTGAACCTCCTAATATAACAATGGATTAGTAAACGCTGTTCCTGCCATCCCTGAGCTTTATACTCAAAGCACTAGACCAGTGGTTCTTAACCTTTTGACCAGTGGTTCTTAACCTTTTGACTTCTGTGGACCCTCACTTAATCATTACAGGAATCTGGGAGCCACCACGTTATAAGTATTGTTCAGACCCCCCAGGATATAGCGGCATGGATTAGCAAATTTAGCGGCACAAAAATGGAAATTTAGCGGCACAAATATGGAAATTTAGCGGCAATTTTGCGGCATTTTATTTGGCCATTTTTCCTACAACAAACACAGATATTTAGTTTTTTTAGTTATTTAACAACATGAAGCCATGTATATTTGGTTTATTTACAATGTGGAAACTTTGTTTCCCTTAAAATAAATACAGACGAGTTGGACCTTAGAATCTTATTATTACATTTGTTAGTATTAGCATTATTATTATTTATTATAATATTAATAACAATATACGTAGAATTAGAAGTAGTTACAGTAGTAGTAGAATTATATGCTACATATGCCGAAACCTTGTGCTTTCCTTTGCAGTGTTTGAATGACAATGCAAAGAAACCTCAGACAAGGGGAAAGATTGTTCGAGGCCAATCCTACGGCATCGAAGCCAAACATTTCAATTCCCGTCATAGCTACCTCAGGTTTTCGTCCTCAGAGGTAAAAAAAAAAAGTGTGATTCCTGTAATTAACAAGGGCTTTTTAAGGTGCAATCTAACTGTTGAACTTTGTTAAGGAGCGGTACTTAAAAGTCAAAGAATTATCACCATACTTCCGTTTACAGCAAATGCTAAAAATACAGAGCAGAAAATAACAATTTGTAAACGTCCAAGCACAATTTCAGAATTATCTTTTTTATGCATTCTGTAAAATAGGTTTTCGCTTTGCTTTGTGGGCTCTAACCACGAGAGAACGTGGAGTTCGGAACTTCCTCTGCTTCCAGCAGCTCGTGCACATACTCCCCATCTCTGTCTGCCCTTTTGTTATCTTTGCGTTTCATTTCCAAGGGGCCCTGTCTGTCTCATTTGCATGTGAAAAACACCGGCCCAGCACAGCACAGCCGCGATGTGAAATCCTGGGAGGGGGAGGCAGCAGCAGGAGACAGGAGCAGGTGAGAGGAGGCGGCACATGTGAGGTGAGGGGGAGTAATGCACGGCGCACACAGGATGAGAGACCATTTGACCTGACCCCCTGACCCTTTCTATTGGCTCCCTGGTGATGAGAGCCACGGAGCCAATAGAAAGTGCTGGATTTCGCAGGCAGTTTTGTAAGAATCGCGGCATTTTTACAAAACTGCCGATTTCGCGATTTTTTTGCAAATCGCGAAATCGCGATATCCTGGAGGGTCTGATTGTTGTCTTGGGACTCCCCGGAGTCATGACTGGAAACCAGGGACCCTGGCCAAAGCCTTTTCGACAAACAAAACAATACATAACAAATATGGAAACAGGCATTCATCAAACAAATACACAAATAATCAAACATTGTATTTAATTTGCACAAAAAAAACCTATAATTTGTAATGAGAAGGTTGGAGCTTTTCTAAATTCAAGCTGAGGCCATCCATCGTCCATACTATATTCTGTTTGATGTGCTTGCACTGCTCCCACGAATCGATCTGAACATACTAATAATTTTTTATGCCTCAAATTTCCAATTCTTTCACTTAACAGAACATTTTAAAATTTGCAAGAGTAGATGTTGCTTTATTATTTATATACACTTAATAGTTAATACTATTTAATTTTCTAAGCAGTCACAGACCCCGGATTGGGCTTCATGGAAGCCCCCAGTGGTCCCCGAACCGCAGGTAAAAACCCAATGTACTAGACAGAAAGTGTCATAGGTGACTGCTTGAGGTGCTGGTGATCCAGAGGGATACAGAAAAAAATCAAACAATTTGCAAAAAGGTAACTGCTTAATCAATTAATACCAATTAATGTAACTGGTGTCATTAGATTCTGTATCACTGAAGACAGGTTGGCTGGCTCAGAGCTGCTAGCCTCCTCCACGATACCACATCTGCACACTGGATCTTTCTAAACGGAATCAATGTGACTGCCAAGCTGAAGAAAGCTGCACCCATCCAAAATCTACTAAAACGTCTATCACCACTTCCACTGAATGAGTTGGTTTTGAAGCACTTAGGGGTCGCTGATGGAAGCATATTTAATTTCCCAGAAAACTGCACCAACGTGAAGTACTTGGTTAGCACTAAAGTTATTGCTAAGTACAAACCCACACTAAAGACTGTGATTGTAACAAAATATATGATACAGTCATACAGGAATTCAGACAGAAGAAAACCAAGGTGAGGAAAAAGTAAATCCCACCTTGGGGAAATCAATGAAGTATATTACCTCTTTCAGGAGTTCACACTTCCATCATTCTGCTGCAAGAAGGAGCAATTCCTTATGATCTCCCAAGCATAGCTTAGAAATGCTGCTAGGTACTGATCGATTTTACCTGCTCAGAAGACACATTCTAACACAATCTCTTCTAGTTTGGGGGCGGGGGGGGGGGGGGTTAATCAGGTTGAAGGTGGCTGCGCATCTCACGTATCAAGAGGATGTCTGTTTATCAAGGATTTCCTAACAGCTCCAAACTGGCTCTTGCAATGACCTAGTGGCAACATTTCCTGCTCATTGTTTCACAAAGAGAAAGTTACGGGGCACCTGTACACATCTGGTTAGGGTTCTCAGTCAAAATCACCGGTCTGGTGGCAACAGATAACGGCTCTGATGCTTCAACTTAAATGTGCCAAGGAGCTCAAACAGGACGTGTCCAATTTACACAAAACAAGACTGACAGGGTCTCGCGCCCGCTCACAATAAGCCACAAAAACACTATCTCTTGTAGGAGGGGAAAAAGGGTGATGCAGATATCAGCTGGAAAAACGGACTTCTGGAACATGACATACTGTGAATGGCAACTGGTTGAACAAGGCGGCCCTGATGTTCACAGTGTAGAACCTTGCTTCAAGTACAATGCTTATATCTAGTGAGAGCTGTCTGTCAGCTCAGCTTGGCCCCCAAACATGTGGACTCATTTAACCTGGTCCTATATCACCATGCCAGAGGTTCCTATTGGAATTACCCACAGCGCAACATCTTCTACCACTAAACAACATATGCACTGAATTCACCACTGATGTAGCGTTCTCCAGCGCATACATGAAGACAGTCCAAAGATGAGCTAAAGAACTTTCAAAACACAAAGATTAAATATTGCTTTCTTGTCTGATAATTCCCCAAGCAGGACCACAAAAACGCATACATTTTCAAATTCGCACCACACTACGAGTCAGAAATCTCTTGCTTTTCTCATTCTAGAAATACTCGCAGACTTTGACGTATGACTGCCATCGATGCCATCTTGTCACAAATAGAAACGAAAACATTGTTATCTGAGACACAAATTGTCTGACAACGCCAAAGCATGAGAAGAAACCACCATCTCCCAATTTCCCACAAACTACCACTCCCACACAAGCATTTTAATCAGAGGATGCAACAAAGATAAAACCCGAGTACGTCCCATTATCGCAAGAAACTAAACGTTAAAGTGAACAAACATGTCTGATTACACCCTTTCTGAAATATGCATTGTGCCATATACTTCCTGCGTTAGAAATCGAGATATTCACAGGAAGCCTATTAAAATTAATATCTGCCAATTATACCTTTGTCCAGTAATTTAAGTACGTTTCAGTTATGCCGAAGTTGTTGCCACATTGTTCTTTTAGCTAAGTTTCCATTACGTTAAAGTGCAATACAGGCCCATGTTTAAATAGTGGTGGCTCGCATCTAGGCGCACGCTTGAGCACTGAATAGACATTTGATAAGTGTGTGTCAAATCAAAAGACGAGAAACTTTTAAAAACAAATGAACTTCAGACACTTTATCTAGGATCCTGTAAGGTTTTAGGAATCCAATTATAGATGTATTCAGAGATCTTTCCTTCCAACAAAACTTTGACAAATGGCCCACAGCTTAGTTCTTCCATCTACAGGTATGGAACGATCTCTGAAACTAGCAGGGAAGCAATCAAATGTCAAATAAATACAAAGCGCAGAAGAACAGCGCTCCAAACCATTTACTAGCAACTGGTTTTATAGCAGATTACGTGTCGGTTTCCAATGCGATAGTAACAGCGCAGCAGTCCTTCTAAAGTAATAATCTTATCAGCGTACAAAGGAAGGTACTATCATACACACGCTCTTGTACTGTCTTAAACGGTTTCACTTGAACCATATAAACAGCGATTCAGGATGTAAAGGATTAGACTTCCTGTAAAGTGGGAACCATATATACATATATACATATATATATATATAGAGAGAGAGAGAGCGAGATCTATATCTATCTATCTATCTATATCTATATCTATATCTATATCTATATCTATATATATATATATACACACACACACATACATACATACATACATACACACTTAAACACACACGCAGATATGTTGCACAGGTCAGTGACATGATCTCATTAAACTAGAAGGAGGTCCCACGTCGATAATTTACCTGGATATAGCTGGTAAGACCCACTATGATGCCATCTGACCAAGTACTTCAAATCATTCACTGAAAACCAGCCATCTGACTCCATACCAAACTCGGGTCCACTACCCCAGCAGTCGCTGGAGGAAGGGCGTGGGCACACTCTGCGACATCTTTAGTTTGCGGCACACTGCAGGAACGCAAGACGAATTCACGGCAATCTTCGAGTAAGGGTGCCCTAATGATCAATGTGCAAACACATTGCTTCAGTTCCCTTCTGCATGGCTCATTCGTGGGAAACTGATAGTATCCTTCACAAAGCTTTTTAGCCTGCTGCATAAATAATTTAAAAATAGACCTTTAGCCTGCTGCTGGTACGGGAGCGTGAATTATTTAAAGCATAAGGGAACACGACAAGCTGTGGTCAATGCTGCATTGTAACCAAAGGAAGAAAACAAGCACAAGCTATCGGAAAATCCACCAATTCCACAGGATAGAAGGAGTGCGCAAGAAATTAACAGAATAATCAGAATATTCACAGACTTTCCTTTCTTGGTATAGCTGTCAACACACCTACAATCTACTGGTTTCTTATAAGGGAAGCATATTTATTCTGTGATGTGTACAATGCCAAATAAGGAGAATTGGTCTCTCCGGAATCACTATAAAGCACCTAAACACACCCTACTTGTTGGCATGACGTGTCCTCTTGGTGGCAGACGTGCTACAGAAATAAACAGCACTACACAAGCATCGACACATTCAATAGCCCTCACTTTTAGCTGTTAATGTGGATTGACTTTGTCAATGCTTTATGCCAATGGTATCGAGCATTGCCAAATGGAGGAAATAATGCCTTTTACTGATGCTGTGAGGCATACGCAAAAAAAGGTGTGATGACTGGTACATGACATGAAGCTGCAATGTTTTAAAAATGTTCACCATTTCAAGTTGCCAATCACCAACCATGCAGTAGTACATAAAAAGAAATAAATAGAACTGATTACATGGGAAGAAAAGTGTGCCTTAAACTAGTACTGGCAAAGTCAATAGGTCTTGCCTTTGGGATCCATTGGCTGATGCTTTTAAAAAAAAAAACAATTTTCCCGATCTGAGATGGGTTGGTAACTAAAAAGGATAAAGTGGGTGGCGGAGAAGGAAAATGGGGAGTGAGGTGGAAGCAATGCGAGGGGGGGCAGAAGCATCACAGAAGGATCAGGTGGGGAAAGCAACACAGGAGGTGGACGCTACACATGGGCAAGGTGAGCAGAAGCAAGACAGAAGGTGCATGTGCGAGGAAGCAACACGGAGGGCAGAAGCTACAGAGAGAATGGAATAAGAGCAAAGTTAAAATGGTGAAGAGAAGTGATCAAAGGGAACATGGATCGAGGCTAAGGGGGTGTCAGATCTGACCCTCTTGGAAGGGTTATCCCCAAACCTTTTGCCTTCTATTTTTCTGACCTGGTTTTTGTTGGCTTTAGGGCTCGGGCTCTTTACCACTGCTGATCAGTGCTAAAGTGCCTACGCTCTCAGTGTAAACGGGGTTACTGTTATATACAAATGATTTACACATTGCCTATGTAGTTTAGCCTGACTGCTCTGTGCCAAGCTACCAGGTGAGCACAGGAAACCTAGGTGTGTACTTTACCCATCCTGACTAGAAAGAAGGGTCCCTACTTGGACATGGTGCATACCTTTGCCAACTAGAGATCCCCATTTTAAGGTCCTGCGCCTAGGGTTGCAGTGCGCAGCAGTGTCGCGCAGCACGTGACATTTAGAAGGTAAAAATGGAGTGTCAGAAGCTGACCTAGGAATGGCACACGCACGAACATGTGCTTTTCCTTTTGTGGCACGCTATTGGGCTTTGTGTGCGTGTTTTTTACCAAGAGAGCACGCATTAGGCCAAAGGCGGGCGTATTGCTCCGCCCCTGGCCTATTGGTATCTATTACGCGCACCAGCCGTCATGTGGTTTCAATTATCGTGCCCAGACACAGGTGCGATAATTGAAACCAAATGGCTCGCAGTGGCGCGCGCACCACTAGCGGGCTTGTTCTTTTAATTTTGGATCCATTTCTCAGGGAAACAACTAAATGAAAGAAGCTGTGTTTTGTTCGGCACCACTTTCACACCTCGCAGAATAGCGATGCTTATAAAACAAAGTCTACCTATTTTTATGTGGTTGGCAGACGGTAAAATCGTTAAGCTTCACAGCAGACAACATTTGTAGCACATACATTGTCACCCATGGAGGTTGCTTTGTTCAGCGCCTGGCTTCCTTCCAGAATCACCTGCAGCAGATACCCAGACTGTGTCCGATTCTTTGGAAGGCAGATCTGCTCTTTAAGTAAAGTCGCAAGGGCTTTTCAAAATCTGCAGGAAGACAACAGCAACCGCAACAGGCACGACATTTCAGTGTTTTCAAGACCTGTTCTAAGTGAATGGGAGTAACCTTGATGACAGCAATGGGACTAGTGCTGATGAGAATTAAAATAGCGCTGATGATACCAATGGGACTAGTGCTCCTGACAACAACGAGAATAGCACTGATATCAATGGGACTAGTGCGATGTGAACAATGAGAATAGCACTGATGATACCAATGGGACTATTGGCCATGACAACAATGAGAATAGCGCTGATACCAATGGGACTAGTGCCGATGCCAACAATGAGAAGGAGCACTGATAATCATGGGGCTAGTGCCCATGACAACAATGAGAATAGCACTGATGATACCAATGGGACTAGTGCCAATGCCAACCATGAGAATAGCACTGATGATACCAATGGGACTAGTGCCCATGACAACAATGAGAATAGCGCTGATACCAATGGGACTAGTGCCAATGCCAACAATGAGAATAGCACTGATGATACCAATGGGACTAGTGCCGATGCCAATGAGAATAGCACTGATGATACCAATGGAACTAGTGCTGATGCCAACAATGAGAATAGCACTGATGATATCAATGGAACTAGCGCTGTTGCCAACAATGAGAATAGCAGTGATGATAACAATGGAACTAGCGCTGATGCCAACAATAAGAATAGCACTGATAACAATGGAACTAGCGCTGATGCCAACAATGAGAATAGCACTGATGATAACAATGGGGCTAGCACTGATGCCAACAATGAGAATAGCACTGATGATAACAATAGGACTAGTGCCCATGACAACAATGAGAATAGCACTGACAACCATGGGACTAGGGCCAATGCCAACAATGAGAATAGCACGGATAATAACAATGGAACTACTGACTATACCAACAATGAGAATAGAACTGATGATAACAATGAGACTAGTGCCCATGACAATAATGAGAATAGCACTGATAACCATTGGACTAGTGCCCATGACAACAATGAGAACAGCGCTGATGATACCAATGGGACTAGTGCTCCTGACAACAATAAACATAGCACTGATGAAAGCAATGGGACTAGTGCAGATGCCAACAATGAGAATAGAACTGATGATAACACTGTGATAACAATGGGACTAATGCTGATGCCAACGTGAATATTTACAACAAGGGGTGGTGAGGGACAGAGTCTCTGAATTAAGCAGAATACTCTCACCCAGTCAAGAGATCTGGGCTAGATCCAACACCGTTTTTTAGCTCATTGCACCATCCCAGTTTCAGAACCTGGCTGTATGCAAATTAGTCTGTCCCTGGCCCAGTGCATCATGGGAACAGGGCAGACCAGACTACAAAAGCCAATTCTTACACTGGGAAGGAAACAAGCTTCCGGGGACCGGTTTCTGGCATTACAGCCGTCTTCGGCCCGGCTTGCTTGAATCCTGATGGTGCAATGAGCAAGGGACTCATGTCTGAGTATACCCTTCCACGCTTAGGGTGGACAAAAATATTTACAACAAGGGGTGGTGAGGGACAGAGTCTCTGAATTAAGCAGAATACTCTCACCCAGTCAAGAGATCTGGGCTAGATCCAACACCGTTTTTTAGCTCATTGCACCAACCCAGTTTCAGAACCTGGCTGTATGCAAATTAGTCTGTCCCTGGCCCATTGCATCATGGGAACAGGGCAGACCAGACTACAAAAGACAATTCTTACACTGGGAAGGAAACAAGCTTCCGGGGACCGGTTTCTGGCATTACAGCCGTCTTCGGCCCGGCTTGCTTGAATCCTGATGGTGCAATGAGCAAGGGACTCATGTCTGAGTATACCCTTCCACGCTTAGGGTGGACAAAAATATTTACAACAAGGGGTGGTGAGGGACAGAGTCTCTGAATTAAGCAGAATACTCTCACCCAGTCAAGAGATCTGGGCTAGATCCAACACCGTTTTTTAGCTCATTGCACCAACCCAGTTTCAGAACCTGGCTGTATGCAAATTAGTCTGTCCCTGGCCCAGATGCCAACGTGAATAGCACTGATGATTCCAATGGGACTAGTGCCGATGCCAGCAATGAGAATGGCACTGATAAGGCCGATGCCAACAATGAGAATAGCACTGATGATAACTATGGGACTAGTGCTGATGCCAACAATGAGAATAGCACTGATGATAACCATGGGACTAGTGCTCATGACAACAATGAGAATAGCACTGATAATACCAATGAGACTAGTGCTCCTGACAACAATGAGCATAGCACTGATATCAATGGGACTAGTGCGATGTGAACAATGAGAATAGCACCGATGATAACAATGGAACTAGTGCCAATGCCAACAATGAGAATAGCACTGATGATAACAATGGGACTAGTGCTGATGCCAACAATGAGAATAGCACTGATGATAACAATGGGACTAGTGCAGATGCCAACAATGAGAATAGCACTGATGATAACAATGGGACTATTGCTCATGACAGCAATGAGAATAGCACTGATAACCATGGGACTAGTGTCCATGACAACAATGAGAACAGCGCTGATGATACCAATGGAACTAGTGCTCCTGACCACAATGAGAACAGCACTGATGATAACAATGGAACTAGTGACGATACCAACAATGAGAATAGCACTGATGATATCAATGGGACTATTGCTGCTCATGACAGCAATGAGAATAGCACTGATAACCATGGGACTAGTGTCCATGACAACAATGAGAACAGCGCTGATGATACCAATGGAACTAGTGCTCCTGACCACAATGAGAACAGCACTGATGATAACAATGGAACTAGTGACGATACCAACAATGAGCATAGCACTGATAACAATGGGACTAGTGCCGATGCCAACAATGAGAATAGCACTGATGATAACAATGGAACTAGTGCCCATGACAACAATGAGAATAGCACTGATAACCATGGGACTAGTGCTGATGCCAACAATGAGAATAGCACTGATGATAACAATGAAACCAGTGCCGATGCCAACAATGAGAATAGCACTGATGAGAACAATGGGACTAGTGCCAATGCCAACAAAGAGAATAGAACTGATGATAACAATGGGACTATTGCTCATGACAGCAATGAGAATAGCACTGATAACCATGGGACTAGTGCCCATGACAACAATGAGAATAGCCCTGATGATAACAACGGGACTAGTAGTGATGATAACAATGAAAATAGCTCTGATGATAACAATGGGACTAGTGCTCATGACAACAATGAGAATAGCACTGATGAGAACAGTGGGAATAGTGCTCATGACAACAATGAGAATAGTGCTGATGACAACACTAATGACAACAATGAAAATAGCGCAGATGATAACAATGAGACTGGTGCCGATGACAATCATCAGTATGCACACTGGTCTTTAACCATATTACTCCAAAATATTCTAGCACATTATTACAGGCTAATATGTTCCTTGAGAGACCTCCTAACTCCTGCCATTGGGATTTAAATTCTGCCACTATGTTGATTATAATTCCAGTGCTGAAGCATTGTGCTTTTGGTAACACAAAGCCAACTCGTGCTTTACATGTACTTGTTTGTTTTTGTGAGTAACGTTAAAAGAGCCAGTATGCACTGTAGAAATGGCTTTTCGGTAAAAACAAGCATTTGCAATGCAATAGGTCTCGCATTTACGCAAGTTTGACCTATTGGCATTGTAAATGACAATTGCTTTTTTTTTTTTGTCAAAGGTGTATTTTATTAATAGGCAACAGAAAGAAAAACACTCGCGACAATCTCGCACAACTTCCCTCACAGGGGGCAATCATGGCAGGCGGGAGAGATTTAAGATTAAAGGCGAAGACCCTCATCCAGAGGCCGGGGCCCGTAGGATGAACAGTCACAGATCGTGCACTCCAGGTCCAGTGTGCCCGCGGGTGTTAGCGACACAGACCGGGTAGGCCTCGTTATCATGGATGATCGCAATCAGCAACAGCCCCTTCGTAACCGCGTTGTGAGTTTCCCGCCACAATCGAGGAATAGTGTCACAGAGATTCAACAAAAAAAAACTAGAAAATCCCCCCCCCCCCCCCAACTCCCACCCCCCCACTCCCCCCTCCCGATGGTGGTAGCGTCCCTCATGCACACACAATCACACGATTAGCATTCAGATCTGGAAGAGATGTAGGGCCCGCATCGTAGGCGGGTAGACCGCAGATGGAAGCCCCTTAGAGAGGAAGCGGACCAGTGGACCCCAGCGGAAGATGACGTTTTTAAAATCCCCTAGGAAGACCTCAGCCATGCGCTCCATGCTTAACAGTCGCCACAGCCTAGCATACCATAAAGAAATCGCTGGGGCCTCCCTCTTCTTCCAGGCCGCCGCCAGGGTAGTCTTGGCTGCCCCAAAGCACAACCATAAGATCTTCTTATCCGCCCGGGTCTGATGTTCCAGCAGTGGATCTCGGAGACCCAGTAGCACATGTGCCATTGAGTCCGCCACGGGGTATCCCAGGATCTCTTTAATATGAGAGAGGATTTCCTCCCAATAGGGGCGGATAGCGGGGCAGTCCCACCAAACGTGGCGGAAGTCACCTAACAGGCCACAGCCCCGCCAACATCTGTCGGAAGTGCCCGGAAATATACGGTGAAGTTTGGCTGGGGTGAGGTACCAGTCCATCATCGTCTTGAGATGGGCCTCACGGAGTTCAATAGAGTGGTTGTGTTTTGCTGAGTCTCACCATAACTGTGACCACTCTACCTCAGAAATCTCGCGGTCCAACAATCCTTCCCACGATCCCATGTATCACGGCCTGGGGGACATCACCGTGGACAGGAGGTGACGGTAAAGAAAGGAGATAGTTCCCCCCATGCTAGAGGCCCGAGCAATAAAGGTCTCAAAGGGGGTGAGGGCTCTGGTAGCGGCGTCGCGTACAGCAGGTGAAAGCGCCCAGTGGAGGAGCTGGGCATGATGGTATCGTTCCGTCGGCAGGACCTCATAGTCCCGTCTGCAGTTGTCAAATGTTAGCGGGGCTACTCCATGAAACAGGTGGGTGAGGGCAAAACATCCCCCCTTCCTCCAGACGTCAAAGGGTACCTCAAATTGGGCAGGCGGGAAGGCAGGAT
This sequence comes from Lissotriton helveticus, assembly GCF_964261635.1. Classification (NCBI taxonomy): domain Eukaryota; kingdom Metazoa; phylum Chordata; class Amphibia; order Caudata; family Salamandridae; genus Lissotriton; species Lissotriton helveticus. The sequence continues at coordinate 370,582,648 of NC_136060.1, forward strand.
TGAAGTGGATGGGCGTAAACGGGGAGGGGAACGTTGTCCATCTCTCATCCCCGGCGAGTGAATCCCACACCTTCAAGGTGGTACCCGTGGGAGTGCTGATGTACGCATTCTTGGGCCTGTCCCTCTTGGGCTTCCACACCAGATCCCATATCGACCTCCCCGCCACACTCCTGTCCATATGGAGCCAGTGCTTTTCTGACATCGGTTGAGACCACTCCACCAACACACGGAGCTGCGCCGCCTTATAGTAGAGAAGGATATGAGGAAGGCCGACCCCCCCCCCCCCTCCTCTCGCGGGCGTCTAAGTGTGGCAAAGGAAAAGCGAGCCCTTCCTCCCCTCCAAATAAAGCGGAGCATGAGGGTTTTTACACTGCGAAAGAAATCTGTGTCGACCACAATGGGGAGCGCCTGGAATAAATATAGCAGCTTGAGGAGAAGTGTCATTTTAATCGCGTGTATCCGCCCCAGCCACAATATATAATGAGGTAGCCAGCGCCTCAGATCAGAGCGGATACGCGCCAGCAGGGGGGGTGGGGGGGGGGTGGGGGAGTTGGCGGCGTACAGTTTCCCTACCGTGAGAGTGAGGTGGATCCCCAGGTACAGAAGGGAAGAAAGGGTCCATGGCAAGGGGGACAGCGGGCGAAGGCGGTCCACCTCCGCCAGGGAGAGCGTAAGGTTCAAAATAAAGGACTTGTCGTAGTTGACCTTGAAGCCCGCCACCCCCTCAAAGCGCTCTAATACAGCTTGGACCTGGGGTAGGGAGCGTGCAGGATCCGATAGACAGCAAGACGTCGTCTGCAAATAACGAAATTGTATGTTGTTCGCCCGTGAAAGGCAGACCCCGGATGGCAGTGTGTTCCCGTACCGCCATCGCTAGTGGCTCTATACTCAAGGCAAAGAGCAGGGGCGAAAGTGGGCACCCCTGCCTTGTGCCACGGGAGTGGGTGAAGAAGGCCGACAGGTGACCGTTGACCGAGACTTGAGCGGGGGATGCTGTAGTTCGCACGTATTATGGTCACAAACTTGGACGAAAAGCCAAAAGCAGTCAGGGTCTGGAAAAGGAATCCCCAGTCCACCCGATCAAAGGCCTTTTCCGTGTCCAACCCCACCAATACCGCTGGGATGTGGAAGCGGTTAGCCTTTTCAATAAGGTGGACCACACGGCGAGTGTTATCGTGGGTCTGGCGCCCCTTAATGAATCCGGATTGATAGGGGTGGATGAGAATGGGCATGAGATCCTGTAACCTGGCTGCCAGTATGGACGAGTATAATTTGGCGTCTATATTCAGCAGGGCTATAGGCCTATAGGAGGCACACTTGGTTGGGCCCTTCCCCGGCTTGGGGATAACCGATACAACTGCCTCAGCCATGGAGCCCGCGGTCGTGCCCGATTCCGCCATGGCATTGAAGAGGAGCACCAGATGGTCACATACTTCTGCTGCAAAGGTCCGATAAAAGAGTGCCGTATAGCCGTCTGCCCCGGGTGCCTTATTGGGCTTCAGGGCTTTGATCACCGTCAAAACCTCCTCCCTGGTGAAGGGGGCCTCCAGCAAGTCGTTCCATTCGGGAGAGATGTGAGGGAGTGGAAGAGCATCAAGATAGTCACGCTGGGCCGCAGGGTCTAGGGAATCGCCCGAATATAGCGCAGCATAGAACTCACTAAAAAGTTCCGCCTTTTCCTCATCACGATGGTGCAGATCACCCCTGGGGTCCTGGATGCCGCCTATATACTCCTTCTCCCGTTTGTCCCTCAACTGTCGCGCTAGGTGCTCCCCTACCTTGTTACCCTGTAAGTAGGAGAGACGGCGCAATTTCAGGAGAGTGAACTCCGCTCTATTACTATAATGGGACCTGAGTTTACCCCGAATCGCTGTCAGCGAGCGGAGCATCTGCCTGGTGGGATTCTGTTTATGTGTCAATTCCAACTTAGCCAGTTCGTCCTCCAATCCCTCTCTCTCCACCCGCCGCTGCCTATTAATAGCCGCGTTGAGGGCCAAGCAACTGCCCCTGATCGACGCCTTAAAGGCATGCCAAGTGACAAAAATTGAGGTGTCCTGGACAGGGTTAAGGTAAAAAAAAATCCCGGATCGCTGCCCGCAGGGCTCTACAGGAGGGGTCGTCTCTGACCAAGGAGGCTGGGAAATACCACTTGCGTGTTCCCGTGCCGTCCGGAGCCCAACGAAAACAGAGGGTCAGCAGGCTATGATCGGAGACCGAAAGGGGGAAGATCTTAGCATCGCTCAGGGCTCCCCGTAGGGACTGGCTCAGAAACCCATAGTCCAGGCAGGAATAAGACTGATGGACATGCGAGTAGTAAGTGTAGTCCCGGGCGAGGGGATGAAGGGCCCGCCATCCGTCAACCAGCCCACAGTCCACAAACCGCCCACGTGTCTCAGCCGAACAGACTCCCGCCTCTGCCCTCTGGGGACGAGAGCAGTCCAGCTCACGGTCCCACACTAAGTTAAAATCCCCCAGTACAAAAAGCGTCCCCTCAACAAAGTCCTCCACCGTAGTCAGCAGGTCTTGGAGAAACTTATTTTGACCTACATTGGGAGCGTAGAGGACTAGAAAGGTACACAATCTACCACGAAGTACCCCCTTGACCAAGATCCATCTACCCTCTTTATCGTTCCTAACTCCCAGCGGTTGAAATCGCACTGCTGAACGGAACATAAGAGCCACCCCGCTGTGCTTAGTGTGAGCAGAGGATCTATATATCAGCGGATGCTGCCTGTGCTTGAGGCGGGACTCGTCCTTCCTCGCCAGATGCGTTTCCTGGAGGCCCACCACATCCAAACCATGATCCAAAATATATTTCCACACCTTCTGCCTCTTTTGAGGGGAATTCAGCCCCTTCACATTCCATGTGCCAACAATGACCGGCATGACGGATTAGTGCTCTCATTCAGCTCAGCGTCCCTTCTCCCTACACTCGACACACACCACTCGATCCAGCAGCTCTGGAACCGTGACAGACACAAACCCCCCCCAGCCCCCTCCCTCCGATCCCCCACATCCGGAGACTGCGAGGGCAGAAACAAACCGCGACACACATTCTCGCTACCACCACCACCTCCCCTCCCCCCCTTCAACTCCCCCCCAAACGCCCACCCCCCTCCCCACCCCCAGGTCTGGAGAGCCTCAATAGGAGTGCCTCCCCCACCGGCAACTGCATCGGCCCCGAAGGGGCAACAGAAAAAGGAAAAAAAAAACAAGAAACAAAAGGCCACCATAAGGGCGGATCCAGCAGCCCACCGCGGGCTGCGGGTGGGACACCAGTCAATGTCCCATACAGTTCCTGGACCGGGGTGTCTTCTCCAAAAGTACATAATTACCCACGGTACCTGAGTGGAGGGGGGTGGTCCCTCCGTCGCCTATCAGCCTCCCCTGCAGGTTCAAGCCGCTCCTGAGCTGCTCTGTGACAACGACTCCGTCGCACACGCCACCGAGGCCACTGCGCCAACTCTCTCCTGTTGGCTGGCCGAGGGATCAGGCCTACGGTGCATCGTTGGACGCTGCACCCTCTGCCAGGAAGACGAACGGCGCCGCCGCCGCGCCGGTGATCAATCCGCCCCTGGGGAGGGGGCAGCGTCATCCAGGCCCAGTAACTCCCTGGCCGCCTGCAGCGATCGAACCTGGACTAGTCTGTTCTGCCAGCGGAAGATCAGGCGAAAGGGATGACCCCAGGAGTACGCCACACCTCGTTCCCTTAGGTAGGATGTCACAGGTTTAAAGGTGCGCCTCTTTTGCAGCGTTGACGCAGCCAAATCCTGGAAAAGTTGGGGACGATGCCCTCTGAACTGCAAGTCAGTAATCCCTCTCGCCTTCCGAAGTATACGTTCTTTAAGCTGAAAGTCATGAATGCAGACCAAAATGTCCGGGGGTGGAGCACCCGTGCCTCTCGGTAGCCCAACTCTATGTACCCTGTCCATTCTAATCTCATGCAGGTCTTCTTCACCCAGGATCTGCAAACAAAGTGCCTCCACATATCCACGCAAGACCCCCGCCTCACCTTCCCAGGGCACCGCGCGGATGTTATTTCGGCGAGAACGGTTCTCCAAGTCCTCAGCATGGGCCTTCAAATCCAAGTTTTGCTCCGTCAGCCTGATCACATCCTGCTGGAGCTGATGTACGTCCTCCGCCGTGCTCAGATCGTGCTCTTCCAGCGTCGCGACCCTTTCGCCAATGCCATCGACATCCCTTCTCACCTCCCGAAGGTCCGAGGCGAGCTGAGATCGTAGCTCCGAGATGTCCTCCTTAATGGCCGAGAAGAGTTCCAACATGAAGGCTTTGGTGGCCGGAGCCTCATCATCCCGCAGTCGGGGAGATGAGCTGGAGCTGGTGCTTGGGGATGTCGTCGCCTGCGATCCCTTTAGAGGCCCCTCTTTGCTGGGCTTGTCCTTGCGATTTCTTTGAGCCATCGCTATCTGACGAGTCGCTGGCGCCTGCTGGTGAGCCCTTTCCAACAATGGCGATTCCCCCTCCAGTCGCGCCAGAGGGTTCACTGCAACCTCCGAGGCCTCGGTGCAATTCTCGATCGCCCCCCCAGAGGGCCCCCGGCGCTCCCCTTCCTGTCTCCACCAGGACAAGGCGACCCCTCTCCGCTCTTCTTCGGCAGCTCAGGCCCAACAAGCGTGGATTCGCGTGACTTGCGCCTCCTTCAGCGGGAGAGGATCAACACCACCCCAAGCAGTAGTCAGGCAGCCTGGGGCCCACCGCAAGTAGGCCGCCACCGGGGGCTGACCCAGGCATGGGCCGCCTGCAATACCCGGCAATGGGAGCTCCCCGCTCCTCAGTGCCAGCCAAGGGGGGGGGGGGGGGGGGGGGCGCCGCTCCTGTCTCTCTTCTGGCCGCGATCGGCCGCACCTCAGGGGGCCAGACCGCCGAAAGCGAGTCTCGGCACCAGGCCGCTGATCTCGGGGCTCGTGCAATCCGGGAGGCCTGGGAGGCCCGTCTCGCCCCTCGGCCAAGCTGGACCACGCTTCAGGGCAGCAGGCAGGGAGCCCGTGGTCCGCCGCTAGCAGGCCGCCACCGGGGCCCGACACAGCTATGGGCCGCCGGCGGTCCCAGGACCAGACAGCAACCAGCAGAGCTCCTTGCTCCTCAGTGCCGGCCCGGGGTGGGCGCCGCCCCCGTTACTCTCCCGACCTCGATCAGCCGCTCCTCAAGGGGTCGGACCGCAGAATCGCGTCCGGGAGCCAGGCCGCAGATCCCTGGGCTCGCGTGATCCGGGAGGCCCGTCACGCCCCTCGGCACATTTTGACGTCGCTCCAGGAGCCTCTCCGGGCAACTCAGTCACTCACCCCCAGCGAGGCCGGACCACCGACCGCCGAGGGTACAATCGGCTTCCGTCCGGGTGAGCGGCTCCACAGCTGCGCAGTCTGGCGGCCCCTTCTCCTCACTGCCGCACGCAAGTCCCCGGCTTCACTCGTCCGCCACGGCACAGGCCCCAACCTCGATGCGGGACCAGCCTGCCACCCTCGAAGCCGCGGACACGCACAGCGCACCCCAGTGATTCCGGGACCGTCGCGCTAGGATTGGAGCCGTTGGCAGGGTCCAGGGAAGGCGCTGGGCAAGGCTGAGCAGATCACGGCGGCGGAGGGGCAGAAGCACGTCTCACTCCGTCACCATCTTGGACACGCCCCCAATTGCTTTTATTTATGTTTCAAAAACCAAAACATAAATAAAAGGCAATGTCATTTACAATAAAAATAGCTCAAACTCTCGCAATTGCGAGACCTATTGCATTGCAAATGCTTGTTAACATTGGTAGTATCAGGAGGAGCCAAGATGGCGATCGGAACAGTCGCATGAACGCTTCGCTCTGAGGTCCCTTCCTCCCCGCTTGCCTATCCTGTCGATAATCCTGATCGAGGCTTTCCGATTTCTGCTGTTAGAGAAAATCGCTCACTTACCGTCTGATTTTGGGGCTCCAACGTGCAGTGGTTCCTGCGATCTGCCCTTGTCTGCTTGCTGGCCTTCCTGGCCCTGACGCCGGGGCCCGGCGGTGTTCGGAGTGTTGGTGGCCCTGGTCCGGATGAGAAGCCTGTTGGTGGGAGCCTGGGAGCCGCGAGCCGGGAGAGATGGAGCTGACCCACTCCCAATAGTGGGTCACCCCGTATGCCCGAGCAGTTGGTGAGCCGGAGAGAAGCCGTGTTGTCCGGGTCCCCTTGGGTGTGATGCCCACTCATGTTACTAGTCCCGTCCGGGAACCGGTGCCTGGCTCCCGGAGAGCTGCTGGGAGCACACCCGGCCTTCTGGTGACTCTCCTTTCCTCGCCGGGCGCCGACCGCCGCTGATCGGCTGTGAGTCCCGTTGCCTCTGGCGGTCGTAATGGACTTGGAGCTGGAGGGGATAATGGCGGCGAACGAAGTGCTCAAGATGGCGGATGACCCCTTGAAGTGTATCCCTCCCGGAGACGGAGACACTGTTGCATTTGAGACCCCCGGACCTCGGTTACATGGGGCGGCGCTTACACGTAGTCATGTGCTGTTTGCACTGGTTACTCTGCGGACCGATCTGCTCAGGAAGTCCCGGGACTTGGAGTTACGGATCGCTGCCATTGTCGATCCGCCATTTTGTGGCGTAGTGCCTTCTCCCCGAGTTGGTGCCGTTAAATCTCCTCCGGTTGCTGAGCCGGGGTCCCCGGATGAATCTACGATTTTGAGGGAACAAATGGATCTGGCGCCTGTGCTGCAATGTTTCTAACATCTTGTGTTCTCCAATCCGTGCTGGGCACACCTGTTTTTGGACTTGGCCGCGTTGGTGATTGACGTACTGTTGCATTCTGGCTGCCGCCATGTATCGTTGGCTACTTCTTGGTGGCTGGGACAGTGTTGTGCGAAGATGCCGCCTGCCTCACCTGACTGGTATGGACTTTGTGTATCGTACTGTCTCCTGACTGCACGGATGTTTGGCAGTTCTACTATTCACAGAAGTGGCCAGGGGTGACCTTGCTGAGGTCCTGGCGGGACTTCCTCTTAGTTAATGGCGAATCCGGGACACGTCTTGTGGACTGTTATTGATTGCATCCTGTGCGTTGGCTTTTCTCTGTATTCTTTCTGGCCTCGATCTTTAAGCTTTTAGCTGCGGGGATGGGGGGACCGGGTGTTTACATCGCCGGCTCCTCTCCTCATTCTCTTTTTCGTTACATTTCTCTTCTTTTTCTTTTATTTCCTTTCTTTCGGTTGACTCTGGGGCGACAGACACGCTGTTAGTGGGGTAGGCCATAGCCATTACGGTGATGTAGGGTGGCGGGTGATGGGGGGGGTTTGTTATTTTAATTTGTTTTGTTCTATGGTCCCTTTTTCTCCCTTTTCAAGGGGGTTGGCTATGTCTTCTTTTTCTCTCCTTTACTTAGCCGGTGTCTGCACTTGCCTTTCTTACTGTCTGGTACGGGTGGGCTTTCTACACGACATCTTGCTAAATTGCTTGCTATTGTTTGACCTTTACTTCTGGCCCACCTTTGGCGGGCGTAGGGTGTATTTGGCCCCGTTACTTATTATTGCTTTCTGATTGCATGGAGGGATATACCCCTCCCGTCTCTTTTTATCTGATTGTGTTGTAGGACGCCTTTGTTGATATAGCCGCTGCCTCCTCTTAATATTATAAAAATGAAACCTCTTATCCTTGTGCTTTCCTGTGTTACGACCACATCTTACGGCTATAATGTACTTAATTTTTTTTTTATCGTACACGTCTAAACTGCTCTGTTTTTGATCTCCTGATTTTGCGGCCGGCCCCTGTGGTTGTAGGCCTGCGCTTGTATTGCTCTGCTTACATTAATAAAGGTTTTACAAAAAAAAAAAAAAACATTGGTAGTAAGCGGTGAACTTGTATTTGTACTTGACCCACAGTATTTGTACTTGTATTTGTACTTGGCCCACAGTAATTGGTGTACATCACGTGTTGAGTGCAGACCATTACGCGACCACATACTGTTTTTTCCCTCCTCTGGTATCCTCCTAGATGTATTGTTGATACTGGGACACTAGTTGTTGCACCTGGGAGGTTTTGACCATGGAGATCAACTTCTGGCACCTGCACATCTATATGACGAAGGAGCTAAAAGCCTTTTGCAAGGAGAGGGGGTTGCCTGTGGAGAGAGGATCCACAAGGAGGGATCTGGAGGCAGCCCTGTTTGCTATCAGGAAACTCCTAGCTCCTAGCATCCTTTATACATGCTGCTATGCCATGTTTGCACATATCCATTGTATGATTATTGTTACTGAAACTAGCCTTCCTCCAGGTTCCATTTACAAATGTATCATATCTGTTTTAACGCGGCCTTTTAACACTGTTACACATATCTATTAGATGAAGTCAAAAGCTTTTTTAACAACAGATAGGAGTTTTTTATACTAATGAATTGGCTATCTGTTTTAATATGCGTACTTTAACCCCTCCCGCACTCAAGGTAGAATACATAAACTCTGTTGGTCATTTAAGAATGAATTAGAAAACGTTGTACAAATTAGATATGTACTATTTCTTAATATAGCACTAATGTACACAAATTTTATGTTGACAGATTCTAATGTTTTTTCTTTTTATCTAAAATGTATTGCATTGCCTTTTTTATGTGCTTTTATGGCCATACTGTCGAAATAAAGCTTTTTTGATTGATTGATTGCTATGAGGAAACAATTTTTTCAGCAACACTACCAGAGGTTTCTGAGGAGCACGACTTCTCCGAAAGTGTGGGAGAAACCGAGAGAAAGGAATGGTCTCTGGCTTGCGAGCGGAGGCTGGAAGAGTTCGACAAGGAACTCAGGATGGCTCAGGCCAAGAGGGCCTTAGGTCATGAACTACACACATTTATTTTTCTTGGGCTGAGCATGGCTGGGCTGGAGGTGACTACCATGAGGGTGGAATCCAGCTCAGATGGTGGCAGCAAAAGAGTTATGTTCAGTATTGAGGGAGAAGAACACGCGCTGAGAGACCAATCTTCAAGGAGGGGTTTCACATACACCAGAGGGTTCAGTTTTGTGAGGTAGCTCCAGTGGTGCGGAGGGTCCCTGAAGTGGACTGGGGAACTGGCACATGGAATTATATTCCAAGGGGTAGGAGGGACACTCTAATGACTTTAGATGAGAGGAGCAGGGTGAGGGGTTCCCCCATGGTAGAGGCCATGTTATGCAGTATAGAGACCGCCCACTGATGGAAGAGTGTGGGTTGAATGACACACAGTCAGACACTGTCTCAACAATCTCATGAGGGTAATGTGGGGTACTTTTGCAAGGCACTGGATGGTGAGATGGAGGGTAGTTTGGTTACCATATCTGAGGGGATGTGTGGCTCAACTGTTGGAGGGCATATGTTCAGTCCCTGTTTTCCAGAGCTATGCTAACACCTGGTAGAGTGTAAGCTCTCTGACCCCAGGGAGCTTGAAATGGAGGCAGAACATTTGGTGGATTCCAGAGGGTCTGAAGAATCTTTTGGGGGTGATCCTGTAAATGGGAAGACCTTGATTTTCCTAGTTACGAAGCAGGTCTTTTTAAACTTCTTCTTTCTCCCTCCTTCACGTTGACAGGAATCCTTATTTACCGTCCTCCGGGTTCGGCTTCGGTCTGGGCCTCTGCTCTTCCTGAGCTTATTGCCCCTTTGATTTTACAATCCACTAACTTTCTTATAGTTGGTGATCTCAATATTCACTTTAATCAATCTTCATGTCCTATAAGTACGCGTTTACTGTTGGATTTAGCCGCTTTGGACCTCCATCTTCATAATTCCGGCCCTACCCACAAAGCCGGTAATTTATTAGACCCCCTTATTTCGAATCTTAATTGTATTACCTATCACTCTTCTTCTCCTGTGACTTGGTCTGACCATTTCATTATTGATTTTACAATTAAGATAACTAATGACTGCTCCTTCACGAGTTCACACCATCACAAGGCCAGTAGGAATTGGAAACGATTAGATAAGGATAAACTGTATGTTTGCCTTGAAATTTCCAAACCTACGTGCCCCATCATCACTACAAAGAAGGCGCCGGTCGTCAGCTCGTGGTTGACATCTGCCCTGGACTCTTGCCTTCCAATGCAGAAAAATAAATCTCAGATTCATCATCCTCCGGCCCCCTGGTTCAATGATGCACTCCGCCTTGAAAAATCTCGTTGTAAGAAACTGGAACGCATTTGGCGCTCCAATTACTGCAGCACTAATAAAACAAGATATAAGGTCGCTTTGCGGGCTTATCACTCTGCCTGTGACACCGCCAGAGCTAATCATGCCAACATTACTATAATTAATGCCCAAAATAGACCCAAGGCCTTGTTCAAAGTGGTTAAAGATCTGTCAGGCATGTCCTCTACCCCGAAAGACCCCTGTCTGGATTCAACTCAATGTAATGCCCTGGCAACATTCTTTAGGGAGAAAATAGATAAGATCTATGCTATTTTTGACGCCATCCCCACTGCTTCCTCCATCTCCTCGTCTCTTTCCCCCATTTTCGGTTCCAGCGCTGTATCTAATTCAATTCCAACTTCCCCTGTACTTCACTCCTGGGAGCTAATTTCGCTCTCACTTTTTCAAAAATATCTTAATGAAATAAAATCTGGTTCTCCTCTTGATCCTATGCCTCCACAAATACTACGCACTTTGGATCCTACCATACTTCAGATCATTCTGAATCTTCTAAATGCTTCATTGGTTGAAGCTAAGGTCCCTAACGAATGGAAACATGCGATGGTGGTTCCATTGTTAAAAAAGGCCAACGCGGACCCTAACAACCCCTCTAACTTTCGTCCCATTTCTATGCTTCCATGCTACTCTAAGGTTCTGGAAAAACACGTTAATTCTCTTCTCTCTACTTATGTTGAATCTTCTAATCTTCTTCACTGCTCTCAATCCGGGTTCAGGACTGGCTTTTCTGCTGAGACCACGCTTCTTGGTGTGTCGGAGACCATTAGAAAACAGGTGGACAGTGGGGAGACAGTGGCACTCATTTTGTTAGACTTGAGTGCGGCTTTTGACACCGTCTCCCACTCTATCTTGCTGTCCACCTTGAAATCTGTGGGTATTGATGGTTCCGCCCTGGCCTGGATTGCTAGCTTTCTCTCTAACCGCACTTTTCAAGTCTTTTCTTCTTCGTCTGTTTCCTCTGTCTTTTCCTCCCCTCACGGTGTGCCCCAAGGATCTATTCTTAGCCCTCTGTTTTTCAATCTCTATGTGAGACCTCTTGCCTTTCTGGCAGAGCAAGCAGGCCTCACGATCTACTCTTATGCAGACGATACTCAAATCGTCTACTCGCTTTCCACCAACAAACACCTTCCCACGTCTTCCTTGCAATCCGGGTTGGAACAAATTGCCAACTGGATGCACAGTCATAAATTAAAGCTGAATGGAGATAAAACAGAGCTACTTCTATTCGGCCCGCACACTTCGCTCTGGGGCCCCTTAACATTGGCCTCTCCAGATGGGCCCTTCTCCTACCCCTTCAACCTCAGTTCGCAACCTCGGGGTTCTTTTTGACAACCAGCTGTCATTTAAGCAACACGTTGTAAAAATCTCTGCCACCTGTATTACCAGCATTAGGTGGCTGAGAAAAATCGCGTGGATGCTTCCAGCGGATACCCTGAGGACAGTAGTCCAGGCTCTTGTCACCTCACGCCTGGACTACGGGAACATTCTGCTTCTGGGTGCTTGTAAGGAGGTATTACAGAAACTCCAGGTGGTCCAGAATATGGCAGTCCGCCTTCTCTGCAATTTACCTGCCAGGTCTTCGGCCTCTATCCATCTACGTAAACTGCATTGGTTGCGCATTGAGAGAAAATTTAAAGCTCTCTGCATTATGCACCATATTAAAATGGGTAAGGCCCCAAGATACCTTTCCTCTTTAGTCCAGCATTACGTTCCCTCCCGTACGCTGAGATCCTCCACACAAGACAAGTTTCTGATCCCCCGGGTCAACAGAGTCAAAATGGGCGGCCGCTCGTTTGCTCTGCCGGCACTAACCTTATGGAATTCTATTCCCCAATCCTTACGATCTGAAATCTGTTATTGTACATTTCGTAAAGGAATCAAGACATGGCTTTTTAATTCTTAATTGGTGTACGGATCCCCTCTAAACCTACTTCATTTTCTGTTTTTCTTTAACGCCGGGAAACCTCCGGGTAGCTGCGCTCTCAAAAAATGCAATTATAATAATAATAATCCCGAAGGAGGTGGCTCCGGTTTTCCATAACTGAGTGAGATAAGGTGGGTTAGTAGTGACCCAGATAGGTTCCAGTTTAGTGGGATAGGTGAAGGGCCCCATGTCTTGTCTCTGAGTAGAGGGAGAGAGGGTTGGCTGAGTCCCAGGGTGCCCGAAACCCAGTCCCCGAGCCTGGTTGGATCCATGAGTCACCACTATGTTGGCCATGTGGGTACTGTCTGCCTGCTGCAATAAATCTGTCAGCAAAGTAAGTTTAGGCGCTGCACAGATGGGATCAGCAGGTCAGGAGAAGAGCTCCCAATGGGTTAGCTTAGTAAGCCCTGACAGCATGGACAGAGGGATCCAACTGGGTCCAGGACGGTTTAGTACTGACGTGTGCTCCTGCTGTTGCAGGCCAGGGTCCATGTTCTATCGCCCCAATCAGGGAAGTCCCTCAAGATATTAACTGGTCTCCCCAGGCTTTTGGCTGGTGGGTGGGGGAGGGGGTGGTTGAGTTGGACCTGGCCATTTTGGCAGGTTTATCTTCAAACGTTTTGCCTTTTGCCTCCTATTGTCCTGACCTGTTTTTGTTGGCTTTACGACTCTGGGCACTTTAACACTGCTGATCAGTGCTAAAGTGCATATGCTCTCTATGTAATCTGTATTTCTGTTGGTTATATACAAATGCTTATCAACTGCCTCTGTAGTTTAGCCAGACTGCTCTGTACCAAGCTACCAGAGGGTGAGAACAGGCAAACTTAGGTGTGTACTTTACTCATCCTGACTAAAAGGAAAGGTCTCTACTTGAACAAGGTTCATACCCCCCGCCAATTAGAGACCCCCATTCCTAACGGAAGAAGAGAAGTACACAAGGGAGACAGCTGGAAAACACATTTACTCTTGGAGCAGGACAGTAGACTGCAGCTGCCATGCTCTCCTAAAAAGTAAATAAAAAAATGGGAGGGTAGGAGAGCAGTGGGGGAAGGTTGGGGGAATGAATTGTGTAGTGGGTGGGGTTTATAAGTAAAAGCCGGCGAGCGGTGGCTACCGAGGTGGGGGGAGTATTAGAAATGCAGTCAGATAGGAAAACAAGATGATGTGGGTGGGGAGGGGTTATAAAATTAAAGTCAGATGGAGAGGCAGGGGGATGCAACAAGCAAGCTGGGGGAGCAGGACAATCTGTAAAGTGTGAGGGTTAAATGGGTTAGAGGGGCCAAGTAGCACATTAGGGAGAGATCAAGAAAACGCATACACTCAAATGGAGTGCTGAAATTAACCGAAAAAGTAGTTTCCTGCATGAAGTCATTAAATCAAAACAATGGTAAAGAAACTATGCTCCATGGGAGGGTCAAACAAATGAAGAGGACTAAGTCAGCAAATAAGAAGCAAGCAAATGAGTGACAAGAAGGGAACTAATGGTAAGCAAACAGTACACTGTACGTTTAAGAATGGTAGAAAAAGAGTTTAAAGAGTTCTGTAGGCAAGACCTAAAAAAAGGAAGATTTTTTGCTGGTTCGAAGCTTATGAAAGTAGGATAGCATTTTCAAATTACCGTTTCATTTTTTTTGCACAAAGGATATCCATAAAAAGAATTTGTCAAACAGCATACATCTTCCTACAACATATTCTCAATCAGTCAGTGTACCATAAATTTGCTTTAGCAACTTTGCCTTGGCAGCTATGATGGAAGAAAAATGCTGGAGAGCTACTTCAGCAGCTCTCTGAGAAAGTGAGTAGCTCGCGGCGTGAAGCCCAGCTGAGTAGGTCAATCAGAGGGCCTGGAGCAGAGAGGAGCTGCTCATGTAATTGCAGGAGTTAGAGCCACTCAACTGCAGCCTCTATTTGGTGGAAGCAAACGAACCCAATTATAGAGCACCAGAGTCACACAAACACAGCATAACCTACGGCTCAGGGGCATGCAACACAACCAAAGCCACATGGTGATTAACCAAGTTGCAGACCTTTTTGAGGAGAAGAAAGGTGTGTGAGTGTGTGAGTGTGTGAGTGTGTGAGTCTGTGAGTGTGTGAGTCTGTGAGTGTGTGAGTCTGTGAGTGTGAGTCTGTGAGTCTGTGAGTCTGTCTGTGTGTGTCTGTGTGTGTCTGTGTGTGTCTGTGTGTGTCTGTGTGTGTCTGTGTGTGTCTGTGTGTGTCTGTGTGTGTCTGTGTGTGTCTGTGTGTGTCTGTGTGAGTCTGTGTGTGTCTGTGTGTGTCTGTGTGTGTCTGTGTGTGTCTGTGTGTGTCTGTGTGTGTCTGTGTGTGTCTGTGTGTGTCTGTGTGTGTCTGTGTGTGTCTGTGTGTGTCTGTGTGTGTCTGTGTGTGTCTGTGTGTGTCTGTGTGTCTGTGTGTCTGTGTGTCTGTGTGTCTGTGTGTCTGTGTGTCTGTGTGTCTGTGTGTCTGTGTGTCTGTGTGTCTGTGTGTCTGTGTGTCTGTGTGTCTGTGTGGTCAGAAAACAATGTTATGAAGTAGATGCAGTGTCCAGTGTGAGAGACTTTAGTAGCACAGTGGGTACCTGCGAGCTACAAATGGGAGTGACCCAGCAGCAGGGAGATCACATGGTCCAGAAAAGTAGCAGCAACATGTAAGTGCCTCACTTACTGCTGGACGAAGGGTTTCAGGTATGCTCATGTCACATGGGTGCACGTGAGTGTCTGTGGAAGCATGCCTGTGTATGTGAGCATGTTTCTGGGTTTGTATTTGTCAGACTGTGGCACGTGCTTTGGCTCTCCGAGGGCAATATTCTACCTCCTTAGCAGCTCTTCCCGTCATTTGGGACTATCAGTGGCATCTGGTGCCCCACTAGCATACAAAGCAAATTTCTGCACAACAGTAGTTATTTATGGTCACTTGTCACTTTAAATGGCTTTTCTAGAAAAACAATTTTCGCATCAGATTGCTTTATTTTGAGCATTGTTGGTCTTATTGTGGCCACCTCTGGTATAATGGTGGCCCTCCCTGGCCTAAGGGTGGCTGATCATAGCATTACAATGGCAATTCTTGACATAGTGTTGCCATACATAGCAGTAGGTTGTTACTCTTGGCATAATCATGGACATTTTTGGCATACTGATGGATTCTTTGGCTTAATCATGGCGACCCCTGGCATAATGGGATCCATATTTTCAGCATTCTTGGCCTGGCTGTGGTCAATACAATACCAATATAATGCATTTTGATGCTTAGGCATTATTTAAGGTTTACAGTAGAGGAGAACTTCCGGGTCAGTGAGCCGGGCAACAGCCTTGATGAGATTAACATAGCAAAGTTACCTGAGGGAGGAATTTGACTTTTAAGGCGCTGGATCACATAAATGAAGAGGGTACGTAAAGCATATTAGGATAAAGAACAAGATCGGGATGTTTAGAAGGTGGGAGAGCGGTGTCAAGAACCACAGACTGGGTAACCGGAAAGGAAGAGCACAGATTTCAGGCGGAAAAGTTCATGGATAATGACATCTAACCTATCAACAATATGCCCCAGTGTGAAAGATTGGAGAGCACAGAAATGTAGGAGAAATATTACCTAAACATGTTTCAGAGCCAGATTGGGTAAGTTGTAACAAAAATAAGATGATCGATGGAATGCTTGAATTAATCTCAGCCACTCCACTTGCTCGGGACGCTTTCGAGTGCATTGTTTTAAGACCACTATGCAACTTTAGAGAAAGACCCACCTTATGCAACCAGAAGGAGTGCAAGCAACACCACACATCGTTTTCACACCTATGTATGGCCTATTATCAGGATGTAACGTGCATCCTGTGGTGAACCCGATCTTGTGTTGAGTGAGTTCTGGTTAAGGTTAGACCTGGCCTGTCAATTTGAACTTGACTGTCTCTATTGAGCAGGGTGAAGACATACTTGCATATGGCTGTGTCCAAATTGACGTGGCATGATGTGCAAAATAACAATGTACTTGGTCGCGGTCTGAGTAATTACCAGTGGCAGAGATTAAATGAAGCATTCATCCCGCCATTTTTTTATGCTTTAGTGTGACACCCTAAGTGTGAGGGGTATCCCCAGAAGTGGGCCCTGTGCTCACTGTGCAACTTGAACCAAGCTACACCTGACTAGAAAGCCCCAATCAGGGCAAAAATGGCATTGGGTTGCTTGTGTTCCGGTTCAGGTAGAACCTGGCCTGGCAGTTCAGGCTGGACTGTTCCTACTGGAGCAAGGTCAAGACCAATTGATAAATGGCTGGGTCTAACCTGAGGTGGCATGGTGTGCAAAATAGCAATGCACTGGGATGCAGTACCAAGCAATTACCTGTGGCAGAGATTAATTCAAGCATTGCTCTCATCATTTTTTGTAACCTTCCACATGGGTACAGTTGGAATGGTCCACAAGAAACCCAAAGCAAGGTGGGGGCTAACCAAAAAAAGCGATTTCCTCAGTGAGGGGTGGTGTTCCAAGGGGACTAGAAAAAAGGGGTGAAAAGGTGGAGGAGGGAAGCAGTTCTAGAGAGACATTGATGGATGGAAGTGTAGCAGTAAACAGCTGGGTGTTCCTGGTGGGTAGCAGGGCTAGGATAGCTGATGACGAATTGAGAAAAGATTCAGATGGACATAAATGTGGTGTGGAGAAACACAATTTCCCCATTGTTGTAGCTGCTGATGTGCACTTCGCATTTTTGTTTTATTAGCGCAAAACCACACTTGGTTCCTGAGGGTTTAAGAAGATTGCTTTGGATAGGGGGAAAAAGGAGATCACTTGATTTCTGCTGTGTTTTACTTTTAGTTATCACCAACAAACAATCGCAGGGTGAGTATTAAGGGCATGATTCACAAGGATCATTGAGGATTTCTTGGAAAGCCCAGGAGGGAAAACAATGTTGAAGTTGTTACATTCAGAATTTTTAATCTTGACAGGAGATGGCTTGGTTCGTTTGAATCTGAGAATCAAAGCAGGCAGAGGTGAGTTTAGGAAGCAACTAGGGGATAGAAAACAGAATAGAGAAGAGAAATGGGAAACAGTATGCTATGAAGCGTGAAGCACATTAGTTTGGGAATCTATTATCGCGGCTTGTTTGAAACAAGCAGACATGTTAATACAAATAGGACATCATTCATCTGAAAATAAACAACACCATGCTTTATAATCCAAATAAATGTTACTCATCTACAAACAATTCTTATGCTCAAAATCAAAATTTATTTTGTCTTACCCTCTAACAAAACATTCTACTCCCAACTTTCTGCATTTCCCTAAACTATCCCACACTAAACTATTATCTGAATGCTTTTTCAATTTGTTTCTTAGTACATGGTTTCTAACAGCTAAGACGCACACACAACTATTTATCCGCTCATCTTTGCTGGATATTCGGAGCATGTGGAGATATTTTCCTCATGGTCTGATTTCTAAAAATACTTTCAAAGCTAACCACAAATTGTTTGATAAAAGCAATGGTGACCCACACAAATAAACAGCCATGTTTCCAGAATCTCTGCTGTTCTAGACACTGTGCCAACCTCAGACTGGCTTTCAGATGAGTTTAAAATCCTATGTACAATTCCACCCTATCCTCATTTTTAGTTGCTCCATATAGTGTTGTTTGGATTATTTCATTTTAAAAATCACAATTGCAAGAGGATGTTCTATTTATGTATACCCATGAGACGAATAGAACAAAAAATGCTTTACAAGTTTAGAGAATACACTAAAGGAGATGGGGTACTGCACTGGAAAATTGATTCAAGTGATGCTAAAAGAACCTCACTTAAGGCGTAGTTCTAGAACAATCACAGTGGACTACCAGTAACAATGTCACTCTGCTAACAGCAATTCAGAAAGAACAAAGTGAGCAAAGGAATCCTTTACTATTCAAGGAGCTTTATGAGCTCCTATTTACAAATTGAAAGGCAACTTACAGCAGCACTGAAACAGGACCAACATGCACAAGATTTGTCTAATTGAGGAGCCTGCAGTGGCTTGGGAGTATAAGAACCTAAAACCAAATATGCTGAAGATTCTCCACTTGCAGCTTGTGTTGGATTTGCCCCTCTTCCATGCGACATAAGATCATTTTAGATCTCATTAGAGGTCTTGAGTCCACAGAGAAAGGCCATACTAATAAAACCAGATCCAAGAGCAGGATGCTGAAAGCAGCGGTGAGTAAGAAGATAAACAGCTACACAGCCAAAAAGCCCTCTTTCTAGACATGAATTTTGTGTTACAGCACAGTCAAAGGTTCCTCCTGGAGATAAATTCATGCTGCACCAAAACAAACTAAACGCAACCCATGCAGCAAAGAAGTTCTCAGATAAGCAGACAGTGCCCGAGCCACCTTAGGTACCATTAAATGATCTATCAGTAGAAGATGTTAAGCATTACTACTTAGGTTGTCCAGCTACATAGAAAAAAGCTCCATTACCTATGTGTGACAGGAGAGCTTATTAGAGATGTGTTAGGATGCACAGCTTTCCTTCAGTTGATATGGGCCTCCCTTATACACCTTTTTGCTTTACAAAACTAGTTGTCGGATTTTATTAAATTTTTACAAGGCATACAATTCTACAAGTAACCTTTCCCATCTCACATAAGACGGACTTTAAAAACATTGACAGGTGGGATAAATCAGGAAAGTATTCATCAACGTGAAAATACAATGAAAACTAATTGGCCAGAATACGGTAAATTGGTTAATTTAACTTAATTAACAAAGAAGCGACAAAATAAACTGCTTACCTCCATCGGAGACTGCAGCAGACTGTGAGAAAAAAAGACAGACATTGGGTTAGACAAGACTGAAATAGACAATCGAAGATAAACCATTTGAGTCAGTATGAAAACAAAATGTTCAGACATGCTCCAGCAGCTTATCAAACAACAAGAAATCTGTAGCAGGCGTCAGGAGAGAAGCAACTAGTACTTGCTAAATTAGTCAACAGTTAACTCTCTAGCAGGTGCCTACTTCCTCGAGCAGCTCCTCCCAGTACATATTACAAGATGCAGACTACCTCCAACTCAGGGAACTGCTGAAACGTACACATAACCAGCGAAAGGCTACTGCTCCACAGAAAAGCATCCATGTGGACACTGGGCTATTGTAGCAGATCATGCACCTCACACCATGCTCACACCCTGGCTACGGATCGTATCCTGGAGTGTTTGTCTAGATGGGCTTAAAAACCTTCAGTAGAAGTCACTGAAAAACAAATGTAACTGTTTAAAGCACAGCTCGTCTTGAGGCACAATGGAGCTGTGCTCATGACGAGCTGGGCTTGTCACAACTCCGCCCACTCATTGATTCTCCAGTTTGCGTGGGCAGACCGCAACCGTTATGACGAGCCCAGCTCGTCATGAGCACAGCTCCACCCATGGGAGCCCACCTAAACTGCGACTGCAGGCCTGCCATTGCACCCTGTATGAGTTGTTGCTTGCACCTCTCGCAACAGATATAAGTTCCCTTATATCTGAAGTCACAGAGCTTTAAAACCTATAAGTCACCCATACGGCAGGCTCTTCTGTCCTGAGGGCAGGGTACTTGGTTATAAGTGTAAGGGTGCCCCTGCATGAGCATGGCACCCTTAAAAACCCTGGAGTCAATTCTCCAGGCTTTGCAAGTGCGGTCAGCCTTGTAAATACATATAGTGGACATCAGTCATTACGAGATGTCTAACTATACAGTGGCTGAAGTGTGTCACATGCTCTCCATGCCACTGAAGTCAAGCTTTCCTGGTGGACGATGGGCGAAACCCCGAAACCGGTCCTAGGATGCTTGTTTCCAGTTCAGAGAGGGCCTTGCAGTTCGGACTGAACTGTTCCCATTGGCACAGGGTCATGACTGAATTGCATATGGCTGGGTTTAATCTGGAATGGCATGGGGAGCAAAATATCAATAGATTTAGTCCCAGATCTCTGTACTGGGGTGAATGTATGACATTGTTCCGCATTCTGTCCATCAATTGTTCTTTTTGCATTTGCACCGAACCTGGTCATGTTTGGTATCAAACATTTTGGAATCATTCTCCAACACTCCAGAGTTGGAAGTATGATCCCATGTACTGGGGGGGCTCCCTTGGGTACCCCCTCTACTCCGGGTAACAGCCTTTCAGGGTCTGTCAACAAAGTAGTGCTGCTGCCGACCACAGACACGATTCTGCCCTCCTGCTGCGGTGCCAAGCTTGAGCAGGGGATGGTAGAACAATAGGTTTCATCTCACAGGGAGGTGTAACCACCTCAGAGACCGTAATAAGTGTATGGGCTGGGGTGGGGGCACTTTCCCGCCCCACCAGACTGCAGGGCACATTGTGTGCCCTCCTTGCATACTTCAGTTTGAGCCAGTTCAGGGAGCCCTTGGCTCTCGCTGTGTCCCGAAACTGTAGAAAGGACTTTGGAGTATCCTCCCCTTTGATCAGCCCCTTCTCTGGAAGGGACCCTTGAGTTGTTCCAACCCTTTCCTTAGGATACTTAAGGGCTTACCTGTGAGTGATTCCTTAGATTAGTCGTGGGACAAAACTCAAGCCTGAAACTACGCTGCTCTTCGACTGCTTGGACACATGGACTGGAACAGAGACTGCATCAAGGAAGACGCCTGCTGCTCATTGTTCTTGCTCTTCGGTCAGGTTCTTCAACAGACCTGTAGGCATCAACAAAATCTCTGATGGAGTGAAGGAGTCACATGCCCTGCATCTGCTGGCACTGCAACAAAGCTGACCAGTCTGCTGCTCCTGTCGTCCTACGGACTTCCTGAGGCTCAGCAACACAGGTGGTGGTTCTGCAACTTCCTCGAGGCCTGACCAGTCCTCGCTAAAATTTTGAGGCCGGTACCCCTCGTCAGAACAGCTGGGAACCCCTGTGCACTGCATCGACTTGCCATTGCCAAGGCTTGTTGGATCTGCTCTCCAGATATATTCGGGCTACAAGAAGCTCCAGCATCTCTTCCTTCCAAGGTCATCATCCTCACCACATCCTCTGCACTGTGGGCCTTCATCCTTGGTGAGCTGCTCGAGATCCTCTTGTGGGTCCTCCTAAGGGTCTTCTACTGCCTCAGTTGGACCCCTGCCTGCTCGGGGCCTGCTCTGACTCTCCTTCTGTTGGGGAGTCCCTTGGACCTTGCTGGTCCCAACGTTACTCCATCTGTCTTCTCCATGCCAGTTGCGGCTACCAAAGCTTGTTAGTACTCACGCCAGACACCAATCACCTAGTTACTGACATCCGATGTGGGACAGCTCGTGCGCACCTCTTGGTCTTCCTCAGCGTCGCCTTGTCCTCACAGCTGCAGTGACACGTCACCGGTGACTCTTCTGAACCTCCTGACATCAGTGGGCATTGTTTCTTCATGCCTCCGGTTCATTTCTGAGTGGCAGAGACTCTGTCCCCACTGCTTGCAGATTCTTCACTTCCAGAATCCACCCTTGAATTCCACTGACTTCTTCACAGTCTTCCCCAGAGGCCTTTTCTTCTAAGGTTCCCACTACCATCTACGGAGTTTTACGACGCCTTTTCACCTCTATGCACCTGGCTTCCCTGGTGTAGGTAACTTGGTTCCCGGTGCATCTATAAGTGGGGTGACTCTCCAACCTTCTGTCCCCCGAGGGAATTCTTCAGGGGCCTCTGGGAAGGGTCCTTCTGCAAAACTGCAACCGGAACTTATCCATTGACTTCCATTGGTCATGCTGCTGTGTTCCCACTCTGCACAGCTTCCGTAGGGTTCCTGGGTACTTACCTTGAGTGGTTCCTTGTGCCCCCGGCTCCTATTGGTCTTCTGGTCCAAGTCCCTTTCTCCCTTACAGTTTACATTCCACTTTAATATATGGTTTGGTCTCCCCTGGAGACCACTGCATTTTGTGCTACTTACTTGACTGCATTTGAAGTATTTTTTGTGTATTATGTTCATATCTGGTTAGGAGCTATGCCATTGTGTTAGTGAGTGTTGTCGAATAAACAGAGTTATTTTTACATAAGGACTGTTTGGTTATTTTTTTTATTTAACTCTCACTATTGATTAAACTGGTAAAACAAGCTGCTTAACACTCCTTCAAGAGAAGCCTGAAGGCTGTTCTCCACAGCTACCACTTTGAGAGCGTTCTATGGTTATCAAAGATCACTAAAATCACTATAAGGGTTGCCTGGATTTGTGAAAGATGCACCACTTGAATAAGTGTGCACCATATATTAAGTCAGCCTCCTACACCCCGGGTGCGTGCATGCACCCAGGTTTCTGCACGGCATGGACATTTGAGTTCATTCCGTGCAAGAACCCTGTGTGGCCTTACCATTGCTGTGCCTCTTTCAAAGGCGCCGCAGCCATTGAAAAATATTTCGTAGCGGCACCGCCAGACCACAAAATTGGTCGTAATCTGGATGGTGGCAGCGACTTTGTGGCTGGAACAGCCGTGCCACCACTCCACCACAAGTTGTAATTAGGCCTTTAGTGCTTAATTACAGGTGTATCTATTCTTAGAATTACCATCGATACTATACTCTTGATAGAAAATAGCAATACGCCTCATCAAAAAGCCATTATCCAGAACTGTGAACTCTGGATTTTAATGACCTTCACATCCCCCATCCGTCTACAAGAAGGTGGTGAGGCCGGGGGGCGGGGGGAGCTCCAATTACCAGTCTCATTGGATCTTTTGACTGATCAGTTCAGAAAGAGTATACTCTTTCTTCTTCCTATCTCTGCCTGTCAATCTTAAGACTACCCTAGGTGGTATACAGTTTTACAAAAGAAAACCTACAAATAAATAACAGATACTTACTAACTGTGAAGGTTTTGCAAATCTGGGTCAGAGTGAACATCTTTTTTAACAGCCTGGATAAGGCTGCTGAACGAGAGATATAACCAGCAGAGATACAGACATTTTGGTACTGCTTTATAAATCATTGGAAAGATTAGTTATGCCCAGATCTCGAAATAGGATAAATGCAACCCAGGGGAAAGATACTTAGATGGAGTTAGTTTACATCAGAAATCTTAGTATGAAGGATGATGAAAGGAGACATTTATATAGCAGAAATGAGCTGTGCCTACTCCAGAGTGAGGAATCGTTCTAAGACAAGAAGTCATAAAGTACACTCAATCAATGTCATTTGTAAAGTGTGCTACTACCCCAACAACCCCATGGGGAAACAAGAAAAACAAGAGGACAACGGCGGGTAAATAAATGCCTTAATGGGAGCCATTTCTGACAGAAATTGAAGCTGGTCTCTCTCATTTTCCCATGGGGTTATTACAACCCCTCTATTAAGTTATTGGCCAAAGTCTGTGCCTATAACACATCCAGTCGTGAGCAAAAGAGGCTCCTTGACAAAGAAGGGTGAGTGAATGTACTTACCCACACTACGCGAGTAGTGCCTAGACCTTTTTTGTCCATCCGTTCCATCAGTCCGGACATAGGCAAGAAGACCCACAGGGGCAACCTGAATGGCCAAAACAGGTCGACCTGACCACTAGGTGTTGTGGAGCAGTTACTTATCCACTGAACACAGTTTTATTTATTTTAATCTTATTCCTTTCCTGGTTGATTGTGTTCAATAAAGTTTCTGGTACAGGATATGAAATTATTTCATTTGATAAACTTTCTTCTGAGGGAGCGGGGTGGCTGAGGATGTCGGAGGCGGCAGGTTGGGGTTCAAAGTGTTTGTAGACGGTGGAGATCTTGTCGTGGAAGAAGTCCACTAGGGTGTCGCAGAGTTACTGGGAAGGTGTGATGATGTTTCTCCGTGACCGGAGAGGGAAAGGGAGCAGACAGGTTACTGTTAATTAGGAATCTCTGAGACCGGTTATGGAGGAAGGACCTAAACCATTCAAGGACAGAGCCATCGATTCCCATCCTGACTTTGGGGCGTTCAAGTAGTATTTCATGGTTGACTGTGGCGAAAGCAGAGGATAGATCTAGGAGGACTAGGAGACAGGTTTTTCCTTGGTCAAGGGCTTTGAGGGCATCATCCACGATGTGAAGAATGGTGGTTTCCATGCTGTGCCCAGGCCTGAAACCGGATTGGAAGTCATCTAGTAGGTGGAAGTTGGTGATGTGTTGGCTCAGCTGCTATTGCACACACTTCAAGAACTTTAGCTAAGAGTGGGATGTTAAAGATAGGTCTAAAGTTGTCAGGGGAGGCAGGGTCAAGTGACGGCTTTTTTAAGATGGGTAGGACTTGGCCGGCTTTCAGAGAGTCGGGTATCGATCCCTGAAGAAGGGAGGCCTTAATTATTGATGTCCAACTAGGAATGATGGAATGGGCGGAGGCAGCTAGGTAGTTAGAGGGGAGAGGGTCATTAAAGTGCTTGTTCGGTTTTAAAGTGGATAGGATTCTCGAGACGGAGTGTTTGTCATAGATTTTGAAGTCGGTCCAGTGCGCTTGGTTTTCGGGTGAAGCCTGTGGAGGCGGCTCGGAGGAAGGCAGATCGGGAAGAGGTTGAGAGTAAGTTGGGGATCTAAGTTTGTTTCCTAAGGCTGTGATTCTGTCAGAGAAAAAGGAGGAGCATTCCTCAGAGGCTACTAGTGACATGGGGGTTTCTTTCGATGATTTGGCCACTTTGTTGGTTTGGTGTTTGACCAATTCGAAGAGTTTGTGGAGTCTGCTCTTGGAGTTCCAGAGTTCAGATCTGAAGAATTCTTTTTTAGGGTTGAGGATGTTCCTGTTGTAGGCATTTCTGGCCTGGCGGAGAAGTTTTAAATGTGCGGCTGATGGGTGCTGTCCCCAGATTCTGACCTCCTGGTCGCCCAATAGTTTCGGGCATAGGCTCTCTCCTCGAACCTTTATCTAAGTTTGCGGACCAGTTCCTCAAACCGGTGGTACAACGGACACCTACGTATCTCAAGGATACTCGAGACCTCTTGATACAAATTGCGAATAAGGATTTCGACCCAGAAACTATGCTCCTAGTGGGGTTAGATGTCGAATCCTTATACACCAGTCTACCCCAGGATGAAACATTACAAATGCTGGAAGACTTACTTTTCCAGGAGGAATGGAATTACCACACCCCTCGTCATTTCATTCTGGAATGTTGTCACATGGCTCTCAAAGAGAATTACTTCGAATACAATCAACAACTATTCTTACAATGCCATGGGACTTCGATGGGCAGTGCCTTTGCCCCCTCGGTGGCGGGATTGTACGTGAGCCAGTTCGAGAAGAACTGTGTTCTGAACAATATGAATCCCTTCGTTTCCAGTATTCTGTACTGGAAACGTTACATCGATGATGTTTTGCTAATTTGGGACATAAGACATGACCTACAGATGTTCATCAACTGGCTGAATGGGCAAGACCGGTGGTTAAACTTCACGTTTACTGCAAGCAACAAAAGCATCGACTTTCTGGATCTGACGATCTTTTGTCAGAATAAAAAACTGGAGACAAAGACGTTCACAAAGCCTACTGCCAAGAACAGCCTCTTGTCGTATCTGAGCTATCACCCCCAACCTTTGAGGGATAACCTTCCATATAGCCAGTTTTTACGACACAAACGCAACTGCAGCATAACAAGTGACTATAAACATCAGGCAAACATCCTGAGCAAAAAACTCCAAGATCGAGACTATACCACTCGAGTTATTTCCAAATGCAGAAAGAGGGCCAATAACCAACCACGTGATTGTCTGTTGCAAACCTATGAAAAGGAACCAGTTAAAGATCTAGTGACCTGTGTCACGACTTTCTGTCCTGCAACATATGAAGTCCAGAAATTAATAAAGAAAAATTGGTCAATCATCAATTCTGGTACTTACAATTGGCCGAAGCCCCGATTCGCCAATAGGAGAACAAAAAACATCAGAGATGTACTCGTCCACACACGTCCTCGCTCAACACGGCCAGCATCTAACATTCGGGATCTGAACATGGCCCCAGTGACGGGACATTATCCCTGCGGGACGTGTGGAGTGTGTAAATTTACAAGGCCAACAAAAACATTACAACTCACTGATCAATTGCTATGGACCCAACGTCAACATACGAACTGTAACTCCAGTCACGTGATCTACCTGATCACCTGCCCCTGTCAAAAACAATATGTGGGCATGACCTGCAGAAAAGTGAAAGTGCGACTGGGAGAGCATAGGAGTAACGTGAGACTTAAGAAGAACACCACCAAGTTATGTGCCCACTATGTCACAGCTGGCCATACATGCGATGAACTGAGATGGACAATTCTCGAGATGCTCCAAAACAAAGACAGCAACGCTGAACAAATTCTCTTCGAAAAGGAGCAAAGATGGGTGAACCGTCTTAACACTCATGTGACAGGGATGAACGATAACATTCCGTGGCATCATTTCTACTGAATGATTTACCAATTATCCTGAGTAATTTACCCAGGGTAGACCTTATTCCAAATCTAGCTATATTGTCATTGCCGTAGAATATAAGGTATGCTATTGAGAAATATAAAAGCATGACGATTGAACCACACCAAATGTATTGGGCATGCTATTGAGCACTGTGCGATATATTCATGGCGATCCCTAACATATTTAGATATTTTTATTCTGAATACCTACTCTTTATGATCCTAGCGTGCTTTGAGCATAAAAATATAAAAATATACAATGAACCACAAAGACGGTTTACACTTAAATTTGGTAACCTGGGAATCTTTTAGATAGATTTAATTGTCTGTTTAGAATGTGTTCTCCAATTTTGCCAACCTAGACGCTAGTCTGTTTTCTGAAAACCGATAGACACCGTCTATTTCCACTTCGAGCGTCATAAGACGCTGCCCTGGCCGGCCCCGGCGCTTCCAGGGGCAGAGCCAGCACAAGCACGGCGCGCAACACATGTCGGTAAGTGCGAGGTCCCCGTGGACATTACCCGTCCAGGCGGCATATCTCGCTACTTTTTAAGCTGTACTTATTATTTACAGCGGTGACCACAAAACGGCGGCTCTTAGCATCCTGAGGGAGTGATTTTCGCCTTGCATTCAGGTACTTAAGCATAAAAACGCTCGATATTAATACCGAAGTGCTCGCATTACATCAGGGTGTATGCCTGAGATTGTGTTCAACAGACATTGATAATTGTGTTTGGATGCACGTATTACTTAACTTGTGAGAGTCTATCTGCCTGGGAATATAAGAAAAAGAAGCGCTATTCTGGCTTATGCTTGCAGGCTTCACAAAAGTTTTTCAAAAAAGATTTTCTTGACATAAAACTGACGCTCTATTGTCCTCGATAGAGACTAAAGCCCTTCCTTTCCCTGCACCCGTGTTTCACCACTTTGTTAGTTTATCTGCACTGATCACTGTGCACCCTTAGAATTACACTTTGTCATTGTATACAGTGTGATGGAGACTGCGTGTGGAACAGTCTGGTATGCCTCGAAATTCCATGTGAAATTACACTCATAATTACATTTGAACAGCATGATCTTGTTGTTTTTGTTTCCTAAAATACAGGATAATATTCCCATGATTGCCTATTAAGCATTTGAATACTGCACAAGTAGTGTAAGTACAATTTTGTGTGTACGTCCTGACGAAAGCTCCACCGACCCTTCTGGGCCTCTAGGAGCTGAAACATGTCGACT
Organism: Lissotriton helveticus; assembly: GCF_964261635.1. Lineage (NCBI taxonomy): Eukaryota > Metazoa > Chordata > Amphibia > Caudata > Salamandridae > Lissotriton > Lissotriton helveticus. Next base: position 370,610,264 of record NC_136060.1, read on the forward strand.
TTTAAAAAACAACGTATATGATAATCTGGTCACACGATTATCGAATATATCCATTGGTTTTTAGTTTACAGTATTCACCTTCTTTATTAAATTTGTTTTTGGTGCTTATACTGTTTTTTAACTATACCCTCGCTGGTTGGCCATTGTACCTCTCTGTTTTTGATCTCTGGATACTTCTACACTCTCCAGAGGTGCCTCGGGTGAAGCAGGCATACCTTACATTTGACTACCCAATGACTATGCCATGTCGCTAGAAGAGGGGCGGACAAACAAATATACCGCATCGTAAAAACTTCTGGCTTCTATGAGGGTTGTCAAAGTGAACCAATGGGTTTGTAGATACAAGTGTCCTTTTCTACTTGATTACTAGATTTCCATGTATAGTCATAAGCACATGAATAGACTAGCAAGCCCATTCCTATACAACAGAAGAGACTGAGAATTGAACTGCAAGTTTAAGCAAAGAGGTTCCGAAGGGAAGCCTGCCCTACATGAGCATCTACCTCGGCATCAGAGTCCATGCAGTAATGTCTTGTGAATGTATGGACTGACTTCCAGGTAGCAGCCCTACAAATCTCAGAAATGGGTACATTTCAAAGCAAGGCCACAGTAGCTGCCCTTCCTCTGGTAGAGTGATCCCTAGGCTTACTGGCAAGGGATTTGTTAGCTTTTTAGTAACAGTAAAAGACAGGAAACAATCCATCTGGAAATGGATTGTTTTGAAAGTCGCTAGACATGTACAGAGAGAGCCATAGTTTACAAATAACTGATCTGACCTCCTTAGATCCTTAGTTTTCTCCAGATAGAAATTTAAAACCCTTCTAACTTGCGGGGAATGAGGCGATCTCTCTGCTGGAGAAGGTGGATGCTGGAAAAAGTAGGCAAGGAAATTGTTTGGTTCACATGGATATCCAAAATTACCTTAGGGAGGAATTTCGGATGAATTCTCATAACCGCTTTAGATGTATGGAAAACAGTGTATGGTTCTTGACAGCAAAGGGCTTGGATTTCGCTAACCCTGCGGGCGTAAGTGATAGCCACAAGGGAAAGAAGTCTTCCAAGACAGATGCTGAAGAGTAGCCATACAAATTGATTCAAAGAGCTAGTGCATTAGCTGAGAAAGAACCACATTAAGCTCCTTAGGAGGAGAAGGAGTTCAAATGATAGGAAAAACTTCCTTCAAACCCCCCAAGAAATCTTTAATGACAAGAATTCTTAAAAAAGGAAGTTTGTGAGGGCCATTTCCTGTAAGCAGTTAGGGCTGCCAAGTGAACCTTAATAGAAGAAAATTGAAGGCTGGATTGTGCTAAATGAAGCAAATATGGAAGGATGACATCTTCCTGGCAAGAGGTAGGGTCCTCATTCCTCGATGAGTACCAAATACAGAATCTCTTCCATTTATGAGCATACGCGGAGCGTATGGATGGCAGCTTAGCTTCCTTAAGAATGTCCATGCAGTTTTGAGGTAAGTTCAAGTGTCCTTACTGCATTAGCTCAGGAGCCATGCTGCCATATTCAAAGAGGAGAGGTTGAGGTGTACCATCTGTCCGTTGAACTTCGTTAGTAGGTCTGGTTTGCATGGTAGCTTGAGATGTGGACGGATAAACCGGTGAAGGAGGTCTGTGAACCACCACAGGCCATTCCGGGCCTATGAGAATCATTCTGGCCCGTGATTGAGAGAGCTTGATGAGTCTGCCTGACCAGTTAATCCATAGGGCATTCCCCGGTTGGTAGAACCTGGAGGTGAAGCTTTGGCATTTGCGGTTTTCTGTGGTAGCAAACAAATCTACCTCCGGAGTACCCCATTTTTCGAATATATCTCATACTACGTTGTCGTTTAAGACCTGCTTGTTATTTACCTGAAGAAGCCTGCATGGAGAATCGGCCTGAGCATTTTGAACACCTGGGAGGTGAGTTGCTGTTATGGTCAGGTTTCTGGCTAGAAGCCACTTCTGGATTGTCAGGGCTTCCAGAGATAATGGTCTGGATCTCAAGCCTCCCTGCTTGTGGAGGTAAAAATGTATTGACCGTCTGGACAAGCTGGGATCTGGCACGGAATGATGGCTGAAAAGCTTTCAGAGCCATATGAACTGCTCGTAGCTCTAGCAGATTGATGTGGTAAGTGGATTCCTTGCGTGACCATTTGCCCTGAATTTGAAGGTAATCTGTATGGGCTCCCCATCCCAGGAGAGAGGCATCCATGACTATAGTTAGAACAGGCATCTCCTTAAGAAAAGGAGTCCCTCATAGGAGATTGGTGGGTGAACACCACCATTTGATGGACCGGTGGGCATGTTGAGACAGTTGAATCCGGTCTTCCCAATCTCCTGTTCGCTGGTCCCATTGGTCTTCCAGACATTCCTGCAGGGGTCTCATGTGGAGACGTGAATTCAATGTGAGGAATATACAAGACGCCATTGAACCCAGTCGGGTGAGGATTGTCATGAGAGCCTTCTGAAGGATCGATAAGCGCCTCGCCTCCGAAGGATAAATGTTTGCCGTGCGAGTATCGATGGATGCTCCTAGATATTGTAGGCACTGTACAGGCGCGGAGGTAGACTTTGTTTGATTCACATGAAGGCCAAATCTAAGGAGAAGGTCAGAGGTCCAATTGAAGTGAGTTGAGCCTCCGACACGTGGGTGCCTTGATCTGCCAATCTTCTAGATAGGGGTAGACAAACAATTTGCGTTTCCTTAGATGGGCAGCTACCGCCGCCATGCACTTGGAGAAGGTCCTGGGTGCTGACTTCAGGTCAAAAGGAAGTACACAGTATTGGTAGATACCATAAGGCCGTCCATTAAGACCTTATTAAAGTCCTGTCTTTAGTCCCTAAGTAAGTGATCAGCAAATTGTTGAAGAGACTCCCAAAGTGCCCAGTCATATCTGCCTACCAGGGCTGTGCCACAAGCGGCTTTCATGGAGGTGGCTGCTGTGTTGCACACTTTTCTTCCCACTGAATCTATCTTGCGACTCTTTGTCAGGTGGAACTGTAGTTGTTGGTGCTTTTTCGCTGCCACCACCATGATGGAATTCATCCGCAGGAATGTGGGATACTGTTCATGAGGATAATACTTCTTTTGCAGCCTAGATGGAGCTGGCTTAATGGAATAGGTTGTTAGAAAAAGCTCCATTGCCGGTTCCAAGAGGCCCGGCACCAGAGCAAGCAAGAGACGAGATGCTTGTCTCTGATGAAGAGTCACGAAAAACTCACAGAACTTGATGGTGTCGGAGTGGACATAATTTGGAAGCCCCCCGCACCAAGATTTCTTTAAAAGGTAGGAATATGAGCAATTGGTGAGATCCTTTGAGGAGGAGAGTCAGATAACGTAGGAGAATATCTTCCTGTACTTGTCGAGGAAGTGTCCCTGGTGCGTCTGGAACAAGATCTTCCACTGTGATGTCGGTGGTGGGGACGAGTAGAGGAACCTCTATCGCTGTGAGAACAATCCCTCGTGTGAGACTTAGACCTTGGACTTCGTGGTGGAGTAGTAGGCGGAGGAGGAGTAGTAGGCTGGGAAGGAGGCGGCGGTGTAGGTGGTCTAGGTTGATCATCTGGTAGATGAGGAGGAGACTGAGTCAAGACACCAGTGGGGCACCCAGTATAAGTCAAAAAATTTCTCTTTCAGGCTTCGATGGAGAGTATGTTCGGGAATACTCCGAATCCGAAGAGTAGATTAGTCTCCTCTTTTTCCAAGCCTTCTGGGGTGAAGAAGGAGCCATAGATTCTACAGAAGACCCATCTTTCCCCCGCAATGTTGATCTACTTGTCGACGGCGACCTTTTAAGTCATCTCAAAAGACACCTTCCTCCCGACCTTGACTGCAGCATTCTCAAAGTTGACCAAGTCCATGAACAACAGTGTTTTCTCGACGTCGATCGGCGGGTGTTGTGGCGACATCGATCAATGGGTATTGTGGAGACGTCGATTGGCGGGGACGAGACGACGTTGAGTGATGCGATAATTTTCTCGGCCGTAACCTTGTTACCATCTGCGGTGGGCTTCTCGGTGCCGAATGAGGAGTTCTTGCCATTGGATTAGCCACCGCCGAGGATCTTCTTCTCGGCGTGCAACATAGACGTCGTTTCGACCCAGAGCTCTGGGTCGAAAGCGAACCGGTCGCCCCTGTAACTCCTCTCTTCGTCGTAGTCTTCGAAGTCGACCGGGACCTATACCGTTTTTCAGCCCTTCTTCTGCTGGGGAGCCCCCCAGAGGCTGAAGACAGAACCCTGGTAGAGGACTGACCTTCTCCTCACCCTGAAGTCCCATCTGATGACTGGACCTGCTGTTTTCTTCGTTCTTCTGCTACTTGAAGCTGAATCTTCCCCCTGTCACGCAGGGCTTGCCTGGAAAAGGTTTTCCAGATGGAACAGAAACGAGGAACGTGAGCAGCAGGCAGGCAAATAATGCACACTCTATGAGGGTCAGTTTTGCCTTCTTCCTTCCACAGTCTGGACACTTATCAAAAATAAATGGCATTTTTGGATGAAAGTGTGAAAATTCCTGTCAGGAAAAAAAAGAAAAAGGTGAAGCAAGATCAAAGACGTTGAGTGAGCCACTTAGTAGTAAAATTCTGAAGGAAAAAAAACAAATTTGGTAGAGCTCAATGCTCCAGGGTACTGAAGTAACTGCCACTTGGCTGTGCATCATGGGATACTGGGGGTGTCTGGACTTTCTTAAAGGCACAGCGTCTATTTTAAGACATATAATGGCAGCCTATTGGGATACTCTGTCCTAGCCTTTCATCTCTATCATGAAAAACGAGTTTGTCAAGGGGAGTTTTCTGTGTGTTAAACACCATAAAAAAATTGCACTATATATGGTATACTGGCTATCTATTTTCACTTCAAGATGAAGTTGTGGCAATTGTAGCCTAGTTAGTTAGGCTGCATTATTGTCTCTTCTATCTCTTAAGTGTCTTTGCAGGCTTCCCCGAAGAAAGGCGAAAAATATCCACATAAGAAGATATAGCTAAAGAGCTCCGCATCCCGGCATGTGGGCAGGACTATTCAAGTGCTTATGACTTTACATGGAAATGGTGTAGAAAAACAAAGGGAACTAACTGTACTTGTGCAGGGAGTTATTGTTCCTACACTTGTGGAAAAACAAAGTTTTCCATAAAACCCTCACCCACCAGGGTTACCCCTTGGTGGCATGCTTCATCATAGGGTCCTTCCTGTTCCGCTGCGGAACGAGGCGTGCTACGACATGACGTACTATGGGGGAGCACTGAGTTTTTTTCGACTATGAAAGCCAGGTGATTCTGCAAGGGAGGAGTGAGGTAAAGGAAGGGGTTTGTTAAAAATACCTGGCTAGTGGGTAATGCTGCTTTATTCTGACCCCTTGTCGGTATGATTAAAACAGGAGAAAAAATTAGGATTCAAGGTATTTATGTCCCCAAAGCCTAATGATCGACAGGTTTCGAGCCTACCCCTCTCGGCTATTCTTCAGGACCTAGTGTATTATGTGTGAGATACCTAGTTCCACTCCTACAGTTGTTATACTAATCACAACTTACTTAAAGTGCATCAATCACACGTGCTTACAAGGTGCATAAATAATTAATACCACCTGGTATTCATATTTTTTTTTAATATATTTTTGTACAGAAGCCAACGCTTCATGGTTTTTACCGGCAGCAGTTCAACTTGTAGTCACACACTCGTCAAAGCCAAAACTTAATTGGGGATGTATTTTGGAAGATCGGCTAGGGTGGAAGTGACAGGAATAAGTCTAAATTGCATAGTAAGTGAAATGTTTACAAACCAGTCATTGTTTACATAGAGTGCACAAGGAGTGAATGTTTATAAACCAGTCCTTGTTTACAAAGGGGCGAAAAAAATATTTTTGCACTGTAGCCTAGACATAAAGACCTTGAAATCTCCATGTGAGATTGTGAAGATAAAGCGAGAAGTTTATAGAATAAGCATGTCGCACTTTGGTCATGCCTAATTTATTAAACAGGATTTATTTTGTATAGGAAAGTACTGAAAATGATAAAATTGAAATATCTTATGGTATCTTGTGAAAAACAAGTGTACCAATTTGGTCCTCGTTTCAGGTTTTAGTTGCAAGATTAAAAGCAGGTATTGGCAAATAAGAAAATTGGAAGTCAAGTAATGAATTAGTGTACTTTTCAATTAATTATGTGACTGGATTTGGTACTTTACCTAAAACAGCACTCTTAAGTGATGTAAGACAATAATGTTACACATTGAAATTAGAATATTTTGAAACCATGGTTATATGTATGTATGAAATCTAGTATGCTTTGAGCCCTTTACTCGCTGTATAGTTAGAGATGACATGACTAGAGTAGTATGTCACGCACTTCTAAATCCGGCATTCCTTTTGTTCAAAATTCTGTTGAAGAAAATTCTGCATAAAATTCTTGATTTAATAGCCTTGCTCAAATATTTGAAATAATGGAGTGCAAATGACCAACATATATGTTCGAAATCCTGACAGTTGGAATACGAACTTTAATGTGGTGTTGGTAATTGGTGGTTTCTCCTTTTAAAAAGACAGCCACTATGGGCACATTACTCTATGGTCCAGTTGGAGACTACGTCCGAAACGCATAGGCTATGTAAAGCTGTAAGATGCACTGTTCTTGGAGCACATAAAAAGGAATAAAATGTATTGAAATGAAACCGGATTGTGCTGCGCACTGCTTGAACCAATTACAGTGAAGTGAAAAGTTATAGTTATGAGAAATGTTCAGTAGCAACGTAAGGCTTTAACCCCTTCGGTGCTCACGACAGCCCCCTGCGCATCACGTGTCACGGTGGGTGTGTGCTAAAAACGGCCGGGGGCCGACCGAATCCCGCCCACTCGTTTAAACACCGCACGCAAGGGGTTAAACTCTTAGAACCACAGAAATGCATTAGCTATAGTTATCTCAAGTAACAATTTAATCGTGCCCTTAGGTAACTATAACTTGCGCCCCTGCCATGCAGTTATTATTAATGATGTCATACAAGATGTCATGAGTGATGTAGTATGTGTGGTTATAAGTAGTGCATGGAAAGGGCATGACTTATAGTTACCTTAGGGCACGAGTAATAGTTACTTGAGATAGTTATAACTATTACTGGTGAATTTAGGAGCTGTTTTGAGTTTTAAACGTTACGCTGCTACTGAACATTACAGCTAACCATAATGTTACTTTAACCTTTATTTTTCAGTGAATTTCTAGGTTTTTTGTTTTAAACGTAAAGTAATATTTAATTCCAATATGTAAATCCAACCCCACCCTCACTGCACACGGCCGGAGCAGTTAGCTGCAGGGCCTACGGCCAGCCCTCCGCAGGCAGCCAACCCCATGCTGCGCACAGCCGAGAGGGGTTGGCCACAAGTCCTGGCCTACGGCCATATCCTCTGTCAAACCCCTCAAAGGCAGTCAACCCCAACCTCCACTCTAAACCTAAAAGAGAAATTGTTTTGACTTATACTGGGTGCCCCCCTTGTATCTGGACAAAGTTCAACTACTTCACTGAAGAGACAGTGGAACGTGTCAGGGGTTGGCTTTCATTTATTCCAGGATTGCTTGGATGGGATTTCACCAATCCAAAATTGTAATACTGTACCAGGAGTGGTATAAGGCTTTTGTCATTTTACAGCTCGGCATGGATAGCACTAGCTATTTCCTATGCTTATAAACTTTGCTGTATAAATGACAAAATACTTTGTCCCTTTCTAGCTTGGCGTGGATGGCTCTGTGCTATTTCTTTGCTTAAAAACTTTTCTAGAAAAACAGACATTTGAGGTGAGCAAATTTAGGAGAGTCGCTGATGCTCTTGGGAGCTCTATATAGCTACTCTCCACCTAAACGTGGAAACTAACCAGAGTTTTCTACCACTTTTTTGCATAATTTATGCACCACTCGAAGCGTAAAAAGGGTATTGTTTTGAGATATATATATAATAAAAAGCATGATGATGACCTGGAAAATATACAGGCTAACATAGAAGAACAGGTAATTTGAACTATATCAAGTATTTCTTACCTGTGTTCTGAGACAGTGTGTCTGCAACATGAAACTCCCCGCATTTAGCATACTGGAAATTACACATGCAGGAGAGCAATCGCCCAAAATGCAATACAGGATTTCGGCTGAGCTAATGTGTGCAAGAAACAAGAGGGCACCCAAGGAGGACTGCACGTCCTGTAGGCAAACCCCTGCCTTTTGCGAGTGGGGCCGTGGTAGATGGAAGGGAAACCTGCATCTGGTGGCGGTAAATAAGAGGAAACCCTTACATCAAGAGCACAACAAAGGTTGTAAGTAGCCATGATGTATTATCAGGATGTAAAGGCCTATAGTTATTCATGTGCATGCCCTCTAGTCACTCAATACTATGGGAGGCTGTTCCAGGTAGAGGGCAATACTACTTATCAGCAGACCGATGATCCAAGCATAAGGTACTGTTTGGAATTGCAAGGAAATGAGGATGAGGCACAAGACTTCACACAATAGTGCAAAACCCTAAAATGACCTGATTTGTTCATACAGAGTTTGAGAAGGATCATTAGGACTTTAAGCCTTCAGTAGGCTATTTTGCCCTCTAGAACACCGAGGAATTTTGTTTTCCTAGAGGATACCTTCACTGTACTGCTTCCAGTATCTATATTGACATCTCATTATGCAATTCAGTGGTAATGGTGGAAACTCCTAGGTGGAACTTTGTGACATGAGCACATTGCTGTGACATGTACCAGAAGCCTGGAAAAAAAGATATCTAATAGATGGAGAAGTTCTTGAACAGAGTCAGTGTTATGCTCAGCCCCTGGTACCCTTGTAGTTCACAATGTAGATTCGGCAACACTAGGTCCCAGTCACCCATCCCTGTCGAAAATCTGTAATCCATTCAAGTTTATATAAATTAGCTTAGTTACACGTGTTTGTCCAAAGTGTGAAATGTTGTATAGGCATTGCATAGCGCCAGCAATACTGCCCCTTCAAAGTCACCTGTGACATGAGTAATTTGCGAAATGCGTTAGTGCTGTGAAACTGCCTCAAACATTAATGGAGCGGTGGTGCCAATACAGGTGCAGGTAAGTGTGTGTCAAGAGATACCAGGGTAAATGATAATTAAGAAGGTGTATTCATTTATTTATAAGGTGTTTGAACAGTAGCTGGCATGGTTGGTAATTTTTATGTGAAGTTAAAGTGGGGGTGACAGAATCCTGCTTACCTGGAGGAGGCGTGCAGCTCCTAGTGAGCAGTTTATGAATTAGGACCGTGGGAAAAAGAGAAGGGCCTAGATACCATACAGATACAGTCTAGGTCTTAAACTCGATTACTTTATGGGACATGGAAAAAATGTCAAGAGTAAGAAAACTAATTGTGGATTCCTTCGGCCTCAGTACGCTCCACGCAACAGGAGCCCTGTGGGGGATGCAGATTTGAAAGTTTCCATCTGCTAAATCCAACGACAGGGTATAAATCACAGAAAACGTAATTTTGAATACATGTAAAAGAGGTATTTGTTCGGTGTCTGCTTTGCAGAGAGATTTATACAATGCTGTGGGTTATCTGCGGAGATGTGAAGTCAGCCTCTGAGGTACTCAGGAGGTCACACAAAATAAACAATCATAAATTGATTAGCACCAATAAATTGTAGGGAGAACAGCTGATAAATAGGCTACATGGCCAGCTGATGCTACTGTAATGGGTCGACTGAGAAAATACATAAACTATTCCTCTACAAGGAGGCTGTAGAGCAGGAGAGTGTAATCTTTGGAGCACAAAGCTCCCGAAATGATGAGCAGTATAAGAAGTCTGCATTCTCCAGGTTCACAAATGCAGTCCAGTTCAAGGCCATTGATAGCAGCTGCTTGTAATGAATGTAAAGCATGCTGCTTAACTCTGAATGACTGGCGTTTTTCTGGAAGTACACTCTTCGATATTTTCAAGATGCACTACTGGTCTAATGCATTTCACAATGGAAGTCATTTCTGTCCCCCAGATTCATAGCACTGCTTGAACACTTTTGGCTTTCAGTGATCACACCTGCAGAACGATATGGTCAAGTGCCCTACAGCTGACTGTTCAGTTTGTTAGGAATTTAAAGGCTTGTTATTGCGTTTCTGTGATGCGCAGTGCAGAACGTTACCAAAGGGTGGGCAGAGGTATTTATTCTCCTTTATTCTATCTTTATCATTTGGTCTTAAACAGTTAATGAATCAAGCGCCTGAAAAAATGTGTAATGTAGGCCCTGTCAACAAGATAGTCTTTCCCTGTGATAGTCAATGTCTTAATTTCAATCTCAGAGAAAACTTTGATATATGCCTTTCTTGCACCACGTGGGATTTTAGATGACCCAAGCACTCGTGTGGCTTCCTTTCCTCTCATGAATTAATTCAGTGCGATTGCCGCCCATCATGATAAATCAGTGGCACATCTATTCATGCAAGCTATCCTAAAATCAAAGTGACAAATTAGCGCAAGTCCCTCTACAGTAGGCCCCTAGAAGACAAATAAGGCAGTTATTCCCTCAGGAGCTTGTCATGTATTCCTATAGGTTCTGAATCGATCCCCCTATTCCTGACCCTATTCTGGTTAAACTAACTATCAAGTTAACTAACAGTCAGCCCATGAGGCAAGAAAAGCCCCCATGATGCAGATACCGTTATCTGACGCAGTCACACTACGGCACAGGAACGTGTTATCTGATTAGGTCATAACGCTTGAGATCTAATTAGACAAGCGACATTCCTCCAGCCCCTGATAAGGCATACGACGTTCTCATAACAAATCAAACCTATGACAACCTGGAAAGTCCGTGCGGCCATTGTTTTGATTTCACAGAGAACTTCAGTAAAAGAATGTGCTAACGAGCAAGTCGTATGACATCTTTATTGACGTATCTATGTCCATCCTTACGTCAATCTCGGCACCTTTAAGGTATAAATATTGCCGATCTTGCCCTATGCAAACACACGCGTGGTGACGAGACGGAGCAGCCATACTTGCCTAAGCCCAGAAGCAGAGCAGACCCCGCTGGCAGCAGCCCCGCCTTCCTGACGCGCTGAGAGACGCGCTGCTATCTCCTACCGAGAGACCCAGCACCGGCGCTTTCGGGCAGCCCTCGCAGGCAGCCTGGAATATCGAGAGCAGAGAAAGAGATACCATTCCTCATTCATCCTAACTTCCAGGTACAGAACTGAATAACCCCTCACAGAGAATTCTTTAGTTATTCACTTGGCAAAAACAAACTTAACTTAAACTGTAACTTTCTATTCCTGCCCACGCATTAGACTTAGGTCAGGTACACGGGGTAGGCGTATTTAGAAACACCAGTTGAGTACGCTTAGTCAAATGTATATGTGTATGTAAATATATTTTAATCATTTTAAACATCATATGGCTCAGAAACCATATCAATGTTTTTACAGTATTATTTTATACTATTGCTTTTAATGTATGCACTTTACTTAACTATAAGTATTGCAATAATATCGATCCATTTCTCTTGTACGAGAAAAGAGACTGATCAATAAATAACACCTTTTTATTGAACACGCCCGTCTCTTCCTTTTCTCTACAATCTGATGAGACTAAGAATGCACGTACTGACTGAGTAAAATAATGGCCTTGTGCTCACACGACTCTGGAGATATACTCTTGATTAGGGGAGAGCAAAGTTGTCATGTTCTATGGTTGTCAGAAACTAAATCCCTTCTTGTCTAATCAGGGGAGTTAATTCTTTCCTGAACATTCGAGAAAGTTTCTAGCGAACTCTGAGCTACGCTGGCAAACCCAAAACTTAAGTCTAGTATCGACAGTAGTAGACCTAGTTAACGTCTGGCCTAGGCCTTTACTGCTGTAGGTATTATTCCAATGCGCAGAGCCTATTGGGAAGATAGGAACTACACTACATGGCGCCCAACGCGTTTGGAAAGGGCGATAAAACTAACGTAAGACATTTAGAGTAACTCAGTCGTGCTTTCTCACTCAGACCCCTTTTCCCAAATACTCCAAAGACGTCTGGAGTGGGTGAAAGGTAATATCCTCCAAAACCTCGCAGGAGGGAACTCCTATGTAAGGTTCTTGGTACAGTCAACGTTGAAGGATACACTGTTCCAAAATATTGTGCATCTAATCTTTGTTCCATTAGAAACCTGATCTGCAAACAAACATAATACCATCCTGTCGGTAAAATGGGAGACAATGATGAAGAAAGAGAGGCAGTTAGATTAGCAGCTGAAATAGTAGCAGCTGATACTGCAGCACTAGATGCGGACGGGGATATAATACTCATCCCGGTCGCCAAAAGGAAATCTATAACCTTAAAACTTATAGAAAATGGACTGACACCTAGAGGTGGCACAGTCATATTCGTAATTGAGGCACACGAATATCGGCAGACAGAGGTATACTATACATGGATACATTTTCCAGCAGCAAATGCTGTAACAAAGTACTTCCACTATTACAAAATAGAGGTTCCACCCGACATTTACACTCCTTTCGAGGAGGTGGAAGTACCACTCAAATTCCAAGAGCATTTGCTCTTATTTGATGGCGCCCTAATACATAACAATCACATTACAAGGCTCGGTCCTTTAGGTAGACCAGGAGCAACGTGGCCGGTCTTAGCCGGATACACACCACACCCAGACATCGAAAGGAATGTCTACTGGAGAGCTGTTAATACAGCTAAAACAATTACTAAAAATTCATAGACAATTAGTCCAGTATGTAATGCGGACTTCAACAATTCAGCCAGCGATTAAACTTCCACAGCTGACCCCTCACCAGGGGAACACAAATAAAATCACACCACAGAACATCCAATCCTGCCTAGGTAAAGTTCCGGCTAAACAGGAACAAATACCATTCTGGTTGGCACAGAAAATCACCCAAATAGTAGCGGTGTTTCCTGACACCACCCCATTAGAAAAACACAGGATTCTGACTATATGTCTCCCAATGGGAATCGCACCACACATAGAGGACTGACACTTGGGGTACAGTCTTTGCTTCAATCTACACAAAAACGCACGGTGTTCCATCCATTTCGGTAATACCAGATGTGCTAAAACAAATTCAAGATGAATACGGTCCAGAACCAGCTTTAACTCTTGGTATGAAATTACTGAAAGACTTCAAGCAGGTCTCGGCTATATTATTAGCCAATATAAAAGGTGAAGCAGCAAACGTGGCGATCCGCCAGAGGTTAAAAGAGACAGATATAGCAGACCAACCAGCTGAAATCGCCAGAATCATAGAGAAATCCTATGAAGAACTAGGTAGAGATAGTTTAGGTGGAATACCAGTAAAACCGCAACTGACTGAAAGTCCAGAAAAAATATTTTTTAATAATTCACCAAAAAAGAACTGGGATGGAAACAAACAATCCAATCCAAAAGAAAAGAAAATCCAGTCCCGAGGAAGGTCTCCTAGGCGAAGGGACAAATCTCCGAACCAGAGACACAGGTCACCCCAGAGTGACCCCTCTGGGAAAAGATATAACCTTAGAAATAGGGATAATATTAAAAAACCTGATAGATATCAAGACATTGATACACGTCCCTCTCAATCTTTTCAGACTTCCTCGCAGAAATCGGAAAGAAGAGGACGATCAGAACAAAGAGAAGAGCACGCCAAGTCCAAAGACAAGGAACCTGCTCAACAAAAAAAGAAATTACAATTTCCAAAAAAAAAGGTAGCCAGTATCAAGGTAGTTAACAATGCCGAGAATACTGAGGACACAACTGAAAAACGGAGAGTGGGCTCAAACAATGCTAGACAGCGCAGCAGAAGTGAGCATAGCTCGCAAAGTCCTTATGAATCATCTGGAGATAGTGGACACGAATTAATATCTTCAAGTGGAAACTGCAGACACCAGAGTTAGCAAACCCCACAAGATATACGAGATAACATTACGTATAGAGGGAGATAAGACTAGGAAAATAAGGGGACTATTTTGGGATAACATCTCCAAGGGTTATGACATCCTTCTAGCTGAAAAAGACTGGCCACCAGAGTTTGTCAGGGAGTGCCCTCATGGCGAAGAAGTAATTATGCCTGCCTTCTCGAATCAAATCCCGATTCATAAAAAATACACACTTGCTAGAAAGTGGGCAGTGGCCTTAGCACCTGCTTTATATAAAAATCATGTAGGATGGGATGAGGATTCTCCTCCTCACAAAATCCAGTTAAAATCACAACCTACTGCACAAAGGCAGTACCCAATTAAGCAAGAAGCTAAAAAACAGGTAAATGAAATACTAGATCAGCTAGAATACCAGGGGGTGATTGAAACTTGCACCTCACAAATGAACAATCCTTTGTTTCCGGTCTCCAAACCAGACAATTCATATCGTCTAGTTTTGGATTACCGACACCTTAACACATGTTGCAAAACCTTTGCAGTGCAAAACTCACACAGTGCTGCACTAATGAATAACATAGTGCGCAAAAAATACAAAACAACCTTGGACATCTCCAATGGATTCTTTTGTCAAAACATAGCACCAGAGAGCAGATCTTTAACTGCATTCTCAGTAAATGGCACTCAAAAGCAATTCTGTCGGTTAGCCCAGGGGTACAAGAACAGCCCGGGGGTATTCTCAGCGAGAGTAACAGAATTACTACATCTATATGATGATGAAGCATTATCTTATGTCGATGACATTTACTTAACAGACGATGACTTGGATACTCACTTGAAAAGAGTGAACACCATAATACTTGGGTTCGCAGCAGAGGGTTACAAATTCAACTTTAAAAAGTCCAGAATTGCCCATCTGACAGTCCTGTTCTTAGGATATGAGTTATCAAGTGAAGGTAAAAGCCTGGCAGACAATTTCCTAGAGAAATGTGCCGTAATCCAAGCTCCTAAAACACTAAAAAACCTACAGTCAATTCTAGGCTTCCTAAATTTCGGAAGAACATACATTGCAAATTACGCAGAAAGGGTCAAACCCCTTTATGATCTAATTAAACCAGACTTTAAAAGATCCAATTGGACTCAAACACACACAGAAATTTTGAGATCCTTACAAACAGACATGCTAATTAAAACAAAATTAGAAACACGTGATAACACACGCAATCTTGTGATTCGAGTCATCCCAGGGAGATGCGGATTCACATACCTAACCTCTAATGAGGGAGAAAAGGTACCAATTGCATTCAAATCACACTTGTACACTAAGGCTGAAATGAAATTTAGCCCAACGGAAAAAAATCTTACAGCAACACAGACAGCTATAGCAAAAGAACGAGCCCTGGCACAAGGTAAACGAATAGTAATCGTAACACCAATACCAGCCTTAGAGGCGGTAACAAAGGCAAGCATTCCAAATGCTAAAGCACTCCATCCAAGATGGATACAATGGGCTAACTCTCTTGCTGCAACAGACGTGGTGTACGAATTTGATCTTTACTTAAAAACACAAGAATTTCTCCAATATGAATTTGAATGTCCTCCGCCAACCGAAATTCTGCCTCTAGATCACTACAGCTGTATAATATATACAGACGGATCAGCACAACCCGCAGTAGGGGGTAAACAAGCTTACAGTGCTGCGTGCGCGATTGTTAAAGGTCGTTGGCACGAAGGGAAATTTAAACCAACCCTCACTAAAACACAATCCCTAGGAGATTGTACAGCTCAGCGAGCTGAACTACTAGCATTCAAGATGGCGCTTGAACATACCGATCGAGAATTCCCCACACTCATAGTGTGTGATTCGTATTATTGCGTTCAGTCTTACAATGAATACTTGCAGATCTGGCTTCAGAACGGTTTCAAGGATGCGAAAGGTGGCACAATCAAGCATAAAATGCTATGGGAACAAGTAGTTCTTCTGCAAAAAGAACTACCAAAGACTCACGTGATACATACACTGAGTCATCAACGTGATGGCGTTCACGTTGCAGGGAATTCATTGGCTGATGAGGCCGCGAAGGCAGCTGTGCAAACGGCTTCCGTAGCTGCCGTCACCCGGTCAAAAACAAAAATAGACAGCGAAATATTACAAGCTGTCAGCGCTTCAGAAAAGGATTCGATAGAACCACTCCCTAAAGGCTTTCCAGTAAAATACTCATACATAACTGATGCAAACAATGTTCCTTTTGCTCGAATCCCTGGAGTGGGGGATAGGGCAATTCCAAACATGGAACATAGGTTAGGACTAATAATAGCGGCACACGAAGGGCTTGCTTCTATCCATGCTGGCGTCTCAGCCACAGTATCATTATTAAAACAGAGATACTGGTGGCCCCAAATAAGAAGACAAACGAGGAACTATGTTCTAGCATGTGAAATATGTCAAAAAATGAAAGTATCAACGGTGAGACGTCCAGTGCAGACGCCCCTTCTAATCTCGGATAAACCATTAGCCTGTGTTTATCTAGACCACTGCGGTCCCTTACAAAGTAAGGTAACTATAAATATATCTTGGTTGCAGTGGACTCATGCACGAGATTCATATGGATGTGGCCCCAGCGAACGGCTGACGCCAGAACTGTTATAAAAGATTTGCGAGTCTTTATCGGCACATACGCAATTGGCATGCTGCATTCGGACAATGGTCCTGCTTTTAGCTCGCGGGCTTATAAGGAGGCCATGGACAGCATGGGCGTGCAATTGCGGTACTCTTGTCCATTTCACCCTGAGGGGAACGGAATTGTTGAAAGAAAAAACCGTGACATAAAGCAATCTATAACGGCAAAGGTATTAGGTTCGGGAGCTGGGTGGGTCAAACATCTAATAAGTGTCCAACGTAGTCTAAATAACTTGCCAAGAAATTCTCTGAAGGGATTCAGTCCGTACGAATTATTATTTGGAACTAGAATGATTATCTCTGACCTCGACAGTCAGACTTCAGTGGTTAAAGAAAAAAGCTTTGATGTCAAAGACCGTTTGGCTATTTTGCAGGACTTAAACAAAACAAGAAAAGACCTGAGCAACATACAGTTGAAACAGCCAACAACCACTGAAGAATCACCACCTGTCCCAGCAAGACCTGTCTGGATTCCAAAAGTCGGGGATCTAGTCAGGGAGAAGATCGCGGTAAAGAAGGAATTTGGGCCTTCTTACAGAAAAGCAGTTCCTGTCTTGTCTGTCAACGGGACAAGATCAGTTGTACTACCGCCACTTGCTGGTAAAAAGGAGAACCGAGTTGTATCCATCGACCTGGTAAAACCACAACATGTGGCCGATAACAAACAGTAGGCCAAGTGGACTCCCAATAAGTAGCAGAACACCAAGGTTTGCTACCAGTACAGAGGTTCTAACGAAGAGGCTCATCACATTCGAAACGCCTACAGAAGAACAACAAGGACTATGCAACAATGCAATAGAACTCAGACCTCTGAAAACCCAAATAAAAACATTTAGCAGAGACACACCAATCTATAATGAAGTACCAAGTGAAAATGCAAGCAACAAAAATCCTGAACCAATTGGAACAATTGACAGAACTGCATCCGGCTACTTCATCAACTTCGACGATTCCTCTGAAAGCCTCAGTGAATCAAAGACACAGCCATCATCAAAATCCTTTAAAGACAAAGCTAAGGAACTTTTGAACCAACTGAAAGAAACATATCTGATTTCTCCATGGATTGAATTTTGGGTGGGTTTTGGTGCATTTATCCTCATACTTTGGCTCATCATGGTATTAACTTTGGGACGCTTCATTGAGGGAAAATATGCTAAAATGGACACAGCAAGTCAGAACATCAACTTGGTCCTCAAACCACACACATCTTCACACGTCGAGAAAAGAGAACTTTCTTCAGCCAACTTCACAGCAAATCCTATACCTGGTGGGGTAGCCTGGGACAACACTGACTATGAAATTTATGGTCCGGTCGAGATCCTGAAATATCCACACCAAATCAAGATCTCCTTGAGTGACTTTGCAAAACCAAACTCATTTGCTGATGATTGGGACTTCGAAAGCATTAATAACATGATGTCTGACTTAGTAATGTCTGCTAAATTTACAAAACATGATTATTTGCAAGGTTCTACAAATTATGATAGTATGTATTGCTATAACCACTATGGTAACCATTTTTTACATAAATCTGCACAACCTAGAAATGTTTTAAACTATAATCAATGGGAACATTGTGCAACACCTCCAAAAGGGAGCTCAAGAACCGTTTACGACAAATATTCATATTTTTCAGGTTTTAACACAAGTAATGCTGAAACATTCTATTTTAAATTGTCAAAACAAGACAGGGAAGAAAACCATGATAACCAACACAAAGTTGATATATTCAGATTCATTCTTCGAAGAAATGAATACTTTTGGATTTGATTATTGGGACAAAAATGTTGATTTGAAAAGTGTTTGGGGTACAAAAGAATGGCAAGTACAGGGTTTAGAAGCTTTGTTTAGAGCTTGCATGATCCCAGAACAAATGATATTTTTAAACGACACTGTTCAACAAACCACCTGTCTTGGCCTAGCCAAAATCAAAGATTTAAATAAACCGTCTATTCCAAAGCCAACAATGTTTAGCAATAGCTCTGATACGGATGAAGAGATAGACGTAAACCATATATTAAACCAAAACAGAACACATCCTGATTGGAAACAATGGTTAATCTGGCCCACAGATACAAATAACTGTCAAGACAGATTCCTGAATAAAACACAGGGGTTCAAAATGACCAGGCCAGACCCTAGATATCCCCAAAGGCATCACCCAGGGATAATAACAACCTACAGTGTGGGCAAATTATGCCTTCAGTAGCTACAAACTTCCACACTGCCTGAAATTAAGCAACACCTAACTTTACTTACTGATGGTGCTGACTTGCGTGATTTCATAATGGGACCACGCAATCAGCGTCAAAAGCGTTTCATAGCAGCCTCTATATATGCAGCATACAATGAGGCCTGGAAGGTTAATCAAATTGAAACAGCAGAAAGAATACGGGAAATTGACCGTATTAATTTGGAAAAATCACTTTCTGTAGTGGACAATGGGTTAATGACTCTGTCCTCCAGAATTTTTTCATTGGACAGCATTGTGTCTTCAGCAATCGATATATTATCGCAAGACTTACTGTTATTACAACATGGTCAGTCAGAATTGCGTTCTATTGTACAGCTTGGCTGGACGTTACAAAATCTGCGTTCAGGCTATGTGCCCTGGCGTTTAATCAACACAACGTCACTATTCCAAATCTTTAACCTTACTGATAGACAAATCGGTATGGCGCAAAAGGGTGCTGATTATACAATCTTGAGCATTGAAAAACTAGAAAGATTACCAATGACAATGTCAGAACGACCTGTCAGTGAATGGATAATCCACGGAATCATAAATATTCCAATCTCAACCTTCAGGTTTCAATACTGCCAAAAATATATACAGGCTGGCATGTACGAGAAATTGGGGAAGGGGTACCTTAAAACAACTTGGAACCTGCCCTATTCACATGCATGTGTCAGTAATAAAGGACAGAAAGTGTTTCTTAGTGGCAACAATTGTGCCATGTCACTAAGCGGCACGCTTCTGTGTAACGGAATTAGTTTGCATGGAGCCTGTGAAGGGAATTCATACAACCTTTCATGTCACCAGCAAGGCGCACCTGCAACAGAAATAGAACCATTCTTTCAAAGACTCTATAATGGGAGTTACATTCTTATTGTAGACCGCAAATGTTGTAGTCTTATGCCCGGGACTCCTTATCTAGTCACTACGACTGCGAAGGTCAAGTGCTGTGGACGTTCTTTGTTCCCCAGCTCCTTTCCAGACATGGAGGCAAGGGCATGGCCCAGTTTGAAAATTACTTCTATTCGAATAGATACTTTAAGCAGAATGAAAACAGTGCTTCTTCAGACACCTACAAGGCTCACGTCATCAAAAGAAACGTATGATCTACAAGTCGCAAGGACGACTGCAGAGATACATACATTATTATCGACTAATTCCCCCGTACATTTCGCGGAAATCCTGAGCGAAATCTTAAATATTTCTGATACCACTGGGGTCTCAAAGGTATTTAAGACAGTATTTTCGATGGCATTAACACCATTCAAAGCCATACTGGGTATTTTTCCAGATTTCGTCCATTCGATTTTTGGCGGACTTCCCCTGATCCTGGGACTAATTGCAGGAATCTTATTCTTAGTCCTTATTTTTCGTTATGGCAACCCATGTCACAGATCAAACTCTCGCGACAATGGAAGAAACAATCCTAGCCATTGGATACCGGGACCGGATATCAAAAATCCTGGGACTCTCCCGGCTTAGAGACCTGAACATGACTTGGTTTCTATCATTTCGACCAATGTGGCAAAGGTGTGTTTTACCTGTATTAAGGTGTCTGCTATGCGGAGAAGAATGCGTGTTAGACACCTGTCTGACGCTACAATCGGATGCGCCAGTGGATGCAGATACATTGTTGGTTCCTACCAAGGTTCACGCTTTGTGCTGCCCTCAAAGGCTGCCAATCCTGATGACGGCATTCGTGGAATCTTCACCACTACGATTGAAGAGTAGTGAAGTTCAAGATGAAAGCAGCATCGATCAGGTACGACCTTCTGTCAGCAATGCGAATCAGAATGTCAATGGAGACAATCATGCGCACGAATGCATGGTTACACCCATTTCCGACTTAGTGGAACTTTCCCATGAAGCTGTTGACAGTTTTTTCGAAAGCCTTAATGATATGATGTTCTCTCCAGAACAGAAATAGAGACTTTTGAGCAAGCTCGCACACGGCGTTCCCTGAATTCGGCCTTCAACTTTAAAAATAAAGTCACATGAACAATTTTTCCCACCAGTTCACGGACAACAATTTTTTAGCAGCCCCAAATTATTTTTTACAAAATTTTCGGGACACTTATCTTCTGCTTAAAGTAAGAAACTATTCCTAGAGAACTAAGATTTCTATTTTTAGATACTTTATAAACTTTAGTTGCCCGCTGGTATGTTCACAAATATTTTATTATGTGATGAAATGGTCTCGAACTTTCTTTCTGTATAGCCATATTAAGAGCCATTTCATGTGTATATCTCATATACCAATTAAGCAATAATGTTTACAAATGCTTGTTTACTTTAGCGTTTAATTCATAGCTTAAGTGCATACAATATATATGACTGCAATTTTTCAGTATATTTGAAAATTTCAAAATGCATTTATGTATTTTGGGGTGGTGAGGTATACACTATACTCTATAGTATGTTGTACTATGTTATACTATGCATAGATTAGTAAATATGACCATAGTTAGCGTGGAGTGGGTGTCATGTATTCCTATAGGTTCTGAATCGATCCCCCTATTCCTGACCCTATTCTGGTTAAACTAACTATCAAGTTAACTAACAGTCAGCCCATGAGGCAAGAAAAGCCCCCATGATGCAGATACCGTTATCTGACGCAGTCACACTACGGCACAGGAACGTGTTATCTGATTAGGTCATAACGCTTGAGATCTAATTAGACAAGCGACATTCCTCCAGCCCCTGATAAGGCATACGACGTTCTCATAACAAATCAAACCTATGACAACCTGGAAAATCCGTGCGGCCATTGTTTTGATTTCACAGAGAACTTTAGTAAAAGAATGTGCTAACGAGCAAGTCGTATGACATCTTTATTGACGTATCTATGTCCATCCTTACGTCAATCTCGGCACCTTTAAGGTATAAATATTGCCGATCTTGCCCTATGCAAACACACGCGTGGTGACGAGACGGAGCAGCCATACTTGCCGAAGCCCAGAAGCAGAGCAGACCCCGCTGGCAGCAGCCCCGCCTTCCTGACGCGCTGAGAGACGCGCTGCTATCTCCTACCGAGAGACCCAGCACCGGCGCTTTCGGACAGCCCTCGCAGGCAGCCTGGAATATCGAGAGCAGAGAAAGAGATACCATTCCTCATTCATCCTAACTTCCAGGTACAGAACTGAATAACCCCTCACAGAGAATTCTTTAGTTATTCACTTGGCAAAAACAAACTTAACTTAAACTGTGTGTGGCAATAGCTTGCTTAATCTTCCCGACGGCCCCCAGCGCCTAGAGACCCTAACGGGTGATTGTGCGCTATACAAATGTGGATTATTATTATTATTATTCCCGCCCACGCATTAGACTTAGGTCAGGTACACGGGGTAGGCGTATTTAGAAACACCAGTTGAGTACGCTTAGTCAAATGTATATGTGTATGTAAATATATTTTAATCATTTTAAACATCATATGGCTCAGAAACCATATCAATGTTTTTACAGTATTATTTTATACTATTGCTTTTAATGTATGCACTTTACTTAACTATAAGTATTGCAATAATATCGATCCATTTCTCTTGTACGAGAAAAGAGACTGATCAATAAATAACACCTTTTTATTGAACACGCCCGTCTCTTCCTTTTCTCTACAATCTGATGAGACTAAGAATGCACGTACTGACTGAGTAAAATAATTGCCTTGTGCTCACACGACTCTGGAGATATACTCATGATTAGGGGAGAGCAAAGTTGTCATGTTCTATGGTTGTCAGAAACTAAATCCCTTCTTGTCTAATCAGGGGAGTTAATTCTTTCCTGAACATTCGAGAAAGTTTCTAGCGAACTCTGAGCTACGCTGGCAAACCCAAAACTTAAGTCTAGTATCGACAGTAGTAGACCTAGTTAACGTCTGGCCTAGGCCTTTACTGCTGTAGGTATTATTCCAATGCGCAGAGCCTATTGGGAAGATAGGAACTACACTACAAGCTACAGTATGGAATGCCACAATAGGACATTTAGGAAATGTAATGACAATGAAGCATTACCCAACCATACTATATCTCATAGAGGGCAACCAAAAGCTGCAGTCTACTCGTTAATTTTGGGTATTTTAAAAAACATTTTTGGAGATTGAACTTGTGGGGCTCGCAGCAAAAAGGTCCTCCGTGTAGCTCCAGAGCAGGTCCCACTCCGAGACCAGTGGCAACAGCACAGGGATGGAGGAGCCCACGAAATCCAACAGCCAGGTGTCGGAACACTAGATTCACGCTGTGACATGCTCATTTATTCGTAATAACTCCATGCAGTGCCCGAATTACCGAGGGGTGAAGGCCCTCTCCCTCACTAATCCTGAGAAACAAAATAGTGCCTGTAGGAGTCTCCAAGGCCTAACACAGGTCATGGACTCTATGTGGTGTTGGGTGCTGGAGATATCCTGAGAGAGGCAGATCCCGCACTGAAGGGCTGATACAGAGTCTACAAGGCAGACTGGAGACAACGACATATGGCCTCTGTTTCGGGCTGGTATGGCAGCAGAGCACACTGGGAAACACACTAGGATGATGGAATGAGCCAAATGGTTGGATGACTGCAGCTGCTGAAGAACGAAGAGGGACATCACTGCTTGGAATCTTGCAAATAAAGACCTTAATCATTGATACATCACAACTATAGTCAGAAAGCCAACGTTAAATAAAGTGAAGGAAGCCAAGGTGAGAAAAAATTCTTTAAACAGAGGCACTTATCCCGGTAATGACATATCAGAATGCAGAGGACTGCTGACAATCCAAGAATGGCTTCTTTCAGCCAAGGGTAATCTTTACTCAGACTTTATGAAAGATCTGAGGGCTACGGCAGAAAGCATATACGGCACAAAGCCTAGATAAAGTATCAGCTAAGGAGGACATTTTGAAGAAGTTGAATTTATTTCAAGTTACAATAAACTGAGGGGAAAGTCGATGGTTTAAAAAAGAAGAAAATTAGCCTGGTGAAACTGTATTTGAAATGCATGGAATAAGAGTATATGCAGAGCTCTGCAACTGCGCCATGAACCCCATGGTCCTCTAAAATCAACAATAACTCCCAGAAAATTCAGTGTAGGCAATCAAGATATTGATATTGGGGGTTCCTTCTATCCTTGATCAAGAGGATTTGAAGTACTGATACAGTGTCCGATTGCAGAGAAAACAATGGGAGTAAGACTACAGAGGAATGTTACCCACAAGAGGCTGTGGGCGAAGGACACACAGTAAATGATTGAATATGCAACCCCAGCAGAAAGAAAGGTAATTCTGGGTGTCACTGGTAAGGAAGTGATTAGATTGAGATTAGAAGGAATTCTGATTTTCTCCGACTTCAAAAATGCTATACAAGAAGGAGCTTCAACAAGTGAAAAAAGAACAGTTGCCTATGAAAAGCACTCTGAATTGCTTCCCCGCACAACTGCGAATCACAAGTGCATATGATGCATAAATATTTACAAAGCTAGATGTACCCAGAGAAAGGGTAACGCAGCTGAAGCTGATCCTTTGTGAGTTTGTTATTGTGCTGCAAAGATTACCCACCCAACGTACGATAGGGGCTAGCTTAGACACTGGTGCTTTTGGTTATATGGAGTGGATATGTTGATCTTTTGACCGCTCGCTTTCCCTTCCCATCATCTGTCTCTGACTGGAGGGGACTGAGGGTTCCAAGTAAATAATCGTAAAATTTAGATACTGCATTTATTTTTATAGAACTCGGTTTCTTTTTGCTGATCAATGATTTTCTTTATGGTGTAAGCTAAATAAAAATATTTCTAAAATGAATCAAAACATTAATATACACATACATTTGATATCACTTCCACAACTGCTATTAGTAACAAAAATACATATTATAATAAAAAAATACATAACGTATCAATAAGAACATTGTGCCTCGTTTAAAACAATTGGGAAGCTAATAAATTAGAAACCCAGTGCAGTTAGAACTTCTACTCTTCTTTACCATAGTTGCTTGGCGTGCATACTGCAATTTCATCATGTTGCAACACAGAAAGATGAGACATGCTGATTAATTTATAGATCTTGTATTACGCCAAGCCTAATAAGCTTGCAGAGTAAAACACAGGTTACAGAATATTTGCAATTCAAAAATTCTTTTCCAAGTTCTTTTCACAGACAACGGTACGTTTTTTTTTAAAGTCCATTGGATAAAATTATGGACAACAAAGATGCTGACTTTTAGTGGCAAAATGTCCTTCAAGCATGTCCCTATCCCAGACTGGAAAACTGGGGAAATCCCCCAAAGAAAAGTAGACAAAACACCACCACATGCTCACGTTACACTAACTTTAGCAACCACCCTCCCAAAGCCATCCCACAATTGCCATTGACTCCTGAAAATCGGGTGTGCATCACATTTATTTATTTAATGAGTTCTATGTTGCGCTGGCTAGACCGGTAGGTAACAGAGCGCTTTACATTAGGTTACACAATGTTACTGAAATTGATAATTACACAACATCAAGAATAAGCAACACATTGAGAGAGGAAAGGAAGGGGAGACAAATAGAGCGGGATGGAGGGGGAAGTGTGAAGGGGAGGATGAGGGAAAAGACGACAGGAGAGACTAAAGGAAGTCTGCCTAATGACCGACTGGGCAGGTGACGTCCGAGAAGGGAATCCACAGCCCGTCTCCCCTTTAGCTAAACAAGGTACCTCCATCGGGCATCAGTCAAATAGCTAGGTCTCAACTGACGAGGGAAAGCTCACAGAAGAAAGTCCAGTTGATAATCAGGGTGGGAACTATGAGAAAGGACGGGTGAGGGCAAAGGTCAAAAGCTGGAAAGAGGAGAAGAGTAGAGCTGAAGGGGTAGGGTGAAGGGGGAGCATGGAGATAAGGACAGGAGAGACGCAGGAGAGTTTGCCCTAAAACCGGCTGGGTAGGTGATGGCCAAGGAGGGAATCCATAGTCCATCTCCCCTTTAGCTTGAAAGGGGACGCTCACCTCTGCCTTCAGCTACAAGTGAACAATAGATTAGCCACAACAATAATGACAGGTCTTGAGGCGCTGTGGTTAAATGGTAGGTGGATGGCAGGGTATCCGCGGGATATTTTAATTGCTGATGATCCCGGCCGTGGGAGCATCTTGACCAGCTACAGATCGGCGGTCATCTTGGTAATGACTGACTAAGTGCTGAAGGTCCTTAGAGTTCAATGGACCAACTCTGACTCTGGCGTGCAAGTCTTAGGGCGATGATCCTGGACAAGGGCTTGGCAATCCCTGTTGTTATGAGGCCACCAGTTGATGTTTGATCAGTGGCAATCATCCGCTCTGTACTGCCATGCGATGATCGGATTCGGTAAGCGCAGTCATTCTTACCCCCTTACACATTACCCCCTTTAACTCGCTCTCAGGTCGACAGAGCCCATAACCACACCCTCACCCAGACATGGGGCATTCACAACCACATTCATAACCACAACACACCTGTGAAAGACCCAAACTCCAAATTATTTCTCATCCACTCTAGGTCCTGGAATGCACATTCAAGAATTGTATACAAGATGAACAAGTTACTTACCTTCGGTAACACTTTTTCTGGTAGATACAATATCTGCCTGTGGATTCCTCACCTTGTGAATATCCCCTTGCGTCAGCAACATTCGGAAATTCTTTTCGTAGCTTCGCGCCGACGTGGACATGGACGTCATAGAGGCACGGCATCGCTCGCGACTCCGCTGACGTCACCGACGCCTATAACAGGCCCACGCGGGCGTGATGACATCAGTTCCGCCCTTTTATCCGTGCCTTCGAGGCACACGGACGGACCAATGACAGTAGACATATACACAGTATACGCAGTACAAATATCAAGGTAACACACACAGTGTGAAGCAAATGCAATAAAACATTTGAAATAAACAACTCCTTGACAATACAATAAATACATAATAGAAACTCTGGCAAAGAAGAGTGGACAACGGGGAGGCGGGTGGGTCAGTGAGGAATCCACAGGCAGATATTGTATCTACCAGAAAAAGCGTTACCGAAGGTAAGTAACTTGTTCTTCTGATAGATACATCTGCCGTGTGGATTCCTCACCTTGCGAATAGAGTCCCACAGCAGTCCCCACTCCCGGAGGAGGGTGTCCACTCTTCTAGACCAGGAAATCCTGAAGGATAGAGCGTGCAAAGTGACCTTCCCTCCTCACTTCGG
The DNA here is from genome assembly GCF_964261635.1 of Lissotriton helveticus. NCBI lineage: Eukaryota > Metazoa > Chordata > Amphibia > Caudata > Salamandridae > Lissotriton > Lissotriton helveticus. Next base: position 370,637,180 of record NC_136060.1, read on the forward strand.
AATCTAAGCAGTAATGCTTCGCGAATGTGTGGAGGGAAGACCAAGTTGCCGCTCTACAAATATCCTCTACAGGCACACCTCTAGCCAATGCTGAGGTCGAAGACTTCGCTCTAGTAGAATGAGCCCTTATACCCTCTGGTGGTTCCTTACCGGCCAAAGAGTAGCAGATCTTAATACAGAGGACGATCCATCTTGACAAAGTCCTCTTATGGACCGCTCTTCCTCTCTTGCAGCCAGCAAAACCAATGAAGAGCTGGTCGTCCACATGACAGTCTTTAGTTCAGTCCAGGTAAAAAGACACCGCCCTCTTGGGGTCAAGACGGTGTAATCTCTCCTCCTCCTTGGAAGGGTGAGGGGGAGGATAAAAGGTAGGAAGGGTAATGGATTGACCAAGGTGGAAAGGAGTCACCACCTTTGGCAGAAAAGCAGCCCTGGTCCTAAGAACCATTCGATCAGCATGAATGGTCAAGAAAGGGGGCTTGTGACTAAGAGCTTGAAGCTCACTTACCCTCCTTGCCGAGGTTATTGCAACGAGGAAAACCGTTTTGAAAGTCAGAAGCCTCATAGGACATTTATGAAGAGGCTCAAAAGGAGCACCCATCAAAAACGTCAATACAAGATTTAAGTCCCACTGAGGCACAATAAAAGGAGTTGGAGGGAACTTATTTATGAGGCCCTTCAAAAGCCTTAAGACAACAGGAGATTTAAAAAGAGAGGGCTAGTCAGGCAAACAGATAAAGGCCGACAGCGCTGAAAGATAACCCTTCACCGTGGCAACAGCAAGCCCCTGCTGTGCCAGAGAAAGGGCAAGCTGGAGAACATCAGATAAATGGGCCTTCAAAGGGTCTATAGACTTCTCCCTGCACCAAGTAACAAATTTTGACCACCTATAAGAATAGATGGACTTAGTGGAGTCACGCCTGGCTGACAAGATGACATCCACTACATCAGGAGGGAGAGAAAAAGAACTCAGGTTGCCCCGTTCAATCTCCAGGCATGAAGGTGTAAGGTCTGGAGGTGGGGGTGAAGAACCTGCCCCTCCATCTGAGAGAGGAGATCTGCCCTGTGAGGGAGACGGAGCGGCGGGTGAGAGGAGAGGTGGAGAAGGTCTGAGTACCACACCCTTCTTGGCCAATCCGGGGCGATCAATATGACTTGGGCCCGGTCTTGGCGAATTTTCCTCAGAACCTGAGGAATCAAAGGTATGGGAGGAAACGCGTAAAGGAGTTGTGAGCCCCAACTCAACTGAAACGCGTCCCCCAAGGCTCCTTGCATCGGATACTGGAGACTGCAGAATGACAGGCAGTGAGCATTCTCGTGAGTGGCAAACAGGTCCACCCGAGGAGTCCCCCACATCTGAAAGATGTCGTGAACTACCTCTGGATGGAGCCTCCACTCGTGATCGGCAGAGAACTGCCGACTGAGACTGTCTGCACGAACGTTCTGAACTCCGGCCAGATGATTTGCCATCAGACAAATCTGATGGTCCTGAACCCAGGACCAGAGACGCAGAGCCTCTCTGCAGAGACACTGCGACCCTACTCCTCACTGTTTGTTGATGTACCACATCGCGGTCGTGTTGTCCATCAGGACTTGGGCCGAACGACCGCGAAGGGAAGGGAGGAAGGCCTTGAGTGCCAGACGTATCGCCCGCAACTCTAGAAGGTTGATATGAAGCAACCTTTCCTCTGGAGACCAAAGACCCTTGATCTCCAGATCCCCCAGATGAGCACCCCACCCTAGAGTGGATGCATCCGCTATTACTGTGGCCACTAATGGAGGTAGTTGGAAGGGCTTCCCTTGAGACAGATTGCCCTCCACGCTCCACCAAGACAGATCCGCTGCAGTTTCTCTGGAGATCCTCACTGACTCCCTGAGATCCCCGTTATGCTGATACCACTGCCTGCGGAGGCACCACTGGAGTGCCCTCATGTGCCAGCGTGTATGGTTGACCAACAGAATACAAGAAGCCATCAGACCGAGCAGGCGAAGAACCTTCAGGACTGGAACGACCGCTCCATTGTAGAACAAAGGAATCATTCCCTGTATGTTATGTTATGTTATGTTATGTTATGTTATCCGGATTTATAGAGCGCACAGATGCCCCAGCAAAGGGGTATGTCGCGAATCCTTTGAGGAGGGAATGCACGACACACAGTAGTGTCCAGTACCGCACCTATGAACAGGATGCGCTGGGAGGGCACCAGGTGAGACTTGGGTACATTTATCGAAATACCCAACCTGTGCAACAACTGAGTGGTCTCTTGCAGATGATGGAGAACCTTCTCCGGCGACTCCGCCTTGATCAGCCAGTCGTCTAGATACGGAAACACATGTATCCCCGTTCTCCTGAGATGAGCTGCCACCACTGCCATAACCTTGGTGAAAACTCGAGGCGCAGTAGTAAGTCCAAACGGAAGGACCACAAACTGGTAGTGTTGAGACCCAACCGTAAAACTGAGATACTTTCTGTGCGACTTCAAGTTGGGAATATGAAAATATGCATCCTGCAAGTCGATCGACACCATCCAGTCTTCTTCCAGCAGCGCCTGAAGAACCTGTGCAAGAGTGAGCATCTTGAACTTTTCCTGTTTGAGGTAAAGGTTCAAAATCCTGAGGTCCAGGATTGGCCGAAGCCTGCCATCTTTCTTGGGGATCAGGAAATACCGGGATAGCACCCCTGACCCCTTTCCTGCTCTGGAACCACCTCTATCGCACCTTTTCAGAACAGCGCCAGGACTTCTTCCTGCAGGAGAAGCAGGTGGTCCTCCGAACAATAACCCTGGCAAGGAGGGTAATTGGGAGGGAACTCCTGGAAAGGAAGAGCATACCCATTCTCTACAAGATTGAGAACCCAAAGATCCGATGTTATTAATTCCCAATCTTGTAGAAAATGTGTAAGCCGACCCCCTACTGGGACCACATGATCCGGAATGGCGGATCTAGGGCTGCTTTGCTGCGTTGGCAGGGGGTTGGGAAGGGGAGGAGGAAGAGGAGGAGGAAGCTTGACGACCTCTGGGGCGGGATCTTTGCCTGCCTCTGTACGATTTGTACAGCGTATTTTGCTGTTGTTGTGGCTGTTGCGGAGATGGTCTGTAAGAACGAAAGGAAGATCTGACAAACCCTCTGAAGCGTCTTCCAGTAGTACCCCTGGACTGAAGACCCAAAGATTTCGCAGTGGCTCTACGGTCTTTAAAACGTTCCAAGGCAGTATCAGCCTTCTTGCCAAACAATCCTGAGCCATCAAAAGGCAAGTCCATCAAAACAGACTGAACATCTGCAGAGAACTCCGATGTTTTAAGCCAGGCAGCCCTCCTAGTGGCTACAGAAGAACCCATAACCCTTGCCACCGAATCAGCCATGTCCAGACCACTCTGAATCACTTGTCTTGCAGCTGCCTGAGTGTCCGATATCACCTCCTGAAAATCTTCTCTCTTCCTCAGGGATTTTCGGAACCAACTGCTTGATAGAATCCATCAAGGCATGAATATACCTCCCCATCAGACATGTTGCGTTAGTCGATTTAAGCGCCATGCTGGCTGATGAGAAGACTTTCTTGGCAGTTTGATCCTGCTTTCTGGATTCTTTATCCCCAGGAACCTTCGGAAAGGCCCCAGCAGACCGTTTCGAGCAGGCAGCCTGCACAACTAAACTCTCAGGCAGGGGGTGTGTTGACAAAAATTCAGGGTCACCTGGAGCAACTCTGTATCTCCTCGCCACTGTCCTAGAAACTGCAGGAGCAGACAAAGGCTTCTTCCAGACCTCATAGATGGGCTCAGCTAAAGCATCATTGAAGGGTAACATAGGTTCAATAATAGAGGAGGGTGAATGAAGAACCTCAGTTAAAATATTTGGCTTATAATCAGCAGTGGGCAGAGTAATGTTCAATAAACTCGCTGCTTTTTTAATAACAATGTGATAAGGAACCACATCCTTCGACGGTACATTCGACACTGAAGTCAAATCCCATTCAGGAGACAGTTCAAGCCCACTGGCTTCACCCAAGTCCTCAAAAGGATCCTCAGGCTCCTGTAACTCTCCTTCCTCAGTATCCGTAAACTGATATCTTTCTTTCTCCAGAAGTCTGAGCTTCTCTCCGTGACCTTTCCTTCACGATAGAAGTCGAAGGATTCGCAATCGACTCAGACGGGGTCGGGGCCGGCGTCGAGCCCGAAGTCGGATGAGGTCGTTTCACCCGAGGTCGAGTAGAATCCTGCTTCGGAGTCGAAGGCACCGGCGTCGATGGAATCGGCGTCTACGGAGTCGGGGTCGTGCGCCTCGGCGTCGACGACACAGGAGGTGCTGGAAAATGCCAATGCGGTGGTATAGCCGGCATAAAAGGCGCAGGGGCATAAGCCTGGGGAACACCCAAGTTAAAAGCCATAGGACCCGTGGGACCAACAGGTGCACCAGACGGGAATATCGCCCTAGAATAAACTCCAAACATGGCATTCAGGAACTGAGATGGATCCTGACCTGGAGCCGGGAAATCCGGATATGGACCTTCGGGTTGTTCTCGAGGAGGCGGAGTCGATACGACGTCGACCTCTTCATCGAGTCCAGGAACCGGGGTCGACGAACCCGCAGGCACCGGAACCTCGATCTCATCAGCCCCCCGCTCCTCACCTTCATCCTCCTGACCAGAAGGATTGGATGGAACTGGAGAATGGACCTGCTTCGGAGACTCGGGCGAATTCGGATGTGAAGCCTCACCAACAGAGTTATGACCTTCCGACTCCGAAACCTCCACTTCCTTACATAGAAGCTTGACCTGGGACTTCGGCCTCGAACTAGAGTCCTTTTCTGAGTGATGACGTGACTCATGGCTCCTCTTCTTGTGCTTCTTCCTCGAAGATTTTGAAGCATGAGCCGAAGACGACTCCGAGCGCGATCTCGATCGAGACCTCGACCTCGAACGTCGAGATCGAGACTTCGAAGACTTCTTAACTTTCTTATTTTTTAGTTTCGCTACGAGGAGTTTTGTCTCCCTTTCCCGTAAGGCCTTCGGGGTCATCTTCTTGCAGCAAGGGCAATCCTCGACGTCATGGTCAGAACTCAGGCACCAAACACAGCATTCATGTGTGTCGGTAATAGACATTGTCTTGCCACATTCACCGCAAGCCTTAAAACCAGTCTTCTTCGACGACATTTCGAAGAGAATATAGATAGACACAGTAATAGTAATAGTAACAAAGTAACTGTGAAGCTACAGTACGATCCCAAAAAACCGTTAGCGTCGACGACGCGGAAAAAAGGGAACTGATGTCATCACGCCGGCGTGGGCCTGTTATAGGCGTCGGTGACGTCAGCGGAGTCGCGGGCGATGCCGTGCCTCTATGACGTCCATGTCCACGTCGGCGCGAAGCTACGAAAAGAATTTCCGAATGTTGCTGACGCAAGGGGATATTCACAAGGTGAGGAATCCACACGGCAGATGTATCTATCAGAAAAACTATATCAAAATGCAAGCATTCAGCAAGCCTTGTTAAATGTAGTTTAAAGAGCGTGTATATGAATCATATTGTTTTTGGTTGTTTTTACAAAGCTTTGCAATATTTTTAAGCAGGTAATCACACCTAGCACAATTTAATAATAAAAAGGAACCAATTTATCTTCAATAAAAAATAATTCCAAAGCTCCATCTTCCATTAAAATAATTTTAAAAAATGTCAACAAGTTTCATTACATAGACTAAAAGTTGTAAAACATTAAAGTGCTCTTCATTAATATAGTTGATATGGTTTGGATATAGTGCTGGTGCAAGTCTTACAGTCAATGTTCTTCTTGGGGGGCATAGCACAGAGACAACAGGGTGAAACTTGAACCTTAGTTTCCTGAAAACTAAGTTTTACTCTCTTGTCGCAAGAAATGGTGGTTACTTCTCTTTGTTATATCAGAGCTAAATAACAGTAAAGTGTAACTGATTTCTGTCAATAACTTTCTCTAAAAAATACGACTATCCTAAAATAGCATCCAGTTTGGGTTTAGCAAGGACTACTTTTTTATACCCCCTGCCGGCTGAACAGGTTAGCTGCCGAGATGACAAACCCGGTACACAAAATATTCAGGAACGTGTTGTCAGGGTTTAGACAGGCTATTAGAGCCTGACGGCATGAACGAACACCCAGTTTGTTCCAGTCTCCTCTTAGGCTAATCCTACGGTTTTTAAGCAGTGCTGGGCAGATACATACTATGTGCCTGAGTGCTTCTTCAGTGTGTCTGCAGACCCTGCATATTGTACTCTCACTAGGGCGGCACATCCTGGGCAGATGTTTGAGGAAAGGCCACTCCCCCAGCCTAAGTTCCATGAATCTTATTTTCTAGTGGACAGCATAAGTGCTGGTGATGTGAGATGAAGCAGTGCCTGGCTGGTACTTGGCAATGATTGATCAGGCGTGCCAGCGTTTGGCTAATTGCACCCGATCTGAGTGAAATGACAGAAGATGGCTACTCTTCCTTATACAAGTTTTAAAATTCTGTTGGCTTAAATTACTGTCCCATAAGACTTTTGCTTCCAGAGCCTGCAGACGGTCTTCACGATGTTGACGATGTAGTCTTCCTGGGGGGCTTCGACTGATTTTGAGCCAGAGCAAAGCCTACAGGGTGCCAGGACATGCCTTGTGTATCTTGTTACAGATGTTTCGATACGCCCCAGCCCCAGCCACCCATTGGTCAGTGAGGCCGAATTAAAGTCTGACCTGAGTGGGGGATGAAGATTTTGGCACTCGAAATACTTGCTCATAGATTTTTACAATCAGGTTATTAAATAAATTTGAGTCTTTTCCAAGCATGATTTCCCACCCATAGCATAAGGAAAGGAGGATTTTGGCCCTCATAACTTGTCAGTGTGGACTAGCTTGGGCCTGGAAGATGTTTCGATAGTTTTGAAAAAGACACCTGTATTGTCAGGGCTTTGGCCCCAATCTTTTGTCTCTGTTTCACAAAAGAGCATCTGGTATCAATGTGGACCCCCAAATATTTGTAGGACCGGTCAGTTGCAATGCTTGTTCCACCAAGACCAGCCTCGTACTTGATATTTTGTTCGCCCATAGGTTACTATTTTGGTTTTGGTTAAATTCACCTCCAAGTTGCCAGCAGTTGTATAGAAGCTTAGTTGAACGAGAAAACGTTGAAGGCCTACCCTTGTGTGACTAAACAGCACTAAGTAATCTACGTATAACCGGTTACCGGGGGGTGAATTTTGATGGTTCCATTGACTGCGATAAGTCTGTGATAAATAAGTTAAACAGCAAGGGGGCCAGCACGTAGCCCTCATGCATGCTCTTCAGCTCTAAATTCAAAATAAAGCAACTTTAAAAGTAAAACGAGGTAAATATCATTTACATAAAAATACATAATATTCAGGCAAATTTCACCTATACGGTGGTCGCAATATTTAAACTGCAAATCATTGTTTTAAAAAGTTAGTTTATCAGATGTAGCTAGAGTAATGGAAACGAGTGAGATGCATTATTTGCACAAGTCATAAAAAGCAAGACGATGGAGGTCATCAGTAGTGTATTTTATTGTGCACTGCATACTGTTCATTCACTGAAAATATTTCAGGTGGAACGTGTGTCAAACAGCCTCTATATATGGTAGGCTGAGTTTACAGAATAAGAACATATACGCTTTTTCTGTGTTAGAGGAACAAACTTCGTTACCATTAGATTAAAAACAGAAAGAAGTAGGATGGACTTTACAAACCGAAAACATTTGCACACTCTACATGATTTTACTGTTCCTGTCTGTTCAGACCACCGGACACGCGGCAAATGGGCCAGGGCTGGTTTGTAGTTGGCATGATCAAAAACAAACAGGCACCACCACCGCTCTCTTCACGGGCCAAACGACCTACAAATCTTAGCAGTTGTAATAACAAAACGACAGCTCGTGGCATCCCGGTGGTAGGCATGCTGTGGCAGCTAATGAAACTGCGAGGGGGTTAGAATGACGCCCCTTTCTCTGAGAGGAATAGGTGTGGAGAGCGGAGGCTTCCGCCAAACAGATGGCTAGGAGAGACTCAAAGCTGTGCTGGAGGCGACTTGCAACCAAAGAAGCCGCACTGTAAGTGGTGATGCATGGGTGGATGACACAAGCCGCGGCCGAGAGGCAAGCTGCGTCTTGAGCCTCCTCCTGCTCGAGGCAGAACAGACAGTTTCACGGAAGACAAGCATAGGCATACCTAGCAAAACAGACAGTGCCAGAGGAGGAGGGGCGACCTCTAAAATAGGAGCTATGGCTCGGCAGGCAGCTTAACACAACATACACTTTCGTGCATACAAAATCTGAAATGTGCCACAAAAACAGAGGCAAAATGCTAAACCACTTCTGGTAAAAGTGACCGCAGAATCCACATCGCGCCTTACAGAAGCCAAGAATAATAAGCAGCTTGAAGTAATTACATCGGCTCAAAGCTCTCGGAAACAATGCCCCGTTTGGGCTAACAAAAGACCCAAACGCTTACCTTCTCATCATACCAAACAGCAGTCGCTTTTGTTAAGACTGTCCTCCCTGATCTCAGCATGTCCGCTCCCAGCAGAACAGCGGCTCAGTGTGACAGGGCTTCCTGAGGCAGGGCCGTACCATGCCTGTACATGTCAATAAAGTTTAAAGGCATTTGGTGAGGAGTTCATCTCACTCCCTAGAGTTTCCAATGGCAACAGGGCAGTGCGGAGACGTGATTCATCAAAGGCCTTGAAGCTCTCGAAGTGAGAACCCCAGGAGCAGAGAAGACGCGGTCTCACGTCCTGCTGTGACGTGTTTGATGAGCAGCCAGAGAGGGCTCCTATTGGTTGGTCCAAAAGTTCGGCGATGCGGCCTGCCCCACAGCACAGATCTGTGTCCGTGCCAAGGTGCCCCTGCTGATCAACGCCAGCAGGCACTTTTATAAAAAATTATACCAATAAAAATCCAGCGGAGAGTGGTTCTGCGCATCCCGTTAGACTGGCACATAAATGCCTTATAAATCCAATGCTCTATAAACATAGCGCTGTTGCACTGGCCCCAACGTCCCGCAACGAAAGCCAGCACAGCCCCTTTTGGCTCACCAAGATATGCATAAAAGACATATTTTATGCTTCTTATTACTCGAAATGTTACAGAGCATTAAACTTAACTCTCCCTCCACATCTGGTTTGGGGATTCAACAACAAGAACAGAAGCTCAAATGTGTGTTACTACTTCAACTAAGAGCAACAAACTAGAACAAAACTAATGTTTACCACTTAATAAACAGAAAAACTGTTGCTATGGGAGCAGTGCAGGTGGGTTCGGGGAGAAGTGGCAAAAGGACAGCCATCCTCTTTTCTACCAACCAGTTCCTCACAGAGATATTTTTTTTGTCTTTGGCGGCTGCTCACATGTTTCAGAAAAGGGTGCAGGGACCTTGCTGTTACGGGACGGTAGTCTGTTGTGATGTACCACACGTAGCAGTGGAGTATGTCTGTAGTTTCTTTATTAGGGCCTAGTTACAGGCTAGCATCCATGTAAAGCAGCCTCACCAGGAGCAGCCTACCTGCTGCTCAGCCCATCTTCAACTGTCACACCTCACCACACAGGCACCAAAACATTCCAATCATCTCCATCACACCAACATTCCACTCAGAAGACTCACACTGGCTGAGCAGCTACGAACCAGGTAACATAGAAAGAAACATTAATAGATAGGCAGGATATAACACAGTGTCTCTTTCTCCAGTGGCGTGAGAAAGAGGGGATTGAGAGGTGAAGCAGACTAATTGGCCTATATCGCCTCTACATTCATTGGTGTTCGTATCATAGCCGAGTGGTAAAACCTTGCATGAACAGTCACCATTTACAAATGGAGACACAGCAAGTTTCTTTGAGAGGTAGGGCAAAGAATTCAATGTGGTAACAACCTTCTGAGTTAATGCCTTTTCCCCAAAGCGTCTGAGATATTACATGCATAGGGGAGAAAAGTGAAATGAATGTGTCTTGCAGGTGGTGTAAATATCCGGGCCAGGGTCCCAGGAAGGACAAGACATAGATAAAGGTGGCTTCTCCTTTCAAGCAGAAGCCATCTGCAGCCCCATTCTTAAAATTGATTACCCTATGCGGGGTCCAGTTTCATTGGCCTCTCAAACTTCGGCCTCAGAGGTAGACCCATCAAGAGGTTGACAAATATTTGTTTAACCGCATGCGTGCGGCCGCGATTTTCGCGCTGTGCGGCTTTTTTTTTAAAAACGCGTTACATGACGAGCTGAGCTCGTCATGAGCATGCGAGCAGCGCAACTCATGACGAGCTCAGCTCGTCATGAGCATCGAAGGGGTTAAGAGTCTAAGCTCACAAAGATCTGTACTGTCTGAAATTATATGAAAATACAGATGAGTGAAGGGGGGTAAGGTAAATAGGGAAATCCCAGCAACTCTGGTCTCAAAGTGTAAGTCTACCTTGGATGCTATGGAAGCCACACATTTAACCTTATCAGCCAAGTTTTAACTGAGATGAAAAAGGAGGGGGAGGGGGAGAGGTCCATACAAGGGGCATAGCCAAAGAGGGGCAACTATGAATCTACTCAAAGAGGCACTTAAAATGTCAACTAAAATCCTGCGCGTCCCACAGCATACCACCTAACTACTTTTGATGTGCCTTTCCGTGAGCTTCCTATGCCTGAACCCAGCCATATCAAACAATAACAGACATGCACCTAAAACAAGAGACATGTTGGCTTTGTCAAAGCTTGTTAGTAGTATCAGATTAATAAGTAACAATAATAACATAACTGTGAATGAGGAGAATTGGAAAGGTTTACATTCTGAAAATACGAGCCTGTGAATTAAACATTACTGGGTATTGTGGAAGGAGTAGAGACCTTTAGGTCGCATTCACGCGTATTCTCTCCTTCACATCAATTTTCACTTCAGTCTTCCATCTTTCTGAAATCCTCCTTCTGCATATTCACACTTCAGCCTTTTCCTTTTTTTGCACCCTCTTTTTACTCTCCATCTTCTGCACAAACATCCTTGCATCTCCTTCACTATACCATCACTCCACATGCAAACAATGAATCATCGCTTATGAGCCTCAACTTCAGAGCTAGTAATCATGCCCCATTATAAACACATAATATGAACACTCAGACACGTACAGGCGACCCTGCTCAATGTACGCACTATGCTTAATAGGCTCCATGAAAAAAAAAACTACAGAAAACCAACATCCTGCGAAAAGCAAATAGGCTTAGGAAAGTAAATTACGTAAAAAATGTGTATTGTAAATAGGAGCTACCTCCCAATACGGATTTTTTAAGTCATATTGAAATATCGATGAGCAAAAATCTGTGTTTTTCATCGCAAAGGCCCTATTCAGATTTTAATTACTGCCCGGTACAGATTAGGAGGAACTGGACCACTGAAAGCCCTACTACAGGTATTCAATATCCACCGGTCAGCTCAATGATATCAGTTTGAGTAAACCTAAGACTGATTACCTTTCTGGATGCACAATTCGATTAACATAATAAGAAATAAGATAAATCTGGTAAACTCTCTCCAATAATGTAGCAGAAACCTTTCAGGAGGACATTTCAACAGTGGGTTTTCAGGCTCACGGCAAAGGCCACAGGAAATGGACTGAATAATCTTTGAAGGCATGACAGGACAAACTCCTAGATATTCTAGGTCCACTTAAACAAAATCACAAATTGAAAGTAAAGATGGAGGTTTAGGGTCAGTTTGTGACTCTTTCTATTCCAAAGTGTTGAATAGAGAGCAGTTTTCACTCAGCGACATGAATATTGCCTGGTCCTGAAAATGCTCTGTGTGTTAGAACTGCACACCTAACCTTGGCCCAAGTTCAAACAAAATCTATTTGATGTAAATCACTGGATGAGTGAGCAGTCTCACTGGGGGCATGCCCCAACCCCATCCTATTAATGCGCTGTCAAGGCCAGGGAACACCCTGGTCTGTGAGACGCTCAACTAAGTCCCTCAGGTTTCCAAGTCTAAACCTGTATTTGCTAAACAATCATCGATAATTCATAGGACATTTCTCCATATTATAAACATAACCTACTCCTTCAATGTTACTCCAAAAAGAATATTTTTATATGCAGTTTTTTCATCTGCAAGGAACAAATGAGTAAGCTTTACACATGAAAGATTAATGCTTCATCATGTTATATACATATCAAGAAAATGAATAAGTTCACAAAAAAAGCCCAATGCATTTCGGGTCTGCTTCCAACCCTTCTTCAGGGGAAAATTATTTTAAACAAACATATAACATGTAACGTTATTTCCGCTTGGCGTGTTCAGCGATAGTATTTTGGTTCGTCTTCCTGGCACTGTAAAAGAATATGTGATACAGTCTCATTCATATTCTGGTTATCATAATACATTGAATCATTACTGGTAGGGTTTGCACATGCGGGGTTCTGTGTGTACCGGTGCCTTTTATGCAGTAAGCACCTAAACGAAAGTAAATGTGGAACCCGCTCTAATGGTGCTAAAAAATAATACCATCCGTTTTACAAAGTGCGTATGATGCACCGTAAATGTGAAAGCCAACTCAACAATCCGAGTCACTATGAATCAAAACAAACTGAAACAGACAGAGTCAATGTCTCTCTATGAACATTTCTACCAAGGATTAACAAAACGCTGGGTTACAGTGTTTCACTTCGAACAGGCTTACCGATAATTAATTCACCTGCCGTTACTTCCTGGTACTCCAAAGCTCCAAGCTAGCTTGATTTCGAGCTCAGAGTCTGCCGTTCTGACTATTCAAATGTCTGCACTGATTCTGAAAAACGAGAGGTTCACCCATCAGAAAAAATACAAATGCGTGACAGAGTCCAAGCCATAGTAAGATAAACGGCTTGATGTAAAACAAACCGCTATCGTCTTACCTCCAAATCACCAAACAAGCCTTCAAACCGCCAGCATCTGCCGCGATAAGGATTGACACGCCTCACTGGGTCACAAGGTTATTATAAACCCGCCCACTCTTTCGATGTGTCAAGAAAAACTTTATTGCTCTAACCTGAAGGGATCAAAGCTAATGAAAAACCTCCAATTTTGGCAGCCCTACTACTCGTGGTGTACTCATCATGAAGATGCCTAATCATTGTATAATCAAATGTGAAAAAGTGGAATAAACCGTAGGATTGGCAAAACAAATATAAGCCCGAACCAGGCAATGAACTGAAACTAAACTCCAGAAATGTCCTAAAGTCAGGACCCGTAGTGGGAATAAACCCACCCGTGTTTGTAACATAATGAACCTTAATTCAGCTTTGCTGAAAGCTGATGGGAACACTGAAATACCTGAAACCTCGTTATTTGCAATATACACATCATGAAAATACCTCATCAATGTGCAATCAGGTGTAGTGATGTGGAATGCGCCTAGATAGGCATGACAGATATATACCTAAAAATGCCCATATAAACTCAAAGTGTACCCAATTGAACACAAGTCCCTTATAATGGATGCGAATATCCGTGGTGTAGAAAAAGGTCAATGTGTGACGTGCCCTACGTGCAGAACTCCCTCACGTGCAAAATCTATACAAAAAGTGTAAAGATGTACAAAAAGTCTGATAACCAGAGTCACATTATGAATACAATTACACAATGAGTCATGTTATTATAAAAAGCATAGCATTTCATACTGGTCATTTAAACCTCCTGGATTCATAGTTCCTAAGCTTTTAATCCATGTTGTCTCCCTTCGTGACAGCATCACATGATGATCTCTTCCTGCTACTTCATCTACCTTTTCCAATACTGTAAATCTGATCTGGGGAATGGTGTGAGATGCCTTAACCCAATGTGAAGCCAGACTAGATGTCAGATGCTTGTTGCGGATTGAGCTTTTATGCTCTATGATGCGAGTTTAACTTTTCTAGCGGTTCTGCCCACATAAACCAATCCGCATGGACAGCGGATAGCATATATTACTCCCGCTGTGTTCCAATCAGATGTGTGCTTTAAAGGAATCATTTGACCTGTTAGAGGATGTGCGAAACTGTTGCCCATAATGATATTTCCACATTGGCCGCAGTTCCAACATTTACGCATGCTTTTAAATACTGTGTTCTCAATTTTTACTTGTTTTTTGAGGATTTCCCTTCATGTTTTTTGCTCGATTATGCGCAAATAATGGAGGACCTTCAAATAGACCAGCAAAATCAGGTTCCTGGGAAATAATTTCCCATCTTTTCTGAATACTGTTTTTAATCTGTCCTGCTTGTGTGGATTGTTTAAGGACAAACGCCATGCGTTTGCTTGCTGTTTTTTCAACTTTTTTAAGTAACTCGATTCTTGTCTTTACAGCTACTTTTTCTTTGGCACTCTCCAACATAGTCTCAGGATATCCTCGAGCTCTATATCGATCAATTTGTTGTTCCATTAATTCAGTACTTTTAACCGAATCAGATGTGATCCTCTTGATGCGTATTAATTGAGACAGTAATAAATGATCCTTTAAAGATCTGGGATGTGCACTGGAATAGTGCAAGGCATTATTAACATCAGTAGGCTTGCGGTAGACTGTGGTGGAGAATCCTCCAGTGGTTTTGTATATCTCAATGTCTAGGAACTGAATTTTTTGAGAATCGATCTTATGCGTGAACTGAATACGAGGATTTTTTTCATTGATTTCATGTATGCACCCTGTCAGTGTATGCATATCACCATTCCAAAGTAAGAGTATATCATCAATGAACCTTAAAAGTAGAATAGCATGTTGTTGCTATTTAGGATGATGTAGTATATGTGTCTCCTCAAAGTACGCCATAATATGATATGTATATAACATGGTGAAGCATTAATCTTTCATATGTGTAAAGCTTACTCATTTGTTCTTTACATATGGCAGATGAAAAAACTGCATATAAAAATATTATTTGTATGTTATGTTTATAGTATGGAGAAATGTCCTATGAATTATTGAGGATTGTTTTGCATATACAGGTTTAGACTTGGAAACCTGAGGGACTTAGTTGAGTGTCTCACAGACCAGGGTTTTCCCTGGCCTCGACAGCGCTTGTCCAGAAAATGCCAGAAAGCATTATTGAAGAGAACCAACACAAAATAATGGATAAGGATGACAAAGAAGAGGGCTTCTCATTGGAGATACATGTATTAAGGACATATCTGCTTGTATACATAATTTGATAGTCTTGCAGAAGGCTAAAAAAATAAATATGAAACCCTTGTTTATCCCTGCGAATTTCCCAAAAGCCACGAGAGGCCAAGCTGGCTCTTCTAGCCCAAGCTTTTTTACTCCAGAATCTTGGGTGCCAGACTCTTCCTTGTTCTGCGTCCGGGAGGAAAATTAATATCTGTTATGTGATACATACTGTTAATACTGATCTATAATTTAATAGTTGGGGACTTTAGCCAGAAGAGTAATCAGAAGACTACTTGGGGTGTCCACTCACAGCTTAGATCCAGTGACCCAATGCTCACCCCCAAATATGTCTGAAGTAAATAAATTAATCTTTAAGGCTCCTTTGACAGTAAAAGGTCACAGCTTTCATCATGAATGTAATATGTCCCTAGCTTTGATGCGCCAGTCTTCAAACCGATTTCATCAAGTGTACCCATGCACTTGAAGAACTTTGTTGTAATTAGAATAAACTGCTAAAAAAAGTGAAAAACTTAGGGTTCACAGTGCAAATAGACGTTTAGTGACTGTGGTTTAATAAATTCACAGGGAATGCCTCAATGCTATCCAAGTCCGCATCCCAATCAGGCATTTATTTATTCTGCAAAAAGTGTCTGTCATTAGAATAGCTGCTATCAACCAAATCCAACAAACAAAGCAATATTAGAGTATCCTTAGGGAGTTAAATCATATTCTTTAACAAGCATTTGCAATGCAATAGGTCTCGCATTATTAAAGTTAGCGCTATTGGCATTGTAAATGGCAATGCCTTTTATTTATGTTTTTGTTTTTAAACATTTACAATGCTAATAGCTTAGCCCCTTTGCTGCGGGGGTAATTCCCCCGCTGTGCTGGGGAAGAGGGGGGCGTGCACAGCGCTCCCATGCTCATGACGAGCTGAGCTTGTCATGAGCTACAGTGCTCCTGTGCTCATGACGAGTTCAGCTCGTCACAGGTGCATTGGTTCCTGTGGAATGCCCAGCACAGCAGGGGAATTCTCCCCGCACCTGAGCGTTCCATGGCCCATGACGAGCTGAGCTCGTCATGAGCACCGGAGCACCGTGCCTCATGACGAGCTCAGCTCGTCATGAGCATGGAAAATGTTAAACTCTCGCAAAAATGAGACCTATTGCATTGCAAATGCTTGTTTAAAGGACGCCCCAGACACTACTTCCCCAACCTACCAACCTTCAGCTATAGGACAAAACTGCAAGCTTATCTTAACAAGTCCATACCTGAATACATCGTGCTTCGAAGAGCAGCACATGCGCTGCTCAGGAACGACCTTAAAAGTCTCTGTTTTAATAGCATTATACAATATGGTCGGGTATACAGGGAAGAGCCGATTCTGCAGCTAGGATGGCTAGAATGTTCAGGCAGTGTTGGATAGTTGTCAGGGGCTATTCATTCGTTGCCTTTTAGAGGATAAAGAACATTCTTTTCTGCTCCTAAAAAATGTAATAGGTGTCAGTTATAAAGGGCTTTTATGTTAAGCGCTACACATGGAACATTGTTTAATGTAATGGATACCTAGTGTTAAGTGGTCCTTTTTTTCAGTGACTTTGTGTGCATGCGTGTGTATGTATGTGTGCGTGCGTGTTTATGTGTTTGCGTTTGTTTGTGTGTGTTTGTATGTATGTATGTGTGCGTGTGTGTTTGTGTGTGGGTGTGTTTGTTTGTGTGTGGGTGTGTATTTATTTATGTATTTGTGTGTGTGTGTGTGTGTTTTTCTCAGAAGATTATAGGTTCACATCTCTGCTGGGCAGCCTCTGCCTTTCATCCTTTGGTGTCATTGTCCCTCTGACACGTCATTGGTTTTACACGAGGAGGGACTTGCTCTTGGCGTTTCCTTAAACCCTGCTATGATGCATGAATGAGACTAGGCAGCAACGGAGAGGATTCTTTAACGTTCTGTCAAGTGCAATGGGTGATCTAGAGGAGCTGGTCAGTGGACATTTCAGCATGCACAAAATGTTAACTAATATGCACTCTTACACCTGACCTTCTCTCGAAAACTGCGACATATGTGTTTTAGTGTAAGGTTTATGGACGCCAGGGTAGAACATGAAAAACGGGGGCCCTGCAAGTCATTTTAGGACAGTACATCACGCTGCATGGATATGATCCGCTGGTGCAGTGCATACATCACGTTACACAGCTATACACCACTGCTTGAGGCACTGCATCCATCTGCAGCTATGCCATACTGCTTCGTTACACTGTATCACACTGCATAGCTATAGGACACCTCTGAACTACACTGCACCATAATGTACAGATGTACAACGGCGTTTCAGCGACACTGCATCAGAGTGCACAGATAAACAATACTGCTTCGTTGCACTGCATCACACCATTGTTTCGGTTACCCTGCACCACACGGCGGGGATCATTAACCCGAACCCACGGCACGGCATCACACACTGCACAGTTATGACATTCTGCATCACACTGCACTTCAGTTACACTGCAACAGTTGGACGCCAAGACCACAGTGTTGGGGGCCAGGCCAGCCTACACCCCCACACCTCTCGGGGACCACCGTGACTATATCTGATTCTAACAACTCTCTGTGAACTGTTCACGCCATGAGCAAGATTACTTCACTTTTAACATCTAATACGGTTTAAAGCTTGGCGCTATGTTTGGCGCTATATAAAACGTGCAAGTATAGAAGAGTGAGCATAGAGAGTGCAATGAAGTTGCAAACACCGCATGAAGCGCCCTGCGTGACCCCCTCGTCCCTTCACTCACCTGCAGACACCCGCCAGTGATGGGACCGCGCTCGTGTTTTGGGTTGGGGGTGGAGGCGGTCGCAGCGCTCCTGACACTCTCCGTCTTTGGAAGAATGCAGGGAAGCGGCGAAGGGGTGAGATCACTGCCGTGTGTCACGGAGACTCGCGGGCTGTGAGGGGCTGTGCTTTTGGAGGCTGCAAAAGTTGGGGGGAGTAAAACCGTGGCCGGCCCTCCCTCTGTAGAGGGGAGGGGCGGTGCCTTCATGGGGTGGAGAGAGACTGGACAGTTCAGAGACAGGTTACCCAAACAGGGCCTGGTTTGAAGCACAATTCCTATGAGAGGCGAGTGAGGAATGTATATATATTTAAATATATTCACAATGTAGAGGAGGGAGTGGCTTTCTGCCAGCATTTAACCCCTACTTTGGTGCGTGCGCCCAGACTTGGCAGAAATCGAACTCGCAGCAGTGAAGCCATTTGACCAGGATCACACGGCGCGGCCACACAGATGCCTGGATTTCAGTGTAGGTTTATTTTGCCACTGGGCATTTTTTGCCTCCACATGAAAGGCTCTGCGACCCCTCGATGGCATACACGCAGCGTGAGGCTGCAGTTTCCCCGAAAAGCACCCATAGGGGCCTGTGGTCACAAAATGCCAGTGGGTGGTTAGGCGAGAGAGGGTGGACGGGTGTATTAGACAACATTTTCTAGAGGAAAGGCGGTGAGCAGATTGAATAACCTGCCTTTATAAGCGCGGGAGGCCCAGGCGGTAAACGGGCCCAAACAGGCCTGGGACGGAAATAATGGATGACTGGTGTAATGAAGGAGGCAGGGCAAAGCCGGGTACCGCGTGCGGGCCATGAGTCACGTGAGCAGGGGTGAGGTGAATGGATACACGGGATCTGTCAGTCAAATGTTGAGTCTCTCCTACACCACATACCCCATAAGGATGACCCCCCAGATACGATTCATGACGTGCACCGCCCTCACCACACACATGAAGTAGCAGAGCTCAGACGTCTAAATAGGTCACAGCGGGTGGTGGATTTAAGCCTGCGTGTGAAAAGGACACATGTTATAGTTCCGCTCACTTCAAGCGAAAACTTCCCAGTATTAATCGCTTTCCGCTGTTAGACGAGGCGCTGGGCTGCGCGTGTGTGTGTGCGGGGGAGTGTGGGAGCAGGGCGCAGTGCGGGAGACGCTGAAACATGTTGCAGGCAGAGGCGCTGTCATGGGAAGTGCTCATCGATAAACTCGGCTACGTGAACATTCCCACCATAGAGGCCTGGCCAGATGCTGGGCACAGCACCGCTGCTAGTGATTATAGCCGACAAGAAAGCCCAGCGGGTTAATGTGCCTGGCGCAGAGACGCCCGGTGCGTGTGTCGTGTTTTATCGAATGTCAGCAAGACAGCTCCGTGGATTAATGTGCCTGCCATGGAGATGTGTGCGTACGCATCCGGGTCCAGTTCCACTAAAACAGCTCAGAGGGTTGGCGTGCCTGTTTAGCGATCCGTGTGCAACAGGCACGTCAGCTCAGTGGGTTAACGTGCCAACAAGGCTGCGTGGTCCCGATTACACCTCATGCCTTTTGATCCTACGCCGGGGCAGGTGAGGCTGGGGGGCATCGGTACCTGAAGGTGGGTGGCGAGGCCAGCTGCATCCCCAGGAAGGGCGAGGATCCGGAGCGCGGAGAGGAGCCATTCCCTGGATCCGCCATAGCGGCCGAGACGGGGGGAGGGGGCGGGGCCAGTGGGGCGGACATTACATTTATGAAAGTGAAGATACAAATAATCGGTGGGCAAATTACCAAAAAGAAATGCTCTCAGATCGCATTTTCCTTTGAGATCAATCGTATCATTTATTGTGCGTTTGCCACACAGAAGAAGTGCTCACCCAAACAAGCTCAGTATCCGGGCTGGGAGGAGTGGGAGGGCGGGGGCTGCCTGCGCAACATTTCAAAGTTTCGTTTTGAGGTCGGAGCGCGAGCCCGGCCCCGGAGCGACAGCGAAGTGCCGTACCTGAAGTCCCGGGACCCAGGAGGGGGCCCGGGTGAAGACCAGCGGGGAGACTGCGGGACCCCCAAGCCTAAGGGGAGAGCCCCGCATCTTGCAGGCATGGCAGAGCAGCTCGAGTGCTCTGCGAGGCTCCCGAGAAGCCCGGTTAGGTAAGAGAAAGGAGGGGAGAGGGGGTTGCCTGTCGGGGGGGGGGGGGGGTGTGTGTGTGTGTGTGTGTGTGTGTGTGTGTGTGTGTGTGTGTGTGTGTGTGTGTGTGTGTGTAAGTGTGTGTGTAAGTGTGTGTGTAAGTGTGTGTGTAAGTGTGTGTGTAAGTGTGTGTGTAAGTGGGTGTGTAAGTGTGTGTGTAAGTGTGTGTGTGCGCGTGTGTGTGTGTAAGTGTGTGTGTGCGCGTGTGTGTGCGCGTGTGTGTGCGCGTGTGTGTGTGTATGCATGTGTCTGTGTGCATGCATGCGCGTTAGGCTGACTTGCTGGGAGTATGGGAGGGAAGTGCACGGCGCGGGACGGAGCGTGCGCGCACCCAAATCCGGCTTTCAAGCTCGTAACACCCTCTTGTCCTTCCTTCCCCCGAGACAGGCAACTATAAGTCTCCAGCCTGGACGCATCCTTCGGATGCTAATTCCAGGCGAGACCTAAAAAGTGATGTTCTTTCTGGCCAAACTCCAACAAGTCTCACATGCCCCAGAGTTCAACTTCATAAAAGGATGATGCAAATGTGTGCATCTTATAACATTCCAAAACGAGACTCATACCCCTCCCTCCAAATTGTGAGCTAACCTTTAACATCCGATGTACTAGTCATAACATAAATAAGAAAGACTTTATGTTGCTGGCCCTTCCAATCAAACATTTCCAGACTACAAATTCGTAGGTGATCAAAATCTGGCTTTCATCTACCCAGAGACTCAATCGTTATTTACCAACAGAACTTCTGTCAGGATGTTAATGGTCAGACATTTTATTTGAGTCTCCTTAGTTTCTAGGCACTTGAATACATTATAGTGATTGTAAGTTTTATAGAGAAGTTAATAGCATTGGCACCTCTATCTGCCATTTATTTTATGGGTGTCGTGTCTTGCTTCCACCAATATCAATTCCATGTTAATAATAAACAAATTATGCAAAGTAGATGTATAAATCACTTGATATAAAATAATATATCCAATTTGCTCCCAAGCTCACTTTGGTGAAAGTGCCCTCATCCACTGCAACTAGGATACTCAATGAGCCAGGGTTCATACTTTGAGCCACGATGCATATCCAAATGAGATTTCTTTCCACCTTATCAAATGCTCTTTTACGGTTGATAATTAGCAAATACATTTCACTTTGCATTAAGCATATACATGTAGAGAGGAGTGTGGCCTAGCAAGAAGGAAGATCACAAGTAGAAACCCGGAGCTCCGACGGCCCCAAGATGAATCCTCAGGATGCTACCAAGCACTACAGCGTGCGGAATCAATAGTTCTTTGGTCTCGGCCTGGATATAGGGTGTGTCCCTGAGCAGGAGACCTCCTAAAGGAGCGGACAGCTGCGGTGCCTCCTTTGGTAAGAGGTGATGGCCATCTTGGTGCCCAGTACTCTGGCGCAGCCTGCTAGGCAATGCCTTAAACAAGACGGAGAGGCACAGCAGCAGAGGAGTAACATCCCAGCCCCGATACTCCTGCTATAAATGTTGGGAATCTAACGCCGACCCCACAAGGGAGCACGGAGCATGACCGCACTTGACAGACTGTACAACTACTGCGGGTGCCCCATGTGGTGGGCCCGGTGGTACAGCCTTTGATAGCGACCAAGACAAGACAACACCTTGGGACATCGGGGAAAACACGTGTAACAGTGAGTGGGGGCTCCAAAGAAACGGTATGAACCCAGGGTGCATTGATGTCCCACCACGTGAGGTGGATGCAGCGTCCAGGTCTCCCTCTGCCATTGCCAAGACTGGTTGTGACTGCAGCTTGCATCCACTGGTGAAAGCTGAGTGAGACCACACGGGGCGGTCAATAGGGCTGTAGCCTTTGAAAGTGGAACACTGCACTCCTGTGACTGTAGCAGGGTATGAGGCAACGAGAACTGGGCCATAGTGAGAGGGGGGCCTCTTACAGATGGAGCAGTCATAGGAGGCAGTGGTGGCCCCCACCTCTCACTGTCATATGGTGCTAAAGGACTTGGTCTTAAAATCTATGGAGCAATGAGACACTCAATTGTATGTCAACCAAAGGCTATTCCCTCAATTTTCACAATGATATTACCCTGCTGGTCTACCTAGGATACTGCATCATAATCATTTGTACTTTCTGGATTCTCTTTCTAGTAGAGACGTACAATCAGGGAACTCTTCCAAGAATCCGGGAATAGGGCCTCTTTTCAGAATATTATTCAAACACATGAAATAGAAACCCCACATCTGAGGTTCGTTTCGACAGAAGACAGTCGGAATTAATTCCAGTGAAGGAGGCTTAACCAAAATTGTCTTGCTGATAGCAAACCTTCTGCCCATAGCAAATTCTCTTATTTATGGGATTAATAGGGAGCATGGAATCTTGAGTGTACGGTGTGCAAAGGGAAACAAAATAACCATACCATGTCTGGCCCAAATTATGCATTTGGATAAAGCGAAGCATACCATTATATTTAGCAGTAATCCTCCAGAACAAATTGCTGTTCCTTAAATCAATAGCATCCTTGGGTTTCTTAATCATTTATGTATATTCTCCTCTTAAAGCACATATCATTTCCAGACTGGATTAAGCAAACTCACTGTATGCCGGTATCCCAGCCTATCAAGTGCAATGCCTACAACTGATACAGAACCATGCAGCCAGGCTTATATTCCAACTTTCTTCTCGCCACCATGTCAAACCCCTGCTGCAACAACTACATTGGCTCCCTGTGAGCTAACGTTGTGCATTTAAATTAGGCTGTATTGTCCATAAAGCTCTGACGGACACCGGCCCGGTATTCATATCCAGTAAGATCAAGAAATACAGTCCCTCCCGCACCCTTCGATCATCCTGCCAAAGTCTCTTGAGCACCCCAAGATATAAACGAAAGAAAACATGGCGGGCTGTGTTTCTCAACGCTGGCTCCCCAATTTTGGAACTCTCTCCCTATTTCCTTACGACTAACCGACAACTATCTTCAATTTAGCAAGTAGCTTAAAACTTGGTTATTCACGTCCGCCTATCTCATCTAACCCACTTTTGCTGTAGCGCCCTGCCCTCCAGCGCCAAAAAACCTACTCGGTGTATGTCGCGCTATAGAAATAATTTTTAACATAACATATTACACTGCATGGTGTGTCATCTAAATAATTGAACAGGGATAACTTGGTAGCAGGAGAACTACAGCTAAACCAATGTTTGGTGTAACAGAAAGACTGCCCTCTTATAACCTGACCCAGTCCGTATAAGAATAACTGGAAAGCTTGGAAGTTAATTTTCAAGTTGGTATACAGCTTGCCAGACCCAAATACCTTATGTGTAAAGTAATACATCTGCAGAAAGAAACTATCAATACAAACTAACAGGAGAACAATATTAACACTATCAAGGGTAAACAACTGAGCAGCTTTCCTCGCATTCGAATGGATCACCTGCATATATGAACACGGCTTAGTAGCATCAGTAGTAATTATTGGTTGTTGGACAACGACTAAAGGATAATGGACACTCTCTAACCAAAGATATGCCTGAACATCGATCACATAAGGCCAGAAACACACAATGAGATACGTGCACTCAATATGGAAAAACAGATCTTGTTTGGCAAGATGAAAATGAAACACCCCCATGAAACGGTCATAAGATCCCAATAAGCCCATATATAATATTTTTAGGAACTGCCAACTCATTGCTGTGGCCTTCATTACTGACAAACTCTGAAAACATCATAGTTCATTCTCATGTCCACGTGTTGAACTAATTAGTATTCTCTGTGCATTAATAGTGACCAATGATAGGCGAGTGCTGACCCCCAATCCAAAGACTATTAATGATTCCAGTAGGTATCGTTTAAACAGCCTGACTTGTGCTTAAAATATGCCAGAGTGAAGATCAGCTGTAAGCAAAATATATGAGGTTCCTGGGGTTTTTTAAACACATTTTATTGTTTTTACTGTGTAACACAATTCACAGCAATAACCTGCATTTGTCATAATACACGTTATTCCGGTGATACAGATATGGTTGCAGGTATGGATAAATGGAGAAAAGGACGCAGCTGGAGTCTTGTACAAAACAGCAATCATAGGTATAAGATGAGATTGGCAAACGAGAGGGGAAAACAATTCCAAAACTCCCTAACCCAAATCCCCCCTCCCACCCCGAAAACATTGACTAAAAATGAAGCGACAGGGCACGCTTGAGGGGCCCAATGTGGCCCGATATTTCAGGTTCATGTTACAGGAAGACTAAGTTCTTGCTCAACTCGTGTGATTTTTTTGGGGTATTTTTTGCGGAGTTTTATATAGCACGAACTTGACCCGGTATCAAGTATCAGAGCGCTTTACATAGCAACAGTTGCGTTACATGAGAACACATTCATTTTTATTAGGCATGGGGAGATTAAGTGATTTGCCCAGAATCACAGGATGTTCAGCGTCATTGCTGGGACTCGAACCCGGTTCCCCAGATTAGAGGTCGACCGCCCTAGCCATTAGGCCAACTACTCTCCCCCCACCGCCATTTTCCTTTCAGTGTGCCTAATAAAAATAAAAAAATCTTTAAAAAAATAAAATGACCTTATTTCCAGAAAATACACCCAGAAAAGGTTTCAGCCAAAACATCTCGAGAGTGTTAAAAGTGTTAGACTCTGTACTGTCTATAGAATGTCTAATATAAACATTACTATTGCCCCCTTATAAGAGGGAAAGCCCAGAAGAAGCAGACAATAAGTAATATGATCAGTACTGAAAATAATAGCAAGTTTGTTAAACCGAAACCACAAGGGAAAGGATCATTAGAATGGGAAAGGAGAAAAAGCCAGGTCGGGGAAAAAAAGGACTGACTGGTCAAGAAAGGGTGGGTGGAGAATGGAAAAAATTAAGGAAGGAGCTGAGGGTAATAGGGGTTATGCAAGTATAGTAAATCTGGGGAAAAAGGAGAAGCATGAGAATATTTGAAAGATCCTATCTAGAGTAGTGAAGACTGATAATCTGCGAACTACTCAAGTGCAACAGGTCTCCAAATTGTGTGTTTCTGTAGAAGTTATAAGAAAGGGAAAGAAATTGTGAAACTGAAACCTGTTAAATAGAAGTAGTCTTTTAGGGGTCTTCGGGAGTTGTAAAGCTCTGAATGCTATTTCATCAGATGACATTGGTCGAGTGGTCGAATAGGCTTCGTAAAAAAAAAGAGGGGAACAAAAAAAAGATTGTGTGCACATCAAGAGAGGCAAAGAAGTTGCTAGTGAAGGAAAAAACAGAACTGTATAAGAAAGGAATTAGAGTAGTTTCAATTAATGAGGTGAGGCGGCAAATCACAACATTCCTCCAATGCCACACAGCCTTATTTTTTGTCCAAATTAGAGAAGTGTGGCTGGAAGGTCAAAGAATAAAAAGAAGACAGATTAGGGAAAATGTTAAAGATAGATTACAAATTAGACTCTTTAATGACTTCAGGGACCAAAGAGATTCAGAGAGCTAACTCGAAGCAGGGAAACATCTGGGTGAAGAATTAGAGGAGGCGTGCTTAAGTGATTTAGATCAGGAGAAGGTCTCCCCCAGCACAACCTAACAATAAGAGCTTGAATGTGTATGGTTTGAGATGTTTAAGAACTACAGGCAGTTTAGAAAGGACTCTAGAAGATAATTCGGTGATTTGTTTGCAAGAAATGTGGTTGTGCAGGGAGATGAAATTTGACTGGGTTTTTAAACAAGCTCTGTAGAAACAAGAAGTGTACAATGGCATTCCTCACGTGGATTGCTAACACTAGCTTCTGTAAGGATAGCAAAGGATGAGAAATGTCTTCCTACAAAATGCCAATGGCTACATATTTAGAAGATTGATCTTTATCAAAATACGGCTAATGCAGAATATTTGATAAGAGCAAATGTAAAATTCATAAGGAAGATAATAAGTATAATACAATCCAACTAAACTATGTTCTCGACTATGTGTATGTATGTATGTCTAGATACTCAAAGGGTCTGTTCTTTATAGTAGGGGGTTAATGCTATAATCATTCTGAATACTCGGAATGAACCTTTAACAGTCTATGGTATGCCAGAGGCAATTTTTCCCCTGGTAGATATTCAAAGATGGACAAAAATTGGGATAACAATGCAGAAATTGAGTTTAATCTGTTTAAACGGACGTTTCAAAAATGACATTCCAGCAACTCAAACGTTTTGTTCTGGATTTCAAAAATATCCCATTGACTATAGGTTTGTGACAATCTGACATTACCAGGAACTTTCTGATGTTAGGGTGCTAAAGGGAGAAGCAGTGATCACCTCCAAATTTTAAGCATTATGTCAATTGATGTTTTGTGGGGAAAGAGAAGGTATGACAATCCCAAGAAGATTAAAAAGCAGAATGGTTGAAAACGAACTTGGTATGTAAGCAAAGATACAACTAGAACCTATGGGGAGGGACAAAAGCGAAAATTGTCTGGAGTAATTTAGTGGTATGAACAGTAAATGGACGTGATGATCAACTGTAGAAAGGTAGAGTTAGAGTCTATGACGGTAAGAAAGGGGGAAGTAATGACCGGGAGGGCAGGGCCTATCCAGAAGAGTTGGGTTTTATCAGGAGTGCCAGAAATTAAAGAGCCAGTTCAGGAATTTACAAATACAACGGGATGAGGCCAGGATATGGCCAAGAAAGAGGAGGTCAGTTGACTACGGCAAACCTATAAACGACAATTAAGAAAAAAAAGGCTTTTTTCAAGTTCAATTGGCAGGAAAGGCTTGAAGTGATCTCTAGTAAAGACCCTAGGAAAGTTTGGAAACTAGTACACTTTGGGATGGGCGATAAACAACCTGTGACAGATTGTTCGATTTCAGAGGAAGCCTGAATGACATTTTTGGAAGAAATGTATGGATAAGGCTATTTAGTTACACATAGGGGGCCCATGAGTTAAATAAGGACTTTCTACAAAGCCTCGCGGTCCAAAATATAAAAATGCTCATGCAGTATAGAGAAGCGGGCCAGATAATCTCCCAGCAGTTTCGGCTTAAGTGAATATTGAGTAGTGGAGTGAAATCCTCTGCACTTTATTTAGAGCAATAACAGTCACAGGATTAAAGCCAGAGAATTAGAATGGGGCTATAGTCAAACCCATACATGAATATGGCCCTGTTTCAGACCCGAAGAATAACAGACTTAAAAGTCTTATAGATGTGGGTAAAAAAGCTTTTGGGAAGTTTATTTTGAGGAGGTTGAAAGACTGGGCAAATGACAAAAGCCCTGATCCCATAGAGTAAGGTGGCTTTAAAGAAGGCCCCTCAACGTTGGACCATTGCTTTATCTTGAAGGCAATAGCTAGAAAGGCATTTGACCTGAAAGGGAATTTGTTTTGCTGTTCTGTTGATTTCCGAGCTTCCGTCGACCTGGTACATCTGGAGAAACTATGGGATAATTTAGAGAAGATAGATATCCAGAGGGGGTTGAATCGTATTTTAAAAGAAGTTCCACTTTAGAAACTGGGCCCAAGTTCAACTAGATAGTGTAGGAACATAAACAGAGAAAACTGAGACAAGAAATGGTTTGAGATAAGGCTGCATGTTGGCCCCTTCTCTATTTGCACTTTACTTAAGGGTCCTCCCTTAAATAGTACAAGGAACTCCCTTTTGTCTAAGATGGATGGTGTCAGGAGCCATGTCTGCTTTATGTGGATGATCTGGTGATAATGGTCATGACACAAATAGGGCTGCAGCGCAAATTAGATGCCTTTGGAAGGTACATTTTAGATGAGCTTACTGTCAATATGAAAAAGCTAACATTTTGGTATTGGTGATAGGAAGAAAGATTTGAAAGGGTTTTAGCAGAGATAAGAATTCAAGAGATAGCTATCTATTGTTACCTGGACGTGCACGTTACATCGAATTTAAGATGGAACATGCATTGGGAAACAATTAAATGTAATTCCCTACCAGCGATTAAGGGCTATGTAAATTCAGGAAGGCATTTGGAGGATCAAAGTTGGACCCGGTTTTAACCGCATATAAACAATGGTGCATTCTCAATGGTGTTACGGAACGAAAATTATGTACATGAGTGGAATAACTAGTTGTGATGGAACTGAAGGTCAGTGTGTAAAAAGGATACTGAATCTTCACAGTTCAGCTATAGTTCAGGAGGTAAGGCTATTTGACTGGTCTTGTTAATCAGGAAGGGCAAAATTGAGATTTTGGGATAGTCTACAAAGCTAGTGTAGCGAAAATGTCATTGTTGTGTAGATAGGAGGCACTGAGGAGCGAGCCGAGATGGGTGATGAATTTACAACTCTTTTAGCCTTGATACAGTAAATTTTACTCACCGGTCGGTCCGCTCTAGTTGTGACCGTCCAGTTGATCTTTCTAAAAAAAGAACTGCGTCTTAAAATGGAAACCAGCACTAGAGAGGGAGACTACACATATAAAAGCAAGACGAAGAAAACACCTTTATGCTGGTAATACCATAATGAGTCACGGGATTTTTCGTTTTCGAATCAGGATCAACCCCATGTATTCTTGTAGTGAGGCAGTCAAGGAACTCCAAGAATATATAAGGTATGTGTAACTGTGGGCTGCTAATGAAATGTTTGAACTCACATCTTTTATTGGATGGTTTGTTTTTTAGGATCGAACGTTGTAGATTTTTAAAACAGTCTTCGATAATAACTTTAAAGCTTCCTGTCTCTTAAAAATACCATAATTCACTAAATGCAGCTTTTCCATGTGGATTGTGCAATAAGGTTTTTCTTAATGTTATTAAGGAAAGATTAGTAAGAGTTAGGGCTGTGTAGCATCTAGGTAATAAAATTAAAATTGTTATTTTCACTAAAGTAAGGATTTTAAAGATTGTATGTAGATGATGGTGGAAGTAGGAGATTTCATCTTAGAAGCTAGTTAATGTATTATATTGAATTATTGTAAGCATTTGGTTTCATGGACTACGGTCTAAAACATTTATGAACTCAAAACCAGAGTAGTTTGAATACAGCACATTTCCTAGAAAAAGTAAATCAAAAAACACTTATTTTTAAGAGAAAGCTAATCAGGACCCTGGAGTTTTTGGTATATTCCTGCAGTGTTCCAGGGTAAAACGTAATTTGGTGGAGAGGAGGCAAACTCCTTTGCAGGTTAAGAAGAAGCAAGCACCTGCAGGTTTAAACGAAACCCACCAACTAATCTCAGGCCAGTGCTTAATTTGAGCCAAAGGTTTCCAGTGCTCAGCACTGGCACTTAACTGTCAACACCGGTGATTGTGACAGTCTGCCACAAGGTGTCTGGGTAATTTAGAGATGGCCACAACAACAGTTAATTATTCAAATCCAAAGATAACTTTATTCGATTCGAAAGAATCATAAATAATTAATTATTCATTCAATATACATTATAAGCAACTATTACCTGCCGCTCAAGCCATTCTTTTAGCTTTAGGGCCTGAAGTAGTCTGAATTGTCACACTTGTAAGAGTGTGATGGTTAGTAGTTGAGTTGCTACTACCATCAGTAGCAAAGCAGGGGAGATGTGTGGTGAAAGCTGCAGTGGCCTCCTGACTAGTTCACTGGCACTTATTTTTTTTTTGTTACACATTAAGCACTGGCTCAGGGACAAATGATGGGCGAGTACATAGCTCTGAATTGGTGCAAACTGCCATAATGTCCAGCAAAACGTGATGCACTCCTGAAGCACGAACAGTCGTTACGGAAGGAGAGAGGAGTCACTAAATATTGCAAGCTCGACTATCGGGTGCCCCTCCTTCTGTGTCAAATTATCAATATTAATTAAAAAAAATAAGATAGTAGAAAAAGCACATACCTTTCTGGAGATCGGGGTCACTGATACTTTGTACAAAGAGCTGTCACATAACTCACCGCTAACACAAGGGCATTCCAATCAAACACACTTTTAAGGAACTACCATTAAGTGATGTGACTAAAAGATGATCAATGAGCAGTAACATTGGACAGCTTCTTCTCCTATGTTAGACAATACTAAGTTAGTGATGTGAAGGGGTGTGTTGTGTGTAGTGAATGATGAATAGTACGGTAAACATTGTTTACAACGCGGTGTTTACACTGCAGTGCCTTTACAACGATGCCATTACAACGCAAGTCGTTACTACGACTTGCGCTGGATGGCGTTGTTGGACAAAGAAGGTTGTAATTTTATATTCCAACACCTTCCCTACTGTTACGTGGACTGGTGTTGGAATATAAAATTATAATATTCCACAATCCGCGCCCTCCAACGCAAGTCGTTGTAACGACTAGTGTTGTAATGCCCGCGTTGTCAAGTACCGCGATCTAAAAGATCGCGTTCTATTGACCTACATCCGAATAGTACATACCGCCAGGGATCTTTCTCTGCTTAATTTACTACTGCTTAATTTACTAAAAGATGATCATCAGAAAAACTAAAGAACACGTTATCAGAACTCTAAGTAGTACTATGTTTCAAATACAATTAACAGTTTCACAGGAGGCAAAGCACTGGATCCACACTCCGAACTTAACGTATAGTCTATTTGCCTCATTACCGACTGTGAAACCAAGAAGATGATACAGCAGCATGCAGCAGGTATTAGCAGTTCTCTTCACTGGGGAGCAACAACTCCCACGATGTCCTCCTATGTTTACGTAGAGCTCGGAACATGCTAGCCACTACCTACTCTTAAGGAATTATGCTCTGCTGTGCCAAAGAGGCTCCTGTAACAGATGCTTCTTAGAAACTCACAGAAAATCAGGAGTATATGGAATAAATACACAGAACAAGCAGGCTGGCATAGCTCCACTGACGCTGGGAAGACTTGAAAACACTGCATGTTACTAATAAATACGGGGTCACCAACATAAGAGCTAAAATATGGAGTTGTTTGAGAGTTATTACGTGTGACAACTTCAATTTCCAATTTAACACACTTGAGGAGAAATACGTGTGGAGTAATGTGCAAAGTTTTTTCCCCCTAGCACTGTGCCTGGGAACTGTATTCCCTGCAATCCTTAGGCTTTCAATTCAAACCGACATGTACATGCAAGGGGAAATTACGAAAAGGCGTCTCCCTGGATGCATAGGAGCTTCGTAAATCAGACAAAAATAAAGAAATTACATTTGGTTGTAGAGATGCCTTGGTCAGGCCTAGATGTTAGCATTTTTTGGGAGTCGACCGTTCAACCTCTTAAAATCTTGCTTGCCTCCTATTTCCTCCATTCTTCAACATCCTTCATTCATCCTTATAACCCCACCAAACATTCTCAAAATAGTGAGGCACTCGTAAACCCATCACTGTTGTTAGCAGGTACCACCTTCCAAATTGTTCAAATCCTTCTTTACTTTTAGAGTCATTAGCTCACTGGTACCTGAACAAGAACTGATGCCACGCAAGACTGAACATAAGCAACAAATGTCAGACAATGTTATAGATGTCTAAATGTACCTTTTTCCACTAAGAGCAGGATGTACAATCTGCAAACCTCACGTACTTGAGTCCTTGCTTATGCTATAAAAAGATTGTTTTGTTTTAGGGGAATAAGTATGATGCCCTTAAAGCATGTTCGAATCCCATGACTTCCTACAATTCTAAGCAGGGCACCGTACGGCATCTTTATCGCAAGAATATATAGTTGGAAATTGCAGACCATTTTCAAATCAGCTCCAAGTTTTACTCATAATGGTGAAGTGCACTTTTTTCTGTGGAAATATTGCTACTATAAAGACAAAGATGCGGTGGTCCTACTGTTCCTTGTACCTAATGCAATCATCGACGTGGAGATACTAGCGTTGGCTGCTGGTGGGTCAGACACAACCTAACGAGAGAAATGCACGAGAACATGCTTACATATCTATAAAAACAAAAAAAATCACGTATAAATAATTACTTTCACCAGAGACTTTAGAAGGCGTTTTCCTTGTGTCTTTGATATCTTCAAGTTTCATGCTGACCCTTTATTCAAAAGCAAAACTGCTGATTTAAATACCATATCCCTCTATGCAAAACGTGCTTTGCAAAATATAAAGCGTTTGCTGCACGCCGTTGTTACACTACCACCTGCTGTTCAACACACAAAAATGCAATTCGAAATCCGATTTACTTTTGTTTTTCTGTTGATTTCCAGTCACAGAGCAAATTGTATTTTGCATACACAGATTGCTAATAGCCTGGTAGCAAAACATGGCCATCTGTACATCAATTTAACAAATACATTCTCTTGCACGCTGTACGAAACGTTTTTACAAGAAACACATTAGATGTTCATGTGTTTCATGGCTGTTCCAGCAAACGCGACCTTCCTTCAGTTGTTAACCCCATCTTCTCTAATCTGAAGACACGTAAAGTGAAAGATGTCGTTCCGCACTCCGGAGTGACCGGAATAGGGTTTTCGAAGTACTCCATGTCGATAGAAAGAAAGTTTCCAGTACTATGATTTCAATTAACAAAACGATGTGATATGGGAGCTGCAGTCTATGTTCTCTTCAATCGAAGCAATTCCACAAATACATATACAAATAGTCTGGAGACCTGACAACCCAGCCGAAGATAAACACCCATGTCAACATCATACTCTCTGAGCGAATACCCCACACATCCCAGGTCCAAACAATAACTCCACCAGCCCCTGTCCAACAGGATTCATCGGAACCAAAACACCAACAAATACCAAATGTCAACAGACCTCTTTAATTCTACCCAACCAGCACCACAGAACCGTAAAGAGCACCAGGCGCCATAAGCGCTATGGGGTTTTACAAATGGTAGAACGTCCAACTCAAGTGCACACAAACTATCAACAAAAAAGCAACGGCAACGTACAGGACTTGTATCAGGGTACCCTCCAGACATGGGTGATATTGAAGCACCTCAGAGAAAATTACCTACCAAATAACAAGGCTTGAATTTCGTGAGCGCAGTTTGCAGTAAGACTTATTTGAAACTGCATGCACAATCTTCAAATCAAACAATATATAGAGTGGGTGGAGAGGTATCAGGAGACCTCAAATGGCTGATCTTTTTCTGATGGTTACAATGCTACAGTACTGCAAACATAGGTAGCACAGGCCATGGACGTCCAGAAAGATACACCACCTGTCATAATACCATAAACTGCTTGCAAGGAGGGACAACAACTTAAAACGCATCTGAATGTTCACAATCTTCTGCAGCCAAGAGTCTCCCATTGGGAGTGAGAAGTTTGTGTGTCAGGTATTTAAAAACCCTTAAATATAGCATTACAGATGGTACCAGTGAATTACGGGGATGTTTTTTTCAACAAGGGGTTATGGGTGACATCAAATAGACAGCGAGATCGAAGCTCGAGTTGTCTATGGCGTCACTCAGAACCCAGAGGTGAAATCATCCAACCATGTAATTCACTTCTTAACCATCTATAATGTTATGTTATGCATGGCTCCCCAAAATCATCTGTCCCTGCTTACACCTGCTAAGCATAGCAGGGGGCGAGGAGTCATTTGACAGCCATGCATAACGAGTTTTGTTATCCACTGTTACTACGTCACAGCAGTGACATAGAACAGAGATTCTCTGAGAGACAAACATAACATATACATATCACAACATCAACGAATGGTTCTCATCAGAGCACAAAGAGACAGAACCTTGCCATGATAAAACACCCTGCTACCAAGGATTAGTAGTGTAAATGGTAGTAAGGAGAAAGAAAACAACCAAACCGCTTCCAGCCTATAAATCCTATAAGAATTGTTAGGTCAACGGTCATTTAAAATAGCCCACAGAAGCCGATGTTTGTGCTCGTTGTTTTGGATGGTAAGAAAGGTCTGAGAGAGGGTGCGAGCCGTCTACCTAGTGTGCAGGGTGAAGAACAGTCTGAGGAGGGCAACACCCTATAAATGACAGTATGTGGTGTTTGTCCACTTCTTTCTCGGCTATTAGAACATGCTACTTTGGTACATTTCTGAAACAATCATGCGGTATCAACTTTAACGGGTTGCCTGCCCCGGAACTCTTGAAAAATACATTTCTTTCACTGAGTGTATTATTCAAGCACGGGTCTGGTCCCAAAATATGCACTGTCCAATCGCCTGGTGGAAGGGCATAAAGTGCAACACCAATCTGCCACAGTTAATTAAATAGAATCTAGTGTGATACGAAACACAGGCCTTAGCGAACACCCTTAATAATCAATATTCCACTTCTGCACAGCCTAGCCATACAGGGAGAGCGTGGGCGTGTTTCCAACGCCACCTTAACACATGGAATGGTGTTTTCCTGTAGATAGTTAAATTAGAGCATCTCATAATGACATGGGTCATTGGAGTGTGAGATGGGCCTCCCGTTCAATACATTACAAAGAGGCCCATTTGTTTGTATCGGACTGAGGGATTCTCACCCCAGGAAGCAATCTGTCGCACACCTTGAAAGCCCTTCGCTAATGAAGAGTTCCTGCCATCGCCCTGGTGGTGACAGACGGACAGTTAATTACCAGAGCACACATCGATGTGAATTGGGACCCCGGTGGCTTCATTGTGGTCTGATGGGCCAAAGCTGGCCATGTTATCTTTCCTTTGTTTCTCCAAAGGCTCCTTTCGGAGGTTTCCAAAACAATGGACAAGATAACAAGTCCCACCCACCTTTAAAAAAACTTAAGCACTAGCAGAGCCTCCGTCTGTAAAATAGTTTGCCCAACGTGTTGTGCATGTAAAAATGTAATAAATCTGCACAACATGCCCGGTGTACATGTTACAACATCCACTAAAACTCAGGTGGTACGGAGATAACTTAACAGAAAGTACCATGAGCCTCACAGAGCTATAGAAATATCAATATCAAGAGAATAACAACCGTTTTACCACAAGAGGGTGGATGTGGCGGACCAACGACATTTGTAACCTTGAAAATGTGCATGCAACACAATTAGTCAACTAATAAAAACAAAGAGACTGAAACCGCATAAATTGTTCCGATAAAACAAACTTCGTTGTTTCAACTTGGAGCTTTCAAGCAACACAGCATAACGGCCGCGCGAATAAACTTTGGCACTGCCGTTAGTGCATGCATGACAGCCGCCGGACAGAACACGCTCGCACATTCCCACTGCTGCCAAGTTAATGGTGTCCCAGCTCCTTGGGAACATTCCTCGCTCGCACCTCAGGCGAGCATAGGAGCTCTGCCCCGCGCACATTCCGCCACTACATGTCAGCGCTGCAGTCAACGCGCACACACAATCCATACATACTCACAGGTTCCAGGGGTGCAGCCAAGGTCTGCTCCATGTGTAGAATGTGTGCGGGGAATGCCTCTTTCATGGCGAGCCTCGCGGATACCTGCCCTGCTGACGACTGCAGACCTGCTGCTGGCGCGCGAGCCCCGCGCGGGATCTCCTCCCTCTCAGCGCTCCCCGCCCAGACCCAATATTGACTCCCCCCTCAGGAGCGGGCGCCGTGCTCTCCCCACAGCCAAGTAAGTATCTGTGGGTGCCGGCTTCGAATCTCCACAAACCGCCGATCTGAACAGACCGCTCATTCAACGCGAGTCAATGCCAACGCATGACTAGAACCATCACGTTTGCAAAACCGTTTTGGCACGCAGAAAGGAATAACACTTATGATCACACCCCAACCACAAGGTTCTGCACATTCCCCCTGCAGCCTCTTCCCTAAGAGGGATGGCGAGTAAGACCCCATTAGAGGTTTTGTTCCGCTGTATGTCACAGCGCATGTATTTACCACTCGGCGCAGTTTGGCATTGTTACAGCAACTAAACAAGTCAAGTACGCCTCGTCAAGGGTAGAAAGCGATATATACATTCAATTTAAAAGCAATTTTTGTAACGATGCGTGCATTTTTACCAGCTGTTCAGTGGTGCAACACAGAGTATCCTTTTTAAATGTTATCTCCGTGCAGGCACCGTGCACACATTTTTAGGTTACTACATTAACTCCTGTTTCAGATTTACAGACTTACAAAACATTTGTCAGGGCTGCATGAATTGCACAGAAGAAAGATCCAACCTTACCTCCAAAAATAAAGACACGCCCCCCTGCTCTGGCCATTTTATGTTGGTGTCTGGAACAGACACCCAACCCTGGTCCCAAAGGCAGATGGAGCAGCACAAGCGCACGTTATAGTGCCGGTGCATGCCGTTTAAGTCAGCAGTCTAGTGCTGACTGCTAGAGTTTTAAGAGGGGTTCGTCTTCAGGTTCTAGGGGTTCTCCTACTGGATACAATGTAACGTCTACGCTGAGTACATAGTGAAGAGCACAATCACACACTGAGGAAATTCGGCATTGTGAAAGAAACGGAACTTCTCAAATGTACTTCTCTCCAATGGAGGACAGTTCAGGTTAGGTGCAAGTAGAGTGGACTATTTGGGACACCACAGCGACCGATAAGTAGTTAGGCAGCTCAATAAAAGCATGTTGAGAAGCTTGCAGTCCTCACAAAGAGCAGTTTACTCTTTTATAGGCCATGGGGTTTACAACACTTAAGTTTATAGACAGTTTTTCAGAAAAGACGTGCAATACGCAGAAACTACTGAAGAAGGATGAGAGGTATATTTGGCGCAAAAGATGTGAGAATGATTTTGTACAGTTAAAAAATTATATATGTAAAGATCCAAGCCCAGTGCCAATCTCTGACAAAGAATGCACCATGAACACATACTACACCATGACCACAGACAAAACTGCCACAATCATTAAGTCCATCCACTTCATCGGACCTCATCAGACCCTGGACCCCACTACACCCTCAACTAAGGACTCACCACTATCACCATAGCCCTCATCCGCACCCTCAACACCTTCATCAACATTCTTTGAAGCCTGAAACACATATCGGTCAATGCCCTACTGACGGAAACCTAAGCAGACCTGGTGAAGCTTGCAAACTACCAACCAATCTGCCTCTTACCCTGCCAAATCAAGGTTCTGGAGAAGGCCATTAATAGGTATCTCAGCGAACACCTAATCAACCACCTGCTCCTCGACACCATGCAATCAGGATTTAGACCAAACCACAGCACAGAGACAGCTCTTACCTCAGCAACAGACACATCCAGATGATCCTAGACAGAGGAGAAACGGCAACCCTCATTCTACCGGATCTCTCAGGTGTGTGACACGGTCTCCCACTCCATCCTGATCATCCAACTGCACAGGGATGGCTTTCAGGGACCTACCCATCAATGGATCTGCACATTCTTAACCAAAAGAATAAGAATCAAACCGTCTTACTCCCCGAAGACGAGGAAGTCATCTGCAGAGTATCTCAAGGCTCCTCACTCAGCCCAGTCCTTTTCAACATCTATATAATCTCACTAGCTGACAACATCCACGCTCACAATCAACCTCGTCCCCTACACTGCCGACCACAGCTTACAGGGTCCCTCTCAGACGAATCCCCCAACAAAAGGTACAAATTCACTGAAAGCATGACGGAAGTGGCCCCATGTATGAAGTGCAACTGTCTCAAGCTGAACACGGCAAGACAGAAATGATGATTTTCGGAAAGGATGCCTCACCATGGGACTCCATCTGATGGCCTACAGACCTTGGACTTAACCCTACTCAACATGCAAGTAACCTCGGGATCGTCATCGACAACGAGCTGGACATGTCCGTCTGGGTCAATGCCGCCACCGTGTCCTGTTTCCACACTCCGGGGATGCTAAGAAAGATCTATAAGTGGCTACTGGACAACAACAGAAAGACCATCACCAAGGTCCTCATAACTAGCAGGCTGGACTATGGAAAATCTCTCTATGCAGGGATAAACAGTCATCTCACAAGGGAATTACAGATCATTCAGAATGCAGCATACAAACTTTCCTCACTCTCCCACACCGGTCTTACATCGCACACCACCTGAGGGAGCTCCACTTGCTCCCAATACACAACTGCGCGAAGCTCAAACTCCTCCTCACACATATAAAGCATTACACAACACAGGTCAAGCCTACCTGAACAACCACATTAATTTCCACCAACCTTTCAGGCACCTCTGCTCAGTTGAACTCCGACTAGCACATGTCCAACGCATTTACAAAAGCAGAGGTCAAGCCTTCTTTTACAGCGCTCCTAAAGCATGAATTACCTCCCACTACACATTAGGGCTTCTTTCTCTGTTCTAGAATTCTGCAAGAAGTTAAAGGCCTGGCTCTTCGACTAAGAAGACAATTTTGCGATCGCAAAGCAGCAGTGCCCAATGTATGACACAAAACACCCCTCAGAAAATAAGGAATCACAAATTTTGTGATTCCTTAAATGTAATGTAAGAAGCACAATAAAAGTGAGATTTGCCCGTAAGGAATCGCAAATTATCATCAACTTCAAGTTGGTGGTAATTTGCGATT
The DNA here is from genome assembly GCF_964261635.1 of Lissotriton helveticus. Taxonomy (NCBI): domain Eukaryota; kingdom Metazoa; phylum Chordata; class Amphibia; order Caudata; family Salamandridae; genus Lissotriton; species Lissotriton helveticus. The sequence goes on from NC_136060.1 coordinate 370,675,538, forward strand.
TCTTTGAAAAATGCACTTTTTTGCATTTTTCAAAGTGCCATGTGACTCAAGTCAAGTCAATGATACTTTTATTTGATTTAGTAAAAGATTGTAAAAACACGAAATACACACTAATTAAAAGCAATGATTTGAAAGATGCAAAGAAGTAAAAAACACTGTTGTCATTACTCAATCCCCGTTAACAATTAAAATAAGAAACGTTATGTTTGCAATCAGTGCGGTTTTAAAGTGCTAGGATATTTCGTTGAGAAACGATCAAAAATTAGTGCATGAAAAGGTGAGGTCCTGTCAGTCTGTCTTGTGAGAGCCACTCAGGTTGATTCTTGTGATTTATCTAGTTCTTTGGCTGCCATTTCCAAAAACGTAATAGCTTTGCAGGACAGTTGCACTGACAGGCCTCCCGGACATTCTATGACAGCAGCTCTGCATTTCCTTAATTGTTTTTTTCTAAAAATCTCACGAAGGATGATTTTCCGGCTTTCTTAAAGCGCGGGTCAGATGCATAGAAGGTGTAGTAGTGTCTCACCTCCCTGTCCGCACAGTCTGCATTCTTTCGTCGGCCATATGCGTTTCCATTTCGGGGTCAGATCCTTCATGGGGAAGTGCCCCAACCGTAGCATCATCAGATAGTGCTTTTTATGGTGTGAGAAGTGTTCTGACAAGTATTGTTGTGGTTTCAGCGTCTGATACGATTGAATCACTGCCCATGCATGTTTTTTTGTTGCAAATGCAGTTTTATCCATTAACAAAGACATTTGTTTGGCTGCCGTCTTCGCCAATTTTTTGAACACGGAATAGGAGGTAATTGTATGCCAGGCCTCTTCAAGATGTAGGTCTGCAAGTGATTCTTTTAGTATGCTAACGATGGAATTATTTTGTCTCGCTTGCTGTTCAATTTCTGCCCAGCAAGAGTGGGCTAAGGTGTTTTCTTATGCTTGCCTCATCCGCCAGTAATATTTGACCACCACTCGTTGTCGGGCTGGTTTCTGGTTTTTGAGCCTGTAACCCAATCGAATCTGTGGCTGAGAGATGTGTTGTGGAATTGAAAACAGATTCTTAAAGAGACTCGACTGTGCTTGGTTTAAAGCGGCTGCATCTTTTGTATTCATCAGTTCTGACCCATAAGAAATAGTTGGAATGAATTTTGCCGCAATTACCTTTAACAGGTGACCCGTTGAGAAGCCTTTTAACTTCCTCTTTAGAATTTTAAAGGCGTAGTGGAGTTGTTTTGCCTTCATTTTTTTCCTTGGTTCAGCTGGTTGTTAAAGTTGAGGTTGTGGTCAAGTTGAAACACAAGGTATTTGTATGAATTCACCTGGGCTATTGGTTTGCCATCTAGATTCCAGATGAATTTACCTTTTGACCCTGTTTTCCGATGTTTGGAAAAACATAGCACCTTTGTTTTCTTGTGATTTATTGTTAATTGGGCTGTGATCATGTATGCTCCTAGTTGGGCCATTGATCACTGCAGGCCTATCGGTGTTTGAGATAGGAGAACAATATTGTCTGCATATTGAAGGCTAGTGATTGGCGTGTTGCCCAATTTAGGGGGGTCGGTTTGAACTTGGAGATGTTTCTCAAGGTCAGCAGTATAGATGTTAAAAAGGCAAGGGGCCAACACACACCCCTGTTTTAGTCCATTTTTTGTTGGAAACTTGCTTGTTATACTGCGTCCGTCTCCTTTCTTTACTTGTACCCACGTTTTTGTGTAAAGGTTCATTATCGCCGCCAGAAGTTTGGATGGTAACCCACAATTTTGCATTTTGGCCCATAACCTTGCTTTTGGTACTTTATCGAACGCTGCTTCAAGGTTGATGAAGCACGCATGCAGAGTCAGTGATTTTGCGTGTGCTTGTTTCGCTAGAAGAGTAACCGCTGAGATATTTGCGAGGGTTCCCATTCTAGCCCAAAATCCGGTTTGTGTGTTTGGCATCAGATTTGTACGGCTCACCCATTCTTCTAGATCTGCCAGCAGGTTCGAAGCATAATTCTTAGCCTCAACGTCAATTAGTGCAATCATTCTATAATTGCCGGGGTCCGAGCGTGAGCCTGATTTATATATAGGGTTTAAGATGTTTCCTCGCAAGGAGTCAGGGATTGTGCCTGATGTTAGCGCATGTGAGAAAAGCAGAGTAAGGATACCTGACCAGAATGGGGGGTCGTGCCGGAATAAAGCATTTGGCAAACCGTGGGCCCTGGAGCTCCTTCAGGCCTTATATTTTTTTGTGATGTTTAGGACCTGCTCTTGTGCGATCTCCAGGGTGAAATCAGGGTGTTCTGTCTTTACTGTGTCATGGGATATTCCTACATTAGAGACTCCATAATTTGCAATGTCAGTAGTTGGAATGGCGTTGTATGTAGGTTCGATGTGTGCTCTCCAGGCATCCTCCATTATTTCAGAGTTGAAATGGCGGTTCTTGCCATTTGATATCTGGTTAATGACACCCCAGAAGCGCTTGGAGTCTCTTTGTTTGGTGGCATGATGGAGTTTTGCCCAAAGCAGTTCACTATAGTTTTTCTTAGCCACCTTAATGTCCCTTTTTAGGTTTTTCCTTAATTTTGATATTAGGGAGAGAATGCCCTGTGAAGGGTCTGAACCTCGAGTTCGTAGTTGTCTTAAATGTTTATTCAGTTGTTTTTTTTGTTTCCTTAAGTTTTTATTAAACCACGTTGACTCCGCTGACCTTCCTACTTTGTGGCCGTTGCCTTTTCTTGTGAATTCCGTATTTCGATCATGTGTGAAGGATACCCAGGCCATTATACATGATGGTTCGACCATAAAGTTTTCCAGAAGGGCAGGTCATGTGGCCATGATATCACCTATATTTTCTCTTTTCCAAGTGAGTCGTTTCCGGTTGTAACATTGTGTTTGTTGGGACATTGCTTTGTCTGGTATTGGATTTGCGGGGCTTATGTGCAAGGAGAAGGTTTGAGGATAGTGGTCACTTTCCGTCCTTTCTAATATTTGGAAATTTGAGATGTGTGAGAGGATGTCGTGATCTGTTAATGTATAATTGATGGTAGATCCTGTTTTTTTGCGTGACCCTGGTGTATGCTGAGAGACACCCCGGCGAGACTTGTCCATTTAATATGCACATAGACTGTTCCTCCAACAGGGATGCACATGTATTACCGTGGGTGTCACCTCGTTTGCTAGGCCGAGTATGGCCTGTTGATCTTTCTTTGCGGCCTTGTAGTAGATTCATGTTGAAATCTCCTGACAGTATGATATTGGCCTGAGGGTGGGAAAGTTTGAGGGTAGTCAGTGTTGCTGATAACGTCTCGATACATGATCTCTATTGTTTCGGTGATGGATGGATGGAGACATTCAATATTAGCAGGCTAAAAGAGGGTGCGGCCTCTAGTTTGAGACACAACATCCAAGCTGAGTCGAGGTCTACTTCAGAAACTAGCCATGAGATGTATGTCGATACAAAGATGGAAAGGCCCCCTTTTGCTCTTCCGTGTTTCGATTCTCTTTTTGCCGAAATTAGATATTCTTTATATCCCAACGTTGGTGAGGGGTTTATCTGCCACGTCTCTTGAAAAAGAAGAAGGTCATACTGTTGAATGAATTCCATGAAGTCGGGATCTTCTAGTTTTGTGCTTAGGCCATTGACGTTCCAGGAACAAATGATACGATCGTAGTCTGGTTTTGTTCCTCTGGTTGAATTTAATCATGCCATTCTGTTGATGGTTCCGGTTATGTTTGTCTGCCTATGACCAGTATGCTTGTTTGCTTCAGGGTGAGCAAATGTGGTGGTGATTTTCCTTCCGGTTTGGACTGTGCTCTTTGTTGTGCTGTGTTCATCCGGGCTTTTCGCGCCTCTCAGCATACTCTCTGGTGTGTTTGATAGCAGATAGCGGACTCGGGTAACGGGGGGGGGGGCTGCTTTTTTATTTCTATGCCCCATTTTGCAAATGACTCCTGCTGCCGCCAGATCTGCTCAATGGTAGAATTATCAGTGAAAGTTGCTGTGGTAATTTCGCGGCCTGTTGGGTCAGGATTAAGCTTAAACTCCATGCTTTCTAGGTTGCTGGTGTTGATGTGACTCAAGGAAGGAAGTGCTTTAAATAGTTTTAGTAATACACTTCTGTTAAGAATATCGTGGGTTCCCCTTGAGACGTAGTGGGGGATAAAATTCAACTTTTTATAGTCAATGATGAGGTCAGGCGAGACCGGCCTCTGTTCGATTTCCACACTGTTTCCGATTTGTTTCTCCTCCGTGAATTGTCCCGGAATGATCGGTCATGATTATGAACATTTTGATCATTAGATGTACTATTTTGGTTGCATGGGTCGTTATAATTTACAATTGTTGCTGCGCCACTTCCCCTGCGGTGATTGTTGATTATTTTATGATTGGTCCTGACCTCGTCGTCGCCCTCCTTGTGCCGGATGGCATCCTTTGCAATGGTTGAGGTGACTACTGACGTATTTAGACCCATTGTGGTGGTGGTTTTTATGGTTTGTGTGGCCTGGGTTGATGAGTGCCGTTTCTTTTCTTTTTTTTATGGGCTTGAATATGCTGTATACGTTTGGTGACTGCGAGTGTCCTGTTATGGGTTTGATTTGACTTATTGAGATAGAGATCTTATTAGTGGATGGGGAAGTTTCAACCTCTAGGCTGACACCCTCAACGTTTGTTGATATTGTCTCAACTTCACTTTGAGTCGCATCTTGCTTCTTCGTGGTGCTGGTTGCGAACTGTGCCTGTCTTTGTTTTTTCCCCATTTCTGGCCTTTCTCAAGCGTTTTCTTTCCGGCTTGGATAGTGGGGCTATTCTTTTTGGTGACTTGGTACTATGGTCAGTTGATGGAGTGGCCAGGGGGCCTGGGTTGCTTATGACTGCTTGAGCCCTTTGTTTCACTTGTTAAGGTGAATGGCGCATATGTGGAAACCCAAACAACCAAAAGTGAAAACATGCAAATTACGCAGGAGAACAGGAGTGATCCTCTCGAAGAAGTGAGTGGTAGTGTCCGTTCCAAAATGGGACGAAGATAAAAAGGAATTGTATTAGAATTATCTCTACAGAATCGGTGTTAAGTGTAATTAGTAAATCTGGGTATTGGGAATGCAACGTGAATGGAACTCGGGTAAATGCGCGCCACCTTTAGAACGGCCTGTCTTACACACAAAGCCTTACACACAGGGAAACCGGAATACTTAGCCTCTAAACTCAAGAAAGCGGGTCAATCCAGAAATCTCAGAAGTTCAAACTCCCTACTACTCATCCCCCTGAAAACCCGGAAACAAAAAACAGCAAGCCGCTCTTTTGCTGGCAACGCCCCAAAAATTTGGAACTGCATCCCAGTGGACATCAGAACTACCCCTTCCTTTCCAGAATTCAAGAGCCGTCTAAAAATCCTCTACCTCAACCGTGCATTCCCGAACTCTACCTCAACAGCTCACCCTGTAACTCTGACCACCTAAAAGTCACTACCTCAAAGCCGCCCCTCAGGCGCAAGACAACTCTGTTAATCTTCGAAATTGTATGAATCTTTGTTGCTGTATTGTTCCTCACCCGTTTCCTCCAGATCGACTGTAAAGCGCTCCGATACCCTCGGGTCTGGCCAGCACTATAGAAAACTTCAAAAATAAACAAATAAACAAATAAATAGGATAAAGTGCAGAGCAGAAAAATGGAGTTTGTCAGTTTAAATTATAAGTAGGGCGAAAGTAATATAGCAGAGAAAATTAACAAAATTCTCACCAAAGGGCCGGTGATATTTCCAACCCGGCCGGGCTTGAAGTAAGGCAGATATGGTGATCAGGAACCTGGGAGAAAATGTGATGCGACACAACATGTGGATCTAGGATACGAGCACCTGGATATAAACGTGTACATCCTGTATATTACTTTTCTGCGGGTCACCTTATGGTTGTTACTTCTATATATTCCTTGTATGCACAGAGAAGCAGCTTTAATAGCGCCTTCCCCCGTTTTTCATTTTTTTTTTTACAGAACCGTCCTTGATAACAATTCCATACATAGCCACGTATTGTGTTCTACCTTCTACACACTGGTAAGCACCACATACGTATGTTTTTTGTAGTTTATCTCGCCCACTTTGTGTTTTAAGTGCAGTGGTACACGTTTATATCCTGGTGCTCGCATCATATTGGTTAGAAAATGGGAGATACTGGCTACTTTGATACACTGTTGCCAACAGGTGTTGAGGCGTAGTGTGTTGGTATTGCTTCTTGTTGTTTATTTCGACAAGGTCCATGTCGTCCATAGGCGTAGGTATATGTTTGTTTCCAAATGGACTGAGGATGTTTAAACTCGTCTCATGTGTTGGAACTGCCTCATTGCTGCAGTGGCGGCTAAATGCTGTTTGTTTTTCCTGCTGCAAATGAGATTCTGAAATGGGTGGGTGATAATGGTAGTGTATTAATGCCCCCGTGGCTTTGGTTTTGTGGCTTTGTCCACTTTCTAGAGGACTTTTGGTTGTGTGGAATCGAGAGTCCTGGGCTTCACGGTTTGCCACGTTTTGGTGACCTGGTCCCGTTTCCCGAAATTCCTTTATTTCGTGATTTTGGCTCTCGCCGCTACTTCTCTTCCGGAGAGGCTTTGTGGCGACTTCACTTTGAGTGTCAGAGGTATCTTTGCTGATTTTGTAATGTTCAGGGCGTTCGAGTTCAGTCTGATCCTGTTTAGTCTTGATGGTGTTTGTCACCACTTTTAAGAAATCAGTGATCAGTGCCAGTTAACTGCTATTCGGGCATGAATGATGCCTGGATGGTACTGGTGGAGTACCTTTCTTACCATCTTCGAAAGCTATGTGTGGGTCCGATTCGATGAATTTTTTGCTGGTGATAGGCTCGGTACTTGTCTTTGCAGGGGTCCCTGCGCTGATCGTTGATGAAACTCCAAACGTGTTCTGCTTGTCGCAGTTTATTTGCGTTGGCTCTGTTTGGATCGCTCCTCCCTGTGAGGAGCCAAGTGGGCTGCTGGTTTCCTCCGCGGTCAACACCGGGGTGCCTTCCTTTTCCGCTTCCTTTTCCGCTTCTTTTTTGGAGTTAGCTAACAAATTTTGGTCTTTTTTTCTCCCCTCCTCCTTTCCTTCCAGATCTCATGGTGCGTTTGATGCTCTTTCACCTAGTTATCCGTGATTGTGTGCTTGGTCAGTGTCTCTTGGGGAGGGGTTTGCTTGACGATTTTTGGTGTTTGTGTCGCTTGCCGGAGCTTCCTGCAGCTTCCGGTGGCTCCCGCGGTACAGGAACTTTGTACCTGCTGTGGTAAATAAATAATTAATTACCGGTACTATTTTTGAATATATTAACAATAACAGATAGCTCAATAAATAAGAGGTAGGATCCGATGTATCCGAGTTGAACAGGCTTTATTCAGGCAAAAGGGAAGGGACTGGAACGGGACAGCCTGAAATAAAATAGGAAGGAAGGCAGCTGCACCCGTTTCATCACAATTCAACATATATATAGTAAAACATTTCTATTACATTACATACAGTAGGCGTAACTAGTGACAAGCGTAAGATAAGAAGACATGGGCGTGAAAAGAAGGCGTGCACAGGGCGTGCACGTAGACATGTGATGTGAACGTCACAGAAGTGTCATAAAGTGGGCGGAAACATGGAGGGGGCTACCTGAGCAGCTGGGACCTTTAACCTAGTGGTGCGCGCAAACGGGCAATGACGTGTTACCGGGGAGAACTGGGGGCTATGACTTCTGCACTAGAAGAGGAGACTAAAGTCTGCGGTGTCAGGACGACATGTGCCTATAGCATATCTGGTATCTGGTGTTTGGAGTACATGTTGATAGAATCTAAAAGTTATCAGGGCAAAGGCTACTTGACACTAAGGCTGGTGCATGCATATATTCTACATGTATTGCGTGTGCTATGAATCTTCATGAATATTAATACAGTATTTCTCTTACATGGAGACAGAAAGACTAGACCAGAGCTGGAGATGTTTATGCGGTTCAGTAGCTTAGGAATGTGAAGACGAAAAGCTGAACTGATAACTAGAGGCATAACATATTCTTGGCAGACAGGCAGGCAGAGCCAGGCCGGGCACCGCGCTGCTTGGCAGGAAGTAAGTGAAGGGTCAGGGATGCAGGTGGGGGCTGCATCGCTCCTCGGAGTGGGTTCAGGAGACTGGAGCTTGAATCTGGTGTCCGGGCCCTATGAGGCCTAGAAACGGGAACAATGCGGTGAATTAACGTGCATAATGTAAAACGTTGGCAACATAGGCCTAATACTCGTTGCTTTCACGAGAACTGGATACTGGCATACTAGAGTTGGACACAACTATAATTGCGTCTTAAATCGATCATAGGGGGATATATGCATATCGATCATGCACATATAACATAGGATTAGGAACACGTAGGCACATATAACAAGGCAAAATTCAATTTCTCATTCCCTCCTTGTGCCCTACGTTTCCATCAGGAAACATCAATATTCATGATACCATCTATCTGTTCATATAGCATCATTTGCTCGTCTCGAATTGTCTTGGAACGGGACTTAGGACTAGGAATACAAGAGGTAGCACACAAGCCGCAAATCGCAGGGCCACATTGTAAACAAAGGCAGCAACTGAATATGATCATTACTGCTATACCTAGGAATGACAATACTTTCCATCCCCAGGCAGATATTATACTCCAGAGCCAACCGGACCATGTCCAGGTGCCTGGATTCTGGTGTAACTGATGGGCAATTTTATGAAGTCTGGTTATAGCTGAATAAACAGACGGCGCGATATTAGGAATGAAAATGCAGCAACTAGATCCGATGGCTCTACAAGCTCCTCCCCTATCGGCCAGTATGACGTCAAGGACGAGACGATTCTGGAGCACGACAAATCTAATAGCAGATTGTTCTTCAGTTAAATTACCTATAGCGGAAGTAGTCTCATTCACTACTGCTTCAAGGGTTCTGGTTAGCCTACGTATTAACTTACTATTCTGGACAGGACCTATGAAGAAAAAGAAACCTTTATTGAAGTCTTGATATTGTTCTAAGGCAGTTTCAGTTTGATCGACAATTGGGGACTCAGTCTCCCTTCTATGTCTAACGTGTACTAGATTTGTATTTCTGTGATAATCGGATGGGGCTAGGAAAACTGGGGGCAGTAGAAAGGCAATATAACATGTTCCATCCCAATCTAGGGGCAGACGTACATATGCGGTCTGACCACACACAAAATAAGAATGACGTGAGGCTTTGAAAATAGATTTCCCACTGTCACTATACTCGACCATAGTAGTACAATCACTATGTCCTACATGTGCAGAACCATTCTTTCTGACACATAATTCGCCTTTAACTGGTAGAACTGAAATAGCAGGCAAATCTGGAGTAGTCTTGGACTGAACATTCAATACCATGAAATTCGAGGAATAATTACCTAAATCATATACTTCATTTTCTAGATCTAACCCTGTTCTATGGGAAAGACCTTGCTTGTCTGGGAAACATGTTCTATTCAGAAGGGACATATCATTTGATGATGACGTTAACGTGGACCATGCTCCACACGAACCATTGTGTGAAAATGGATAGGGAAAGAGTGGCAGAACTCCCTTCGATGTCTGGAAAGGGGGGAGTCGACCACACACCCAACAATTAGTGGCATTGCTGGTCTGGTGTGAATAGTGCAGCATTCGGATAAAAGTATTATTACGCATAGCAAGACGATATGATAACTCGTGAGGAGGCAGGTCACTAAATGTGTGCTCTACTGTAACATTAGAAAACATATGTACATGTGAAATAGGAAAACATAAATGTAAAGCATAACTTATGCAAGTAACCATAAGACTCAGAAATGTCAGAAAAACAGAGTAACGATACATCTACTTCGAAGATTCTTTTGATAACGTATTCTCTTAGAGTTTTGACTAACTCTCTCACTGTGTGGGTCTATCTCATACATGTCAGGAACCTGTCTAACCGTTTCACCCGAGAGGGACTTAGACAATTAAACTGGCTGACTTACTAGACCTCAACTTTGTTTTATACTCCTGCTGCGGAGTTTTCTCTAACAAGGGAAGTTTAGATTCAGTGTCTGGGCAGTCCTTGAGAACGGGGCAGTCCTTGAGAAAAGTTTTTGCTTTAAGTCCATGGAATTTCTTTACGTGGCTCACATGTAGCCACCCTTTTCTGTTTTCGACTTTCACTGCGGTCCGGGTGGTGAGAAGAACAAGGCGGGGCTCCTTCCAGCGGGGCTCCAGCGGACTTGAACGATCAAAATTTCTCACAAGGACGAAGTCACCTGGAACGACCTCGTGCGGTTTCACTTCGGTGTTGTCTGGAAAAGCAGCGGCGACCTGTGAACGACAAGATTGTAGTGCAGACATCAAGGCGGCAAGGTAATCTGTCAGCATATTACGGTCAACATCGGTAATTGTACGGGGTCTAGGTGTACCCCACATATTTGGGGGACGACCAAACACTATCTCATATGGAGATAGACCTGAACGGGAATGAGCAACCATTCTCATATAGAAAAGGGCGACTGGCAGTGCTACCATCCAATCTACGCCTTTCTCTGCGCATACTTTGGCGATGCGGATTTTCAGAGTCTGGTTATGTCTCTCTACGAGACCGGCTGCTTCAGGATGGCGTACACAATGGAACTTCCACTGGTACCCTAACAGAAGGGAAACTTGTTTCATGAGCTCGGATGAGAATGGCTGGCCGTTATCTGAATACACGACCCTAGGTAATCCATAGCGGGGGAAATACTCACGAACCAACTGCCTGGCAGTGGTCGCGGCTGTGTAATCTGGAACTGGATATGCTTCGGTCCACCTGGACAAAGCGCATACTACTACGAGAACATACTTGAAACCTCGACATCGCTCCATCTGAATATAATCCATCTGGAGGACTTCAAAAGGGTGGTCAGGAGGATGGAATCCACCTTGTTCCACCGGGATACCTTTACCTGGATTGAACTGACAACAGATCATGCAGGTACGTACTTTCTGTTTGGCTGCTGCTCGTAAATGCTTGTTGAACCAGAGGTTCTGAATACTGTCTAACATGGCTTTTTCTCCTAAGTGTGCTGGACTATGTGCGGTGTTAATAATGACTTGAACCATAGAGTCGGGGAGAAACCATGTGGCTTTTCCCTTTGTCAACCATCCTTGATCTGTCTGGACCCCTCCTTGTTCAGACCAATTCTTGATTTCTTCTGGAGTGGCATGTAACTGTATATCTATTACATCTTGTGTAGGGTCCTTAACTGTCATACAAGTAGTCTGATCTGGAATGTCTGTCTGTGTCGTGTTAACTGAAATGTCTGGAGTCTGGGCTGTAAGCTTGGCTGTTCGATCTGCCAGGTCGTTACCCTGGGAAATGATGTCAGTGACTTTCGTATGTGCCTTGCACTTCATGATGGCGATAGCTGTCGGTAAATGTATTGCATCTAAGAGCTTGAATGAGGGGGCCATGCTGAATCTTGGTTCCATGAGAAGTCATAAAACCTCTTTCTTGCCAGAGTACTCCAAAGTCGTGTACGACTCCGAATGCATAACGTGAATCTGTGTATATATTAACTTTCAGGTTCTTGGCACGTATGCAGGCTTGGGTCAGAGCGACAAGCTCTGCTGCTTGAGCAGACAGAGTGTCAATACGATGTGTTTCTATAACTTCGGTTTCAGTAGTCACTGCATACGCGGCTACTAGTTCTCCTGTACTTGTTCTCATACATGAACCATCCACATAAAGTGTCAGGTCGGGATTAGGTAATGCAATGTCTGTCAAGTCTTGTCTTGGCTTTGTCGTAGTGTTAACAACTTCCACACAGTCATGTGTGGCAGGATTTGAAGTAACTGACGGTAACAATGTAGCTGGATTTAAAATGTTGCAGCGTCTGATTTCTATGTGTGGCTGAAACAGTGTCAGTTCATAACCTGTTAAACGTGCAATTGTCAAGTGCTGGGTCTGTGTTCGGTTTAAAAGAACTTCCACGGAGTGTGGAACTTGTACTGTCAGGGAATGTCCTAACACTATGGAATCACTTTGTCTGATAGCTAGTGCTGTGGCTGCAACTGACTTGAGGCACGCAGGCAGAGCCTGGGCTACTGGATCTAATGTGCTAGAAAAATAAGCACAGGGCTTGTATTGTCCTGCTTGATCTTGTGTGAGAACAGATAATGCAGTACCATCACGTTCAGTAACAAAAAGTGTAAAAGGCTTACTGTAGTTTGGTGTTGCTAGAACAGGTGCATTACATAAAGCTTTCTTTAACTCATTGAAAACAAGTGTATGTTCCTGGGTCCAAGGGAGGACAGTCGATACGGCTGCCTCCTGTGTCGTTAACTGTATCAGTGGCTTGGCTAAAAATGCATACTGAGGAATCCATTGTCTACAGTAAGAAGTGAGGCCTATAAAAGCTCGTACCTCCTTCTGTGTCTTGGGCTGTGGAAGACGTGCTATTAACTGGATACGGTCTGGTGTCAACTGCCTACCCCTCTTGGACAGTAAGTGTCCTAAGTAGACCACTTGCTGGACACAGAATTGCAATTTGGAAGGGGACACCTTGTGCCCCATCTCGGCCAGAAAATACAGAACTGTAAGTGACGCACGTTCGCAGTCACGTTCAGAACGGGCTGTGATCAGTAGATCATCGACATACTGGAGCAGGGCAGTGTCAGTTGGCATGTGAATATTGTCTAGTTGTCTTTTAAGTGCTTGACTGTAAATACTAGGACTTTCTGTGAAACCTTGAGGAGCTCGTGTGAATTTATAGCTTCTTCCATTTAAACAGAATCCGAAAAGGAACTGGCTGTCTGGATGAATGGGGACACTAAAGAATGCGTTCTTGAGATCGATAACTGTAAAGAACGTAGCTTCGGAATCAATGGCAGTTAATAGGGAAGAAATATCTGGAACCACTGGGTACTGGGGTATGATGCATTTATTAAGTTCTCGAAGGTCAATCACTAATCGATAAACTGGAGGTGCATTGGGATCAGTACGTTTCAGAATCGGAATGATAGGAGAATTACATATATTGGAGTCAGTCTCTACAACCACTCCTTGAACAATAAGCTCGTCAATAATTTTAGATACGGCTGCTATAGCCTCAGGTGGCAATTTGTACTGTCGGATTCGTGGTAATACAACACCTGGCTTCAGGGTAACACGATGGGGTGTGATATGCATACAACCTACATCAGTTGGACCTTGCGCCCATAAATGCTGTGGTACATTCAATAATCTTGGATCAAAATCACGTAATACATAATGACCTTTAAAATCTCTCAGGAACAGTCGCACCCCTTCTGGGGAGCAGCATATTACTGCTCCCAATTCTTTCAGAGTTCTAATGCCTAATAAATTTTCTGGACATGATTTCGTGAGTAACAAGTCTGTAGTTCGGGACAATGGACCGACTTCTAGAGTAACTGGTTTCGATATTTCATTAACAATAGGCTTTCCTGAAAATCCAAGGGAAACATTTCTAGAGCCTGAGAGCGGAGCCCCTGGAACCTCGTCATGACTGATGGTAGTCCTACTTGCCCCTGTATCAATCAGAAACTTTCTGTCTTTCCCTAATACTTGACTGTGTACATAGGGACCCTCTTGATCTACAGGAATCTCGATGAGAGGCAAGCCTACCTCCCTCTCTAGGCTGTTTCATGAATACGGCTGATAATCTGGATACTCTGACTGTGCATACTGGTACATCTGCTGTGTAACGTGTTGTGTTGCAGCGATAGGCTGCGGTACTGTAACTGTCTGTTGTGCATTCTGCGGTGGCTGGGAAGTCTGTGAAACTTGTTCTTGTCTAGGCGGACGTGGTCTTTCTTTCGTTTTACCAGTAGCTATGTTGTGTTTCAGAACTGCACATTCGTTTATATAATGACCTGGCTGTTTACAGTAATTGCATGTCCCTTTAACGGGAGCTGTCGGATGACTGGCTTGATTCGGACCCCTCTTCTGACTGTCTTGCGGAACAGATTGTGCAACTAATACTTTCATTTTCGTGTCTTTCATACGTCTCTTTTCGTGTTCCTGCTCTTCCCTGATTCTGTTCTGGTGATACTGGAGCATCTGGAGCATCTGTGACGGAGTATTAGCTTGCCAGGTACTTTCGACCTTCAGTACTCTATTTTTAACTTGTGGACTTGAATTTTCGACTAGTTTGGTAACAAAAAGATGGGGATACGATTCACTACTTGTTTTCAGACCACTATTAATAATGAAACATTTCTCAAATCTAGAATAAAAATCACTAGTATCTTCGTCTTGTTTCTGTTTACAGGCTGAGATGGCATCCCAATCTTCCTTCTTCGTGGCTAGTAATCTTGGCAAGACTTGTATTAACAATTCGGGCAAAGCTTTAGCTTTATCCCCAACACCGGTACCTGGTACTCGTGTATTATCTTCAGTTTCTAATGCTGTCCAATCTATCTTTTTCTCTCCCACCTCCCATTCTTTTTCTTTGAGTTTTTCATATATGCCCGCAGGCAACAGGACCTTTAACATTTTAATGATGTCAGGATACGTGTATTCTCCCATACGGAGCATGTCCTTTAATTCATGGTGAAACCCTGCTGGATCTTTATCATGACAGGGAATTAACTTTTTCATTTCCAAGAGTTCTATTTTCGTGATAGGGGTGTAAACAAATACTCGTTCTAGACCACCACCCTCTTTCTTGACTGGATGTACTTCTCGTAACGGATTCTGTCTGTCTATGTAGAATGATTTATTTTCTGGGGGTGAGACATGAACAAAATGTGGATTCAGAAACGTTCGGTACTTGTGGCGCTGTTCTAGAATGACACTAATTAAATCGGTACCTAGACCTTTCCATCTGTTTAGGAGTAACTCGTTCAATATATCATGTAGCGGACCTGGATCAGAATGTTGTTCCTCATACAGTGTAATGAGGTGCTGAATCATATATGTACCCACCAGACGTTGCTCGGCTGGGGGCAGTTTCAGAAACGTTTGGGCCACTATTTCGTCTGGAAACGTGGTAGAATCACTAGTCCATCGGACTGCTGATCGGGCTAGTTCTTGTTCATGCATTGTACTAAGCTCGCTATACCCTATTCGTAATTTCAGAATGTGATCGGTGGCTTGGAATACTTGCTCAAGAGAACACTGTTCTGGTGCTGAAGGAGGAAAAGTTTTCTTGTAATCTAGGCGTGAATGTCGGTCGGAAAGTCTAGTTCTACCTACATACGCTATTCTGGAGGGATTCTCGCTGTCTACCTCTTCACTAGAAGAGTCGTATTCTTTCTCGGTTGCTCTTTTTGCTTCCTCTTTCTGGTGTATACGTATTATTTCCTTACGAATTTTCTTGTACATACTCTCTATACTACCTTGTGTCTTGTGTTTTCCATCGGCTATATTGTCACTCCACCTAGTCAGGACTTTCAGTTCTTCTTGATCTTTTTCTGGATAATCTTGCTCTCTTATTAAACTATTAATCAGGAACTTTAAAATCATGAGCTGAGTCTCGACTTTTCTTTGAACCATGGCTTCGTGAATACTTCCTGGATTCTCGCCTGTACGGATAAAACGATATATTCTGTTTAGATGTTCCTTCATATCAGGCAGGGTGATCAAAAAGCTGGCCACCCGTCTTAAACTGAATATAAGATCATGTGATCTTCGCCTGGAACTGGATCATATATACAGTCAGTAAGAAGTCGCTTGAGATCTGTGTATGTCGCCACTTTTGGCGTACGCTGTAACGCTACGTCATGCAGCGTCAGTCGTCTAACTTGAGGCGGGGTGATAGGAGCACCTCCTTCAGCCCCTCCTGAGCTGGAATCGTCAGTTAATACTGTACGGGCTGGCAGAGTGACTGGTAAAACGGGTACATTTACTGTGGGCTGGTCCGGGGGTGCTGGAATATGAACTTGACCCCCGGGAACAGTAGTTGGCGGGACAGGAATTACATTATTAACGGGAGCAGGCGGAACAGGATTTGCATAGGCTGGGACTGTGTCGTCCAAATAGGACGAAAGAAATATGTCAGCTGCGGTCGGTTTATGACGTAGCTTAATCGGGACCAATGGAGGCGGTAAATTACAGGGTGCTTCCGGGGTTGCCTTCGGCAAGCCCTCGGCAAGAAGAGGATACATACCTTTAATAAGGGCATTTCTCTGTCCGTCTGACTGTTCTGCTCTAACTCGTTCATCTTCTTCTATTAATTCCCTTTCTTGGGCTCTTTCTGAGGATTCCCTACTTAATTCTGTTTTTCTGAATTCTTTTTCGGTTCTTTTATGAGATTCTTTGCGCCATAACTCGATGGCATCTTTCTGGGACTGTCTGGCTTTCTTTTTCCATAATGCTTCTTCTACTCTCATGATGCACTCGGCATCCCATGTACCTGATACGGGCCATCTATATTTCTCTAATTCCTTGGTATAGTCCGCCCATAAGTCTAGATATATTATGGCATCTAAGCCATGCTTGTGATACATAAAATGTCCTGGACTGTCCCTAGGAGGGACAGGAACTGCTTCTTCGAGTAACCCTTTTCTGGTCTTTAACTGACGTAATTTCGAGAACAGAGGCATTTCGGTAATACACTTGGAACACAATACACAATAATCACAGTAATAATATGGCAAACAAATCACTCATACCACGACATAGAAATACATTAAAAACAGTTCGAACAGAAATACTACCTGGTACACTGAAAACAGAACACATGAATTTCTCGAGAACGAAACTTACTAGAATTACTGGATGCACTGTTAAAACAGTACAGAACATACCGGTCCCATAAAGAGACACGTCATACCGTACCCACCTAGGTGAATTCTTCGGACTGGATCTGTGTACCCAAACCCAACGGACCAGGAACAAACTAATGATCCTGTCTAGATACTTCCCCCGCGACGGTACTCACCGGGAAGCAGAAACTGGAAGGCCTCGGACTGGACTGGACTGCGACGACGTCGGACTACGAACTTCGGACTTCAGAAACAGGTGGGCCTCCGGATACTTCGGACCTTGACTCTCGGCTTGGGCTCTGGTCGGGACGAACCGCATTCCACACCGCTTCGTCTGGATGCCGGACCGCAGTCTCCGTCTCCTCCGTGGGCCTGAAGGAGACTTGAAGCAGAAATATCTGCCGGTGCGCAGTAGAGTTCCGTCACGGCTGCAGAGGGTCAGGGGACCTGCGTACATCGCCAGCGCGTGAGGAAGGGGCTCGTCCCTGTTCGGGCGCCATTTATGTGGTAAATAAATAATTAATTACCGGTACTATTTTTGAATATATTAACAATAACAGATAGCTCAATAAATAAGAGGTAGGATCCGATGTATCCGAGTTGAACAGGCTTTATTCAGGCAAAAGGGAAGGGACTGGAACGGGACAGCCTGAAATAAAATAGGAAGGAAGGCAGCTGCACCCGTTTCATCACAATTCAACATATATATAGTAAAACATTTCTATTACATTACATACAGTAGGCGTAACTAGTGACAAGCGTAAGATAAGAAGACATGGGCGTGAAAAGAAGGCGTGCACAGGGCGTGCACGTAGACATGTGATGTGAACGTCACAGAAGTGTCATAAAGTGGGCGGAAACATGGAGGGGGCTACCTGAGCAGCTGGGACCTTTAACCTAGTGGTGCGCGCAAACGGGCAATGACGTGTTACCGGGGAGAACTGGGGGCTATGACTTCTGCACTAGAAGAGGAGACTAAAGTCTGCGGTGTCAGGACGACATGTACCTATAGCATATCTGGTATCTGGTGTTTGGAGTACATGTTGATAGAATCTAAAAGTTATCAGGGCAAAGGCTACTTGACACTAAGGCTGGTGCATGCATATATTCTACATGTATTGCGTGTGCTATGAATCTTCATGAATATTAATACAGTATTTCTCTTACATGGAGACAGAAAGACTAGACCAGAGCTGGAGATGTTTATGCGGTTCAGTAGCTTAGGAATGTGAAGACGAAAAGCTGAACTGATAACTAGAGGCATAACATATTCTTGGCAGACAGGCAGGCAGAGCCAGGCCGGGCACCGCGCTGCTTGGCGGGAAGTAAGTGAAGGGTCAGGGATGCAGGTGGGGGCTGCATCGCTCCTCGGAGTGGGTTCAGGAGACTGGAGCTTGAATCTGGTGTCCGGGCCCTATGAGGCCTAGAAACGGGAACAATGCGGTGAATTAACGTGCATAATGTAAAACGTTGGCAACATAGGCCTAATACTCGTTGCTTTCACGAGAACTGGATACTGGCATACTAGAGTTGGACACAACTATGATTGCGTCTTAAATCGATCATAGGGGGATATATGCATATCGATCATGCACATATAACATAGGATTAGGAACGCGTAGGCACATATAACAAGGCAAAATTCAATTTTCCTCATTGCTCCACTAACTCAGGTCTTTAAAGTGCTGAAGAAGGTTTTCCTGAGTGAGATGGGGAGTGAGATGGGGAAAATCCAGTGCCCCACTCACCACGCACCTCGGCACTTTGGTTATCACTTAGGGTGTCTGGTTGGGGCTCTGGTAGGGATTCTCAAAAATTGGTCTCTGTCGGCCTGTCTGACTGCCTTAATTCCTGATGGTTGTGCCACCTGGCTGGTGGAGCAAGATGGCGGAGCAAAGTGGCTAGGGAAGGCTGCCTCACAGCCTCACAGCTCCTCAGCTCCACAACTCCTCACAGCGCCTCTCTCCAAGGGTGCAAATCAGAAGGGGGCAATGGCAGAGATTTCCGGTCTGTTGTTTGTTCACTCCTACTACCCCCAGTTGCCCCGTAATCTCACCTCAGTTCGTTGCACGGGGTGGGGTGGGGGACGGCAAGCTGGAGGTACTGCTGCTGCAGCTAGGACACTCGTTGTCCTCACTACAGCTATTGCGGCTGCTGAAAACACCTCAATTTCCGGGCGTCGCTGCCGCTGCTCTTTTAATACTGTTAGCAGCAGGTTTACTCTGCTCACCTCTGCTTTCCTGTGCCTTGCAATACCGGCGGTCTGAAGCCGGCGGTAGTGGCAGCGGAGGTTGTTGCAGTGACTGTGCAGTTATATGTGGTCTCTCAGGGCATGAGGGAGAAATTAGAGATTGGTGCCGCAGAAAGGATTGGTGAACAGACCACACCACAGTGTACCACTACACCTCGCCGCCTGGGAACCGCCGAGAAAGCCGCAAAAACCACGCAGGAGCCAAGGCGAGCTCTTCAGCTCTCTCTGTGGAGGAGCGTGAGCGGCCCTGCCGGGGGGGGCTGGGGAGCAGTCACTTAACTCAACCCCTGCACTCAATCACCACTTCATTTCCACTTGTCGCCCAAATGGCAGGCAGACAGCAAGGTGAAGGTGAGAGCCAGAGACCGGGAGGTCAAGAGTGCGGAGAGCGGGGAAACGGGGGCGGGGGAGAGAGAAGCGGGGGAACGAAGCGTAATGAGGAGCGATGAGCGGGACGCAGCGGTAAACGGCAGGCAAGGCGTGAGGGCAGAAACAGCCGCACCACTCCGCACCGCACGCCACCACACCAGCGCAACTCGCCTTAACTCATCCCGCTAGCTCCAGGCTCAACCAGACTCAAACCTAGCTCTTGTTCCTGGCTATGGCAGCTCTGGATAAGAGTTTGCGGCTCTAGTTGGCTCCTGTTGGAAACAGACTCTCCGTGGACAGAGCAGAGCTGTGGCATACTACGGCAGGGCGGGCTCCTCCTCCTCCATGTGACTCACACACATGCCCTTAGGGCATTTATGTGTGTCACATGAGGCACAGATGCACATTTCAGGGGTGCAACAGGGTGTCCTTTTGACACCCTGGCACCCTTGAAAGGTTATTCTCAATTTGCGATTCTCTAATTGCCTATCGCAAATTGAGAATGTCTTTCCATTTATTCCTATGGGCCTCTAGGCCCATAGGAATGGGCTCGCCATGAAAGAGGCATTCCCCGCAGACATTCTACACATGGAGCAGACCTTCGCTGCACCCCTGGAACCTCTAGGCCCATAGGAATAAATGGGGAGGTATTCCTTAATTGCGAATCGCAATTTGCGATTCCCAATTAAGGAATATATAGGATTCGCAAAATTCTTTGCAAATCCTACATACATAGCGTTTTGCCATTCTCAAATAGCATTTCGCAAAAAAAAAAAAAAACAAAAAAAAAAAAAATCGCCATTTGAGAATCGCAAATGGACTTTTTGATACATATGGCCCTAAATCCTTCCCCCCCACTCCCGGGGCTAGCCTCACATACATGCATAGCACCACAATACCCTCAAAAGCAATAAGCACTCTATTCAAATACATATAACATAACAAGTCTGAAGTCCTTCGATACCAAATATCAGATGGTTGCAGTCACTGACACTACTAACTATGGGCTCAGTGCTAAGCTAAAGTAAATAAGAGATAGTTAAAAAGTCACAGTGTCTTATACATCAAGGACATTAAGGCAAGCGGAAACCAACTATTAAGTTGTAGAAAAAGAAGATTTTGCTTGTTGGTGGGGCTTGATCTGTCATATGGCCGATAGGGACAATGTCGACATATCTAAGTTACCACGAGTTCTGCTGCCATGATGAC
Organism: Lissotriton helveticus; assembly: GCF_964261635.1. Taxonomy (NCBI): domain Eukaryota; kingdom Metazoa; phylum Chordata; class Amphibia; order Caudata; family Salamandridae; genus Lissotriton; species Lissotriton helveticus. Next base: position 370,696,057 of record NC_136060.1, read on the forward strand.
ACTTTTGCGCACGTTACTACATAACTTTATTTTGCAAGACTCTGTTTATGCCTTTCACATGAGAGCCGTCTGCTTTGTGCGGTCTCTGTCTGTTCCTGGAGTTTAGTATGAACTCGGTGAACAAGGTCGATAAACAATGCCCCTTATTATTCAGTTCTGGTCAGTCCCTAGTACCTAGACAAAACATGCTAACACAGTTGCAGCTGCTGAAGACTCGTGCTTTGGTATTTTGGGAATGCATGTTAGGTTAACACTCACTTGGAGAAAGATCTTTCCAGTGTGAAGAGCAATGCTCTTCCTATGTTGTAGATACACCATATAGGCACTAAGGTATGAGGTCTGTTGACAATGCCCAGAGATCTACTATTGAATATAAATAATATTTATTCTTACCAAGGGGAGGGTGGATAGGCCTTATAGTCCTTTATCCACTGTCTTTATAAGATGACATCTTCCTTTATGATATATGGACTTGCTACAATGCTAACTTTGTTGATTATATGCTCAAGTTCAAAAGACCTTTATTCGAATTTCAATGAATTTCTTAAAAGTACCACATAAAAACAATTAATTTACATAACACATCATTATACAAAAATACATGGTTAAAAATATAATACAGTTTTAATGAGGCTAATTTCATGGGTTTTCCATCATTTTGCGCACTCATGTTATCAGTCTCAAGAAAGTGCTAGTGCGAAAGATTAATTCATCTGAATCCAGGGAAACCAACAATAGATAAGACTTCCCCAACGCGAGTGGTCTATGTTTCCTAAAATATGGGGTTAAAAACCAATTGATATATTTTAGATAAAATTTACAGAAGAATAGGAAGTGCAAATCATCTTGTGTGCTAACACCATCACACGGACATGGGTTATATTCTGTGCTATGTTGATAGCCCAGAGGGAAGGCCAACAGATATTTCACAGAACCCGCTCTTAGGCGAAACAAGAGTGATCTCTCCCAGTTGGTCATGGGTAGAGTAAGATAGTGCGGGAGTGGTTGCCTACATAGTTCATTCCCCATGTATTTTAGAACAGTTGATTTTGAGGATTCTCTTCCCATTCGTTCAGAGTTATAAAATGCATACAGTGCTTGTTTAACCTCAATTTTATCCTTTGGCTCGATCCTGGTAGGGTCGGAGAAGAGACTGCCTCTGTCCACGGCGCTCAATGTTTTTAACACTCCAGAAAGCCATGGAATCGCCATGCCATGGTCACATTTTAAACAGTCCTTTATAATATTTTGTGTAAGAGTGGCTGAGTTATTCCTCCAAATCCTGACCCAGAATAGAGCCGGTCTAAATCTGATAAAATCGCATACATAGGGGAGGTTTAATTCATTATGGCAAATAAATTCAGAAGATGAGATTGGGGCGCCCAGTATTTTCCTGCAAAATCTAATTTCTCCCCGCTGAATACCTGGGCTTCTTCCCAACCCCCAAACCTCAGCTCCATATGTGGCGACCGGTAGGCACTATAGTCTAAAAAAAATTAAAATAGCTCTAGTGGCGCCTATTTTCTTTGGGCGCGGCAAGCTCAAAATAGAATTGGTGGCTTTCGAGAACTGCCAAATGCCCACTCCATGAGCCGTTCGCAGCGAAAACCAGACCTAAGTATGGAAATGTAGGCACAGATTCAAGTTTATCTGTCCCTATATGTATAGTATTGAGCTTCCGTTTCCCGGGGCCACATGGCATGATAAAAGATTTTTTTAAATTTACGCGCAGATCTAATCCCTCCATATGTTGGACAAAGCTTTGAACAAGTAGGCGGAGGGCATTTGGAGTGCGGCCCATAAGCACTGCATCGTCTGCATATAACACTGGTAGTGGTTGCCCCAGGATTGTTGGTACATCACTAGTCACTTCTTTCAAGGCCATTAATGTAAATGATGAACAACAAGGGTGCTAAAACGCACCCATGTCTCCCCCCCTGCAGATGTTAATAGCTCCAGATACTTCTCCACCCATTCCAATCCTGACCTGTGCTTTAAGATCCTTGTGGAGGTAGGCCAGGAAGTTAACAAGAGCCTCGTCTAGTCCAGAATTCAAAAGGATAGCCCAGAGTTTGGATCTATTCACTAAATCAAAGGCGGATGAAAGATCCATAAATGCAAGGTAAATAGGAGACGATCGAGCAACGCTGTACTTGTCGATTATCAATTTTAGGTTCAGACATTGCTCCACCGTCCCCACCCTGCTCCTGAATCCCATCTGACACGGGTCCAATAGGTCTAGGTCTTCAGTCCATTCTAGCACCCTATTATAAATAACTCGCCCCAAAATGTTTAAAGTGTTATCCAAAAGGGAGATCGGACGATAGTTAACTGGGTCCGACCGGTCACCCTTTTTGAAGATTGGGACGATAGTGCTAGTTGCCCAGGTAGTGGGCATAGGCACTGTTGGCAAGCTGTTTAAGACGTTAAGAAGGATTGGTGCCCATAGATCCGGGTTGTGCTTAATAATATCAATGGGCAATCCATCGGGGCCTGGTGCCTTGTTGCCAAGGCTCTCTTTTATGGCTATTTTCACCTCATGGAGATCAATCTGTAGACCACACGCCTGTCTGGGGTGAAAGTTACCAATTCCTTGGATGGTGCGGCGTAAATTTTTAGAGAAGTGGGCCTCCCAAACGCTGCTAGTTATGTTGCAACTGATTGGTGTTAACTGTTTCCCCATTTCCCGCGTTTTCCTGACCGCAGACCAGAAGGGGCCGCTGCCCCCCAGATTTGCACTGGCGACCAGCGACTCCCACTGTTCTGTCAGTAGTGCGGACTTTCTTCTAGCTATTTCAAGTTTATAGATTTTCCTGGCTGTCTGAACCACCGTTGTGCACCTAGGTTTAGTGGTTAGTGCCCTGCGTAATTCCCTATTTGCCAGTGAGCAGGAGGAATCAAATCACCTTGGTTCTTTCCCTTCCTTTGGTAACGATGCTGACAAAAGAGTTTTTATGGTTAGACACAGTTCACCAAAATCAGCAATTATTCTGTGGTAGTTCCCATCCATGGATAAGCAGGAATTAATTAGCTGCGGGTGTTTCATTTTTACGCTTTCCAAGATTGCCCCACAGTCGACCCCCCTCCATTTTAATCGCAAGCCATCCACTGAAGGTGTGATGTCCCTTGCACCATTTAAGTTGGTATAAACCGGAGTAGGGGCTAAATGCAGAGTTACTGCAAGTGGGTTGTGATCTCCAAACGATGCCTCCATCACTGTGGACTGTTACACAATCTATTAAATGTGGGGACATAAAGATAAAATCAATGGTGGAACTGCTGTCCCTGCCTCTGAACGTAGGAGCGTGGGAAGCGCTAGGGTTGTGGCTAGTTTTCATGGCATCACCAAGGTTGAACTCGGTTAGTATATTGGCGAGTTCAATACCCCTTCGTTCAGCTTGGTCTAAGCAGTTCCTATCCTTGATCCCATGATTCTTTGGTATTTTTGCGTTGAAGTCACCCCCAATTAAAATCCCTGTCCCATCATCAGCCTGTAGACTGATTTCCAGATTATGTAAAGTTTTGGAAAGTGCCTCAAAGTTCTTAGGTACACAATAAAAATCATTATTGTAAAAATGATTAAATAAATCCGGGTCTTTCGCTTGAATTCAAGAATTTGTATATTCGGGTTCCATCTAAATAGGTCTCTAATAGTACCACCAGCCAGTGTCTTAATCCCAATAAATAAACCTCCGACTGCACGGCCAGAAATGGGCTTCGGTGCAGTCACACTAAAACAATGATAGCCCTCTATGTGTAAATTCCCAACAGCCCAAGTCTCTTGAAACATTATAATGTCTGTACCATCCAATATCTTGGCCCATTGGGGGACTAAGAGCCTTGACTCTAGCCCTGCCACATTCCAACTAAGGATTGACAAGTCACAATGACTAGGGTAACTGATTAGCTTATTCCTGGTACTCGTCACTATATTCACATTAGTTTTCGGTGATGTGGGAATTATATGGTAATGTGTGGCTATAAGTGGGACAGTACAGTCAAGCATTGCTGTTCCCTGTGTAGCATTGACTTGTATTGATGGTAGATATTCCTCAGTAATATTACTTAACACTAGGCGACCACTGTTGCCTTCCCTGTCAGCAGCTAATGTTCCCCGAGTTATACTTGCTTCTACTGGTACTGGATGTTCCTTGTTGTCATTACTTCTATCTTCACATCCATTGTTATTGCCTTCCCTATTGCCCAGTCAATCCTGCTCGTCTAAGCTTGAGAAGGCGTATTCAAACCGATTATAGGTTGGGATGTTATATATGGACCGTACCTCATTCTGAGGCAGATACAGATTTGTGTTAATCATTGGATGTAACCTCTTCCTATGGTCGTACTGTTTCATTGTGGGGAGGTAGGGGTAGTACATCGGATGCGCTGGGGATGGGGCCTGATGACACTGCGCAGGTCCCTTCGGGTAATTCAGATCTTGGTCCTGGTGATAGAATGGAAACCTAATCCCAGTACCCAAATTAGGGTCCTGGTAACACACAGAGTTATTCACCATGTTAGCATTAGGGGAAATCAAATGTCTATAAAAATAGCCCAGAGGGAGCAAAGTAGTGTTGAATTCCAAAAGTGAGGGTGGTGGGGCACTAGCCAAAGTTTTTTGGGCCCATTGGGGGGACTTAAAATTTATAATTATGGAGTCCCCCTCGAACTTTTTCCTCAGTGGGCCTACCCATCCTACTCTCTGGGTGTGAATAATCTCCCTTGCCCCTTCCATTGGAAAGTTGCAATTTGCAACTAACCAGTGAAGGGTCCTGTTCTTAAGGGATATGGGGTTTTCTTCTTGATCCTTCCTTAATTTGGGTACATTAACTAGGACCAGCACATACGCCCCGCATTCAGGCGGTAGGCTGATGCGGGGAGGTATCCGTCTCATGTTGATTGCCATATTTTGGTCGGGCTGAGCCCTTCAAGCATTCTGAGCATTATTAGTTTGTCTAATTCGGATCTCGTTGCTTTTATCAACATGTTGCACCTTGCCTTCCTGTATGGCGTCCTTAGTCGTATTAGGATTAGCGGTAATTTTTGTTGATGGTTGGTTGGCAGCTATTCCTTTACCTGGCACTTGTGGAGTTTTGGGCTTTGTGGTTAGAATTGGGGCAGTAGGGTTCTTAGCTTTTGTACATGTAGGTTTAGAGGAGCTCAGTTTGGGTCCCACAGTCATTGGAGGCCCCTGACTGACGGTATTTTTAATGGGAGAACTCAATTCAGCTAATTGCTTTTCAATGCGTGTGAGTCTAGATTCTATCGGGGACAAGTAGATACTAAGAAGTTCACCCATTCTTTCCAGAAGTTGGTCATTAGCTTCAAAATTATCCCCTTTACCCAACGGGATCCCCTGTGACTCCTCGCTTTCTATATCTATAGGTACATTTGTTTCATCTACATTTGAATGTGGATTATTATCCTTCCTATGCTTTCGCTTTGGCATGCTATGCTTTGTAACCTTAGGCATGCTCAACTGTCTTGTGTGATTTATGTGTTTCCGTATGGCACCCTCCCGCCTAGCCCTTAATTGCCTTGTGCTAGCTTCAACTGCTTCATCTGGTGTATGATTGATGAACAGTTCCGGGGTCCTTTCTAATTCCATACTGGGTTCTAAATCTGAATCGATCAAGGGGTTAGATGCTGATAAGTTGACCTCATTCGGTATGCTGTGAATTTCTGCATGGACATCAATTATAGGACCAGTGTTGATGTTTCTAGCCTGAACTGGAGTTCTAACTGATGCAATGAGTCCAAGGGATGATCGTTTTGCTAGGGCTAGGTCTTGTGAAACCCTGCGCTCCAAGAGTGTAATACCCTGGTCTATGGCATCATTGGCCCTTATTATGAAGTTATCTATTGGGCCTATTACTGGGACCCCACCCGCTGCCGTTTTACTTCTACTACCCCTGGTAGACATAGTGTTGGTTAGGAAGTATATATATTATCACAGCCTGGCTTTTGCACAAGATACACGGGGTAGAAAAGCAGGAAATAAGGTGCGAGGAGGCGGGATTGAGTCAGGCGACGCCCAACACACTTCTACTATACAGCTCAATTTCCCAGCAGAGGCGTTATGATAATCTTAATCCCTCACACTCTCCCCTACTAAGTGATAGTGGTGACAAATAAATACCTCGTAGTACAACTACAGTCAGCAAATGCAGTAATAGGAGAGCAACCCAATGCAGAACTAGGCGCTATATAGGGCACAAGTGCAATACAATAAGTATGGCTCACTCAATAGTGACACTCAGCTTTAATAATAGAATAGTGGGGAGATGCAATGAGCCATGCAGTAGAAATCGCATGGGAAGGAGCGATATATATAAGTCCTCGTGTACAGCGAGAATTCCCTCAGATGGTGAATGGAATCTGTAACTGCCCAGCAGAGAGTCCAGATACACGAATCAGTCAGTTTGTAACAGCGGTGACGTACCTTATGGGAGCTTGCAGTGTCAATGTTAGGGGGGTGCACCCGGCCCGGCCTCCTCGACCTCTGAGGGCCTCAGAGGGCCCGCCCTTTGCCCGGGTTTAGCGCGCGCGTCCCACGACGCGGGAACTCTGCGCCCCTTAAGATGCGCCGCCTGGCGCCAAATCGTGTGGTGGGAGGAGTTAGCCGCTGTGCCTGCTGGTTGTTGTGGTCTCCCCTCTCGCCGGCTGCGCACAGATGGGAAAGTGCATCAGCGGCGGGGGAGACCGGAGGAAGATTGCTGGCGAGATGGCGGGAAACAGTAAATCCGAGGTCCCAGGTCCCAGGTAGGCGGGCAGAAAGGTCCGAAAATGCTGCAGAGAGCACCCGCTCCACAGCGGGCAGAAAGGTCCGAAAATGCTGCAGAGAGCACCCCCTCCACAGCAGCTCTGCGCCCCTTAAGATGCGCCTCCTGGCGCCAAATTGTGTGGTGGGCGGAGTTAGCTGCTGTGCCTGCTGGTTGTTGTGGTCTCCCCTCTCGGCGGCTGCGCACAGATGGGAAAGTGCATCAGCGGCGGGGGAGACCGGAGGAAGATTGCTGGCGAGATGGAGGGAAACAGTAAATCCAAGGTCCCAGGTCCCAGGTAGGCGGGTAGAAACGTCAGAAAAAGCTGCAGAGAGCACCCACTCCACAGCGGGCAGAAAGGTCCGAAAATGCTGCAGAGAGCACCCCCGAAAATGCTGCAGAGTTGATTATATGTATTTTGCTGCCGGAAGGGCTTCGTAAACTGCGTTATAGAGCACAATAGTTAAAATAAACATTTTAAACTATACTGGTGCCTCGGCCAATTCTTATTGTGGACATGTAAAAGTGAGTGAGCAAAAGGGTATGTCTTGTTACCACAATTCCTGAGAGAGTCGGGAGTGTTGTGTTCTGGGGTGTCTAATCACTTGGATCTTCGTGATTGTATAGGAGAGCGAGTGAGACACTATAGGTAGTCGGTGGGGGGATTATGGGTACTGAGGCGGTAGGAAGGCTTAGCCCATATACACCAAGGTCGCGTATTCCTGCGCATACTTCTGTGTATTTGCAGAATCCCTGCACCCCTGCAAAATGAGAAAGTTCCCCCAAAAAGTTTTTGTGTTTAATATATAATTAATGTGAAATTGGAAAAACCATCAAATTACATGAACCAAAGAATGCAATTTGTTCCAAAAGATCATCCCTATCATTGGTAGCAAAAAGGGACAACATCCAGTTAATTAGTTCGAAGCAACACACGTGCTCCTCATAATTCGATGTTTCCAAGAGCATATCCGGGCAACTAGTGTGATATTTGATGAAACTCTGTGGCAAGAGGCACTGTGCAGCTGCACAGGTATTCCATTCAGCCAACACTCCAAGTGCAGCCAAATGCATCAAACGGCCATCCCTAGAACAGGTTTGGTCATGGGACAGAAATGGACCAATTAACAGATCATAATCCAGGTCAGTGCATGATGTATCAGAGAGGTAGATATCGAAGGCCCAATAGAAAGGGCACGGTCGGGAGTAGAACACATGTTGCACACAAGTGAAGAAGTGAAGCTAAAAGTTAGTCCATTATGTACGCCACGCGTTGCCAATGGCAAGCATCCAAAATGTTGTTGCATTAGGTCACGGTACAGTTGCAATTGGCCGGGTCTGTGCAGTACCACACAATGGGTGGCTATTGCGTAACAGGAGCAGAAGTACCAGCACACCACCTGCCAGCTCCAGCATTAAGGGAAATCCACTGAAGGCGCTGGAAAAAATAGACTGGATAAACGTCGGAATTACTCCAAAAATCACCTGAAAAGAGTTCACAAGACCTGATCGCACGAGTTTAAAAAAAATGAGCAGTATCAGACGCATTAAAAAAAGTGGGAGACTGATATTCAGCAGTGAGTTCATCTCACTTGCGGTTCTCGCCACTGGTAATTCGAAGGTCTCTGGCGTTGATGTGAGAGCCACTTCTTGTTGAAACAATAGCAGTTTGAGTCTGCTTAGTTTATTGAAATCTGTTTTCAAAGTCGGAATGGAAGGCCAAAGCGAACTATCTACAATCCCATGCTAGGGTGGAAAAAGGACATTGCTGCAACAAGTAACACGCTGCGAAACTGTTACTATATACACCGGATGTCGGCCCGTAAGCCACAGCAGTTGTGATTATTCAAAATAAGATAACTTCAATTCAACTCATTTTGTTGTACCCTATGTCCCCAGTTGAGTTCGGAATGCACTGCATTTGATCCGTTTATATGTCACCCGCTGGTGAGACTCATCAGCACTGATCCGCTCTGTTAGGGATATTGACCCATGACTTTATGTGAATGCCATGAACTACTCACCTGTTTTCTTTTGCTATTAAGCACTGCACATTATACTGTTGGCCATCACTTTTCTATTTTCTTTCTTTCTGTTGTATGGGCACTGCTCTGATCATACGTTTTAAAAATGTGCAAAAATGTTAATAAAAAGATTGAATTAAAAAAAAAGATAACTGCCATTCAAAAGCAACGTGAGTGCGGAATGGACAGGCGTACCTTTTAAAAAACAAGCAAGGAGGAGCTTGGCAGGCATCCGAGATGGCCGCTTGAGCACAGCGCTCTCCGGACCCTCGCCGCTCCCGGCATTTTATCCTGGCTGAATCCTGATTTCTTGCAAGAATTCGTGTAGGGGACGTTTGGCTGATTACCCTGGCACTTTTCAGAACTCGATTTGGATCTTGTATTCCTGAGATATGGTGCTCTGAACTTTTGGGCTCCGCCCTTGAGGTGCGCCCGGGACGGGGTGCGGTTCTGTAGCCGTCCTGCAATTGAACAACAACGGCAGGAGATCTGGCCTTGCGGGTCCCCCCTTCCTAAGTTTCGGTTTCGATTCCGTTCCGACTTGGGCCACGGATGTGGATGTCGTGTTGCGACTGAGACTTGGAGGCAGATCGGCTGTTGGGCTCTCGTGTGACCTATTTGCTGGCTTGGCGACCTCTACCCGAGTTGTGCCCCCTTTTTCATCTACTTTTGATCCTGTACTTTGGGTGTCGGGCCCGTCGAACCTGGTGGCTTGTCCTGTGACGCATCTTCAAAATGGCGGGCAGAGGGGACAGAGAGACGCGCAAGACGAAAACACCTCTGCGCGGAGCTCCAGTTCAATCAAATGTCATGGACCGTTATACCCATTCTAAGGGGTCCCCCGGAGCTGCCCTGCCTGGTTCTAGTATAGCGTCCGAACGAGTTTTGGAAGAGTCGGCGGAGCCCTCCCTACAGGATATCATGGGCGCCATCTCGGGTGTGAGGGAATCCATCGGCCTACAGTACGAGGCCTTGGCCCACAAACTTGACACCGTGGCTATTGAGGTGAATCTGATTCGTGCTGATCTCGGCAAGACGAATGAGAGGGTACAATCACTGGATATTAAATCCTCTAGCCTTACGAATGACGTCTCGGAGCTCCAAACAGAGATTGGAAATCTCCGTCGGGGGAACGACTTCATGACCCGTCGCCTGGAGGACTTTGAAAATAGGGCGCGTCGCTGCAATGTTCGCCTGGTTGGTGTACCGGAAAACCCTGAACCCCACTCGGTGGATCTCCTGGTTGAGGATCTGGTCTTGAACCATCTGGCCCCTTCTGGTCTCACAAAATTTTTCACGGTGGAACGCGCACATCGTGTTCCAGGGGGCAAAGTCAAGCCGGGAGCCCCGCCGAGACCCATTGTAGCGAAGCTTTTTCATTATAGAGACCGGGACGCTATCCTGCAGGCCTCGCGGGTGAAGGGCCCGGTGGCCTTTGAGAATGCTACGGTGAACTTTTACCCGGACTTTTCCCAACAGGTTCAGAGACAACGTATGGAGTTTCGTGGTGCCAAGAAACGTCTCCGGGATCGGGGCCTACGTTACGCCATGCTCTTTCCCACCAGACTCCGGGTCGAATACAATGAGCGTACCCTTTTCTTTGATCGGCCAGATGCTGTTAATGACTGGCTGGACTCATTGCCTGACCGTCCTCCTGAGACGGACTCCGCCGCTCACCCTGGTGGTGCCGAAGGTGGTGTGGAGATCTAACTGTTCGGCTCTTATGTCTTATTTTGCATACATTCTCAGGAGTGTTGGCCGGCGTCCCTCTACATTGTGATCATTCTGTCTTTCGTTTGTTATTTTTGTTCTTGCTGAGGTCGGGGGGTGGATGGAACGGAGACCTTTCCTCCTCCGGGGTCTTTGTGTAGAATAGGGGTTCTTGGGCGACAGGCACACTGCAGGTTGGGGTGGCTCTTTAGCTTTTTGCAGGGGTGCAGGGTGGGGGGTGTTTCTCTTCAGTTTGGGGGAGGGGGGTTGGGAAGTTTTTTCTTTTCTGTGTGTTGTTTTCAAGGCGAGTTGCTCCTGTGTTTGCTGCGGTTTCTGATGTCTAGCTCATGGACGAGGGGTCTTGGCTCGGGCGGCTGGGATGGGGGGTAGAGGGTTGAAATTTCTTTCCTGGAACGTTAATGGCCTGGGAGATCGTATTAAGCGCAGTGTGGTCTTAAAATGTATACGACGTTTGTCACCGGACATTGTTTTCATGCAAGAAACCCATTTGATTGGTAATGTTTGTTATGCAATGAATAGATGGGGCTACCGCCTTGTGGCGCACTCGGGGTTTACCTCCGGATCTAGGGGTGTGGGTATTCTTGTTCGAACCTCCCTCCCCCTGGCGATCGATGAGGTGATTCATGATGACCGTGGGAGATATACTGTCCTGGTGGGTAGGTATGAGGGCCGCACCCTATCTCTCTTCAATGTTTATGTTCCCCCGGGTTTGCAGGCCTAAATTATTTTTTTTATTTATTTTTTTTTAAATAAAAAAAAAAAAAAAAAAAAAACAAGCAAGATTAGGGGCGGAAACGTTACAAGCGCCGTGCAATTTAACTTGTTTGCAAGCAAGGGTATGTCCTACTGTGGAATCGCTCTCATCCCCAGTTAGGAAAACTTCCTTATCCTTCCGTTGACATCTGTAGGTGAAAGGTAAGGACCACAATTCATGAATAATGGCACTTCCCAGGGGTTCAAAGCGGCCTATCGAGAAGTGTTTCATGCACGATTTGAACTGAATCAGCGAGAATGGCAGAGAAATAACGCCATAAATTAACCACACTGCTGAATCATCAGTTTCTGCTACAGAAAGTGGAAAATGTTCTAATTGTTCTATGCGTAACAGTGAGTATGTTACGTCTTTCATAGACATGAACCTTTGTTATCAGTTAATTTTAAACGGCAAAAGCAGAGCAGAGGTATTCAAATAATTCCATGGTACTTTTCCCATTTTGAGAGCTTGCAATGTCCATGCAAACTGCATTACAGATCACAATTGATTTTTACCATGGTACAATACAGATACATCCCTTTGAATGATATCAATGACAGATGAAACAATTCTATCCAAGGTATATATATGGGAGGACAATGTATTTATGCCATTATCGACAACTGCAAGAATGTTTTCCAAATTGAATTTGTCAATTTGGGGCAGACGGAACACTGCTTCCAGTTGCGAAAATTTCAACAATTCATTATAAGCCTCATAGATAAATCGTTTTGATTACGGTAGTTTAGGACCCAAGTTAAAAATCAGCCAAATTGATGTCACTCGACAAGAGAGACATGGGTTGCTTCACTGACACCAGTGTGGAGTGTTCCAACCATTGCAGACATCATTTCCCCACCGACTACGCGGTGACTGAATATGAATGCGGGAAACGTGGATCAGTGCTAGTTTGTGTGAAATGTGTTTTTGCATTATGAAAACGCAGTTGACATGCATTGGAATTGGTTTGCCACAACAACCATCCTGAGGGGTCAACATCAGATACATTTAAACTGACATTCAGAAATAGAGTTTGGAGGACTTCGAGTGTATGGTTGGTGTGTTTACGCCAAGATTCATACTCCGCTAATGAAGGAATGTACGGAAGATTTATATTTTTGGCTGTTGCCGAGCCAAAACAAGTAGTTTGTTGCACCGTGTCATTTAAAAACAATATCTGAGTTGGAATGAGACATGCACAATGCAAAGCTTCAGTTCCCTGGACCTTCCAAGCTTTAGTGCTCCAAACTGATTTCAAGTCAATGGTATCTTTCCAATGTTCATAACCCTCTATGGCCAGATCCGTCCTAAATGAATTAGAATACATTACTTTTGTGTGTCTCAACATAAATTTAGATTGGGTTGACAATTTCAATTTAAAGTAATAGCATTCTGGTTTGGATGTATTGAAATTTGAAAGGTAGGTGAACTTACTCCGGAGGGTTTTGGAGCTTCCCTGCAAGGGAGTTGGACAATGTTCCCACTGGGTAAAATTAAAAACTGGTCTTAAAGTGTTTGTTTTGTGTAAGAAAAAATGGCCATAATGTTGGTAACAGAATAAAGCAGCATCATTGGCCCAATACACATCTTAAGCATCAAACGCAGCATAGTACTTTAAATCAGAAAACAATACATGTACTGCCTGTACATCCCAATCATCAGAATGTATGTCCTGTGATACCACATCTCCTAATGAAACGCGAAACGCGTATAGAATCATGAGGCCCTCCATCGGGCCATGGATCTCGAATGCTACTTTATCCCAAACAATGCCATCAGCAACCAGGAAGGCCAAAATGTTCACGAGGGCTTGATCCCGTTTCAGGATATGGGACGATGTGTGTGGGGCCAGAATTCCATCGACCAACTTCACAGCAGAGCGTTTTGGCAAATAATGACCATTTATGAGCAAGAAGAACACAGTCACAAATCCAATCCACATGAAAAGGGAAAGGAGTACGAGCACCAACCAAATGTATCTCCAAGGGAGGACCAGGTAAGTTGTTTTGAACCAGGAGATGAAAAGACTGGTACGCCTCGGCGAAGTGGTTGCAGATAAGGATGAAGAAGAAGAATCATACGAGAAGCTTGTTCGGTCCACATAATAACCACTTGCTTCCAAGCTCATTTAGGGTGGCTGTGCAGCATCAGACGGATGATGTAAAGGACTGTCAGGTACTTCAACATGGGACTCATCCACAGTATAAGCATACTCAACGTCCACATTGGAGGAAGATGAGGGTACGAAAGGTGTAAAATCAATTGTGTTTTCCATCGCTCCCTCCATGACATGGGCATTAGTCAAAGAAGCTGTAGCCATAGGATTTAGTCAAATAGAGCTGCTTGAGACACTAGGAGTCACACTATACAGACTTGGCCATATGGTGTAGTTTGGCATTGTCAATTGAAATTTATCTATTTTCTTTGCGACCAGGCCATGGAGGTAAAAATCACTGTACGAGTACCCTTTAATCCAAGAACTGGGACCGGTGCACGATAAGAGAGACCAAATTATTTTTTGTTTTCCAGCTTTTCTCGTACCAGATCTCCAATCTTAGGAAGCAAAGCGACTACCAGAATCATCATCGCCGTTTCCGTGGAAGATGGTGATTGTTCTGTGGTGTAGCTGCCATGGGTCTTTTGTAGGTCCTGTAACATAGTAGAATGGTTATCTACATCATATGTTGCGGCAGCCGCCACAACAGACAGACCATCAAGGTCTGGCACAAACATTTAAATGCCAAAGAGCATTTTCTATGGGGTCCCCCCAACCAGAGATCTTCTTGTGAGATTATTAAGTGCACGTTGAACCCCATACAAATGAGTCGGCCAGTTCCTGCCAGTACCTAAGACTCTAGCTGCCAAAGATTGCTTTAAGTCACGGTTCATTCACTCCACTATAGAATTGCCCTCAGGTCTGTATGGAGACGAAAACTGCACCAGCACCCCCAAAGAGCTCATTGCGTCCTTGTAAGCCTTAGAGGCAAACTCTGGACCCTGGTCAGAATGGGAGGTGCCACAGGTAAAAGTCCTGGCAAAGACACACAAAGCTCTAATGACATTTCGAGCGTCAGCACTGAGTTGTGGCCAAATCCAAAGGAATCTAGTGCATATATCAACTGCAACAAAAATGTATTTATATGCAGTATCAGAAGTCAAAGGACCGCAGCAATCAAGATAAATACAGCAAAACGGCGGATTCGAAATATAGAGCTGTGTTTGTGGTGGACATGTAAGCTAACCATAGATGGTTTAATTTGGTGACAAATGTCACATAATTAAGGGTCTGTCAATATAAACCATGCCACCAATAACGTTGCTGTAAGATAGAAACTTCGCTGAAACTCCGCCATGTGCAGATGCCATGCCTTCATGTGGGGCAATGATCAAAGGAAGCCTGCGGTCCATGTTGGGGGATCAGCCGATCCCCAACGCAAGGTATTGTAGCATAAGGGACTTGATCGGGTAATCATAGAAGGGAGAACGGTCATGGAAGGTGGTGCCAAAACATTCTGAATAAACCGCTGCAAACACCTTTCCCCAAGTGTTACAATCGCCAAACTCAGGAATAAGGACTTTAGGTAAGCTCATGGTTAAAATCCTGTGTTTTCCCACAGGCGAGGTATTTGGAAAAACAGCTTGGAGTTGCTCACATTTTTCGGCCAGCCAATAAGGGAGCTCGTCCTTATTCTGTGGACGTTTGCCCATCACCGAATTAATCATGATGGGACTTATAACCAGACCACCGTGACCTGGCGGTTGTGCAGCAACTCCAGGTTGCACAACCTGCATGTTGCGGGACATGAACTGTATAACAGCCCTATGCACACGTATTAACAACATAAGTAAGAAGCGTAGCTCTGCGACAGTAGCATTAAGGTAATTTGGATGTGGTGTATACCCAGCTAAAACGGGCCACGTGGTCCCATCACTCGATAAGGGGTCTAAACGGACTGCTGTCAAAGGGTGAGGAAGGACGCCATTAAACTACATGGTATGTTGCCAAAATGTTAAAGGAACTTCAAGAGATCAATAAGTTTGATAATCCCGCGGAAGTGCAGTGGCAGTATATTTATTAAATAAATGATCGTTTCCATCCACTGCCTAAAAGGTGACCCACGAATGGAAAACCAAGAAGCAGTGTGCAGCATCCGCCTCAATGACAAAAAAAGAGCAGCACCAGCATTAGGGACTCCATATTGAGTCAAATAAGCTGCAACTGTTTCGTGGTTCGGAGCCGCAATGGCAGAAACCATAACTGAAAGTATAAGAAAATCAACCTATGAGCAGCAGGGCAACAATGGGTAACATGTAAACAAAGACCTTTTAAAATTCAAGCTTGAAAAACCTATAAAATCTCAAATATAGGTGGCAACACCGTCACAACCGTCTCCTATACAATCACAAAGATGCAAATGATTAGCCACCCCAGAACACAACACTCCGACTCTCTTTGGAATGGCGGTAACAAGGCATACCCTTTTGCTCACTCACTCACTCGTACTTGTCCACAATAAGAATTGGCAGAGACATGAGTATAGTTTAAAATGTTCATTTTAACTATTGTGCTCTATAATGCAGTATGCAAGCCACTACCAGCAGCAAAATACATATAATCAACACAGTTGGAATTGTAGCAAGTCCATATATCAGAAAGCCAGATGTCATCTTATAAAGATAAAGGACTATAAGGCCTATCCAAACTCCCCTTGTTAAGAGTAAGTATTATATATATATATTAGAAGATCTCTGGGCTTTGTCAGCAGACCCCCATACCTTAGCGCCTATATCATAAGAACTGCATCGTTCTTCTCCCTGGAAAGATCTCTCTCCAAGTGTGTGTTAACCGAACATGCACTCCCATAATGAAAAAGACCGAATGGTTTTTAGATGTCAATGTAGAAATGGGCGCACAGCCTGTTAAGACAGCAATAGTATAAAGTATTTGTGGTGCAACTGGGAGAGTGGAAAACCATACAACCACTCAAAGGAAAATCCAGAATGAACTAGCGAGACCCAACAAAATCAACATAGACGTACCCTATGCACACACACAGTAATATTGTATACGTAGGTGATAGTACAAACAAATTCTATGATACAAAATTTGGCAGAGAAACAGTGATTGTTCAAACAATTGGAAAAAGAAACAGGTCACGTTATTTGATTCATTTTAATTTCTCGATGCTTAGCAACAACCAGCCGACACGTGTTTCATCGCTTGCGCGAATCTTCAGGGCTGGAAACAACAAAATAATACTGTTGTAGACATATACCATTTTAGATAGCGCTCACAAAATAGTCTGTGCTTCCGTTCAAAGATAACGACAAGTTCAAGCATGGGAATGTTGCCAATGTTAACAGAACACCACAAAAACCCTGAGCTGGTAAATGAAAGACATCTTTAACAAGGTGCTCTTATGATAGTAGTTCAAATGTGACCATTGTGCTGAATTCTGGAATATTCTTAAATACCTTTATCGCAACGTAAGTGTGGGTTGGCTCGTTGTGGAAGATCACCCAGAGCTTGCTTGCACGATTGGCATCCGAGATAGAAGTATACGTGCGCAGTGAATAGTGAATCTGTGTTGGACTGTGTATCTATTCAATCGGGTATCGTGCTGGGCAAAACCTTCGGGTGATCAAAGTGCTAGTGACCAACGTAGTGATGTGCATTTACCAAAAATCATATATCCACACATACCTCTAGGTGGCTGCGTATATGCCAAAGGTCTGTATCACAAGATTGATCAAACATGGAGAGAGAGAAAACAACAGAGGAGGGGAATAAAGAGAAAAAGAGAATAAATATGGTATTAAGTTATCTATGCAAGATAAGCGGTTGGACATTATATTCGACACCTGCTATGTAAAATTTAAGCACAGTGTGAAAAACGTGTATTTAAGCTCACCGCTCTGCCGGTGATACTTCCGACCCGGTGGGGCCCAAGACCGTCTTGTAATTCAAAATTGGAAATGATGGCGTAGGCTGTGAATACAATTAGATATAAAGAACAGATCACAACCTGTTGAGATGTATTTAAACAGGCTGTTTATAAAATAGTACCTATATTTCGAAAACAGTGCATAATGTATCTATTAGACGACTATGCTAGTATTTATTGATATTCGGATTTTAAAATTAGACTGCAACGAGTGAAAGGCTCTATGTGTAATCATAGCCTTTCGCGAGGCAAATATTGACATCGATATCTGGGATTTTTTCTACGCAGTAGTTTTAGGTAACTCAGTGTGCCAGGCGTTGTTTTAGACTTTATTCAGAATAGGGCTTTTATGTGGTACCACCACAGAGTAGATCTACTTATTGACTATCTCCACATGAGTTTCAAATATGTCTCAATGCACTTATCTATTGATATATATAGAAAAAATCCCAGATATCGAAGGTGCTCTTATACCACTATCATAAGAGCACCTTGATAAAGATGCCTTTCATTTACCAGCTCAGGGTTTTTGTGGTGTTCTGTTAACATTGGCAACATTCCCATGCTTGAACTTGTCGTTATCTTTGAACGTAAGCACAGACTATTTTGTGAGCGCTATCTAAAATGGTATATGTCTACAACAGTATTATTTTGTTGTTTCCAGCCCTGAAGATTCTTGCAAGCGATGAAACACGTGTCGGCTGGTTGTTGCTAAGCATCGAGAAATTAAAATGAATCAAATAACGTGACCTGTTTCTTTTTCCAATTGTTTGAACAATCACTGTTTCTCTGCCAAATTTTGTATCAGAGAATTTGTTTGTACTATCACCTACGTATACAATATTACTGTGTGTGCGCATAGGGTACGTCTATGTTGATGCATTCCCATAATATCAAAGCATAAGTCTTCAGCAGCCGCAGCTGTGTTAGCATGTTTTGTCTATGTGCTAGGGACTGACCAGAACAGAATTACAAGGGGCATTGTTTATCGACATTGTTCACCGTGTTCAGACTAAACTCCAGGAACAGAGAGAACGCACAAAGCAGACGGTTCTCATGTGAAAGGCATAAACATAGTCTTGCACTATGACTGAAAGTGTACTGGGTCCCTGCTAATCAGGTTCCCAGTGCTTGTGTTCTTTCCCAAAATTGTACCAGTGTTTCCACAATTGGCACACCTCTGGCCCACATATAAGTCCCCTGTAAAAGGTACCTCTGGTACCAAGGGCCTAGTGTCCAGAGAGGGTCTCTAAGGGCTGCAGCCTGTATTGTGCCACCCTAAGAGACCCCTCACCTAACACATACACACTGCCATTGCAGACTGTGTGGTGGAGAAAAAACTAAAAAGTGCCATACCCACACATACTGACTGTGGCGTTGGTAAGTCAACCCTCTGGAAGGCCTCACAGCCCTAAGGCAGGTTGCACTATACCACGGGTCAGGGCACAGCTGCATGAGCAATATGCCCCAAAAGTGTCCGAGTCCATTCTTAGACATTGTAAGCGTATTAAAGCCATATTGAGTAAAATTTCCGGGAGTTTGTCATCACGAACTCCACAGTTCCAAGAAGGCTTTACTGAATGATGTGAAGTTTGGTACCAAACATCTCAGCATAATAAACCCACACTGATACCAGTGTTGGATTTATTTTTAATAAATGCACTCAGATGGCATCATAGAGATGCCCCCTGAAAAACTACCAGCCCTGGTGTAGTTCTTGACTGGCTGCAAGCAGCCTGCCACCACCAAACATGTTTCTGGACCCCTGGTTGGAGAGCCCCGCTCTCTGGGTTCAGAAATAAAGCACATCCTGGGAAGAGGGGTCATGCCTCCTCCCCCAGGATGGGCAGGGTACACGAAGGGGAAGAGTCAAAGGCTTGCCGCCTTTGTAAGCTGACCCCCAGCCTCTACTGCTATAAGCAGCTGGCTCCCACCGGGCAGACCCCTACTTTAGGCTGGAGAAATGGAGGGAAAACCTAGACAGAAAGGGAGGTGTGTCCACCTTTGCCAACCTCACCCTTCACATGGGGGAGGCGAAGTGAAGCACACTTCTGTCCCCTCCATCTTGTAGATGAGGAGACCCTCCCAATCAGGACGAGGTTGATACACCTTCCCACAGGAGGGTGGCATAACGGGGAAGGACCCCATTGGTCCCTGCCTACTACAGCCCTTTAAATACCCCTAAATATAGCACTTAGGGGCTACCTTGAACCTTGTTCCTCAGATTCCTGCAAACTTTGAAGAAGACGGACGAAGAGGACACCATGCACCACAGCAAGAAGACGCCCACTGATGTGGCCCCAGCCCTAGCGGTCTGCGAAGAAGACAACACCTGCCTCGTGACCAGCGACTTTCAAGAACTCCAGGAAGACTACCACTCATCAACAAAGACCAGAGTTCCAGAGGACAGCAGCCCTGTCCAGAAACAGCATCTCCAAGGACTCCGGATCCGGCTGGATCAGCGACTCCTACCCAATCTGTACCAGACGCCCACAGCTCGAGTTGGAGTGGCTCACCTGTCCTGTGATGTCTCCCTAGCGATCCTGATCTTGTCTCCATTGGTGGCGGACTGCTCCAGGACACCACAAAGTCGCCTGCAGCCTCTAAATGAGCCCCCCCGACCAGCTCCGGTAAAGAAACCCAGCACCAAAAGGCACCACTGCATCCTCCGCCCAGACTTTGAGGAGCTCAGCCGAAAATGCCCAGATGTCCCTCAACTCTCCAACTTACTTGTCCAACCGTTGGTCGCCTTCGTCCAGTCTCCTGTTCAGAGCCTGCAGCCTCTTTGTGAAACCGGCCACCCCCATTTAAAAGCATTAAAAAGTTTTGGGAGCCCAATGCCGAATGTGCAGCCTGCATCCAGCCATCCCTATGCTGCTGATGGTGTAGTGTAGGTTCTGCCTTGTGGGCCCAGTGTGCTTGTTTTAACCCCCGGGTCCTGTGGCCAGAAACCATGGGTCACTGGTAACCTGCAAACAATGCCTCTCCGAGGTGACCCCAGTCTCCGTTTGCTAACTTGGCTCAGTGACCTTTGCACCCGGTGTAAAAAGGTCAGGCAACCAGCCAGAAAAAGATCCTTAAGTATTGCCCGGCGGTGTCGCCTCTTTAACCCACAAGATATTAATCAATGAAGAGGCAGGCGCTGGAGACTGGAAGGCAGGAAACAAGGGTTTATTCTCTCCGGAGGAGAACACATCAGTTCGGACAGCAAGTATCGTCACGAGGTGCTCTAACCGCATCTCTGAGGCCTGGCCTCTTATACACAAGTTTATGAATTTTATTGCAGGTAACACATTCTTGCAATGCTTTGAAGTATGAAAGGACATCCTCGGAATCTCCCCTTCAGGCCCGTTCCCACACACATTTACAGTTGAAGTCCCCACCCCGGTCACAATAGGTGATGATTATCGCGCAGCTGGACATTCCGCCGATTCACGGAATGTGTGGGGTTGATCGGATATCATAGGGTGGGGGCTTTGATCAATTCGAGGGCCCTTTAATGGGGGAAGCTTCCTACTGTACGGGGGGGCAATAAACAGTATCCGCAGGGCCAGGTGGCGGCCTGGGAACGAGGAAGACAAACGGGCACGCAGGAAAGGGGGTTTGTATCAAAGGGCCTGGGACCATGAAAGGAGTGAAGGGAGGTGTCGCGCTGGGAACAGGATGGGATTCCGGGACAGAGCTGCGCTGAAGAGGGGTTTACGACTCAAGGCATGTGAGAGCGGGGGGGGGGGGGGTTGTCAGCGCGCTGGGGGGGGATGCCGGCGAGGTTGAGGGAGAGAGAGAGACGCGCTGGCTATCAGCGAGGGGCAGGGAGGCCATGGTGCTCAAAATGGCTGCCGCTTACGTGCACGAATGGGTTCAAGAAGAGCAAGATGGCGCCGATAATGTTGACGTTTGCAGCCTAACTTTTAACAGTCCTCCCTTTTCAACATATCTAGCCAACTTGCCTACTCAATGTCAATCTTCATCAAATTCCTAACCTCGGCATCATATAATGCTCCCATGCGTTCGTTTCCAAAGTCCACAGTCTTAGGGCAAATACAATTTGTACATAGTGAACACAGAGGTGGCAGACATTGAATTCCTAAGCATAGACCGCATATTACAACTACAGGAATCAGGATAATGGTGAACCGGCTCCAGCCCCAGTTCTTAACGGTGTTCCAGAACCAACCACCAAGCGACCATTCTTCCTGATCCTGGTGGACTTCTGAAGAGAGTCTGTGAAGATGTTCGATGGCTTTGTACACTGAGGGTGAGTTGTCCGGTATGTATGTACAGCAGCTGGACCCAATAATGCGGCATGCTCCACCACGGTCCGCAAGAACCAAATCTAGGACAAGGCGGTTCTGGAGGGCCACCAAGCGGACCGCTTGAAGCTCGGCGGTGTTGTTAGCAAAGATACCAGCTGTGATGTTCATTGTTGTCTCAACTGCCTGAGTCAGATGTCGGATGGCACGGCTGTTTGCCATCGGGCCCCAGAGGGGAACAAGTCCCTTCATAGCATCGAGGAACTGTGCTCCTGTTGAGTCGGCTTGCTCAATGTCCTTGGCTCGTTTTTGTCTATGATGATTCGCTGGGGCCACATAAGTCGGAGGAAGGATGAAGGAGATGAAACAAGTGCCCCCCCAGCCTTTGGGGAGCCAGGTGTAGGCCTTTGTGCCGCAGACGAAATACATGTTTGGGGACGACACAAAGGAAGGTGGATCCATGGAGTCCAAAGTTCTGGTAAAACGGCAAGCACTGCGGCCCACCAGCTGTGTCCCACGTCCTTCTATGCACATGTGGCCTGTGACGTTGATGACTGACAGGGCCACAGTCAGAGTGGCAGCCGTTCGTTTCCGCAGGTAGGAGAAGGTGGGTCTGGTTGGATTGTTGAACACCTGCATTTCAATTCGTTCTTTAGCAGGGATGTCCATGTGGATTGAGTCGTTGGAGGTCTGCGGGCAGAAGTGTGATTTTGTTTTGTTTCGCCAGACCCCGTGGAAGAAATGCGTTACGGTTTTGCTGGAGGTGGCATTGTCCTTATAGCTTTCTTGCAGGAGGATCAGCCAAGCAAGGCAGGAGCCATGAACTGAGAAGGGTGAAGGGATGAATGGTATCGAGTGTCCAGTGGCGTGGGGTAGCAACCCACAGATCCAACAGTTGGTGGCATTGGTGGCGAGATTGTGCTGGTGAAGTAGCTGTACGAAAGAGTTATTCCAAAACTCCTTTCGCCTCTCTCTGAGTTGAGGAGAGAGCGAAATCAGATAATGTTCCTTCATGGTGGAAGGCTGAGCAGTGGTCAGGAATGTTTCGTGAGCAGGTGCATTTTCTTCCACAATCCAGAGTGTGGTCATGAGGAGAAAGCAGAAAAGGATTGTGATGAAGAGTGCAATTGTCTTTGAGCTGTGGAGTCTGTCTGTTCTTGGGTCTCTGTAGTGGGTATTTCCTGTTGCCTTCATCATCTTCTCATTTGGCGCTTCCATCATCTTCTTATCTGGCGCTTCCATCATCTTCATCTTCAAGGTGCTCGGTAGTGGGCAGAACCACAGACTTAGTTTAGCTTCTCTCCAGGTAACCCTTGGTTGCTTTGGGTCACCGTTCTGAGATTTAACTTAGTTCGTGGTCTACTTAGCCGAAGCTCCCTCCTTTCGACGCAGGAAATACCCTTCTCTGGATGGCACAGTGGGATCAGAGAATTTTGAAAGTTCAAGTGCCTCGGTATCAGGATAGCAGGTTAGCGACGGTCGGTCCTTGTTCAGGAGCTCTTCTTGGTTGCCGATGTTTTCTGTCGTGGCCAGGGTCGAGGAGACCTTCTTACAGTGGTGTGCGTGCAGCCAGTGCCGTTTCCCCTCCACACGAAGAGCCGTCCGGGTGGTGATTAACACTTGCCAGGGGCCCGTCCACCGGGGTTCCAAACTCTTCGACCGCTGAAAGTTCCGGATCAGCACGAAATCTCCAGGTTGGATGGCGTGACCCGGACCCCTGGAAGCATCGGGGATGGCCTGCTGCACCTGCTGATGAATGACAGACAGAGTTTCAGTCAATTTATACAGATAATCAGACATTAGGACGTCCGGGACGTCATGAATGGAAGTTGGTTTCGGTGCGGACCAGACACTCATGGGTCGACCGAAAACAACTTCATAAGGTGTTAAGTGATGTCTGGTGGGGGTGGAACGCATCGATAGCAATGCCAGTGGGAGGGCGTCTGGCCATTTCAGACCCGTGGTAGCCACTATCTTGGCCAGTTTAAGTTTTAGTGTGGCATTGTGTCGCTCAACAAGTCCAGCAGACTGGGGGTGGAAGACTGCGTGGAATTTCTGCTTGATGCCCAACCCCTTTAAGATGAGCTGGATGACTTCGGCTATGAAGTGGGGGCCATTATCGCTCCATAAAATACGACAAAGGCCGTAACGGGGGAAAAACTCCTTTAACAGTACTTTTGCAGTGGCCATAGCAGTGTTGTCACGGGTTGGGTATGCTTCCACCCATTTGCTAAATGCGCACACCACAACAAGTACATATTTCAGGCCTTGGCACCTGTCTAGCTGGATGTAGTCCATCTGCAGGACTTCAAACGGGTGATTTGGGACCCCAAATCCTCCCCGGGGTACTACAGTTCCTTTCCCGGGGTTGTGTTGTAGGCATATTAAGCATTGTTGGACCAGACGTTTGGCGGAGTCTGTGATTCTATCATTGTGCCAAACTCTGGAGACAAGTTCAATCATGGGGGCTGATCCTATGTGGGCAGGGGAGTGTGCCATAGTCAGTATGGGAATCAGGTACGAGTCAGGTAGCAACCATTTGTTTGTGTCTCTTGTCCGCCAGCAGCCTTCGTCATCTTTTAATCCCACCCGTGTCCATTCAGTCAGTTCGTGCTGTGTGCTAGCCGTTTGAATGTCTTTAATAGTGTCCCTAGCGTCAGTCCATTTTTCTGCTTGTGACCTGGTCACGTACATACGTGTTGTCGTCCTATTTTCAGCGGTCGTTCGGGCAGTGATGTCGGCTAGCGCATTTCCCTGCCCAATGATGTCTGTCACCTTTTTGTGTGCCTGGCATTTGACGACTGCAAGCTTTTTGGGGACAAGGACAGCTTCGATCAAGGCGGAGACTAGATCCCCGTGCAAAATGGGGGTGCCGTGTGAGGTCAAGAATCCCCTTTCCCTCCAAAGGAGCCCAAAATGGTGAACCACCCCGAAGGCATACTGGCTGTCGGTGTAAATGTTCGCTGTGGTTCCTGCTGCCAGAATGCAGGCTCGTGTCAGGGCAATCAGTTCCGCTGCCTGGGCAGATCGTTGCGTGATGCGGGCTGTCTCGACTACAGTTCGAGCCGTGGTGACTGCATAGGCAGCGGAAGTGGTGCCATCGGGGAGTTTTGTGCAAGAACCGTCCACCCACAGCTCTCCGTCAGGGTTAGGGAAAGCCGTGTCTCTGAGGTCAACCCTACTTCTAGTCTGTTCGTCCGTAAGAGTCACGCAGTCATGTACAGGGTGCACATTGGGATCGTTCTCTGGTAAGGGTAACAGAGTTGCCGGGTTCAGTGTGGTGCATCTTTTCAGGGCGATATGGGGTGCAAGCAAAGTCAGTTCGTATCCAGTCAGTCGTGCACTCGTCAGGTGTTGCGTCTTGGTTTGGTTCAGGAGGGTGTCAACTGCATGGGGTACCAGTACCGTGAGGGAATTCGAGAGTACGATCCCCTCACTCTGTCGGATAGAGATTGCAGCAGCAGCTACAGCTCGAAGGCAGGCAGGCAAGGCCCTGGCTACAGGGTCAAGAGTGGCAGAGAAGTAAGCGCACGGTCGTTGCTTTGGGCCAATGGCCTGGGTCAGGACAGATAAAGCGCACCCCTCCCTTTCGTGAGTGTAAAGGGAGAAGGGTTTTTTGTAATCAGGGGTACCTAGGACAGGGGCCGAACAAAGGGCATCTCGTAGTTCCGTGAAGGAGGTTTGACACTCAGGGGTCCAAGGGAGTGGGAAGGGGACGTCTTTACCTAGCAGAGAAAGCAGAGGTTTCACAATGAGGCTAAAGTTTGGTAACCACTGTCGGCAGAAGGAGGTGAGGCCTAGTAGGGAGCGAACCTGTTTCTGGGTCTTAGGGACAGGAGTTTCGAGAATGGTTTGGATCCGGTCGGGAGTGAGTTTCCTTCCTTCTTTGGACAAAAGGTGGCCTAGGTAAGCGACCTGGGGTTGGCAGAATTGCAACTTCTTCTTGGAGACCTTGTGGCCATTTTCCGCAAGGAAGTGCAGGAGTTGAATGGTGGCTGTGACTGCTAATGGAGTGGTGTCGGCTGCCAAAAGGATGTCATCGACATATTGCACTAGCACCACTCCATCGGG
Organism: Lissotriton helveticus; assembly: GCF_964261635.1. Lineage (NCBI taxonomy): Eukaryota > Metazoa > Chordata > Amphibia > Caudata > Salamandridae > Lissotriton > Lissotriton helveticus. Next base: position 370,721,596 of record NC_136060.1, read on the forward strand.
TAACTGGACTTGATCCAGTTGTCTCTTGAGGGCCTGGCTGTAGATGCTAGGGCTTTCTGTGTAGCCCTGAGGTGCTCGGCAGAACCTATATGAGCGGGCTTTTAGGGTGAAGCCGAAGAGATATCGGCTGTCTGGGTGGATGGGGATGGAAAAGAATGCGTTTTTGAGGTCAATGACAGTGAAGGTGGTGGCAGTAGAAGGAATCAGAGTCAGGATGGTGGTGATGTCTGAGACCACGGGGTACTGGGGTACCACCACTTTGTTGATCTCTCGAAGGTCAATGATAAAACGGTATGCTTTCTCATCTCCCTCTCCCTGTTTCTTGATGATGGGCAAGATAGGGCTGTTGCAAACGTTGCTAACCACTTCCTCTACCACTCCTGCGTCTATCAGTGACTGAATAATCTTTACCAATGCCTTCTCGCCCTCGGGCGATACCCGATATTGTGGAAGTTTTGGGAGTGTTGCGTCTGGTCGGACAGTAATGTGCACTGGGTCAATCAACATGCGCCCTACGTCCGAATCCGCCTTGGCCCACAGATACGGAGGCAGAGTGTCAAGCAGGGATGTGTCAGCGTCGGTGATGGAAAACATGCGTCGGGGAGGGCAATGTCTAAGCAGAACGGGGTTGTCGTAAAGGAAAACTCGAACTCCGTCTTGAGAACATCTGATTGTCGCTCGGAAGTGTTTCAATAAGTCAAGTCCCATAATGGCGTCAGGGCTATTGGAGGAAAGCAAAAACGTGGTGTCAGTGGTGTTGTTTTCTAAGTCGAAGAGGATCGGGGCGGACAAAGGGTTAGTGGAGGGCGTTCCATCGAAACCTGTCGATGTTATAAGTGAGCCAGACAAGGGTGCCCTTGGAATCAGTCGTTTAGATAACGCACTACGTGTTGCGCCAGTGTCTACCAGAAATGGAGACTTTGTACCCAGGACCTTAGCAGTGACGTAAGGGCCTTGCTGGTAAACATAGAGCTCGACTGGATCCCTCCCTTGCCCTTGGCAGTCCTATGCAAAGTTGTGGGCGTCATCGTAGTCAGATTGCTGGTATTGGTTCTGTCTGGGTCGATCAAATGTATTTGGTCTGCCCGATCTGTCGTTAGTCGTGTCATTTGGGGGCCCTCGCTGTTGTCCCTTATTTCTCTGTCCACTTGCTATGTCCTTGGGGTCTTTGTTTCTGATTATTTCCAGAAGAACTGGGCACTGGGATTTCCAATGGCCAGTTCCTTTGCAGAAAGCACACTGGTCCTCTCTAAGGTCTGTACGTCCACTGTGGGGAGTCAAAGTGCGGTCCTGGGGAAATGCAGTCTTAGGGACGTTCGTCTGATAGTTTCCCCGGTATTGGTCTCGTCCTATAGTCACCCCTTGCAGTTGGGCAATCATCACCCTCTCTTTCAAGTCCTTCTTCTTTTTCTCTGTTGCTCTATCGTTTTCATTTTTCTGATGTTCATAATATTGGGCCATCTGGAGGATAGCCGTAGGTTTGGAGGCTGCCCAACTACTCTCGCTAGCCTGCAGTTTCTGGGAGACCTCCGGTGACAGACCCTTAACATAATTCTGGACAAACAGATGGTGTCCGGTTGCAGTGGTCATGTCCTGGCCGCTGTAATCCGAGAACACCGTTTCAAACCGGGATAAGTATTCTGATACATCCTCCTGGGGTTTCTGGCGACAGGCCGTTACTATCGACCAGTCCACTTTCTTTTCTGGAATCAGGGTTTTTAATTTCTGTACGATTTTATCTGGAAGGTCTAGAATGGATTTCAAAGGCTTTTGTCCAGGTCCTCGTTGTTTATCAATGCCATCGAGTTGTGACCAGGTATGTCCAAACAGCTCGAGGTGGTCGACTTTCCGGATTTGCTTCCACACATCAGCTGGTAGACATAACCCGAAAAACAAGTCGATGTCAGCCAGGGTCATAATCGTTGAACCTAGGGCTGTACCCAGTTCAGTATAGAAGGCAGTGGGGTTTTTACGTAGGTCAGGCAGAGATTTCCGGAATGTCAGAATCTCTTGCCGGTCCCAGGGCTGGTAGACCCAGTTGTACACTACCCTTCCTTTTGCATCTTGGTGGTTTGCATCATCGTTAGTCCCTGCACCTCGTGGAGGAACCCAGTAAGGGGCAGCCTCTCGTATCGGCATCATGGTGTTAGATTGCTCAGTTTGTGGTTCGGTCGCTACGGATGTCGTGGGTTTAGTTCCCGATTCTCGTTCAGTGAGGTGGCGGAAAACCTCAAGCGTACGCGTAAGGAGGTCCGTCACATCACACTCACCCTCATCCCCGATATCAACCTTCCGGTACAGAGTCGTTAGGCTCTCGGGACCTTTGTCTCGATATCGGTCCTCGTATGCGTTCAAGACATGGTAACACAGTCGTACGGTAAAATGTCGTCTGTGGCTCCCTGTATACGAGTTAAACATATCCGTGATGTACTCTCCATCTTCCTTCCTTTCCACCAGTGTCCTTGCTATCTTGTCGATCCCTGCTCGCTCATCTTTGCTTAGTCTGCTTGTTCTTGCAGAACCAGCCCTTCGGGTCTCAGGGTCGCCTAACATTGTCGTTTGCATAGTATTTAATACAAGGGGTTCGGCCGGCACAGAGGCCATGGGGGCTGAAGCTGTGGCGCTACCCTCGTTTGTACCTGGGGGTGGTGAGTGCTGTGCTAAGGGTTGGGAAGGGGCATATGGAGGGGGCATGTAGATGATCGGAGGACCTAACAGCAGATCATCGTTGGCTCGCTGTCTTGAGGGTAAATCAGGGTAGAGCATGGAGGACGTTCTAACCGGACACTGGCTTGATGTTTCCATTTCTAGTTTCTGTTTGGCTTTCTCTCTTTCCTTTATCTCTCCTTCTAGTTTCTGAGCAGCTAGGTGGGCTGCTTTTCGCAGCTCTTTTCCCAACCTACTCAGTTTTCTTTTTACGTTGTTCAGTTTCTTTGCGCCACATGCCGAAACTATCAAGCATAGTGGGCGTTGTCTTGTTTTTACCAAGGGCTGCTTCTAGCGCGTTTATTTTGTCATCATCAAAGGATCCTATCAGTGGCCACTGACTTTCTCGATCCTTTTTCGTATATTTATGCCACAGCTGGTTATAGGCTATAGCGATCAATCCATGCTTCATGAACATGTCCTTATTAGGGGTGCCTTCCAGTGGAGCCGGATGGTTCATCTCTAATAAGCGGTCCGGGCTAAACAGGCTACCAGTCAGTGGGGAGAAGACAGACATGACGGATCACAACGGGGACAAAAGTCAGCACTGCCTATCTTATCACTGCGTGCAAAGACTAGACAGAATATTTCTATTCTACGTTGTTTGCAGGCAGTGAATACCTCATGAACCAATATCGAATAGTCAACGTTCGGTCAATCAAACAATTCAGTGGGGAGAATAAGTAGGCCCGCAAAGGTCTGCGTTACCTACCCTTTCACTATCTGTAAAAAGGGGGGGGGGCTCTTTCCTGTTTGCAGACAGAGAATCTCCAGAAAACAGTCTGGGAACAATAGTTCAGGTTCAAATAATTAATCAGTGGGGGAGAAAGATAGGCACGACGGCTGCGTTACCTATCCTTCACTGCTTGCAAAGAGAGAGCCTGTTGTTTCTCCGTTTGCAGACAGCGAATCTCCAAATAAATCAACAAAGAGTAATACTAGTATTTTCTAAACACTCAAACAACCATTTCGCAATTCGTCGTGTTTACACGACCTTACCCGGACCGCATGGACAGTTTCTTGTCTTCCGAATCCAGCGCCCGATCGTCCTCTTTTCTTCGTAATCCTCGCGGCACTCCTGATGGTTCCCAGTCAGGACCGTAGATCACTCGAGAGAGGTCTGTTCGGAACCGGTGAAGTTCAGATGATCGGCTGTCAGACGAGGGTCTATCGGACAGGTGCACTCCCGATCGTTGCAGTCATTCACTCTGTCGTCAGGACCTCTCCCACTGGATCCACGAGTCACTGATGGGCCCCACGTTTGGGACGCCAATTGTAAAAAGGTCAGGCAACCAACCAGAAAAAGATCCTTAAGTATTGCCCGGCGGTGTCACCTCTTTAACCCACAAGATATTAATCAATGAAGAGGCAGGTGCTGGAGACTGGAAGGCAGGAAACAAGTGTTTATTCTCTCCGGAGGAGAACACATCAGTTCGGACAGCAAGTATCGTCACGAGGTGCTCTAACCGCATCTCTGAGGCCTGGCCTCTTATACACAAGTTTATGAATTTTATTGCAGGTAACACATTCTTGCAATGCTTTGAAGTATGAAAGGACATCCTCGGAATCTCCCCTTCAGGCCCGTTCCCACACACATTTACAGTTGAAGTCCCCACCCCGGTCACAATAGGTGATGATTATCGCGCAGCTGGACATTCCGCCGATTCACGGAATGTGTGGGGTTGATCGGATATCATAGGGTGGGGGCTTTGATCAATTCGAGGGCCCTTTAATGGGGGAAGCTTCCTACTGTACGGGGGGGCAATAAACAGTATCCGCAGGGCCAGGTGGCGGCCTGGGAACGAGGAAGACAAACGGGCACGCAGGAAAGGGGGTTTGTATCAAAGGGCCTGGGACCATGAAAGGAGTGAAGGGAGGTGTCGCGCTGGGAACAGGATGGGATTCCGGGACAGAGCTGCGCTGAAGAGGGGTTTACGACTCAAGGCATGTGAGAGCGGGGGGTGGGGGGGGTTGTCAGCGCGCTGGGGGGGATGCCGGCGAGGTTGAGGGAGAGAGAGAGACGCGCTGGCTATCAGCGAGGGGCAGGGAGGCCATGGTGCTCAAAATGGCTGCCGCTTACGTGCACGAATGGGTTCAAGAAGAGCAAGATGGCGCCGATAATGTTGACGTTTGCAGCCTAACTTTTAACACCGGCAGCCCCAGTGCCGCTGGTGGTGCAGTACCCACCTTAAACTGAACCTTGTCCAGTGTTTGTCTAAACCCCAAACACTGGAAAAGTAAGTTGTGTACTTACCTGTTAATGCATATAACTGTTTTCCTCCCATAGGATTGCTTTGCATGCTCATCCTATTGCATTTCAAGTCTGTTACAATTGCGAAGTTCTTCTATTACTGATTGTTAATATCAAAGTATTTCCGATACTGTATAACATTTCTACTGCCTTGCAACACAATACAAACTGTATTTCGTAAAAGTATTACAAGTCTTGAAACTGTTACTTGCCTGCAACAGACTGCGTCTTGGCTAATAAAATAACAAAATAACTTAATACAAAAAAATTGGTCTGGATTCAGCCTCTGAGTGTGTGCTATCATTTCTTGCCTGAGTGTACACAATAAATGCTTAACACAGCCCTCTGATGAGTCTAAATGCTCGACCATACTACCACAATAAAAGCTTTTAGTATTATCTACATTAGCCTCTGTAAGCCTCTGGGGATCCACTGGACTCTGTACACACTAGAACTTATTGTGGTATAGTATATACAAAGCCAGCTTCCTACAGTATGTCCCTGGGGTAATTAACAATACAGCAGACTGCCAGTCCCATTTGCCCTTATATGCTGGGAAAGAGGAGGAAGTTGAGGAAGAATAGGTGGTGGCGGTTTATGAGGCGGAATCTAGGTATAACTCTCAAGACGACTGAATTAAGGAAACTGAAAACTAGAAAGCATTACAGCGAGTGTGTGCTTATTTGAAAACACAATGGCCTAGGAAGTCTGAAGTGAAAAATAAAAATCGCATGAGTGTAAATTAATACCTGTCCTGGCAAGATAAAGATAGCAGTTGGTAGTTCTTAAGACACCCAGAAAGGGCATGTGGGTTACATGTGTGATGATGAGAAGAATAAGGAGTGATTATTGGAGCCTACACAGAGAAGCAGAGAACATGGTGAGACGCAGCATAGCTTGTACTAGGAGTGCCAAGTAACAGAAAACAGCTTATCTTTCCAAAAAGACTATTAGGAAAAAAATAGCTTTTGACATTTTCAGTCAATCAATGTAATCTTTTTTCGGCCAAATGTGGCCATGAAAGACAAAAACAATACATAACAGCTAAGCAATCGTAAAAAAAATGTAAACTAACTCCCTCGTCCACTGTATAGTTACTGGACATGAAACAAACACCACCACAATAAAACACAATAGCTAACGCTCAGCAAGTGTGACGGGGCGGGACTGAACCATGACAACCCCAACGGAGAACTCGATATCGAAGAGTGTAAAGACTGGTGGTCAGCTGTTCCCCTTTCTGTTTCCACCAAACAGCCGATCTCTCCCTGGCCGGACGAATGGATGCGCGCAGACTCAGAAGTGACATGGGGAGCTGATGGGGAATTGGAACGCGGCTCCTTTAACTGTGCCGTCGTGGGAGACGAGACTCCACCCGCCTGCAACGTCACATCCTCAAAAGAGGGTGGAACCCGGACATCGGCGGACAGTGTTTCCCGAGGAGGAGAAGACGGACGGATCTGGAGACTGAGAGCGGAATCTGAGGACGGCGGAGAGAAACCCCTGACGAGCCCAGCTGTGGACTACAAGCCAGGAGGCCAACGACCCGGTGACTCGCCCCGCCACGCTCCCGAGGGAGGAGTGTGGCTTGCAAAGGTACGGGGCAAAGTGGAGGGCTGGGTAACTCGTAATGTGCTGTAAATAAGTGAGAGTGTTTCTAGCATAGCATAGCCTCCTGTACCCTTTCCCTCACGAGCACAAAAGGCACGATAAGGTACGCTGAAAGGCACGCTCCTTCACTTGGTGTCCCTCACTCCCTGGTCCCTTCCTGACTACGAGGGACGTCAGACTGACTCCTTGTTATCTCCTTTCTTTCCACGCACGCCTGGAGTTGAGGTCTTGGAGCCCCGACGACCTCAGAACATTTCCGGTCTGGAGAACGCTCAACCACTGCGTGATAGAAGCCCCCTGGAACTTTCACCCTTCCCGAAAGGAGTTAGGACGGAGCCCGACGAATTTTCTCGAATTCGACAGACTAGTAGACGGCAAAAAGCATATCTGAAAATGAAACCATCTTTAAAATCTCTGTTTAAAGTGTCAGACTCGCTCCCTCTCACCACACCAGCAGCTGCTCCCTTACAGTAAGGTAAAAACGTCTGCGCATAAATCCATTAAAAACAGTTTGACTGTAAAGTGCAAGGTGCATCTATCAAATGTAGCCTGGTCAAAGACAATAAATATCTAAGACTAAGGTGATGATCTTTCGAGGCAGGTGTTCTTATTCTTCCATAGATTTCCTGGCTCGAATAGCAGCTTTAAGAAAGGCATTCACCCTTGCACTAATAGAGGTATTTAGTAATTGCAGGCTGTGCAAAGCCTGCACACATTTTCAATGCCACAAATATTTAAAAAGGGGTTTAAGGAAAAGTCTGAGCACAGCCAAAATAGTTACAAAAAAGCAGTTATGCATTAGGGATTGTGAGGAAACCACATGACAGGGACAGACCCGGGAAGCACCTCCCCAGGCATCAATTGGCATTCTGAAGCTCATGAGCCGCCACAATGAGCCGGATCTAAATCGAACAAGCATTTACAATGCAATGATTTCGCCTTTTGAAAAGTTTGAGCTATTGGCATTGTAAATGACAAAATTTGTATTTATGTGTTGGTTTTTGAAAACAGATAAATAAATGGCATTGTAATTTACAATGCCAATAGTTTAATCTCTGGCAAATGCCACACAAAAACACACAGACCCACACACACCAACAGAGCCCCCCCCCCCACACACACACACACACACACACACACACACACAGAGCCACACACACACAGAGCCACACACACACAGAGCCACACACACACAGAGCCACACACACACAGAGCCACACACACAGAGCGCCTCAGCTCCATAAAGGCGTAGTCAAAGATAGGGCTCTCCCAAGCTCTTCATCAATTATTTCAATTTGGGATTCAGAACTACAGGAGTACTAGTTAATATGCTTATAAATACTTTGTGGAATACGTTCCACAAAAAGAATGTAAACTTTGCATTATCTGCATCGAGCTTAGCAATGGCATTTAGGCATACAGTAAACATCCTGTGTTTAGTGGGAGCAGACAAATGAAGTTTAAACACTCCACTATTTGTGTCTTTTCCTTATTAGAAGCAGACAAACAAAAATAATGTAAATTATGCACTATTTGCATTGTGTGTTTAGTGAGGGAGTATGTAAACAAAGCTCAGTAAGGGCAAAGGAAAGACTGTAAACACTGCTTTATTTGCACCGTGTGTTTAATGAGGGAAGACGGTGGCCACTGCTCTGTTTGCAGCATGTGCTTAGTACGGGCAGACTAAAGTCTGTAAACAGTGCTCGGTAAGGGCAAAGCAAAGTCTGTAAACAATGCTCTACTTGGATCATTTGCTTAGGGAGGGCAAATACTCAGACTGTTAAGGTGCGCGTTTGGGATGCTTTTGAAGGTTGACACAGGAACAGAATAACAATAAGTCTTCAGCATCATATAATCATCGTGAGATTTACATGTAATGGTGAAGTCCTGTCTTTCCAAAACTCATTGGTTGGTTCGGTGTTGTCCATATGTACACACTCACCCTGTTGCAGCATCTGGGAGGTGAAGCGGTATGACCCTGCCTGTCCTTCGCTATGTACCCCATATACTAACTGAACTTAGGAAAAGGGAACTGGAGACTCACACATCCGCATTATGAGTATTTGAAGTGGGCTCTGGTTGCGTGCACGATTTCACAGAGGTACAAAAGTAAGAACGCCAGCCCCCAAGCGACAGCAGAAGTCTGGGTCGGGTCTCTATTTTGGACGTGCCCCATTGCCACAGGTGAAGGGTATAATGCCACAAACAAAGGGGCGCGTTCTGAAACTGCCGTTATGGAACAGGAATCGACCGAAGGGCACCGCTTTCTATTTCACGCAACTTTGATTGCTGGCCTTACAAGTTCCAAGGAGAGGGGGGCATGCTCTCAATGTGGCCATTCTGGTTCCAAATTGCAAATCGTACTTGCACAGTGTGAATGGGGAGGTGATGCTGCATGGGGCTTGGCGTGTCCCTCACAGTATGTTCATCTGGGCACCTGAGATGAAGCCCGACCTCCTTGCTGCCTATTCATGTTTTAGTTCAACGCTCTTCAGCCACAGGCCTCTGGTGCATCAGCGGGAGGGGGGACGGGCACACGGACAGCGGGAGGGGGGACGGGCACACGGACAGCGGGAGGGGGGGGGAACAGGCACACGGACAGCGGAAGGGGGGACGGGCACACAGACAGCGGGAGGGGGGACGGGCACACAGACAGCGGGAGGGGGGACGGGCACACAGACAGCGGGAGGGGGGACGGGCACACATACAGCGGGAGGGGGGACGGGCACACACAGCGGGAGGGGGGACGGGGACACAGACAGCGGGAGGGGGGACGGGCACACAGACAGCGGGCGGGGACGGGCACACAGACAGCGGGAGGGGAGGCGGGGACGGGCACACGGACAGGGGGAGGGGGGCGGGGACGGGCACACGGACAGGGGGAGGGGGGGCGGGAACGGGCTCACGGACTGCGGGAGGGGGGGCGGGAACGGGATTAAAAAAGTATTAAAATATGCCGCTTACCTGCTAGCAACTCTTGGAAAGTCAAATTGCGCAGCCCACCCCTGCAAAGCACACGTTGCAAATGAAACCAACATGCCGATACGAAAAAACCAAAAAAACAACCGCCCACTGCCGCATGACGCACGAAAATGGGCGGGATGAGTAAAAATCGCCGGAACGCCCACGAATCTGCTCGGGGAATGAGTGACGCATCTCTGTTCCAATGGCTAGCCTCCATTTATGGAGCTCGCCAATGGAACAGAGAGGCGGAACAAAGCCCCATACTTGTAAACAAAAGTTTTCGCCTGCGCAAACGCTGCTGCGCAGCGGATCGCCAGGCGAAACCTAAAAAAGTAGACCTTACCCTTTGCGATAATGCAAAAGAGAGATAACAAACGGGCTCTGGACTGGTGAGGGTCCGATAATAATCCAGAACAGTACTCTTTACCAACTCCGTCTGCAATCTTTCCTAAGCACAATGTGCCAAAAAGAGGTTCTTTACCCATGATTTGTCTCCTTTCTTTAAAATAGCGGGAGACAGGAACAGCAAGAACAACCCCAGCCCCAAAAGCAATAGAAATGCATTTCAACCACAGAATAGAGACCCAATTATCCAGAACAAGACAATAAGAGATGATGTTCCTACAAACGTGTAGCTTGGGGACTGGTCCATATACTGACCCAAAGATGCAAGGGTGCCATTTAGACACTATCCGTGATAAAGTGTTGCTTAAGCTCTGTATGTAGGATAAAACTGAACGCTGAAGGGTGAAGCTGTAAGAACCTTCTACATATGCGATCTTCCTCACGTTGAACAGAGGAACTCTTCTGAAAGCCCCATATCCCTACCCCGTAGCAGCGGGACACACTGGGCATTACATATTTTAAAAAGAGGTAGAATCGATCATTCCCTTTTGCTAGAAAGATTGAAGACGGCTCCTGCTGACCTGCTAAGTATAAGTCTAGAGAAGGCTGGTTGAGACTGCAAAGAATCAGCAGAATTAAAAATAACACCCAGATTGATAAAATCCATGACACAAGACAAGGAGTGCCCCTTTGTAAGTAATCTGCATATTCTGATTCTTCCTGGCCCGCAGGCCATAATATGCGATTTGCCATAGTTGGTGACTATGTCTAACCTATCCATAAACTGGACAAAGCAGTCCACCAGCACACGCAGATCATTATGGGTCAATGCCAACAGGACCGCATCATCCATATATAAAAGTGCGGGCGCCAGAGTATCTGCCATTTTTGGGATGTCTACTTGAGCAGAAATCAGGTGAGGGCAGAAATCATTAATATATAAGATGAACAACATAAGTGCCAAGATGCAGCACTGGCGCACACTGCCCTTAAAGCTAAATACCGGGGACATTTTACCATTTGGGCTACGGCGCACTTAAGCCACAAAGTCTGAATGCACAAAAAACAAGAAATTCACCAATGGCACTGCTCTGGCCATGTCCAGAAGCTTCAACCACAACTTGCTTCTATTAACACATTTGAACACTGTTGAGAGGTCATATAATGGGGACAGGGTTTGACCGAGATATATTTACTTGTTATTAAACACAGATTCAACCACTGGTCGATCAGTCCCAGCCCTGCTTGGAACCCAAATTGGAACATGAACAGGGTGCACTGGTCCTGAGCCCACGCGGCCAGGCAATTATAAATGACCCTACCAATAAATGTTACAGTGCTATCTAGTAAGGAAATGGGTCTCTAGCCATCCTGTGTATGATGTTGGCTAATTTCCATGACTCAGATTTTGCGTGTTTAGCGAACTGTTATAAAAGTTAGTAATCAAGGGGCCCCAAACAGCTATATTGCATTTAATTAAATTGATAAAGGTCCCATCTAGACCTGGTGCCTTTCCACTAACGCTCTCTTGCATTGCTGATTCAACTTCTAACAAGAATACAATCACTGGAGGGGCCTTACTTAATCTATTATCTAAAAAGTCTACTGCCTCCTCTGCTTCATCTAGTTGGCAAACAGCCGAAAAGTGAGCCACCTAATCAGAACCCAAGATGTTGTATCGCCACAGGGAATTATTCGGGACAGTTCTTAGTCTAATTCTATTAACAGTGTCCCAAAAAACTTTGCTACAGCCACCGACCGAAACTAAATCCAAGGATTACCAATCCTGCTCATGCAGGACGTCCTTTATGTATTTAAGGGCTCACTTGTAAGCGCAGCATGCTAGCCATAATTCAGACTGCATTTTCGGGGAAGCAGTTAAATCTAGACTTAAGCACCGATCAGCCCCCGAACAATGCTCATCAAACCAGCGAAGATCCTCCTTGTCTTTCTGTGCTGGCTTGGAGAGGGAAAATGATAGTCTGGACTATTGCATAAAAATGACCTAGCCAATCACTCCCACTAGCGGCTGATAGGCAGTTGAAAAATAAATCCCAAGACTAACTTGGAAGAGTACCTATGGATTCATCACTGGTAGGGATACCACTGCGCATGTTAATACAGCTATAACAGCTTTTGATAGAGCCAAACGGATATCTTGCAATTTGGGGATGATCTTGCTGGATGCTGAAAAAGCATTCATCCGGGTGGTATGGGATGCTTTATGGAGGATACTGATTAGTAATGCTCTTCCTAATCTGTTCTTGAAATTGATCTGTGCACTCTATATTAAGCCACAGGCTCAATTTGTATATGCTAACTTGTATTCCGCTCCATTTTTAATACAGCGTGGAACAAGACAAGGGTGTCCACTTTCTCCTCTGCTGTTCGCGTTATATATTCAGCCATTTATTAATGCATTGAATCAAAATAATTATATCATCCCATTTAGAACGGAATGCATCAACTGAAGGCAGTCGCGTACGCAGACGATATTACGTTTTTACACCTAACCCAAGAACGGCAAGGAGTATAATAAAGGAGGAAGCGAAAAGGTTTGGGTCCTTTTCTGGATACAAGTTAAATGCAAATAAAACCCAAGTCTTGCATCATTTTGGAGTTAACAACAGCTATAATCGGGAGCTGCGCTGTGGTAACATATTTGGGGGTTCGGATCTCTGCTGTCATGGAACAAATATGGCGATTGAATTACAAAACATTACTTCAATCGGTGGAAAAAAAAATGAAGAATAAGCTCCCAGTCACTATTATGGGTAGAAGTAACATAATTAAAATGATAATCTTGCCAAAATTCTTATAATTATTTCGAGCTATTCCTGTAAGTGCCCCAAACTACTTTTTTGAAAACTTGAAGGTGTGATTAGCAGCTTTATTTGGGGCTACACACATGCGCGCCGGGCAATATGCTTTCTTTAACTTCCTTATAAATTTGGAGGGCTGCAACTTCCGGACTTTAAACTTTACTTTTGGGCAGCATTTACGGGGTGCTTACATAGTCTTTTAATGGATAAACAGTCTTATTTCGGCCTTATTCTTGCACTGGGCACTGACAGCAATAAATTCTTGTATAGGACTAATGACCCCAACTACTACAAGAGAGTGCGGTTTAAGACCATCAGTGATATGGTTTGTATATGGCGTGAAATCCTTGATTACTTTTCTCTTACTCATGAAAATCTGATTAAACACGAACAACTTAAATTATGGAACAATCCATCTCTTCCGATTATATTTCATGATTCGGCTGCTAGTATATGGGGAGGATTTGGAATTGAGAGATTAGGCCAGCTGTATGATTATACAGGTTTCTCTTCTTTTGCAGCTTTACGATCTTTTTGGTTTTCCGCATCAGGCTTTTTAAAAAGATCTTCAAATTAGAGACTACTTTTTAAAACAGCAACTGTCGCAACTACTGCATTCTCATGAATTTATAACGTACCTGCTAAATCCCGCATATAAAGCCAGAATAAGCATTACGTATTTACATCTTTGCCATTTAAGAAGTACGCAGACTGGTTATATAGCGAATAAATGGGAGTCGGGTACTAGGTATAGCCACGGATGCTTCTGAGATTGTGCTGGCTTTTGAGACTTTAAATAATTCCATACATTCTGTCAACATAAAGTTACAGCAATTCCGCACTACTTGCATCCTATACTATACTCCTGAGAAGATCTGTAAATGGCAACTATCAGCGCAGGGATCTGTTCGAGGTGGGGTTGATAAAACATGCTGTCCTAAATTTGGTCAAAGGGGTGCTGATATTCTTCATATATTTAATACCAGCTCAATGCTACGGGACTTTTGGGAAAAGATCATACAATATGTCGGTCAATGTGTAAGATTCAGCTTATCTTTTACTATGAAAGAGATAATGTTGGGGTTAACGGTCTGTGAGCATTTTGCTTTCAGAAGTTTTTTTTATCTATCGTGTTAGTAGCTGCTCGTTTATGCGTTGCGAGTGAGTGGATCTCGCCAAATCCTCCTACTTTCTTTGACTGGCTGGCATTTATGAAAGATATTTATGAAAGAGAACGAGCACTAGCCAAAACAAGATCTATACAAGCATTGCAAAAATCTGGTTGAATATGGCAATTCTTCCAGTAAGAATGGTGGCCATTATGATTTATGTATAACTATAGACATTTTTTAATCATTTGTGTTGCAGGAACTAATCATTTTAATTTTATTGCAAATGTAGCTTATGATACTATAGTGCTTGGTATGATTATTTCTCTTTTTATCTCTTGTATCGCTTTTTTTGTATATGTCTCTTAAACATATTGTACCCTCTGTCAAAATGTTAATAAATAAATAAATTTAAAAAAAGGAAGAGTACCTATTGGTTCGTCTATGGAATACTGAATGGGTAAAGTAATGCTGGTCGGTTTGACCCTCTTTACAGGAAATAAACCTGAGAGACTCCGTCTGCACAACCTCCCCTTTAACCCCTTCGACGCGCATGACAAAGCCAGCTCGTCATGGGCGTTACCTACGCTACGCACATGACGAGCTGGCTTTGTCACGTAACGCGCGATCTTTAAAATCTCAGCACGCAGCGGGAAAACCCGCTAGCGCGCATGCGGTTAAAGAAACTGTCCAAGCGATTCCTGGTTTCAAAGAAATAGTCATTAGTCGCCTGGAGCCCATGCCCCCTAAAAGTTGGTAATAGACACTTGTCCACGTTTAGGTAGTCAACTTTATCAACAAGGTCATGAGTAGCTAGGTAATTTACTAATTCAAATTCCCTCGCTTCGTTAAGTTCCCCTTCGGATCTATCCTGGAGGAGCCCTACCCTGGCTATTTTGGCATTAAAATCTCCACACAAAATGTACGGACGCTGCACCGCAAAATTATCCTTAGGAGTGTTTAAGTTGAGAAGGAAATTAAACAGCTTTTCCATATGCTCTGCGCTTCTTGAGAAAGCAAGAGATCTTGTGCCTCCCTGCTTGTTTAAGTAGTGCATGGCAGCCGTGTTGTCTGTGCTTATCAACACGGACGAACCTCTGATTCGCGGCAGGAAAGCCGGCAACGCGAGGCGCACTGCCTTAGTTCCAGCAAGTTTATGTGCAGTTGTTGTTCTTCTAACTTCCATCGACCGCTGACCTGCAGGTCCTGCAGAAATGCCTCCCATCCTTCCAGGGACGCATCTGTAGTTACTACCAATGGGGCTGGAGCCGTGAGAAATGAGAGTCCTTGAGAGACGTTTTACTGTTGCGTCCACCACGCTGCTGCTTGCAGCATGACCGGTGTCAATCGCACCACATCCTCGAAGGATCCCTGTGCTTGACGTCATTGGAGGTCGAGCTGTTCTTGAAATGGCTGCATTCTTAATCTGCAGTGAGGTACGAGGGGAATACAAGATGACATTATCCCCAGCAATGATTTGTACCTGCGTACTGAAAGATACTTTCTTTTTAGAAATCTCTGGAAGTGGGACACTATTCTTTGTTGTCTTTCTGTGGAGGGGAACGCTTTGTTTTTCTCCGTGTTTAAGATTACTCCCAGAGAAGTTATTTGTTTCTTTGGTTGAAGGGATGATTTCTTCTCGTGCAGAGTCAATCCCAGCTTGGTGAACAAGTCTATGCACGCCCCCGTTGAAGCTCTGGTTAGTCCTTCTGTTGGTGCCTTGACTAACCCGTCGTCTAGGTAAGGAAAAACTTGATGTTTTTGTTTCCTTAAAACCGCCGCCACTGGAGCCAGGCATTTTGTGAACACTCTTGGGGATGATTTGAGGCCAAAAGGCAGAACCTTGAATTGGTAATGTTCCCCAGCCAACATGAAACGAAGGTACTGCCTGTGTGCAGGATGGATTGGGACGTGAAAGTACGCGTCTTGTAAGTCCAAGGTGGTCATATGATCCCCTGGGTTTAAAAGTAGAAGGATGTCCTGTTGAGAAATCATCCGGAATTACTGTTTTTTGAGATAGGTATTCCGGGATCTGAGAACCAGTATAGGACGCCATTGTAGGATGTTTTTCCCGACTAGAAAAAAATCGGGAGTAAAATCCTTCCCCTTTTGAGAATTCGATACCGGTTCTATTGCTCCCTTTCGGAGCATGGTCCGAATCTCCTTCCGGATTTGATGCAAATGATTGACCTTGTGATGTATCGGTGGCGTCCGAGGGGGTGTCTGAAGAAATTCTAGAGTGTGGCCGAATCGAATAATGTTGAGGACCCAACGGTACGTGGTTATTATTTGCCAATTATGAAGAAAACGGGAAATTTTTCCACCCAGGGGAATATACGATCTCAGCGTATCCGGTGTGATCAGCATTTGCAGGTGGTCATTGTCGTCGGGCCTCCTTACCCTGACGACCTCCTCTACTTCTTGGAGTAGATTTGGAATAACCTCCCGATTGTCGCTGTGTGTACTGCCGACGGTAGGGTTGAGAAGTGGAGGTATAAGAAGAATATCTACCTTGCTGATATCCTCCTCTGTATGTTGTTTGGCCCCTACCCTTAGAGCCACGAAAAGGAACCTTTCTGTATTGCAGAGTTCCCAAAGCTTTGGCAGTATCAGTGTCTTTCTTGATACTCTGCAGCGCGTCATCCACGTGCTTGCCGAATAAATCTTCGCCATTGAACGGAACATCCAAGATTTTATTTTGGACCTCCGGTCTGAATGTCGTAGCCCTTAACCACCCTTGTCTGCGCAGCACCGCCGCTCCTCCTAGAGACCTGATAGCTGCAGTCGCTATATCCTTAGCGAGTCTATGATTTCAGCTGAAGTCCTCTCCCCCTCCAAAAGAATCTTTCTGGCTTCCTGCTTCTCCGCATCCAGTATGTGGTCAATATAAGGTGACAGGTCGCACCACATTTGCCTGTCATACCTTCCCAGGATGGCTAGAGCATTTGCGGCCTTTACTAATAGAGCGGATATCGAGGAAAATCTCTTCCCTGCGTTGTTCAGCCTTCTTCCTTCTCTGTCCGGGGGTGCAGTTATCGGAGCTGACGGGTTTCTTGATTTCTGCTGCGCCGCCTGTGTAATCACCGAATCCGGTTTGGGGTGACCCAAAAGGCAGGCTGGGGCATCTGCTGGCGCTTTATACTTTTTGTCTAGTCTCGCGAGTACTGGGGTGACTGTAGCTGGTGACTCCATTACCTTTAGGCCTTCCTCCCAAATATGACTCACAATCAGAAAAGATCGAACTGATTTGCGAAAGGTTTCTTTAAAGTCATATAAAAAGCATTCAGCCTTATCCTCCGACATGGAAAGCGATGATCTTTTAGTGGCTCTTTCCATCAGGTTATGAAACCCCCCAATGTCCTCTGGTGGGGAATCCACGGGTTTCGGTGAAGGGGACGCAGGTGAAGGAATGACGTCATCGTCCCTCTCCTTGCTAGGATCCGTAATCTCCCCATCCTCATGCTCCTCATCAGTAGTGTCAGGATCACGCTGAGGTCTCGATGGGAGAGACTTAGGCAAAGGCTCCGGCAAGATCTCTCGTCTGCGCACCGGCGTACCCGGTACAGAGCGTGGCGGAGGTGTAATGTCAGGGATTTCCTTAGTTGTTTGAGGTGTAGGATATCTTCTTCTATAATCTTCCAGCATTGATTGAAGATCTCTCAACAAAGAAGAGGGCACAATTGTCATCTCTTCTCGTTGTTCCTGGTGGTGGGGATGCTGGGGATGACTCTGAAAACTCTCATATTCATCCTGAGAGTCTTCTTCCTGGTACTTAACCTTTAGTTGGGATGGACTGCTAGCGTATCCAAAAGGACCACCATCATCCTCTTCCTCCGAATCTTCCTCCTCCAGAAGGTGAGAAGGAACCAATGATGATACTTTACTTGGCGACGTAACTTCTGGCGTTATTGTTCTTTTCCAGGCCAAAAAACGTTTTTCAGGTGTTTTTTCCGTCGTCGACGAGATAGTCGTCGCCGCCGTTGACGAAATCATAACCGTCGACGCTATCCTATACGTTGTCGTCACCGTCATAGACGGTCCCATGGTCATCACTGCCTTCGTCGACGGAGGGCTCGTCGTCGACGGTGGAAGCGTTGACGGCAAAACAACCTTTACCTCAGAGTCGACGATGATGTTCTCCTCGTCGACGACGCAGATTCACCTCAGAAGGTGTAGAAAAAGATTTTTTAATGGTAATTTTTACCTTTGGAGGAGATTTCGACAGCTCTGATGAAGTCTTCTTAGCCTGTTTCTCCTCTGAAGCATGACCCTTCTTCTCCTTAGACTTTCCTGAAGGAGAATTTGAGGGACTGCGACCCGAAGACTCTGGTGTGGTCTTTTTAGGGTTTTTTTCAGGCCTCTCACCTGAGGTATGAGCCTGTGGAGATCTGTTCCTTTTTTGAGATTTCCTGGATATTGTTGACTCCTCCTCACTGTCACTGGAGAGGATTTCCTTCCTGGCCTTTACCTTCTGGAGCCAGAGTAGAAGGCTTCCTTCACGATCTCTCAAGGAGAAAGTGCGATAAATCTTACACTCCTTCACCTGATGATCTGGGTAAAGGCAATATATACAGTCTTCATGAGGATCGTCTGTATAAAGCCTTTTCTTAGAGCAGGTGGCACAAGCTCTAAATAAGCTTTTCTTCTCCTTGTCAGCCTTGGTAGAAGAAATAGAGCAGCTTCCAAAAACTCAATCTAGAAAAAAGGGGAACCCTAAATTCCAGTCACAGAGTGCGGTAGAAAAACTGAGGGGCAAGAGGTTCTCTCAGGAGTGTTCTAGAAGGTGAGGACAGCTGATTGGTTCAGGGGAAATTTTGGGCCTTTTTTACATAACGAAGGCTATGGGTTGCAAAAGGAAAATGGGCCTAGGCCTCTTTTCAGTTTGCTATACTGCTATGCATTGCTTTTTTATGTACCGGAGACTCCCGTCTCGACGACGGGGAATAATTCAGGCATGTGAATCTATGAAAGTTCCAATACTGGAGTAAACTCAGGATACCAGATACATTTAGCACTCACGGCAGGGGAAACAACTGTACACCATGTAGGGACATCCCGGTCCCAAAAACCATATAACCCCATAATTGACCTTACTGCCAGGTGAGTCATACACAGCTTAAGCCAATGATGCAGAACTACAAAGCGGGAAGTGTAAAGAAGCCAGTTTACTTCCTGAAAGATGAATGTTGAGTCATGCAATTCAAATGTCACAGCCCCACCGTTTCTTATTCTTAAAGCTTTAGTGGGGGCGGTAATGCAGGCCAAATCAGGAGAGCTCACTACACTAGTTGGGAGACAAGTCATTGGGTCAATATGACCAGGATTCTTAGAAGCGATGCTCAGGACGCAAACAAGCGCAGTGTCCTCACAAACATTATTAGTGCAACATTCTAGTCACCGCGGAGTCTGGCAGACAAAGACATTCATGAATGGGCACTTTGTTGCCCTTTGTGACACTCCAGTAGCCACCAACCTCTCTTCAGAAGCAGGGTCTCCCTGTTGGCAGCATTCACTTCACTGTCTAACAACTAAAAAATAGGTCTGGTAATGGGGGTAATTTAGGCAATTACAAGGGATGGGAGAAGAATGGGTGAAATCTCGAAAGCAAGCGCTTTACAAAGTTTCATCAAACAATACACTGACCTTCTGAAAGACAAGCATGGTTTGCACTACCTTCCTTTGTACTGTGTGTGTCCTGCCGATGAGTATTGGGATGGTCTGGTTTACACAGCAGACTTTGACACTGCAGAAGCACATAGCTTAATGTACCAAAATTATCAAGAGTTTGCTAAGGTTTTTCTTCTTTCTTGGGACAGTTGGCAAGAAATTAGAGATTTAACCACACTTAGTCCACTCACCTTTAATATGTATTAATTCCTGGCACTTCAAATGATCCGAGAGGTACTTTGCGAATTTCTAATATTATTCTCCGAACGCACAATATGAAACAATCTTTTATCAAAACAGATCTAGAGGAACTTCCCTACGTTTCCTCCTACAGTACTCGCTGCCTTATGGGCACTGAACGTGTTTGATAGGATGCTTTCCCAACATATATGTGGTACTCCCGAACAAATAGTATCAGAGCTGTTGGTGCCACAACAAAAGCGCTTGCGCGCCCCGTTTTAGATTCCCTAAAATTAATTATTTTATGACATTGGATATTTTATTTTAGCACCATATGCCACCATGGTTGTGGGTCCCAACTACTGAACACTTGCGTATATGCCAAGTGTGAAATCAGAAACCTGATTTTACAAACTTTTGTGTAGACAGAGGAACAGTTGTAGTTCTTTCGAATGAAGTACCCCAGCTTACATTGTAAAATGACCTATTCCCATGGAAAAAATTATAGATCGTAATATCGGTTTGGAAAAATGTTAAGAAACCGTTAGCATGACCGTGCGAAAATTCAAAGACTATTATTTTTTTGTTGCTTGGCATCCTAATCTCTGCAAACAAAAACAGAGAAACCATTTTTTACCCAGGATCGACGGTTTAGTCTGGTGTCTGATCCGTTTTCTCTAATCTGAAGGTCATGGGCTTCCTCCATATCTTTGTATCTTTAAGTAAATCACAGAGAAGTATTTTAGTCATGGCATGCCGAATATGCAATAAATCTTCAGACTGCGTAATTTTCTTATTAAATCTAGCATTAGTAAGGCATGTTTACATACGACTATTATTAAGTGTGCTGAGCTGACCGTGTAGTTTTATGCCATAGCATTTCTTGATGTGTGCTTAACTAAACAAAATGTAGTTTCGCCCTAAATTCTGAGTAGGCACTTTTAAATTGATGTCACAAAGTGGACCTTCCTACTTGAAATATAAATTTTATAAAACCCTGTCACAAAACCCAATGCCAACACATTTTAAGCTGTTAATTCGATACTTTTTTAAATAAAGCAAATGCTGTTTCCCGCTTTCGGATGCCTATGTACCCAAGTGAAAATTCTCGGAAACATAGGTTAAACTCTGCAGAAAGACACTTACATTTCTGTAAAATTTGTATGCTTGGACGGTAAAGGGAAAATCTTTGGGTTGCAAATATAAAATCTATAGGAAACCAAGCAATCTGCAGATAAGTTCACAGTTTAATACCAAAAATAATCTAAGTATTACAGCCAACTACATTCACTTTACTTTCCAAACTCACCAATATTTAACAAGCGTACTGAAATATGTACTGCCTAACCGGTGCAAATCACTCTATAATCCTTTTCGTACGTCTTGCCATCAAGCGCTGTACACCTCATACAGTATCACTTCTCAGCATTTGTTTGAACATCCGAGTATCTGCACCTTTCAACACCTTGTCACGCACCCCTTCTGTCAATCTATACCCAAAGATAACACAACACGGTGGAACACTCATTCGAAGAGGAGAAAAGGATCTCCAGCAAGTGCTCAAATGAATGCGACGGAGTGGCTTTCCTGCTAATACTCAATCTCCTGATCTCCTGTGCGCACATACTTTTTCGAATTTATTGTTGATAGGACAAAGTTGAGGTTTGAAAAAGTACCAAATCTTTAAAACGTTTTCAAAACCGTCCAGGAGCACGTGTTTAACGCAGAAAAATCTGTGCCAGAGTTGGACTGTCCCAACCCATGAAGTATCCATTTAGGACCATAGACAGCATTTGTAAGCTCAGCAACATTTCCAAAGCGTGCAACACCGGAAGAAAGTCCTAGCATCATAGTCAGTAGCAGTTGGTATTCAGAGTCTTGCAGTTCCACCAAACGTATTTAAAGCATTCTTCTACAACTCTCACCATACCAGACCTTGCTATTATATAGCGCTAAAATTCCAAAAGCAGTACACAAGACATCGGGCCATTGTTAACAATGACATCTGAATCGCCTAGCCAACCTCCTTTACAGCACTACCCCACACATCTAAAACGTATTTGCTGCCATGTACAATAAGTCCTTGTCATGCCATTTAAGGCAATCCTTTACATGAGACTTCCTATTTTCGCATTTCAGTCCCACATGTATACTGTTGATATACGTAATGTCAACTATAGCAATCTAATGTAGAATTTATATATATTTTCATACCCCAGAAAGAGTTGTGAAGCATTCAGAATTGCCTCAAGTTCCTGGGTGAGTTTTCAGAGCATATGGTTAATAAGAGAGACAGTTTTAGATAGACATAAAAGCCAGGTTGTGGGATCCCATACGGAGGAGCCACAGGTTAAAAAGATTGGTGCACCCCAGCCATGGGAGCTAGGGTAGTTTGCCTCTGATGTCTGTCCTTCTATAACTCAGCAAATTGGATCTAGTCCAACCAGTTTAACACTTCACTCTCAGTGGTAACAATTGCAATCAGCAAAACACACAAGATGATGGACGGAATGTTGCACAGTGGCAAAACATTCACCCCCAGTCACAGATCTGGGTTTAATCCACCGTTATTTTGCAATCAGGCACAGGCTTCTTAGGGATGTAACGAGGAGGTCCATCAAGCTAAGAAATAAGCAATCACAGAACAGCTCTATAACTGATCATCCAACACAGGGCTAATCTTTTATAAAAAAATTAATTACTTTAATACACTAAAAAAAATGCCACTCACTAGAATATGCAGGTCCAAATATCCACTGGCACAGGTCCACCGCTCTCGGTCCCTTCCCCCTCACCTTCCCCTAACTGGGTTTAAGATATAGTACAGCAGTTTTCAGGCAGTACTACCCTTCTCGGTCAGAATTTGTGCACTCAGTCTTAGCCAGTCTTAGCCAGTCTTAGCCAGAGTATGGAAACGTGAGTCCTTTTCTCCCACCGTCAGAGCCTTTGGTCCTTCCTTTCACATTTACGCACCGGCTGCGAGTCCGTTGATAAATTGGTCCTGTCAGTGGACGCAGCAACTGTGAAGGCACCCACCTAGATTCTGTCTCGAAGGCAGACTCTGGGCACTGGCGATCTCCAGTCTTTCAGAGGACCTCTTCGAAGAGCTGGGTGAGTCAGACAGGGTCAACGGTCACAAGGTAGACAAAGGTCCTTCTCCGACTAGTGATGCAGCACCAACACCACTCATGCAAAAGGACAGTGGCTTCATCCGCATAGGTCCGGTCAGTCATCATGGCGCTACAGCCTGCTTTTGCTAGAATTCCAGATTTTCATCAGCACGGTCAGCTATAGTACAAATGTTCAGTGTCAGCTAGAAGCTGCTTTCAAGGTTACAGCAGCAATGTCCACTCAGGAACATTTCAGCAGTGCCATGTTGCAGCCACTTTAGGCAAGAGAGTTGGTGTTCCAATACACGAGGATGCCAATCTTGCTGTTGTGTGTCTGTGCAGACAGACGCTCTGCTTCGTGAGCAGGTGATTTCTCTTGCACAGGTTGTCCACACCGTCCTGCATGGATGGCAGTCACCTTCTCAGGTAGGTCAGCCGCAAGCATTTCAGGACAGGGAGACTGCTGTAACTTCAAGGTCAGACTCCAGGTGATGTCCCCTAACCTCTAGGAAGCTTCCTGTTAGGCAGACAGCAACTGTGATTATGGTTGCACAACAGTCCTCTGGGTGCTCGGCTGAGCACCCCCTTCCTTGGCCAAAAATAACTTAAAATAACAAGCTCTTACTTTTATACAGATAAAGTAGACAGATGTGGATTCTCTGACAGCAATTTCAGAACCGGCTTGGGTTAGTTCTTATTATTTTATGTCCTTTCCAGTGTGCCTTCTAGACACAATCTTTATGTAGAGTTATGCTCTTCACAGCAAGGTCATCTCTAGCACCCACAACAGAAGCACAACAAGCATTTACAATGCAATGGTCTCGGCATTGTTAATGTCAGAGCTATTGGCATTGCTCATGACATTTTTTTTATTAATGTTTTTTTTTCAAAACATAAATAAATGGCATTGTCATTTACAATGCCAATAGCTTAATCGCTCGCAAATGCGAGACTTATTGCATTTACACCCACACACAGAGCCACACACACAAAGCCACCCACACACACATACAGAGCAACCCACACAGAGCCACCCACACAGTCATTCATATAGAGTAACTCCCACACACACAGAGCCACCCACACAGTGGAGCAGGACAGGGGGGGGGGGGGGGGGAACATGTGATCAAGTCAGGAGAAGAGGGATCTGAGGACATAGCAACATCGGGGCAGATGGGGAGGGATCTTAGGGGCAGTGTACCAGGGGAGAGGACAGTGAAGAGCAGACATGGGTCAGGAGTGGAGAATTCACATAGACGGGGAATTAGATGAAGATCTTTATAATTCACCCTTTTTTTATCAAATGCAGACCTGTAGGATAGGGTTTCCTTAACCTTTTACACAGCGCCACGTGAATCTGCAAAGCCCGTTACTCGGCCTCCCACTGAAGGTGTATGCTGCCCTGAGAGTTGAGAAAATATTGCATGCTAATGTGTCCAACAGATACATCTCTCCTGCTTCTGTCCAGGCTACTCGTTGTAGTGGTTAGCCTTTTGATGGAAGGTTGAGGGAGGACATGAGGGTGTATTACACAGCATCACAACACCAGTAGCTAGCCAGTGTGTCATGGGCCAGGGTGCACAAGAGGAAATGCCTAAAATGCAAAATAAGCAGGGGTTCAATGGGTCCTTCAGGCCTCTGGACCCCGGTGCCACTGCACCTATTGCACATATGAAAGCTACGCCCCTGCACAACGCCTTCGACAATCCACCAGTGGTCTTGGAGGGACGTGCAACAACATAACCTTATTGTGTTGGGATGTGAATATAGGAACACTTCTAAATGGGATACAGCAATAGTCTACTGACACTTTGGGCGCGAACTAGGATTGCATCCTTACCACACCCCCCCCCCTCCCACTGACCACAGCAGAGGTCGTGTGCAACCAATGCGGTGGCAATTGAAAAAAATCAGCTGCAGTGTTGTCTACCTCTATGGCTGGCCCTATTGAGGGCCAGCCATAGAGGTAGACAACACTGCAGCTGATCCCGGACGAGAAACCGGCCTCTGGCTGGTGTGCAATATTCACTCACCACTCCCAAACCATGCCCGACACCTCTCTAACACGTATCTAGCCGGATACTTCAATATGGATCGCTAAAACTATGTACGGGCCACCTGCTATCGAGCGGTGTTTCATGAAACCATGTGTAAGCACTCTGACATTAGTATGCTTAAGAATGTATTTGTGTATTCATATTTCATTAGGCTGCATTTCTATAAACTGCCGCGATAATGCGGTGTTCCCCCAAGCAAGTAAAAGATTCGAAATTAAGTGCTCTGCGGCGACATGGATGGCGACACTTCACAAAATTATATATATATAAAAAATAATCTATACAACTTCGACGGATCAGTAAGCGATATGGGCAGGGTTCTCTTTATTGTCAGCGGTTAATGATTGATAAATGCCCGATTCAATCTCATTGTCTCTAAGAAGTTTTAAAATAATAGATGGGATGAAAGGCCACGTATAGAAGACGGATACAATATCATAATGTTCTCTCCTAGCAGGCACATTGAACGTTCAGATAATAATCCACTTATGTGCTTTTCGCACAATAGCACTTTGGGGGAAAACTGTATGCACATAGGTTTTCCAGGTGCTATTCTAATTTATATTTTAGTGGGCGATAAAGGAACCAAGAAGCTGCTATTTAAGAATGTTAGCATTTTCTGTCTTGTATGTAAGTGATATTTATCAGTTTCTCTCGGAATTTTAGTATGGAAATGTTGCACAAAAGATATTTTAATTGGTATAGCGGAGACTTCTGATGGAAGGAATGTTGATTGTTATGCTTTTATCACTACATGACTTTGTAATTTAATGTTTTCATCTATTAAAATAAAAGTATATTTAAAAAAAACTGTAACGCAGCAATACTATAATTAAAACGTATAATAATCATGTTGTACTACCCTCTAGGGATAAGGGCTGCTGTTGTAAATCGCCCACTAATGAGAACCAGGAGGGGGGTGGGGGGACAAAACGAAGGAAAGAGTGATTATCAGCTGTTAACGCCCCACAGCATGAGAGCAATGAATCTTAAAGAATCTCCCCCAAAACACAAAGGAACGAACACAAAACACATGGACTCAATGTACTTTATCTTGGTACCACAGAGCACAGATGATCAACACTAGTGCTAGCGTTCTAAGCAATCTGATAGGCTTAACCTATTTCCACCTTTCATATAGGATGCTACTACATCTTCTCTCTCTGTATATATAATCATCTCGTGCTCACGCACCCTGAACACACTTCCTCCCCCTTCAGTCACAACATTTCTAAAATGAGATCTTCTTAGATGAAAGTAAGGGTAAGGGGCGGGTGTAATTAGTGGATGCTCACAGTGTCCTTCGATGTCCCCAGTTTCTTCAGCCCGTCCAAGGGCAGCAGGTCTGCCGAGTCCTTGTGCATGAACTGCACAGACTGCTTCATCCTCCTCTGTTGCCGGAGAGCTGCTGCCTCCCTGATCTCGGCCTCCTTCCTCCCAGAGTCCGTCAGCATGCCCGAGTAGAACATCTCGGTGCCTGGCCACGAGCTCCGAGCCGCGCCCACAGATACGAGTGCCTTGCCTGGCCACGGGCCCTTCACGAGATCCAAGCCTCGCACGCAAGTACAAGTGGCTGCCCTCGGCACGAGCCTCTTCAGCGCTCCACGCCGTGCACGCAGCTACCAGTGACTGCCCTTTAGAACTAGTGCTGAAAGACTATCAGTCGCCCAGCCAGTGCTGCGGGAGGAGGAGACGTCATCTGGTAACACGGGGCTGCAGACAAACAGCCTCTGACCGAACTTGGATGCAAAGGGAAAATCATGCTAACTCTTTATTGGCTGAGCCAGACACAGCATCTGAAATGACAGCAACTAATTGGAAAATACACTTACAAAGCGGACTTCTCATTTAAAAAAAGGAAAAAATTAGGTTGCATGTGCAAACCTCCCACGCGACTGCATGCATACAAGGGAGTATCGAACAACAGAAAAAAATGACAGGATAAGATGAAGAGATTTACTCTTGTTAAATTATATTCACTAGAGAAGGCATGCATAACAAACATTGAAAAATGTGAGTGATTCTGAATGTGAAGCGATGGTTAAAAAGGGGTTTCCATTGAGAACAGTGTGAAGGAGGAGCATAGGCGCATGCACTCAGCCTCACCGGAAGTCAGGCAAAGTCGCCTGTGACCGGGGCGGGGCTGCGTCTGGACCGGAAAAGCAGGCAGGCGGAGTGAAAGCGTCTTGCGACGCCAGAAGGAGAGCGGAGTCCCTCTAAATTGACCTGGTAAGTTGAAAAGGGCGTGTGTGTTTGTGTGTGTATGCATGTGTGCGACGGCGGGGGAGAAGGGGGGTGCACTCGTGTGTGCGCGCGTGTGTGTGTGTGTATGTGTATGTGTGTGGGGGGGTGTCTGTATGTATGTGCGTGCGTGGGCGCTTGTGTGTGTGTCTGTGTGTGAATGCGCATGCGTGTGTGGTGTTTTGAGCTTCCTAGGAGACAGCGCCTGGCCACAGCGCTCGTTCGCGTGTCAGTTTGAAATCGCCTCCAAGGCGATGCGCGCGGCCAGGATTGTCTCCTGGGAAGCTCACACGCCGACAAAAGGTTCTCAGCGGAGATGCGCTTCGCGTGGCTAGCCGAGACCTAAAAAGGTGTGACCTTCTGCACCAGACTTTCAACAGCAACTCTGACCATGATTGGGAAAAGGGACAAACGTCTGGCCACTCTAAACAACAGAGACTACAGTCCCACCTTTCGCCCACCATGTATTAAATGGCAGTGCTTCAGGAAGTCTAATCATCAGCTCTTTCAGCAAAATGTCCTAATCGAATTTCTAAAGAGAGCCCTGACTCCTCCCTCCTGCTTCGGGATTGTCCACAATACACTTCCACCGTCTGGTAGAAAACCATCTTGTGTATTTGAACAGGCAAGAGGGTTACAAAAATGGAAACCACAAGACTACATTATTCTGGTTCACACCTACACACAATATATGCACCAAGCAGGCCATCCATACAAGTACGTATAAACATGCACTGGGATGTTAGTGTCAGGAACTTGGTCAGGGCATAGCTAGGTGGAGCAGTAGGCCTGCTCTACAGGGATAGAGATCAAAAACCTGGTCACAAGTACTGTTTCACAAAACATGGTACACTGCCACCACCAATCTAAATGCTAAACACATGACTGGGACAGCATGCCAGTGTCAAACTTAGGAGGGCTCGTTCTTGTCAAAGGATAGACCTCCAGGGGCACAGGAACACAGACACACACACTCTGTTAAAAACATGACAATGAAATACAGAGCACAACAGAATAAACGCCACTCAATGAAAATGACGACTAATAGTAAGAAAGGAAAAACAACTGTAATATTCTTGAAGGACGCCAAAAATGTGCAATTTGGTAGGAAAAGACCATTACACACAGTCAGGGATCCACACAGGAGTTTTCTTTTCAAGTAATGGAGTGATTATCTGTGGAGGAATACTTTTCATTGAAACAAATAAGCAGAGTGTTTATGAATAGCACACTTCTGACATGTTTTCCCTCTAATTTTAATAACATTTCTTTGTTCGGTGACTGACCTATTTTCAAACACTTCGATGATTTTATTTTTATAAAGAAAACCAGTAATGTACTGTTAAAAAATAAGTTGCATATAGTTGAAAAACAGCTGCAGAAGACGCCTAGCTCAGTTACTGTAACAAATTGAAAAATCACCATCAAGGTACTAAACACCATAAATTGACAGGAACA
This sequence comes from Lissotriton helveticus, assembly GCF_964261635.1. NCBI lineage: Eukaryota > Metazoa > Chordata > Amphibia > Caudata > Salamandridae > Lissotriton > Lissotriton helveticus. Next base: position 370,750,117 of record NC_136060.1, read on the forward strand.
CTCAAAGCGTGAACTTAAAATAGACAAGGCTCCAGTTTAATTTGATAAAAACAACTTGCCTTACCTATGATGACCATAATGTCATCAATTTCAGGGAGCGGATACCCATGCCCCCTTAAGGCTCTGGTTAAGATGCATACATCAATGCAGATGTGCAGAGCAACAATGCAACTGGCTTGGAAGCATCCCCCAAACACATTCTATCCAAAACTCCAGTTAGCACTTTACTCGTTACCAAACACACTCCTTTCATTCATACTTGACAGGTTTTGTTAAAAGCTCTTCAGCTCACTTTATCTTATCCTGGAACATAATACAATTTCTTGCCAGCAAACAATCAACATTGCTTGTACACAGCACATGATCATCATAATCCTGGCCCTTGACCACATCACTCCGTTCTTGCCTACATATTCACACTACTCATGATCAGAAATGTCTTGCGCTTTCCTACCAGATCTCAGTACAATCTATAAAAGAACTTAATAGAAAAGCCCTAAGATATTTCGTCTTTACCAGTCACATACGCTTTCTCATGAACTTACCAACACTTTACTTCAATGAATGCCTCAAAATAACCCATTAAATCCATCTTAAGGACACCGTAAGTTCTAAGACTGACATAGTCCTCTGAAAAGGCCTTGTAATGTCTTGTCTGAAATCATAGGGATGCATTAGAATTTTATTTTTATTTTTGCTAGACACAATTACATTTCGATCTACTTGTAAAACATCCTGGCATATTAATATTAGTATCCTGTCTACTTAATATCTTTTTCTTCCCACCCGTACTCCCATTGTATTCTGTATGAACAGTAAAAAAACCATCTCCCTCAGTCTTGTTAATCATTTTTGCTTCTTCTTGAGAGTTTTCAATGTCATTTGCAATCTCTACTGCTTTCAATATGGTAGGATTCTTTCATGTTAGTAACCTTTCAAGATTTTAATTTCTTACTTTTCCTTCTCATCTCTTAACTGCTTCTACATGCGCGTCATATTTGTCTCCCTCGTGTGGCTTGAATATATGTTGAGAGACCTCAAACTATATATATTTTAACGTGTTAGTTGCACTAAAGCTTCCATAGCTGCAAACACCTACCAACAGCTGTGACTTTTCAGTTCAAAGATCAAGCCCCAAGCAGCGAGTAGAAGTGTAGTTGAGCAACCTTCTTGAGTTATGGGAAGTCAAGTGAACATAAAGTGCAATATACCAGTATATTCAAATCACTTAGAAACCCATGGTTTGAAAAAAATATTTTTATTTTCTAACCCCAACAGTACCGCTAACTTTGGTACCACATTCCCTTTGATCTACCCTCAAGCAGCACTACTTACCTCCCACCCCCTTTAGATTGCTTTCACTCAAGATAATCTGCACTCAAAATGGCTTACTGTCACATACAACAAAAAGATTCTAACCAACATTTAATGCATCACGCCATGGTTATCAGACTCCTAACAACAGTACTTTTGCTGAACCAGAAGGTATTAGCACGAGTGATCACCCTAGTGGTTTTGGTGTAACAATCCTTCCACAACATGACGGTTTCTAGCAAGTAGCAAAGTGTGCCAGTGTATGTTTCAAGCAACTATGCAAAGCTTGGCTTAGAGATTGCTCCATCTCCCTTCTGATCGCCTTCAGGTCTTGCAAATTGTAACCCATAAAAACTGTTGTATGCACCGCTTGAGGTCAGCACAGATGGCCACTTAGACCAACTGGATTTTACCTAAAAATGTGTTCATGTGCTCTCTTGTGCCCTCATCACTTGCAGATTCTTGTGATTACTGCTTAAAGCGAGTCTGTGGTGCTAATCATTGTTCACACCTATAGGCCATGAGCCAACCAGGTTCTCGGTATCACTTGGGGGGTTGGATTCTAATAAGATTTATTGGCAAGGTATGGACACCTAGAGATGGAAAATATGTGATAGCAAGTCATAACTTTTTGCCTTTTGTGCGTTACCACTCCACTCCCAAGATACCTTGAAGTAAATTTAATTTTTTCATAATTATTATTGTGAATTGCATTATCATAAATTACAATTACAGTAAATGTGATTATATAAATTGATAATTATAATAGTAATTCTGATTATATGAAGTACACCAAGTCAAATATATAAACATTTTAATTAATTTCTTTTTCCAGAGCTGGTGGCGAATGACCATGCAGCATCATGAAGACTGAAACAAGCACATCCTGTCCCAGTGTATAATTCATTTATGGTCAAATGTTCAACATGGAGTTATGATGACATGCCCACAGGACTTATTATGGAAAACTTTGTTAGAGGCAGCTAGAGTAAGGAATCACATTCCACTGTTAGAAATGTTGGCGGTGTAGGGATTTAAGTGCAAGATATGAAAAATTAAAACATTTCCTGGCTTGTAGAAAAAATTATTTATTCGCTTCTCTAGCTGGGAATATTAAAAAGGGGCTGTGCAAGGGCTATATAGTGTGCCCTACTTGGTCGACATGTTTCGTAAGCAGTCCCCCACTGCTTTACTCATCAGGACGCCGTACTCGGGTAACTTTCTTTTGTGGAGTTTGCCTACTTTCCTAAAATAGATTAGCAAAAATCGGCTAGTCTATTTAACAATTAGGGCTTGAGTTGGCCCATGAAGGAGAAAATGTTGACCCAGTCTGGTCTCTAGAAGAAAAGAGAATGAAAGGAAAAATGGAAAAACATAGAATCAAAACATTATTCTGAAACTTCTTTCCAAGTAATACATGACTGTCATGAGATTCCCAATTAAGCCTGTGGAGAGAAGTGATATATTTTTCTCATAGTCTTTTTTCTTTCTTACTATGGATTTTTTGAGTACAATCCATATATTTCATTTGACGAAATACGTCGTTTTTTTGTGATATATTTATCGTGTAGAAATTGCATCCATACATTCACACGCACATGGTTCACTCATACTTATTAAGAACAAGACAGAAGCAATGTTAATGTTAATGTTAATGTTAATCAGCATTTATTGAGCGCTCGTACGCCCGGAGGCTTCATGGCGCTATAGAGAGGAACAAGGCGCGACAGTCAGTTAGTAGAGATGAAGCAGCTCAGTAATGTGCCTGAGAAAAGAGCCAGGTTTTCAAAGAATGTCTAAAGCTGAGGATGTTATCACTCAGTTTTAGGTGAAGGGGAAGAGAGTTCCAGAGGGCAGCTGCAAGGTGGTCAAAGCAGCTGCCTCCGAGACGCTTCCTTTTGTACGGAGGTACAGTTAGGAGGGATTTGTAGGTGGACCGGAGATAGCGGGAAGGACCGTATCTTTTAAATAAGTCTCTAATGAATAGGGGGCCAGTATCATGTAGAGACTTGAATAAAATGCACCCGGCTTTGAAGGCCACGCGCTGCTCAACTGGCAGCCAGTGTAGCTGTTTTAGGCCAAGTCTGACTGATTGCCTCCTAGGTATGTTCAGAAGGAGTCTGGCTGCTTGGTTCTGAACCAGCTGGAGGCGTTTGAGCTCTCCAGTTTGGAGCCCAAGATAGAGACTGTTAGAAAAGTCCAATCTGGACAGAACCAAGGAGATGACAATCTGTGTGAGGGCTGCTGAGGAGAAGAAACGGGCGATTTTTTTTATTTTCTTCAACTGAAAAAAACTGGAGGACACGACTGCTCCAACCTGTTTTTTTAAAGAGAGATCCTCACTAATGAAGACACCTAGGCTCTTGACCGAGGGTGACTTAGATGGGGGTGCGCCCATGCTGGAGGGCCAGAAGCTGGGATTCCAACTAAGTGTGCTCTGTCCAGGCAAGACCAGTTCGGTCTTGCCTGGGTTGAGTTTCAGATGATTGCAGCTCATCCAACTCAGAATGTGGGACATGGTTTTTTGAAATTCTACCACAGAGTCCTTGGATGTTCAAAGGAAAGATGAGCTGCAAATCATCAGCGTAGTTGAAAATGGTTGCCTTTGCATTCCTGAGGGAGTACAGAAGGGGGCGTAAATACAAATTAAAAAGCAGGGGAGATAACGAGGAGCCTTGAGGTACTCCGCATGTAGTGGATATAGTAGGAGCCGAGAAGGAGCCCAGTCTGACCGATTGTGTTCGGCCAGTGATGAATGAGCGGATCCAGCTCAGCGCAGGGCCCCTAAGAACTGCCTGCTCGACACGGTCGACCAAGATGGTGTGGTCGACCGTGTCGAACGCGGCAGATAGGTCCAATAGCACCAGAGCCTGATGGATCCCTACATCCGCGTTCCGCCTCAGAGTATTCTGCACCGAAAGAATGACCGCCTCGGTAGAGTGGCAAGGACGGAAGCCAGCCTGATTAGGTGCAAGATACTCTGATTTTTCCAGAAATGTGGAAATGCTGTCACAGACATGAGACTCCAAAAGTTTGGCACAATATGGCAGCAGCGATATAGGTCTGTAATTGAGCGGATCTAGCGGGTTGGCTCCTGCCTTTTTTATAAGAGGGATGAGAAGGGCTTTTTTGAAGTTGTTTGGGACTTTACCCTGTGTAAGTGATCCATTCAACATGGAAAGTAAGCACCCGGGGAGGCTGGTGCCCACTTCTTTCAGAATGTGAGGGGGGCAGATGTCATCAGGGGAACCAGATTTGACCTTTGTAAGGAGTTTGGATAAATTGACATTTTCAATAGGGGGATAGGAATCCAGGGTGACTAAATTATGAAAAGTGTCTGCAAAAAGAAGAGGAGGCTGAGTGGTAGGGATACTTTGTTTAATGGTACAGATTTTGTCAAAGAAGAAAGAATTTAGTGAGTTGCAGAGCTCCTGGGTGGGGACCATCGGGAGAGAGGTTCTGTCACTGGTGCTAAGGTTTTCCACAATATTAAATAATTCTCTTGATTTATTTTGAGCCTTGAGAATTTTTTCCGAAAGGTAATCAGTTTTGTATTTCAGAATAAGCTTTTGGTCGTCCTTGCGAGCCTTACAGTAGTTAGCTCTGTCTTGTCCTGAGTAGGCTGTTCGCCACTTTCGCTCCATTTGACGAACTTTGAGTTTAAGGGTTTTCAAATGAGGTGTAAACCACCTATGAGCGTCGTTGGGGCGAGAACGTGAAAAGTTGGTACAAGGATCATGAACATCAGCTGCCTGAAGTAGCCATTCAGAGAAGGCTTCTTCTGTTTCTTCAATGTCCTGATTGAGTGAGGGAAGGGAGGAGTTTAAGGATCCAATAAAAGCAGGGATGTCAACATTCTTCCACATTCTGGTCTTACCTCCTAGCTGGGGCAGGGGCTTTCTACTTCTTACAGTGGTCATGGTGAAATTGATCAGAAAGTGATCCGACCAAATACAGGGCATGATGGACTTAATAGCCAGGGAGATGTTTTGAGACCAAATTTGGTCTAGGCTATGCCCTTTCTCATGAGTAGAAAGGTGAATGTGTTGGATGAGGTTCATGTCTAAAAGGGTTTCTTTCAGCGTAGCTGCCTGAGAGTCAGACTCAACCGAGTCCAGCCAGAGATTGAAATCTCCCAGCAGCACGATTTTATTGTGTGAAATTATCAGGGGGGCAAGTTGTTCTGCTAGAGATGCAGTGAAAGTGGGCATATTTTGAGGGGGGCGGTATATGAGGATCAAAAGTAGTGATCCAGTGTTCATATCCATTTTAAAAATCAGGTTGTCTGATCCTGTTAAATCAAGAGATGGTAAGGAGGAGACTTTGTGGGTGTTGCGAATAATCGCAGCAACCCCTCCGCCCCTTTTACCAGCTGGCCTATTGACATGCAGTATGTAGTAATTCGAGGGAACTGCAGCCAAAATGTCAGGCAGGGATCCCTCATTAAGCCAGGTCTCTGAAAGACATAAAAGATCTGGTTGTTCGGCCTGGAGCAGGAGGAAGATGTCCAGGTAATGTTTAACCATGGACCTGGTATTTAAATATAGACACTTGAGGGTAGTCTCAGTGTCATAGGGAGTCGAGGGAGGAGACAAGGATTTAGGCTTAGAAGCTTTATCAGGATAGTATTCAGGCTTCAAAATACCATAAATGGCGGCACGCTTTAAAGTGTGAGCGGGTGGGGCGAGTCCAGCGCTGTCAGGGGGTCTAAATGACAGCAACGAAGCAGAGGAGTATTTGTAGTTTAAACCAGGGGTTCTGACCCCGGGCCCTGGACTGCCGCGGACGGGCGCAGACGGGCTTGACTTGTGCGCGACTTTGGCGCGCATTCGTCGCGCCCGCTGCGCTCCTGGATACACATTGTTTATATGGCCTGCCTCCCGGGAGAACTAGACCGCTAGATCCGGTCCAGCTACACCCAAGATGGCGGCTCGCCTCACCCTCCACACAAACTGCACCAGCCGCGATGGAACAGGGCGGGCTACAGAGAAATCAACAGTGCAATCGGTAGGTGGTAATAACACAATGCTTTTTATGAATTAAAATGAGGATTAAAACTTTCAGACGCGCTGGCGCTTAAATCGCGCTAGAGCAACAACAGTGTCTGCCAAGTAACTGCGCTGTCAGAGAAATGATCTGCAGGGTTCCGCGAGGGCCAGGCTGCTGCCACCAGCCAAGCAATGGCTGATGGTTGTAATGGCAAGGTAATAGATAAGAGTTTTTCCGATAGTTGCCATAATGGGGTATTGTAATTGCCCGACACAACAGATATATACGTGCTTTTGTGGTGGCATTACGACTTCAACGACTGCACATGGTAAATTGAGGCGGTGCTAAAAACAGACAACTCTGTCATGTTACAAAATGTGCAATCAAGTAGGGGGAGTATTCAAATATACATACATTGTTCAAAAGTTATAGTGCCCCATGAGCTCAGCATCAGAGGTATATTCATAAGGTCACTGTGGGAAAAACAAGCGTCTGAAATCAGTCTTCGCGACGTTTCGAAACGGCCATATATTAAAGACTTCTGGCCGTAGTCTTACTCACTTAACCGTTAATGTTATCTCTCCATTCCGCCTCTGTGCTGCTCCGTCGGATTCTTTGGAGTGTCTCCAAAGAATCCGACGGAGCAGCACAGAGGCGGAATGGCACGACCCAGGTAGTCACCTGTTCATCCATGCCTGGCCACCAAAAATATGCCTTGAGGCGCCATTGGGTCAACATTTGGCCCAAATGACCCTCATGTGCGAGAGGCAGTAACTTAGTCCTCAATCTACAAGGTGGAACGAACCTGTCACCTCTTATCAAGACATTACCTTGACACACAGACAAGTCCTCCAAAACCTTGATGAAAGGACGCACAGACACCAGCACACCACTTTCTCGTCTGGAACCCAAATTAACAATATTCATTACCGCCTTGAGAACCTCGTCCGCCTGCATTTCTCTGCGCCACTCCTCAGCCTTGAAGATTCCTTCTCCAACCACAACCACATCTTGCACAGAAGCGACCACACCATCCTCACTGGAGTGAGGAACCAGAGGTCCATCAACCATTTCCCAATTCAGACAACCTAGAGAGACAATCTGCCTGAAGGTTTCTCCAACCCTGAATATGTGTAATCTCTTACTGGTATTCTTAAAGTCTTGCCGCGAGTTTAGTCAACCTCGCGGAGCCTTTGCCCGCACCTCCAGGGGGACAAGATTCTCACCAAAGGCTTGTGGTCATTCTTAAGTGAAAACCTCGTACCCCAGAGATACGTGTGAAAATAATTGACTCCAAGCTGCCGCCGGTGCCTCCCTTTCTATAACCGAATAGTTCTGCTCAGCGGACACAAGCGTCCTAGATCCAACACAACTGTTTTCTCTACCCTGGGATACTTCTGCGAGAGAATGGCCTCTAGACTTGTGGCACTGGCGTCAACCATTACAATGGACTTGAATTTGATATCAAACGGTGCCAGGACATTTGCCTTACAGATTTTATTTTTTATGCCAATAAAACAGTTGATATGCTGCTCCCCCACTCAAATGTTGCCACGTTTTTAAGCAACTGCCTCAAACACAACGTCTTATCAGAAAAACAATGTATAAACTTCGAATAGTACTCAATCAGACCCATAAGGGACCTCAACTGATCCTTGTTGACAGGAGCCGGGGCCCGTTCAATAGCACTTAGTAAATTCTTCTTGGGCTTTATCCCCAACGCTGATATTACGTAACCCAAATACTCAATCTGTTCCACCTGGAATGAGCATTTTTCTTTGCATAGGGTAAGCCCCACCTCTGCAATCCTGTGCAGTACCGACTTCAAAACTTGGTTGTGTTCGACAACAGTTTAGCCAAAAACAAGAATGTTATCTTGAAAGTAAACAGCTTTATCAATGCCCTTGAACATTTCAGTGACCATGCGCTGAAACACACTAGCAGTTGACGAAAAACCGAAAGGCAAACGTGTGAACTGACATGTACCTTCTGAGGTGATGAAATATTATTTGGTGCACTTTTTAGATCTAGCTTAGAGAAAAAACTGGCATCTTTTAATGCGGAAACTAGCTTGCCTATATTGGGTAAAGGAAAAATGTCTGCGACCAAGTACTTATTTAGCATTCTCAAGTCCACACATAATCTAAGTTTGCCATCTGCCTTTTTTCGATTACTACCGGAGATACCCAACAAGAAGCTTCTAGAGCTCAAATCACCCCACCATCCAACATCTCCTTTATGAGGGACTTCACCTCATCCCTCCCACTAGGGGTACCCTCCTCAGTTTGTGCTGGATTTGTATGGCATCCTCCCTCAACATGATATTATAGAAATGCTCACTGAGCTGTCCCAACCCTTCCCGAAAAACCACACCAGCCTCTGTGAGAATCTCTGCCAGACCCTCTTCATCCACCACCATGACTTGCAAAGGCGCCCTTGGGTTCACTATGATGTGAAGGTCATATTGGTGGATCCAACCCAAAATGGGGGGCCCCGTCCCCTGCAACATACACCTTGCCTCTAGTTCATCTGTTGGAAAATACAATATCTGCTTCGAGATAACCCAACACGTCTATGTAATCCCACTGATAACCAGCAGGTGAAATATCTTTGGGCAGTAATGGTCTCCACTCCCACTCATGCTGAAACATCTTCCTTGGGATAATTGTGTACCTGGATCCAGTGTCTACCATTAAAGAAACATCTTTGCCATCTACCTATACCAGGGCTCTAGGACTATCCCTCCTCCTATCCATATCGGTAAGGTCTTCCTCATTATCGACACTAAGTATCCTGTCATTTAGTTCCCTCTTCCAGAGGGAACTAAGTGACACAGAGGCCAAACAATGCTTAAACCGGATAATGGAGCCGAGCTATTATAAAAAAAACAAATGTAAGATATTTGATACTGCCTTTTCGATTTGGCGATCTATGAAGAAAAAACTTCGGCTCAATACCAACCTAAATTTGTATACCCCTTTGCAGAATTGCTCGCTTCTTCCAGAGCTATTTAATGATGGGGTAATGGATAGGTGGAATAATCTAGGCATTAGGAAGTTGGGGGACTTATTTATAGAAAATGATTTTGTATCGTTAGATCATTTAATGAATACTTATCATATACCTTGCTCTGATTTTTTCAAATACCTTCAGGTACGCAGCTTTGTTTACAGAAACTCTCAAAATCTTAAATTTTCTTGGGGAATATTGAAATCCTAGAAGCGATTAAGCAGCGGCAAAAAATAGGACCCCTGTATCAACTAATCTTGGAGCAAAGGGAGGATGATTTAGAGGTTATAGCGAGTAAATGGCAGAATAAACTAAATATTCAATGTGTAAATATAGAGAGAAGCTTAGTAATCGCTAGAAATGTTTTATTGAATGGACCCCTCATCAGCCAGCATTTCATGTCTGTCTTTGGGCTCTATTATACACCAGGGAAGCTAGCTAAATGGAGTGTTGGGCGTGGGACAAACTGCAGTCGCTGTCATTTATATGGGGCTGATGCCGCACACATGTTTTTTGACTCTCCGAAATTGGCGAGATTCATTGCGGACGTTAAGTACTTCCTGGCTGTTGAGCTGTCCATCCAAGTCAAGCTAACAGCATCAATGGTTATTTTTGGCTGTGAGGAAAATGGGACTAACTTGACCTCAGACACGGACATAGGATTTGTGTTTGTGTGCATGTCTGCTTATCGTTTTTGCATAACATCAATTTCATTATGTGGTGAACTAAGCTCTTATCTATGAACCATCTTGAAATTGCATTATATAAAATGAAGGGTATTTCTAAGAAAACATTTGGTCGTAACCTATGGTCCCCAATCGCTAAATGGATAGGCACTTGAACAATGTTGTATTATATGTGATCTGATGTGTACCTTTCTCCTTGCTTTTGGACTTACTCTGTACTGCTGCCAAAACAAAATTCAATAAATATAAAAAATAAATAGTTCCCTCTTCCAAGCTACACTGTCTTGAACGAGGGCTACTCTACCATGTGTTCTGGTTTTACACATCTGAGCAAAATGTCCTAAGCAACCAGACTGAAGGCATTCCTCGTTTGTGGCAAAATAAAATTTAGAGTCAGATGCATGCCCACTGCTATCACATCTAGAGCAGAACTTTGCAGCAATTTTGATGTTGGTGCTTTTCTGGTCACTGAATTTGCTCTTGTTTTTAAGTAGTGCTACACTACTAGCGTGGTCATTCCCCTGTTCACTCACTTCACAAGCATAACTCTCAGAAATTTCGGCAATGTCATGGCTGAGGTTGCATTTCTGTAGCTCCTTCATGCAACACTCGGACTGTTCTATAACCTTGGCCAAATCAAAAGCTACTTTTAACAAGGGTTTTTGGCCGCCCACAACCTTTCCTGAACTTTTTTGTTACACTGAACAATTAATTGGTTTCTTATCAATTCATCAGCCAGGGCGCCGAATTTGCACTTGATGGAAAGCGATCATAACCTAGCTACAAACTCATCAATAGATTCTTCGCTTCTTTGGTGGTGGGTATAGAATTTGAAGTGATTCATGACGAAGTGTTCTTCTTTTGCATATTTAGCTTCATGTCTACACACAGCTTCCTTATATTCGTCTGGCACGGGTTCCCCATTTGCTTGTACGGCTTGTGGAAGGTATCTAAAAATACGCTGAACCTCCTTACCCAAGGTACTGTGTAATAATGCTTTTTTCATCTTGGAACTAAACTCTTGTCCATCTGGGTAGTTAAAAAAATTATGATCCAATCTTCCTAGGTTGTGGGAGGAAGACCGGTTTGCGGTAGAAAATGAGGAGGTGGCACAAAGACATGTGGTGCAGACATGGCTGAAGGAAGTGCAAAAGGGTAAAAGCCAAAATCGGGGTCTAATTACCCTGCAGTGGAGTGAAACTGAAGAGCGGTGTGCACATCACCGGGAGGAACGTGCGGTATAAGGCGAGTGTGTCACCGCAGACACACTTGAGGATGACCTGAAGTGAAGGATAACATGCAGGCAACTGTAGAGGTGTGCGTTTCACCTGAAAAGAGTGCAAGGAAACACACAATATTAGTTGAAGAAATCTAACACAACGGAATACCTGTGGTGTGAGTGTCACTGCTGGGGCACAAGCTGATACTGATGAAACAGGTAGCCGGTGGCAGGACTGACCGACTTTTGTCTAGTGTGATCGGTGAGTTCAAAATAAGTTGTACCAATATGGCCGCCAAGGGTGCTGCGTCATGGCGTTGTGCATGAAAGGCAGAAACGACTACTTTTATGACGTGTAAGTTCAAACTCCTACCGCCAATATGGTCGCTGAGCGTAGCGTAGCATCGTGACGTGGGTGGAGGCAGGCAGGCTGAGGAGGAGGAGGAGGAGGAGGTCACGGGTGGCAGAGGGGAAACCCAAAATAAATGCTCTCGCCCTCCCACCGGTAGGTTTGCAGTCTTCTCTCGACGAGGTCAGGGAGAGGCAGGAACGATGGGACCAAACCTGAAATTGGGCGTGGTCCTTAGTGTCCACTGTGTGTGTCAGTATCCCTCCGTGTGCGTTGTTTTTGTCTGTGTGTTTGATTTTGTGTGCATGCATGGCATTGTGTGTCAGTGTATGTGATTCTGTGTGTGCTTGAGGTTGTTTCTGAGTGTGTCTCTGTGCATATGTGTGGTTTCTGTCTACAAAGTGGAGGGGGGGGGTTTGAGGTGTCACGCACGCAGACTCGACGGGGTCCAAAGGCTAGCATTGTGATGACGAGAGAAGGTGACGTCAGACTGCAGAAAGCATGTCAACGTGTTGGTTGAGCAAACTATTCAAAGCGTCCTGGTCTCCGGATCTAAAATATGATAGAGGCCGGGAAGGTCAGACGTCTCATTTTGAAGTTAGGCCTTTGTTGGCACGGGCAACAAGGTTATTATTAGAAGGTGGGCATAAGTGCGTCTCTGCAGAATTCAGAGTAGGCAACAGTTGACCATAATGTACCTGTTAACCCTCATCTTCACAAATAGGCTTCCTATTCGTTGAAATCCAAACCTCCCAGAAATGGTCACATATGTGATTTAGGATGGCGCCGCTGCTCTCACAGGGGCGGGGGGACACAGACAGTATCGGAGGGGCCTTCTGCTTCCGGGATGCTGGTCAGGGGGGAGAGTGGACCTTCCATTTCCGGCACGGTGTGTTCGGGCGCTGGTTGTTCATGTATCCATCTGTCTCTTTCCCTGTACTTTTCTGTTGCCCGTGCCTGCCTGCTAGTGAGAGTCTGTGTGGTGTGCCCTTTCCGGGTTTGCTTTTCTGTCTGCGTCTGCGTCCGTGCGCATGCATTTTTGTTTCTATATGTGTGTGTCGGTATCCCTCCGTGTGCGTTGTTTTTGTCTGTGTGTTTGACTGTGTGCATGCGTGGCAGTATGTTTCAGTGTATGTGATTCTGTGTGTGCTTGAGGTTGTTTCTGAGTGTGTCTCTGTGCATATGTGTCAATCAATCAAGAAATTTGTATAGCGCGCTACTCACCCGGAGGGTCTCAAGGCGCTTGGGGGGGGGGGGGGGATGAGGGGGGGCGGGGTCCGCTACTGCTCGAACAGCCAGGTCTTGAGTTGCTTCCTGAAAGAGAGGTGGTCGTGGGTAAGACGGAGGTGGATGGGGAGTGAATTCCAGGTCTTGGCTGCCAGGTAGGAGAAGGATCTTTCTCCCATGGTGGCTCTTCGGATGCGTGGAACGGCGGCGAGGGCGTGGTTGGTTGATCGTAGTTGGCGGGTGGGAGTGTAGAAGGTCAGGCGGTCGTTGAGGTACCTGGGGCCTAGGTCGTGGAGGGCTTTGTGTGCGTGGGTGAGGAGGCGGAGCGGGATTCTTTTGCTGACGGGGAGCCAGTGCAGGTCCTTCAGGTGTCCGGAGATGTGGCTGTGGCGTGGGATGTCCAGGATGAGTCGTGCGGAGGCGTTGGAGTCTTTTTTGGAGTTTGGCTGTGGTTCCGGTGTAGAGGGTGTTTCCGTAGTCTACTCGGCTGGTGACAAGTGCCTGGGTGACCGTCTTCCTGGTTTCGGTGGGGATCCATCGGAAGATCTTTCGGAGCATGCGTAGGATGTTGAAGCATGAAGACGAGACAGCGTTGACTTGTCTGGTTATCGACAGGGAGGAGTCCAGGATGAAGCCCAGGTTGCGTGCGTGATCCTTTGGTTTGGGTGCGCTGCCTTGGGCCGGGGGCCACCAGTAGTCGTCCCAGGCAGAAGGTGATGATCCAAGGACGAGGACTTCCGTTTTGTATGATTTCAGTTTCAAGCGGCTGTTCTTCATCCATTCGGCTACTTCTTTCATCCCTTCGTGTAGGTTGGATCTGGCGGTGGCGGGGTCGTTGGTGAGGGAGAGGATCAGCTGGATGTCGTCGGCGTAGAAGATGATGTTGAGGCCGTGTTGGTATGCGATGGCTGCGAGGGGGCTCATGTACACGTTGAAGAGGGTGGGGCTGAGAGATGATCCTTGCGGCACGCCGCAGATAACTTCGGAGGCCTCAGATCTGAATGGGGGGAGGCGGACTCTCTGGGTTCTTCCAGCGAGGAACGAGATGATCCACTCCAGTGCCTTCCCTTGGATACCGGCGTTGCTGAGGCGTTGTACTAGGGTGCGGTGGCAAACAGTATCGAACGATGCAGAGAGGTCCAGGAGGATGAGGGCCGCTGTTTCCCTGTTGTCGAGCAGGGTTCGGATGTCGTCAGTGGCTGCGATGAGGGCGGTCTCGGTGCTGTGATTGACTCGGTAGCCGGACTGTGAGTGGTCGAGGGATCCGTTCGTCTCGAGGAAGGCAGCCAGCTGTCTGTTTACGGTCTTCTCGATGACTTTGGCAGGAAACGGGAGGAGCGAGATGGGGCGGTAGTTCTTGAGGTCGGTGGGGGTCTGCTGATGGTTTCTTCAGGAGGGCGCTGAGTTCGGCGTGCTTCCAGCTCTCCGGGAAGGTGGCGGCGTTGAAGGAGCAGTTGATGAAGTCCCGGAGTTGGGGTGCGATGACGGAGTCGACTTTGATGAAGACGTGGTGGGGGCATGGGTCGGTTGGTGAGCCGGAGTTGATGGTGTTCATCGTCCTGATGGTGTCTTCGGTGTTGACTTGGGTCCAGTCGCGGAGGGAGGTGGTGGGGGCGTCGGTTCTGTGGTTGGGTGCGTGGACTGTTTGCTGAAGCTGTTGTGTATGTCTGCGATCTTGCTGTGGAAGAACGTGGCGAGTGAGTCGCAGAGGTCCTGTGAGGGAGTGATGTCGTTGTTACCGGCGCTGGGGTTGGAGAGCTCTTTGACGATGTTGAAGAGCTCCTTGCTGTTGTGTGCGTTGTTGTCTAATCGTTCCTTGAAAGCGGTCTTCTTGGTGGTGTGGATTAGCTGGTGGTGTTTGCGGGTGACGTGCTTGAGGGCGGTCATGTTGTCTGTGGTTGGGTTCTTTCGCCAGGCTTTCGAGGGTGCGGCAGTTATTCTTGGAGTTCTTGAGGTAGTCGTTGAACCACGATGCTTTCTTGCTTCCGGGCCTAATGGGATGTGGTTTCTGTCTACAAAGTGGAGGGGGGGGGGGGGGTTGAGGTGTCACGCACGCAGACTCGACGGGGTCCTTAGGCTGGCATTTTGATGACTAGAGAAGGTGACGTCAGACTGCAGCAAGCATGTCAACGTGTTGGTTGAGCAAACTATTCAAGGCGTCCTGGTCTCCGGATCTAAAATATGATAAAGAGGCCGGGAAGGTCAGATGTCTCATTCTGAAGTTAGGCCTTTGTTGGCACGGACAACAAGGTTATTATTAGAAGTCCTAAGAAGGCGGGCACAAGTGCGTCTCTGCAGAATTCAGAGTAGGCAACAGTTGACCATAATGTACCTGTTAACCCTCATCTTCACAAATAGGCTTCCTATTTGTTGAAATCCAAACCTCCCAGAAATGGTCACATATGTGATTTAGGATGGCGCCGCTCCTGCCACAGGGGCGGGGGGACACAGACAGTATCGGTGGGGCCGTCTGCTTCCGGGATGCTGGTCAGGGGGGAGAGTGGACCTTCCACTTCCGGCATGGTGTGTTCCGGCGCTGGTTGTTCGTGTATCCGTCTGTCCCTTTCCCTGTTGCCCGTGCCTGCCTGCTAGTGAGAGTCTGTGTGGTGTGCCCTTTCTTTGTTTGCTTTTCTGTCTGCGTCCGTGCAGGTTCTGTCAGTGTGTGTGTGTGTGTGTGTGTGTGTGTGTGTGTGTGTGTGTGTGTGTGTGTGTGTGTGTGTGTGTGTGTGTGTGTGTGTGTGTGTGTGTGTGTGTGTGTGTGTGTGTGTGTGTGTGTGTGTGTGTGTGTGTGTGTGTGTGTGTGTGTGTGTGTGTGTGTGTGTGTGTGTGTGTGTGTGTGTGTCTGTGTGTGTGTGTGTCTGTGTGTGTGTGTCTGTGTGTGTGTGTGTCTGTGTGTCTGTGTGTCTGTGTCTGTCTGTGTCTGTCTGTGTGTGGTTCTGTCTGTGTGTGGTTCTGTCTGTGTGTGGTTCTGTCTGTGTGTGGTTCTGTCTGTGTGTGGTTCTGTCTGTGTGTGGTTCTGTCTGTGTGTGGTTCTGTCTGTGTGTGGTTCTGTCTGTGTGTGGTTCTGTCTGTGTGTGGTTCTGTCTGTGTGTGGTTCTGTCTGTGTGTGGTTCTGTCTGTGTGTGGTTCTGTCTGTGTGTGGTTCTGTCTGTGTGTGGTTCTGTCTGTGTGTGGTTCTGTCTGTGTGTGGTTCTGTCTGTGTGTGGTTCTGTCTGTGTGTGGTTCTGTCTGTGTGGTTCTGTCTGTGTGGTTCTGTCTGTGTGGTTCTGTCTGTGTGGTTCTGTCTGTGTGGTTCTGTCTGTGTGGTTCTGTCTGTGTGGTTCTGTCTGTGTGGTTCTGTCTGTGTGGTTCTGTCTGTGTGGTTCTGTCTGTGCGGTTCTGTCTGTGTGGTTCTGTCTGTGTGGTTCTGTCTGTGTGGTTCTGTCTGTGTGGTTCTGTCTGTGTGGTTCTGTCTGTGTGGTTCTGTCTGTGTGGTTCTGTCTGTGTGGTTCTGTCTGTGTGGTTCTGTCTGTGTGGTTCTGTCTGTGTGGTTCTGTCTGTGTGGTTCTGTCTGTGTGGTTCTGTCTGTGTGGTTCTGTCTGTGTGTGGTTCTGTCTGTGTGTGGTTCTGTCTGTGTGGTTCTGTCTGTGTGTGGTTCTGTCTGTGTGTGGTTCTGTCTGTGTGTGGTTCTGTCTGTGTGTGGTTCTGTCTGTGTGTGGTTCTGTCTGTGTGTGGTTCTGTCTGTGTGTGGTTCTGTCTGTGTGTGGTTCTGTCTGTGTGTGGTTCTGTCTGTGTGTGGTTCTGTCTGTGTGTGGTTCTGTCTGTGTGTGGTTCTGTCTGTGTGTGGTTCTGTCTGTGTGTGGTTCTGTCTGTGTGTGGTTCTGTGTGTGGTTCTGTCTGTGTGTGTGGTTCTGTCTGTGTGTGTGTGTGGTTCTGTCTGTGTATGTGTGTGTGTGGTTCTGTCTGTGTGTGTGGTTCTGTCTGTGTGTGGTTCTGTCTGTGTGTGTGTGGTTCTGTCTGTGTGTGTGTGGTTCTGTCTGTGTGTGTGTGGTTCTGTCTGTGTGTGTGTGGTTCTGTCTGTGTGTGTGTGGTTCTGTCTGTGTGTGTGTGGTTCTGTCTGTGTGTGTGTGGTTCTGTCTGTGTGTGTGTGTGGTTCTGTCTGTGTGTGTGTGTGTGGTTCTGTCTGTGTGTGTGTGTGGTTCTGTCTGTGTGTGTGTGGTTCTGTCTGTGTGTGTGTGGTTCTGTCTGTGTGTGTGTGGTTCTGTCTGTGTGTGTGTGGTTCTGTCTGTGTGTGTGTGGTTCTGTCTGTGTGTGTGTGTGGTTCTGTCTGTGTGTGTGTGTGGTTCTGTCTGTGTGTGTGTGTGTGGTTCTGTCTGTGTGTGTGTGTGGTTCTGTCTGTGTGTGTGTGTGGTTCTGTCTCTGTGTGGTTCTGTCTCTGTGTGTGTGTGTGTGTGTGTGTGGTTCTGTCTGTGTGGGTGCATGTGGCTCTGTGTGTTGCTCTGTGTGGGTGCAAATGCAATAGGTCTCGCATTTGCAAGAGATTAAGCTATTGGCATTGTAAATGACAATGCCATTTATTTATCTATTTTCAAAACCAACACATAAATAAAAATGTTGTCATTTACAATGCCAATAGCTCAAACTTTTCCAAAGGCGAAACCATTGCATTGTAAATGCTTGTTCTAAGTTGTATGTTACACACACACATGTCCTTTGGATATGTGTGTGCGCAACACCTGTGTACATTTGCATTTCAGGGGTGCTACAGGGTGTCCTTTGGACACCCTGTCACCCTTGAAATCGCTTCCTTATTTGCGATTAGCTAATTGCTAATCACAAATAAGGAATGACTCCCCATTCATTCCTATGGGCCTAGGAATGAATGGGAAAGCCATTCCTTATTTGCGATTAGCTAATTGCTAATCGCAAATAAGGAATGACTCCCCATTCATTTCTATGGGCCTTGAGGCCCATAGGAATGAATGGGGAGTCATTCCTTATTTGCGATTAGCAATTAGCTAATCGCAAATAAGGAAGCAGTAGAAGTCGCAAAATTAATTGCGATTTCTACATACATCCCGTTTTGCGAGTCTTTAATAGCGATTCCTTAATAATCGCTATTAAGGACTCGCAAAAGAGGACAATGATGAATCTGGGGGGTAGTCTTTATTAGAGCTAAAAGTGTAACAGAGAATTCACAGCTGACTAAGGAGTAACTGACAAGCCAGGAACGTTCACTTAAACAACACAAGAACGTTCATACAAGGTTTTAGAGGGGCAGAAGAACGGGGGACATCAAGAAAGGGCTAATAGCCAACGGATGCTGCTGCTTAGACATGTTCCACTTGACTTTTTTCTTTATCTTGCTAATCTCCAGCTGGCTACCTGGATGGAAATCAGAAGGTGGAGCTCCCATCTCAGCAACCAGCCCTTGAAAATGCTGAAATGTCTCGGTCGGCGACTTGTTGCATTGAAACCGCCCAGTTGGCTTCATTTGCTCCTCTTGTGCTCCTTTCAAGCCACCAGTTGACAAATCATACCTTTCTCTACTATCCAATAGTTAGATGGTGAGAAACAGTGCCTTCAGGGTGCTTCAAAAGCCAGACTGGAGCACAGTAATGGAGAACTGACTCACACTCCATACCCTACTTGGCCACACTGCCCATGTGTAGGAGAGTAGGGTCTGCTTCCTATGGTCACCCCCACTTTTTGCTTTTGCCTTACTGGTTTTCAACTTCGATGTGGCTGTAGGCCTGCTAATCAGACCCACAGCCCAGATGCACCCTCTCTAAAGTCTAACCATGTACTCTAGGTACATACACAATTGGGAATTGGTCCACCTTATCAGCCCCTGTAGAAGTGTACCTTAGGTACTCAGGGAATCGATATAACCAAGGCCTACCAGGGGCTGCAGCATGTACTATGCCACCCCTGGCTGGCCACTCAAACTGACACAACTGGCTGATCACTCAGCTGGGGCAAGGTCGTGTAATCACACCTTGCTTAGGTATAGTATTCCTATATCTAACCTTAAATATAGGCACACAGTAACCTATAAGTCACTCCTATGGCAGGCCTTAACAATCCTGGAGGCAGAGTGCTTGGTTGTGTGTGAGATGGTGCTCTAGCATGAGCTGAGCCTGTCTGCAGCTTTCGGAACCATGTCCTTATATCTGTTCTATGATCTTGCCATACCATATACTCTTAAGTGCATTATAATCCTCACGGTTGTATGCTAACTTTGGTTTGGCTTTATCTAAACATGTTGTGTAAAGTGTCATATGCTTTGGAATACTACCCCCTCGCCAATTCTGGCGACTGGGGTAGCATTCCACCCCTCTAGAGGGAGAAGACATGTTAGTTCGGACTATCCCGGTTAAAGTTAACCAGAGCCCCAGCGTCACAAAATGGATGCTGCTGCCACAGACACAAGTCTGACCTCTTGCTGCTGGGAGTCCTTCCAGCGAGGGAGGCCTGGACAATAGGTTTCCTGCCCAGACAAGATTTTGTGTATTGGGACAGGGAGGGCTGAAAAGAAACAGGCACTGCCTGGGGCACACTAGGTGCTGCATGCATAGTCCAGTTCAAACCGGTGCTGGGGCACTCCAGCCCCAGCTCTGGTGCGAAACTGGACAAAGGAAAGGGGGTGTAACCACCCCCCTTCCTGGTCCCACCCATAGGAGGGACCTAGTGAGTAAACCAGCCCCCTTTAGTTGTATAAAAGGTAGGAGCTGACCCAGGAGACTTTAGATTTGATCCTGAACTTAAACTTGAAACGAAACTTTGGACCCTTTGACATTCAACAGACTTGAAGACTGAAGAATCTCCCTTGTGGCCAAGGAGTGACCACCCTGGGAAACCAGGCCCCATCCAGCAACTCGACGGCTTGCTTTGTCCCCGTTCCCGCCGGAACTCGAGCGAAGAGCTTGACAAGACCTCGACTCCCGGACTCCTCTGACCCCACTGCACGACTCCAGCACAGCTGAGCTCAGTGGAAGGCGTCGGAATCCGTGGAACCAGGCAACTTGGAAAGTCTTCAACTTGCTAACAGCGCAGCTCCCGAGGCATCCTCGAAGCTGTGCACTGGGGACTGAGACACCCCGACACCGATCTCCACCTGCACCGAAGACCAGCCCTCCACACTCCACGAGATCTGCTTGGGGCCCTTCTGAGTGTGTTCTGCTCGACGCGTTGTCCCGGTTGCTGGCCAGTAGCCCTTGGACGACAATTCCTTTGAATATCCAACGCTGGTCTGGTTGCTCCAGACTGGCACTTGCTTCCCTGAAAAGGTGAAGTACCTCAGACCCTCCTGGTCTGCACCAGAAGCTCTTTGTGTATCCTGCGTGGGTTGCCTTTGCTTAGGCTTGTTGGCTCCAATCTTAAAGTCGACCCCTCCATCTGCGAGAACCTTCGTGGGACAGCTCCTCTCCAGCACCTGGTCGTCCTCGACGCCTCCTGGTCCCCGTGGCTGCAACGACAAGCTTCACATCCGCACCGGATTGCTCCTCGACGACGTCTGGTTCCTCCCTGGTTCCACCCGGTCAATGGCTAGTTACTTAGACTCTGTCCCCTCTGCTTTCAGGTCCTCTTCATCCTAGATCCACCCTTGGATCCACCCGGACTGCTTCCTCCTGGTCGCCTGCAGCATCTTCTTCCAAGGCTCCATAGGAATCAACGAGAAAACCCGACACACTTTGACCCCTATGCACCCGCAGCCCGTGGGTGAGGTAACGCGAGTACTTCGGTGCTCCTGTAGGGATTGACTATCCTAGCGTCTAGTTTAGTTAGTTGTACATTCCTAGTTAGACCGGAAGTGTCCTAAATCTTCGATTACTTACCTTTAAAGTTCCCATTGACTCTCGCGTGTGTGTGTACTGACACTGCACGCGCCGCCTGTCGGGCTCCTGCTCCTAACCTAAGGGTCAGATAGTGTAGCCCCAGCGATTCCCTAGGCCCTAGGCCTTCTCCTTTCCCAAATTGTGGTTCTTATACCACTTACTTAGTATATGGTTTTACGCGCCCCTAGGGCCTAACTGTAAATTGTGCTATTTAAAGTATTTCTAAGTGTAACTTGTTATGTGCTTTTGCCTCTGACCTCATAAAGAGTTCAGAGGAGTGTGTTAGTGAATAAATACATATATATTTTATATATATCCTGTGTGGTGTCCTTTCATTTGACATTCAAGGGGTTACATATGGTAAAACAGCTGGCTTTACACGCCCTCAAGAGTCTTTTAGCCTAAGACTGTTCTGTCCACGCTACCACTAGGATAGCTGGTCTATAAGGTTGACTTACAACCATCACCATAAGGGTTGTTTGGACCGGTGCAAGGTAATTACTAGAACTAGTGAGTACCATATACCAGGCCAACTTCTCACACCATCTTCCCACACAATCTGTTTTCAGCGTATGTAAACAGGATTTTCATCTGGAAAAACCATTTTCAACTTCTATTGCCTTCTGTTTCTCATGTAATCATTGCTCTCAATTTTCCCACGCTACATCAGCACAATGCTGAAGAAAACCTACAGTGATCGGCAAAGAAGGAAGGTAGTGCAGGTCAAAGGAACTAAACACCAACAATAAAAAGTAATAATTTGACATTCACAATGTAGGATAAATATTAGGGGGTGGGGGGTCATGTATATTCTGGAATTAACAAAGGAGAAGAAAAAAGAAAACAATACATAACACTTCTAACTTACTTCAAGATCATCTAGAGAGCAAGTTGAGATAATTCGTTTGGATCTTCCAAATGATCTTCTAGCAGAAGAGCGCTTTGGAGCTTGGGTGGATCCACTTGGGTGTCCAAACTTTGAGCTCTAAAGTAAAAACAGAAGAGCAAGTAAAGAAATCGTTTTGACCCAATATAACTTTGACAGAGACTGCTAAACCCATCTTTAGAAAAGTTCATTAGAAATAACAATTATTCAGTTGATTGTGTGCCTTTCAGCTAAGTGAAAAGAAAACCCTTAACAGTGTAGCTCAAGTTCACAACTGCTACCAGAGAACACCACTGGTAGCAATGGTGAACCGATGTGTTTTAGCAGCATCTGAGAAGTCTAAAGAGTATATACCTTTTGCATACCACATTCACCTTTAATAATATCTCGACAGTGTGACAGATCTAGGGAATTTATTATCGAACAGAAGATGATGCACAATACTGGTTAATATTCACTTAATAACCCCCTTCTGGTTATTTTTTTGCAATAGCTAATAAGTGCAAAACACTTGTTAACCATCATAAAGACAGCAACAAGAATCAGAAGTGCGAATATAGTTATGCTAATTTATCCTCAAAGATGGACAACAAACGAATAAAGAAGAGTTGCAACCCCAACTTAAAAAAAGAAGGCAGGTTAAAGGAAAATGCTACTTACCAGTATGCATCTGTTCTTGGCATGTAGGGCTGCTGAAATTCATATCTTTACAAAAGGGGATGATGGACGGAGCGCTTGAAAAAATCAAACACTCACCCCCAGTCAACTGATTTGGGTTTAATCCATCACCATTCTTTAGTTCACTCAGCCACCCCAGTTCAGACATGGCAATATGCAAATCAGTCTGACCCTGTGCCTTGTGGGAACAGTCCAGCCCGAACTGCCAAGCCATGTATTCCCTGGACCGGAAACAAGCATCCTGGGACCGGTTTCGGATTCATAATCCTCATCAGCCAGGCCATCACCACCCCCTTTCGTACCGCTTTTGGCCGCCATAAGTGTGGCAGGGTATGCTCAGACGTGAGCCCCTTGCTCACTTTGCCACTGGATTCAAGCAAGCCGGGCTGAAGACGGCTGGAATGCCAGAAACTGGTCCTCGGAAGCTTGTTTCCGGTCCAGGGAAGACATGGCTTGGTAGTTCGGGCTGGACTGTTCCCATGGGGCACAGGGTCAGACTGATTTGCATATAGCCATGTCTGAACTGGGGTGGCAGAGTGGGCTAAAGAACGGTGATGGATTAAACCCAGATCTTTTGACTGGGTGTGAGTGTTTGATTGATTCAGATGCTCCGTCCATCACCACCCCCTTTCGTACCGAAATTCATATCTTAGCATAGATCGCAGCCTAGTGTTGGGTCCGGATGATGTCACCTTGTTGTCTTGGAAGAGTCTTCGAAGTATCACAAGATAGGTGACTCATCCCTTGGACTTCAGTGCTCATGGGTATCCACTCCATCCTTAGATTGTTTTTCACCATTGTGGCAAAGATGGAGAATAGAAAAGTAACAGATGGCCATGCAAAGAAAATCCTGCAGCTGCGACAGGCCTGGGGAGGAGGGTGGGCGGTATGAACGTCAGCAGCCCTACATGCCAAGAACAGATGCATACTGGTAAGTAGCATTTTCCGTTCGAGGCAGGTAGGCTGCTGAATTCATATCTTAGCATAGACTGTATAGCAGTATCTCCTCTAGCGGTGGACGTCTACCCCAGCTGCAGCAGTTTGAGAAAGAGTTTTGAGGACAGCTTGGCCCACAGCAGCTTGCTGCTTTGATTGCCTATCTACACTATAGTGTTTAGTAAAAGTGTGTATGGTAGACCATGTAGCTGCTCTACAGATGTCTTCTAGTGGAATGGTTCCTAGGAAAGCCACGAATGCCCCCATTTTGCGCGTAGAGTGTGCTCTTGGGGGACCTGTTAAAGTGCGTTTAGCTTTGTGGTAGCATATTTGAATGCATTTAACTATCCATCTGGTTATTCCTGATTTTGAGATGGGGTTACCCTCATGTTGTGGTGAAAAAGCGACGAACAGTTGCTTTGTTTTCCTGAATGGTTTAGTTCTGTCAACATAATATAATAGAGCTCTTCTTACATCTAGTGTATGTAAGGCTCTCTCAGCTACTGACTGCGGGTTTTGGAAGAAAACGGGCAATTCTATGGACTGATTGATATGGAAAGTGGATATGACCTTTGGCATGAACTTAGGTTTAGTACGTAGTACTACTTTATTAGCATGTATTTGCATGAAAGGTTCCTGAATCATTAGAGCCTGTAACTCACTTACTCGTCTGAGTGAAGTGATGGCAATTAAAAATGCCACCTTCCATGTTCGAAATTGCAATTCACATGAGTGGAGTAGTTCAAAAGGGAGGTCCCATAACTCTGGTAAGTTGTATATTTAAGTTCCAGACTGATGAAGGTGGATGTTTTGGAGGGATTATCCTTTTCAGCCCTTCCATGAAAGCTTTGATTGGTGGAACTCTGAACAGAGACAGGTGTTGTTTGTTTTGGAGGTATGCTGCTATAGCTGCAAGATGTAGTCTTATAGAAGAGTATGCTAAATTGCATCTTTGTAGATGCAACAGGTAACAAATAATGTTTTGTATGGACGCGTCTAATGGATTGATTTGGTTATTATTGCAATAAAGTACAAATCTTTTCCATTTGGCTGCATAGCATGCTCTAGTAGTTGGTCGTCTTGCCTCTTTGATAATGTTCATACAATCAGGAGGCAAGTTGAGATATCCAAATTCTAAAACTTCAGGAGCCAGATGGCTAGGTTCAGTTGATTGAGAGCTGGGTGCCCGATTTCTCCATGGTTCTGAGTTAGAAGATGTGGCGACAGACGCAGTCTTTGATGTAGAACCTAGGAGAGTTCTAGGAACGTTGTGTACCATGGTTGTCTCGCCCATGTTGGAGCAACCAGGATCATTGTCAGTGACTGCTGACGTAGTTTGCGTGCCACTAGCGGAATCAGTGGAGCTGGTGGAAAAGCGTACGCAAATCTGCCTGACCAGTTCATCCATATTGCATTGCCATGTGACAACGGATGTGGGAACCTGGCGGCAAAGTACTGGCATTTTGAGTTTTTGTTTGTGGCAAACAGATCTATCTCTGGATGCCCCCATTTTTGAAAGAATGGTTGGAGAGCTTGAGGATGTATCTCCCATTCGTGTATCTGTTGGCTGTATCTGCTTAACAGATCCGCTATTTGATTATCTTTCCCTGGCAGGTGTTCTGCTAGGAGAAAAATGTTCTTTGGAATTGCCCACCTCCATATGCTCTGCGCTAGGTGAGAAAGCTGTAGAGAGTGAGTCCCTCCCTGTTTCTGGATCTAATACATGGCTGTCATGTTGTCCGTCCGGATCAACACAGCTTTGTTGTATACCTATTTTTGGAATGCTTTCAGTGCCAGAAATATTGCTAGCAACTCTAAGTGGTTGATATGCAGTGTCTTTTGCTTGACTGTCCAGAGTCCTTGGACTGTGTATTGCTGTAGGTGGGCTCCCCAGCCTGTCAGTGATGCGTCCGCTGTTAATACTATTTGTGGAACTGGCTCTTGGAACAGTCCCCCCTTGGAAAGGTTTTGTGGGTTCCACCACTGCAGAGCGTAGTAAGCGCGACTGTCTCCCAACACTAGGTCTTTTAGTTGCCCGTGAGCTTGGTTCCACTGCCGTACTAGGCATTCTTGTAATGGACGCATTTGAAGTCTGACATGAGGGACAATGAATATACAGGAGGCCATCATGCCTATGAGTTGCATGAACACTTGAGCTGGTAAGGATTGTTGTGGCTGAAACTTTTGAATTAGAGTCTGCATGTTGGCTATCCTGACTGGATTTGGATATGCCTTTGATACTGATGTATCTATGGTAGCTCTCAGATATTGTTGTATGTGGGAGGGTTGTAGATGAGATTTTGGGTAATTTATGGAAAAACCCAGACTGTGCAGCAGCTGGAGTGTTTGAGACGTATGGCTTGCACATTGGGCGTACGATTAGGCTTTTATGAGCCAATCGTCGAGGTATGGAAACAAGTGGATGTGTTGCCTCCTGAGGTGTGCTGCCACCACGGCTAGACATTTTGTGAACATTCTTCGGGCTGTAGTTACTCCAAAAGGGAGAACTTTGCACTGATAGTGTTGACCTTCTATTGTGAACCTGAGATATTTCCTGTGAGCTGGATGTATAGGTATGTGGAAGTATGCATCTTTGAGGTCTAATGTGGCAAGAAAGTCACCGTGCTGAAGTAACGGGAGTACCTGTTGTAGAGTTATCATATGGAAGTGCTCTGACAGTAGGTATTGGTTCAGAGGTCTGAGGTCTAATATGGGTCTGAGCGACCCGTCCTTTTTGGGAATTAGAAGTATAGAGAGTATACCCCTGTTCCTTGGTGTTGAGAAGGGACTGGCTCTATGGCACCCTTTTGTAGCATGGATTGGACCTCTTGTTGTAACAGTGTTATGTGTTCTTTGGACATAGGACGGTGTTTGGGTGGTATTTTGGGTGGAGTAGAAGTGATTTCCAGGCAAGAACCATACTGGATAATTTGTCTCACCCACCTGTCTGTGGTAATTGTGTTCCAGACAGGTAGGAATTGGTTGATTCTACCTCCGACTGATGTTAGATGGTCTGGAGGGAGTGTGATGAAGTCACTGTTTGGTGGCAGTGGAAGCTCGGGTGGTATTGCCTCCACGTCCTCTGCCTTTTTTATTGTGGCCCCTATAACCTCCTCCATTGGAGCCTTTGTTAAAAGTGCTCTGGGTATTATATTTGAAGGTAGAGGAGCTTTGTGATGTATTGCCTCTTCCTGCGCCTCTATATGAGGAGCTATGAAAGGAACCTCGATGTTGTTGGAACTGAAGTGCCCCCATTGACTTTGCAGTTTGTGTCTTTCTTCATTTTATCTAAAATGGTGTCTACTGCGGGGCCAAACAGGAAATCCTGGTTTACTGGTTGGTGGAGGATGGTGGATTGCACCTCATTCTTAAAACCAGATATGCGTAGCCACGTGTGTCTGCGCAGTAGAACACTGGTATTGATAGACCTGGCCAATGTATCGGCTGCGTCTAGCGCACATTTGATGGAGGCATTGGTAATGAACTTGCCTTCCTGAATCAGGTCGTTTGCCTGCGCCTTAAAAGGTTCTGGTAGGTGTTGCATTAGACTTTCGAGCTGGTCGTAGTGTGCTCTGTCGTATCTTGCTAGTGGAGCTTGTGTATTTGCAATTCTCCATGAATTTGCGGCCTGTGAAGCTACCCTCTTCCCTGAGGCTTCCAGTATTTTAGATTCTTTATCAGGAGGGGCAGCATCTCCTGTTGTCTGTGAGTTGGCCCTTTCACGAGCATTCACAACTACTAATGAATCTAAATGCAACTGTTTTATATAAGTAGGGTCTGCTGGGGCTGCCTTATATTTTTTCTCAATCCTCAGATTGAGCACCCGCGCCCTAGCAGGATCTTTAAATATGTCTGGCGCGTGCTTTAGGACCCCTTTAAGCATAGGAAGTGTTTTGACATTTTTTTCTTAAGTGGGGAAAGTGTCAAATAGAAAGTCTTCCTCTATAGGGTCAGTGTGCATGTCAACATTGTGATATTTTGCTGCCCTGTCTATAAGTTGATTAAACATGATAGCGTAGTCTGTAGGTGACGGTTTTGTAGGGTATGGGGAAGTGTCTGGGATGGGTTGCGCTTCGTCAGGATCATTTTGGTCATCCCATGTATCATCTTGTGGATCAGGTTCCCCTGGTACATCATAAGTGTACTGAGGATCTTCCCCCATGTCCTCTCCCTCATTGTAATCAGAATGTGTGGGAGAGTAAGGTGTGAGAAGTTGGCCTGATATATGATGCTCACTAGTTCTAGTGATCACCTTGTATCAGTCCAAACAACCCTTATGGTGATTGGTTGTAAGTCAACCTTATAGACCAGCTATCCTAATGGTAGCATGGACAAAGCAGTCTTAGGCTAAACTCTTTTGGCATGTGAAGCCAGATGTTTTACCACAATATAATCCCTTGAATGCCAGATGAAAGGACACCACACAGGTTGTTATGAAAATAAACAGTATATGTATTAACAACAAACACCTCTGAACTCTTTATGAGGTCAGAGGGCTAAGCACATGACAATCTCTTCAGAAAAATACGACAAGTTGCACAAAATTACAATGGTGCCCTAGGGGCACGGCAAACCATATACTAAGTAAATGGAATGCGAGAGTTGATAGAAGAAATGGAGCTGTCCAGAGGCTGCAGGATCGCTGGGACTATGCTATCCTAACCTTAGGTAAGTAATAGGAGGCCCACGGGACGCGGGTGCACAGTGTGAACTCACACGCGGGATGCGTAACAACGTCTATGGACAGTACAGTTCAAAGAAAAGGTTAGTACGGACAATCCAGACTAGTTAGGACTAAAACGACTGTGGAACTGGACACTAGGAGAGTCAAGCTACCCTTGAGCACCGAAATGCTCTCGTTACCTCACCCACAGGCTGCGGGTGCATAGGTGCGAAGTCGTGTCGGGTTCTCGCGTTGAAGTCAATGGAGCCTGAAAGAAAAGATGCTGCAGGCGACCAGGAGGAAGATGTCCGGTGCGATCCAAGGGTGGATCGGTGAAGAAGAAGACCTGAAAGCAGAGGGGACAATGTTCACAGTCACACAGTCACTAGCCAGTGACTGGAGTGGAACCAGGAAGGAACCAGATGTCGTCGTCGCGATCAGGTGAAGAGTGGACGCTTGACTCTGCAGCCACGTGGACCAGGAGGTGTCTTCGACGACCAGGATGGAGGCACAAGCTGTCCCACGCAGGCTCTCGCTGTCGGCGGTGTTGGATCCCGAATCGGCGTCAACAGGCCTTGGCAAAGGCAACCCACGCGGTGAGTAGAAAAAGCATCTGGTGCGGACTAGTAGCGTCCGGGGCGCCCCTCTTTTGGAAGGGAGCAAAGGGCAGTCTGGAGCAACCAGACCAGCAGCATAGATTTCAAGGTTTGTCGTCTAGGAGGCCACTAGCCAGCCGGCAAGTGCCCAGACAATGCGTCGAGCAGCAAACAAGCAGAAGGGCCCCACGCAGATCTCGTGGAGGCTGGAGGGCTGATCTTCAGTGCAGGGGCTGCTCGGGGCTGGGGCTTCTCAGTCCCCAAAGCACTTGGTCGAGTTTACCTCGGGAGTCGTGCTGGAAGCAAAGTGCAGGTTCGTTCAAGATGGCCGGTCCCACGTGTCTCGTTGCACCCACGGGTCTCAGCTGGGCTGCAGATGTAGGTGAGGTCCGAGAGGTCTGGGAATCCGGGTCTCGTCGGGCTCTGAAGTCTGGATCCTCGAGGGAAGAACACAAAGTGAAGCCGCTGGACGCTTGATGGTGCCTGCAGTTGCAGGGTGGACACTCCTTGCCCACAAGGGAGATTTTCTTCAGTCTTCTGTGGAGCAGAAAGTCGAAGTCCAGAGTTTCTTCTTGTAGAGTAGTTCAGGATTAATCTAATTTGGAATGGGACCAGCTCCTACCTTTATCCTGCTAAAGGGGGCTGTACTGCTGACTAGGTCCCTCCCCTGGGTGGGACCAGGAAGGGGGATGGTTACACCCCCTATCCTTTGTCCGGTTTTCGCGCCAGAGCTGGGGCAGGGATGCCCCAGCAACTGGTTTGAACCGGTGTATGCACAGGGCACCTTGTGTGCCCCAGGCATGTCTCATGCCTTTCAGGCCTATCCTACCCAATACACAAAATCCTGTCTGGGGTGGTGCTAGCACCTCCCAAGGCAGGAAACCCTTTGTCCAAGCCTCCCTCGCTGGAAGGACTCCCAGCAGCAGGAGGTCAGACTTGTGTCTGTGGTGGCAGTATCCATTTTGTGGTGCCAAGGCTCGAGTTAACTTTAACCGGGGTTCACAGTTACATACATGTCGTGTCCCTCTAGAAGGGTGGAATGCTACCCCAGTCACCAGAATTGGCGAGGGGGTAGTATGTCAATTCGTATGACACATTACTCGACATGTTTTGATAATGTTATACCAGAGTTAGCATTTAACCGCGAGGATTATAATGCACTTAAGAGTATATGGTATAGCGTTATCATGGAACAGCTATTAGGACTTGGTTCCGCAAGCTGCAGACGGGCTCAGCTCATGCCAGAGCACCATCTCACATAATTCCAAGCACTCTACCTTCAGGATTGTTAAGGCCTGTCATAGGAGTGACTGATAGGAGGATATGTGTCCATTTTAGGGTTAGATATAGGTATACTATATCTACAGCAAAGGGTGATTACACCACCTTGTCCCAGCTGTCGTACAGCCAATTGTGTCAGTTTTAGATGGCCAGCCAGGGGTGGCAGAATACATGCTTCAGCCCCTGGTAGGCCCTGGGTACACCTATGCCCTGGATACCTAAGGTATACTGTACAGGGACTGATAAGGTGGCCCAGTACCAATTGGTAAATGCACCTAAGGTACATGGTTGTCAATTTAGAGAGAGAACAGCGAGGCTGTGGGTCTGATTAGCAGGCCCACAGCCAGGGAAAGTCGTAAACCAGTGAAGCAAAAAGCAAAAATCTGGGGTGACCATAGGATTGCAGACCCCACTCTCCTACATAAGATACAAAAGGCATATTAGGAAGAAAAGGAGGAGTAAAAGGTCTTGAGGGAGATGTCCCAAAGTCTTTTTTCTTTGGAGGAACAGGAGAAGGAGTGTCTTGTGGTAAAGGCCTCTTCTTTCGGTTGTAAACTACCAAGTGTCCTGATTCAGGGTCTATATATAATTTTGGTTGCTCTTCAGTCACCGGATCTGGATGGAAGAGTTCTTCCTCGACAGTCCGTGGCTTTGGCGTCAAAGGCTTTGGTTTATTGACCTGTTTTGGAGTCTTTGGCTCGAGGGCCTTTGGTGTTGGAGCTCCTTTGGGCTCAACTGCCGATTTCGGGTCGGTAACATTCTTTGGTTTGACGCCTTTTTTTTTTCAGCGTCCTTTTTTGGTTCTGTGCCCTTTTTAGGGTCGACTACAGCGTTCGGATCAACAGGAGTTCTTGGTTCGGTACTTTTTTTGTCCGAAGCAAGGTTTTTTTTCGGGTCGATTGTCTTTTTTGTGTGATCGGCACCTTTTTTAGGATCAGCAGCCTTTTTTGGTTCATCTGTTTTGTTAGGATCGACGACCTTCTTGGCCTAGACGACCTTCTTCGGTTCCGAGGTTTTCTTGGGCTCGACGACCTTCTTTGGGAGTACGCCCGTCGGATCGACGACCTTCGTCTTCGGGTCGATGACCTTTGGGTGGACCACCCTCTTTTGTTCTGCGCCTTTCGGTTCAACCAGCTTTTTCAGTTCGACGACCTTTGGCTGGGAAACTATTTTTGGCTCGATGTCTTTCTTCGGGCCTGGGCTACCGGAAGGCATGTGTTTAGGCTTCGGAGCTGAGCCGAGAGGTGGGGTCTCCGAAGGAATATCTCGATCTTGGCTAAGGCCTTTCGGCGATGTTTCGACCAAAGCCTTCATTTTTGGGCTGAGTGGAGTGGGGGGCTGAGTACTCACAGTTTGCCGTGGCGTGATCTGGTCATCGGAGTCCGATTGGTCCTCAACGGTGACGATCTCTAGATCAGAGTAGGCGGCTTCGGGGAGATCTTGTTCGTCCTCGAAGATATTCTCATTTTCCGGTGCGGACTTCTGCATCTCTTGCCTGGCAGCCCGTCTAATTCTGATGGTTTTTTGGGATCGGAATTGGGCACACGCTGGGCAATTTTCTTCTTTGTGTTCAGGTGACAAACACTTGCTGCATACTGAATGCTCGTCAGTATGCGGGAATTTGGAGTGGCATTGTGGGCACCTCTTAAATGGACTCCTTTCCATCGACGAAAGTCGCACGTGGCGTCGATAAGGCCCAACGGCCCGCGTCGACGACCGAATCAAGATGAAAAGTTTAATGGAGTAGCGGGGTACCGAGCGAAAACAATACCGTCGAGTTCGAAGGCCTTTTGGCCTTAGAAAGTAGTTTGTTTCGATTCCTAAGTTGGAGTATAGGAAATAACATCCGAACCCAATGGCGGAAAAAAACAATCTAAGGATGGAGTGGATGCCCATGCGCACTGTAGTCCAACGGAGGAGTCACCTATCTCGGGATACTTCGGTTCCAAGACAACAAGGTGAAATCATCCGGACCCAACACTAGGCGGCGATCTATGCCAAGATATGAATTCAGCAGCCCACATGCCTCGAACATGTACTTTCAACATAATGCTTTTGAATATTAAAGAACTCACCCAGGGAGATATGTAAATCATTACAGACAATAAAGAATAACAAACTATTGGTAATTAAAAATGAATAGAGAGCATGGCCAATCAGAGCATGTAGTGAGAGGCAGACTCTTCAAACTACATATCACCCAGCCCTCACAGCCTCGATAGCACCCCTGAACGGACCTCTGCAGTCCCAATCAACTTGACCACTACGCTTATCAAAAGTAACTTCACATAAAGATTCCCAGCAGATTCTGGCAACCAAACGGACACTTCAGCCATCATGCCAAAAATACACTGCTGCCATTTTCAAGGCCATACACCACATCGCTTCGATAGTGCTCGGGCACCTTCACCGGTAGCTGCCTAGGTTGGAGGTGCGACCCGGTCACTGGGAGGCATTGGGGGGGGAGGAATAATGAGGCAGTCCTGCTTGTGCCCCAAAAGGACTTTAGAAGCGCAGTAATGGACACCTCCAGCTGCAACAGAGAAAACGGGGAAAGACTTATTGGGCAGCCTGCATTTCAGGTGTACCACAGAGACCACCATTGAGCAGAGGAGTTCACTGAACAAAGACACACTGGAGACCCGAGGGCAGGTCTCGGGAATTCTCCCTGACGCGGTCACGAGAAGGAATGGAAAAAAAGGTGGATCCCGGGACACTGGTGAGGATGGAGTGCCTCGAGGACTAATAAAATTAAATAAGACTTCAGGGTAGGGAGGCACCTCTCAATGCAGCAGAGCCCGCCAAATCCAATCGACTTGAATAGATCAATTTACCATAAATTAGCTGGGGAATTAAGGGGTGCCTGAGGGACACCACACTTTAACTGAAGAATTACACCCTACTCCCTGACTGGCTTTGATTCCTAGACCTGGTGGCAAACTAAAATAAGGCCTGAAGGTCTATAACAGTTACAGCTGACAGGACTTACATACCCAGAAATACACAGGGTCAAACAGGTTGGAGCGCCATCAGAGGTTGGGCTAGGGGGACAGGGGGGTTTTGGGGTGGAGGGAGGTTAACTAGGGTGTTGGGGGAAATGACACACCTACATAGATGCGAATTCTGGACATATTCTGAATTTCTGTAGAAAGTTGAACTACAGCACATGCGCCTCCGGTGCAGCAAAGGCGAGACTATGGGGCTATGATGCAGTGAAAGACTACAACTTTTTCCTAATTGGGAACCTACAATCACCAGATGCCACCTGGGAGACACCCACTCCACATACAGAGCAAGACTAGGCAACAAGAGGGTGCTGGGCACATCAGGAGTTAAACCCCTCTGAGCAGACATCCTTGCAGCACCAAAAACTGGCGCCACCCACATAAGGGGTGAAGAAGGAGCAAAGGACAAATCGCACTTGACTTTTGGGTGCAAAATAAACCTCTTACTCATTTTACTGCTTGAACTCTGCACAGTGGTCCGGGGCAAACCCCAACCATGAAAGCTTGGTGGCGATGATGTGGGGATGGTCTACACCAGCTACCGGAGCAAAGGACGATGACCCTTTCCCCACCCCCCAACAATGAGACAGGCATCATACTAGAAACAAAACAGAAAGATTTGGAAACCAGAAGCCAACGCAATAACATACGCATTAGAGGCATACCCAAAGGTGTGGAATACGATATTATAACCTTTACCAGAGATCTCGTAGATAGTGCCCCAGATATTTTTATCAGTGTTCATTTTTCATGAAAAGGAAGCCCTTATTCGGATTGCTAGGAAATCTGTAAATCATTTTCAGAGATTCTAGGATTCAACTGTTCCAAAGTCTTGTCACTCATTACCCATAAAATCACATAAAAATCACAAAGACTTCCGACCCATCACAGATTACCATTGTGCCAACATCAAATACCAATGGGGTCTCTCCTTTGGACTCATGTTCCAGTGGAAAGGAAAACAACGATAAATACATTCCCTTTCTTATCCCAAGATGCTCCTTGGACAACTCAGGCATTTACAAAAGATGTTGTGAATGTATGTCGTTACAACGCATGCTTTTTCAACGCATGCCTTTACAACGCAGGTTTTACAACGCAAGTCGTTACAACGACTTGCGTTGGGGGCGCTGGATAGTGGAATAGTTTAATTTACTATTCCAACTCCAGTCCCGATGGATGCGGGGCAAAGCTCGTTCCAACTATGTGACAGGAGTGCCGGCAACATGGCCAACATCCGCAGTGCCTGGTGTTGTGCACCTGTCTCTGTGTTCTCCGCTTGGGGAGGCATGTCCTGTGGGTTCTTCTAGTGCCTGGAATTCGCTGTGGAAGGAGTGTAGCATTTCGTCCCAAAGCGCCGCAATGGGGAATTTACGCAGCCCTGCTGTCTCCTCATTGTGAAGGGATATACTTTCCGCCTTTGCCCAGGTGTCTAGTGAGGTGCGCCAGTGCTCTGCCCTGGGTGGGTCTGCGTGCTTCCAGTGTTTAGTAATGAGCCTCTTTGCTGTAATGAGGCCAAGATCCCAGAAGCGGGAGGGCACCCTGTTGTGTTTGGTTCTGTGGTAGAGGCCCAGTAGGCACGCCTCCCATGTGTGAGGAATTGGCATTGCCGTGCTCCGCTCCAATAGTGGCAACACCGACTGCCAATACGTTTGGATCCGTGGACACTGCCACAGCACGTGTAAGAGATCTGCTCCCTCTGTATTGCATCTCGGGCAGCCTGCCGTTGCACCTGGAAAGTATAGATTTATCCTATCTGGGGAGAGGTATGCTCTGTGTAAGATATAAAACTGAATCTGTTTAAAGCGTGCGTTGCGAGGAGTATTCTTGGGGCCCGCCAGTATCACCGCCCATTCCTTGTCCGTCCAGGCCTTCCCTCTGTCCACCGCCCACTCTCAAGTCCCTTTACGATGAGCTTTCCACTCTATTAGATATTAGACTGGCCTTCCAGACTACTTACTTAGCCACCTCCAGGAGGTCCAAAAAGCGGCGGCAAGGGCTGTACTAATGGTCGGACCCAGGTCTCACATGACACCTCACCTAAAGTCCCTGCACTGGCTTTCAGTGAAAAAAGGGTAATTTTTAAAGACCTGGTGCTGACTTTTAAGGCACTCCACAACATTGGGGCCCCTTACATCAGGAATAAAATTAAGCCCTATAAACCGTCCAGAACCCTGCGGTCTTTGACCCAGCAATTGACAATCGTGCCAAAGTTACTTTGTTCACATAAGGGGTGACGCTCCTTTCAGGTGACAGCAGCGAAGCTATGGAACAGTCTGCCAATCTCCCTTAGACAGGATCTCCTTAGTTTTAGGCAAACCTTAAAAACCTGGCTCTTCCAACAGTAGAAGAGACGTTTTGCTGTTAGGTCTCTCAATGCTCTATCCAGGGGTCAAGACAGTGCCAGGACACTCCCTGGAGTAGCCCCGCGCTCTACAAATAACCCATAACATAACATGCTCCAAGCTCAACTTACCTAGCCATCTAAATGGGTGAACAAAAGCTAATTGGCCCGAATATTATAAGAATATTACACATGACCGTAGGAAGTTGCTTTTGCCTTACATCTCTTGGCTGGGGCATATAAATGAGACCAAGATGAACTTTCTCCCTTGAATACTTTCTTCTATAATATCTTGCAACCCCCACTCCCACGGCTGACATTAATACCTTACAGGGTAGGTTGCAAACATTTAGGGAAGGAAGAAACCCTGACTCTCATTCAAACTCCTGATGCTGCCCAGGGAGCAAGGTGGTCTGGGTATGCCCCATCTCATTAAAACTACTATCAGGGCCACATTTGTGCTACCTTTTGGGGTGGTTGGTGCAGGTCAGCGAAAATCCCTGGTCATGTGCATGCTACCTTGGGACTTGCCTACCACAACATCACAGACTTAGAACCAGGTACATTGCCACCCCCACCCAAC
Source organism: Lissotriton helveticus (assembly GCF_964261635.1). Taxonomy (NCBI): domain Eukaryota; kingdom Metazoa; phylum Chordata; class Amphibia; order Caudata; family Salamandridae; genus Lissotriton; species Lissotriton helveticus. The sequence continues at coordinate 370,785,699 of NC_136060.1, forward strand.
CTATAGTGGACATCTGAGATCAGATGACCATGGCATACATTTAATTCTCTAAATGGGCAGAGGGTGACTGCAGGAGACTAAACTGCCCCTTTCATGTTGAGACTATAAAGTCATTCAAACAATGAAGACATGAGTTTCACATATCAGTAAAGGGTACGTTTATGGATGGTAAGTTGTATTTTTCACGTTAACCTATGTAAGAAACGCCAGGGAGTACTACAGGCGGGACCGGAGGTCGGGAGCACTAGCGGATCTGGGGCTGTAGCGCTACAGTTGGTTTACCCCCCCTGGCAGAGAAGCATTGCCCAGAGCGGGGGCTTTAAATATTTGGCAGAGCCCGAGCGCAATTGTGGACCACGGGCCTGAAGACTTGGAACGGATGTAAAGAGTTGGAGACCTGATTGCATGAAGCGGGCTGTGAGTTGCTCCGGCAGAGATCCTGAGATTCTGCTCTCTCATGGGTGGCGCTCACCTGGGATAGGCTTCTCCAGCTGGACCTAACTGTGAGACTGGGGGGGGGGGGGGCTTGATTGTGCGCTCCACGGAGGTGCAACGCTAATCACTCCGAAAACTAGATAGTCACTGAAACCACATGGATCTGTAGGGGGCTGTCACGGGCTCCTGCTGGGACCTGGCGCTGCGACTACAGGGGAGCAAGCACTAGATGGACTCTTCCAGGGGGACTGTGGTAACAGCGCATTGCTCTCAAACGAAACTGAGCAATCTCAGCCAGACCGCAGGGAGCCGGGAAGATTGTCACCAACGGCCGCTTTCATGGGGAAACTGAAAGGAAAGAAGGAGGGTGCCCAGCAGATGTCAGATAGTGAACCCTCTAGCCAAACGGAACAAAACGCGCCAGAAATGTCTCAGCACCTTAACCTGCAGCAGCAGTTCGACAAAATCTTAACCGCGATTGCAGACTCTCGCACCGCTCTTCAGCAAGACATCGCACAGGTGTCTACAGGATTGGGACTCTTGCGGGCAGACCACTCTAAATTGGTGGATAGAGTGAAAATAGTGGAGGGGGCGATTCAGGTAGTAGAACCAGCGCAGGCTGCGCTGAAGGCCGCGATGACGAATGCTCTGGATCGTATTACGGCACTGGAGAAGCGTGCCGAGGATGCTGAAAGCAGGAACCGGCGGAACAATATATGCATAGTGGGTCCGCCCGAGAAAGCAGAGGGGTCTGATATGGTGCAGTACCTTGAGAACTGGTTGAAAGCAGTGGTGGCCCCGGAGGGTTTGTCTTCCTTTTACACTCTAGAGCGAGCCAGCCGAGTGCCCGCCAGACCTCCACAACAGGGGCGACCCCCAGACCAGTGGTGGCCCGCCTGCTGCACTTCCGAGACAGGGATCTACTACTCCAGAAGGCATGCACGGACGGCCCCTATCATGTAGGGAACAGCAGGGTCAACCTATTTCCGGACTATACTTTCGAAACCCAACGACGTCGATCATCCTTCCTTGCAATCAAGAGAGAACTGAGGGACGAGGGGCTTCAGTACTCCTTGTTGTTTCCAGCCAGATTACGGATAATCGTGGATGGCAAGACATGTTTCCATGAAACCCCAGATGAAGCATACGCATGGCTGGAATCCTACAGAGCTGGGAAGGATGGTCAAGAACAGGAGGGCTCACGTCTCGGAGAGATTGCCACAACACAAATCGCAAAGGCTCCAGCAGAAAGGGCGAGGCTTGAGGAGGCCGTCTGTCACAGACTGAGGCGGAACGGCAGGGAGCGCTGGAAGCGGTATCTGTTCTGTCAGGGGGACGGAGGATGCGCTCTCCTGGAGGCACAGACTGACAAAGACCAGGAGCGCTCCAACACAGAGATTTCGGAGGCGGGCAGTGTACGGTTACCGCAGATCAGTCCAGCAACAGCGGATGGGATGTTGGATGAATGACCAATTGCAGCTGGGGTGATTTACAAGTTGTAGTTGGGGCTGTTGAGAGGCAGCGGGTACAATGAGGATGGGGGCGTACGATGGTTTTGCTGTTGTTCGCGGAGTTTTTGGGTGGTGATTGGGGGGTGGGAATGTATGAAGCGTCCAATTATATGGGGGGTTTGTAGGGCGGGGTGTGAGCAGAGGAAAAGCGGCGGCCCGTCTGCGCTGGGCTCCCCTCGCTGCCCTTAAGGCATGTCCCCAGAGACCACTGGTGGGCTTAGATGTGTGCTATTTGTTGTAATGGTTTGGATGGAGACTAGCTGTTTGGTTCTAGGTCCTGTTCTTGGGGGAGAGGGGCGGTTGAGAGGGGAGTGGAGTTCAGGGGTTCACCGGTGTGGTTTCTGTAACATGTATTGAGAGGAAGATAACACATATGAGCGATGGGGGCTGTAGCTGATCTACGTTGTATAACCTGGAACGTAAGGGGGCTTCACACAATGACACGTTGCCATAAGGTCCCCGCATATTTAGTTAGAAATGGGGTTCACATAGCGCTCCTACAGGAGACTCACCTCACTAAGGCGGAGGGCATAGCCTTGCAAAGGAGGTGGAGAGGTCAGATATTTAACACCACATATTCAGCATTCGCAAGAGGAGCGTTGATATGGATTAGGGCAAGGGTTCCTTTCCAGGTGACGAGGCAGACTTCAACACTATAGCAGATGTAGAGCTAGATAGATCGCACCCCCCGCTGGCGGACTCCCCGTGCACAGATTAACTAAATGCAGGCTGGATTGGCAGGACAAATGGGCATTAATAGATGAGTGGCGCATGCATCACCCACTTGACCGAGATTATTCTTACTTCTCAGCGATGCATGATCTACATGTTCGGCTAGATGCGATATTATGTTCACCTCCAGTGGTGCCTACTGTAGTGCATACTGAATATCTCGCCAGGACACTGTCCGATCATAACCCACTGTTGTTCACTATGCATTGGATAACGGCGGTGTCGGCCATCCCCACCTGACGTCTCCGACCTGAGACACTAGAAGACCCGATTTTTCGGAGGGAAGTGAGTGAGGGGATAACACACTACTTCATTGAGAATGCTGGTACGGCCTCCACAAGGGCGCTGGAATGGGACGCCTTCAAGATAGTAATACGGGGGCTCTGCATAGGTAAATATGTAGGGGTACGGAAAGTGCTATTACAAGATGTAGATCGGGCCGAGAACAGACTGAGGAAGGCGGAACTGGCGCGGCCAGGGCACCCCGAGGCGCATGGGGAAGTAATGGCGGCGAAAGAAGAGGTGGCAGTGGAGATAGAGAGACTGCGTTGCTTTGACCATTAAAGTCTACCTTACGAAATCGCACCCGGAAGGAGATAAGGCGGGAACACTGCTGGCTTGGTGGCCAATCCGACAAAAAGGGGTTCACCTATAGTGGCCCTGGAAGATGGTGAGGGGGAGGTGGTTTTCACCCAGAGCGAGATTTTACATCGATTCCTGCAGTATTGTGAGACTTTATATGATAGCTCCTTGGTGGCGGGGGATCTTGAGATCGACTCCTTCCTAGACGAGGTAACACTCCCGGAACTGGAGGAGGAGCAGGCGAAATGTTTGGGCCACGATATAAGGTTAGAAGAAATTAGGAGTGCTATTAAGCACATGGCCCGAAATAAAACACCGGGGATGGACGGTTTACCGATCGAGTTCTACTCGAAATATATGGATTTACTGGCCCCGAGATTATTAGGGGTCTATAGAGAGGCGAAGGAGTTAGGTCAACTTCCTGGCTCCATGCGGGAAGCGCTTGTGATCCCGCTATTGGAAACAGGACGAGCAGGGACAGATACGGCCTCTTATCGCCCATTATCTATGCTGACTACTGATTACAAAATATTAAGTAGGATATTGGCGACTCGTCTACTGCAACATATGACCACGTTCATCCATGAGGATCAGGCTGGATTTGTCCCGACTAGGAATACATCCCTTAATGTTCGGAGGTTGATACGGATAATGAAAGAAGATCAACCTGGAGCGCGACACCAAGTGGTACTATCGGTAGACATCGAGAAAGCATTTGATAGCCTGGAGTGGCTGTACTTGTACAAGGTGTTGGGTCGATTTGGAGTGGGGACTGACTTTGTGGCCTGGACGAAAGTGCTGTGCACATCCGCGGGTGCGAGTTGGCTCATTGATATCATATCGGTACCCGGTAGCTAGAGGAACGAGACCGGGATGTTCGCTGTCCCCCTTGTTGTTCGACCTAGCCATAGAACCGTTAGTGGCAAGGGCTAGACTGGGAGAGAAATATGACGGCCAGAGGTGCAGGGGAGAACAGCAATATATCTCGCTGTATGCCGATGACCTGCTGATGTTTCTGGAAGACGCAGGGGTAGCACTGGAAGGAGCGGCAAACTTGCTTTCAGAGTACGGAGATATCTCGAGCCTGCGGGTGAATTGGTCAAAAACATGATTGTTTCCGATGAGGCACGGAGGGCCTCCACCCATCATGCCCAGAGTAGTGAGGTGGGAAGCGGATTGTTTGGCATATCTAGGGGTGCATGTTTATCATAATGCCACGGATATGCTGGAGGGGAATGTCGGGAGAAGTGTGAGGGCACTGAAGGGGAACATGGCCTTTTGGGCTGTGCTTCCGCTGTCTGTGACAGGCCGCATAGCCTTGCTAAAGATGGTAGCACTGCCTAGGCTGTTATATTTCTTTAGGACGCTACTTATATGGATACCGAGCTCGATATTTAAATCGCTGAAATCGCTAATAGTAGGATTCCTGTGGGGGGCGGGTAGACGTAGATTAGCACAGGCGACCCTGATCAGACCGAAGGCGGAGGGAGGGCTAGCGGTACCCGATTTTGAATTATATTACTTGGCGGCCCAGCTACAGGTATTAACGCAAGCAGTGGCCAAGGAATTTAGGGGCCCACTGCATCTACGAGGTAGGGGGATTCCCCGCCATGTCCTCTCTTTTATAGCCATGCAGCAAAAACTGGATCTCAAGGGTCTCTCTCTCTCGAAGAAAAGACACTAAGATTATGCTGGAATCTCTCCCATCGCAGGGCGGGGGTCTTGCATCCTTATGCACCTGAAATCCCGTTAGGAATGGCTACTGCGCTAGCCCACGGCGGTGATTGGACGCCATTACAGATCTGGGAGCAGGAAGGGATCCAAGTACTTGGATATCTCTATGAGAATGGGGAATTGTTGTCCTATCAGGCGTTACAAGAGATATGATCTGCCTAGAGGAGGGTTTCTACTACATGCCCCGCTAACAGGCTCGATGCGGGCACACTGGAGGGAGGGGCTTGCAGAACCCAAGATGATGACGACGTGCCAATACGTAATGATGGCAGCTGGCACTTATAAGGCGGTCACCTGCCTTTACTCTAGAATGTTGAATGAAGCGCTAGCATCCTTGGGCATCCTGAAGGCGAAGTGAGAAGCTGCTCTAGAGAAACCCATACCGGAAACAGCCTGGGCACAAATAATGCGTAGGGCTTGGAAATGTACGAGAAACGCGAGATTCCAGCTGGTGCAATTTTATATACTTCACAGAGCATATCTGACACCGGGGAAAATCAGGAAATATTTTAGAATAGAGGAAGCAGCGTGCCCCCGGTGTGCGAGTGAAGGAGCAGAGCTGGAACATATGATCTGGTCATGCCCTAAGTTAGGAGGATATTGGGAAGAAGTGGGAAACACGCTGAATATGGTTAGAGAGCGACAGCCGACTTTTGACATTGCTACATGCACACTGCACTGGTTTCCTCACACATTTAAAACTAAAGTGACGAGTAAATTTATAGACTTGGGGCTAATACTGTAGCAGGGTTTCTGTTCTCCCACAGAACTGTGCCTAGAGGATTGGAACCTCGGCAAATTAGGGTGACCGAAAACTCACCTCAGTACCCAACAAACCCCTTACCGAGCTAGCTACAGTGTCTCATTGGTCATAACAAACTCCCAAAGTTTAGACAAACCAGAACATGAACTTCCAGTACCTCAGGATACGTGGAACACATGAGCACTCTTTCGTTATACAATCATTTCAAACCAGAACATGGAGTAAAGAAGAACACATGAGCATTTGAAATGTTTATTTACTAATGCCGTCTTCTCAGGCGCAGTATCTTAGATAATACAAGTAAACATATTATCAGAAGCAAAGTTACCAGCATAGTTACTAGTCCATAAAAAGCGAATGGTGACAGCATGTTAACATGCTGTAAATGAATAAGGGTTAACAACACTTATTTCTCACCCTCCCTAACACACATTATATTATTAGCTAAGAAGGTCTCTTTGGGTTGAATTAGGGCGGGCCCATACCTCAGTGTCCTAGAATGAAGGGATCACATCAGCATACACCAGCTCTCTCTGCATGCGAACAGCATCAAGTGTGTTTGTGTGCCTATAGCAAAGCAATATAAAACCCGCCTCAAGCCCAAAGTTGGCAGAAGCTGCACTTATGTTATGTCTAGGAAGGCGCGAAGATCAGACCTCATAACAATTCTGTATCGTGTTGTTCCTGAAGCTTCAGCACTCTCTGTACAGACATAGTTTATTAAGCAAAGCTGATATCAGAGTAATAACATATTATTCTCATGTAAATCACAACGAACTACTAGGTCGAAAGCTAAATCAACAATTAAGTGTCGTGTGCAGAAGCAGCAAAAGGAAAAAATGGCGTTTAAACATTTAATGAGCCTATGCTAACTTAACAGGTTATAAAGATATACAGTAGCTATATGACACCCCCCCATGATCCCAGTACGGACTAGATAAGATAACAGAAGTGCCATCTCATGAGAGCAGAGTTCAACAACATATGAGCTTGGTTCTCAAACAAAACGTTAAAAGAATTGCATAATTGCAAAAAAAAAATTAATGCTAAAAACAGCCAAAAATTCTACACTGGCTCAAGCCAATAGGCAAGGGAAGTAAAAAACGTGACCGAAAACTCACAAAAAAATGTCATTGATATGCTAGTTATCAGCATGCCATATCAAGTGGGAATATCCAAAAGTGTCTAGGACATAACTGTGTATGCAAAATAAGCAGCAACAGCCTCCAACAGGAAATCACCGTCTTCATTCGAAAACAGTTCAGCCATCCAATTTAAAAGTGGAAAAGAACATACGTGTTCTTCCAGTACCGGAGCCTTTATCTCCATCAGAGGACAGCTCGGTGGGTTTTCAAGAAAGCTCAGTTCCAAGAAATCCTGTGCTGCCGCGAGTACATTCCAGGGACCCATTAGTCCATGCATCACTGCTAAGGCCATAATCCTTTCGCCAGGACAAACCAACTCGTGAGTAGTGATTGGACTCATCAGCTGATTAAAATCGACGTCAGGAGAAACCGGTCCGCAGAGACACAAATCAATGGCCCAATCGAAATCACAGGTCAGGCAGTGAAACACAGGCTGGACACAGGTGAAGTAGGAGAATCGAAATGATAATCCATATGCCGTGCTCAAAATCGCTAACGGCAGTGTGCCATAACATTCAAGCATCCGGTTGCGGAACAGCGTCAGAAGCGGCTGGGCGGCGCCTTGCACAGGAAGGACATCCATATTTAAAGAAACAGAAAACAACTAGAGCGCCCGCTGCTAATGCAAGTGAAACTGGGAATCCACCAAACAAAGTCGAAAAAATAGAATGAAAGAAAGCAGGGATGACTCCAAAAATCTTTTCAAAGGAAGTCACGAGACCACTGCTAACAGTTTTAAAAAAATGTGCCAGTCCCTTTGTGGAGGACGCGTTAAAGATAGTACGAATCATCTCGCCGAAATGTAAAGGCAAATCAGTATTTAAAAGGGCCTGAACCTCTGTACGGGTGTTGGCTATGTGAAGAACGAAAGTTTCACAAGCCGAACTCAAGGCCACCTCTTTCTGGGACAAAAGAGCTCTTATTCTGCTCATGCCGCTGAACTCCGCTCTCAAGGTTGGTATCAGTGGCCAGATGGAGGCCTCCCTATGTTCATGTGTGGGTGTATACAGAACATTTCTGCAGCAAATAACACGTTCAGTTACGGTTACTATAAAAGGAACACCTTTTTCGGAGGAGCTTCGCGCGCGCCCAAGATGGTCGCGTGAGCACAGGGCTCCCGGACCCTCGCCGCCTCCACCGATTATCCTGTATTTTATCCTGGTTTGGACGACGGGTTGTTCATGGAGAAGCCTGGCTGATCACTTATCCGTTTTCGGAAATTGTTTTGGACTTTGGGGACCGGTGCTACGGACCTTCGAACTTCTCAGGCCTGCTCCACGGTGCTGCCCCGGGCTATGTTATCTCTGCCAGCCGGCCAGTAATTGAACAACAAAGGTTTACTGGATTCGTCTGGGCTCGGCAGTCACTTTCGGTTTCGATTCTTGCCCAGGGACCTGATTGACTTTGCCTGCGGTGCGGCAGGACCTGATTGCCCTTACTTGTTGGCCTCTCAACGTTCGGCGCCAACTTATCGTCGCCTCCAGGTTTGGACAGGCTTCTATTCTATCCTCCTTGGTGCTGCCGCTGCCTCTACAGTAACCATTTTTACCCGACATCAAGCGACCCTCCGGGGTCCGGGATCTAAGATGGCCACCAAGCCAGAGGTTGAGAAACGCAAGTCTAAGCCGGGTGTTCGAGGAAGTGCTGTACAATCGAATGTTATGGACAGGTACACCCTTACTAAAGGATCACCGGGTGCAGTGTCTAAACCTTCGGCCTTGGCTCCGGATGGGCCCTCGATTGGAGAGGAACTCTCGTTACGGGATGTTATGGGCGCCATTTCTGGAATGAAGGCTACACTGGGACAACAATACGAGGCCTTGTCCCTCAAATTGGATACTGTCTCCATAGATGTCAACTTGATCAGGGCAGACCTGGCGAAGACGAATGAAAAGGTCAAATCCCTTGATCTTAAGACTTCTAGCCTTGTTACCGACGTCTCTGACTTGCAAGCTGAGGTCGGGAACCTGCGGAAAGCTAATGACTATTTCTCCGGGCGTCTGGAGGATTTTGAAAGCCGTGCCAGACGAAATAATATCCGCTTGATTGGTGTTCCGGAAACATCGCATGCTACCTCGACGGACCTATTGGTAGAAGACTTGGTACTGAACCACTTGGTACCCAAGGGTCTCAGCAAGTTTTTTGCTGTCGAGCGTGCACACAGGATCCCTGGGGGCCCGCCTAAAACAGGTGCTAATCCACGTCCCATCATTGCAAGGATTTTTAATTTCCGTGACAGAGACGCTATCCTGCAGGCATCGAGACAATCTGGTCCCATCGCCTTCGAGAACTCCACAGTCAGATTTTATCCGGACTTTACCCAACAGGTTCAGAAACAGAGACTGGGGTTTCAAGGGGTTAAGAAGAGGCTGAGAGACAGATCCATGAAGTACGCTATGCTCTTCCCGGCCCGCCTGCGTGTGGTACATAACGATCGAACTTTCTTCTTCGACCATCCTGGGATCGTGAGTGACTGGCTGGATTCGATACACACGGAACAAGAACATTCTGAGGGCTCTGGACAATCGGATCGAGCGGAGGGAGGCCTGACGGAACAGGAATAGAGAGCGGTATCGGCCCCCGCTCCTTTATAGTTGACTTTGAGCTGTGGCTAATGCTGTGACAATGTCGATTGCAAGTATTTGGTCCTTTGGGGGTGGGTGGGGGGTGAGTGGGTCCTTCTCCTCCTGGGTTTCTTTTCGTAGACTAGTTGGGGGGTAGGGTGACAGGCACACTGCAAGTTTATGGAGCTTTTTAGTCTTTCGCAGGGGTGCGGGGTGGGGGGTGAGACGGTTAGGGCATGTTTGGGGAAAGGGGGGTTTTGGTTTGAGTTTTATTGTTACTTGCAAGGCGAAGACAAGACACACTCCTGTTTTTGGATGTTGCTTAGAGTGTGGAGCGGGGGTGGGGCATATTACCGGGATGGGGGGTAGAGGACTTCGAATACTGTGTTGGAATGTAAACGGGTTGGGGGATAGGATCAAGAGGGGGGTAGTGTTGCAGTTACTGAAACGTTTGTCTCCTGATGTTGTCTTACTACAGGAGACGCATTTGCTCGGCAACAAATGCTATGCTTTAAATAGGCGTGGCTATCGTCTTGTGGCGCACTCCGGTTTCACTTCGGGATCCAGAGGGGCGGGAATTTTGGTTCGGACTTCCCTCCCCTTGGCCATTGATGATGTCACGATAAGGGGAGATATGCCGCCATTGTTGGGCGTTGGGAGGGGAGGGTTGTGGTTTTGCTTTCTGTATACGTGCCCCCAGGCCTCCAAGCCACCACTTTCGCCGATCTGAGTAGAGTTATCCTGGGACTCCCCGAGGGTTTGCTTGTAGTTGGTGGTGACTTTAATTCCGTGGTTTCTGGGATGCGTGATCGTCACCCTCCCCGGGAACTACCGAGGGCCCAGTCCTGGTTGAGTGTCTTTCTGGAGACTCTGGGGCTAACTGATTGCTGGCGCTTGCTTCACCCGGAGCAGTCGCAATATACTTTCCATTCTGGCTCCCATGGTAGTCTCTCGAGACTGGATCATATTCTTATTCCATCATCCCAAGCCTCCGCCATACGGGAGGTAAAACACCTTGCAAGGGGTATCTCGGACCACTCTCCGCTCTGGTTGGGGGTAGATGCGCAACAGGGTTCGGCGGGCCGCGTGGTTCCGATCAACCACTGGTATCTCCGAAATCCTAAGGTTAGGGCCGAGCTGGTTAAATCACACGATCATTATTTTGTGGAGAATGTAGGTTCTGTTTCCTCCCCAATTTTGCTATGGGAGGCTTACAAAACGGTCATTCGTGGTCAGGCCCTTTCTTTGATCGGCAGCGTTAAGTGGGCTAACCGTGCTGAGGTGGTTCGTGTTGAGGGTGAAATCACTGCTCTGGAGGGAGACTTGGAATCTGGGGTCACCACGGAGGGGCTACATTTGCTGGAGTTGAAGCAATATGAATATAGGGCTCTGGTTGCGGATGCTGCTAAGGAAATGGGCAGGCAGCAGCAGGGACGCCTGTATGATATAGGTTACAAAGCTGGTAAGCTGCTTGCTTGGCTGGATAAAAGGGAGGCTGCAAGTCGGGTTGTTCCTGTGATTGTTGCCGAGAATGGAGATAGTTACACTGACCCTGTTGATATTGTTACATGCTTTGCCGAGTACTTCCGAGAAGTATACTCCCCAGTGTCTGACAGGTCTGAACAGGATTCCCACTTGCTATTACGGGATATTGCACTGCCCCGTTTGTCTGATATTGATAGAGACGCTCTGGATGCGCCGCCTACTGTGGAGGAGATCGCGGCTGCCATTCGTTCGGTCCGATCTGGCAAGGCGTCGGGCCCAAATGGACTTCCTATCGAGCTCTACAAACTTCGCCCAGATACGTTGGCCCCACACCTGCGCTTGATGTTTCTCGAAGCTTTGAAGGTGGGTTCCCTCCCCCCTGACCAGAGACTGGCCTCTATAGTTGTCATCCACAAAGATGGAAAACCTCGAGATCGCTGTGCCTCCTTTAGACCTATCTCGTTGATCAATGCCGAGCCTAAGATCCTGGCCAAAATGCTAGCTACGCGTTTGGCCACTGTCATAGGAGACTTGGTTCACCCGGATCAATCCGGCTTTATACCGCATCGCAACACGGCGCTTAACCTTCGACGTTTGCATGGCGTCCTGGCGCGAGCTGGGACGCTACGTCAGCCCGCCATTTTGGCGTCTCTGGACGCCACTATGGCGTTTGATACAATAGAATGGCCGTATTTGTGGGCGGTTCTTGCCAAATTTGGTTTCGGTCCGGAGTTCATTGAGTGGGTCAAGTTGCTTTACACTGATCCCTTGGCTCAAGTGGTTGTTAACGGTCATGTCTCCGCTCCCTTTGCACTCGGCAGGGGAACGCGACAGGGCTGCCCTTTGTCCCCTCTCCTGTTTGCTCTCGCCTTGGAACCACTGGCAGCCTGGTTGAGGTGGGAACCGTCCCTGAGGGGCATTAATATGGAATTCGGAACTTGAGGACCGCGTGTCTCTTTATGCGGATGATATTCTGCTGTATCTAACGTCTCCTCGAAAGTCCCTCATTGTCCTGTTTGATGTCTTGACGTCTTTTCGTAAGAATTCGGGTCTTGTCATTAACTGGTCGAAGTCCTGTATATATGTCCTGTCGGGAGACACTCCTCTTCTGCCTCGTGGCTGTCCCATCGCGGTCGCGCAAGATGGATTTAAATATCTAGGCATTTTTATCACTCTGAAGCCTGAGCTGCGTTTTGACCGAAACCTGCTGCCCCCTCTTCAACGCCTCCGGACAGATGTTATTGCTTGGGGTAAACTGCCTCTCTCCCCCCTGGGAAGAGCGGCATTGTTTAAAATGATGTCGCTGCCCCGTTTCCTCTACACACTACAGAATACACTTGACATAGTACCAACTAAATACTTTCGTGAGATTGAGAGCTTGCAGTGGCAACTGGTGTGGGGGGGAAGATCTCGTATTGCTATTGCTAAAATGACACTCCCGTGGTATGATGGTGGTATTGCTCTACCTGATATCCGTCGTTATTATTGGGCGTCTCAATTAGGGGCGATAAATCACTGTATGTACGGCCCTTTGCCGAATCCAGCCTTTGAAATGGACAAGTGGCTATTGCCTGGTGGTGACTACTACAGGACTCTTTACTCCAGACTCACGCCTCAAAATGTAACGGGTCCCACCAGGACGGCCATCCAGGTATGGCGCCATGCTTCAATGGCGCTAGGCTGGACGGATAAATTGACTCGCGCCACTCCGCTGTATGCCTCCGACAGACTTGGGTCTCTTTGGCAGTCGAAGGGATTTGATAGATGGGACTTGATAGGTATTTGTAAGGTGAATGATGTGTGGGCCGGGGGGAGAATGAAGACATTTGACGAACTGAAAACTGAATACGATCTGAGCGATCGCGAATTTTTTCGCTATGCCCAGATCCGCCACGCAGTCCTCTCTGTCTTCCCCTCGGGCATAGACATACCGGAAGCGTCCCCGCTCGAGGATAGAATACTAGATGGACACGTCCCGGACAGTACGATTTCGCTCATTTATAAAAAATTGATCAACTCCAGGTCCGATCTCTTGTGTCACCTTAGAGAGACTTGGATTAGCGATGGACTAGAACTCGACGACGAGGATTGGCAGGCGGCGGTCTCCTCCCCCAAAGAGGTGGCCATCCCGGCGCGCCTCAGATTTGTGCAGCTCAAAATCCTTCATAGAGTATATGTGACTGGACCTCGCTTGGTACACATGGGCTTTTCTGTGGATGGACTGTGCCGGCGTGGCTGCGGTCTCGTGGGCACATTCCTGCATATAATTTGGGAGTGTCCTGAGATAGTGCGATTTTGGACTCATGTACATGAAGTGATGAGTGAGGTAACGGGTGTGCGGTTGATGCCGGAGGCTAGGAGATGCTTGCTGAATGTGTGGGAGCCGAATGATTACAATGTATCGCAGCTTCGATGGGTGACCCTGGGCAACATGGTCGCCAAGAGGGATATTGCCCAACTATGGGGCGCTCGGGGACCGCCGGGGATTCGGCAATGGAAACAAAACATGGATTGGTGCATGTTCAGGGAAAAAACTGTGTATACTTCTCGAGGTACGCCCCGTAAATGGGGGAAGATATGGACTCAATGGAACTCTTACCGTGGTGATATATGTTCCCCCCCTCTCCCAGAATTAGATATTGTACCCGCATCCCCATGACCCGCTGATTCCTCCACTTGATGCCATGTATCGGATTGCTGTTGATTCCACTGCCCCCCCCCCCTTCGAGATTTCTCACCACAGATATTGTATGAACAATTGTAGACTTTTCCCACTCCCCCCCCCACATGATGCAACTCTGTATAGTAATGATGCTGCCTTGTTTGTCTTTGTTCCTTGCACAGTTCTTTGTGTGTTTAAATTTTAATAAAATGTTTAAAAAAAAAAAAAAGGAACACCTTTTATTAACCCACAACACTCTTCATTATTTAAGAGCAAATAACTACAATTTCCTAATAAGGTAAACGTGGGGATGATAGCAGGAACCGGTGTGCCATGTAAAACACAAGCCAAATTCGGTCGGTGTTGGTTACATGAACCGTGCAATTGTATGTGTCTACACATCAATGAATGATCTGGTGTCTCCGTACACTCCTCCCCATTCAGATAAACCTCTATCATCTTTGAAACATCTGTATGTGTATGGAAGAGACCAGACTTCATGAAGGAAACCGCTACCTAATGGTTCATAACGACCAATGGGGACATCTCATACAATTTGAAAATTTATATAAAGCAAAAGGCAGCGTTATTAAACCGTGGATAAGCCACGTTGCAGCAGTGGCCTCTGCCACGGAAAAAGGCAAAGATTCTAACCTTTCAATATGTAACATAGAAAAGGAAGCATCACGCATTGAAAGCAAGCGTTGTTTGTCAGTCAAATTAAACGGGGCAAAGAGAAGAAACATTCATGTACGTCCAGGGAACCTTACCATTTTTCAGAGTCTGAAGGGTTCATGCAAATTGCATGATTGACCATAACTGATTTTGACCATGGTATAATACTGACACTTCATCATGCACAATATCCACAACGGATGACACAATATTATCTAATGTGTAAATTCGGGAGGAAAGCATGTTAATACTATTATCCACAACTGCAAGTACTTTCTCAAGATTCGCCTGATCAATAGCCCTAAGGCATGTAGCAGCCTCAATCTGTGATGTTTTCCAAATTTCATTGTAAACAGCATATATCCACCTTTTTGACCTACCACTAGCCGGGCCTTTAATGAAATCATTTAAATCCACATCTGCATTCAGTTTAGAAAGGTGACTTTTAACTGCAGGTAAAGTAGAATGTTTCAGCCAATTTTGACACGATTTGCCTACAGAATAAGTTGTGACAGTGTGGACCAAGTCAAAACGGGGATCTGATCTAACAGTTTTAAAACCGGCAGATAAACCCAAAAATCTGTGCTGGCAAGAATCAGCACTACGGTGCCAAAGCAACCAACCTTTCGGATCCAAGCTGGAAATGTTAAAGCAAGAATTAAGGAGTAGGGCCTGTAATTCACTAATGGACAACTGTGTAAAATTACTCCAGCCATCATATTCCTCCAAATCCGGGATTGTAGGGGTATTTAATTTTTTAGAAGTAGCCAATCCAAAGCATGTGGTCTGGGAAATGGTTTCATTCAAAAACAACATATGATTCGGGATGAGACATGCACGGTGCAAAGCCTCTATGCCTTGTACCCGCCAGGCTCTTGAACCCCAAACTGATTTAAGGTCTATTGTTTCCTTCCATAATTCGTAGCCTCCAGTTACTAATTGATCAAGGAAGGCCTTCGAATACAACAATTTAGTATCGGTAAGTCTAACCTTGGACATTGGCTTCTTTATAACTTTAAAATAAAAGGACTCGGGATTGGACTGGTTAAAGTCAGTGAAATAAGTATACTTCTTCAGAAATGTTTCTGAACTGCCTTGTGTAGGTGCTGGGCAATGTTCCCACTGTGTAAAATTAACAGTATCCCTCCGGGAAGATGTTTAGTGTAAGAAGAGATTGCCATAATGTTGGTAGCAAAATAAATCACCATAATTAGCAGATTCTAAATATAAATCCTCAGCATCAAAGGCAGCATAGTATTGCAAATCAAAAAACAAACTTTCTACTGCATTAACATCCCAGTCATCAGAACGAATATTTTGTTTTACCACATCCCCCATATTCACTCTAAGTACATTAGGAACATTAACGACTTCTGTTGGGCCATGAATTTGAAATCTAACCGCATCCCACACAATTCCATCAAGGACTGGCCATGCTGTGATGTTAACCAAAGTCAAGTCTCTTTTCAATCTGTGTGTAGAATGTGACGAGGAAAGTGGGGCCAAAGTTCCATTGAGATGTGTAATGCATGTTCTTTCCTCGACATAGTGTCCATTGATGAGTCGAAAAAAATAAAACACAAAACCAATTGACAAAGAGGTAAACTGAAAAAAGGATCAGCCAGATGTATGTCCAAGGGGGAATCAAAAAATGTTTTTTAAACAAGCTGGCATAAACTGCAATACGAGAGGGTTTCTTTGAGGCAAGGGAAACAGAGTCAAATGAAAATCTGGATTCCGTGGCTAAACGTGCTTGCAGGTCAGGCATGGACAAATCAGTGGGGTAAGTATAGTCTATTTCATCATGGTTTGTTCCGGGCAAAGTATTTAACAAAGGACTGGAAATTGCAGGTAATTCAATGGCCACTTCAGTTTCGTTATTAGAAGCAGTGGGCATAACTGAATTTCTCACAATGGAAGGACAGGAAACAGCCGGTGTCATACTAAGAAGAATCGGCCACTCTGTGTATCTTGACATTGTCAATTGAAATAAACCTGTTTTCCTTACGACCAGGAAGTGGTGGTAAAATGACTGTTCTTGTGCCCTTCACTCCAAGGACTGGAACCGGAGCTTGATAGGAAGGACCAAATTCTTTCTTGTTATCGATCTTCTCTCGAACCAGTTCTCCAACTTGGGGTAGCCAGCCGACTACCGGGATCTGCAACGCAACATCCGATGTAGAGGGCATATGTTCCTTTGCAAGACTGTCTCTGGTCTTTTGTAGATTCTGTAAAACATTGCAATGTTCATCTGTTTCAAAGGAATTGGCGCGAACCACACAGTCTAGACCGTCAAGGTCAGGGACGTACATCTTGATGCCAAAGAGCATTTCGTATGGGGTCCGCCCACGCAGAGACCTTCTAGGGAGATTATTAAGAGCACGCTGCACGCCATTGAGGTGGGTCAGCCAGTTTCTGCCAGTGCCTATAACTCGAGCTGTCAAAGATTGCTTTAAATCACGGTTCATTCGCTCCACTACACTGTTACCCTCAGGTCTGTAGGGAGACGAAAACTTGACTTGGACCCCCAACGAAGTCATGGCATCCTTATACGCCTTAGAGGCGAAAGCCGGACTCTGATCCGAATGGAAGGTACCACAGGCAATAAATCCCTATAAAGACACGCAAATCTCTAATGACAGTCCGTGAATCAGCGCTGGGATGGGGCCATACCCACACAAAGCGTGTGCATGAGTCAACTGCTACTAAGATGTACTTATACGCAGTATCAGATGAAAAAGGACCGCAGTGATCTAAATAAACACAGCCTAGTGGTTTATTAGAAATGTACAACTGTGTCTGTGGCGGACGCGTAGCAGTTGAAGGTTTAATCTGCTGGCAAATGTCACAAAGAAGGACATAATCACGCGTCTGTTTGTACAGTCCCCGCCACCAGAAACGTTGTTTTAATTGAGTTACAGTGGCCGAGACGCCCGCATGCGCAGATGCCACACCTTCATGTGCCGCTGTAATCAAGTCACTCCTGCGATCCGAGTTGGGAATCAGACGGTCTCCAACATCAGGAATTTTCACAAAAGGAACCTTTACGGGACTTAAGTGGTATGTGTACTTCGAAGGGAACCCCGCAGGATGTTTACTTCGCTTCTCAGAGGCAGCAACTGCCGCCAAGATGTCACTATCAATCTTGGTTTTGGATCTAGTAACTGCTGCAACTAAGTATGTAGATACTGCTGATTTCGCTGCTTCATCTGCAAGCGAGTTACCGACAGCGTGAACTGCCACGCGCTGGTGGCCCAGAGTATGAATCACATAAACGAGCGGCAACTTAGCCTTAAGTTCCGCCACTCGAACCCAGATCATCTTGTGTTTTATTGTGCTACCCTTGGAATCACGAAAGTCATTCTGAATCCAAAAGAACAAGTTTTCATTGTAAGACTGGACACAGTAGAAAGAATCACTTACAATCAGAGTAGTAACACTTGGATCAGCGTACTCCAACGCTAGTAAGAGAGCACGAAGCTCTGCCAATTGTGCAGTGCAATCGCCCAGGGGCAGCGTGTGCACATCACTGGAAATGAACTCATCGTTCAACATAGCACCGACCACAATGGCGCATGCGGAAACGTAGGCATGTTTAGAGCCATGCACAACCTGCGCCGAGCCATCAGTGTAAATGATGCAATGGAAGTCCTCCAAAGGCCGCATAGCTAGAGGAGCAGGATGAACAAACTCATACTGCAAGTACTCTTGCGACCGTAATGAGGCGTCAAAAATAAACGTGACATCCGTGGACGTCAAGGACGCAGCCCATTGAATCCACCGAGGGTGCAAAGCTTTTGAATTTGGTACACTGGCTTTCGTGACTGCCTCCAAATGAGGACAGGGTGTTACCACCAACATGCGTTTCCCCTGTGACAGAGCTCGTTCTTTAAGAATCGCCATCTGTACTGCTGTTAAAACCTTTTCCACAGTGGGAAACCGCAATTCAGCCGAAGTGTACAAGTGTGACTTGTAAGCAATAGGTACCGTGTCTCCTTCATTAAAAGTGAGGTACGTGAAACCCACCGTCCCAGGAATTATTCTTATCACCAGGTTGGTGTGGTTATCACGAGTCAGTAAGTATTTAGAAGCGAGCAGATCAGCCTGCAAGGATTGCAATATAGCTGAATGCTCAGGCAGCCAGCATGATTTTGAAAAAGTAGGTTGTATCAAAGCATACAATGGCTTGATACGCTGGGCATATTCCGGAATGTATGTCCTTCCGAAATTTAAAAAGCCCAGTAAAGACTGTAATTTTTTCAGTGTTGTAGGAGCGCGCAACTGAGCGCATTTCTCCAAGAAGCGAGGAGCCAAACCTCTACCTTCATTGTTGAGCTCATAGCCCAGGAACAACACTGTATACTCAGCAATGTGCGATTTTGCAAAGTTAAATTTGTAACCCATGTCTGCAAAGTTACAAATAATTGAATTTACCCTACACAGATGCATCCAAATTTCGTCGTCTGTGAGATAGATGTCATCCACATACGAGCAAGCATCTGGGTCGATTCTCTCCAACAGAGACAATTCGTGCGGTAAAAATACCAGGACTATTCTTATATCCCATTGGGAGACGCCGGAATTGTTTTTGCACTCCAGCGCTTGTAAAACTTGTCCATTGGGAGCTGAAGCTATCCAATCTATGTGCATAGAAACCGTTGGAAATGTCAAGCGTTGTTTTGAAACGCTTACGCACTAGACTATCCACTAGGGCAGAGCCGTGAGTATTCTGTACTGCACAGTTACGGCAATGCGAGTTTAAATGCCGGTAATCCAATACCAAACGATAGGATCCGTCAGGCTTGGTCACAGTAAAAAGAGGATTATTCATCGGTGACACACACGTTTCAATAACTCCCTGATATTCCAATTGTTCAAGGATTTCGGCGACGGAAGCTTTTGCTTCACGCCGAATGGGATATTGAGGTTGAGGCTGCGGCTGAGACCGCAACGGAATTTCGTGGCAAGGGGACAATCTATCCCATCCACATTGGTTACGGTACAGAGCCGGTGCGAGAGCCCGAGCCCACTCTTCTGCAAAGTGCTGCGCATGCTCTTTCGAGACAGTGTTCGCCAAACTGGGGAGGATTACCTCCTCCCCTCGCGGCGCCGCGAGCACAAAAGGTGGGGGCCAGTCAGCCTCCGAAAGCAAAATATCATATGTAGAAGAAAGATTCTCCCAAAATACCCCTTTGACGGTACGCTGTATGTCACCTTCAATCAACAGGACAATTTCATAAAGTCTTTCAGGGGGAGCAAGTCTCGTATCTGCTGTTTCAATTACAACGTAGACATCAGTCGCTGTCACACTCAGCAGTGGACGCAGCGCCTCTCTCACTATGGTAATCTCCGCCGCGCTGTCCAGCAAGGTCAGAGCCCACGTCAGATTCCGAAGCCGCGTTCTCACTATCTGTGGCATATCTATGCGCTGTTAAGGCTGCGACTTTCTTTTTCGCAAACTGCGGTCTCTTCGGCGTAGAATCCTCCTGCTTCGCTGCGCCGTCTGTCTGGCGGGGCTGGCCACGTCCCTGTTGGCCACCACGTCCCCAACCGCCTCCTCCTCCACCGGTCTTCGGGGCCGATGAGTCATGTAAGGAACGAGGAGAGCGTTGATCAGAAACCTGAAATCGATCAGGTGATTTAATCATCGCACGGTCGCGCAAACGATAAACTTTCTCTGTCGGCGCAGGAACTTGTGTTGCAGGATAAGAATCCTGCGTCTGCTGCTTCCCCTTTTTTTGTTTTTGAGGCCAATTTTGTTTTTTGGACTTGGGTTGGACATCTGTCGCAGCAGATTGTCCTTGTGGTTGTTTTTTCTCCTTGACAGAAAAATATTTCAGACCTCTACTTGTGCGGCCAATCGTTTTATATGCGGCCACAACTATCTTCGCTAACTGTCGGGGTTTAACAGCATCGGGCAGAGCAGCCTAAGCATTCGACACCTGAAAGTTCACAGCATCTCCTTTAATATTGGAGAGTATGAGATCACTTACAATCTCAAAAGAACCACACAGGCGCATACCCAATTCAACCGCTGCCTCCGGTCCGTGATCATCCTGAACACGCTTAACGATCGCAGGCAGTGCGGTCATAGACGGGGTGCCGAAACACCTCGTATAAACGGCCGCAAAAGTTTTTCCCCAGCTTTCACAGTCAATGAGTTCAGGAGGTAAATCCTTCGGTAAAGTTATCGTCAACATTCTATGTTTATCAGCAGGAGTGGAATTCGGAAACACAGCCTCCAGTTGGTCAAACTTTTCGGCAAGCCAGAAAGGGAAATCATCGCTATCATCGGGGCGCTTACCAAAAACCGAATTGACCATAACCGGATTGAGGCTTAAACCGCCATCTTCCGTTTGAACGGCCGGACCCCCCGGGGGACCTCTCGGGAGATGTCGACCTATGTATTGTACTAATGCACGAATCGCGGCAATCGAGACAACGTGTAGTCTGCGAATATCCGCAAGGGGACAAGCGCCGTGATTCGGGTGCGGGGTGAATCCACCCAAAGCAGGCCAATTCGTGCCTGGAATGGACAAAGGACCTAACCTCGCAGCGGACAAAGAGTGGGGGAGGGCGCCATCAAACCAAACTCGATGCTGCCAATGATCAATAGGTATTTCCAGTGCCCTGTACGGAGTATATTCAGCCGGTACAGGGGAGGGTGTGTAGTGGTGGAACACACCAGAATTTGCGTCCACAGCCGGAAACGTTACCCATGAGTAAAACAGTTCAAACGGGTACGCCGGCTCCGCACACACCACCAAAACCACAGCCATGCCCTCCAACGGGACCTGGTACATCTGTAGATGGGTGCGCACCGCAATGCAGCAATGCTGCGCAATGGCCACAGCCATGATTTCACCGGAAATACAGAAAAACAAAGCAAAACTTCGTAGCACAACTGGGTAGTAATTCAAAGAAACCGTTTCAGAAAGATTCAAGCTTGAAAAGACCTATTGCATAAAATAGGTAGGTATCACCGACACCGCCGTTTTCCGGAAACGACAGTGAAGGAGTTAAGGTTTGAATGATATACTACTCGAGTGCCATGATATAAGACCACCAACGTAAGGGCGCCATGTAGCAGGGTTTCTGTTCTCCCACAGAACTGTGCACAGAGGATTGGAACCTCGGCGAATTAGGGTGACCCAAAACTCACCTCAGTACCCAACAAACCCCTTACCGAGCTAGCTACAGTGTCTCATTGGTCATAACAAACTCCCAATGTTTAGACAAACCAGAACATGAACTTACAGTACCTCAGGATACGTGGAACACATGAGCACTCTTTCGTTATACAATCATTTCAAACCAGAACATGGAGTAAAGAAGAACACATGAGCATTTGAAATGTTTATTTACTAATGCCGTCTTCTCAGGCGCAGTATCTTAGATAATACAAGTAAACATATTATCAGAAGCAAAGTTACCAGCATAGTTACTAGTCCATAAAAAGCGAATGGTGACAGCATGTTAACATGCTGTAAATGAATACGGGTTAACAACACTTATTTCTCACCCTCCCTAACACACATATTATATTATTAGCTAAGAAGATCTCTTTGGGTTGAATTAGGGCGGGCCCATACCTCAGTGTCCTAGAATGAAGGGATCACATCAGCATACACCAGCTCTCTCTGCATGCGAACAGCATCAAGTGTGTTTGTGTGCCTATAGCAAAGCAATATAAAACCCGCCTCAAGCCCAAAGTTGGCAGAAGCTGCACTTATGTTATGTCTAGGAAGGCGCGAAGATCAGACCTCATAACAATTCTGTATCGTGTTGTTCCTGAAGCTTCAGCACTCTCTGTACAGACATAGTTTATTAAGCAAAGCTGATATCAGAGTAATAACATTATTCTCATGTAAATCACAACGAACTACTAGGTCGAAAGCTAAAACAACAATTAAGTGTCGTGTGCAGAAGCAGCAAGAGGAAAAAATGGCGTTTAAACATTTATTGAGCCTATGCTAACTTAACACCTTATAAAGATATACAGTAGCTATATGACCGTACTAGAAAAAAGAGAAATAACAAGACATTGGAAGGCAAAGGAGGGACCTAAGGGGGGGAAGATGGAGAACTGAGTTTTTAAAATGGGCAAGTAGTGAAAGTGTGATTAGATATCAGCAGGCGAGACGGCTTAGCAATGAAAAGGTGCTAGAATCAGCAAAAGCATGGGAAACATTGGTACAGACGGTAGTGCAGCACCAGATAGAGGAAAGGGAGGCGGAAGGCACTGGGAGGGATGGGGCCCCCTAGAGACCACAGTTACACAAAGAGATGCTATCAGTCATGGCCGCGTCGCGATACGAGATGCACTGTAATGGTAGCAGTTAAGCACACCGGTGAGGAGGGAGGGGGGGTTTGATGACAGTTGGGGGTAAGTTCATTGGTGATTAGATTGGGCAGTCTATGGGTTGCAGTATGGCTACACATAAATCCTCATTTGAGATATGTCACGGCATTGACGCTGACTGAATGATAAGATGTTACAAGGGAAGAGGACGATGTAGGATTGTTTCATGCTGCTGATGTGTGCTATTGTTAAATGTATGACAAATATATAAAACCAATAAAATGTTTTTTTTTTTTTAAAAAAGAAGAGCATACAACAAAATACTTGAGGGTATGACATTACACCACCTCCACAGAACCTATGAGGCAGTGCAATTCTGTTTCACATGAAAGTGGCTACAGGGTGATGCCATACAAGACTGAATCAGGATGTACTAAAACAATTGTTATAATCTGCCATTCTCAGCAAGACACACAGACAGAACAAAGAATGTCTGAATCGCAAACCTTGTGCCACCTAATGACATGTGCATAGGGAATCACTACAAAATAATCACCAGACTACCTTTTAAAAAGGAGCTTAGCAGACACTCTTTCCCCTCCATCCCAATTTCTCCCTATGGACTTTGCACTAGGAATTGATAAATAAACAAGCCACAGCTGCAGAGGAAGAGCAGAGCTTCAGATATATTTATTTATTTATTTACTTTATTTAAAGAGTTTTATATAGTGCTGGCTAGACCCAGAGGTATCAGAGCGCTTTACATGAGAATATGCGAGTTACAAATTTCAAATTACATACGTTACAAGAGCACAGTAAGACATAAGGGGAAGGGGGAGGAGGGGGACACAGCAGGGAGACAGGGAGACAGGGAGAAACAGTGTCCAAAGTCCGGCTGGGTAGGTGACGGCCAAGGGGGTGAACCAGGGCTGATCTCCTCTATAGCTGTCTAGGCAGCTCCACCGGGCTTCGGCCATATTGCTCAATCTCCGAGTGAGTTACAAGTTTCAAATTACATACGTTACAAGAGCATAGTAAGACATAAGGAAAAAAGAAGCAATGTGACAGTAATTAGTCAGAAGAAGGGGAGGAGGGGGACACAGCAGGGAGACAGGGAGAAACAGTGTCCAAAGTCCGGCTGGGTAGGTGACGGCCAAGGGGGTGAACCATGGCTGATCTCCTCTATAGCTGTCTAGGCAGCTCCACCGGGCTTCGGCCATATTGCTCAGTTCTACCAGTTAACAGCAGGGCAGTACTATGGTTAGAAGATTTGAACAAGAAATGTGGCATAACCCATAAGGACTACTTGCAACGGCTGCTGCTAAAATGAAATAAACGTGAGGTTACAAGGAGCTCAGTTTCAAGACTAAAAGATCAAATGCTAAGAGAACACTTTGGGAAACATCTGGTATCCAGGTACTTTTAAAAAAACACTTTTATATAGCGCGAACTAGACCAGAGACATCATGAATCAGAGCGCTTTACATGAGCACCAGTTTCGTTACATGAAGACACATTCATTCTTGTTAGGCACGGGGAGATTAAGTGATTTGCCCAGAATCACAGGATGTTGAGCGTCATTGACGAGGCTCGAACCCGGTTCCCCTGCTTCGAGGTCGACTGCTCCCCGATAGAATGTAGCTACAATGTCACTACTATGTAGTGACAGTGCAAGCCAACGTCTTAAAGAACATTACACTAATGAGGTGGAAAAACAAATGAGCAAAGCGGTCATCTCACACATTCTCTCCATCTGTGAAACTTCAAGTTTACTATCATGGAGAGAATTCCAATAGAACACAGAAGCAGGATTCTTTATGGCATCTCAGAATGAACTTTCAATCTTCCTAAGAGGATCCCAATCAACAGCAGACCATAACTACAAAATGAAAATACCTAATCTGCATATTGATGGCTGTAGCTTTGAAATGGATAACTGTAAAAGGGCTGCCCATAAAAACCTTCTCTATCGAGCAATAGAGAAAGAATATTAAAGATATCAAAGAAGGGGAGGAGCTACGCGGGCATCCAAGATGGTCGCGTGAGCACAGAGCTCCCCAGACCTCTGCCACCCCTCACGATTATCCTGGCAACATCCTGATTTCATAGACTGGCCTTTGTTCGCGTATCCCCGCTGATCTTCGAACATTTTGAATTATCGAAATTGGACTTCGGGGTCCACTTCTACGCCTTTTTTTCCATTTTGAGGCCCACCCCGAGGCAGACCGGGGGTCCGGTTTTGGAACAGGCCGTGGAGCAGTTGATCAGCAACGGCCACAAGGGTCCCCGCCGGGTCGACCCCTCCTGAGTTTCAGTTTCGGTTTCCTGGCTCTACTGGCAGAGGTGCAGCCTCTTACTGCTCTCGACTGGCCCGTTGCTCGCTCTCCCAGGTGGGGTTCCCTGGCTGCCTGCTCACGGCTCGATCTACTTTTGTTCGTGAAGGCTGGCCTTGGTCTTATTGAGTGTTTGGACGCTTGCTCCCGGCCATTTTCACCAGGTCACAGGGACCCCTCCGGGGTCCCTTTTCCAAGTTGGCTACCGGACAGCCTCTCGAGAGCGGAAGACTAAGGCGCCTCTACGTGGCGGTCAACATCAGTCAAACACCGTGGATCACTATGCACAGGCCAAGGGATCGCCCGGCGCTGTGAGCAGTGTTTCAGACACTTCTAAGACCCTATTTCCGGAGGCTTCGGACCCGTCATTGAAGGACGTTATGGGTGCCATTGCCGCCATGCAGGCCTCTATGGGGCAACAATATGAGGCCTTGGCGACTAAGATCGACACGGTGGCCATCGATATCACGCTGATTAGAGCGGATCTTTCGAAAACCAACGAGAGAGTGGAATCGTTGGGCCTGAAGACCTCTAGCTTGGTCACTGATGTCTCGGACGCCCAAGCGGAAATTGGTAATCTTCGATCCTCACACGACCAAATGGCTCGCCGTCTTGAGGACTACGAAAATAGGGCCCGCCGCAACAATATACGCCTTATTGGTGCTCCGGAGGATTCAGAGACCGAAGGGGTTGATCTCCTGGTTGAAGACTTGATTTGCAACCACCTGGCCCCTACGGGACTTAGCAAATTCTTTGCGGTGGAACGGGCTCATCGTGTTCCCGGCGGAAAGGCTAAGCTGGGTGTTCCTCCAACACCCATCATCGCCAGGCTGTTCCATTTTGGAGATCGGGACGCGGTGCTGCAGGCTTCGCGAGACAAAGGACCGGCGAAATTTGAGAATGCCTCCATTTCTTTTTACCCTGACTATTCGCCTCTTGTCCAGAAGCAGAGACTTGGGTTTCAAGGTGTCAAGAGGCGGCTGCGAGACTTGGGCTTGAAATACTCCTTACTGTTTCCGACCAGGCTGAGGATTGTGTATCGAGGAACGTACATTCTTTTTTGACCGCCCTGATAATGTCAGTGACTGGCTCGATACACTCCCTGAGGGACAAGATCGCTCCGGACACCCTGGCGGCGCTGACGGAGGTGTGGCCGAATGAGGACTTCGTCGGTGGACCCCGAACTTTGGTCTTTTGTCTGCTGTATCAGCGGAGTTTGTCCCTGGGACTTATTGGACCTTGATCGGCCCGGGGGTGGCGGGGGGTGAACGGGGACTCTTCCTCCTCCTGGGTTCTTAGCGTAGTCTAGTTCAGTTATGGGGCGACAGGCACACTGCAAGTTGGGGTGGCTTTTTAGTCTTCCGCAGGGGTGCAGGGTGGGGGGATTACCATGGGTGAGTTTGGGGGTGGGGGGGTCTTTGTGTGTTTTTGTTTCTTCACAAGGCATCGTCTTGATTGTGGTGTTCTATGTGGGTCCTGCTCCTTTCATGCATTGGGGATGGGGGGCGGTGAGTTGAGACTTATCCTGGAACGTCAATGGTTTGGGAGACAGGATTAAACGGGGTATTGTTTTGAGATACCTTAGGCGACATTCCCCCGATATAGTCCTCTTGCAAGAGACCCATTTAATAGGAAACGCTTGTCAGGCTCTTAATCGACGTGGCTACCGCCTAGTGGCCCACGCAGGGTTTACTTCTGGGTCTAGGGGGGCTGGCATACTTCTTCGGTCCTCCCTCCCTTTTGCAGTTGATGAGATCAAGCTTGATGATAGGGGGCGCTATGCTGTGCTCACTGGTAGGTGGGAGGGGAAGACCTTGTCCATACTTTCGGTTTATGTTCCCCCAGGCCTACAGACCTCAACCTTCGCTGACTTGTGTGGTGTCCTTTTGAGTTTACCTGAAGGGCTTTTGATCCTGGGTGAGGACTTTAACTCTGTTGTCTCTGGTGTTTCTGACCGATATCCACCTAGAGACCTGCCTAGGGCGCACATGTGGCTTAGCGACTTGTTAGAAACCTTTGGGCTTGTTGATGCTTGGAGGCTACTACACCCTACGCAATTGCAATACACTTTCCACTCTGGGGCCCATGGCAGTTTGTCTAGACTGGACTACTTTTTATTGCCCGCAGTTCAGTTTACCTCTATCAGGGAAATCCGTCTGCTTCCTAGGGGCATCTCGGATCATTCCCCATTGTGGCTCCGCTATGAGGTTGGTGTGGGAATCGAGGGTAGAGTGGCTCCAATTAACCCGTGGTATTTTCATGATCCCCTGACCCGTTCCAGCCTTGTTAAAGCAATTGAGAACTACTTTGACGAAAATGTGGGGTCTGTCTCCTCTTCTGTCTCGTTGTGGGAAGCGTTTAAAACTGTGATCCGTGGGCAGTCCTTATCCCTGATTGCCGCTGCGAAAAAGGCTGCTACTGTGGAGGTGGTGCGGGTGGAATCTGAGATTGCTGCCTTGGAGGATGATCTCAGTCTTGATGTATCTAGCGCAACGTTGCACTCCCTTGCTTTGAAACAGGCGGACTACAAGGCTCTTGTTACAGATGCAGCGAAAGTGATGTACAGGGAGCAGCAGGGACGATTGTATGACATGGGCGATAAAGCGGGCAAGTTGTTGGCATGGTTGGATAAGAAAGAGAGAGTGAATCGTGTGGTGCCAGTGGTCGAGAGGCTTGATGGTGAGTGCGTCTCGGACCCCGTTGAGATCGTTCAGTGCTTCGCGGACCACTTTGAGACTGTGTACACCTCGGTCTGTGATCGAGATGAGGAAGACTCCCGTTTATTGTTGCGGGACATTGCTCTGCCTCGCCTTTCTGACTTGGATAGGGATCTCTTAGATGCCCCGCTAACTGTGGATGAAATCGCAGCTGCGATCCGATCACTCCGCTCGGGTAAGGCGTTGGGCCCCAATGGTTTGCCTATTGAGCTGTATAAGCTACGGCCCAACAAAATGGCGCCCCATCTGCGGGACATGTTTCTCGAGGCCCTTGAGTCGGGCTCCCTCCCTTTGGACCAACGACTTGCCACCACTGTTGTTATTCCTAAAGAGGGTAAGCCTCGGGACCGCTGTACCTCCTACAGGCCTATCTCTTTGCTCAACGCCGAACCCATGATATTGGCGAAATCCCTAGCTAATCGATTGGTCACTGTGATCGGAGACCTGATCCATCCGGATCAGTCCGGCTTTATCCCGCACCGCAACACTGCTTTAAACCTGCGTAGACTCCACGGGGTTCTCGCGAGAGTTGGGACGCTCACGGAACCGGCCATTTTGGTCTCTCTCGACGCTACCATGGCCTTTGACACGGTCGAATGGCCCTACCTGTGGGCGGCCCTCTCGAAATTCGGGTTTGGGCCGGGCTTTATAGCCTGGGTGAAGCTTCTTTATGAGAATCCCCTAGCCCAGGTAGTGGTTAACGGACGAGTTTCTTGCGTCTTTGAGCTTGGACGGGGTACCCGACAGGGCTCTCCGTTGTCTCCATTGCTTTTTGCTCTCGCTCTTGAACCGCTGGCGGAATGGCTCCGAGGGGAACCGTCCATGCGGGGCATCCGATGGTCGCCCGATTTTGAGGATCGCGTCTCCCTGTACGCGGACGATATCCTCCTATATCTTACATCGCCACGGAAATCCCTCAACGTGCTTTTTGACGTGCTTGCTTCCTTCGGCAAGAACTCCGGTCTCGTTATCAATTGGGCTAAATCCTGCGTCTACGTTTTGGCAGGAGATCTTCCTCCGTTGCCGCGTAGATTTCCAATTCAGGTGGCGAGGACCGGTTTTAAGTACTTAGGGATTTACATTTCCCTGAATCCCGTTACGCGATATGATCTTAATCTGTTGCCTCCCCTTCAGCGGCTTAAACTTGATGTCGCTCGCTGGCGTAAGCTGCCATTGACGCCCCTCGGCAGAGCGGCGCTCTTTAAAATGATGTCTTTGCCCCGTTTCTTGTACGTGCTACAGAACTCCTTCGATCCTATTGCTTCCAGCTACTTCCGTGAAGTGGAAAATCTGCAGGGACAACTTATCTGGGACGGGCGTGCCCGTATCGCCCTTTCCAAGCTCACACTCCCATGGTTTGATGGCGGCATAGCCCTCCCAGACATCAGACGTTATTACTGGGCGTCCCAGCTCAGCGCAATTAACCACGCGACTTACGCCTCGGGCCCTGCTCCGGCTTTTTCCATGGATAGGCTTATCCTTCCGGGAGGGTCTTTTAGTAGATCGCTGTACTCTGGTGTTCACCGCGGAGCACTGACCGGTCCCACTAAGATTGCTGTGAGAGTGTGGCGTGATGCGACTGCGGCCTTGGGCTGGACTGGTAGATTCACTCGGGCCACCCCCCTGTATGACTCTGAACGCTTGGGTTCTCTGTGGCGGACAAAAGGTTTTGACAAATGGGATATGATTGGCATTAGTAAAGTGGGTGACTTGTGGTCGAAGGGGGCGGTCAAGTCCTTCGACGCGCTGCGTCTGGAGTATGACCTGGGCGGCACTGAATTCTTTCGGTACGCTCAGGTCCGTCACGCTTTGTTGTCGGTGTTCCCAGTGGGCACCGATATCCCTGAATCCTCCCCGTTGGAAGACCGCATCCTGGATGGACATGTCCCTGACAGTACGATCTCCTTAATTTACAAAAAGCTTATTAATAACAGAGCAGACTTGCTGATTCGCCTTAGAGATGCATGGTGCTCTGACGGCCTGGAGTTAGACGACGAGGACTGGCAATCGGCTTTGTCCTCGCCTAAGGAGGTCGCTATTCCTGCCCGTCTGCGGTTTGTCCAATTGAAGATACTGCACAGAGTGTATGTCACTGGGCCTTGTTTGGTTCGAATGGGATTTTCCGTGGATGGGGTATGCAAGCGTGGCTGTGGTATGACTGGCACTTTTCTTCACATTTTGTGGGAATGCCCGGAGATGGTACGATTCTGGGCCCGAGTGCATGATGTCATGAAGAATGTTACGGGTGTGTCTCTGCTGCCCGAAGCCAGGCGTTGTCTGCTTAATGTTTGGGAGCCTAATGATTACAATTACGCACAAATTACGTGGGCGGCCCTTGGTAACATGGTCGCTAAAAGAGACATTGCCCAGCTTTGGGGTTCCCATAGGCCACCTACCCTGTCCGCGTGGAAGGAAAACATGGATTGCTGCATGTTTCGAGAGAAGACAGTGTACTTTTCCCGGGGACGTCCCAAGAAATGGGGTCGTATTTGTCCCAATGGAATGCATATCGGGGTAATATATGTACTCCCCCACACGATTTGTCTACCGAAGTCTCTTTATCCCCCTAATTGACATTCACTTGTTGTCACCGATGCAATTGCTGTTTGTCTCCTCGCCTGCCCCTACCCATATTTTAACCGACTGTCATATGTTGATTTTGTTTTGAGCTCCGCCCACATGGATCTGTGCAGCTGCACTGTATATTTTTTGCCTTGTGAAGTTTTGATGTTATTGTATGTTTGTTACTTTCAATAAAAGTTTTTTTTTTTTAAATAAAAAAATAAAAAAAAATATCAAAGAACAGGACTCCCTGAACTCTACATGTGTCAAAAGACATAACACACTAACATGACTATTGTCCTACCCAATGGACACCCACAACCCCATCACCATTGTCTGTAGATTATTCTACCAGACCATATATACGATCAAGTCTTAAAGGGATATACTGAGGACAAAGCAAGGTCCCCAATTTAAAGTATAAAGGTACATAACAAAAGGACTTTAAGGGTGAAAAGATAACTTCTGGCACTTCATTTCCACAGACACACAACCAAGTTTAGAGACCTCAAAGTAATGGCCACACATGAACACAATGTAACATTTCATATGTTGTCTGTACTGTTTAAAGGGTTAACAGTTTATTCCCCAAACGCTTCCCCTTCTATCTTTCCACACTGTCCCTACTTCACCTCTCACTTTTTACCCCCTCTATGAATTAATCTTTCTAGGTTTTTCTATCCTTTTTCTATCCTGTTTTTCTATCCTGACTCTTTGTCAGTGAAATTGCTCTCCCACCCTCGCAGCTCCACCATTAAGTGAGGTGCCCCTGCCCCTGCACTCTTGTGTTGGTGATCGAGGCCCTCCTCCACCCGCAGGTTTCCCTGCGCCTCATCCCTGGTGGTCCAGTGGACCTCTGTCTACTTTCTTTCTTTCTGCTCCTTCACTCGTTTTTCTCCCCTTTCTATCTTCCACCTTTCGGCACCTCTGCTCTTTTGCGCCTTATTTCTGCCCATTTCCCTTTCTCTCCCTCTGCTCCTTCACTCGTTTTCACTCGTTTTTTTCCCTTTCTATCTTTCACCTCTCTGCACCTCTGCTCTTTTGTGCCTTATTTCTGCCCATTTTCCCTTTCTCTCCCTCTGCTCCTTCACTCGTTTTCACTCGTTTTTTTACCCTTTCTATCACCTTTCTGCTCTTTTCTGCATCTCTGCTCTTTTGTGCCTTATTTCTGCTTATTTTCCCTTTTTTCTTTATCCCTTCTTTCCTCCCTTTACCTTTCCCTGCCGCTGCTACCCCCGCGGCCCCTCCCCCCCAGCACGACCGGCCCAATCCAGCTCCCCTCCCCGCTCCCACCTCCCAGCTTTCCAGCCCTCCCCGACCCCTACTTAATGGCTGCCACTGCGCGGCCGCGCCGCTGGTGCACCGAAGGCGCGTCAAAGGCAAGCACGTCTGCGCCCGTCTGCGACCCGTCCGCGACCCGTCCGCAACCAGCACCAGGAACCCTGGACCTCCGCCCCGCCAACGCTACGTGCCAGCAGCACTCCACGCACTCAACCCAGGCTGCAACAACAACTGCAAGCTAGCATCACCAGCCGACACCCATGGACCCTTCAGCTGTCACCGCTGCCGGCACACCTGCAGCACCGCCAAGAACACGGATCCAGCACAACCCGCCCACAAGAACACAACCGAACCGAAGACCCTGCAATGCATCCTCCTCAACGTCCGATCCCTCCACAAACACGCCACAGAAATCTGGGACCTCCTCGACAGCACAACCCCAGACGTAGCATTCTTCACCGAAACCTGGACCAACACCACCTCAGGACCGAACATCGCCATCGCCATCCCCCAAGGATACAAGATCTCCAGGAAGGACCGCCCCATCCACCCAGGAAGAGGAATCGCCATCGTCCACAAATCCAGCCTCCGCCTGAGCACACTCCCTGACAAGTCCACAGAACGGATGGAACACCTTCACTTCAAGATACTGGCCAGCCCCACCGCCGCCCTCCGAGGAACCCTCATCTACCGACCCCCTGGACCCCGCGGACCCTTCGGCAACTCCATCACGGACATTATCTCCCCGCAGGCCATCGCATTCACCAACTACACCCTGCTGGGAGACCTCAACTTCCACCTCGACAATCAACTGGACCCCAACACCACATCCCTCCTGGACAACCTCCACAACATTGGGCTCAGCCAGATCGTGACCGAGCCCACGCACTCAGCAGGACACACCCTCGACCCCCTCTTCACTACAGGAAACTCCATCACCTTCAGCCACACCACCGAACTCCCATGGACCGACCATCGTTGCGTCCACTTCACCTTCAGAACACCCACCATCCACAGACACCAGCACCTGCTTCCACAAAGAAACTGGACCAAAATCACCGATGACCAGCTCACCTCCTCACTCAACAACTCCACCCCAACCATCGCTGAAAACGACGACCCCAACACCGCAGCCCGAACCCTGCATAGATGGATCTCGGACAGCACCAACACCATAGCCCCCCTCAAGAAAAACAACAATACCCTTGCCAAGAAAGCCAGATGGTTTACCACCGAACTTCGAGAGTCCAGGCGCACATGCCGCCGCCTCGAAAAGGCCTGGAGAAACACCAAATCCACAGAAGCCCACAGCAACTTCAGAGCCGCCACCAACGCCCACCATCAACTCATCAGAGAAACGAGGAAAAAAGCGATTGAAGACAGAATCTCCACCCACGCACACAACAGCAAGGAACTCTTCAGCATCAAGGAGTTCGCCCAACCCACCAGCGAGTCTACCGACATCCCTCCCTCACAAGACCTCTGCGACAAACTCAGCATCTTTTTCCACCACAAAATCAAGAGCATCTACGACAACTTCGACGAAGACAACCAACACACTGAACCCTCACCAACCACCCCCGACACCCGGAAACCAGCGATTGATGACTGGACAGCCCTCACCACCGAAGAAACACTGAAGACAATGAAGTCAATCCACTCAGGGGCCCCCACGGACCCCTGCCCCCACCACATCTTCAACAGAGCCGCCAACACCATCACACCCATGCTCCGCCAAACCATCAACCGCTCCCTGGCGACCGCCTCATTCCCCGACGACTGGAAACACGCCGAGGTCAGCCCCCTCCTAAAGAAACCCTCAGCGGACCCCACCGACCTCAAAAACTACAGACCCATCTCCCTGCTCCCGTTCCCAGCGAAAGTCATTGAGAAAGCCATCAACAGCCAACTCGCCACATTCATTGAAGAACACAACATCCTCGACTCCTCCCAATCCGGCTTCAGAAAAAACCACAGTACGGAAACAGCCCTCCTCGCCGCAACAGACGACATCCGCACCTTACTGGACAAAGGAGAAACAGTAGCACTCATCCTCCTCGACCTATCAGCGGCGTTCGACACAGTCTCCCACCGCACCCTAATACGCAGACTCTACGATGCAGGAATCCAGGACAAGGCCCTCGACTGGACCTGCTCCTTCCTCTCCAGCAGGACGCAGCGGGTCAGACTCCCCCCTTTCCTCTCGGACCCCACACCTATCACCTGCGGAGTCCCCCAGGGCTCCTCCCTCAGCCCGACGCTCTTCAACGTCTACATGGCTCCACTTGCCCCCATCGTCAGAACCTACGGACTCAACATCGTGTCATATGCAGACGACACCCAGCTCATCCTCTCCCTATCCAACGAGCCCAACACCGCCAGACGCAACTTTCGAGAAGGCATGGAAGCCGTCGCCAAATGGATGAAAAACAGCTGCCTACAACTAAACACCAACAAAACAGAAGTACTCATCATGGGCCCAAACCCCGACGCCTGGAGTGACACCTGGTGGCCCACCGCCCTCGGAAACCCGCCAACCCCCACAGACCACGCACGCAACCTGGGAATCATCCTGGACTCTGAGCTCAAAATGGACCGCCAGATCAACTCTGTCTCATCTTCCTGCTTCCACACCCTCCGCCTCCTTCGTAAGACCTTCAAATGGATCCCCCTCGAACACCGAAAGACAGTCACTCACGCCCTGGTCACCAGCAGACTCGACTACGGCAACACACTCTACGCCGGAATAAACAAAAACCTCATCCGCAAGCTACAGAACATCCAGAACGCCGCTGCAAGACTGGTCCTCAACCTGCCAAAACACTGCCACATCTCCCAGCACCTGCGCACACTCCACTGGCTCCCCGTCGAGGCGAGAATCACCTTTAAGATGCTCACCCACGCACACAAGGCCCTCCACGGCATCGGTCCAGCATACCTGAACAGCCAACTCAAATTCCACGCACCCCAAAGGACCCTACGATCAGCCCAGCTTTCCTACGCTGTGGTCCCCCGCACCAGAAAGACCAGATCAGGAGGCCGCTCCTTCTCCTTCCTCGCGGCCAAAGCATGGAACGCCCTTCCGCTCCACCTCAGACAGACAACATCGCTCCCCATCTTCGCAAGAAACATCAAAACCTGGCTCTTCGACAGACCCCCTCCTTGATGGAATGGAACCTGCACCCCCCCAAACCCCCCCCACCCCTAGCGCCTTGAGACCCTTACGGGTGAGTAGTCGCGCTTTAACAAACTCCTGATTGATTGATCCTTCTTACTTCATGTGAACCATACTCAGTTTACCCATATCATGAAATCTCTCCTTAGTGCATAATGTATTTTCTATCTGTTCGAACAACTACGCCACACCATACCTTGACACTGCAAGAGGCAGAAACTCACTTTACATGAAATGCCTCAATGAGCATCCGCACAAAATTCTTGACCTAGCTTTCACTAAAAGGTTTCCAAAATCTTATTCAACCAACAGATGTGGAGTAGTCACGATATCTCCATCCTCCCTCTAAACATTAGTATTACCAGAGCATGCAAATCGACCCTGTTCAGAAGCTACAAAAACACAAAGTTCTTTCACATATATCAACGAAGAGGTCCTTGCTCACGCCACAATCAGTGTTACAAAAATCCTGCCTTTCTGGCACAACACTAATCAGGATTTCAAGAATTAGGACGAAAACCTCACTTCTGCTAAATCAATAACATTGCGTAGCTCAAATTAAAAAAGTACTCACCATATCCCAGGCAACCCTTGGTTCCTAGAAGACTACTTTCAGAGACGATAGGATCTCCAAAAACAGAAAAGCAAGTGTAGAAGAGATAAAAAACTTCATTCTTTCACCTTAAAGGCTGCCAGGAAAAAATACAAAACCAATATCATCACCATCAAAGCTATTTTCTTACAAGAAAAACCTCTCTCTCTCTCTAAACAAACCTCGAGACCTTTTACATGTTGTCATGCTAAATACAAAAAAAAACAATCATATCCGTACCTTAACCAAACCAATGTCAAATGTGAAGAACTCCTCAACTAATTCATCTTAGTAATAGCATATCGAAACTAAAAGCATCTCACCATTACTCACTCCTCAAATTCAATCGGTTGGTCTGAATGAGTCCCAATCTTCAAACATGACCTACTCAAGATTGCCAGAAACCTATAAAACAGTCATGCTACCATGTTGACTTCATTCAAACACAAATCACGAAAAAAGAACCCCCAATTTTTTAGTAACACTGGAAGACATCCAATTAGCATATCCTTGAATGAAGGCATCCTCCATGAATGCCTGATATTTTGAAGAACGCAACTAGACTCACGATCTACCTATAGAACCTTCTTACCTAGAAAAAGCAATTGAAAAATGTGTTGAGACATCATTATCTTCTCGGATCACCAAAAGCGATCTCTTTGCCCTCTAAAAATGTGAATTCCGCAAAGATTACAGATTGAAACTGCGGTCTTAAAAATACTTGACAACATCCACAGAATATCAGACAAATTAATTACACCTCTGCTGCTTATCCTCCTCAAACATTCCCACAGCCTATGACACTACTGAAGGTTATCAAGATGCTTCCAAAAAACTTCCTAAAAGTGTTCAGTTTCTAGCTCACCAATCACAAACAGATAGTGAGACTTGGTGCGGTCTCATCCAACATATTTTACATCACCTATGGTGTTCCCCAGTGTTCCAGCAGCTCTCCCATAATTTTTAAACCTGTACCTAGACCCGATGAGAGATATAATAAAGGAC
The DNA here is from genome assembly GCF_964261635.1 of Lissotriton helveticus. Lineage (NCBI taxonomy): Eukaryota > Metazoa > Chordata > Amphibia > Caudata > Salamandridae > Lissotriton > Lissotriton helveticus. The sequence continues at coordinate 370,821,954 of NC_136060.1, forward strand.
ACAGGTGTCAAGAGTCACCAATTAGCTGACAACACCCAAAGTCACATAAAAACTAAGTCCCTTTGTGATGTCTGCACTCTTAAATACGGTTTAGAAAAGCTGCAAGACTGGATGGCCACCTACTTCCACTAACTTAATCCAGACAAAAGTGAATTTATCCTTGCACACAACCACCACCACCACCACCTCAATCAATCAATTAGGGGATTGGAAGCACGCTACTCACCAGTGAGGGCCTCAAGGAGCTGTGGGGTGGGTCCGCAGATCTGTTTAGCAGAAGAGCCAGATCTTGAGGGTCTTCCTGAAGGTGTTCAGGGAGGGGCGCATCTGATGTCTGCCGGTAGCTCGTTCCAGGTGTTGGCTGCAATGTGAGAGAAGGATCTTACATCTGCTCAGGCTCTATGGATGCGCTGGGTACGGCCAGTGCGAGGTTGGCATATCGGAGGTTTCTTTTGGGTACGTGGAAGTTGATTCTGTCGTTGAGGTATTTGGGTCTGTTGTTGCGTAGGCATTTGTAGGCCTGAGTGAGGATATTGAAAGTGACTCTTTTCTCCACGGGGAGCCAGTGGAGCCTTCCTAGGTGTTGGATGATGTGTTTGTGCCGGGGGATGCAGAGGACGAGTCTGGCGGAGGTGTTCTGTATTGTCTGAAGTTTGCGGAGTAGGGGCTTGTTGATGCCGGCATAGAATGCGTTTCCATAGTCCAGTCTGCTGGTGATGAGTGTGGGTGACTGTCTTCCTGGACTCAGGGGGGATCTACTTGAAGGTCTTGTAGAGTATGCGGAGGGTGTTGAAGCAGCTGGAGGTGACGGCGTTGACCTATCGGTTCATGGTGAGTGATGAGTCGAGTACAATGCAGAGATGCTTGGCGTGATCTGAGGGGGAAGGTGGGCTTCCGAGGGCGGTCGGCCACCAGGTCCCATGCAGAATGGGTGGTACTGAGAACGAGGACTTCGGTCTTCTCAGCGTTGAGCTTCAGGCAGCTGTTGGTCATTCAGACTGCGACGTCTTGCATTCCTTTCTGGAAGTTGAGTTTGCCAGTGGTGGGGTCTTTGGTGAGAGATAGGATGAGCTGGGTGTCGTTGGCGTAGGATACGATGTTGAGGCCGTGTTATCAGAAGATGGCCATGTAGCTATTGAAGAGGGTGTGGCCCAGGGATGAACCCTGTGTGACTCCGCAGGCGATTTTTGTGGGGTCGGAGCGGAAGGGTGGGAGTCTGATCCTTTGGCTTCTTCCTGTGAGGAATGTTCGGATCCAGTCTAGGGCTGTTCCTTGGATGCCTGCGTCGTGTAGTCTGGTGACTAGTGTGCGGTGGGAGACTGCATCGAAGGCCGCCGTTAAGTCAAGTAGGATGAGGGCTGCGGAGTGGCCTTGGTCCAGGAGGGTGCGGATGTCGTCTGTGGCAGCGAGTAGGGTGGTCTCTGTGCTTTGGTTACTTCGGAATCCAGATTGTGACAGGTCGAGAACGGCGTTCACCTCAACTTCAAAGCACTCAAGAAACTTGAATCCTCTGGCTTCAGTACACTTCTCTCATCTGAAGTAAAATCAATTGGCGTTTAGACTGAACACTCCTTCTATGGGGTTCCACATCAACCTCAGACAAATCTGCCCTATTAACTCTACTCTCCCTTAAAAAAAAAACTCAACCATTTCCTCCCTCGGACTCACTTCCATCAGAGTTCATAAATACTGTCTCGCACCCATTAAGGGAGTCTTCCAGTCTGCTGCCCATTTAACCTTCAGAAATAGAAATTCTCCAGCACCAACAAATTCAACCACATCATACTATTACTAAAACACCTACACCGGATCATGACTGATGCACAACCAATATCCAATTTAATCTGCATTACTTTTAAATCAATTCACTCTTTTCCAAACTACCTACGATCTGCATTAAAAATATCTGGAGACATGAAACAGCTTAGAAGTAGAGACATCCTCAGTCTTTAATCTAAAAGATCTGAAAACCAAGTGATCCAAATCCCTGTGTGAACTGGTTCTGCACACTCCGACAACAGCTGCAGAAATCTGCTTTAGACGATTTCCATTCTACATGTTAGTAAGATTTTGAGCAAGTGTGTGCTTGTTGGGAGACTGCTCAGAGAAAGAGAGAGAACTAGATGACCCTCAATGGCTCAAACCCTAATCTAGAAAAAAAAACTCCTTCTACACAGGGCATTCTCAAGGAGTACAACTGGTTAACAAGAGTCCACTTAGGCACTAGGTTTGTGGAATTGTGAAACCACATGGCTATAGAGTTCAGTTTAAGGCCTCGAAAAATCTGCAAAAAATGACCAGACCTGCAGGTCTAGTGACTTGAATAATATACTCAACCAAACTGTAATTTACTTCACCCATAAACTTGTCTCAAATTGTGTGATCCTAGCCAAATATTTTATTTCACTGAGTCGCCTTTTTCTTCATTATCACACATGAGAACAACTTCAAATATTTGAGTTCACCAGGTGTACTGTACAAGCAAACTCTTTTTGAATTAATGAACTAAACTTTTGTTCCATGTAGAATAAAATTCTAGCCCAAATATAGGGGACACTTGACACCTGAATTGTCTCTTCATTCACTAATATTATCATCAGGCTGGGGCAGGAATATTTCTCAGTTCACATTTACTCTCTCACTTTTAATACATATATTACTAAAGCATGATGTGGTCGTGCACGGACATCCACACACAGACACAAACTTACCGACTGACATGCAGTTTTACTGATAAAACTATATGGCGTACAAACAATGTGTGGAGATCGGGTTGCTGGAAATATTTATCATTTGCACATCATCAAGTTTTCCTATTTGTTTTGATCCTATTAAAATCTTCATGTCCCTCACACTTCAGAATTACCCAAAAAGTACTTTCCTAACTATTGAAATATATTTTGATATATTTGTGCAGTTCATTTAAAGGCTATTTAAATGTGTGTCAAGCCCGTTTGTCAGGCAGTTCACTTTACAAAATCCTCTAACTTTGCGGTCAAAAAAAGAAAAGTAAACACCAATTCCCAGAATAAAGTAATTAGCAATATGTAAGACATAAGCTGGCTCTTGACCGGTCTTTGAACACGTAACAAATGCGGTCAAGATAACAACAAAATTTATAGACATCTTTATTGGTCATTCACTTTTTGAATGAATGAACAAAAACACCTGTTCTTTGCTATTCTAGGAATGTGAAATTTATTTTACATAGGTTGTGCTATAATTGGTTAACAAGTAGCAGGTAGTAAAGGAATTTTGTGTTTGCTTGTAAATGGGAAGCAGAAGTAAATAACAGTCCAGAGCATTAGGTGAAGCAAACTAGAAAGAAACAATGTTTAAAAAAAATGGCATTATATTGTTCAGATAACCTGTTTTACAGGAGTTATTATGGTGAAAATAATAAACTCACTTACTGACAATAACATGATTCCATATAAATAATTTGCAGGAAAAGTGTGAAAAGCATCATATTTGAACGAGTAAGTAAATGTTCCAACAGTTTAAAAAAGCTCACTTGTATGGACAATCATTATTGTAAAGTTGGAGTTTAATTTTTATCCTTCCTTCGCCCTTATCGTTAACCTCATGCTTAATCCTGTCCCACACCATGATGGTAGTTTTAGCACTAATCCTAATTGAAATGCTTATTTTGTCAACCCTAATCCTAATCGTAACCCTCGATCTAACCCTCTAACTTGCCCTACCCTAAGTGTAGCACCAACCACAACCTTTCCCCTAACCATGTCATATCCCTTATTTCAACCTATTTACCTTTACCCACCATAACCCTAACCATGTCTACTTACCCGTTATCGAACTCCTCTCCCTTCTCACTATGTTTTCATACAAACGAACTTTTAAAATCATTTGATTAGGAGTACATGGAAATCGAACAAAATCATCCCAACTAGTCTAGTTACAGCTTACCAGCAGGCAAGGAGGGCTGACCAATGTTAAACAGTGACAAGGTGAGCTGTTAATTATTATTCATATATTGGTAATGCTTTGATGAGTGGGTTACGGGATTCAATGCAGCATATACTTTTTGCAACCTCTAAAACTTTTAATGAGACTTGAAACATTAAACAATGTTATACTTTCTTCTAAAAAACTAGACATACTTGCAAAACATTTAGAAAGGGACATGTGATTAGAGAAATCAGCAACAACATAATTCGCGAGGCATAGTTAAAATTAGAGGTTTGAATATTTAGATCTAAAGCACTACATTTCCACATTGTGCATAATTTCTACTTTGACGGTTCTTTAGAAGGGATAAAGGCATACAGGATTGTTTTCATACCTTTATATCTCCTTTGGTCTTCATACTGTTTTTTGGTGCACCTCTGCCATTATCAACACCAAACACTGTGTTTGACCAGTCTTCATTTGTGGCAGCTGTTGCCGGCTGTCCAAAATTGCCTTCAACTCTGTAACGATCAGCCGGAATCTTATTCATTGGAGGTGGAAGAGTACCACAGTTTACACTGGACCACCCATCGGTGGAATCTGCATAGGATTCCTGGTCGCTGATATTCCCATGCTGCCAGTCCTTCAAGACATGAACTGGTAACCATCTCTGGTTAGAGGTTGGCCCTGAAGTTACATTATTTGTCGTTCTGGAGTGTGCCACTGGCCCACGGGTTGGAACCAATGGAACTTCAATTCTCGCAGCAGGACCCAAATAATTCTTTACGTTTTGTGGTTTATCTGAGTGAACTCCTTCCAAAGGAAACGGATCATCTTGGCCATGAGAATAACCATTCCAATGAATTGCAGTCAAGTTTTGTTCTCTCAAAGCATTGTCCCACATACCACTGGGGGCATGTTTATTTGGATTACCTCCCAAGTCAACAACCAGAACTCGATTGCTTTTTTCTTCTTGGTTAAAGTTCCCAATTCCACTATCACTGTTACTACTTGTGCTGTTATTCTGCTGAGCATCTGCATCGCCATCGAGAAATGCTCTTGCTCGCATCCCTTCAATCATCTCGCCCATGTCGCGATACAAAACAGAGATAAACTGAAGAACAGGCAAAGAAGACGGTGGGAACTCTAAACAACCATTAGTATCTGGATCCGCTGTACATTCAAACCCAAAACGTCTGGCAATGCCTTGGTGGATTTTATGATTAAATAATTCTGGGTCTACCATAAAAACATGACAAGAAGTCCTCAAAGCACATTCATCCTCTTGTGCTAGGCTAGCATCATCACTCGTTTGCATGGTCACCAGCCCAAAGAACCTTCGATCATCAGGACAAACAGCACTAAATGCAAGCTTTTCAGAGGGGTATACTGCCACTACACCAGCTTTGTCTGTGCAGAGCTGGACACAGTCCAGCATAATCTTCATCAGTACCAAGGAGTGTATTTTCTGTTCTGCTCGAAGGCGCCGCATGCAGCCACGGATGGCTTGCAAACTATCATATTCAAGATTAGAGCTAGTGGACGGAAGTTCTATTGAACCGAGATACCCTACAATCATGCCCACATTTAGAATGCTGGCATCCAATTCAAATTCGACTGGGTTTTCTAACCCATTGATAAAAACAGAGTTGTCATTCAAAACCCTGGATATTTCTTCTTTGGATATTAAGTCTGGGTTCTGCTTTGCGCCATCTAGTTTAATGTCAAAGTTCGGAGCCGATAAAGGTCGAGGTTTGGGAAAGGAAGTTTCTGAAACATCAGCAGTCAAGCTAGGGTTTTCAAAGATCATATTGAATATTCCACCAGACTGCATTTCTTCAACAACCCTTTCTGCACGGTTTATACCCAAAGTTTTAGAATCCAGTTTTGGCTTCATGCAGCCTTTTCCTTCATAAAAACCAACTTCATCATCACTGGAGCAGGTATCAATGTGATTAGTTCCTTCAGCTATCACCATGTGAAGGACACCGGAGCACTGTCCTATTAGTTTAACTACATCTTCATAAGAGGCTTTGTTAACACTAATTTCATTCACAGCGACGATCTGATCTCCTGCTTTAAGCCCAACATAGTCTGCTGGGCTTCCTTTCATAACACAATTGAGGACACAAGGAGATTGTCCAGAAACTGTAAATCCATATCCTGCCCTTCCTCTTGCGACTGCAACACTTCGAATACGGAGGGCAGTAGGCATGCTGACTCGACGTTTTGCCATTTCCGCTGGCCAATACATTTTCTTTAGTCAGGTAGAGCAACAAAAATATATAAAATAAGTTTCATACTTCAATTAAATCTTGAATACCATTGAGTCACCACTGGACAAGATGACCTAAGAAAAAAACAAATAAGATGTTACAGTATGTCCTCTTAAGGGAACTTTATTAGGCAGAGAGTAGAGTTACTGCTTTTAGACATTAGAGAAAACTGCAATGAAAAATAAATAGGCTTATTAAATACAAAGCGTTTAATCATAGGAAACTAATAAGCATTAAGTCAAGAGTTTATAAATACATATATCCAGTGCACCAGGTTCAGGAGAGATATTGCGAAAGAGAAACAGTAGATGGATGCTTTTTGGATCTGATAGATATAGTTTATCATTACGAAAGCACTCAGGGTATCAGCAAGACTTATTTCAACAAACCGATATAAAATAGTGTAGTACTTAGAGTACATTGGTTGAACTTAGGTAAAAGTAGGTAAGGCCATTAGCATGAAAATCTTGGTCCCATTTCATTTTTATTCGAAGGAAATAAAAACTAATCTACATCACTTAAATCCTAGCAGGAAATCTAGGAAACTATCTTTAGCGTGGTATACAGAAATGCTAGATTCCTTGTAACGGCTACAGTCTCAGTGCAGTTAATGCTCGATCTAGCAGAGGCTGCAGGTTTATAACTAAGAACTCTGTTGAAAGGCTTCATAGTTCATAATAAAGACAAAAATGCATTTACAGTGAGCTTCTGCAATTAATATGTTCCCAGTAAAAGCTAGGCATGGTTGAATCTATAAATAGCAGTTGTGCTGACGGCTAGAGTGCAAGAATATAAATCAAATACGGTGGTCCAGTTGAAATTGCCCACTATTGTGCACAATCAAGGAAAAGCATGAAACAACAAGGGTTTGGCTAAAGCGCAGCAAGGCCGTGCCGAATGAGATTCTCAACAAAACAAAATGCCAGTACTGCTCACTTTTTTAATAAATTTTGGTGAACAATGATTGAAACAATTGTAGCATAACCACACGACTAATTGTGACTGTGTTAATCTTTTTTAATTTTTCAAGATTTTTTACAATTTCAAAACAATTCTATTTTAGAAAGGTTTACCTTGAGGAGAGGGAATATTTAAAATCTGTGGTTTGTTTGGGTGAATGGATAAAGGTGTATTTTTTTAATTAACACCTGTAGAAAAAAAGAGAATGATAGATAAAACTTTAGATGGAAAGGTGTTGGAACTACAGTCACACATCACATTCATCATCTGTCATTATATCGAAGCACACATCCTATGCATTCATTCACAGTCAAAAAGAAGTGTGTTATAGAAAAATGGAAAGAAAAAAAAAAGACGCGAGTACCCTCACCAGGGTTCAGGGGAACAGTCTATTAATCAATGTGGAGTGGTGTGGCTCACTGGTTAGAGGCGGCAGACCCAGAAGCAGAGAACGGCCCGGGACCAGGGTTCAATTCCCGACGCGGCAGGGTCGTGGTCCAGGGTCAGCGGACTCGATAATTCTCGCCTCGTGCCTACTCTAACCAGGGATCACACTCGGCAACTCTGGGCATTAGCTTGCCACATCTCTACAACAGCCCCCCATATTCGCCGGGGATGCCTGGTTTCACCTTGGAGATACCCAGTAGGGACCATCTCACAGGGATAGTCAGGACGGGTTCCCCAGCGGTCTACAGCGCCACGACGCCTCAGGGCAGCAGTGCGCTTTACAAGACACATACATTTAAATTTTTTACAATGTGGTGGGGTACTATTTTACTCATTAAGTTTATGTATCTCACAATTATATGTCAGGCTATCAATACTTTTTACAATCTTGATATTTTACAATGTTATTAGCCCAAGATTAGCCTGAAGAACAGAAAGAGAGATGGTCGACGCGTTTCGAAACCCCTAAGTCAAGGGGGTTCTCATCAGGACCTTGAGGGATCAATCCTGCAAAAGAATGAAACAGTTCTTACTACACTGTCCCATGAGAGAAACCTTCAACTTTACAGCGGACAAACGTCCTCAGCGGAATTACCTTGTCTTCTACACAATCCTGTGTTACTCCTAGTCTTAATGCACTGTAACACGTTTCACAGGTAAAAGAAGTTCAATACAAATCCACAACGCACTGTCAATTGTATAAGGTTGCCGTCGTCGTCTGCAGGATAAAGGCAAGCTATTGTGTGATACTTTGTAATATACACAACATGAAGACAATAACTTTACATATATTTACCTTCCCAAAGGAGGGGGCCTTCCTAAGATGGGACTGGTATTCAATCGCCCAGTATTTGTTTCATAATTCCTGCATGAAATATAAATCAATATGATTGTTGTCGATTTCGAGGGAAAAATATTTTCCACACGTTAACTTCATCATAGTTGTGTTCTGATCATGATGACACCTTGTTATTGTCTTCTATAAGAAACTGCCTTATGCCGATATATTTTGTTAACAAACGGTGGGGATGGGGCTTCGTGCTGTTAACGGTAGCCCACTTTAGATGCCGCTTTTCTTTTCAAACTTTAACTTCATCATAGTAGTATTCTAAGCGCAATGATATCTCGTTGTTGTTTTCTATCAGGGACGACCTTATACCGGTATATTTTGTTAGAAGCCAGTGGGGATGGGGCTACACGCTGTTTAAACGATAGACAGCTTTGGATGCCGCTTTTATCTAATGTTACATCTAGCCGCGGCTGTTACAAATCGTGTGTCTCTCAATCCCACACCGTAAGTTATTTCGTGCACATACCTGGTTTGATGTGATGTCTCTCCTATCACCCGGCGCAGCGTTTGTTCATCCGCTGCTGTGCTCTCGGTGTGTTCGTCTCTCGGCGCTGGTAGATGGCGTCTATCCAGCGCCAGGTATTGTGGGGGATGTAGTTTCGTCAGAAAGACATGCAGTTAGTTTTCTAATAGACTTAAAGTTCTCATTCACTTAGAATACTTTTCAAATCAGGTACATTTGATGATTTGATGAAAAATTCTAAATAACATCGTCGTTAGCTCACCATTCTGAAGGTGATTGTTTGTTGGCCTCAGTCACATAGGAGCTTGGGAGTTGAAGTTAGTGTGTATTCTTGGGTGACCTATTTCGCAGGCCATATGTATGATGGTGCGTTGCAGCTACTGTATTGTGGTATATGAAGTTCAATCTTTTTATTTCCTTGTATCAGTCTTTTCAGTCATCCCGATTCATGTGAAAAGGGTGCATTTAGAGATGGTAGAATTCTGACATCTCGTTGAGTCCTGTGACTGCAGAGTTGTATTTTAGAATTAGAGTCGCTTCTCGTAAAGATAATTTTGCTTCTAGGTCACCTCCTCTCGGGTCGGGTTCCACCTTGGAGATTACAGTTCATTTCAGGTCTTTTTCTGAGTGCGAATATTTCATCCAGTGTTGTACGAGTGGTGCAGTGAGAATATTCTTCTTAATTCGCGATTTATGTTGGTTTATTCGCTGTCTCACCTCTTGACTTGTTTTTCCTATGTATAGTCTGTTGCAATGGCAAATAATGCCATATATAACAAACTTGGTTTTACAATTTGTGAATTTTGAATGTCTCCATGAAATGCCATTATGTTGGAACAGGTCGCCCTCCATTGTCAGTGGACAGCATACACATGTTCCACATTGATGATGACCTATGATAGGCGGCAAGTTAATGTATTCTCTCAGCGATGGAAGTTTTTTTGCTGGCATTGCTGCTCTGACAATGTGGTTAGCCACACTCTTATCTTTCTTGAACGCGAACAAAGGCATTTCTTTAAGATGTTCAAGCAGATCATTGACAAGGTGCCAGGTTTGACAGATCTGTTTTTTTAACCAATTCGACGTGGGGCAGAAAGTTGAAAAATAAACTATTCTATTTTGGTCTTTTCCTGTCCTTTTTGTGAGGAGGGTGTCTCTTGGTGTCCACCAGGCTTTTAAGCGCACGCTTCAAAAGTTTACTTGGGTATCCACAAAGTAATAGTCGCTGTTTCAGGGCATTAGCGTGTAACATGTATTCCTCTTTGAAAGTACAATTTCTCCAAATACGTAAAAAATTGACCCAGCGGTAGATTTTCTCGAAGACTTCTTGGGTGGTAGCTTGAAAAATGTAAAGCTTTATTGCGATCTGTCTCCTTTTTAGGTCTCGCTCTGGAGACCTATTGCAGCAGAGTTTCCCGTCAAGGGAGACAGTGCGGGGCACGAGCCGACCAGGGTCTGTGGACGAGCTTCTGAAGACAGACAGACAGACAGACAGACAGAGACACACACACACACACACACACACACAAAGACACACAAAGGCACACACACAAAGACACAAGTCCCCGCCCCACGACAGCCGTGAGCGTGTACATCCCGAAACCGGACGTTCGGGAGTGTTCCCGAAACCGGAAGTTCGGGAGTGTGCAAGCTCACGGCTTGTTATCCTTTGCTGGACAATAGGGCGGTCTGATAATTGATGTTGCTTTTCTCTCCTTCGGTCTTTGTCTGTGACTAGGACATCCTTTGGCAGCGCCTTTGCTACACCAAGAGGACCAACGAGTACCAAAGCCAGGTCACATACCCACAGGTATGAAAGACGCAATAACTGGCAAAGTCAAAACTGGGGTGGGTGAATGGGGGCTTTCTGTGGATAGAATGTGCACTGGACCGTGTCTGGGGACGATTCATTGTGCAGTCTTACCATTAAGTCTGTCGAGTGACGCAGTGGTATTTGCACGTTTGCACAGGCAAAAGGTTCATTTTTGCCTCGCTCAATTCCCTGGATACTTATACAGAGGATTTATTATCAACGTGTGATCTCTGGCTCAGCTTGGTAACCTCCACGAACTCTGAAGTCCTTGTTGGCCCCACTGAGGTGGCTTCAGTTCATTGAGGCAGTCCTAAATGCATCCGTACGCACGAACACGTCAGACACAAAGCAAGGAGACATATATGCCCACTATATGCCGGTCTCTGGATCAGAAATCACACTCATAGTCTGTACATTGAAGAATGGGCACCAGACTACAGCAATGACCTCGTTCAGCACATTAACAAGAGAAACTATTATGGTACTCTGTATTGAACTAACATCACAGCCAAGTGAAATGAGTATTCCTCAACTATCCGAAGAAACCTTCACATAATGGGTACATAAGAAATAGGCAATTGTAATATAGACGTTACGTGTCAACATACTTTATGTATTCTTGTAAAAATAAAATATTACAGGTTGACACACTGCAGCACCTACATTGTATAGCACAGGGTAGGCAGCAGTGCTTACTTCCCTTGTCTCTTGATAGGTAAGACATACCAGGTTTAGGTGAGTGAGTCTTTGCACACACAGTTTGCTGTGTAAAGGTTCGGTAAAAGGAAATGCATTAATATCATGATGTTACATCAATTTTTTTAATGCCCTGCGATTTGTGCTGTAACTTTCTCTCCAGGATAATCTGAGATCCCATCCACAGACAAGAACTCTGTCTAGATCTAACAGTAGTAGATTCTAGGCCAATGGTGAGGGTCTCACAGTCCTGAAGAAAGTCTGGGTATGAGTTCTGCTCCATTCAGGGACCGAAACATGTTGACCCAGTTAAGTAGGTTATGAAGGGAACCTCATTATTACCACATTTCTTCCACTGCCACTTCTCTTTTAATCTTGCATACGCTAGGCATGCACTTCACATAATGCAATTTTAACAGCTAACAGACACCAGTGACTTTTTACTGCAGCAGCAATATGAACCCTTGGTGAGTCAGTTTTGAAGAAAGCGTAAACCTGAGGATGAAGCATGCCACCTCGTGTGGGTGAGGTGTTACGTCTTTTTTTATTTACTAAGAAATGTTGCACACCACAGTATGGGCATAGCAATACGCTTAAAACATCTGCCCTTAGATAACACTCAAGGTGCTTCTCTTGTGCTAGAGCCTACCAGTCCATTGAGGTTGTAAATGTTGTATAAGGGGAGTTCATGCCAGGTAGTGCTCCTAATGAAATTCCTCCCTTATCCTGTTCTGTTTTAAACAAAAATTAGGGCCCCTGGTAATGGTATAGCGAGGTAGAAGCAGGGGAAGTACACAATACACAGCAACACCAACCTGCCTACTCTGTTATACAGCAATAGTGTCGCTCACCTGTTCTATATGCACTTGCGAGTCACAAATGAGCCCTGTGATTCAAAAACTAATACAGTTCCAACAATAATTTTATTTAAAAAACATCAATTTATTCAGTTCTCAGTGAGCTGAGAACCGAACCCAAAGACCCTGGGATTCTGTGGATAAAATTAACAGAACCGCTTGAAGATTCCATCTGTAATATGTGAAACCATCCATTAAGTTGAAAGTATGCACTTGAGTGTATTTCTTTCTAGGGAATCTATACCTGTACATATTTCGTCAATGTGCATTTGATCACGGTACTATTGAAAATATTGTGTTTAACTGATATTAGTTTTTGCATCGATGTTTTTGCTGCTGGTCTCTAGGGCTTCTACATTTGTTTGTTTTTAATTTGTCTTGGCTTGTCAGCGATATATTGCTGTTGGCCCATGTAGTATGAATGAGGTGTGTGAGTATGCATGGTAGATGTGTTAGTGTATGGGGGTGTGAGTAGGAGGTTCCCGCAGAGGGCATATTTACTGATATTTTCTTATGTAGGTAGTCTCAAATAACTGTTTTTGTCTATATATGGATGACTATATTTGTCCATTAGCGTGTATATAGAATATTTGTGAACCTAAATCTACCACTGAATAAATTGAGGTTCTTATAAACCTATCTTTGGAACTGTATACGTTTTTGAATCACTGGGCTCGGTTGCAACCTGCTAGTGTATATCGATCGATGAGTGACAACATTCCTATATAATAGAGTAGGCAGGTTGGTTTTGTTGTGTATCCTATTCTGTTTCTGCAGTCCTACATGTGTCTGGAGGAGGGATGTTTTTATACTATGATACAAGGTGGGCAATAGCATGGGCTCATTACTTTCTTTCACCCAGCTGCCAAGCTGAAGGCAGTCCATTTCCCAAGCTTGCTAATTCTCATAACTTTGTATATTTTCCAGTATCTGGGTATGGTCAAGGATGCTATCAGTCTAGGAATAACGCTCTGTGCAGCCAGTTCGTAGGCAGCCGGACAGGTTCATACTGATGGCTCAGAGGACTAATGCTTCCACTGAAGGTATCTGTGTTTGATACCATATTTACAGGTTTGGATCATAACAGGTCCACTCAGCCTTTCATCCTGCTTAGATTGATAAAATGACGGCCATTGAGAAGGGTAGCAACAACGACGTTTTTGGCGCATGTGTGCTATAGATACACTTGCTTTACATACTCCTGCCATCTAGTGTTGGGTCCGTATGTTTAAAAGTTGTTTTTGTTCAAATAAGTTTTTTCCAGTGACCAGGTAAGGTGACTCCTCCTTTTGATAATAGTGCGCATGGGCATCGACTCAGTTGTTGGATGGTTTTCTTTCCGCCATTGGGTTCGGGCGTGGTTTGTGGTGCTCCAGTTCAAAACTGTTCTTCGGGATCCCCTCGGTACGCTGCCCAGTAATCAGTATTGCATCGTACGCGTTTCACCACCCTCTGCATTTCGAACATTTTAACAAATCTCCATCTTCGATCGAGAATAACTGTTGGCGGCCTTCAGAATTGTGTAGACCAGGATGGATGCCTTGACAACTTCATATATGGGGTTCTTCGTAGCAAACTAAAGCGTTCTTGTATTGTCAGTGGTGCACAGCCAGCCGAGCAAGAGGCAGGAGTTTCCTTATATTTCCTTTTCTGCAGTTTATAGACTCGATACTAGACGTAATGTAGCAGGCATGAGATCTGGGTGTGATTGTGGGAACTGCTACATAGGGTGCTTGGCAAGCCACATGATCATAATGGAACAGAGGTCCAAAATGCCCTTAACAGGTCCCTGCAGGCTATGCCCTTGTCCGTGTCTTCACTTTACTAGGGACGCCCAGGCAATGGGATGTCCTGAAGAGTTGACTGAAGTAGGGAGAAGGCAGGAAGCAATGTCAAATGAATGATGCGAAATGCACTGATATCACTTCTTGTGGAGATGGATCATGGGACATTTTCTGGTAGGTTCCACACACTGCTAGTTTGTGGTCCCCCCGTTCAAACTAACTTCGGGGATCTCTGTTCCCGTACCTGGACAACTGACTCTTCAAGGCCTGTTTGCTACAGGTGATATTGCACCACCATCAGACAACAGCATTCCAGAAGTTCAATTTGGATTTTTACTTCAACGTGCCTTAGTCAAACCTTGATTTAAGCAAAGAGTGCCCTATAGGGATAGATTCTTGGCAGTTTAATAGACCATAGCGGAGCAAGTTGCTACTGAAGTTAATGTATGGACAACAGAATATTTAATAGATTTCCTTAAAGCATTGCCCTTGGACCCCAGTCTCGCGTGTAGTGTGGAGATTGTTCTTTTATCTCAATTAATTCATAATATTTACATCAAATTATCTGTAAACATTTCATTGCACACAACATGCTATCCCTACATAGATGTACTGTCCCTACATTCCTATTGTGTTAAGTGTCCAAATGTATATTAAATGCCCTTGATACACCCACAAGTGTTCCAAACAGTAAGTTTTGATGCCTATAATAAATTTCACATATATTTACAACAAGGGGTGGTGAGGGACAGAGTCTCTGAATTAAGCAGAATACTCTCACCCAGTCAAGAGATCTGGGCTAGATCCAACACCGTTGTTTAGCTCATTGCACCATCCCAGTTTCAGAACCTGGCTGTATAATAAATTTCACAGCATCTGTCTACTGTCCGAATCAGTGTATTACATATTTTTGTGCTGAGTACAACAGCTCTGCCAAAGACTGACATGTTTCGACCACTCGTTCAGGCCTTCTCAGGACAAAAATATAAGGAACTGGTGCTATTGAGAAATCCTCCAAATTATTTCCACAATTCAGTAAGTCAGTCTATTCTATGCCATATACACACCGGCACTGGCTCTGTGGTGGGCACCATTAAGTAGTACACTGCAGCGCTATCGGCTTTTCTCTACCTCCCAGACAAACCATCCCTCTTCAAGTAGCCAATAATAACAAGGTTTTCGGAAGAAATTTTTCCACCCAGTCCTTTTTATCATGCCCCACTGATATCTTAATTTATTGAAGTTTTTCTAGCCCCTTCACAGTTTCGGACTGTGCTTCGTGACACTCAAACTGTTTTTCTTGTTGCGATTACCTCCGCAAGGCATGCCAGTGAGTTGCAGGCCCTGAGCATCTGGCCACTGATCATATGCTTCTTTCTGGACAAACCTATTCTCTGGCCTAAGGCAGTTTTCCTTATCAATGCATTGACTTCTTTTGCATCTAGGGAAATTGCTAGCCCTTCCCACTTTGTACCCTCCACCCCATCCCACCAAGGAGGACAGGTTGCATCAGGTGGGCCCTGTGACAGCCGTCTGTGATTACATTGACCGCACAGATCGTTATGGGGGAAATAGGCAGGAAGAATGGAGAGCCGGTCCAGAGAGGCACTTTGGCCCACTGGATAATTTCAAAATGTGCTTTGCCCATGCAGAGAAGAAACCTTCATAGGGAATCCTGGCATATTCCAGCCGGGCAGATTCTTCCACCTCCAGTTGGTCCAGGATTGTTTCACAGACTGGATACCGCACACCGCACTCGGTCTACAGGTTAAGAAGCTTTGCTGTACTCTGCGACGATAGAAAGATATTGTTTTATCCTTGGAAGAAAACCAGAACACATTAATCAGAGGACCCATATTTTGGAGTAATCCGTGATACATAATAGAACCCCATTGTGGGTCGGAATTAACACCACATTGAAACAAGCATTTGCAATGCAATAGGTCTCGCATTTACACACAAGTTTGAGCTATTGGCATTGTAAATGACAATGGCTATGAGGCACACTGACATGGGGGGGTGGGGGTAGAGAGGGTGGAGGGAGCAGGAAGGTGAGGGCATTGACATGTAGGGTATGTTAACAGAAATATTGATATGTAACAGGCAATTAGTGGAACCACTGTCATCCGTTTCTTTGTTGATGTGTAAAATCAATAAAATTTTGTTTAAAAAAAAAGTAAATGACAATGGCTTTTATTTATGATTTGGTTTTTAAAACATAAATAAAAGGCATTGTCATTTACAATGCTAATAGCTTAAACTCTCACAAAAGCGAGACCGATTGCATTGCAAATGCTTGTTATACAAAGTCGTGACTAAGTTACCATCCGAACAATAAACTTCTACATCAAGAAACGGTAATCTGTGCTTTGAATGTTGTATGGAGAATTTGATGTGTTCTGTCCGATTATTTAGCCACTGATGGAAGGACAATAGTTGTTCTTCAGTCCCTGACCACGTGAAGAAAATATCGTCTATGTATCGGAGCCATCCTCCGATCCATTGGAAGTGTGGATTATTCTCATAGATAAACTTTTCCTCAAATTGACTCATAAATAGGACTGCCAGTTCCGGGGCAAATGGGCATCCCATTGCCACGCCACGGGTTTGGAAGAAAAAATGGTCTTTGAATTTAAAGAAATTTCGTTTAAGGGCCAGTCTTGCCAAATCCATGATGAATTCAGTTGGCACCTTCATGGGTCTTTCTCTTGTATTTAAGACCAGTCTCAGTACCTCTTCTTGGGGGATCTGGGTGTATAGTGATGTAATATCCATACTTACTAGGTAATGATTGTTCTCTTCAAAAGATAAGTCAGTCAATTTGTTAATAAAGTCTGTAGTGTCCTGCAAAAAGGACTTGACTTTAGTCATGAAAGGTTTGAGGAAAAAATTAATGAACTTTGAAACAGGTTCACAGAGGGAGTCACAGCCAGACACAATAGGTCTGCCAGGTGATTGTTTCTCATCCTTATGGATTTTTGGTAATACGTAGAACAAGGGCATGCGTGGATGTTTATTCTGCAGATATTCTAATTCCTTTTTGCCGAGGAAACATTGTTCAAAACCCTGATTGATGATAGCGAATAGTTCTCTTTGTAATTCTTGAGTAGGATCCTTATCTAGTTTCTTATAACAGCCTTGGTCTGATATGTTTATTAATCTCGGCCATGAAACGACATGAAAATAAGTCCATATCTAGGCTGATTTTTTTCTTTTTTTATTAATCATGTGTAGAGGTGCGCATCCTCTTGTTTTCCTTTTTTGTCACAAGCTACCTTGTTTCATTTCGTTTGTTCTGTGGTTCAAACACTTTATCTTTATTCTCAAGCACAGTAGATAGAGAATTTAATACCCCTCACAATTTACTGTAAAGATCTTTCGCGTCAAAAATTCCCCGAAGACCATGACAGAAAATGACACTCTGGCCTATTCAGAGGAACACATAAATGATCTTTTGAGGAACCCTCCTTTATTTGGATCAGCGACACTCAGCTAAAGTGAACAACGAGTCAGAGAAACTCATCCGGTTAAAAAAGAAAAAAATCCGAACTGACCTTCACGGCCACTTCCTCCTTCAACATCTGCGATCGGGCACCATTCCTGGAGGATTAATTATCAGAAATATCCCAGTAGTATTTACAGAGGATCCTTTTACAAAAAAAGGCTACAGCCAAATAGAAACTAAATGTAGCAGAGATCTGATGGTATTAACAGTGGAAACAGCTCTGCGTCTCTCTAAAATCCAATTGGAAGAAATAGAAGCTTTGGAGACAGAAATAAAAAATAATCAACATATTACGGACTCAAAAGCTTTGTTGGACAAAGTAGACAAAGATATCATCGAATTTAAAGACTACACAATTAATCAGAAAGAAAGTAACTTTGAAAGAGACAAAAGGAATTTTTAGGTCTCGCGACCTATCAATGCGTGCAAGCGCATTGAGCGGAGCGAGAATTCAAGTGCTCGAAATCCTCGTCAAACCAAGGGCTTCTTGGTGAGGTTTTCTTCAAGTTCACGTGAATCACGTGATTAAACAAGCACGCGCATCAGCCTCCCTCCCTCCCTCCTAGTTGCATTTCACGCCCGCACAGCACATCAAAGGGCTTCTCCCAGCGTGTGCTGTGCGGCTTCTCCTCCCCTAATTATTCATGGCTGGCCGGCCGGCCGTACTTTCAGTTTCCCGGCCGCTCATCTTCTCGCTTGTTTTTTTCTTATTTTCATTCCCGTTCGCCAATGCTGGTTTATTTTTATGTATGCTTTATAGAATTTGCAAACACATGCATAACTTTTCTCGGGCGCCGTGCTCCATGTTTCAGCACAGCGCCTGCTCCGTCGTCAGTTTTATGTGACTCCATCAATTAACTGCTGATAAGAAGGCTTGTCGATTCTTTAGCTTCCATTCCCCACCCTCTCATTCTCCATGTTGCTTTCATTGCCACTGCAGGTCACATTTTTGTTTGCAGAATGGCAAAGAACTGGCCAGTCGATCTCATGAAATCCACTGGAGCATACTGCCCACTAGCCTTGCAGGCCAGCGCACCTTTTCTACCGTATAAGCCATACCTCACCCCACTGCCTGCGTCTCACCAGCTGAGCTACTCTTTATTATATCTCTTTTGCCGTACACAAGTCAGACCTGTCGCTGCTGAAGCATGAATCTCTCCACCGCTGAGCAAGAATGAAAGTGCTGCCTGAGAAATATGTTCTTTATAAAAAAGCCCTCAGGTCTGTAGAGCAGGCCAAACTATGTCGGAGAAACCACGTCCAGTTTCTTCTTTCAGCGTGATGCTATTTTATACAGCCTCATCCGAGTCACAATAAAAATTTGAGTGATTTTGAAATCCTGGTTTAGTAATATTAAGTTATATGCATCTCAATCTTTAACTCCTGCTTGATAGGCTTTTAACTGTACGTGCCATTGAGTGTGGGTAGCAACTCTTTCCATTACTAACGATATTGAAACACCTCCCTCTTTCCAACAGTCTCGCCACATGATGTCTCCCTGCCCTCCGACTCCCAATCATCATCTCTCCACACCTGAAGCTCTCTCGACATCTACCCCCTCCTCTCCCTCTGTGCACGTGGTGTTCCCCTCTCTTCCTGCCCATTCTGCCTTCTCACTAGGATTTGTTTTCCTCTCGTTTTGGTTGCCCGTTTGCTCGAGCGAATGTACCCTTAATTCAGCTGTAAAGAATATCACACAATGCTTTGTTTTCGTCATTGTATTTTTACCGCGGCTCCTTTGATGTGCGTACATTTGCCATCAGCCACTTAGCCACTTTGTGTGCGCGCGCCGCCTCTGCTGCCAGGCTTCAGCACACCAGGCTGCACACCCCCTCACCCCGTCACTTCATCCGCGCCCACTTCGCACGCGCTCTGCAGGTCATAAACAGGACCATCTGCTCCACTCCCAGCGCTGCATGACTGTCTTCAAAGCAAGCTTGTAACACGAGCTGCACTCAGACGTTCCAAGACACACACTTTTCATGCTTCTTAGGTCGATAACATGAGCCCCGTTGCATTGAAACACACTGCCCTCACACACACAAGTTACTCCCAAACGCCACCTCCGATCAGCCAACCACGCCCTCGCCGCCGTCCCCCGCATCCGAAGAGCGACTACAGGAGGAAGGTCCTTCTCCTACCTGGCCGCCAAGACCTGGAACTCCCTCCCGTCCGACCTGCGCCTGACCCAAGACCACCTCTCCTTCAGGAAGAAGCTGAAGACCTGGCTGTTCGAGCAGTAGCGGCACCCCCCCCTCCCCAGCGCCTTGAGACCCTACGGGTATGTAGCGCGCTTTATAAGTGTCACTGATTGATTGATTGATTGACACACACAATGCTCTCACACACACAGGCACTGTTCACACACAGGCACTGTTCTCACACACACACACACAGACACTGCTCACACACACAGACGATGCTCACACACACAGACGATGCTCACACACACAGACTATGCTCACACACACAGACTATGCTCACACACACAGACTATGCTCACACACACAGACTATGCTCACACACACAGACTATGCTCACACACACAGACTATGCTCACACACACACAGACTATGCTCACACACACAGACTATGCTCACACACACAGACTATGCTCACACACTGTAACGGGGTGTATAGGAGGTCCCTTGCGTACGAGAGGTCCTCACCGCCTACGACTCCCAGAACCCCTCGGGACAACGCGACAAGCAGGGAATGGACTGACTGTGTTACCTTCACCCCCTTCTGTATCTCTCTCCTCCTCTCAGGACATGGACTGGAACAGGTCGGAGACGGCCGAGGTGGACTGGCCCTTTAATTCCTGGACGCTGACAGAAGGGGAGGAGCCAGCAGAAGAAACATCACGGGAGACCGAAGACGACGGAGAGCGGCGAGTACCACAAGAGGCCGGGGGAGTACAGGTGGAGAAACCCCAGAGGGAAGCTGAGGACGATAGAAAGCCAGGAGGCCACCGTTCCTGTGAGCCGCCCAGCCACTCACACCCAGGGGAGGTGCGTGGCTCACTCAGGTGCGTGATCGCTTGCGGGGCTGGGTTAGCAGTAAAGGTACAATAGGTACCAAACCAGGGGAGACCTAAGTCCCGGTACCCTATTCCTGTGCACTACCCTCCAACCACGTAGGGCACTGTATATAATTGAGCACCGGTGTTTCTGCCTCACTCCCGCCCCCTTTATTCTCGTGAGTATACAGTATTCACACTCGGTCCCTTTTCTTTTTCTGTTTACCCAACCGGGGAGGTGTCAGAGTCAGCCGCGACGGACTCCGAGGAAGAGCCACCCCCAAGAATCCCTGAAGGACTCCGGAAGAAGGAGAAGGTCCATAGACGGGGGAGGAGCCGCAGCAGATCACCACGGAGGCCCCACTCAAGCCGAAAGAGTTGTACTGATCATTTGTTATCACTAATAAACCCACCAGTAACCAGAACACGGTTGTTGCCCATTTCTGCCGCGCTCCCACTCGACCCCCTTCTTACACACACACAGACTATGGTCACACACACAGACTATGGTCACACACACCGGCACTGCGCACACACACCGGCACTGCGCACACACACCGGCACTGCGCACACACACCGGCACTGCGCACACACACCGGCACTGCGCACACACACCGGCACTGCGCACACACACCGGCACTGCGCACACACACACCGGCACTGCGCACACACACAGCCAAGGGTGCCAGGGAAAACGTATAAATAGGGATGTTTTAAAAGAAATTTGCACTTGTGCCTTTCTGCCCTCTGCATCACCACTCTGCGCCAGCGCAACACCGCACCACCACTCTGCGCCAGCGCAACACCGCACCACCACTCTGCGCCAGCGCAACACCGCACCACCACTCTGCGCCAGCGCGCCACCGCACCACCACTCTGCGCCAGCGCGCCACCGCACCACCACTCTGCGCCAGCGCGCCACCGCACCACCACTCTGCGCCAGCGCGCCACCGCACCACCACTCTGCGCCAGCGCACCACTCAGCACCACCACTCAGCACCACCACTCAGCACCACCACTCAGCACCACCACTCAGCACCACCACTCAGCACCACCACTCAGCACCACCACTCAGCACCACCACTCAGCACCACCACTCAGCACCACCACTCAGCACCACCACTCAGCACCACCACTCAGCACCACCACTCAGCACCACCACTCAGCACCACCACTCAGCACCACCACTCAGCACCACCACTCAGCACCACCACTCAGCACCACCACTCAGCACCACCACAGCATCACTCAGCAGCACCACCACAGCATCACTCAGCAGCACCACCACAGCATCACTCCGCACCACCACAGCATCACTCCGCACCACCACAGCATCACTCCGCACCACCACAGCATCACTCCGCACCACCACAGCATCACTCCGCACCACCACAGCATCACTCCGCACCACCACAGCATCACTCCGCACCACCACAGCATCACTCCGCACCACCACAGCATCACTCCGCACCACCACAGCATCACTCCGCACCACCACAGCATCACTCAGCAGCACCACCACAGCATCACTCAGCAGCACCACCACAGCATCACTCAGCAGCACCACCACATCATCACTCAGCACCACCCCAGCACCACTCGGCACCACCCCAGCACCACTCGGCACCATCCCAGTATCACTCAGCACCACAACAGCACCACTCAGCATCACCTCAGCACCACCTCAGCACCACTCAGCCCCACCCCAGCATCAATCTGCGCAACCATTCAACAAAAACTGGTTCAAATATGTTCAAGCTTTATTACAAATGTCACAAAAAGATGTTAATATTTCACTTCTGTTCTTGTTAATATAGCTCCATACTCCGCTGGTCTAAAAAGAAAACATTACTTTTTATTCTTGCTCGCAGAAAAACCACACACACAACCACACCACGCAACCCCACACACGCAACCCCACACACGCAACCACACAACCACTCACACACACACACACAACCACTCACACACACACACAACCACTCACACACACACACAACCACTCACACACACACACAACCACTCACACACACAACCACTCACACACACAACCACTCACACACACAACCACTCACACATACAACCACAACCGCACACACACAAACACATCTGTCGCCCTCACTATCTATTGCCCTCACTATCCCCCTCACTCTATCCCTCCATCGCCCTCACTATCGCCCTCACTATCGCCCTCACTATCGCCCTCACTATCGCCCTCACTATCGCCCTCACTATCGCCCTCACTATCGCCCTCACTATCGCCCTCACTATCGCCCTCACTATCGCCCTCACTATCGCCCTCACTATCGCCCTCACTATCGCCCTCACTATCGCCCTCACTATCGCCCTCACTATCGCCCTCACTATCTATTGCCCTCACTATCTATTGCCCTCACTATCTATTGCCCTCACTATCGCCCTCACTATCTATCGCCCTCACTATCTATTGCCCTCACTATCTATTGCCCTCACTATCGCCCTCACTATCTATTGCCCTCACTATCGCCCTCACTATCTATTGCCCTCACTATCGCCCTCACTATCTATTGCCCTCACTATTGCCCTCACTATCGCCCTCACTATTGCCCTCACTATCGCCCTCACTATCTATTGCCCTCACTATCGCCCTCACTATTGCCCTCACTATCGCCCTCACTATCTATTGCCCTCACTATTGCCCTCACTATCGCCCTCACTATCTATTGCCCTCACTATCGCCCTCACTATCTATTGCCCTCACTATTGCCCTCACTATCGCCCTCACTATCTATTGCCCTCACTATCGCCCTCACTATCTATTGCCCTCACTATCGCCCTCACTATCTATTGCCCTCACTATCGCCCTCACTCTATCCCTCCATCGCCCTCACTCTATCCCTCCATCGCCCTCACTCTATCCCTCCATCGCCCTCACTCTATCCCTCCATCGCCCTCACTCTATCCCTCCATCGCCCTCACTCTATCCCTCCATCGCCCTCACTCTATCCCTCCATCGCCCTCACTCTATCCCTCCATCGCCCTCACTCTATCCCTCCATCGCCCTCACTCTATCCCTCCATCGCCCTCACTCTATCCCTCCATCGCCCTCACTCTATCCCTCCATCGCCCTCACTCTATCCCTCCATCGCCCTCACTCTATCCCTCCATCGCCCTCACTCTATCCCTCCATCGCCCTCACTCTATCCCTCCATCGCCCTCACTCTATCCATCGCCCTCACTCTATCCATCGCCCTCACTCTATCCATCGCCCTCACTCTATCCATCGCCCTCACTCTATCCATCGCCCTCACTCTATCCATCGCCCTCACTCTATCCATCGCCCTCACTCTATCCATCGCCCTCACTCTATCCATCGCCCTCACTCTATCCATCGCCCTCACTCTATCCATCGCCCTCACTCTATCCATCGCCCTCACTCTATCCATCGCCCTCACTCTATCCATCGCCCTCACTCTATCCATCGCCCTCACTCTATCCATCGCCCTCACTCTATCCATCGCCCTCACTCTATCCATCGCCCTCACTCTATCCATCGCCCTCACTCTATCCATCGCCCTCACTCTATCCATCGCCCTCACTCTATCCATCGCCCTCACTCTATCCATCGCCCTCACTCTATCCATCGCCCTCACTCTATCCATCGCCCTCACTCTATCCATCGCCCTCACTCTATCCATCGCCCTCACTCTGTCTATCGTCGTCACTCTCTATCTATCTATCGCCCTCTATCTATCTATCGCTCCCCCACAGCATCACTCAGGGGCACCACAGCATCACTCAGCACCACCACAGCATCACTCAGCACTACCACAGCATCACTGGTTCAAATATGTTCTCTCAATGTTTGAAGCTTTATTGCAAATGTCACAAAAAAATGTTAATATTTCACTTCTGTTCTTGGATTTTAGTCACTGAACATAATCTTCACAACAGTTATTTACAAAAGTTTAAGCTATTGCCATTAAAAATTACAATCACTTTTATTTAAGTATTAATTATTTAAAAAAATTAAAAGCCAATGTCAATTGTAATATCAATACATCCAAGTAAAGGCAATACAAAACATGTGACATTACAAATACTAAAAGTGTCACATATGCCAAAGTTAAAAGTATTGGCATTGTAAATCCCAAAACATAAATATAAAATGTCATTTACAAAACCAATAGCTCCAACTTTCCTACTGCGAGACCTATTGGCAACGCCAGTGCTTGTTCCTTGGAGAAAGCATATCCCTACTTGCAACAAGATTTTTATACTAAATCATCTGGGTTGGTAGAGCGCCAAGATACTCCTTGGAGTGGTAGTAGCGCTATATAAGTGACTATTACATTACATTACATACTATACCAGAAGCCCGACGCTTCCTCCCAGAAAATCAGGGAAGATCCCGGATCAATTTTATCACCTTTTCGGACACATCGTCATCTAGTGGGAGTGAAACAGATAACACAAACTATAGACCAGGCTTTGCAAAAAGAGGCTCGTTCCAACCCAATTTTCAACAACAAAACTACCAACAAGGAGGAGGACAACAACAACAACAGCAGCAGCAGCAGCAGCAGCAGCAGCAGCAGCAGCCTTTTTTAGGCGGTGGACAAACAAAATCACGTGCAAAAACCAGATTTGTCCAACCATGGGAAATGTCAACACGGAGGCAGAATTACAGCAATTACAAGAACTAAAGTCGCCAATTTTTAATCTTTCCAATAAAGTTCTATCAACAACAGAAAGTAGCCTTTTGGAAAGAGGACTATCATTTGTGCCCACTCGGAACACAGATTTCATCAGGCTCGAGTCAGAATTTATTGAATTCTGTAGAAAAATAAGATTGACTACATTTTTTGCTGACAACGCTCCACTACAGAGCCCAGAAACGACTGGCCTTAGAAAAAAATCTAAATTTTGTCCCCACGCAAGAAAGGTGCCAAAAGAGGTTTTGACCTTTGAAAAAACAATCCTCTCGGCAATTTCATCACAAGAAAAGAAAAAAACAAGTTTTATTAAACCTAATTTATCGAGAGACCAAAGGAACGCTTTACAAACCCTTGCCAATGATAAAGAAGTTATAATTAACCAGGCCGACAAGGGTGGTTCCATAGTCATCTGGGGAGTGGAATCATATACGGCCGAGATTAATAAACAACTATCAGACCAAGGCTGTTATAAGAAACTAGATAAGGATCCTACTCAAGAATTACAAAGAGAACTATTCGCTATCATCAATCAGGGTTTTGAACAAGGTTTCCTCGGCAAAAAGGAATTAGAATATCTGCAGAATAAACATCCACGCATGCCCTTGTTCTACGTATTACCAAAAATCCACAAGGATGAGAAACAACCACCTGGCAGACCTATTGTGTCTGGCTGTGACTCCCTCTTTGAACCTGTTTCAAAGTTCATTGATTTTTTCCTGAAACCTTTCATGACTAAAGTCAAGTCCTTTTTGCAGGACACTACGGACTTTATTAACAAACTGACTGACTTATCTTTTGAAGATAACAAAGATTACCTAGTAAGTATGAATATTACATCACTATACACCCAGATCCCCCAAGAAGAGGGACTGGAGGTACTGAGACTGGTCTTAAAAACAAGAGAAAGACCCATGAAGGTGCCAACTAAATTCATCATGGATTTGGCAAGACTGGCCCTTAAACGAAATTGCTTTAAATTCAAAGACTATTTTTTCTTCCAAACCTGTGGCGTGGCAATGGGATGCCAATTTGCCCCGGAACTGGCAGTCCTATTTATGAGTCAATTTGAGGAAAAGTTTATCTATGAGAATAATCCACACTTCCAATGGATCGGAGGATGGCTCCGATACATAGACGATATTTTCTTCACATGGTCAGGTACTGAAGAACAACTATTGTCCTTCCATCAGTGGCTAAATAATCGGACAGAACACATCAAATTCTCCATACAACATTCAAAGCACAGATTACCGTTTCTTGATGTAGAAGTTTATTGTTCGGATGGTAACTTAGTCACGACTTTGTATAAAAAGGAGACAGATCGCAATAAAGCGTTACATTTTTCAAGCTACCACCCAAGAAGTCTTCGAGAAAATCTACCGCTGGGTCAATTTGTACGTATTGGGAGAAATTGTACTTTCAAAGACGAATACATGTTACACGCTAATGCCCTGAAACAGCGACTATTACTTCGTGGATACCGAAGTAAACTTTTGAAGCGTGCGCTAAAAAGATCCTGGTGGACACCAAGAGACACCCTCCTCACAAAAAGGACAGGAAAAGACCAAAATAGAATAGTTTATGTTTCAACTTTCTGCCCCACGTCGAATTGGTTAAAAAAACAGACCTGTCAGAACTGGCACCTTGTCAATGATCTGGTTGAACATCTTAAAGGAATGCCTTTGTTCGCGTTCAAGAAAGATAAGAGTGTGGCTAACCACATTGTCAGAGCAGCAATGCCAGCAAAAAAACTTCCATCACTGAGAGAATACATTAACTTGCCGCCTATCATAGGTCATCATCAATGTGGAACATGTGTATGCTGTCCACTGACAATGGAGGGCGACCTGTTCCAACATAATGGCATTTCATGGAGACATTCAAAATTCACAAATTGTAAAACCAAGTTTGTTATATATGGCATTATTTGCCCTTGCAACAGACTATACATAGGAAAAACAAGTCAAGAGGTGAGACAGCGAATAAACCAACATAAATCGCGAATTAAGAAGAATATTCTCACTGCACCACTCGTACAACACTGGATGGAATATTCGCACTCAGAAAAAGACATGAAATGGACTGTAATCTCCAAGGTGGAACCCGACCCGAGAGGAGGTGACCTAGAAGCAAAATTATCTTTACGAGAAGCGACTCTAATTCTAAAATACAACTCTGCAGTCACAGGACTCAACGAGATGTCAGAATTCTACCATCTCTAAATGCACCCTTTTCACATGAATCGGGATGACTGAAAAGACTGATACAAGGAAATAAAAAGATTGAACTTCATAGACCACAATACAGTAGCTGTAACGCACCATCATACATATGGCCTGCGAAATAGGTCTCCCAATAATACACACTAACTTCAACTTCCAAGCTCCTATGTTACGGAGGCCAACAAACAATCACCTTCAGAATGGTGAACGAACAACGAAGTTATTTAGAATTTTTCATGAAATCATCAAATGTACCTGATTTGAAAAGTATTCTAAGTGAATGAGAACTTTAAGTCTATTAGAAAACTAACTGCACGTCTTTCTGACGAAACTACATCCCCCACAATGCCTGGCGCTGGATAGACGCCATCTACCAGCGCCGAGAGACGAACACACCGAGAGCACAGCAGCGGATGAACAAACGCTGCGCCGGGTGATAGGAGAGACATCACATCAAACCAGGTATGTGCACGAAATAACTTACGGTGTGAGATTGAGAGCCGCACGATTTGTAACAGCCGCGGCTAGATGTAACATTAGATAAAAGCGGCATCCAAAGCTGTCTATCGTTTAAACAGCGTTTTGCCCCATCCCCACCGGCTTGTAACAAAATATACCGGTATAAGGTCGTCCCTGATATAAAACAACAACGAGATATCATTGCGCTTAGAATACTACTATGATGAAGTTATAGTTTGAAAAGAAAAGCGGCATCTAAAGTGGGCTACCGTTAACAGCACGAAGCCCCATCCCCACCGTTTGTTAACAAAATATATCGGCATAAGGCCGTTTCTTATTGAAGACAATAACAAGGTGTCATCATGCTCAGAACACAACTGTGAAGAAGTTAACGTGTGTAAAAAATGTTTTCCCTCGAAATCGACAACAATCATATATATTTATATTACATGCAGGAATTATGAAACAAATACTGGGCGATTGAATACCAATCCCATCTTAGGAAGGCCCCCTCCTTTGGGAAGGTAAATATATGTCAAATAATTTTCTTCATGTTGTGTATATTACAAAGTATCACACAATAGCTTGCCTTTGTCCCGCAGACGACGACGGCAACATTATACAATTGACAGTGCGTTGTAGATTTGTATTGAACTTCTTTTACCTGTGAAACGTGTTACAGTGCATTGAGACTAGGAGTAACACAGGATTGTGTAGAAGACAAGGTAATTCCGCTGAGGACGTTTGTCCGCTGTAAAGTTGAAGGTTTCTCTCATGGGACAGTGTAGTAAGAACTGTTTCATTCTTTTGCAGGATTGACCCCTCAAGGTCCTGATGAGAACCCCCTTGACTTAGGGGTTTCGAAACGCGTCGACCATCTCTCTTTCTGTTCTTCAGGCTATTCTTGGGGTAATAACATTGTAAAATATCAAGATTGTAAAAAGTATTGATAGCCTGACATATAATTGTGAGATACATAAACTTAATGAGTAAAATAGTACCCCACCACATGGATTAATAGACGGTTCCCCCGAACCCTGGTGAGGGTACTCACGTCTTTTTTTCTTTCCATTTTTCTATAACACACTTCTTTTTGACTGTGAGTGAATGCATAGGATGTGTGCTTCGATATAATGACAGATGATGAATGTGATGTGTGACTGTAGTTCCAACACCTTTCCATCTAAAGTTTTATCTATCATTATCATTTTTTCTACAGGTGTTAATTAAAAAAATACACCTTTATCCATTCACCCAAACAAACCACAGATTTTAAATACTCCCTCTCCTCAAGGTAAACCTTTCTAAAATAGAAAGGTTTTGAAATTGTAAAAAATCTTGAAAAATTTCAAAGATTAACACAGTCACAATTAGTCGTGTGGTTATGCTACAATTGTTTCAATCATTTTTCATCACAATTTATTTAAAAAGTGAGCAGTACTGGCATTTTGTTTTGTTGAGAAAGAACAATCAAGGAAAAGGGCACCCTGAATCCATCACAGTAGCTCAGCAGTGATACCCATATTTAAAAAAAGAGGAACTGCGTAAGTCCTAAGTATAGGCAGATGTCTCTTTTAGATGCAGAAGCAAAGGTTTTTGCAAAGCTACTGGGAATACTGGACCAGTAGAATCCCAAAATGCAGTGGGAACAGGTAGGCTGTATGCCCTATTTAAGTACGCTACATCAATGTTAAACTCCATGTGTTGGGATGGAAAAGTCCCCTGCATTGTGATGGGTATTCACCCCTGCCCAGAGTGCCCAAGCTGAATGGAGATCTGGATCCCTTGTACTGATTTTAAGCCATGCGCAAACAGGGATCATGTGTTTGTGCCATAACCTATGCCTGTCTTGTTAAACCGGATGGGGGACACAAACCGCTACCCTCAGTGGTAGAATGCTACTACCCTTACCTGGAGTTAAGTGAAGCTACTGGAGGTGAGGACTGCATCTCCCAAACAGGAGATGTGTATTTCTAACATTCCAGAGAGCTGGGTGAAAGCACACACTGGAGGAAAGGAAGCAGAACATCCTCTATGCACATCAAAAGTCTTTGATCTCAGGTAGTTACTGGTCAATGGGGCTTGGGCTCATTTTCCGGGAGATAGTGAGACTTGCAAAGCTGACAATGTGGACCAGAGAATCTTGACTTGAGAGGAAGGTTTAGCCCTTTGAACCATGAGGTATATTTCTGTGGAGGCTGACAGACAGGTGTGACCATCAGTTACTCCCTTGGCCTGTGTTGTGAGTCAACCAGATGGAGACACTCCTGCTGTGGCAGACCGTCCCATTGGGAAAGGGCAGGGTAGAAGAGAGAGCGCTTCAAAACGAGCTGACACCCATAACCCAAATTTCAAAGGCTAATACACTAAATCACGCATGAGTTTGGATTTGGACTACAAAGGTGCGAGCCAAAGTCCCCTACTTTCTTCAACTGCAATGTTCATCAAGAGAAAGAAGGTTGGTTGCCAAGACTAGGACTGGGGACCAAGGTCTGCCAGTTTCCCGGGTGGGTGAGGGTCCACCATCCAGGAAGCCAAAAACACTTACACTGTGCCTGGAGCACCAACCTACTGCCTGCCTGACAAGATGACTGTTTCTTGTGAGGAGGATTATAGAGCATGTAAGGAGCGAGGATGCGGAAATCCGGGTGAGTAGAACCAGGTGAGAAAATTGTGAGGAGTCTCATCCGGTCATAACCTGTGTTGCTGCACAGCCATAAGCGCTTTGGCACAGGTCGTGAAACCCCATCAGAACTACTGTGACGTTGTGGGGCCATGGCCAGGTGTAGCACACTACGTTGGGGTCATGGCCGGTTTCCAGGAGCCCCGTATGCCGGGGGAGGGGGTGGGGGATGAGGTTATGTTATGTTATGTTATGTTATTTAATTTTTTATATAGCGCACGGCGACTCAAAAAGAGTATCCCGGCGCTTTTTGGTAAAGGAATGCTGCATCATAATAACATAACACGTTTAAAAGAGGGAAATAAAACAAGGAGGACCTGGAAACAGACAAAATAAGATCTACTGAGTAAACAGCCAAGTCTTAAGATCCTTTCTAAAAGCCAGTAAACTGGTTGCTCCCCGCAGAGAAAGCGGCAGGGAGTTCCACAGCTGTGGTGCAAGTAAGCCGAAAGAGCGGCCACCCACGCGGGCCTTCTTCACTCGCGGGACAACCGCCAGAAGCAGAGACTCAGACCTCAGGGAGCGAGTTGGATAATAAAAAGACATTCTCTTTTGAAGATATTTTGCTCCCACCGCATGGAGGGCTTTATAAGCCAAGGTCAGAGCCTTAAAGGCAATCCGTTTCCGAACTGGAAGCCAGTGCAAGGTCTTCAACAGCCCTGTTGCACTAGCCCGCCTATTTAAGCCAAAAATGGCTCTTGCGGCCGCGTTCTGCACCACTTGGAGCCGCTGCAGCAAGTATTCTGGTAGGCCCAGGTAGAGAATGTTGGAATAATCCAACCTGGACCCAATCAGAGCCTGTACTGTCAGCCTCCTGTGCTCCTCAGACAACAGGGGCAGAAACCTCCGCAGCATCCTGAGGACGCCAAAACAGGTGCCCGAGACCCCCAAAATCTGAGATTTTAAAGAAAGCCCATTGTCCATCTTGACCCCCAAGTTCTTGGCCATTTTGGAGGAGCAAGTCGGAGGAAACATGTCGATGGGCCACCAGACCTGCCAATTGGGCTCGGTGTCACACCCAAAAAAGAGTACCTCAGATTTCTCGGAATTGCACTTGAGGCTGTTCAGTTGGAACCAATGAAAAACAGCCCCAAGGCAATCCCGGATACTCTCCCCGTCAAAGTCTCCTCCTCTCTTACATGAGAAGAGGAGCTGGGTATCGTCAGCATAGGATACGATCCGGGCCCCAAACGACTCCGCCAACGCCGCCAGAGGGGTCATAAAGATATTAAATAGGGTCGGGCTCAGAATCGAGCCCTGAGGGACCCCGACTCCCAGAGGCGGCATCGCGGCGGAATCTGGCGAGGCCCAGATCGTTTGCCGGCGGCCAGCTAGAAAGGAGGAAAACCAGCTGAACACCGTCCCTCGTAAACCTATCTCATAAAGTCTCACGAGAAGGCCGTCAGGTGGGCCCACTTTCGTTCAAGGTCACTGAACTTGTTGGGGCCACTGACAGTGCCTCCTGTATGGCAGAGGGGAGCCACAAGCGTTGCTGAGGCCATCATCCAGTGCATCCAACCTACCTCATTGGTGCCATTACCTGTGCACGGAGGGGACCACTAAGACGGATGGGGCAGTCGCCAGTTTTAGACGAGTCCCTGTAGCTAGAGAAGGGACTTGAGAGCAAGGTCAGATGCCAACCTACAGCACAGCCTCTGCTCCATCAACTCATTGGCAGGAACCACATAGAAGAAGCCGCTGCCTTTGTAAGCCGTTGCTGCCTCACCATGCCGCTCACGGACCATGTGAGGACAAGATACGAGCTGCTAGTCGTTGGAGTCCAGGAAGATGCGCCCTGGCTCCTGAACTCTTCTAAAGGCCACTGCTAGATAAGAATGTAACATGGCCTCAGACTTGCATGAGCTTGGAAGATTAGCACTGGAAGAGCTAAACCTTACAAGGACAAAGCCAGACTTTGATGTGCAACGCTAGTGCAGGCAGCACCTGTGGGGTCTCCTCCAAAGATGGGCCAGACATGTCGGTTAGCGGGGAGTAGGACCCAATGGGGGGGAACACATCAGAGATCAGCACTAAGGTATCAGCCCTCGGAAACATTCTGTGTAACTTATTTTGTGTACTGTGTTTGTGGGTAGAATACTGCTTTTCTAGCCAAATGAAAGTGGTGGACCGGACAATTATATTTTTGGAACTAGCCCTCTCTGCAGGCCACCCCCCAAATTTTTGCCTTCCTTTGCTGAACCCATTTTTGTTGGCTGTTAAGACTGTGTGCACTT
Source organism: Lissotriton helveticus (assembly GCF_964261635.1). NCBI lineage: Eukaryota > Metazoa > Chordata > Amphibia > Caudata > Salamandridae > Lissotriton > Lissotriton helveticus. Next base: position 370,854,828 of record NC_136060.1, read on the forward strand.
TTTCCCTACTAACTAGTTGGTGGTAAAGGGATTGTGTCTCTCCCTAAAACATGGTAACATTGGCCTACACCGGATTGGTCCGTATCTTCAAATTTAGCAATTTGGCTAAAAATACAATTCATTAATAAATACAGTAGCTATACATATCACATTAATAATTTAAAATCATTTAATGAAACACTTACAAAATGCTATCCTAATTAATTAGTGAAAATGCAATTGCTTGCTTATGAGGCCTATTAATCCTCCAATTAGTTTAATTGTGCCAATAGTTGCCATATAACAATAAAAGATGTATAATTAAGTGCAAATTGCAACAAGTGTCAAGATCTCAGCAAACCTTAAAAAGACATACACTTACAACTTTAACATTGCACAAATGGCATTGCGGTCTAATGTCATATTCACACTAGATTTTCTGATTTATTTACCATTGGTGATTTTATTCTTGTCACCTGTAGGAATTGCACACTACATAAATAGGTCAGACTGTCATGGACTGTTAGATCCTCGGATGATATATTATAAACTTTTTTTTAATAGAGAAGGCATACTTATGTGCACAATAGCAAAAGGTACATGGATTTACCAATATTGCCCAAAATATTTTTATATGGTCACCACATTCCTATGGCCCACTATTGAAGTCAATTAAAATCTTTTTTAGCAAAAGTTCAACGAACCTGTATAGGCTCTTCAAGTCTATACTATTAGCTTCATAATCCAGCTGAATATTAAACTAATGGCCATAAGGTCTATAAATATGAGGAAACTGAGCTAAAGATTAGCTTGTCCTCTATCCAAAATCAGAATGCTAATGCACTCTTTACTGACCATATGCTATAGTTCCTGAACAAGGGTAAAAGCCACTGTTGTCTGGCTTCTGTAAACCTCGTACAAAATAGCAATAGACTTACGATACGAACTTTCCCACCAAACGTACAATCTCAGTGTGTCTGGGGCAACCAAAATTGGGTCTTTCCAAAGATGCCCTACATGGAGATCAATTAGAAATTGTTTGACATATATCAGCCAGTCACTCCCATACATGCTACAGCATTTTGCCATTTCTAATTGTAAGTATAAAGCTGCACTTAGGTTTATATGAAGCTTAATCCAGTGTAACATTGGTTTTAATGCAGCCAAATCCAAGATAGTGGTTATCCCTTTTGCCAGGAACAGAGCCAGTAATGTGGCTGCAGGACCCAAACTTAGCAGGGCCCTTAAAAAGATGTTTTCTGTTAACTGCGACACATTAAATTTTCCATACCACCATAATTCAGCACCATATAATGCAGCAGCCACCGCATTCGGTTTATAACTTTTGGAGGATTGTGCTTATGGAATACAAATCTGCCTTATGTTTGAACCAAAGCACTGCCTGCGAGGTTTGCAATAAAGTAGTATTTACCTTGGGGGCGTGGCCACGCTGTGCAGCGGAATGGCCGCACACTAGAGCGGCTCCGCCGGCCGAGCCTTTTAAATCCGAAATAAATCCGTACATGACACACTGAACCCAACTCCACTGTGCTGCGGACATCGCCTTTACACCCCGGGACACCATGTGCGACCTTTGATGTTAAGCCTATGCTGTACAACGACGGTTACGTACTGCCTTGAGGAGGCCTACATGCCGGCGTGTTGAGTGAAGCCGGGACCTGGAGACGTGGCATACCCATCTGGGCGGAGCGCGATTGGCAGCTGAATGGTCCTTACGGGTGAGTGATCGGCGAGTGGGGGAGGCGAGGTTCCGTCGCCAAATCCCCCCTGGGGGCCACTGCCTGGCGGGGACTGCGGCTGGAGGGCCCTGGCGCTGGCGAGCATTCGGCCTGTGCTGGAGCTGGACGCCTTGGGTGGCGTGGAGGACGTCGGTGAGCGGATGTGGCCCTCGGATGGGGAGTCCTCATCTATGCTAGCCCTGGGACACAGCACCTCTAAATTGACTGAGGCGGAGCACGTTGGATTTTAAATGCACCGCAGGCGCACAGCTGCGTGTAGCGCCCGCCTATCCCTCATTGCCAGAGGAGTACTTTATGTGGCAGCCATTTTCTGCGGCGATATGGAGATCTGGAGCCCGGGCCGCGAGTAGCCCTGATCACTGCCGCTGTACCGGGTGCCCTGCAGAGGCAATCTGGGGTACAATACGTGATCGGCACACATGTAAAACTGACTGAGTGTGCAGGCAGCTCTAAAAATTATATATGTAGTGGAGAGTCGGCCCAACTCGATACGGGCGGCCATCTTGAGTGGAGGGTGGTCTATTGGTGGAAGAGCGAGTGAGGCAGAGATCTCCCCCCCCCCACCCTTCAATCCATCGGATCCTTTTGTGGGGTGAACTGCGGCGAGTATCCTCACTAAATCAGGATGGCTCACTGAATAAAGCAGAGTCTCCATCTTGTGCAGGGTCCTGTCTGAGGGAGGCTGTGCAGAGCTATAGAAGGCCTAGGGGCGCCTTCCCAAAAAAAAAAAACAGACATTCATCCTTACCTGCTGATGCCGAGACCCGTGGGTGGTAGTCCTCAATGCCAGAACGCTAGGGTCAGGAATGGACCGGGACGGAGAGGGCATTACTCAATGGACAGATGTGAGTGCAGGAGCTAAACCGCGCCACCAGACCCCACAAGTCTAGATAATGATGGTGACCCAGTGATAACGCCATGGAGCACAACCAGTGCAAATGCTAGGGAAGTCATTGCTTGGTCCCCCACTTCGACGAGTCACTGTGTGACGGAGGCGAGGTCATACGCTGCACGTGCTGGAGCCCTTACCTAAACGAGCATAAATCATCACCATGGGGAAGCCCGAGACGCGACAACCAAAAATATCTTTTGACAAGAAATCCAATTAGTCGGCTGACAACGATGCGAGTCAACAAAAACTACCCAGAAGTAGCGCTACGGAGCAACCGCCCGCAGACGATATTAGGGAAATGTTCAAGGACCTGAAGTCTAGTTTGCAGGGCACAGACTCCAAGATGTATTCACTGGCAGAAAGGATGCACAGGATAACGCATTGTGTTGAGAAGCAAGAAGGTCGCATGGCCGTATTGGAGACAAGGATTACAGAAACTGAGGAAGGACAAATGGACATGGATAAGAAGCTGCGTGGGATGGATGGCGTGCTGCAGTTAATCAGACAGAAGAACGAGGACTTGGAAGCTAGGTCTAGAAGGAACAACATACGAATTACGGGCATAGCAGAATCAACGGATATCCAAAACATGGAAAAGTATATAGAAGAAATGACGAGAGACCTTTTTGGGCCAGAGATATCCGCTATGTTCCTAATAGAAAGAGCTCATCGCTCGCTGGGGCCAAGACCAAAGCCGGGAGCGCCGGCAAGGCCAATAATAGCAAGGGTCCTTAACTATAGAGACAGGGATACAATCCTCCGGCTTGCACATGAGAAAGGAGAAATTCAATATAAAGGAAATAATATAGCTCTATACCTGGACTTCACTCTGCAGGTCCAGGCGGCTCGTAAAGAGTTCATCCCTGCGAAGAAGATCTTTCAACTGATTGGGACTAGATACGCCTTAACATATCCTGCCAAGCTGAGAGTTCAAGGTCACGGCAAACCCACATTTTTTACGGACACTAAAGCCGCCCTAGCGTATGCTAAACAGATGGCGAAGATCATAAACAATTGGGAATGTCGAATGAACCACAGCCTAAAAGAGCCATGAGTGATAATGATTGAAAGACTTGGTCATGTTCGCTGGATATGCAGATAAGTGTTTCATGGCGGTTAACAGAACTGAGTTTGTGTATTTATGTTACCGGGGCAGGTGGACTTCCTAAAGAGAATGGGTTCCTACCCATGTAATGTTGGGCTAATAGGTTTACTTAATAGTCCGGGATGGGGGCTGCTGCAGTGCAACTGGACAATGGCAGTGTGTCATCGTCTCGGTCACCCCACCAAACGTGTGGGGTAGACTTGCCAGCATCCTCATGCTACTTCATGGGATGATTCCCTTCAGTTTGATACTATGGTTTGACTGTTTTTTGTTTTTGAGGGAAAGGGAGGGGTATTCACAACCTAATTGGGGGGTTGGTGAGAGTGGGGAGGGAGGGAGAGTTGTTCTGGTTCTACAACCTCCTATGTCCTGCATTTGAGCTTCAGAACTGTTTTTTCCATGGATCGTATGGTTCTAGGCCATATACTTGTCCGGCGATGGGACATCGCCAAGCCGTGGTTGACCACCGGAATTCCATCTGTCACATTACCTGCAGTCGCTGAAGGGGGACAAAGAGTTCATTTAAATCAATGTAATCTACTGCAACTGTGAAGGTCAATACATGTCTCTCTTGGAATGTTAGGGGCTTAAATGACCGTAGGAAGGTACGATTGAAACACTCTTACTCGACATGAGGTTGATATAGGTCTACTACACGAGACGCACCTGAGTCCTACACACACTAACATGCTTAGGCATCACAGATGGGGAGAAGTGGTGGAGGCTGCTTACTCAAATTATTCTAGAGGCGTAGCCATTTTAATACACATGGGGTTACATTGGAAGACACATTCCTCATTACTGGATAAGGAAGGCAGATAGATCATACTTCAGGGAGCGCTTTGTAACACTCCGGTTGTAATAGTGAACACATATGGTCCAAATGTGGATAGCCCTTCGTTTTTCCAACATGTTTGGCAGAAGATCCAGACGTTTGGACAGGTTGCTGTACTGTGGGGGGGATAGGGGGGTGGGGGGGAGAGGGGGGGTGGGGGGGGGGGAGTAGGGGAGATTTTAATGTGGTTATGTCTCCCATTGTAGATCGACCAGGTGCATCTCGCAACCATCATCCTAAGGCAGCTGCAATGTTACAGGACACTGTAGAGGATCTACAGTTGGATACGTGGAGAACCTTACACCTATCAGTTAGAGAAGGCACATGTGCGACTACACACAGGAATGCTTGGTCAAGACTAGATTACTGGTTGATATCAAAGGACCTGCACTCGCTGGTCACTGGGGCTGCACACCTTCCACGCACGTTTTCGGACCATGCACCTACTCAGCTCACTATGTAAATTCCACCGCAATACATGCAACCATTTAGCTGGAGATTCCCGTCAAAGGCACTATTGGATCAGGTTTTCAGTGAAGAACTTAGGGAGAAACTAACTGAATATTTTGAGATAAATGAATGATCTGTGGAATCACCCGGGACACTGTGGGAGGCATTTAAGGTGGTAACTAAGGGTCACTGTAAAGCACTGAAGACGGGAGTACTGAGAGCAATACGCGATACATTACGAAATTTGGAACGAGATATTGAAGCTTTAGAAAGGGAAAACCGAGAGCACCCATCCACTTCCACTCAAGCTACACTTCGGGCAAAGCTGACTGCGTTTCAAGAGGAAGCAGAGAGGGAAACAGCTTATTTACATAAATATGCTCAGGCCAGGCGCTACGGCGAACGGGATGGGGCGGGGAAAATGCTAGCTATTCTTCTGCGCACTCCGAGGGGAGCAGAGTACATTACTGAGCTACATACGGGGGCTGGGGAGGTGGTCAGGACGCCACAGGGCATTCTTCAGATTGTGACAAACTTTTATCAATCACTATATATTTCCCACACCAACCCATCAAAATCAGATATCTCGGACTATGTGGATACCATTGCATTAGTATGGTTTAATAATGGTGCTAGGGAATACATGGAACTTCCCTTCACAGTTGAAGATGTGAAAAAGGTAATATCTGGTATTCCGACTGATAAATTCCCAGGGGCGGAAGGATTTACTGCGGCCTTCTATAAGGAATACGCAGATATTGTGCCCCCCCCGCTCCCCCGACTACTCCAGGTATACTTGGAGGCGATGGAAACAGGAACGCTCCCCCCCCCACCTTTAGAGAGGCCACAATAATCACTATGATGAAACCTGATAAAGATCCTGCTAGGCCAGACTCCTACCGCCCACTATCATTGATCAACTTGGAAGCCAAAATATACGCTAAACTCCTAGCTGATAGACTGCAGCCCATGCTCTCACAGATTGCACTACCTGATCAATCTGGATTTATACCGGGTAGATCTAAAGCACACAATCTTAGAGTGATATTCGGGCTACTTCATTACCTAGCCCCACATGTCCAGGCGGTAGCAGTGCTTCTGGACGCGCCTAGAGTGGGAGTTACTCTTCGCCTTGCTGTCCAGGATGGGATTCAGCCCTCTTTAATTAAACTAATTCAAATAATATATACTAACCCAACGGCAAGGGTGAGGGTGAATGTTCAGATATCGGATGCGTTCGGCATAACGAGGGGCACAAGGCAGGGCTGCCCTCTGTCGCCGTTATTATTTGCAATTGCTACAGAGTCGCTAGCGGCGAGACTCCATCAACACCATACACATCGCAGCATCGGCTTTACATCAAGAGGGTTGCTGATATCCATGTATGCGGATGACATGACAATCTATTTGATCAACCCCAAAGATAATTTTGACATTGTTATGAGAGAGCTAATCCGGTATGGTGGGCTGACGGGCATACAGATTAACTGGGCTAAATCAGTGTTGATACCACTCACTGATAATACAGAGCGATGTGACACTGAATTTCCTATCCAGTGGACGGATGGCGACACTAAATATCTAGGCATATGGATAGGTAGATCCATACAGGAAATATGGCTAGCCAACTATGGGAAGGTTATTGATTGGATGGAAGGCAGGATACAAAGGTGGAAGCAATTTCCGCTCTCCCTAACGGGGCGTATTGCTATTACAAAAATGGTCATCCTGCCCAAGCTGTTTTATGTATTTGTAAATATTCCCATGCCACTGAATACACATTTCTTTAAGAGACTCCGTACGGGGATCCTTGAATTAGTCTGTGCGGGCAGACAACCCTGAGTTTCCTGGAAATTGCGGACTCTTACATTCTCCCAGGGAGATCTGGGGACCCTGATTTTGAGCTTTATGCCTACAGTGCACAAGCACAGTATCTGCATTACTGGCAACATCCAACCCCATACCAGCCACACGTGGCTATAGAATTAGATATCACTGCGCCCACTCCACTAAACACAGCAGTGTACCACCCGTATAAAAGCTCCCACTCTGACATAAATAGTCTAAACGACACGATGGGCGTGAAGAAATATAGCAAAGCGGGAGGGACATAAAGAACTATATGCGCCATCTATGCCACTGGGAGGAAATCCGCTGCTTGGTCCACTTACTGACAAAGCTGTTACTGAACACGGCAGGAGGTGAGGCTTAACGAAAAGCAGGGACTTATACCCAGATGACGAGTTTTTGTCTCTTCAAAAGATGTGTGAGCCAGATCCGCCCTCAGCCTCAGACATTTTGTTATAATACCAGCTAAGGGAGGAGTGCAGGGCGAGATACACTAAATTCCCATGTGCCCGGCCACACTGCTGGCGCTGGAAAATATTCTGTCAAATAACTCCCCTCGGAAACTAATTAGACTATTTATAACTTAACGCAAGAATCGTCTCCCATCATTCTCAGCACGTCGAGAGCGGAGGGGAAAAGGGAAGCTGATATTACGATCACAGACAAACAGTGGCACTTCTGCTGTTCTCAATTGGAAAATCTATCGCCGAATTATAGGCTACGTCTTATACACTTTAATTACTTACACAGAACGAATCGCACACAGATACAGTTATGCCGCATGTGCCTATAGCAGGATGCGAATTGCTGGAGATGTGGGGAGCAGGAGACATCGTTCCTACACTTGGCGTGGATTTGCAGTCCGATAGTCAACTACTGGTCGGAAATAATTGGACACATCTGAAACATTATAGGTCACAATTGCAGGCCATTCCACTAGTGGCATTCCTGGGCTTTGTCCTGGACGTACCTAGTGCCTCCCGCAAATTGACGTCCATGCTGCTGCTGCTTGCCAAACGTCAGGTAGCGTTGCATTGGGAAAAAACGCATTCCCCTACGAGGGGCAGGTTGGATAAATACAGTCAGATATTGTAAAGATCAATTGTCAACTTATTGGGAATTACTGCCCAGCAGGTCTAGACCCTTGGATGTGTGGGAGCCTTTTGTGACTTGGTTGGGACGGGGGGCTCTGACCTTCGTGCTGATCGGCATAGCGAGTGATGTACCAAAGCCAGCTATGCGGGTCTGGATCTTAATATGTAACGTGTGATTTGATTCCAAGGATGTCTTCCTCGGCTTCTTGTGGGGTGGGTTCCCATGGCTGTGAACAGACGGGACAAGTGGTGGGTATTCTACGGTGGATAAAATTAATCTACATCTAGGACTACAGAACTGGTGAAATGGCAGGGAGGGACGGGGTATGTTCACAAGTTTGTAAATATGTGTTTATAGCGCAGATATCAGTCAGTCAAAACTCTTTATTTCGATTAATTAAAATCATAAAAGAACAATAAGAACACGTACATCCTAAAAACAGTATAAAATTGCTAAAAATGAATAAATAAGCGTTCGATTATTACAATTCATAAATATACTATTTACAATACAAGAATTCATCATAGGCTATGTCAAATACAGTTGATAAAACCATTTTCCCCACTGAGAGTCCAACTGAGTAGTTACATACAAACTATCTTTTTGTTATTAATCCGGGCCGCGGCCACCAAGAAGCATGCAACGCTATAGATGACACGCGTACTGCTAAGCATTTGCAAATAGAAAAGGGCAGGCCTCACTTGTAAGAAACCAGCCTCACGTAATATAGGGTTTAAAAAAAATGTCCTCACCTCCGAGTAGTACTCACAGAACATAACAAAATGTAGAGTATCTTGGGTAGAAAACATGTCACAAGGACAGGGTGCAGAATTTTCCGGTTTTCCCCACTTTGGAAAACTACCCAGAGTAAGAATTTAGATTGAACCGGAATCTAACCAGCAGAAAGCGATGGAAAGGCTTGGTTACAATTTTTAAATACGGTTCAATAGATGGGGAAGTAACTAACACATAGTTATTTCTAACACCTGGTTTCCTTAGCTTCTGCTCTTCCAACTCCAACATATTCAAAAAGTTACATTTAATCCAACCTATATCCTCTTTTTTAGGCCCTCAGGTGATGTGTATAGTTCCGGACGACCGAGCCTGAAGTACGCCGCTCTAACGTACCTCAGCCAGGGAACCATGTTCGCCTTAGCCAGAGCTACGCAATCTTTTAAAAATCAAATGGTTTAATGTGATTTCCTCATTTAACCACGTTTTCACCCAGCAAATCAGTGGGGCCATTTTTAGGTGGTCTGAAATATAACCCAAACCTAATTCTGTATGTTGGGTGTAGGTTGGCGTTGACTGTGGAAGTGACAGGAGGGATCTTAGAAACCTATTTTCTACAACTTGTATTTTATTCAGCGATGTATACCCCCATAAGGCTGCCACATACGAGGCAATCGCTAGGCACTTGGATTTGTAAATCTTTACCATTGCCTCCATCGGTCTTGCTCCTAACCTCTTCGACAAGCCCAGGAGTGCTGATGTAGATCTTGCAACAACATTAATCTTAAGCTTCTATTGTGGGGCCCAATTACCCTTCTCATCAAAAAGGACCCCCAGATAAGTGAAAACCGGAACCTTCAGTAATTCCGCCCCATTGCACGTAAAGGTTTTTGCCTTTATGTTCTTTCTTCCTGCTCTGGCCACCATTACATGAGATTTTTTAATGTTCACTCTTGGATCTAGTGACTCCATGAAGCTACCGAAGTGATCCAGCAGCCTCTGTAGGCCCAGACCTGTACGTGCCAATAATACTGCGTCATCCGCGTACAGGGGAACCGGAATACCTGATCCCCCTGCACGCGGAATATCCAAGGTAGCCACTCCCAGGAACTCCTCTAGGGCATTAATGTAAATGGTAAAAAGTAGAGGAGCCAGAATGCATCCTTGTCTGACAGCCCTCCTTGAACTAAATTGGCCAGTGCACCGCCCCTCCCTAGTGACCCTAACTGAAGCAGAGAGGTCCTGGTGCAAATAACTTAAAAAATGAACCAATGCGGAATCTATACCTATTTCCCGGAGGATTAGCCATAATTTTGAACGATTGACTAAATCGAATGCAGATGAGAGATCCATGAAACCCATGTTCAACAGCCCTTCCTTGGCCAATGTATACTTGCTTATAAGAAGATGCAAGTTAAAACATTGGTCCTTGGCACTTCTATGTTCTCTAAAACCATACTGGAGGTTAGAGAGCACCCCCTGTCCTTTAGCCAATCCCCAAGTTTCTGTAGAATCACTCTGCCCAAATGTTTTACTGCAGAGTCTAACAAGGAGATTGGCCTATAACAAGCGGGGTCCCCTCTATCCCCCTTTTTAAAAATTAGGACTAGGACTGCTGTGGCCCACGAAGGTGGGACGCCTATTGATGACGAGGCTTTAAAAACATTAGTCAAAATTTTGGCCCAAAAGTTTGGATAAAGACTATATAAATCCGCAGGTACCCCATCGGGACCTGGGGCTTTATGTTTTGACATTTCTCTAATAGCCTTCTCCACCTCAGTCAAATCAATTTTAACGGGGTGTACATGGCGAGAAGCAGTAGTATCAACTTCCGGTGGCTCAAGATGCCCCTCGTCGTAAATGTTCTTAAAGTGTTGAAGCCAACTCTCATCAGGGATTACACAGTTCATCTCTAAGTGTTCCTGATCCGAGAAGAATGGATGATTTATGGTTGCCCAGAACTTCCTACTATCCCTGAGCACATCATTGGATTGGAGATTATCCCACGCCTCCGCTTTAATTTGGCGTTTGCGTATAGCAATGGCTATTTTATAGTTCTTACGCAGGGATACAACTAGAGCTCTATCTCTAGGCCTTTTTTTAAGTGCCAGGTGTAGAGCTCCATGAGCCCTTGAACAATTACTATCGAACCATTTTTGTGCCTTCTAGTTTTAGCCCTGCTTTCTACCTCTAAATTTTTGGCAATCAGGTTACATATAGCCATATAGGCACCTAAAATCTCAGCGCCCGAGGCCGCACCATTGAGGCAGATTGCAAAGTTTGCCTCAGCCTTAATTGTGAGTTCCTCAAAGAAAGCTTCCGGGACCACCCTATCCCCATTTGATCCTTCTCCCATGATCTTTTATGGATAAACTCCTGTAGTCGTCCCCTTTTTGGTTTCCTTAGGGCCACTAAGATCCCCTAGATCAACCTCCAGCAATACCGGATTGTGGTCACTAAAGGTTGAAATCACCACTCTATAGGATAAGGACTTGGCCAGAACTGCGGCGGATAGAAAAATATAATCAATGACTGAGTTTAATCCCCGCCCTATAAAAGGGGGTACCCTCTCCCCTCCTTCAATGCTAGGTTCGAATAGGTTCAGGTTAGAGAGAAGGTTCTCAAGAGCCTCTCCCTGCCTACTATGCTCAAAGTGAGGAACTCCACCACTTAGAGGCCCAAAGGGTTCGTCTAGATAACAGTCCCATTTACATGGATGGATATTAAAATCGCCCAAAAGAATCACTTCTGGTACATATTTCTGTTTGAGTTTAAAGTCTGACAAAAACTGGTCCAAAGCACATAGGTGCTCATTGTGCTGGGAGCCATCATTAGAATTATAAAAATGTATTAGTAAATATGTCTGCAGGTCCTTACCGCTCCATTCAACTATCAACATATTACTGGAGTCTGCATCAAGTTTTTTAAAAACACCTGTCAGATTAAGCGAAAAGAGAAAGAGTAGACCACCCTTAGGTCTCCCCACAGTCCCTGCCACGGCTGGAATAACGAAGCTTAAGTACCCATCCAAACTAAAACTACTTGCGGCGTCCCAAGTTTCCTGCATGGCAATAATATCATACTGTCTGACAAAATCCACCCAAATGGCATCTGTTCTTTTGGATCTAATGCCGGACACATTTCAACTCAAAATCTTACATGATGCGGTCTGGTTAGGCCCTTCGACTGACACCTTGCCCTTGAATACTAGCGGATTGTCAATCGTTAGACTCCATGTGTGACAGAGGGGAGAAACGATTTGAAAGACCTAACTCCGCATTAAACTGAAGCCGTGGGGGGAACAGATGTTAACGTCGTGAAAACCCTTTCAGCCCTCTGTGGCAACCCCCCAACTGATCTAAATTGTGTGGTATCGTGACTTAGATATGGGGTCATAGGCAGGCTGCATCGGGTGGGCCGTGCCCGCGTTAAGATCGGATACTTTACATGAGGCTTCGCAGGGGAATAGAAGTAACCCAGAGGGAGTGGTCTAATGCTCTTATTGTCGACCTCTGAGGCATCCCAGAATAAACTTTCCGCACTTACCCGGCTATTAAAATTGACCACAACACAATCCCCCAAGATACTTTTTGGGCAACGTCCAACCAAACTGACCCTCCTTGCCATGATGATAGATCCTGTGATATCGGCACCTCCACTACTGTGTTGAGCACACCAATGACTGGCTTGCTTCATGAGATCGTGGGTTGATTCATTTGTACCGTACCTCAGTGGGGGAACCCCTGTGAAGACAGCCACCAAAGGGGCTGCCTCCGGTGGTAACTCCAGATCAAGCCCTGCTGAATAAACTGCCTATTTTTCCCTAGAGCAGGTCTCCTAGTATTGCTCGCTCCAGTATTGGAACTCCCCTGCCCCTCCTTAATAGTAACAGGCAACAAACTTCCAGTTAACTTTTCGGGCTTTTCTTCCTTAGAGCCTGAGTCTCCCTATTCACGTTCTGGACCCTGGCCCTATTAACAATGATATCTTGAGGCTGTGAACAACACCCCCCCCTGTCCTGTGTACTGTTTAATGAACCGATCAATGTTATCACATTTTCTTAGCAGACCTGCGACACAGGTATTGAGGGTGTCCACAATGTCTTTGGCGATAGCCACTAGAGCAGGTTCCAAACGCGCTATGAACAGGTACTCCACCAATTTCCCAAGGTAGTCCCTCGAGCTAGGGTTCGAACAATGGGTCACAACTACAGGTTTTTGCCTCCTCATAGTTTTTTTCGCAGCCCTGTGCTTAACGGGTGGCTGTCTTAAGGGAATATCACAACTTTTGTCCTCCTGTGCCTCCTGAGCCTCTGTCGCCACCAATGTATCTGGCAGACCTGAATGGGGCTCAACCACTGTGGTGGCCTTTAAGATCACAATGTTCGGCTCCCGGGGTATGGTAGGGGTCTGTTTGTATGCTAATGCAGGTGCTAAATTAGCGGTGCCAAAGCCCAGTTCTTTCTCAGCGTTAGCGATTTCTTTAGATAGAACCCCCACCGCAGATGTCAAGTATGTAATGATGGATTCAGATTTCCTAGCGACCTTAGCTTGGTTCCCCTCATGCACCCCAGGGCAATGCTTCTTTCTCTTACCCATTGCTGCTATCAAATGTCAGAGAGGTGGCTCGGCCCAGCCTCTCCCGGCCCGCCACAGACGGCCCGCCCTTTGCCCGGGCTTAGTCCGGCGCACGCCCGCGGGGCGGAAGTGGCGTTTGACCTTTAAGAGACCCCAAGCGGAAAGGGAGGGCTGGTGCAGGCGCTGGTCACTCCCACGGGCGCCTAGGACAGGTAGTGCAAATGTCCCCCAACACACCGCCGCCGCCACTCCACGAAGCGTCTCCCGCGAGTTGTTTTTCAATGCTCCTGGGCGGGAAGGGAGGGCTGGTGCAGGCGCTGGTCACTCCCACGGGCGCCTGGAACAGGTAGTGCAAATGGCCCCCAACACACCACCGCCTCCACTCCACGAACCGTCTCCCGCGGAGCGGGAGGCGCTAGCTGTTTTTCAATGCTCCTGGGCGGGAAGGGAGGGCTGGTGCAGGCGCTGGTCACTCCCATGGGCGCCTGGGACAGGTTGTGCAAATGGCCCCCCAACACATCGCCGCCGCCACTCCACGAAGCGCAGATATCATTTTACATCACACATAGTGTGCACCAGTTGCTTAACCTGAACATAAGGGATTCTGATTTGCCGCCAAGCCTACGGGATGTCAGCTAAATGGCTGTGTTATTCTAGGGCATATCAGTTTATTACAAGCTGCCGGCCCCAGGGTTGTAGGCGCATAGCAGTGTTACTTGTGCAGTAAACAAAGGTTTTTGAAACTCAAAAAAAAAAAAAGTAGTATTTCCCTTTGTATTGTAATACGTTCCTCCAGATAAGCTGTCTGGCAAAAGGAATACCCAAACAATCAAAATATTCTACGCACTCTATTGGCTGACCAAGCACCATAGGTTTCCTCTTTAGGGTGGAGGACACCTTCATTATCTCTATGTAGCTACCAACGCAAGTCCTGGCTTCACCTACTGTGCTGCTGTCCACAGATGGCTAGTGAGCGACATCGCTTGGTAATCCAAATTTGCTGGACTCACGGCATTAGACACTGCATAGAAGTCTCAGACCAGTGTTTCTCAGTCAATACAGAACAAACCGTGGCCAGACAAGGGAAATTCACTGACATAAGTCAGATTGCTCTCACAAATACCACTTAAACCATCAGCAGCAATTAGTTGGCCACCAAGCCAGAGCTACAACGATTAAATGGCTTGCACAACAAAGAAATTGTCTAGGGCCCTCAATAAATGTTGAGCTCTGCGTTGGACTTTACCAAGCACAACTTCCTGTCATACAAGGAAACACAATTGACCAAGATCAGAAGATCAAACGTGCATGTCAGACAAGTCCACCCGCGCATTCTGTACCGAATCGAAAATACCAGCCAACGCTGTTCTAATGATTTTTACTCACAATTAATGCTGGGATAATCATAAAGGTTTTTTTTTTTTTTTTAACAACAAATTTAATTGATTTTCAATGGTACAAGGGCAGGTAGTGCCTGGGAGTATACATTTGATACATATCACTTAACAACCATCTGATTATATGTACAAATTAAACTGGCCTGTGGAACATCAGGCTCGAGAACAGAAAGTTTGACAGAGGTTACCACATCATTCCCCAAACTACACATGATTAGCTGTAAACACATGCATGACTGAGCTCATCGTCCTGGCGACCCACAAGATGGGGGTGTGCACAGGTCATAGAGATGCAGGGTCGGTACACGGCAGGGGAGGCAAGTCTATGCCCCAGTATATTGCCCATTTGGACCAGATTTTCCTGTGTTTCTGTGGGCAACCTCGAGCCTTTAAGACCGCGATCTCTGCCCCCATGCACCAGTCCAGAGCCTTTTTCCACATCCCCAATGATGGCGAGGAGGACCCCTCCACTCCCGACCTATGTCGCGTTTAGCGAGTGTGAGACCCAGGAACAATAGATTTTGCTTATAGCTGTTACCTCCGAGCCCCTCTGTGCTGTGGAGCAAGAACATCTTTGGATCCAAGGGCAGATCCCAGGACAGAACCCGCCCCAGACACGATGAAATCCCACTCCAGTACGGTTGCAGCGTATTACAGCTCCAAACCATATGAAGGAACGTTCCCCTCTGGAAGGTTTGTGAAAGTTGATGCGATTGTTGAGGTATGCTGTGCCATTGTTATATAGTGCCTCGAAAGTATGAGTGAGGAGAATGAATTGAGCTTGTTTGTGAATGGGGAGCTGATAGAGCTCCTTCAGGTGTGGTGTGATGCGAGTGAGTGAAGCGTGGATCAGGGATTGCCAGCGCCGATAGAAGAGCACTCTAAGAAGTCTAATCTAAAGGGCGGAATGGGCCACATCACCTTATTGGCCATCATGGTACTGTCTACCGAATGGGGTGCATCTGTGAGCAAACTAAGGTTAGGAGTCTCACAGAGGAGAAGGGTTCTCCATGGGTCAGTCTGGTGCAGAGGTCTTCAAACTTTTTGATGCAGAGAACCCCTTGTCAACATATTTTAGGCAGAAGGACACCCTTCTGAAAACTTTTCTAGAACCTGGTACTACTCATTATTGACAAACATAAACATCCCCAATTCCCACAGCATATCATTTTACAGTGGGGAAATAATATTAAACAGTGTTTAGCAAACCAGAGGTCAGTGAGTGTGGGGGCGTGGTCAAAGGGGTAGATAAAAACAAAGGGCAACATTTATGAGGAATTGGTGTTGGCCAGCGCCGCAAGTCTTCTTACGGCGCTGCCCTATGCCAATGTGAAAGGGCAGGAATGGACTGTATTTGTGAAATACAGTGCATTCCTGTCCTTTCTCCTTGCGTTGGTGCACAAATTGCTGCCTAGAACCAACATCCTGCGATTGTGTTTGTGCAGGGAGGGCCATCTTCCTTCACAAAAACAGTCCCGGGAGGTGTTCTCTTCTTTCTATGTGAGCTGCAGAATGTAGCACACATTGAAAGAGGAAAAAACAAGGAGAAATGAAAACCTGGGACAGGCCCAAATGTTTACGTAAATATGGGGCAGCATCAATATTCATGGGTGTTGTGTGTGAACCTCCACACAACGCCCATGGAAAACCTCCTTGACGCAGCGTAAGGCAACACAATGTCTTGTGCTGCTTTGTCTTACTCTAGATCTATGAGCCATGCAAAGCCATGCAGGGTTACTTTGCAACACCTCATAGGTATGGCTGAGACAATTGTGCTGCCGAAGTGTCAAAAAAAGTGATGCTCTGGAAGCACAAACCTCTCATATATAAGCCCCAAAATATTCTCTAAATTTTTTAGGTCTTTCCCCATCAGGTACCTACGTATAAAATAATGGGCAGCGCAAATGAAAAATAAATTAAAAATGTTGTTATTCAGTGGGAAATGCACTGTAGTGCTTTATGAAACCCCTGTTATTGAATGCACTGCAGAGATCTGTGTGTAACCCGAGAGCCACAGATTTAAATCTTGGTTGGTGCAGTGAAGAATAGTGACTTGTGTATTTTTAGTGCTATGAGGTCACAGCCCGTGACAGAATACACTGTGAATATGTAAGTCATTATTTTATACTCGCATTACACACAGTGCAAGATAGGCCGATACGAAATGTGCAAATAGTTTTATGATCAAATGGAGCGTCCAAAATGCAGATTTTAGTAATACCAGAGCATATGTAATGCATTTTTATTTTACATAACTGTCCCTTGAACACCTCCTTAAGGGTACTAAGGACTGTGTAAATACAGTTATAATTAAAAGCAGTACCACATAGCCCAACTGTTAACTCTTTGCACTACCACTCAAAAAACCTACATTTTTGTCATCACAAATGAGCTTTGAGTAATGTTAACAATTAAAGCCAGAACCGCTCCCAGGCGTCCTTTACACTTTCAGATTAACTAATAGCCTTACTGAACCCATTTTTGATGGCTTTCAAAACTCTGTACAGTTTTTCCTGCTAACCAATGGCAAAGTGAAATGAAATGAAGTAAGTCTTATAATGCGCTACTAAGCCCGGAGGCATCAAGGCGCCTAGCAAAAAAAAAAGAAAATCAGAATGACCAGATAACCAGCACTACGTGTACACCTTTGAGAATAGCCACGTTTTTAGAGCTTTCCGAAAGTTCAGGACCGACGGTTGGTATTTGATTTCTAGGGGAAGGCTGTTCCACAACTTGGGGGCTACTGTTGAAAACGCCCTCCCGCCCCATTTACTTCTACGAACACGAGGCACCACCAACAGACTCTTAGTTGAGGAGCGGATGACTATCCGGTGCATATGGGCGCAACAGTTTCCTCAAGCCCGCAGCCCCTTTAACAACAAGCGCCCCATAGGTCAAGCAGAGAGTCTTGAAGACAATCCTGGACTCAATGGGAAGCCAGTGCAAGCTTTTCCTGGCAGCCGTGGCGGAGGAGATTCAGGAGCATCAAGTACAAATTTGGCCGCCGCATTCTGGACAGTCTGAAGGCGCTGCAACAGACCTTTGTTAGCACCAGCATACAGAGCGTTACAATAATCAAGTCGCGAAGCAACAAGTGCAACAACGACCTGCTTACGAGCCTGAAGAGACCGATAGTGATTGATTTTCCGAAGAATTTTAATAATGCCCCAGCAGGTAGCGACTGTTCTATTGACCTGCTGTGTCACTGAGAGAGCTGGGTCAATCATCACTCCCAAATTCTTCGCAGAATCTGTTGGAGTGGGGCAGACTCCCAGCGAGGGGGGCCACCATTCGGCCGTCCAGATGTTGGTGTTTCCGTCGAAGACCAGAATCTCGGTCTTCTCCCCATTCAGTTTAAGTGAATTGAAAATCATCCACTTAGAAACCGCCTCCATGCAGTTTCTAAAATTACGAATAGGAGTGTTCCCCGAGTGAGAAAGGGACACCAGGATCTGGGTATCATCGGCATAGGAGACTACCTCCATCCCAAATGATCTAACAAGCCTGGCAAGTGGGGCCACATAGAGGTTGAACAGGGTCGGACTTAATGCCGACCCTTGTGGCACCCCACATTGCACAGGTGTGGGAGGAGATAGATATTCTCCCAGCTTGACCCTCTGCTGGTGCTGATTTGCTATTTTTAAAATATGGCAAAAGTGACCCCCACACCTCACTGGTACATTTAATATACAGGTAAGGCCCTATTGCATGGAACTAAATGTACCCAAATGCCTAAAAATGCCTGCGCTCACTGTGCCACCCTCTAAAGTAGCCCTGTAAAACATGGCTCAGACCTGCCACTGCAGCCTGTAGAGCAGTTTTTAAAGTGCCATTTCGACCTGGTAAAATAAACCTTGCACCAGGGTCAAACCTTCCTTTTAGTACTGCAAAGTCACTACTAAGGTAAGCCTCATAGTCTCAAGAGGCAGGGTGCATAAAACAAAAACAAATAAAGTAAGACATGTTAGTTTAAGTTTTACATGTCCAGTCAATGAAAAACTCCTAACGTAGTTTTCCAGTACTGTAAAGCTATCGCTCCCATGGACTAACATTAGGCAGGGGCAGCTCCTCCGCTAAGGTGGAGGAGCGTTGCCCCGCTGCCTTGAAGCAGTAAAAAAAAAAAAAAAAAGGGAAAAAAAACACAATAATAATAATAATGTAATGTTATTATCATTTTATTGTGTTATCCCGCTTCGGCAGCTTTGCGTGACGGGTAGGGCTGCAGAGCAGGGGAGGAGTGGTAGAACCCTCCTAAGTGCGCAATGACTGTTTAGCCAGCGCTCTCAGGTCGCCCAAAACATGCATGTGCGTTTTCCCTGTTCTCCATGCAGGCTTCATTACAGCCTGCATGGAGAACATGCCTGTGCCACCAGTCCCTAGCTGAGCGCAAACCATGGTGCTCAGACCAATCCGAACGCTGCGTGCAGCGGTGGTTATCAGAGTCTGGCTGTGCTTCCTGGAGTTCGAGACGGAAGAGAGCAGGATTGGAGACGCAGGACCTGGCATCAAGGTAAGTGTATTTTTTTTCCCATTTTACATTGTACCTATGCCCCCCTTCACGCTACTGTTCTATAAATGACAATTTATAAATAGTTCATGTTTTTCTTCCCAAACCAACTGTGCCTTTCTGTCGGTCTGCGGTCACACGACTGAATGGCTCTCTTATGTTGTGTTTTGCCTATTACTTCCAGACATGAAAACAAGAGGTATTGGTGTGAGGGGAGAGGGTCTTCCTGACTGAATAGCTGAGGCAGAGGTGTGCCCTGCCGCAAGTACTCTTCAAAGGGCCCTGCATGCAACACGCAGAAAGGAACCAGATACCAAGTCTGCCCTTGCCTTCGTCACCCTAGACAGTTTGGAACCAAGATTGGGGGAAAATGTAGACAGTTTTGGGGGTAGGGCAGGGAATTCCTCATAGAAAGGCTGACACAAAGTATAAAAGTAGCACCTTCAGGACCTCTCATCAGAACACTCCTGGACCTGTGGAAGATTCAGAAGTGCTGTCCTTCTGTCTGAAGGAGGAAGATTGGACCTGCTTGCGTTTAACATAGCCTTTCCAGAAGTAACTCCAAGGGTCAGTTGGCTGATCGCCTGTTTGAGCTAAAGGTACACAACAAGCTTCCAGAGGACTCCCTGCAACTGTCCAGCTGACCAGCAACAACTGGACCTGCCTGAGCCCTGCTGCTGGCCTCTGTTAGAGTAAGTCTTGAGCCCCAAGAGGTGTTCCCCCCCCCCCCACCAGGTCCTGGACCCTTGGCTAGCATCAGAGGGCACTACTCATGAGGAAAAGGTGAAGATACAGACGTTTTGGGTTCCTTGTGACTGAGGGGACCTCTTTGCGCCGAGAATAGACCACCTATGACGGCCGCCAATGTGAAGCTGCAACAGGACCTGCTTTTCGCACCGACAAAAACTGTCTGCGATCCAAACTGCACGAAGCTTCAGTAAGACTACTCTTTGCGACAACAGCTACAGCCCACGTCAACCATAAACACGGATCTCCAGCAATTAAATGTTATCTGTGCGCTACAGCAGTGACCTGTATGCGACACCTGACCTGCTCCTCGTGCCAACACAAACGACACAATTTGTGCAGACTTGCAATGGTAACTCTTCAGCTGTACGAGCCTGGTTGCACTACACCATGGTCAGCCTGAACTTGTGACCTTGCCCCCACTCCAGCGCAACTAGTTATCCACGAGTGGCGATTCCTTCTTCTTGGTGATATGTTAACCTTAACTTTTAAAAACATATTTTCAGCTCTACTGATTGGATTTTATCGTTTTGGAGTCCATTTATTTATTACATTTTACTGTAGTCTTCTAAACTGGTTTGGGATTCTTTTGTGTTGTGTTTTGACTTTTATTACTATTGGACTACTGCATAAATACTTTACACGATGCCTCCAAGTTAAGCCTTCTTCTTTTGTGCCAAGCTACCAGAAGGTTAAGCATAGGTTAATTTAGTGACTTTCGTAGTTCACCCCGACAAGGATTGTGCATAGTTGAGTGGGGCCTTCACCCCTCTCAACTAATAATCCAATTTCTTACAGACATATTATTGGGGGTCACTGTGGGTATTTTGAATTATGAGCCAATATATGCCCTGCACCTACCTCCCCCTGAAGATTCTTGGACTGCTCGACCCGCACTACCACTGAGAGTAAAGTGCTGAGGTACTAGTAATTGGTCCAGTGACTCTGGGCCCATAGTAAGTCAGGTCTCAGGATAACAAAAGTAAAAGGTCACAACCCTAACAGTAGGGCCCAGTATCCCATGCATGCCCAAGGCCCTCTGAAAATAGCTCCGACAGCATGGTTTTCAGCATAAGAGTAAGTGGACAACGAAAAGTTATTTATTTTTAACTATTCTATGGATTTGCTGTCAATTGGTTTTATGACCAGCACTTCAACACAATAGCTATTAGTTAGGGGATGCTGGCCATGCTTAATAAATACCTAAAGAGATACATATTAAAACTGCCAACTTTTTGTTTGGCTTCTCTTAAGATCCAGTCCAATTCTGTGGAGGAAAAACTCCTATCTGGCTACTAAACATGGTTAATTTATTTTTTTACTTCTTTTTATTGATTTTGTATATAACATTAAGAATCAACTCACCCAAGACGCAAACAGAGTCTCATTTTGAAAATGACCACATAATATTATCTGTGAAAATATATGAATCATCTATCAGGTGATACAGTCTGGAAATGATCCAGCCATTGTGTCCATATCTTTTTGTTTCACTGGGCAGTCATGACTTTTATACACTGACTTTTCAGTGAATGTGTGGTCCATACCTCTCAGACATTCAGCGACCACTGGGGCATTAACAGCCCACCAATATTGTGTGGAATCTCTTTTGCCAACTAAAAATCCTGTTGGGCTGTAAGATTTCACGGCGGAAGTGTTGACTGAGGAGGAGCTGTACTGTGCTGTTCCGCGCCCCACCGCCGCTGCTGTGAGCCTCGATGCAGACAATTGTCCGCCCACCCGCTCCCCTGCAAAGTTACCCGCTGAGACAGCGTTTGTTGTCAAGGGTCGACGGTCTGTGGGGTGCGATCTTCTAAATGAGGCAGCCGGCAGCAGCGCTAAGGCATGGAAGCAGCTGGTCAGTCAGTCCTGAAGCTGCTTGAGGAACTGCGGGACTGCAGTGTGTGGCGTGCGGCGGTCAGGAAAAATTTAAAGGAAAAGAGACTTTTAACTTTCAAAAAAAGTGCAAGCTGACAATGCAGTGCAGCGCAGCCGCAGAGAACTACAGAGCAGAGTGTCCAGTGACCAGCAAAGGCGAAGGCGAACAGCGAGGCATAAACTGGGTGGGGGGGGGGGGGTTCCGGGCTCGGGCGGGCACAGAGCATAGGAGTAATTGAGGAGCAATTGAGGAGATACTGCTGAGATTGCCCTCCCACACTCCCTCCTTGAAGCTTGGCTCAGTCCTGTTCTGCCCTGCTTCAAGCCACCAAGCTCTGCTTCAAGCCACCAAGCTGCTAAGGCTGCTCCTAGCCATCAAGCCACCAGGCTACCAAGCTGCTAAGCTGCCACCAAGATCCTGCCAGGACCTTGGATCCGGCCTACTTCCGGCATAACTTCGCCAAGTTCCCATAAAACTTCGTAAAAAAACTAAAACCCAAAACCAAATCCACAGCTGTAATCTGTTCTCAGAGAATAGACCTGTTGGAAGTCTGCTGGAGACAGAGAGTGCCTGTAGTGCCTTTAGCAATTACTGGAGACAAGCGCGGCTGCCTTCCAGCGCCTCTAGAGCCTTGCTGGGGCAGCCTGTAATACAACCTTCAGTATTTTCACTGATGTCTTACTGCCCTTAGCCTATGATTACCAGCACGAATTCTTCTTTATAGCTGCCCAAGCCAGTGAGACTGCGAGCGTAGCAGTACGTTGGAGTGCGGAAACTCAGCCCTCGGTGCCCGGTGTTGCATGAGCAGCGCATCGGCGCATTGGAGTTATGCCTCTCTGGTTGTGCTGGCCGGCCTGGCTAAGGGTCCTTAAATATAAGAAACTAAGATATGACCGCAAAGAAATTGCGCTCTGGCAGATTGATATACACAAGAGCATGCAAAACAAGCATTGGCATAGCCAATCGGTCTCGCTTTTGGGACCTTATAAGTATTTAGTTATGCAGCACAATATCCTTGGTGCAACAATATAAACTGTTGCAAGGCTAAACACTTATAAGATTAAAAAAGTTGAGCAAGGCTCGACCTAAAAACTAGAGCTAATCCGTTAAGGAATAACTCACTGCAGTTAAACATCCTGAAGAGTTTTAATACCATTCCTTCTCTCTTCCCAAAAAAAATTAATAAGCCTAAATTCAGTAGGGATGTTGTAGTCGACTCGAAAATATAATGTAGAGGCTAAAGTAGTCCCCGGAAAATCATTCCCAGTAGTACCCTCTAAATTATTTCCCAAAACTGGGGGAACCTGGTCTACAAATCACCAACACTCGGAGTCTAGGGAATCTAGGAGGCTGATTCTTTGCTGGCAAACTTAACTAGCCACTCCCTTGTAAATGGAATCTTTGAACTCAAAGGGATATCTCAAATAGTGCCAAAAGGGGGAGAACCCATAATGGAAGATTTTACGTACCCTGAAATTAATCTAAATCGGTCTCCTAAAATGTCTCACGTACGTAATTTAGAGCCGTCCCGCATACATATTCCTGCTACTTCATCTTCCTCTAAGGATTGCCCTGTTAAAATGCTCAGTAGTACACCCAGCGGAACAAGCCTATTAGATTCACAGAGCTAATCTATTCCTGATCTATCCCCGAATTTTCTCCCCTTAATTAATAATCCAGAGTCAAAAAAACTGATGTTGGAAACATTACTTTGCCTGGAAAGAGTGCTGTCTTCCATCCTAGCCTTAATGGAGAAATCAGTAAGTAATTCAGACTTTATTCTGGATTCCCTTTTAGCCTCTGAACAAAGAAATATCACCAAAAAGCCCGACTATTTCCCTCCTGTAAGCCCAAGCCAGGGAATGGGTCCTCCCCTCCTCTACTTCTGGAGGATAACTCCGATCAGCCTTATCCTACTCAAACAGACTCTCTTCCCCATGCTAAAGGTCGGGACTTTGGCATTCAGGCGAGTAAGCCATTTTCTAGTAGGAAGAACAAAATCAAATTGAAAGAAAATGAAGATATACTTGATAAATTATACTCCTTTGCTCCACAGCAACTCTTCGAACCAGAGTCCTTACCTACAGGGACTGTACCTATGTCCCGCCCGCAAGCTGAGAATGACAATACAAACTCAAATATAATTCGAAAGGTTTTTCCTATCTTCCTAAAAACAGGTGTAAAATTCCCTGAGAATCCTATCGAGGAAGGATTAAAAGTTGGTTGCTTACCCATTAACGAAAAGGACATTAAGAATAAAAGTAACAGCGTTTGTAAGAAAATGAAGAAGGAAAAAAGGGAAAAATGTCGAAGGATAAATAATAAAAGGATAAAACGGCTACGCTTCAATCCTAACCTAATTCATAATATACCAACAACCTCAGAATCAAACGTTTTGAAGAAGGAAGATAGTTAAGCAGAGCTAAATCTATCGGGACCTTGTTCTTCTTTTTTGAACCCAAGTGCACCCATTAATTCAACTCAAGATGCATTTGATATAAGTGTTCCTCCTACTGCTCAGAGTATCTTGAACCCTAATGCTTCTTTATTTGCTTCCTCCCTAGGTAATAATGTCATTTATAATCCTTCTGAAAATATTCCAGAGAGATCCCACCTGGTTAATCCTTCACATTCTGTCCCTTTTCCCCCGGATTTTTCATTTATTTTTGATCATGAACCATTTATGAATAGGACTTTTCTGTTGGGTTGCTTTTCTGCAATCCCAGGCCTTCAAATGATCGAAAGCAACGACATCGCTCTGGTTGAGGTCCAAAAATATAATATTCTTAGGGGCGCAAGAGTAACGTTTGCATCCAAAGCAATCTCCCACCTGATAATGTCACGCAGTGATAAATTGCGTTGTTGTGGCATTGATGTTCTAATACCTGAAGAGGAGATAGCCTTAAAAAAAAAGTGGTCCAAAATAAGCAGTATAACATCAATCTAGTATTCATCTCAAGGCGCAAACCCCTCTTGGAGAGGGAGAGAGAGTATATTGCAGGCTTTCCTTGGTAAAGTAGGTAGGAGGGTCTCGCTTCTTACAGAGAAAAATACCCAGTATGTACTTTCTGCAGAGGAGGAAGTCAAGAAATGGAGTTGGGTAGCAGGCTCTCTTAATACAAATAGATCCTTAGGTCTAAAATGTGGGAACTCTTCCTAGCAAGGATATTAATGTGTTATCTTATAACGCAGCCGGCCTAAGCACTAATAAAAACAAACTCTTATACTTAAGAGAACAAAGTGCTGATATAATTGGTCTACAAGAGACTTGGAACACAAAAGACTGGTCCACTCAAAATTATATAGTGCTGAGCCAGCCTGTGCTCCCAGTGAACAGTGGTCATGCTAAAGGAGGTATTGCTATTTTGCTAAGTACGAGTCTTAGTTGGTCATATAAAGACATTTTTCATGCCTCGAACTTAATTCAGGCGATTAAGCTAGATCATAAGGATGTCCAGGATTATTTGAATTCCTTATTGATCGTAAATGTATATCTACCTCTGAACGCATCTTACTCTTATCTATTAAAAGATCTATTTGTCTTTATCTCCTCTACCATGGAAAGTGAAGACTGCAGGTTCCTAATGTTAGTAGCAGATTGGAACTCTAAAGTCTCTTCTCATAGTATAATGGTATTCTCCAACATCACAAACAAGCATTTGCAATGCAATAAGTCTCGCATTTACAAGGGTTTGAGCTATCGGCATTGTGAATGACAATGCCTTTTATTTATGCATGTGTTTTTAAACAGATAAAAGGGTTTGCCATTTACAATGCCAATAGCTCAAACTTTTGCAAATGTGAGACCTATTGAATTGCAAATGCGTGCTCTAATTTTTTTTAAAAATGTTAGGAGAGAGCATGTCTTGCCTGCAACAGCAGACAGGACAAAACTATTTTAGAAAACAGTGTTATGACTAATTGATGCCTACCGAGTTACAACACACGTAACCTGGGGTGTCGCTATGGGAGATTACAAAATGAGCACATGTGAAAGCGCACCTCACTACTATGTTTAAACTGATCCACATTTTCTGCTGTTGATTATTACCTAGCCACAGGGAGTTAAACAGGTCGCTGTGCAGGTATCTGGTTTCCACACTAGCACAATCAAGCAAGAAGATAGCCACCCACAAGATACTAGCAGTAAGTCTCATACAAAAGTAATGTTTAAAGCGACAAGCACATTGCACAGGTTACACGAAAAAAGAAAAACGAAAAACACAAAAATAATTCCAGCCGTAATTCTACTTTAATTCCAACAAAACATCAAGATAAAAAACAAATAGGAAGTCAACAAGTTGTGGCGAGTGCGTCAGGGGGTGGCATATCTGAGTGAGGAATTGTATTGGAGATTACACTAGAAGAGATTGGGTCCAGCATAAAGGCAGCTCTCAGTGCAGGCGTTCTGCCCCTTGGGGTAGAGCAGAGTCAGAGTTGGTGCTAATGAGTTTATCATCAAAAACAGACTTTAGAACTTTTGTGAAATTGAATTAAAGCTGCCTTAGGGTATGGGAAGAACCCTAGAGCGCAGAGACACTTTTTGCTGGGAGGTGGATACCGGTGAAAGCCCCACGAAATATAGCGTGCTTTCTTTCCTCAAGGATACGCTAGGGCTATGTCCAGGCACAGAGGGGGCCAAGCGCAGTCTATGTATGTCAGAGAACCCAAAAGACGCCAGGCCACCCCTCTGGGTCTTGTAGTCCACCACTTGGTAGTGATCAGTGTTAACTTATTGCATCTTGGTTGAGAGGAAATACACAATGCTCACCCGTAAGGAGTGTCCTTTATCTTGCACTGTTGCCCATTTTTAACCAATACAATGGAAGCCAATAACCAAGAGATTGACTCTTTGCCACAAAACAAGGGTGTTACTAGAGCAGCTGTACTCGAGGCGCCCAGCAATAGCATTAATCCTAAACCTGTAATCACTTACACATTATATCCCACTGTTGATGGATCCACAGCTCATTAGATATAGGTGAATCCCGGTGTCCTAGAGACACTGTTCTCCATTGACTCAGTGGATGAAGCTGGATCCCAACTTAGTACTGATTCTCTTCATTCGCCTGAAGGAAAGGGCAAGTTAAGATGGCGTCAAGAATTTCTGTAGATGTTAAAAACGAACGATTTCATCTATGTATAAATGAAATCAGAACTGTTTTAACAGCTTTACTCTCAGCAGGCTTAATGGCTACGCACCCACAAGATGAAGCGCTGCAATTGCAACCTCCTTTTGTGCTAAAATGCATACGATAACAGTGCAACCGATGCATTTGAGGGTCTTTTGTAATGTTAAAGCTAACGATTACTATAAACTTGAAGCCAGGTCTTCTCATTTTTCGATAGTCTCAGCAACGATTGGGCTGAAATAGCCACAGATAGTTGTAACAGAAAATCTAATGTTAACAAAGTTATTTTAGGGGAGGAGCCTAGCTCGGGGACGTAATGGCCGCCTTTTAGCTCGGCTCCGTCGACCCTCCGGCTAACCTCGACTATCCTGCAATATATCCTGCACTGCGACGATACCTCAATACAGCATTTGAAATTTAAAGACCCACTCTTACTCACTGTCTGGTCCGGAGGTTCCTGTGTGCTGTGGGTCCGCAACTGTGCCCTCTGTGAGATTGGGGCCTCCGGGCACTCGAGACCGGGACCTCGCCTGCGGGACCCGACCGGCGGAGAAGAGATTGCCGGCCCCGGCCGCGAGAGAGAGCCACTGGTGGGAACCGTTGTACGTGTGCCCCGGAGATCCTGAACCGGCCCCGATGACTGGACCGTGCGGCTGGAGGGGGACGAGATGTGCTGGGGGCTGACTGTGTGATGGGGTCCCTTCGCCTTTGTCCTGTCCGGCGGCCCTGAACCCCGCGCCTGGCTCTCGCCTGTGGGGCCTGCCACTGTTCGGAGGGGGACCCCCCCCCCATCGGGCGCTCGCCCATCCTGTGCCGGTGAGGCCGTTGTTGGGAACCTCCGGAGGTCTGTAAAGTCCTACAGTTGGGAACTGTTTGGGGGCCCACAGTGGAGTGTGGGGCGGCGAAACTCACAAGATGGCTACCGACAACGCGGGGGGTGCTCCGCTCCGCACCGACGCTCCTTGCCGGCCGGATTATGCGGAGGCCTGGGTGTGTACCCGAGCACCCACGCCCGGAGATGTCCTGGACGCCTTGATGTCATTGTACGCTGTCCTGGCCCCCGGTGCCTCTACCGACCCCATGCGGCTCGCCGCCATTTTGGGCCGCCGCTCTTTCATGCACCCCTCTCGTCCTGATGCCGCCATTGCTTCGCCCCCTTCGGCTACGCCGGGAGTTGCTGTTGTTGTTCTTCGGCCGCTTGATGGGCCGGTGACTTTTGACCCTCTGCTTTCTCACCGCCTGGATTTCGAGGACTTCCACACGACGCGGAGATCTGCTCCTTCCCGGGTACCTGGGACTTATGGTGGGCCGCTGCTTGCTCCCGCTTTGTTGGATTCGAACTTTTGTCCTGGAGGGGTACCTTTGTATTGTCGAACTGCGCACCTGGACTCCGGCTTGCCTTTGCTTGCCCTGTCGTTGCTGCTACAATGGACTTGCTTTATTGACTTTTTGTATTCCCTCCATACGAAGGCTCTCCCTGATTCTGACTGTGGACAACATTACGATTATTTTGTGCTGGGTGGTCCGCTCCACATTATCCTTTATTGGGTTGGTTTCGTGGTTGGAAGGGTTGGGGGTGAGTTGTACGACATGATAGTTTGCTGGTTTACCTGCCCGTTGCACTGATGTTTGTACTCCCGACCCGGTGAAACGTTACAGTCTCCTCCTCCTCCCCCTCCCTGTGGTTTTTGCTGTATGTGAAGGTGTAGTATTGATTTGATACTTATTCATTCGTTGGCCGGGGAGGGTCGTAGCCGAATGTGTTTGCTCATGTCCTCTGGCTCCTCCCTCACATTTTATTTTTGTTTCGTATTTCCTTTTCTCCTCTTTTTGTCTTCTTCCTCTACTTTCCTTTTTTCACTATATTTCGGGTTTCGGATTAGGGCGACAGGCACGCTGTTTGGAGGGTAGGCCGTAGCCTTCTGCAGGGGTGGGACGGGTGGGCGGGGTCTTTCAGATGTTTTCTTTTGGTTCTATGGCCCTTTTCTATCCCTTTATAGCGGTGCCGCTTCTGTCCTCGCTTCTCTGGCATGAGTGGGTTGGGGTCTGTTGCTCTGCCACTTTTATTGGTCTCAATGCTTCGTCGCGAATGCCATACCCTTCCTTTCGCCAGCTCTCCACTTTCTTCTGTATTATTAGCCGCGGGTTGCCTGGCCCGGGGTGGCGCCCATCTTGCACGATTGTGTTTTTCTTTTTCGCTCTGTCTCCTTTCCTTTCCCCCCCTTCTTTGTCCCTTTTTGGTTTCCTCCCCTCTGTTTCCCTTTCCCCCCCCCCTCCCCCTTTTTCCCAGGCTCATATTGAGAGAAGTGGGTTCGGTCCGTACAGTTTATCCGCTCCCCTTGCCTCTGTTAGCGTGTTATTGGGTGGGGGTCATGAGATCTTGGTAGCACTTGTATGCTTCTCCATTATATTTTGCGTTTGTTTTGTGCTACGGTCGACTCGTGCCCTTATATCCTCTCCCCCCCCCCACCCACCCCCCCCTCTCCTCTCGTTTTGGCATGGGTGTATTCCTGTTTCTGGGGTTTCCCGTATTTGTGAGTCAGCCATGAGCCTTGTCCCCTTATTATAAAATAGACCTCATTGATCCTGATATTGGGCCGTTATTGCCGCTTATCCCATTTCTAGCATTATTTAATTATGTTTGCTTGCCTGCCAACTGGCCTTGTGTCGCTTATTTTGATTCTTGATTGTCTTTGACTTGTGGCCGGCCAGATTGGTTGTAGGCCCACGCATGTTTATCCTAATGATGCAAATAAAGGTCTTCAAAAAAAAAAAAAAAAAAAAAAAAAAAAAGTTATTTTAACAGTTTATTTAAAATGGTGCCAATTAGTAGGTTGCTTCATTCATTAACAAAATCGTACAGATATTTTATAACAGGACAACAAATCAAATCGTTAGAGAATAAGAACATAGAGATGTTTCCACGATTCTCACGAAATACAAAAAAATCAATCCGCACTGCTCCCACGAGTAACCCCGACTGCAACAATGAAAACATTTCATAAACGACCCGGGAAGCTTGGATTGCGACCGCGACTACACCCGCTGAGGAGGAACAGTGGCACCGACCAGAGTATGCACCGCAGCAGTTACACAACGGGAGTCGCCTTGAACTGGTACCCGAACCTGAGCTGGAGCCTGAAGCAACTAAACCCTGCGGGGACTCCTAACAACCACAAACCAAGACCTGCCCTCCTTGGGCCTTAAAATAAAGAACACCAAGTCTACCGCTGTCTCCCACGGGCCTTCCCACCAGGCTGCGACGTCCCTTCCTCCAGTATGCAAGCGGATGAAGCCGGATTCACTTTCCATGGTGAATGAACAGTACACGAGCCACATGATGTAGTAATCTCGGGCACAACGTTTTACTGGCCTGTCTGTATCTAAGAGGACAGAAGAGTGAACACAGCGTCACCCAGCAGATACTCATATTGACATATACATGCATTTATAACAAGGCAGACTCTGCCTTTGGAGACGAGACACATGAAGCCAGGCGGGACTGCCCGGGACTTCCTGCTTGAGGGCGAGGCCACCAGCACAGACAGGAAGAGTACGGGAGCCTACCCCGCGCTTCTGTGACGATGAGGGAGCCGCCTACCAACCTGTGCAGCGTTACCACTGCGGGACGAGAGGAGCCCAAGGGTGGGGGGGGGGGGGGGGGGGGAGATGTGTGTGTGCGCGTGAGCCCGTGAGTGGGGTGGGGGTGTGTGTGTGTGTGTGCGCGCCTGTGCGTGTGCGCGTGTGTGTGTGCCGGGGGGAGTGGGGTGTGTCTCTATGTGTGCGTGCGTGTATGTGCGCTAGTGTGTGTGTGTGTGTGTGTGTGTGTGTGTGTGTGTGTGTGTGTCTCTGTGTGCGCTCGTGTGTGTCTGCTTACATGGAGCTAAAAAGGAGACAGGAGATGGTGAACGCGCGCGCGACCTGATCCGATTCCGCAAGGCTGCGCGTGCACATCTCTTGTCTCCCTTTTAGCTCCTTGTAAGAAGAACCGCTGACAATAGGCCTCGCTGCGACATCGCTTCGCGATGCCTCGCATGTGCGAGACCTAAAAATGAAGCTTTAAACATCCCCAATGTCTTATTTCCAAATAAACGCAGGGCAGATAAAAGGGGAGTCTCATTACTTGAGGGTCAGAGAAGTCTAGACCTTATAATTATTAATGGAAGATTAGAAAAGGATATTCCAGCAAATTATATACTCATAAGGCACCAACTGGGAGATCTATCTTAGACTATTTAATTGTCTCTGCAGATTTCTTTAGTAAACTTATAAACATGGAAGTTCTAGGAAGTGTTTTAGTGATCATAGGTTGATTCGTTCTAAATTTGAATTTACTTGTGATAAGGTAGACCCTTGGAATTTTAAAGGCAGCACAGTAGGGTTCAATGCAACAAATGGTAGAATTCATTGGAATGCTCAAGCGACTGCTAAATTAAAAACAAACTTAATGGCTCTGATAAGAGATCAGCAGCATTTAGTAATGGTCAAGTGTGAGTCTACCCAATCTTACTTACTCAATACGTTTCCCATTATGAAGGCTCTCTGGCTAAATCATGTAAATCGGCTGCTGTTAAACAGAGCTTACAATTTTAATCCAATGCTTACTATAAATAGGGACATTAATAAATTAGTGAGGGCCCAGTTCCTGAATTTTTCATTCAAACAAAGTAAATTAATAAACCTATTAAAGAGGAAAAGGCAGAGGAAAAAAAAGCTCCTTAAGACAAATAAAGGAGAATGGTGTATGGGTACAGTTAAAAGAGGCGGCCTCAAAAAATAAATCCAAAATGTATTGAAAAATTATC
The DNA here is from genome assembly GCF_964261635.1 of Lissotriton helveticus. NCBI lineage: Eukaryota > Metazoa > Chordata > Amphibia > Caudata > Salamandridae > Lissotriton > Lissotriton helveticus. The sequence continues at coordinate 370,886,568 of NC_136060.1, forward strand.
GCAGACTGCTGTGGCACAAGAGTGAAATCTCTACCCATACCCATTAAAGAAGAGGAATGGAAACTTCACCTGGTGTAACTCTACTCTGCGAACTCTAATTCCACAAGTTCAATCACCACGACACTCGATCCGTTTAAAACCCCTGTATTGAACTATGTTCATTCAATCAGTGATGTGGCTGGATTTATTTTAAAAAAAGAGATCCTCAGGAGCAATGGGTCCTGCCGAAATTTCCTTGACGGTAATTAACAAGCATTTACAATTCAATAGGTCTCGCACTGACATTATTTTGAGCTATTGTCATTGTAAATGTCATTGGGTTTTTTGGGGGGGGTTTTCTTTTGTAAAACATAAATAGAAGGAATTGTAATTTAAAATGCCATTAGCTAAAAGTTTTGTAAATGCGAAACCTATTATATTGCATTTATGTAACAACCTGGCGTTCCCGGGATCGGGGACAGACACTCACAGAACACACAACAACCAGTTAGATGGAGGGTTATTTAATGAATAAACCAAACAAAGAGACAAATCAAATAACGTAGCTGGAACCTCCAGTCATGATACGATACCCAACCACAGTACCGGAGTCTCTCACCGTCCTCCGCATGTACACCGGTCCCGGTGTACTCCAACGGAGGGCACTGTGCTAAATAGCGGCCGACAATGCCGCTCGACAGCTGTGTGGGTGAGTAGTATCAATGCAAGTTAAGGGTGTTGAGGGGCGTGGGAGTCACCCAGCCGGGTTCTCAACCACTAGTTCTGAAGGGAGGACAGGGAGCAGCCACTCCACCTGTTCCGCTAGAAGTTGTCCTTTGCAATGCCCCAATGCACGGAGACGCTGAATACCTCCTTTGTGTGCGTCTTAGGAGCCTTAACCCAGATGTCAAAAAGATGAAGCAGCAGAGCGAGGCCGAGAGCAGCCACTCTATCGCACCTCTTGTCTCTACTGCACTTTCGCTGAGACGCGGAAAACACCTCCCGATGTGAGTATGGCAAGTACTAGCAAGTACGGGGGCTGGGAACGTCCGCTCTAACCAACCTCCGTTAGGACAAGCAAGCGGTTTCTTGTCTCTAACGAGACTGAGAGCTTCCGCTCCCACCAGTCTCCGTCAGGTCTCTGCTCAACGCTGCGCTGACTCGTCCGAGTCGGAAGCGCAGCTCAGCAGCGGTACTGGCGGTTAGGATGTGTTCGAAGACACGGGGCAGAGAGCGTATGCTCCAATCTTACCTCCTTTCTCCGTAGAATACCTCAACGGCCACAAGGTTCCTGGATGCGAAGGACTCCGCTGCTCGTTCCGTCGGTGTTAAATCTGAATATCCGACGCAGCGTCCTTTCCGTCTCCTCCTAAAGTAGGCGGTCCTACAACGTTAGGTAAACATGACGATCCGTGTTACCTAATCGTGTTTCGCGCTAAGCGTTATGGGATCGGTAGTTGGCACCACTTGTGGCGCGTTGGCTACGGCGGTGCACGCTAGGGGAAGGGGATTCCTGACAATTTACACGAGTGTGAGCATACTTTCCAAGTGGACGGGTGGGTTAAAATTGAGCATTTGCCCATTATGTGATGTGCTTTGTAAGTCCACTTTCTAGTGTTCTGTATGGACTTAGAAACAGGACATAATATTGGCATCTATCTTGGACGTTTTAAGTACAAAGACACTACCCAGAGGTAGCCTAACCTACAAATGTAATAAAAAAGGCAAATCTAATAAAAACAAAACAAATTATTTACTAGGTGTCTCGTTGTCTTACAAAACGTTAAGTACATTCAAAATGGTATTGTTTGCATTTTGGGACATGCAGTCCAGTATTTTAAATGTTAAAAACAAGTAAAAGTACCATCTTCTCCCCTTCACCCTCACTACCAACCTCTTCGGACGGTCACCAAGTTTTCAACCATTTTCCCATCGGCGGCTGGGCTGCGGGGCTCTATGACTGCCGTGACGTCCTGGGAGGCGGGGTGGGCTCCCGTCCTCCCTCTCCTCACCGAAGACTTCCGCTTCGGGGCTCTTGAGACCTCCCCTGGTGCCGCGGGCGGGGCTCTCCTTCACCGGAGCCGCGGAGGGGAAGCACCAGGGCACAAGTCCATAAACAAGAAGAAAAACGCTAAATGGCGGCCGCAACTCTGAATCGGATTCGGGGCGTGTTTTGGGCGTTCTGAGTGACGGATGACATCACAGTCGAAAGATCGCAAAAAAACACGCCCCCGAATCCGAAAGAGACCGGGCTTTATTGGAGTGACGCCTGTCTCCTCCAATGGCTGGCCTCCGTATAGGAAGACAGCCAATGGAGGAGAGAGGAGCAGAGAGGCGGGTTCAAGCCCCCATACTCCAAATCATTAAATCTCCTCCCGGAGACTGCGCAAGCGCAGCCTTTGGTCCTCGACCATAAAAGACCGGACTTGATGATAAGATTCAGTTGGATAGATGCACATGGTAATGAGGAGTCCCACGAGCAGGGTGGTTATCCATTGAATATTAATTCACCCCATATTCAAACTTGATGTGATGCATGGAGCGACGCAGTAGAGAAGGTGCCTCTTTCAACAGAACTTTTATCTTTGGTGTGAGGAAAGGGATGGTGAAATTGTGAGCTTCCAGGTAGGCTTACATTTTTTGAAGATTTTCCCTAATTGGATGCATGACAGGGAAAAAAAGTGCGGGCCACTCCGGAGTTGGGTACACTCCCTGCTCTTATTTTGTACGTGCAGAGAACACAATGTGTTTCTACCAGAATGTGAGCATGTTATACATTGTCATATAGGCGCTCTCCCACTGTCCCGAAAACTGGGTCATGTATTTAATCAAAAAGTGTGACTATGGGATGCTCTAGAAAAAAAAAAAGCATTCGGTAAGGTTAAAGCTGAATTTGAACAGAACGCGTTCACTTGAAGGGAGCTTATTTTTGAAAATAAAACTAACAGTAAGGATTTCTGTTTTGCTTTGTAAGTAAAATTGAAAATGCTTCCTAAAAATGCATTCCATGTCGGTAAAAAAAGAAAGCAAAGCAGCAATCCTTCCTGTTAGTTTATATTTCAAATTCCCCTGTCGGGTGAACGTTGTGTTTAGAAAGTACATTCAATTTATGGAACGCATTTGCGGAGACTTGCTGTGACTAATGGCCGGTATAACGAGGCCCGGAGTAACCTATTTGGCATCTTCTATAATGTTTTTTCATGGAAAGGCACCTACTTGCCTCATTTGCTCAATCTTCAAGAAGGCTGGGAAACATTATCTGGAGCAGTGTTATGTCTTCTGGTGCAATATGAGAAGCGCTTTCGCTTTTTTGTGTGCGTGGGACCGTCTCATGTGTGGCTCATTTGGGGCTGTGTAACCTTATCCGGAGCAGTGTGGCCTCTTCACGTGCAGCAAGGGTATAACTTAGACATTGGAGAAAATAAAGGCAAGCACTCTGAACCACCCACCAGATTCTAGAAGGTTGAGATGTAGGATTCCTGCCATATCGGTAGGTGCCCGAAGTCAGTTCCTTACTAAAAAGTAAGCGTGCACGGAGGCGTTTATTTAATAAACTATTGACAACAATGTTATGCACATGTTTAAAGAGGCTCCTCCCTAGTTTCACTAATCAGCAGCTTTGCTGTACACACTGAAGTGTCGAGTGCAGATGGGGTGAATGTGCCTGACCCTTAATGTGATGTGTATGTAAGGAAGGCTGGGCTGGAACCAAACTCCCTGTGAGTGCCACGCCTGCGTCCCGGGCAGCAGGAGTGGCACTCACAGGGAGTTTGGTTCATACCTATGGTACATCCGGGGCAGTAGGTGTGTTCTCCGCTAAGGACCAAAATGCCCCCACCCTCCTGGAATGTGAGGGGAGACACCCTGGACAGCAGACTGAAGGCTCTAATGCTGGGTGTAGGTCCCTCATGGTGGTGTGTGGAATACTTGGGGTAAGGGACGTTTGTTTTACCAGTTTGGGTTCTTGTTGAGAAATTGTGAGGGGATCCCTCTCTGGACGTCGGACCCTTGCGCCCTATCAGATAGAGTAGTGGGGCTGACGGGCAGTGGCATCACTATTGTGCATGCAGAGTAATGCAGGATGGGCCCGTCTGTAATTCCACCGCTGTCACCTGGGGAAAAAGTTTAGAAAAGCTGTAGAGAGGGTGGGGGTTTGGGCCCACGGAAGGACTCACTGCACAGCACCCACCCCCCTTCAGTGCACGGCGGCATCTTCTGCTTGGAGCTGAACCATAGACGAGGTGTTATACTAAATGCAGCCTGGCCTGTACCATGCAGGGGCCTTGTGTGAAGGTTACCTGGGTCCAGTGTGAGATTCCTGACTTGTACTGTAAAGGCCGTCCTTAAGTTTTGTCACTGATTCCCCCCACCCAATGCTTCTGTCCTGACTCATACCATATGCGGTGTAGTACTGCTGTCCAGTACTTCTGACTGCTGAAAGATGCGTGTACTGTAGCATGCTGTGTGTCTGTTCGTGGTCTCCCTCCTGGTATGTTATGGGGGTCATTTAGAATGCTGGAATGGTGGCTTGAACGGCAATGAGGACGGACGCCTAGGTCCGTTACCTCCGCAAACCCCAAGGGATATATCAGCGAATTTAACAGGGTAGCGAGCTCAGTCCACAGCCAAAAAGATCTGCAAAGACGTCGGAACACCTGGGGCACACGCTAGAACCACGGAACCCCCACCCAGCAAGAAACTGGATGAACTGACCAGCTTTCTCTCACAGAGGGGGAGACGGGGAGAAGAGTCGGCAAAATGGCGCCTGTGTCCAACAGAAGAGTGCCATAGGAGCGGTTGGTGCACGGAGAAGCTGTGAGGGCACTCAGAAAGAACCGCGAGGCGGACCCACTGATCCCCAAACCCTCCGGTTAGACCCCATGCCAAGTAAGTGCCGTGTGAGCGCATAACGAAGCGGGGGCTGCACAGAGAACGAGGCACACAATATCGAAACCAGGTAGAAAGCGAAACCGCTGATGGGGGCCGCCATTTTCAGCCAAGGCCGCACCCCGAACTCCCCAACCGACAACGGCGCAAAGGGAACCACAGAATAACTACTGTCGCTGCAGGGAGGACAAAGGAGAAAGAAAACCTCCAAACGGGGACCGCTGTGATACCCTGTATGTAACGGCCATACTAGCGCAGAATGGGTAAGGGGAGCGGACGGCACAGTGAACACGGCGCAGCCTGAACATCCTGAAACCGAAAGCTCCCTGCTGGGGGCCGCCATTTTGGGCCTCGTCCTTCGGCGTGGAAAAGAGCAGGCTTCCGCCGAAAAGCCAGTGGGGGCCATAGAGATATCAAGAGGAGCGTTCAGAGGCGCACAAGAAGCGCGGTCGAGGCTCCCATTGTAGCCGGCACCAGCCATCGCCAGCAAAATAGCCGCCGAAGCGAGCCAAAAGGAAACGAAATTAAGGTCCCGTGTAGGGGTCCAACATCTTGACAGAGTGACCAGAAAGCCAGTGTAAGCCACCTAAGTGCCACCGGGTCTCTATTCTCTAGCCCGCCAACGCCAACCAGCACAAATAAGCCCCAACGATCGTCACCCTGGGCCGATAAGTGCAGGTGTAGGAGGAGGCACAAGACAATCAGACCACAAACCAACAGCCATACTACCTGAGACAACAGGGTCTGGAGGGGTGCAAATATACAAATCTAACAGCGGGCACAAGCAACACAAGAGGATATACAAGTGCCGCAACAGACCCCACCCACACAACAAACACAGAAGAGCGCGAACAGAGGGAAACAAGGCGGAAGGTAGTGGCCAACTAGCGCGGAGACCACTCTCTGGCCATACAGCGCGACCAACAACCATACTCACCGTGAATAATCAAACCACAAGCAACGAGCTCACGGGCCTACCCCCATTCCAAAGTTCTGCCATAGTGAATCAAGGCTGCTTGTGCTGTCAAAGCGTCAAGGCGTTCTCAGACACCGTACACACTGATCACAACCCACAAAGGGGTAGACCATCAACCTCGTTGCCACCCCAAAGCAAGCACTGGACATCAACAACTAAACAGGGTCAAACAACAGAGGCAGTGCAGATAAGCCTCTCAAATTGACCACCTTCCCGGAGAGTGAAGGGGCACTGCAATAAGGAGTGGCGTCTCAAGTGCGGAGCTGGCAGGAGCAAAGACCAGGACAAGGTCCATCCGAGAGCCAAGTAGGTACAGACTAGACCACCAAACCTCAGGTAGGGAGCACACAGAATCAAGGAGGAGAACCAACTAACCCCCTACCCACACAGCAGAAAGAAGGTAGCCTAGATAGCTACCTAACTAGAAGAGGCTTCACAACAATGGCAGGACAAGAGGGCAAACTCTCCAGCGAGAGCAAGAAGTACAGAAAAGACCCACCTGACTCACCACTAAAGCAAAGGAATGAGATAACTCTGGACATGATCCTAAAAAAAATTAACGAAGGTAATGACTTGGCCAAATCAACTAAACAAACAAACAATAGACAATATGCAACTAGAACTGGCAGCCATAAGGGCAGACCAACAGAAAACGAACAGCAGGATAGACGTTGCAGAAAAGCGTATTAGAGACATAGAAGACGACAATGCACAAGCAAACAAATATCTGCAAGCCATCACCAAGACCTCCAACACTGTTCAAAAGCAACTAGCAGAACAGGACGACCGCACTAGAAGAGGGAACATATGATTACTTGGAATTCCCGAGGGGGAAGAAGACAAACCTGGATCCTGCATAACCCTCATAGAAGAACTAATACCACTACTGACAGGAAGCAAGTTTAACAGGCAATTCGAAGTAGACAAGGCGTACAGGGTGCCAGCAGTTAAACCGCCACAAGGCCGCGGTCCACGACCAATATTCTGCAAGCCCCCAAGATCAAACTAAATGGAGGCAATCTTTGCGGTGGCACAGAAAAACCCGAACCGAAGATGGAATGGCAACAAAATAATAATCACGCAGTACTTCTCAAAGCAAACAGTGGAGACCAGGAAGGGATTCCTACCGCTAAGAGAAAGAATGCGGAAAGATAACGTCACATTCAGCTTTGCGGGTCCTGCAAGACTGAGAATCACAGACAAGTGGCGAACATTGGTGTTTGATGACCCGAACGAACTGAGAAGATACCTCCAAGGCCCACCTCCAGAAGATATGCAAGCCCAAAGCCCAGGTGGGGCAAAAAGGAGAGCACCTCTGGACAACACGGAGGATGGGGGATGCTGAGGACAACCAACGCAGCAGAGACTGCACAATGGGGAGACGGACGTGGTCTAAGCTAACTGATCTACCTCAAGATGCAACATCTACTTCAACCATACATAAGCTCAGCGAGGAACCGCGGACAAAGGGAATGGCGACATAGCAGGAACACTCATATATCCTTTATGTTGAATCAAGCTACCCGGTCTTACTACCAAGCGGGGTCTCGGGGGGGCTAGAGGAATCTCTAATAGCCATAAACTGAGATACAGAAGTGACACTTTTAATGAGGGTTTGGACGGAGCTCACCACAATCCTCGGGGGGGAGGGAACTTTTGCTGTCGCAGGCCCAGTTAGCAAGCATTTTGGGGCGGGGGCTGGCAGGGAGGGGGGCCAGGGGGGATGGAGGGGGTCTCCGAGTACAGCTCTTTTTGTTTTCTATGCTTACCTTCTTTCATTTTTCCTTCTCTTCCCCTATCTTCTCCTTATTCAGGGACAGATACAAACGACCACTAAGTCATCCAGCACGACCAAGCATGCACCATTGGGAGGCAAATGTTAAGATTGGGCTGGGACCGGAGACAGGGCAGGTAAACACATACAAGGGTACCTCACTAAAGAGCGATACTCATGTTAAGGAATGACACAGGCAATGCAAAACCAACTTCTTGCAAACATGAAGGTAGTTTCGTTCAATGTCAAAGGGCTCAACCACCCCGTCAAGAGAAGGAAAGCGATAGAGTACCTAGCCAAGCTAAAGAGCGATGTGTGCGTGCTCCAAGAAACTAAACTGTCAGCTGAGGACGCACAGCGACTGAGGGCGAACTGGATAGGGCAATCGATATGCTCGCCAGCAGTACACAAAAAGAGAAGAGTCATTACACTGATAAACAAAAAAGCCAAACTAGCTATACATGAAAGTTACGCCGATGAGGAAGGGAGCATCCTAATAACCAGCCTCAAGAGGGGGGAGGAGATGTTCCACATTGCCAATATTTATGGGCTCAACACAGATGACAATGCATTCTGGGGAGATGTTGAGAACAGACTGAGTAAGTTACCCCAAGATGACCTCTTGATTGTGGCGCGGGGACCTCAACCAAGTACTAGACCAAGCCACAGACAGGCAGCCGCAAAGAATCAGCCACTGTTCTCAGGGGGAGAATACCCTGAAGAATCTATGCACCAAGCTCCAACTTAGAGACCCCTGGAGACTTCAGCACCCAGACGCCAGGGATTACACCTTCTACTCCCACCCACATAACTCATACAGCGGGATTGACTACATCCTAATGTCAGCCTCACACACACACACCTTATTGATAAAACTGAAATCGCCCCAAGATCAATATCAGACCACTCACATATCAGTCTAACACTTAGTGGGCGGCATACTGAGCACATAAGCAGCAGGTGGAGATTCAACAGAGACATCCTCAAAAACCCCGAAATAGAAGAGACCATAAAAGACTACCTAGAGTTCAATGGTAACCCAGGCACGGATAGAGGCACCCTTTGGGACGCCATGAAAGCCACAGTCAGGGGCAAAATACTCACCATCAAATCCAGAATGAACAAAGAAAGAAATAAAAAAGTATTAGCACTCAAAGGGCAGATTAAAGAGCTAGAAATGAGCCATAGCTCCAATCTAACAGGCAGGAACACACTCACAGACCTAACTAGGAAGAAATACGAACTCAACAGGATCTTAAGTGAGAGGGCGGGCGCTTGGATAAACAAATACAAAGCAATAAACTTATGTACAGCGAACAAAGCAGGGAAAGCGCTGGCCTCATACCTTAAAAGCAAACAGAGGCAGCACACAATTGCAGCAATAACAGACACCAACAAGAATTCTCAAACGTCAAACAAAGAAATCCTCAAGGTCTTTAAAGACTTTTATGAGGGCCTTTACAGGGAGGACAAAAGCCTTAAAGCGGACGGGGGAGCCAGTTTCCTAAACAAGCTTACCCTACCCGCGCTGACGGACCTACAAAGAGCATCCCTAGAACAAGACATAACGGGAGCAGGGATAGAAAGAGCAGTAGCGGCCCTCAAAGATAACAAAGCCCTGGGACCGGACGGGTACACAGCAGGGTTTTATAAGCACTTGCGCCACCTAATCAAGCCCACAATGGAAAAGGTCTTCATGCACTGTATCCAAAAGGGGAAAATGACTAACTCAATGGCAGAGGCCAACATAATAGTCATCCCAAAAGAGGGCAAAGATCCGCAACACCCACAAAACTACCGTCCCATTTCCCTAATTAACGTTGACTGCAAGATCTAAGCAAAGTTCCTAGCGGTGAGACATAACGCGCAGCTCCCAAATCTAATCCATTACTCTCAGGTGGGCTTCCTCAAAAACAGGATGTCCCAGGATAATACGAGACTCTTATGCCACTTAATAAACCACGCCTCCACTAATAATGTCCCAGCAGTCATGATCGCACTCGACGCAGAGAAGGCTTTTGACAAAGTGTCGTGGCCCTTCCTCGACCAATGCATACAAAAGTTCGGGCTGGGAAGGAACTATAGAAGGATGGTGAGGGCGCTCTATAACGAACCCAAAGCCCGCATGGTAGTCAACGGGGGCACCTCGGAGCCGCTCACCCTGGGAAGAAGTACGAGACATGGTTGTCCACTCTCCCTAGCTCTTTTCCTACTCGCCCTGGAACCACTACTTTCCATGATCTGGAATAACAAGGAAATAAAGGGATTCCCAAACATGGGGAATAAGGTTAAGCTAGCTGCATATGCGGATGACACACTCATTACAACAGAGAACCCGGGCCCCTCGATAGCAGCCCTAATGACCACCATTGAGGAGTACGCACAGGTAGCGGGCTACAAACTTAACAGGGACAAGTCTGAATGCAAACCTCTAAATATGCACACAACTAGGGCAGTCCTAGGGGACTCAGGGTTGGCTTGGCAGAAAAAAATCCTGAAATATCTTGGTCTTTACTTCGGGAGGGACCTTAAATCAACACTCAACTACAGCGAAAAAATAATACTAAACAAGCTGAAAGAGAAATTAGACTCATGGTCACCAAAATTTATCGTCTGGTGGGGCAGGGTGGAACAATAAAAATGATGCTAACACCCATGGTTAACTACCTGCTCAGCATGCTCCCACTCGTAACCACAGGGGAGTTCCACAAAAAATTGGATATTCTTATAAATAAATTCCTCTGGAGAGGCAAGAAACCCAGAATAAGCCTACAGAAACCACGACTACACAACCTTAGGAGGTCTCAACCTCACCAACTTCAAGATACTCCAAACAGCATGCCTAGCCAAACAAGGGATACACTGGCTCGCGCCAGAGCAAGTGTACACGCCGGTATGGCTGACGCTAGAGAAGCAATCCTAAAGGGCCTCGGCCCCTTAGCCCTGCTCACACCCAACAAACACCCCGAGGCCAACAACACCATACTCAAAAACACCAAGAACACGCTCCTCAAAGTCGACAAAAGAATGGAGAGTAGCATTATAAACACAAGATGGGAATCCATTTGGTTCAACACTAAAATAAAATGCAAAGACAAGATACTTAACATTAACTCCTGGTAGGAACGAGGCATCTCCACTCCCAACCAACTAGAAAGCCTTAGTACCCCGCTCACATTCGACACCCTAAAACATTTGCACAACTTACCAGACATTGAATTCTATAGCTTTCTAAGAATAATGGCGGCGATCACGAGAGCAGATCATAACAAGGAGGTCCCACCGATTCTGCAATACATGACGAAGCTAAACAAAGTTGGCCACCAAACGTCGCACCTATACAAACTCCTGTGCCCAGTAACAAAGAGACTAAACGCCAAAACACTAGAATACTGGGAAACCCTACAAACTATACAGTTCAGCCAGAAGGAAAAGCCTCGCCTCCGGTCATCAGCGACCAAAAATAAAGTCACCCCAACCTTAGCACAAACTAAATACTGACTCCTCCACAAAGCGTACTGGACCCCATCCCGCCTAGCAGCTGTCTGACTACGTGATAACGACTTATGCTGGAACTGCCACAAACAAAAAGGAGATTTGGCGCACCTTATCTTCTACTGCCCCAAAGTGAAGACATTCTGGGGTAAAATAAGAGACTTCATAAACAGCATAATGGGGCACTCATTACAACTAGACTTCTTAGGGATAGCCGCCGCCTTATGGTCCCGGAAATTCAGTCCAAAAACGACAGCGATTTGATTGACCTTCTGCTCACGGCGGCTGTTAAAACCACCCTAACGAACTGGAAAGACACAGGGAAAGCATCCTTCAAGAGCTGATTCAACTGGATCACCTTCCTAAGGGAGGCGGACAACATAACCTCTAAACACTCACCCAACTCCACCACAAAAGGTGAGATGTGGTACTCCCTAGACAACTACCTGAGCTCCCACAAACCGCCTTAGGCAGGTCTACTGGGCTCGGTACCCTCACATCCAGCCTCCTCACATCGCAAACTCGGGAAGTTTTGGCGGCTAACTACCGCGCGACCCATCCGCTCCTCTTTTCCTTTCTCTCCTTTCCCACTTTTGTTTCCTTTCCTCGAGGGCAATGCATAAGACCACCAATGACAGCATACGCCAAGATCGGGTTTACTTAGCTATTTCTGTACATGCCACCATTATGTCAACGATATGCCTACAGTAACCCCATTGGCGTACGATGACACCAGTATTGCCTTCACTATATCTGTATTGTATATCTATACTGTATGTATAAAATTTCTCCTAATAAAATCTTTTGAAATAAAAAAATTAAATAAAAAAATGCTGGAATCTGGGGTCCAGTGCTCCTCTTTGGAGCGGGGACGAGGCAGGGTGGTCAGCCAGGTAGCATTGACAGACAGAAAGAGCAGGACAGGCAGACATGTGCTCACACCGCATACAGGAATATGTGTGTGGGGGGGCAGGGGGTGGACTGTGGTTGCCTACAAAGCCTTGTAAATTGAGGTGCGGGTGGGACAGGAGCGCCTAGGAGACCGAACATTCTATAGCCACTTCTCACTGCTGATTAGGAAGCTCCATGGGAGCGTGAACTTCATTGCTGTCCACGACTTTCATCCTTCCGAGGCAGATAATATACGTACTTGCACCGGTCAAGTTGGACAACTGCATCCGTTATTTAAGCACCAAGGCAAAAAGCAATTCTATGCGTGTTACCTCGTCTTCGCTGTACCATTTTTTTTAATGTTTTCCTGATACTTTTTCACGTTTGTGCTTGGCTGTGAGACAATGCAGTTTGTTTTTAAATTTGAAAACTAAAACCGTTCCGACATGAGCCCAGTCGGAGCTGGTCATGGGTAATGTGAGACTAATAGTATGGCTATTGAGATGACTATATCAAAAAGTCACGTTTCCCATATCTCCAGCAACCTAATATTTGGGCACGCATTGCGCATTTAACATGTGGAGCGGCAGTTACAAGATATGCAAGATATTAAAGTTCCAAATCGCTGCACATCAGAAAACACCACAAGTCTGCCAGCATCCCCCTGTCTTCCCCGTGCGCCTCTCAGCTCCGTGGCTGCTTCAGGGTTGTACTGAAGAATTTTATCTGCTTGTTAAAATTAACAAGCAGATAAGAAAAGCCTTCATGACAGCCGCAAACCAAGCCATGCTGTCCGGAGGGGCAGTCTGAAAAACGGACAGGGTGGCACCCAAAAACACTCCTTTCCTTTGGGAAGCCAGAGTTTACCATAAACGCTGAAGCTACCAAATGGAAAAGAGGGGGGGCTTAGAGTCCCGTTTACAAAACTTGTATTTACAAGATCTATCGCAGAGGCGGAGCAGGGCTCTGCCCTGCCACGCCCTGGCGAGACCTAAAAGGAGCCACTTATCTAGCCCCACTGTTTAACTTTTGCTACTCCCTGGGTAAGACTCCACCTTCCTGGTCTGGAAGTTTTCTAATCCCTCTTTACCAAAAGGGCTCTAGTACACCCCTTGGGTAATTACCGGTAAATAGCCCTATTAGATGCGGCGGGGAAAATATTTGCACGTACTATCCTCGATCAACTTACGGAACGGGTGATGGAGCAGAAGGTCCTCCCTATAGAACAAGCAGGTTTTAGAAAAAATCATTCTACCCTAGATAATATCTCCATGATGAAACTAATTGGAGGAGAAATATAAAATTTCTCGTAGGTCAAACATATATATGGCTTTCACCGATTTTTCAATGGCCTTCAATAAGATAGATCGACATTGCTATGGAGAAAATTGCAGAAAATGGTTCTTGCTTCTCCCATACTTTCCTTAATTACAGCACTACATTCTCTAAGTTGGTACCAATATTAATGGAAGGAAATCAAGGTTTATCAGATGTAATCCCTGCAGAAAATGGTTTGAAACAAGGTTGCTTGTTAGCACCATTGTTATTTTCGTTATATAAAGCAAATTTACCAGATTGCTTCCCTCAGTTAGTGGGAGCTGCACCAAAGATAATGCAGACGTTATAGTAGTGATGGACCTAACCACTATTGGGCTGAATAGAACGCGGACATCACTACAGAATTACACGGTGGCCCATTTTCTAAAGATAAACTTATCAAAAAGTAAAATCTTGACCATGAAATGTAATAAAAGTAGAAAATAAAGTAATTTTGAGTGGCAAATTTGTCCTGAAAAGCTGGAGGTGGTAGGTTCATATCTTTATTTAGGGAAACAAATAGCCGGTAGTACGAAGAAGAAACTTCAAATTGAACATAGTTCCTGTAAAGCAGCATCCCACGCTAATTCTTTGCGCATTTTCGATAGTGCCATGGGCAGACAGCATTTTTCACATCTATTGATGGGTTTCAAAGCAAAAATCCCTCCAACCCTGCTCTATGCCATTGAATCCATCCCTGTTAAGGACTGGAGCTTTTTAGATAGGATTGAAGGTCAGATTTTACGTAAACTTTGCAATTTTAACACGTTAGTTCCATCACCTGCTATTAGGTTGGAATTTGGCTTAATAAGCTTCTATATCCAAGGTTTATCCAGGGTTTTACGCTGTGCACATCAGTGAAAAACAGCGAGCCTGATTCATTAAGAGATTTCATGTGTCAAGAAATCTTCTGCAATATAGCTGGAACTACTCCTTCTATCGTGATTTCTCATTGGCACTAAAACTCTTGTGTACAGGAAGAATCAGTGGTTACTCTCCCACCATTAGAACTATCTTTTTTTTTAAACTTTAAGTGGCAAGATTAGCTATAATGGAGATTTTAAAAATTTAGTAAGTCTAAAGAGACACTAGAGATAATAGCCCGGAGAAACTCACTGAGAATCTCACAGAAATATCTTTTCTGGAATTTAGAACATGGGACTAGACGACTGCTCACTCTATGCAGTATGAATCTTTTACCTTTAAATGACTTAACAGCAAACTGCTCCAAGAATTTGAATTTTTTTTAAATGTTTAATTTCTGCAACCCGAGCATGCAGACTCTGGATCATGTCTTGTTTGTCTGTCCAGCATTGGTTTTGAGTCGCTTCGCCCGATGTTTTTACAAAATGGGGTTAGAAATGTAACATTTGCCTGTGATTTTCTCAATTGCCCGAAGAATGAAGCAGTCCGTGTAAAACTATTCAATTATTTTAAGGAGTTTTCTGTTAGTGGCAACCTAAATCTACACCTTGATATTCCACATGACTCAGAAGTGGTCAACTTCTCAGCAGACTTAGCAGCATGCCAGCTGCTCCACCTGGTCCATGGTTCCACCCACTCTGCTGGCCACCTACTTGATCCAGTTTTTTCCAACCTTCCACGTCCCTCTGTCTCAAACCCCATTCCGCTATGTTGGTCTGACCATTATCTGATCCCTAGGACGCTTTCCGGGGTAGAGCCCTCTTGAAAGTCACCTCAGAAACTCTCACTCGCCACCTCTGGAACAAATTACATTTTGGGCATCTTAGTACCATCTTTTCATCGAGTATGCCCAGCTGGCCGGATGATCCAGATACTGCCAGTGAAGTTCTATCTGACTGGCTTAGGCATCCTTTGGAGGACTTAGTCCTGGCCGAACAATCCAAGTGTCGGAGCACTAAGTCTAACCTATGGTATAATAATAATAATAATAATAATATTCTTTCCAATATGCGTAAAACATGCAAGCGGATGGAGCGGGAGTGGAGGTGAGACTTCAACCCTATCTTGAAGGGCTGCTATCAAGCAGCCATCAAGAAATATCATAGGGCTGTTCAGAAGGCACGGGCTGCCCATTTTGCTGATGAGATCAGAAACAGCCATAATCCCTCCAATATTATTTTTTCCATCATTAAAAATCTTTAAAACGTGAGGGCTCCTGTGACGTCTGCCTTCAAGTCAGATGAACATTGTGAAGACCGTGCCACCTTTTTTGTAAATAAGTGGGATAACATCTATAAGACTGTCCCTCAGGTGGATATGGGCTCCGATTCTAGGGGACCTTCCCCCTCCGCCCATATAATAGCCACCTTTCCCCAAATCACTGAAGAAGCACTTTGTGTACTCTGCAAGAAGGTTAAATCAGGCTCCCCAACTGACCCCATTAAGCCTGAAAATCTAATGAGACTGTTACCTGTGCTTCTTACACCCCTGGGCCAGGTTATTAACATGTCCTGGTCTATGGCTATAGTTCCCATGTCATGGAAGCAGGCTAGGGTAATGCCTCTATTAAAGAAGCCCACCCTTGATCCAGCAAAACCGGTGAACTTTCGCCCTATCTCCCTGCTGCCTTGGACCTCCAAGATCTCCCAAGCTTATGTTAACTTCATTTTGTCAGGCTATCTGGAGGAAAATAATATACTGGACTTCTCCCAGTGTGGCTTCCGCCCGGGATTCAGCACAGAGTCGGCCCTCCTAGCTGCGACCGAACACCTGAGAGCAGCACTGGATGAGGGACGTACCTCGGCACTGATCCTACTGGATCTCAGTGCCGCATTTGATACGGTCTCTCACCAGATTCTGATATGGAGACTGAAAGAGGCTGGCATCGTGGGCCTTGCCCTGGATTGGTTTACCTCCTTCCTTTCGGAAATGTTCTTTCAGGTGTCAGGCCCCCTTTCACAGGAGTACCGCAGGGCTCTGCGTTAAGTCCAACGCTTTTAAATCTGTGTGTCCAGTCCCCAGCCGCGATAGCCAAGAGGAGAGGGCTGACGATTGTATCATATGCTGATGACACCCAATTAGTTGTCGGCCTCTCCAATGACTGTCTGAATGATGCTGCTAAGTTTCGGAGCGGTCTTGCAGATGTTGCAGGGTGGATGATTGCCAACTGTCTCCAGCTCAATGCCAGTAAGTCGGAGGTCTTGCTGGTAGGGAAAGATCCTGAGCTATGGAGTGAACAGCGGTGACCCACCACCCTGGGCCCTGCACCCACACCAAATAGGTGGTGAAAAAACTTGGTGTCTGGGTCGACTCAGCGCTTAGTTTCCAAACCCAAACTAAGCAGGTGGTGGCAACATGCTTTGGTATTCTGCGCAGTCTCAAATCTCTTCTGGGCTTTTTTGACCCCTCCATCCGACAGATGATTGTCCAGGCATCTGTGCTGTTGAGACTGGACTACGCCAGCTCGCTCTACCTGGGAGCCAACAAGACAGAGATTTCGAGACTGCAGAGAGTCCAAAATGTGGCCGACAGAACTCTTCTTGCTATGCCCAGACGCTGCTCCACCTCCAGTGCCATTCGTCAGTTACACTGGTTACCGGTAGAGAGCCGGTGGAGTTCAAGTCGCTCTGCTTTGCGTTCAATATCTTGAATTCCTTCACCCCTGGTATCCTAGCGGTCCTGCTCTCTGCCTACACTCCCACTCATCATCCTCGCTCAGCAGGCCAACACCTGGTATCTATCTCGCGAGTGAGGAGGGCTCGTGCCGGAGGGCGCTCTTTCCGCACGCTGGCAGCTAAGCTCTGGAATGGCCTCCCTGTACACATCAGGAGTGTGGATAACTATTTGGCATTTCGAAAAGCATTAAAGACGCATCTTTTCCCCTCACATTAGGTTTTCTGTAGTCGGTGCCCTTCTGTCTGCCACTATGGCGCTTAACGGCCCACAGGCCTTCTTTCTTTCTCTCTCTCTCTCTCAATATGTTGGGCTTGTGCTGTCAGCTGCTATCATTGCTCTTCGCGCCAAGATGCCCCTTTGCTGGGGCAGCTATGCGCTCTACAAGACTTCTTAATATAACATAACATGTATTAAAACATTTTTTTTAGATATTCTTTTTAAATGGGCTGTTAACCCCAGTGTCTGTCACCCTTGCATGGGGTATTAATACTTTTCTCCTTTTTTTAGATTGTATTTTGTACATTTATTGGCTGCTATCTATTGCTTTTTGCACAATTTGGATATTTTGTGTTTGTCTCCCACTATTTCTCCGGTTTTGAATTTCAATTGAAACAGGATATTGAATTGAGTTTTAGACATGAACTGGCTACTACTGAATTGTCTTCTGCACAGGCTAGGATATGCCCTGTAACAGTTTTTTAGGTCTCGCCTGCCGATGCGCTTGCGCATTCGAGCTGGAGAGAGATATAGGGGCTTATCCAGAGTTTAACCAAAGTGGCGATTTGATGCAGTGCACGTGCGCTTTTAGGTCAATGCGCAAGCGCAATGAGTTAAAATGCGCGTGCACAGCATTAAATCGCCAGCCATCTGTTCCCCAGCTTGGTGCCACCAGCAGCTCTTCCCGCTCCGCTCCGCCCCCTGCTGCATCAAAGCGTGCGCTCTGACTCAGCCATTTCTCCTCCCCTTTCAGTTTCACGGCCGCCAGGCCGTGTCTCCTGTTTTTAGGTCTCGGCCTATTCCATTCCGCAGGAATGGATAGGACGAGTCTATTGTGGTGAAATTAAAAACTTTGTTTAAAAACTGTTGAAATCATAATGTATGACATCAATCTACTTCTAAAATAGCACTCTTGAACAGCAGGCCGCTGGAGCATGTGAAGGAATCCTGCGCATGTTTATGGCAGCTTTAGAACATGCAATCCATGTATGACACCGGCCCAGATCACGTTCACCAGTGATCTTTCCCTCATGCGCATACTTGTAAAATATTAATTCCTGGCACCTGCTTCACGTGCAAAATGCGTCAGTAAGGCCGCAATGGCTGCAAATTAAATCCCAGAAATGTTGTTTGTGACGGATGACATGTCCCAGATGTCAACACGCGCGGGCAGCTATATTTTGTATTTGATGCATGGACTTTAAAGCTATCCCGAAAAAACATGACTGCAGCATAATTTTTTCCTGTGATGCGCTTTGGTGTCGACGAGATATATCATTCCTCGACAGGGGCCTAATTTACGGTGGAATGAAGCGTCAGTCTCCCGTGCCGCGCTATTCATTCTGACATGTTGTGCTTGGCAGCGCGTGCCACGGTCCCTCCATGTGCACAGCCAGTGTTGTCGACCCATTGCAACCGGGCACTCTCTCTGCACATACCCCTCTGTAATCACACTCCGGGGGGTTGTGATGTCTGCAAGGAACGCGCAAATTATAAGATTCTATTTGACTGCAGTTAAGATAAAGCTCTGAGCTCATTATAAACGCATTTTACTGGAAAAGTGGTAAATTGGGCAGCCTTAAACTAATGGCACGGAGACGTGCTCGCTGCGATTTACGAGCAGTTACAGGAAATACGCGCCATTAATATTCAAGCAATGCAGGAACGTTTGCCCTACAGTAAGGCTCACTCCAAATGTGTACATAAGGAAGAGCTTCAGTGAGCTTTTTGGGAGAGTAGTTCATGCAATTCAATCATTACCATGTCTATAAGCATTTTTTAAAGAAATATAAATGACAAAAATTCGTCCATTGGCTTTTTTCAGGAAAGTTTTCTGAATAAAAGCCGAGCCGCCTGCCTCCGAGAGCTTCACACAAAACCATCAGTTGCTTCCCCAGCGCACTCTGCCTCACTTCTCCGCCCCCTAATTACACTTCTTTCACGGCCGCGAGGCTGTACTTCAAAAGGATCCTCATCCGCTCATCTCTGCCCCCCACCCTCGCCTCCACTTCTCATCTCCCCTCTCATTCATCCCCTCACCCCACAAATCTGCTCTTGTTTTAGGACTTGTGCCCCGACTCTACATCTCCGCTCACATTTGTGGAAGGGAATCTGTGAGGTGTTTAAAAACTGTTGAAATCATAATGTGTGACATCAATCTACTTCTAAAATAGCACTCTTGAACAGCAGGCTGCTGGAGCATGTGAAGGAATCCTGCGCATGTTTATGGCAGCTTTAGAACATCCAATCCATGTATGACACCGGCCCAGATCACGTTCACCAGTGATCTTTCCCTCATGCGCATACTTGTAAAATATTAATTCCTGGCACCTGCTTCACGTGCAAAATGCGCCAGTAAGGCCGCATGGCTGCAAATTAAATCCCAGAAATGTTGTTTGTGATGGATGACATCCCAGATCTCAACGCACGCGGGCTGTATTTTGTATTTGATGCATGGACTTTAAAGCTATCCCGAAAAAACATGACTGCAGCATCATTTTTTCCTGTCATGCTGCTTTGGTGTCGACTGGATAGTTTACACATAGGAAGGCATGTGTGTTCATGAAATGTTACGTATTCAGGAGTAAACTCCGCGTGTACACACAATAGACCCTCTTGTTTTCCTCACAAGCTTGAAGGCAATCTGCTTCCCCGCCCCCCTGGTGTTTATGGCTTTTCTCGCTCGCTAATGCGATGTTTTCCCCTCCCACCCTTCCTTTGATGTCCACCGCGCGTGGCCTCTTCCTGTCGCCTCTCCGTCCTTCACAGCCCCTCTCTGTCATGGAATCTCAAATTTGGGGACTACATCTTCAAAACAAGCCTGTTCATGTTGACACTTGCAATTAGAATCCTTTCTTTCCATTCATCCTTTCTTTCCTTCTTTTCTTTCCTTTCCTTTCCTTTCCTTTCCTTTCCTTCCATCCTTTCTTGCCTTCCTTTTCTTTCTTCCATTCCTTACTTCCTTCCCTCCATCCCTTTCATTCCTTTCTTTCCTTCCTCCTGCTTTCTTTCGTTCTTTCTTCCCCTCCACAGCATCACTCAGCGCCACCACAGCATCACTCAGCGCCACCACAGCGCCACCACAGCACCACTCAGCGCCACCACAGCACCACCACAGCACCACTCAGCAGCACCACTCAGCATCAACACAGCACCACTCAGCACCAACACAGCACCACTCAGCACCACCACCACAGCATCACTCAGCCAGACCACAGCATCACTCGGCGCCACCACAGCATCACTCGGCGCCACCACAGCATCACTCGGCGCCACCACAGCATCACTCGGCGCCACCACAGCATCACTGGTTCAAATATGTTCTTTCAATGTTTCAAGCTGTTTTCAAGCTTTCACGCTTTATTACAAATCCCAACAAGCATTGAAAATGCAATAGGTCTCGCAGCATTAGAGTTAGTGCTTTTAGAATTGTTTATGGGTTTTTTTTGTAAATCTTTAGCATTTTTGTTTCCTGTAGCCAATGCTAAAGAATTTCAAAAAAAAAAAGCCATAAACATTTTTAAAAGCTCTGAAATGCAGTCTGAAATGCTGGATATATATTCAGTACAGATACACTATATTGTTAATGAAGACATAGGATATAATATGTTGTACTGTATACACACAATTAGATGGGAACGTGCTGTGTGTGTCAGCGATTGAAAGAGACTGCACTCAGAGTTGCTGTGCGCATCAGCGAAAAGATTGCAGAGTAGACACGCAATACTTGTACTAAAGTGTTGTGCGATTGTACTGTAGGCACACAATTTAAAATCCAGCTAAACGCGTCAGCAGAGTTGCTGTGCGCGTCAGCGAGTGAGTCATAACCATATTCCTCGGGCAGCATACCTGTCTTACAGACTCTGCCCTAACCAAGCATCACTCACAGAAGGCAGTGCATCTGACGTCACTAAGGCCATCTACTGGCTACTGTGGAGGGCACTGTCGGACTTGAGTGCACCTGTTGGGTGGAGTTAAAAGACAAAAAGCGGAAGCAGTCAAAGTTGGAGAATGTATTAGGTCTCATACAGGAGTAACCCAAGACCGAATCCTTTCTCGTCAAAGTCATCGTCAGAACACAGGCATTCCAACAGCCACCCCAACCGGCCAAACGTCAGAACGCCATGCTGTAATAAGTAATAACATTCTCAACCGTCATCCCTGTGCCTCTTGTGACGCAGCACGAGATGGACAGGTGATTCATAAGTAAACACCATACACATATACAATAGCACCACACCCAAACAGAGCCTCTCTCAGTCTGGTAGTGTCCCCAGGGCCAGAAGGGTCTTCAACCCTTGCTGTCTCCCCTGGACATCATGCTTGGGGACTTTAGGGCTCTGATGCTAAAAAAATAAATATATAAATATTAAAGGATTTATGAAGTCACGTCACGTGCGGGCGCCCAGACTAGCAGTGTGTTTCAATAAAAGAGCCTGCGGCATGCTGAATTGGTTTCTATAGGTGGTCTTCATAATAATAGCTGACTGGCGTCCTCCCCCCATCCCCGCCTAAACCCAGAAGCCCCTCTTCATCCGCTAAGGAAGTGGTGACAAATGGCTGGGCGTCAGTGCGTGATAATGCGGCCCCAGCGGGAGCTGCCAGGGGTAGCGGCACGGCCCAGCCCTTGACCAGTGACCAGAACAAATACAGCACTTAATGGGCCGCAGTGAGGTGAGCGTGGCCGGGCTTCACCTTGGGAGCTCCTCTGGGGACGTGGGAGGGAAGAAAGGAGCGCACGCGGAGAAAGGCAGACAGTTGTCTACGAGAAGAAAATCGGGGAGAATGGGGAATGAAAGAGGCCGTAGGAAAACAGGAGGACAGGGGGTGACGCGGGAGAGTCTGGTAAAACCTGAGCCGAGCACCAAGAAGGGAGAATATACAAAGTGTACAGGAATAAAACTAAAAGAGAGAGAAGAGACGATGAATCGCAGAAAAAATGCAAGGGTAAGAGCAGGTGAGATGGCGGAGCAGGACCCTGAAGCGGAGTTCGGAGATAAGGAATAGTAGAGAAATGGACAGAGCGAAAGTGCGCGCAGAACGGGGTTGAAGTAACGAGGAAAGTACTAGGAAAATGTGTATGCAAAGAGGTGTGGGCGGAATTGAGAAGAAAAAGTAAAGCGATTGGATTGAGGCAGTAAGCAGAAACAAAGAGAGAATGACTGATGAATTAAGTGAGAGAAATGTGTGGAGAACAGATGAGCACGAAGAGAAGTGGGGGCGAGAGGGTAGAAAGAAAAGAGAAAGATGTGAGAGTAGGCGGGAGAAACGAGGAGCTAAGGAAACAGAGGTAAAGGGAGGCAAACGTGTGGGGAGACGAGGAAAGCAGACGTGGCAAATGTTGGAGAAAAGAAAGGAACAGGAGATGGGCATAGAAGGAGGTTCAGAGAGGGAATAGAAAGGAAGGGATAGAAGTAAGGGGCAAAGAGTGACAAGTGAGCAAGAAGAACAAGACGGAGGGAAGAGAGGGGAGGGGGGAGGAGAAATGCGACACGGCGGGAAGGGGCAGGCAGGATGACTCAGGGGAGGGGGCGGGACAGGAGGCGGTTGATCCTGGAGTGAATGAACCGAACAGCAACCCAGGAATCCGGTTCTCGGCTGTCAGACCGGAAGGGGACAAACCTCGCAGCTCCAAGCCCTCCCCCTCCCTTCACCATGTTTTCTGTAGTGTGTGAAACAAAGAAGCCAAGCAGTCAGTGTAGGACTGAACTCGGCTCCGAGCAAACCGCCACTCCTTGCAATCCATGTCAGCTTTAGCATTCAGCAGTTCAAATGCAGAAAATAACGTTGCAATCTGAAAAAACATGTTTGCATGCATCCGTTGTAAATAAACTAGGGGGAGGGGGCGGGAGGCGGAGAGTTGAGGCAGGCAGGCATGGGAGGAGAGGAGGAGGGGGGAGGAGAGTAGGGGAGGCACGGCCTAGCGGCCGTGCAATCAAGTAGTGAGGGGGCGGAGTTGTGGGAAGGCTGAGAGAGAGAGTAGGCGGCTGGGTGCATGTGCACGCGCTTTTAAGCTCAATGCACATGCGCATTGAGCTTAAAAGTCACGGGCACTGCAAGGAATCGCCACGATTCCTTGCAAGTTAGATAAAGTCTGGATGAGCCCCTATAGTCTCGCTTGCTCGATGCGCATGCGCATCGACAGGCGAGACCTAAAAAGAAGTTAATATTTCACTTCGGTTCTTGGATTTTCATCAGAATAAAAAACACTGAACATAATCTTCACAAAAGTTATTTACAAAAGTTTAAGCTATTGACATTACAAATTAAATAAATTATTTAAGTATTAATTATTTTAAAAAATTAAAAGCCATTGTTATTTGTAATATCAATACATCTAAGTCACGTAAATACAAAACATGTTGCATTACAAATGCTATAGGTGTCACATTTGCAAAAGTTATAACTACTGGCATTGTAAGTGACAAAGCTATTAACTTAGCTATTTTAAAAAACAACACATAAATAAAAAAAAGTCATTTATAAGACCAATAGCTCAAACTTTCCTAATGCGAGACCTGTTGCATTTCCAATGCTTGTTTCTTGCTGCTAATTTTAAACAGAACTCTCTGCCGAAGCTGGATTTTGGACTATATTTTCACATGAACTGGGTGCTAGTTATTGCTTTTGCACATCCTGGGTTACGCTTAGTTATACCAATCCTCTTGCTGATAATCCCAAACCCCATTTCCTACCAAAGTGGTAATGTGTTGCTGCCTAAATGTTTGATGCGTATTATCCTATACCTTCACGAAGCTGCTATTGTTTAATACGGTCCTAAACATACGTCACTTGTTATGGTAGAGGTCTTTTGGGCCTCTGTTTTTGACTAGGAGCTAAATGGTATTACTGTTGAAAACTTTAGTTATTCTGCCTATTAGGGCAAATGACAACATCTACTAATTCTAGGTAAGGGAAAATTTAGACCTGCTTAGTAGGTTTCGAAAATGTATGTTGGCCCAAGAAATAAGTTTTTCTTATGTTTTATTATATTTATGTAATAATTTGTATGCATTTTAATGTGGACCTCATAGGAGATCCAAATCTTTAATATTGAATTGAGTAGGACTTTATCTCTTTGGAAACCTTTACAATTCAGCTGAACACCTAATAAGGCACGCTTGCGATATAAATTCACTGTTTCACCCATTACTTTTCGTAATCTATTCTGAATCAGGGGCCAGTGTGTTTGAATCATAGAGCAACCCCATATTTTGTAGAGTAGTATACTCACCACCACCAGACAGTAGAGGGTATTCCATTCCTCGTCTTATGGAGTTGACCTGGAGTGCAATACGCCCGATGGAAATATTTAAACGTAATACGGTGCAGTTTCGCCGAAATGGCTGACAGCCTTGCGGCCATTGTGGCTTTCGGCCACTCAACATACTCCTTTCATTTATTTATTTATGATCTTGGAACTCCGAAGAGATCCACATAAAATTTTACTTTACATTTTCGAAACATTCAATTACAACTAGTATAAAATAGGAGAGATCGTATAAAACCAATTTTAAATATAAACATACTCAATTAAACTGGTTTCTTAAGCATATTACGGTCATTGGCCACAGCAAACTTGGCTCAGTTCGAAGTGAAGAGCCAGTTCCTGGCAAAAAAACATTCAATTACTGGATTGAATCAAAAGGTGTGTGCCGTTACTGATGCTGTACAACTTGCTATCATAGCCATCTGACTTGACCAAACCCCAACCTGAAATATTCAAGGGTTTCCAACTAAAGTATTGAATAGGCACATCAATACACTAATGGGCTCAGGCATTCTGGTCATTTTATTCAGAAAAACTGCGCCTTTCAGAGACAAGCTGATGCTCTGTCAAATTACTTGCCAAGAAAAAAACATCAGTGTATCTAAAATAAACAGATCATGCCATTTGTCCTCAAGCAGGTTTATCGGACACGGTGGATCAATAGACACAAACCTACCACAGAATATTTCGATTCAAATCTGGGTGGCATTGCCCTTAATACCGACATGATCTCTAGACAATTTAGATTTACAAAGCATATGGAGGTTACTTTTGGAATAACCTGAGGAGTAGGATTGTTATCACAGCACCGTGTAGATGTCTATCTTATGTGCTAGTCCTGAAATTGGACAAGTACTAGAGAACTGCTGAATTAACACTCTCACAGTCGGAAGTTTCGTTAGTTCTGAGCTATGTAATTAATATTTTTAATTTAACGAAATGGCAGAGGTACTGATAGCAAAGTTTGTTTCAGCATAAATTACAAAACGAAAAGTTCACGGCAATTGCTAGTGAATACCTCAGAGTTATGTTGAAATTAATAAGCTTGGAGTGAAGCAAGAAAAACAAAAATGTTAGTGCTCCGTTTAAGTACAAAATTTGTGAAAAGATTGCACAGACCTGACTGAACTACAAACAGAAGGTAGTCCTGGTTATTATTGAATAATACAACTTAGATTCTACTGGGGTTTTGTGGGTCCACATCCTTTAAAGCAAAAAATAAACCCAAGCAAGCGATATGCATTTATCCAAAGTACATTTTCTAGTGAGTCGATAGGACATAAGCTTTTTAAAAATAATAAATCTACCAATTAAAAGCACCAATGTGAAATGGGTTATAGCAAAATAGGTTATTTACACAGCCATTGCGTCAAAACTCATGCATAAAATGGAAAACACAGAGATGTGCATAGCCATAGCCCCTGCACAGTACTTCAAAGGGGTCTGTGACTATAAGAAAATCACTGCATTGAATTTCAAACTTTTCTTAGAATCTGAAAGAGACAAAGTCTTTCCTGGTTTAACATTTCACTTATTTTACTTGCGAAAAACTCTGAATGTATAGCGAAAACTTCTGAATGCCATGCCTCGAAATATTAAGTATTCTGTGTAACTTTCTAAAATGGTACCTACTTACAATTGGAAGGACAAGGAGGGAAGGTGCTTGTGCCCGTTATCACACGATTTTTTAAAATGTTCTTTAAGAAACCTGGCGTCCTGGTTCAACACGTTGACATTAGGATAGACCTCGTAACTTCTTTTACCAAATTAATTTCTTCAGATCACTTAGCGGGTCCGAGGTCCTATAGGGACAACTTCCGGAAGACAAAGAACAGAGACGGGAGCCAAAATATTGTTTCGGAGACTCCAACAGACAATCTACTTATGTCAAGCATGCAGCTTGACAAAAACATCGACCACAGTCCGACAATACTTTACTTGCAAGCCGAGTCTGAAAGTTCTTAACTTCTAGAACAGTCGAGTTAGGCTGGGCAATACCATCTCCCGAAAGTATCCAAGTCCCCTCAAGCAGAATCGCCGTGCCGACAGTAACAATGTAGAATTGTTCCAACTCCATCGGACTGAAGTGCCCGCTCACTCCCTCCCTACTCACACGAACTGCCGCCTGTGAACTCAACTTAGCCTAACGACCGTTGCTGTTGATCTTTAGACAGACGTCATTTGGCCGTAATTTTAGCTCTTCCGGGTAGCCTAACCACCAATCCCACGGTTGAACATATTGAGGGAGCCGTCTGTAAAATGAGAAGCCCCTCACCCAATCCTAGTGCGCAGCACATCATTCTGAAGCGCTGATTGGCTTTGGAGGCAGCGCGTACCTTCGTCCGAGGTGTCCGCCGTAGCGTCTTGTGTGTGTGTCATTCAGCAGTGTTGCCACATTGGGCTAGATCACGCACAATTGGGCTATATCCCCCCCAGTTGCGCGGTAAAATTTTGGTGTGTGCGGGCTGCTACATTTTGGGCTACTTTATAAATTATTTTGGGGCTATGTTTTACTTATTGTGCTAGAAATGTGTTAGTAATAGGATCAGTCTTTCATCTATTTTAATTGTTCGCCTTTCATGGCCACTGGCTGCTAGGGGAGTCGGGGACAGCAGAGATAAACATTAAAGGTATGTTCACAGGGAGAGAGACATGGCTTCTCCGTAATAAGGGAATTGGTTTGGGGGGTGGGTAGGGCGTGGTCTCCCTTGTTAACCCTTTCCATTACCTATGCTAATTTTCTGCACAATCAGCGAACCACTAGACTAAACCAGCCTGATAGAGTTAAGCTGCTGTGCATTCATCTTTTGACATACCAATTATTTCCAAATGAACAATTCCCGTCAAACGTTCTCAGAGAAAATCGTTCACCTTTCTAAATAGATGCATTTGTTACAGTGGTGCTCAGTTTCTGTTATCTGCAAAAAGGGAGAATTGTTGCACAAGCTAATCAACTTTTATCTGAGGAAAGAAGCTTAAAAGCTTACGAAATGTCTGTGTTGAAAATGGCTAAATGTGCATGTTTGTAACAGTTTCTAAAGAAATCAATGACTGATTTCCAAATGACCTTGATGCATCGCTCATATTTCAAAGCACCGCTCATGGAAGGGGCACTGCGAGCACTGGGAGAAAGGTGCAGATAATGAAAATTATAAACTGATGGTTGCCTGTGATAGAGCAAGATTTCGCATCGCGACTTGCTCGAGTCATGAACCTCGAATCTGTTGTAATCCTATAAACAAATTGTACGTTTTACTAATCTCCTTTATTTTTGATATGCGTGTGTATTAGTGAAGCTTGCCTATGTGTTCTACTAATACAAATAACCCTTGTACCTAAAATGGCCGCTGCTTGAATTTTCGCTTCTGCGCATGCGTTAGTCACACTCACGTGACTTTACGTAGATGTAGTTCTGGAGGGAAAGGGTGCGCATGCGTAATGGCTATAAGATGGCCGCTTAATGTGATAACGAGGTAAAGCTCGTGCTGTTGCTCATCGTGTCGTTATGTGTAGCACTTACCCTTAATCGCATAGTATATTTTTATGATGATAAACCTGAAGTGTAAAATCATGACATGTAATACATTCATTTATTTCTATGTTTTAATTTGTTTTCGCTTACTTTTCATGTATACTCGGCACGGAGGGGTGATGGGAGTTTGTGCGTCCATCTTGAAGTGCAGTACTGCGCAGGACCAGAAGTGGCGAGGTGGCATTGAAACCGAGCCAAGAGAAGGTTGCTGCCAAGACGTGCCTGGGAAGATGCACCTTCACCCAGCCAGAGAAATCAAATTGTGTTACATTATTAACAATGTATTCTTCCCCATTGTATTCCGTGCGACTTCTCATGGGAACCCCAATCTTGCTAGGCGGTACCCAAAAATGTAGATTAGGCCTTAGAAAAGTCTGTTCTGATTGGTGTGTTAACCCATCCTACCTTAGGACCAATCGAAATTGGGGATTCTGACACTTTGCAACATTGGGGGGTGGTACACTGACCCGAAAACAGTATAACTAGCCTAGGTTCACCTAGGGAATTTGTCCGAATAGCTGACCTGTCACCGACCCAACGCACTCAATAGGTGACTGAATACAGAGCGCTGCGGAGCACTCTGTCCGAATTTGACCATAGACTCTAAGGTTTTACTAAACCTTAAGTGCTGGCGGAGCACTTTGCTGGGGAGTTCGCTAACCCAATCGGGGTTCTGACTGATAGCTGCAGAGAGGGTGGAGCGCAGGCGTTGCTTCCGAACTGCGGGTGCTGGTCGTGTCCTGGTGGTCCTGTCCTGATCCTAATCTGGGTTTCCTGTCTGGTCCTGGGGTGTCCATTCTGCACCTGCTGTCCCGTTGATGTCTGTCCTTCCTGGGGGTATTTCCTGTCCATAACTGGCCCGTGGCCAGGGTTGGTTTTCACACCAGTCTAGGTAAATATCTTGCCGAAAAACTCTAAACTGCACCTTTCTATTTTCTGTCTTTGCTTCAATAAAGACATACCTTTGCATATGTTAAATTTCCATGCTTTCCGCAACCATTGCACATCCTAAAGTCAATTTGCATTTAAATTCATAGCGTGTTCCTATGTTACCCTACCTTTTAGAAATCATTTTCTCCATTGCAGTTTGCAATTTTCTGATGTGGTCTATAATTTTCTCATATAGAACTGACTGAAGTAAATTTCTAGAGTTATAGCGTATTCCACTTTTCACTCTTATTATAGTTGTTTAGGATTCCTAATTTCCCTTTCATATTCATGAAATATGTTTCCCGTAGTATAAATGTATACTTGCATAAACTTGCCCCTTTAAAGATGTCTATTCTTAAGTTCCATTTTTAGCGTGTTCCCCGTCGCACTATCATTTAGAAAACCTAAATGTTTGCCCTTACTTTGTTCCTTTATGGATATGTGATTTTCGTCATCTTGATTATTGACTGCCTTTTAACTGTAAACCTTATAATTTCCGAAACTGATTTTTAGATAAAATTCTTAAAACTTCCCAGTTGTCCGTGGTCATTTGATGAATATAAAGTTAATTTAAGTTGGGTTTTGTATTTTGCTGCCTTTCCTTTTACAGCTAGCTCCCTGACCCATCGTGGTCATAGGTACCCGTAACAGTGGATGGTAAGTCGGGTACACTGGAAATAAGCGAAAGGGACTCATGATTATTGGTAGTAGATTGTAAGGTCATCTGATCAATGTATATGGTGAATTGAAGTATATGGGCCCGAAACCTAAGTGGTGAAAATATTGGTCCGGTGAACTGCGATCTCTATCAGTAATTTTCTGGTACCCAGAGGATGGTTAGGGAATAGTTAAAGGATAGGTAGGACTAGTTAGATTAGCTAAGTTGGATGCTGCTAACGAGAGTAGGCAACTCGGGTGATTTGATCACTCACTTGAAATGTTTGCTTTGAAAAATTATGAAATGTTTTAAAATCGTTATTCTTGTTATTATACTGTTATATGTATTAATCCATTCGTTTGTAAAACGTTTCATGTGTTGTCGGAAATCCCCGGGGAATTGAATAGCGAGTGGTGAATAGAATCCACTTGCTTTGAGGTCACTGGCTTTCAAGGAAAGTTGGTGCAGGTTAGGCAGAACTGGAAGCACTAACTAGGGTTTTCTGAATGTATGATTGAATAAATGTTAATAACGAGGTTCATTGGCAAAATTCCTATTGTGGCATAACCTAGTGAGGGTCACACCGGAAGAGTAGCAGGTTCATCGGAGCTTGGGTGAAAGCAAAGGGGCTCGCTGGTGAAACTTTAGACTTGGATATATCCCGGAGAAGTGGATGAGTCTAGGGAAGTAGCAGGTACTCCAATGCTAGGGTGAAGGATAGGCAGAAGAGATCTATCCGTAGTGTGTGAAAAGTAAATAGAAGTAGTTTACTTGCAGTGAAACAAACTCTTTCCTGTCTAGACACTTGAGCACAGTGGCGAATGTGTATTCGTTGTAAAATAACGAAGCACTAGCACTTTAGAAAGAAAGAAAGTTTCTGTTACCTTGTAAAGAAGGAGTCAGTCGCGAAGCTGCGCTGACGTCACTCTGTGCCGAGCTGGGATTGGTGGACGCAGCGGGCGTGTAGCGGAGCTGGAATTGTAAAGGAGGGGTGAGCGCCGAAGCGTGAGAACTGTCTCGCGAAAAGGCCGCGCACCCATTGGTCAAAAATATTTGAACTCGTGCATTTCATTGGCCGCACGAAAATAAAAGACGCACTTAGATTGGAAGTGATTTCATAAACAGAAGTCACTCGTAGGAATCGTATGTGGCATTCGTATAGACCGCATACTCGACCCGATCCACGGCATATGGGATTTGAAAACGATCAGTGGAAAGGTCTTAAAAACGACATTATGTACGGAAATAAGAGAAAATTGTCCCTTGTAAACAAAGTGAAGAATTATTTCAAAAGGGACAAGCCGATTAAAACTAGAGAAGGTGTTGTCATACCGCCACCCAACACTCCCGCATCTTTCATGATGTTCGATAAAGGGTACAACACATGTGTATGATTGGAAAATTGGGCGGAATACACGAAATATGACGGAGTATTGGCTTTTCCGTTAGAAGGTACATTTAACAGCAGGATTCTATTCAATCCGAGAACCCGAATGAATGATTTACATCCCAGACCTAGATTAACGCAGTACGAAGCACTAGAGGAATGGGAAATCGAGGCTTTTGAAAGGGATAAGCCCCGAATGGATAAAGGGTTAACTAAATTTTATCCAAAGTTGAAGCAGGAAGCCCGAGCCAAAAAGATGAAACAGTGGAGACAGAATATAATTGTAGAAGGACTGTTTCCAATGATGTCAGCATGTGGTCCTCCTGGGGGGGAGAAGAAAACAGAAAAGTGCAAACATTGGGTGCCTATTGGAGAGTCGGATGATGAATTATTAGATGACCTGTTTATGAGAAGTCCGCCTCCTTACAATGAAAGAAATAGACCTTCCAGTGAGGGGGATAATTCCCGAAGACTTCATCTCCAGGATGAGGCCCGATCTGCCAGTGTAGGAGGGGGTTGCCTCATACCCCCCTATACTGAGAGTTTAGGTCCCGTAGATACAAGAGATATTTATCCAAGAATACCAGCTAGTGGGGATGCGAGGTACTCCCGTGAAAGCGACTTTTTCTCGAGACCTCCCTACGAAGGTGAGGCGAGACCATCAGGTTCAGGAATGCCGTGCTTACAACCTCTATATGAGGAGGAACCAAGATCCCTAGGTACAGGAAGTTTGTTCCCAAGACCTAATTATGGTGAAGGACCAAGTGAGACACATCCCACTGCCCCGAGTTATGCTCCCACTCTGACCCCGCAGGTGTTACTGTCAGGTTTTCCGTTGTTAATCCTCAGGATTGTATTGATGCTAAAAGGGGGCCCTCCTCTAGATCATCCCAAGTCTGGCAATTAGTTCACAGACTGTTAAGGAGATCAAGCGGGGGAATATTGGTCCGGAGGGGAACAGCTGGGCGGCTGGAACTGGAGACCTGTAATACATACAAAGCACGAAATAAGTGGTATTGTCACCTATGTATAAACACGCTATACCCTGAACCTGATAGGCAACACCTCACCTGTAATGCAAAACAGGAATACTGAAGTAAGAGTGCAATAGAATAGGCTTCTTCTCATTCCCCAGGTATTCCTACTGTGATAGATAAAAGAGAACATGAATATCGGGCTTCTCTTCTACCATTTTGAATAAGCAAGTTTGGTAAAGAACGTATGGTGGAGCAAACCTACCCTAATCAGAATGAGGAG
Organism: Lissotriton helveticus; assembly: GCF_964261635.1. Classification (NCBI taxonomy): domain Eukaryota; kingdom Metazoa; phylum Chordata; class Amphibia; order Caudata; family Salamandridae; genus Lissotriton; species Lissotriton helveticus. The sequence goes on from NC_136060.1 coordinate 370,918,737, forward strand.
GACATGGAAGCCCAGGAAACAACTTGGATAGACTTCTATCACTCTTCTCCATAAACTAGACAAGAATAGATCGGAACTTAACTGGAGCAAGTCATGTATTTTCCCACTTACAGCCTCAACGCAAAAGTTCGCCTTGGATTATCCGCTTGCCTGGTGTGAGGGTGATTTTAAGTATTTGGGGATACGAATTGAGAAAGACAGGGAGGCACTGATGCGTGCCAACTATGGCACTGTCATGGACAAGATTAGTGATAACATCTCCAGGTGGATTACCCTTCCACTATCCATGGCTGGCAGGGCATCGCTTGTTAAGATGGTGATACTCCCTCAGTTACTTTATCTCTTTTTGAACATACCATTCCACCCGGGGAATTTTTTTTTTTCGACTGTTGCGCACTGAATTACTGCGACTAGTGTGGGGCGGGAAATCGCCGAGACTCAAATGGGAAGTCCTCGTTCGGCCTTACTCACAGGGGGGCTTTGGAATCCCGGATTTTGAGCTGTATTACCGCGCGGCACAGGCCCATTTCGCTTATTTCTGGATAAGACAGCCTAGATACATGCCTCAATTGGTGGCTGAGCATTGGCTGGCACATCCCATTCCCATTGAGGGGGCGCTTTACTCCGCTGTAGAGGGCAGAGATAAAACCCCTAACACCGTGTTGAGCACTGTTACTGCATGGCAGCATATCAGCTCAAAACTAGACCTGAAGCTGTTATACGCCCCCCTGTTGCCATTGGTCTATCACCCACAAATGCCGCTTTTACAAGAGCCAGGCTTTCAGAAACTGCTAAAGAAAATACGTGTTAGTACATGGGGAGATCTGTACCGTGATGGCGAATTTCGCTCAAGGGACCAGCTCTATGATGGTCACCATCCCACACCGTTAGATGTCTTTTATTATCTCAGACTCCGGCGCGGTTTGCAGGCGGTAACACCTGACTTTCCACACGAACCACCTGTCCTTGTCCCGCTACAACACATTCTCCTAGCTGATAATCCCAGCAAATTGGTGTCCACACTTTATAGCTCGATCCGTGCTAACGTAGAATATACAGACTTGCCAGCCAGGGAGAAGTGGGATCAGGAGTTGGGCATGACCCTCACAGACAGGCAGTGGACTTTCTGTTTGCAGCAGACGGAGCGCATATCGTCTAGTAGTCGATACAGGATCATTCACTACAAATTTATACACAGACTTTATTACACACCTGCACAGCTACACAGATTTCAATTGCGAGCTACTGCTGCTTGTGATAGGTGTGGGGCTCCGGACGCAGATTTCTTACACCTTGCATGGGGGTGTGACCAGGTTCACCGTTATTGGTTACAGGTCTTTACAGCCATTTCCAAAATGATACATACACTGGTGGATCCATCTCCGGTGCTGGCACTGCTGGGTTATGTGGAACCGCTTCAGGCAGCTCACCGCAAATATGTAGCGCTAGCTATGTTGTTGGCCAAGAGAAGGGTGGCATGCAGGTGGGGGAGAGGGAGAGCCCCCAAGTTCAAAGATTGGGTGAATGATTTGGTTTATTGCCAGGAACAACTGCATACCTACTCGGAGCTGTTGCCTGTCACATCCAGACCCACCGATATATGGGCTCCACTGCAATGTTATCTGTTAGAGATGTCCACTGAGGAGTCCTGAGACTATCGCTGCTGTTGTGCTACTGCAAGTTGTTGTGCCTGCGGGCTGTGGCCTCGACTGCTGGTATTGATGTCCTCCTTTTGCCCCTATGCAGGCCAAACTGGCCATCAAGGTGTGACGCAGTGGTATTGCAGAGGCAATATGTGGCCATCTCTTGAAGACTGAGCATTGCTGTAATAGACTGTTCTCCTTTTCATACACTGGGGCTTGTTCTGGACCACCTAGACGGCTCGGCAGTGTTTGCTGTATAGCGCACCAGGTTTGATGTAGGCTCAGCAATGATAAATGGAAGAATACCCCCCTTTATAGTTTAGATACTGCACGAGCTGAAGTTAACACAGTTCAACAAAAAAAAAAAAAAAAAAAAAAAAAAATTACACAAAATAAGACGAATAGATTTGATAACTGATTAAGCGTACTGTCATGATCTTATCCTTCACAGCTGTGACTTTTGCGTGTATATTGCTGAATTTAATGTCATGTGATTGCCTGATGAAGTATTCAAATAGCGGCCTGCCTCCGGGTTGTTGGCGTGACGCAGTGTATTTCTGTCAGTACTCAATAAACGTCTTTCCAAAAAAAAGAAAAAAAAAAAAAAGAATAGATCGGAACGCACTGGTTACATCACCAAAGGTTCATGACTATCCCCTCCGAGGTGGTAAACTCAATCATTGGTATCAGGGGTCCAAAACAGGGCGTACCAATGAGATCAAACACCCTTCATGATTCATACACCACCTACTCACGGAAGTCTGTAGTTATCGTTCCTCTGCCAGCCTATTAAAGAACAAAACAGCCCAGTACAGTACCGAAGAAACCACTGTTTGTTGCAGATACTTCTCTGCAACTTCAACTCAGGAATATGACACTCTCAATGTTAAAGGCACGAATACCCTTGGTGTCTTGGAAAGACAGAAAACAAACCCCCCACGGAGAAAACCTGATACGTGGGTTCTGTCACGAGCTGCGGGCGCTTCCTAAGCCCCACCACGTAATCCAAAAGTTGTTTGGGGCACAAAGGTCGAAGCGTAGCGGGTGTATCCAGGGTCCCACCGAAAGATCCCAGGAGGCAAGCACCCTGCAAACCACCACGGGCGCTTCCAAAGCCCCACCAAGTAATCCACTATGAATGGACGACGGTCACCGAAGTTGCCAAAATCCAAGTACACGGAACAACACCAACTAGCCAGAAACAAATGAATAATCGGCAGCGCGTCCATCCGTTAGTGCCGTATTATCCTGTTTCCTGTCGCCTGGCGTCATACCGACGCGCCGCGCTAGGAATCATGGGAATTGTAGTTTCAGAGCCCGCAGAGTACTTAAACCGCAGGCAGTGATTTACCAGCGGCTGGGGAATCCTGACAGTTACATGACAAATCATTAGAGAGATTGTTGGAAGAAAAGGAGCGAGAAGCTCTAGCAAAACAGAGAGCAGAGATAGTTCAGAGAATCTCCCAGTTGAATACAAGCCCTGAAGCCTTGACAATCCCAGTAACTATCGGACCGGTGGTTCCGTTGTATGGGGACCGACAAGAGAGTCCAAAACCTCCAGTCATTACCCCAGTCATAGCACAGCCAAGACCAGAACCCTTAATCGTAGATGAACAGACGAGTGAGTGCGAATCTGAAGTCTCACTATTGGATCTGCCCATTAGAAATACAGGGAAAAGGATGCAGAAAAGACATAATCCTTTCAACACGAGGGAAATTCAAATGGAAACGACTTCGGGCACTAAGAGTGTCACGCCGGTGACTCCTGAAGAAATTGAAAGATGGAGTCAAGAATTAGAAAAACGAACTCCGCAGACCAAACCATTAGATCTCTACAAATTGAGAGTAGAAATAGAAGAGCTAATGGCAGGAAATGTAGGATTAGACAGATTAAATACCTACTCTGAAGAAGAGCTGCTGTTTATTTGCAAAAGTCTTACCCGAAATGCCCGAGTACTACATGAAAAATTGACAGACACTGCTGCTAGCATGGGAATAGATATTTCTAAATCAAAACCCTTGCAGAAACCGTACAGAGCAGATTTTTCAGACAAAGATTTGGAAAGCCTGAATGTATCAGGGAAAAAGGCACAGGTCAAGGAACTATTGACAGTGTTGCAGAAATGGGGAGATGTAGAAAGATGGAAAGCCAGGTGGGCCAAAAAGAAAGATGAGGCTAGATCCAAACAGGCGACCCCAGAATTCGTTCTAAAAGAGGCTGACAACCCAGAACAGTTATACCCTATGCGAGAAGTGCCAGGTGGAAAATATGTGCACGTTCCATGGTCCAGACAGGATATTGTGTCCTTTACTAATGACTTCTCGAAACTACGAGAGAAGCCTGTGGATTGGTACAGGCAGGTGGCAAGGTTTGTAAAAGTGCAAAAATGCTTGTGGAAAGATCTGGATGGGTTCTTCGATATTGTGGTCCCGGTAGACTTGTGGACCGAGTGTAAAATAGCCATAGCTTGGCCCAGTGAGGAATACCCGAGGGATTCTAGAACAGGAGAACCCTCTAAGGAAGTGATGAGAAAATATGATCAGGTAATTCAGCATCTGAAGCTAAAAGTGCCCGCAAAGGAAACTGATTGGACCAAGATAGATAGAACCACGCAGGAAAGGGACGAGACTGTGCATTCCTTTTATGAAAGGCTGTTGCAGGTGTTCAAAACATACAGTGGTATAGATAACATCGAAATGAAGGACATGACGCATTTTATTTACAGGTTTGTAAACGGTTTAAGACCCGAAATTTGTCAGTGGATAAAAGATAACAAAATCTGTTGGCAGTCCAAGAAAATGGACGAGGTCCTACGGTACGCAAAGTACTGTGAGGACGAGATGGCAGAAAAGAAGAAGGCTCTGAAGGATAAAGTTATGTGGGCACAGGTAAAATTAGCTGAACAGCAGGAGAAGCAATTGAATAAGTTAAATAAAACTACTCAGAACCAAGGCCCTGGGGGTGGGGGTGGAGGAAAGCCCCGAGCGAAAATGAGCAGAGAGGAAGCCAAAAAGAAATTTCCCTGCCATCAGTGCGGGGAAATTGGACATTGGAGAGACGAGTGTCCGTATTTACAACATGATAATACCCAAACCCCTGATTTAACTCCACAGACGCAGAATGAAAAGCCAAGAATGACCCAGCAGCAGGTAAAAACGATTCAAGTACCCCGAGCGCCAAAGCCAACTTTTAAGGGAAAATCACCGCAGGGTGATGACGTAGAGATCTGGGAGGGCAATGAGAACAGAAATGCAGAAACTTCGCAGTATTTGTTAAATGACACTTTTTTCTGTGACGACCAGTACTGACGGGGCCTGAGAGGGGAGGACAAGGAGTGTGTACTTGGCGCCTCCTTGCCGGTAGACCAGTCAGGGCCATACATTGAAGGAAAGGTTGATGGAAATGATGTCACCTTTCTGTTGGACACTGGTGCTACCCGTTCTACTGTGAGAACAGCAGACGTTCCAAACCTACCCCTCTTGGGAGAAGCAATCCAAGTAGTGGGCGTATCTAATCAATTGATTAGTACCCCCGTTACAGAACCCATGGAAATCTCAATAGGGAACTTTAAAGAAATGCACAGATTTGTCGTTTGTGATACCAGTCCAGTGAACTTACTGGGACGTGATTTGCTGTGCAAAATGAACTGCACTATCTTTTGCACACCAAAGGGCGTCGAAATTCAGACCCCAGATGAAGATGGTATCTACAAATTAATGTTAGTCAGACCTGACTCAAAAATTAAACGAATGACTATACAGGACTTACCTGAAGAACTTCAACAGACAGTGAAACCGGAAGTATGGGACTTTACAGGAAAGGATGTAGGATTAATGGCCAATGTAGACCCAATACAAATAGCCATGAAAGAAAATGCAGTTTACCCAAATACTAAGCCTTACAGAATGAGTGCCGAAGTAAGAGCAGGAGTTGCCATTGAAATACAGAAATTGCTAGAAGCAAACATCATACAAGAAGTGATGAGTAGTCCATGTAACTCACCCATAATTGGAATCAAGAAACCTAGTGGCAAGTACAGAGTAGTGCAGGACCTGAGAAAGGTAAACAAGATTGTGGTTCCTTGCTGTCCTATTGTCCCGAACCCCGCAGTGATCCTGTATCAGATTCCCTGGGATGCTGAGTGGTTCACTGTGATAGACCTATGTCACGCATTCTTTTCGATCCCATTGCATCCAGACAGCAAATTTCTTTTCTCATTTGCTTTCAACAGTCACGTGTATGTCTGGAATCGTGTCCCCCAGGGGTACACAGAAAGCCCCTCTATCTTTAATCAGATCTTGAAAAAATGCCTTGAAACTTTAGTCTTACCTGGAAAGTCTGTTTTGGTGCAATATATCGACGACCTCTTGGTGGCGTCCAAAAGTCATAGGGATTGTGTAATTGACACCATTGCCCTACTGAACCACCTAGGTGAAAAGGGACATAAAGTGGCCCCTGAAAAATTGCAGTTCTGTTCAAAATTGGTGAAATATCTGGGTCACCAGATAGAAAAGGGCGTCAGAAAAGTCACCTCAGAGAGAGTCAGAATAATTCAAAAGATGCAGTTACCCCGTACTCAGAAAGAAGTCAGAATGTTCCTTGGAGTCGTAGGTTACTGCAGGCAATGGATTGTGGGATTCGCAGTCCATGCAAAGCCTCTGATAAAAATGACAAAGAAAGGAGCACAGGACCCTGTGGAATGGGATGATGAGAGCTTAACAGCCTTCACTCAGTTGCGAGATTGTCTGTGTACAGCCCCTGCTCTAGGGATGCCTGACTATTCCAAGGAGTTTGCTCTATTCTGTGACACTCGTGATAATTGTGCATTGTCAGTCTTAACCCAGGAGCATGGCTTGACCAGACGACCCGTGGCATATTTTTCTGCCACTTTGGATCCAGTGGCTGCTGGATTACCTGGGTGTCTGAAAGCGGTAGCTGCCACTTGCACAAGCTTAGAGCAGAGTGAATCCATTGTCATGGGACATCCTGTAACTGTGTATGTTCCACATGCAGTAGTGATTTTACTAACCAGAACCAAGACTCAGTATCTCACCCCTAGTCGGCTGACTAAATACGAGAGGATTCTCGTAGGTGCTGCAAATGTGGCCATTACTCGGTGTAATATTTTGAACCCAGCCACTCTACTCCCTGACTCAATGATTATGGAAGATGGGGGAGAAAATGAGCATGACTGCATTAACCTGACAGAGTTCAGTACTAAACCCCGTCCAGACATTAAAGAAACACCCTTGCCTGTACATGATAAAGAATGGTTTGTGGATGGTTCATGTATGAGACACGAACTTGTAGGCCTAAGTGCTGCCTACGCTATGGTCAATTTAGACAAAATTGAAGAAGCATCCTGTTTATTTGGAATAAATTCTGCACAAATAGCCGAATTGATTGCTCTGATAAGAGCCTGTAAATTGGGAAAAGACAAAAGAATAACAGTGTATACTGACAGTCAGTACTGTTATGGGGTTGTGCATGACTTTGGCCAATTATGGCTACAAAGAGAATTCCTGACTTCATCAGGTACCCCCATTCGAAATGGAAAAATTGTACAAGACCTTCTAGAGGCAATCCAATTACCAAAAGAATTGGCAGTGGTCAAATGTGTGGCTCATAAAAAGGGCCTTGACCCTGTATCTTTGGGAAATGATTTTGCTGATCGAGTGGCAAAACAATGTGCTATGGATCGCATGTCAATAAATATCAGACTGGGAGGGATTGGAAACAGCTGCCAACTTATGGTGTTTGAAGAAGTGCCTACCTGGGATGAAGTGAGAGAATGGCAGCATGCTGTGCCCTGGGAAGAGAAAGAGAAGTGGAAGGAACTTGGTTGTCGACCAAGACGGGAGGATGGTGTCACTGTGAGCCCAGATGGTATGCCTGTGTTACCTAGACATCTGCTTGCCCCTATGGCCAGATTGATACATGAAGGATCACACATTGGTAGGGATGCCATGGTTCTGGTATTTCAACAGACCTGGTACAACCCGAAATTCAGGAAGGTAGCAGAATCCCTTTGCCAAAGGCGCTTGACGTGTCAACAGTTCAACGCTGGCAAGAGAACAGTAGTTGAACTGGGGAAAATTGGGAAATCAGGGGGTCCCTTTGTGAGAATACAAATTGACTTCATCACCATGCCTCGTTGCGAGGGAAAAAGATATGTCCTTGTCATTGTCTGCCTATTTTCAAAATGGGTGAAAGCTTACCCTGTCCCACAGAGTGATGCCTTAACAGTAGCCAAATTGTTACTGCGAGAATTGATACCTAGGTTCGGGGTTCCAGTCACTATTGAATCAGATAGAGGCAAACATTTTCAGAATGAGGTAATCGATCAGCTCTGTAAAGCATTCGGAATCACACAAAAGCTGCACTGTGCATATCGTCCAGAGGCTTCTGGAGTAGTAGAGCAAATAAATGGCACAATAAAATCGAGATTGGCAAAAATGTGTGACTCAACTGGAATGAATTGGATTACTGCCTTGCCTCTTGTTCTGATGGGACTCAGAAGTATTCCAGATCGGAAAACAGGCCTGAGCCCCCATGAAATCCTAATGGGAAGAGTGATGAGACAAGCATGGGTACCAGGATACAAACTGTTAAGCATTACTGATGATTTGGTACTTGAGTACTGCAAGCAACTGGGTGACCAAGTGCGTTCTATCTCTCGCCAGATTGGGGAAGACGCCGTCGCCAACCCGACAACTCCAGTTCACAAATTGGTTCCTGGTGACTGGGTTAGAATCAAGAAGCACACTCGTTCGAGTTGCCTTGCACCGAGGTGGGGAGAAAAACGCCAAATAATACTGGTGACCACGACAGCGGTGAAGTGTGCCGGCGTTCCCAAGTGGATCCATGCCAGCCATACACAAAAGGTAATTCCAGACAAGGAGCCTGGAGCTGAAGGTTGTCCAGCTGAGGGGTCTGCGGATGTCGGTCCTGAAGTAGCTGATGACGAACAGCCGAACACCAGCCCAGATGATTGGGTCTTCAGTGAGATCGATTATAGGTATCCAATCAGAACAAGAGAGCGAATCAACGAAGACAGAGAGTGGAATAGAGAGGTCGAGATAGGCACAGGCGAAGACCCTCAGATCATTGAGATTCACGTCAAATCTGAGGACGAAGAGGAAGGTCAGACAGGGACAGAACAAGTGATTGACACACCTCCACTAACTCCTGAAATTGAAAAGGGACAGACTAGAACTAGTGTAAAAGTTCGAGCAGAAGAAAATCAAGGGATCGAAGTGCTTGAACAGGATCAGACAGAACTAGAAGAACGTGTTCAGGACACAAAAACAGAGACATTCGAAAGCCAAAACCAAAATTCACCTGAACCAGGCCAGCTTAGTAACCAGGCAGAAGAAATAGATACAAGACCTGGGACTAGTCAGACAGGAAGGGAAGAGACAGAAGAAGTGCCACAAGCAAGTGAAAACAAAAGAGCATTAGAAGAAAGCCAAATCACAGTGCCAGCCAAAAGACTTAAGAAAAAGAAAAATATCGAACCAAGATATTTTAAGAGACTAAGGCTGAGAATAAAAACAGTAGAAGAGAAACTTGCTGACAGAAGAAAAAGCATACGAATAGCAGAACAAGCTGGAGAAAGCTCCAAACGAAGGAGTGATCGAATAAAGAGACTGAACGAAAAATATCAAGATCCTGAGTGGACTTACTTGATTTTGGAAAATTTTGAGGATCTTGATATTACTGACGAAAGCGACGGGGAACCGATTGCTGATTACTCTGCAGAGGAAGAGGACGAACCGCCGTGAAAATGCTCAGCATAAAGATACCTGTGCAAGGCCACAGAGAGGCCACAGAGAGGGGTTGAAACTTCTTCTGAGCCAAAATGTCTGATTCAAACGTGAGTGGTAGACCTAGCCGCAGTTGTTGCAAAACATGCTGCAAAGTGTGTATATGTAGTATAGCTATAGTAATAATAGTTTGGATAGGATTAACAGTTTTCATTCCTTTTATGGTAAGCAAAAGTACTAATATTGACCCTACTCAGCCTACCGACACTGAAGAACTGACAACACGAAGTGTAGAAAGACGTGAAAAGGCACTCAGACAGACAAAACGAGACTTAGAAGCATCAGATGAGGAAGGACTACATTATCATGGAGTTAAGAACCAGACTCATTTAAATGTTTTCGCAAACCTGTTAGTACATTATGTAGAAACTATGGAGATAGAAGATTGCTATGTCTGCATGAAGCTACCTACTTCTGTAGCTGAAGGCATGACTTATCACCACCTACCTTTGACTTACGGTATTTCCTGTAGTATTTTAGCAAGCTTATTTTACAAAAGAGGACCATTACAGTACTATTACTCTAACTCAGACGTGATATTTTCTGAACTTCCTATACGTGGAAATCTGAATCCTGTACATACTAAAAGTGACGTTACACGTTATATGGGAGAATACTTTCTGACTATAGGTACCATAGACCTAAATGACGCACACAGGGACAACTTGACCTGTTCATTACATGAACAAGAGAAAATATTTTTGAACATGGCAGAGAAAAGAAGGGAGAGTTTCCAAAGAAAGGCAAATGACAAAAGACAGAAAACCCCAAAATGGGCTGAGGACATGGAAAGCACCTCAAATGGCGGGGCAGGGCCTGCTTTGTTGCTGGATTTCGAAAGGAAAGGGAAACTCTGTCTTCATCGCGAGAAGACTAGTTATTATAATAACATTTTCATTGGTTCCAGTCAATGTGAACACAATTACAAGGTAATTGGAGGTTGGGGTTTCAAAAATGGGTCATAACCTGTGTTTCCTGGAATTTATTATATATGTGGAAACAAGGCTTATTTCAAACTGCCAGATCACTGGTATGGAAGCTGCTACTTTGGCATTGTTTTCCCGAAAATATACCATGTGAATGAAATTGCTGGAAGCAATGAAAACACTAATGGCTTAGTGCGAGAAAGCGTAGGTGAAATAATGGGTAGTATTTTTAGTGCACTGATACCTGGAGTGGGGTTCTGAACACTCACAGAATTTGCAAATTATCCACAATAGTGGATGTGTTGTCTACTGACACGGCTCATGGATTTCTGCTGGTCAATACCGAAATGGTTGCGATCAGATCAATGGTTTTGCAGAACAGACTTGCGCTTGATACCTTATTAGCAAAAGAGGGCGGAGTCTGCCGGATGCTGAAGGCGCCACATGGTTGCACTTACATTCCGGACAAAAGTGTACAGCTCAAAAGATATGTGAAAAACATTACTAATTTGGAAAAGGAACTCAAACCACTCGAGGTTGACAGTGCCTGGAAGAGACTGGTTGATGGTCTCTCCAACGTAGGTCATTGGCTTGCTAGCTTAGGTAAAAGCTTATTGTTTAAGATACTGATGCCAATTGGAGTGATAGGGTTTATCCTATTTCTCATATTCGTCTGTTGCAAATGTCGCAAACACACAAAGAAGTACCCAGTGAATGCGAGAGGTGTGAAAAGAAGTGTGGATGAACTCGAATTAGAAGAAATGAATAATCAGATTTACAAAAGGGTGAAAAATTTTCACCCTACCAAAAATGAGAAAGAGAAACTGAATCGCCTGTTGGAGGAGATAGAGTTGTACAAAGAGTGAAAGAAAGTTGGCATCTGGTTCCGTTATTTTGTGATGATAGTAAATATCATCAAAGAGGGGATTGATAGAGCAAGATTTCGCATCGCGACTTGCTCGAGTCATGAACCTCGAATCTGTTGTAATCCTATAAACAAATTGTACGTTTTACTAATCTCCTTTATTTTTGATATGCGTGTGTATTAGTGAAGCTTGCCTATGTGTTCTACTAATACAAATAACCCTTGTACCTAAAGTGGCCGCTGCTTGAATTTTCGCTTCTGCGCATGCGTTAGTCACACTCACGTGACTTTACGTAGATGTAGTTCTGGAGGGAAAGGGTGCGCATACGTAATGGCTATAAGATGGCCGCTTAATGTGATAACGAGGTAAAGCTTGTGCTGTTGCTCGTGTCGTTATGTGTAGCACTTACCCTTAATCGCATAGTATATTTTTATGATGATAAACCTGAAGTGTAAAATCATGACATGTAATACATTCATTTATTTCTATGTTTTAATTTGTTTTCGCTTACTTTTCATGTATACTCGGCACGGAGGGGTGATGGGGGTTTGTGCGTCCATTGAAGTGCAGTACTGTGCAGGACCAGAAGTGGCGAGGTGGCATTGAAACCGAGCCAAGAGAAGGTTGCTGCCAAGACGTGCCTGGGAAGATGCACCTTCACCAAGCCAGAGAAATCAAATTGTGTTACATTATTAACAATGTATTCTTCCCCATTGTATTCCGTGCGACTTCTCATGGGAACCCCAATCTTGCTAGGCGGTACCCCAAAATGTAGATTAGGCCTTAGAAAAGTCTGTTCTGATTGGTGTGTTAACCCATCCTACCTTAGGACCAATCGAAATTGGGGATTCTGACACTTTGCAACATTGGGGGGTGGTACACTGACCCGAAAACAGTATAACTAGCCTAGGTTCACCTAGGGAATTTGTCCGACTTGTCCGAATAGCTGACCTGTCACTGACCCAACGCACTCAATAGGTGACTGAATACAGAGCGCTGCGGAGCACTCTGTCCGAATTTGACCATAGACTCTAAGGTTTTACTAAACCTTAAGTGCTGGCGGAGCACTTTGCTGGGGAGTTCGCTAACCCAATCGGGGTTCTGACTGATAGCTGCAGAGAGGGTGGAGCGCAGGCGTTGCTTCCGAACTGCGGGTGCTGGTCGTGTCCTGGTGGTCCTGTCCTGATCCTAATCTGGGTTTCCTGTCCGGTCCTGGGGTGTCCATTCTGCACCTGCTGTCCCGTTGATGTCTGTCCTTCCTGGGGGTATTTCCTGTCCATAACTGACCCGTGGCCAGGGTTGGTTTTCACACCAGTCTAGGTAAATATCTTGCCGAAAAACTCTAAACTGCACCTTTCTATTTTCTGTCTTTGCTTCAATAAAGACATACCTTTGCATATGTTAAATTTCCATGCTTTCCGCAACCATTGCACATCCTAAAGTCAATTTGCATTTAAATTCATAGCGTGTTCCTATGTTACCCTACCTTTTAGAAATCATTTTCTCCATTGCAGTTTGCAATTTTCTGATGTGGTCTATAATTTTCTCATATAGAACTGACTGAAGTAAATTTCTAGAGTTATAGCGTATTCCACTTTTCACTCTTATTATAGTTGTTTAGGATTCCTAATTTCCCATTCATATTCATGAAATATGTTTCCCGTAGTATAAATGTATACTTGCATAAACTTGCCCCTTTAAAGATGTCTATTCTTAAGTTCCATTTTTAGCGTGTTCCCTGTCGCACTATCATTTAGAAAACCTAAATGTTTGCCCTTACTTTGTTCCTTTATGGATATGTGATTTTCGTCATCTTGATTATTGACTGCCTTTTAACTGTAAACCTTATAATTTCCGAAACTGATTTTTAGATAAAATTCTTAAAACTTCCCAGTTGTCCGTGGTCATTTGATGAATATAAAGTTAATTTAAGTTGGGTTTTGTATTTTGCTGCCTTTCCTTTTACAGCTAGCTCCCTGACCCATCGTGGTCATAGGTACCCGTAACAGTGGATGGTAAGTCGGGTACACTGGAAATAAGCGAAAGGGACTCATGATTATTGGTAGTAGATTGTAAGGTCATCCGATCAATGTATATGGTGAATTGAAGTATATGGGCCCGAAACCTAAGTGGTGAAAATATTGGTCGGGTGACCTGCGATCTCTATCACCTGTTTACCCGAGGCCTCCACCCCCTGTATGCCCAATTGTGATCCAGAGTACGGGGGCAGTTGGTAGGAGGGAAGAACAACAGATGCACAATTTAATCCAAAGGACACTCCTCTGAAACAATCACAGTTGCTCAATTAAAAAAGTAGATGCTGAAGTCCAGGATTTCTCTCATAAGCAAGCCACCTGTGATGCCAAATGCTGGGCATTCCAAAACCTAAGGAAGCCTAATGCTCTTTGAAGGTCACGCCTCTTTCCTCTATCACCTACAAATCCTTTCCCATATTCTTGCAGGATATTTTTTACCCATACTTTCACCATTCATCATTTATTTCCTATCTTTCTGCTCCAACCCCTTTTCTCCTTTTGGATTTCTTGGTCTCGTTCGAATTATGAAGATAAAAATAAGTTCTGCTCTCCAGAAATAATATGCAGTTGACCAACACCTACAAGCACTTGTACAATTTAGGGTGCAGCTGCGACTGGTGGCAGTAACTAGACAAATAAAAACCTTGGATCTGTTCCTGGGAGCGTATTGGCCTGTACTCTCTCTCACTACACCTACCCATAGTTTTAGAAAGTATTTTAATGTGGTATGAGAAGAATCTTTAGCAATAGCCTTGAGCACAAGATTTCATCTAGCCTGCTTGACCTGGACTCCTCAAACTCATTGTACCCAAACCTCATTTTACTACTATGATCGCTAGAGAATTTTCCCTCTCCCAAATAACACTTTCTAGACCTTTCCCTTTTCTGTCCCTCTACTATCCTTTTAAATCCAAATAACAGACTCACATGTCCACCTCTCAAATTAACTCATATTTCCCTATACTAATCCACCACTAATCCTTTTTGGGTTCATGAGTGGTGTGCTTCTCTCTGAAAAGCACTTTGATGCTTCGTTCGTGGTAGTAAGCGCTATATAAATACAATTCCAATATGCCTGCGCTGATTGTGAGCTCGGAGCTTCCCTAGAAGAAGTGTGACCAAACCACTTGAAAAGTGTAGTTTTGTCACACACATTTACACACGCATCTCAACTATCCTGCCTCTCTTGCTCATCTGCTTTTTCAGAAGCTTGTATGAACAGTGCGAGTTTAATAGTGATAAACTTTCTTACACAGAGCAACAGATAGAGCATCTCGCTATGACACCATTTAAAATTCTCAACTTGCGTAGTTACTTAAACCTGCAATTTGTCATGCAGGAAAGTCATGCTTGTTTAAGTCATTGAGCTATACATCCATCAGTTTGTTTGACAGTTTTACAGGTGGAGAAGGGTAACCAAGCAAATGTAAATAAATATTAGGTTGTTACATTTCAAATTTTGTGTGTCAAAATTGCTTAAAATACACCAGAGCTGCCGGCTTATAACTGGGGAACCAGGTTCCAGTCTCAGCGTTGGTTCAACATGCTGTGAATCTGGGCAAATAACTTAATCTCCCAGTGCATTAAATAAATAATTAAATGTGCCCTTGAGTATTGTTACTAGTGTTCAAGCAAAGCCCTCCAATACCTCTGGGGCTAGTTTTCGCTATATAAAATGGCAAAATAATATGCATATTATATCACCCAACCACTCCACCAGTACGTCAAAGCCTGATTCCAGGATTCAAAGTGCTTTCTTAGACAAATATGTACTTGGCAGCAGCCCTGCCAAGTACCACGCATCAGGCGTTAGTCTAATGCATTTCAGTGCGGTGGTCCGCATCACTGCTCTGAAATGCAAAATCGCACATTATAGCAGCTCCTCAGCTGTCAAGCTGAGCGCTGCTATAATGCATGACTGAACTCCAGTGTGGCAGAGCGCTGTGCGCCCGAGATAACAGTGCACATCCTTCTCAAAATGAGGCTCAGCAGGTAAGGCATGGATACACTGGTGTAGACAAAAAACGTACATTTCCCCTAACACTAAGAATTCTCAGGCATGCAAATGCGTGTTCAGAAGCTTGGCACTGTTTGACGGTCATGGTCATTGCGTACAAAGGCGTTACAGATAATAATGATAATACAAGCATTTGTAAAGCGCACAGCTACCTCCGGAGAGATGTCCCGGCGCTAGGGGCCGTCGGGAAGATTAAGCGAGCTATTGCCCAGAGTCACATGGTGCTGGGCTAACCTGCTGCCGGCGATCGAACCGTGAACCCCGAGCTCTGGAGTCAGATACCCTGGCCGCTGCGCCCCACCTCCTCCAAGTGGATAGAACTTAGGATATGATATAGACATAAAACATTAGCACATGCTCGCGACACAGAAGAAGGTCAGGAAAACACGCAACTCTTCAAACTGCACTCGGTGTTAAAATCAGGCGGCCCTCTTAAACTAGGCAGGCATGGTTATGTAATAGTGAATAATCGAAGGTTCATTCAGAATCGAAAAGTTGGAGTAACGTATAGAATACTGATTGAGTTATAAAGAAACAGATAAATTGAATTATAAAATGCATTTTACAGATTCTAAATGCAATTTTAAAACATTAGTACAAATCTTCACCTTAGTCTACCAAAACGTACATAATAGGTTTAATATAGCATCCTAACATACACATTTTATTTTCCCCACAATTAAAGTCTAGACTCCCGCATTCAGAAGTGAAACATTCGGTTTCGATATGGTACACATGTGGTGTGCTGATCCGCAGCAACATCCTTTCCGTGATGCTAGTGCTGCACAGCTCCTGTCGTGCTGCACGAGCTGTTACTGATGGTCTGCGGACTCCTGACAGCGCAAGTGTTGGCGTTACTGCTACCATTTCACACTGTGCGGTAGTACTATCATGTTTTTCCTTGCTCGCCTGCCTCCTTGCTACCTATCACATGTCCTTGTGTCTGCTTGGAGTTACCTTAGCGCCCTCGGTGTCCGGAGCATGGCACGTGCCTACTGACTAGCGCATAGAATATTTTTATGCCATCACCTGTCCATAAAAATATATTTTTGTCCTGTGCCGACCTCTTGAATCACACCTGTTCAGAACATGAAACAGCTTATCCCAAACACCAGGCATGCCCCATCATACCTGCTGTTCAGTAAGTGTATGAAGAGGCCTCTTTTCAAGCCCACTGAACTGTATTTACGACCAGGTCAGCAGTTTGTTGTTTTAGAGTCCGGTCCCCTGATGCACTGAGAGGTTGTCTCCAAGTTTCCTGCCTGCAACCATCAGGCCTTTCATGGCGATCCTGGGCATCATGAGCAACTTTGGGACACTTTCCCTAAGTGGGCTAATTTGCCTTCGTAAAGTTCCTCTACTGTAGACATGAAGGTGTTGTGGTACTGCTGAGCGGGACAGGGTTTTTGACTGTGAAACTGGTTTAGGTCCCACTACTTTAAATGAGGCAAGTCAGGGCTTAATATGTAAAATATTAAGTGCCAGGGCCCGAACCAGGAGGCCACTGCAGCTTTCAGCACCCATCGCCCCATCTCTCTCGCCAGTAAGTGAGGCAGTTCAGATTATTGAAATCTCTGTTAAATATATTGTTTCTCTGCAGCCTCGCATGGAAACAGGTGTCCGACCTAGGCTGTGGGCTGTGCCATGCTACTACTAAGTGTGGGTGACATTATACTGTTCACAAGAAAGTGTCACTCATAGTCACTGAATGTCACTCATAATTTCACAGAAATTAAGAATAAGTCATAAGTAAGCAATCTGAAACCTTGGCAGCTTTGTGGCAGCCTGCTGCAACACCAATCCCAATGCGTTTCAGCTCCGCTTGGAGCATTGATCACAGGAGAAATTAAATCAGTGCGGAGTCAAGTAAAGATTGTGAACTGAAATATTTTCATACTTAGCAAGAGCATACATTCTGCGCATACCACTTCTGTAAAATGGTCCGGCCACAAATCTCCATTTACTGCCTGCTTGATGCTGTCCCTGCCCCTCCTTCCTTAAAGTAGCAATATTGGGCTACTTTGGGCTACTTTTTGGTTGGCTGTGGGCTCGTGGCAGCTGCAGCAGCGGGAGTGTCCGGGCTCGGGGCCTCGTCCAGGGTGCCCTGCAGGTACGGGCTGCGGGGGCCGGGCATGTAATGAAGGGGTAGAGGTGAGAGGCACCGTCGCGGACCCCGTGTTTACAAGCGCTTGTTAGGTCGAGCAGACGGAGTGTCTGCTCGACTACTATTGTTGCCCATTAATGGGAATGTGGACACCGATGTGGACGAGCGTTTCCTTCGCGGTTTTCACCGCGGGAGCGCGCGTCTCACCCGCGCATGCGCAGAGTAACTCTGCCATTTTTTTTTTATTTTTTAATTTTTTTTTCCCAGCCCGAACCGAATCAGGTATCAGAGCGCTTCACATATAGGTAGCCCCCACCCCCCACCCCTCTGCATGCGCACACACAGGCGAGCGCATGCACACGCAGGCACACGGCAGACACTCGCTCACACACACACCCCCCTCCCCCACAGTCACACACACGCACTCCAGACACATACACACACGCACGCACACACACATACACAGCCCGCCCCCCCCCCGCACTCGCGCGCACACATGCTCCCTCCCCCCCCCCCCCCGGCTCAGCAACCCACTCACCGGCTTCATTCCTGCGGCGGCTCTCCTCAGCTGCAGGGCCCGGCAGCAGGACTCTTCTTCCCTTCTTCGGCACCCGCAGGGTAGGCTCCTGCCAGCTCCGGTGCTTGAAACGCGGCTCCGGCTCCTGCCAGCTCCGGTGCTTGTTCTTTCCGTTGCAGTCCTTTCTTTGTGTCAATTGATGTGGGCGATGGGATAAGCGGGTGCAGGTCACAGCGCCTTGGGGAGTCCTTTCTTAGTTTCACTGCAGCGCGTGCCGCGGGGGCGGTGCCACGCGTGGCTATGTGTGTATCCGTTACCAGGGGCGGTGCGCGTGCGCAGTTTCTTGGTAAGGGGCTGCCGCAGGCTGACGATGGACGAGTTTCAGACCGCGGAAGAGGTACGGGATATGTGAAGGGTGTGAGGGTCGTCTTGCGGGGCGGAAGGGTGGTCGTGGTAACCTGCGGTTCCACGGCCCCTTTGGGGACAGAGACTTTTCCTCTAGATGTCAGAGAACGAGCGGCGAGAACCAAGTCCTTTTTAGACAACCCTTCTCACGCAGGCTAGAGAAGCGTCGCGCCTCAACCCTCAAGAAAATGCCTTTGTATGTTCCGGGCTCTGGGTGTTAAACCGTTGCGACCGGTAACGGCGCACGCAGAGTTCTTGACATACACTCTCCCAGAATTCTAGGCAGTTGTAGAGTTAACGGTTTCCAGCTGGAAGTGCCACCCGCTGATGTAGACTCCCTATCGCAAGCCCCCACCACCCGTGTAATGTGATCACCCCCCTCACCACCGCCCCAATCGCCGCGGGTATTTCCGTTTGTGTGCGCGAGACAAAGAGCAGTGCTGTCAGATGCGCAGAAAGCTCATGGTACCCCTCCCACTCTTCATTGGCGGCCACTAAGGCGCAATGCGGTTCTGGGTAGGAAAAGGCTGAAATGTAGTAAAGGGCCTGCATTTTTATCTCTTAGCCTAGAGTCTTCGCCCTGTCAAATGCAAGAAGTAAAGCACACATCAGGTACTCCCACATTTCAAGCGATTCGATATAAATGCAAATCTGTTCTTACTGGCGTTGCTTACTCTTTCACACTCAAGCTGCCTTTTGATGGAAGCGTCATTAGCACACATGCCTGTCGGATAGCCTCGTGTCACGGGAACATCTACTTTAACCCCACGGGCGAGATGTTTTTATTTTATATAATTATATGTCACCAGATTTCATTTGGCGCAAATGTTATTTTCACTTGGTTCAGTCATTAGCCTCGAACACACTAAAGATGTTGGGAGGAATGCTTGCAATAAGTTAAACTTCTGGCTATCGCTAGGGGAAGCATTCGAAACTGCTCATGTAGGCTAGGTTCCAGAGCACAAGCAACCCAAGATAAGTTACTCTATGATTGGTATTGTTTGGTGTATCTTGGTTCTAGTGGGCTAGTGAGCATGGGGCCCACGTCTGGGCATACATACCCTTGCAGCTTAGGGCAGTACATCAAACATACAAAAGGTGATGGGAGAAATGCTTGCAATAAACCTAACTAATGGCAATACCTCAGGTAGCATTCCCACTCATTCTTTTGCCCACCATACCATTTCAGTTTGGACCCAGCCAAATTCAAGTTAGTTTTGACCACGCTTTTATTGGCCTCACGTGGCAAATCCTATGTATTCTTTGTGACGCTACTCATATTTTACTTATACCTACCATAAAATGCATTATCAATCGCAGCTGAGTGATAAGTGCTCATTGACACACCATGTCCAAATCACCATGAATCTCAAAGTACACAAAATAGCTGAAATAATTGATAATTCTTAATGAAAACGCTGGATTTTGATAGCACCAATCGTATGTAGTATAGTCAGTCTTATTAAGCATTTTCAGTAGAATATGCCATTTCGTGGACAGACGAGATGATTCACTGAGTATAATTGGAAAATGCAAGAGCAGCCGAACAAAGAGCATGTACCACCATCCATTCATGATTTTACTATGTTTGTAAGTCCCCAGAAAATGTCTTTCCAAGATCTAGGTTGCTGGTATTGTCTCCAGATTATCAGACTCGCCATAGAACATCTCTAACATAGCGACCCCGAGAATAGTTGTGGTTCAGAGCTTTTACAACTAATAAACACGTGACTCCTTTTTTACGTTTGCCAAGTGTTAGCCAACTATAAAAATCATTCTAAACTTCTTTCAGCCTTATTTCCTCCAGCTAGGTATTGGCCCAATCTAGAAGGATGGCTCATGAAGGTCAGATCGCTCACTTTTTGCTCTGTCTACTACTACACTGCTGTGGAATAAATTATTTGCAATAATTACTCGGTTGACTTGAGGATTGTTATGTAGCCCTCTGGGATCTTTCTTGTAATCGGTAACCCATATAGTCATTCTGACATGTAGTTGCACACAGTGGATTCAGAAAAGGAAGTTGAACCTATCCAAGACCCGTAGCACAGAAAATAACTTCTTATAGTGGTGGGAGTAAGACTCTGCCACACTAGTATTTATCAACATGGAAGACTTCTCACAGTTAATTTTGTACGCTGAACTAGTATCAGTGACACTGGATATTGGTAACAATATACCAGTCTGAAACAGAATTTACTGTGTGCCAGTTAACAACATAAAATACAAGGAAGCCAGCATTTTTAACTCCGGAATGATTCACCAATCTGAAAGTTGCCAGAGTATATGGGATCCTTATCTTCCAAGATAACTCATTATGTTGGGTTGACGGCTGAGTTGTCCAACCCATACCAATCGCTGATGTTTTTGTGGGCAAACTAGATATTGTTTCCTGAGCTTGCTCACTCTTGCCCCGACAACCTAATATTTCATTTTTAAGATGATTTCAAGGACAACATGTAGTCTTAAGTGCTGCTGGGCACATCCCAGGGAGATGCGGTAGACTCTTTAGACAATTAAAGCAATTAAGTGGGGGCATTGGTTAGAACTCTTGTTTTCTGTAGTTAGATATCAAATCGTTGAAGGAGTGTGCATGCATCTGCGGGCAAGTATTGGGTACATGTATTACATTGTAGCATTCCCTACTTACTGTTTCATCCACTGCATAGCCTTTCTGACTGGGTGGTAGCTATTGGGCGAGTCAGGCCTCAAAAAAATCTTTAAAATGTTACCAAACCTGCAGGTCTAGTGACATGAATAATCGAATAGAACTAACTGCAGTGCGCATGACCCATCTATCTGGTCGCAAAATATGTGATCTTCGCCAAATATTTAATTTCAATGCCTCATTTTTCTTCATTATCACATTAAAATCACTATTCAATATTCGAGTTCAGTATGACTGCTGTACAAAAATACATCTAAGTCATGTAAATACAACACATATTGCATTACAAATGCTATAGGTGTCACATTTGCGAAAGTTATAACTATTGGCATTGTAAATGACTAAGCTATTAATTTCGCTATTTTCAAAACCAACACATAAATAAATAAAAAATGTGTCATTTACAATACCAATAGCTCAAACTTTCCTAATGCGAGACCTATTGCATTGCAAATGCTTGTTTTTCCTTTGTGCTGTGACTCAGCCATGAGGTGCGAGAGTGCGGCGTCCCAAACAAACCGCCGAAGCGGAAGTGAACGCGCAGGGTTTGCCTTTACAACCTGCGCCTAGGGGTAGTTTCCTTGCCCCAAGGCTGAGGACAGTTCTTCGAGGCCTGAGGTGTTTTCTGCTCTGGCCCTCCGTATATTAGTTTGAAGTACTTTGTCCCAAAATCCCCATCCAGTATTTCCGGAGTCCTCGGCTTAACTCTCTGTTGAGCGTCTCCTCTGATCCCACCGCTACATAAATACGTTTTGCAGGTGTAGTAAATCACTTCCGCGACACCACGTCTTTTTAGTTCTGAGGTGGCGATGGTTGCCCCCCAGGTACCAGAGATCCAGCCTGTGAGGAAGGGGCTCCGTTAGCGCCACTCAAACCATTTGTATTGGGGGAGGTGGCTTTCCGAAGTACCCAAGTATTGCCTTCGTCCTGTCTCTGAAATTGTAGAAATGTGCACAGCCAGCTACTCCATAGTGGTACTGAACCGTAATGTTGTGGTAGTAGGAGCTACATCCTGTATAGCGCCTCCTTGCGCTGCTGGGACCCCACTTGGAGCTCAGCCATTGTGTTGCAATCTGTATCTAGCTCCGCCCTCATTATAATTTACGCTTGAAAGCACCCTGTCAAACTTTCTGGTTTAAACCGACTAGAATAGTAGCGATCCACTGGACCATCAGAGTGATCCACTAGTAACAAACAGCCTTTCAATGTAACTTTTTAGTCTTTCCAGGAACTTCAGCAGCCGCGGAACTTGCAGATGGGGACAGAACTGCCGCTTTTCGCATGACAGAAAGTCTTCCCAGATCTGCTGGCACTTCCAGAACGGCTTTTGCTGCTATGGAGATCGCTGCAAGTGAGTACATGAGCATGTAACCTCCGGTGAGTGGGCGAGGGGCTTTTACAGGCTACTCCGAAGCCTGCTTCTTGCTCAGCCATTGCTGCTGCCGCCAGTCCTTTAAAAAAAAAAAATGTTATTATTTTTTTTATACAAAGCACTCGGTGTTTGACCTTGCCCGAGGCCCTCGATATACCTTTGTACATGACTCCCGTTGTAACAGTGGTGCCGTGCTTTCGTGCATGTTCTCTTGATTCAAGATGCCTCAGTGTGCTGTACGACTAACATCCGCGTACATAGGCCTGGTCCCCTGATACCTAGCCTTTCTTTGCAAGCGTTGATGCACAGATTTGTTGGTTCCTATGGCCTCGTCAATTTGGACGCTACCTGGTCACTGTTTGTCCATTCCAGTGGGGTCTTTAGTTTGCAACCCATGTTATCCAACCATTCAATGCACGAAGACATGGCGGGCAAACGGGTGCAGCCAGTTTCTCACTCATTGTTGTGCTTCTTGTAACTGGCTTAGACTACAGTGATCAAGCTTGGCAGTGGGCTGTTTGTTTGCCTCAACACGGTATTTGTCCCGACTCCAATCTACACGAACAAAAGTAGGTTGACCTAAACTTACCATACGCACATGACTTTATCAAAGCGCACTATGGCAACCTGTGTGGTTGCTTTACAATGGCTTTGTATAGTACTACAATGGCGGCCCCTCCGCCAAGCCGAATAATAGTCACCCCCCACTGATCAAAAGGAAAAATAAAATGACGTAACGCTATCATTCTAGCTTTCCTATTGTCAGAGGTGGGCAAGGCTGGCCAGAGCAAAGGGGGGTGGGAGTGGCTTGCACTTCATAAGTGTGCATGGCTGTCCACCAGGCTGCAATACACAGTCTGTTGGAGGAACATGCACAAGGCTCCCTGTCACACCTGAGTGCTGAACCATGGCGCTCAGACCAATCACAACGCTGCACTGCAGTGTTGAGTGGCTAAGGGAAACCAGTGTGCCCGGGTGCTTCCTCCTGCTGTCCAGGACTGGAAGAAGATGAGAACACACATGAGAATGTGGCTCGCTGCCCCACTACTCCTGTCTGGTAGCAGCTGCTAAGGAGCGCTTACTAACCCGATGAGGTGGTGTTTCCATGCCCTGCAGCAAAACACACCCCTATCCATTATGCACATGATACTTAAATCACTGATTGGATCTATTCAGTCTCTAATATAACCAATTTACTAGACAGTATGTCTACTCGCCACACCAGCTTCTGTAAAATGTAACTTGCATTTAAACAGCACAGTACAACTAAATAGTCAATGGACCAATCTCTACTCAAGTCAACAAACTGCGGCATTTGGTGTAGTGCTGTGGGAATGGGGGGGGGCTGTATTTGTGTGTTATTATAGTGCAGCCTGCATGCACTTAACGTTCTCATTAACTATTGTGTCTCCAGCCCATATATCAGAGTTTTTATTACTCTGAATCACTCTTCTGATGCTGTACCAACTTAATCTACCTGATCTGTTGCTTCTCGGCTCTTCACCCTGCTTTTAGAGGCGCTTTACCAGCGGGACTGGTCTCTCCTTATTTACTGAGTGTTATTTCACTTAGCAGCTACACCTTTAGTTTGCCAGCTTGTTGATGCAAACCATGACTGCAGAGTTATCCAATGTTGATTGGATCAGAATGTTGTCCACCTTTAAGTCATACGTTTACAGGAGATTTGGAATGCCGAGGGGTGTATATACTTGGACGGTTTCGCTACATATAGTGCAAAAGCCTTTTTTGTCACCCAGTGGGCTCGCTAGTGGATGGCTTGCTACACTGGTCAACTTGGGCCTTCATTGTGAAGTTAAACTTGTTAGGAAAAAACCAACAGATTCTTGGTACCCTTCTGACCTTACCAAACAAATGTAGAATGCTGGTAACAAACTTTATATAACGCAGCTCTGTTAACAGGAATTAACTGTATGCCGTCTCTAGTTTAAAAGTTTTTATCGTTTTTTTTTGTCCCCCTCTCCCCCCCCATTCTGAGTCTTTATTTACTGTGATTATGTTATTAGGGGATTTAACCTCATGGCTGCTGCTGTCGGCCAACGGCTGTCGCTGCACTAACTTTGTAGTGCTGCGCATGTTCGTTGGCCGTCGTTGCCCTGCCCGCTCAATAGAACGTTCCACACTAGCGCGGAACTTTCGGCGCAGTTGAGGGGTTAAACTGCACCCTGGTTTCCCCTGTCAAGACAATAACATATTGGAGAATGTGAACCAATTCACTGCTCAGGTGCACCTTAAGCATACACAGCAGGTGATATCATTAGACTAATCTAGTACAATCCCTGCCGCTGCTCCCCCGTGGCCCCACCCACGCTCCCTCCGCATCTCCTCACCGCCCCCCCCTCACTCGCCACCCCGCTCCCAGCTGCCCCTCCCTCGCCCCGCCCCACCCACTCTCCATATATGGCAGCGTGCAGGCGTACGCGCAGCGTTGACGCGCAGCGGGTGCGCCGATTGTGCGCCAAAGGCAAGCCCATCTGGGCCAGTCCGCGCCTGGACCGCGCCCAGTGCCAGGACCCCTGGCCCCCACCGATGCAAGACGACCCGACAGCCCTACTACGCCGCCGCCCTCAATGCACTCAATGCCGGCCAGAACCCCGCCTGCTGCCGGGCCGCCCCGAAACGCATTCACGGACCCTTCACCTGCAGAACCTGGAAGTTCACCTGCCTCCGAACCGGCACCGCGCCCGCCAAGCCAAGCACCAGCAGCAACCACCTGAAGTGCACCCTGCTCAACACCCGCTCCGTCCACAGACACGCCGTGGAACTCTGGAACCTGCTTGACACAACATCACCAGACGTCGCCTTCCTCACGGAAACCTGGATGAACGCCTCCTCAGCCCCCGCCATCGCCATCCCGGACGGGTACAAGATCATCAGGAGGGACCGCGTCAACCAGACCGGAGGAGGCATCGCCATCGTCCACAAGAACACCATCCGCATCACGACCGACACCTTCGCCGCCGAGCACCTCCACTTCCAGATTCACACCGACCCAAAGACGACCCTCAGAGGCACCCTCATCTACAGACCCCCGGGACCACGCACGCAATTCAGCGAAGACATCACGGACTTCATCAGCCCACACGCCCTCCTCATCCAGCAAGCACATCACCTTCAGCCACTCCACCGGACCGACCACAGCTGCGTCCACGCTTCAGAAGAATCACAACCCACCACCACCCGCAACAGGTTCCTCACAGAAGCTGGAGCAAGATCACCGCCGACCAGCTCACCACTTCCCTCAGCCAGAACCCACCCTCCAGCACAACGGACCCCAACGAAGCAACCCTCAACTTCACCCAGTGGCTGACCGCCTGCGCTGACGAACTCGCACCACTGAAGAACCCTCCCAGCAGACCCAGAAGCAAGAAGGCCTCCTGGTTCACCGACGAACTCAAGGACTCCAAGAAGACCTGCCGCACCCGCGAGAAAGCCTGGCTCCTCGACCAGACCACTGACAACATGACCGCCCTCAAACACGCCACCCGCAAGCATCACCAGCTCATCCGCACCACCAAGAAGAAATCACTGAAGGAACGACTGGACAACAACGCCCACGACAGCAAGTAACTCTTCACCATCGTCAAGGAGTTCTCCAACCCCAGCACCGGCAACAACGACATCACTCCCTCACAAGATCTCTGCGACTCTCTCGCCTCGTTCTTCCACCGCAAGATTGCCGACATCCACAACAGTTTTGGCGCACCACCCACGCACCCAACCGTCGAACCAGCGCCCCCCACCGCCTTCTCCGCACCTTGACCACGGTGACCACCGAAGACACAGCCCGCACGATGAACACCATCCACTCCGGATCTCCGACTGCCCCCTGCCCCCACCACGTCTTCAACAAGGCCAACTCCACCATCGCACCCCAACTCCGAGACGTCATCAACACCTCCCTCTACACCGCCACCTTCCCGAAGAGCTGGAAGCATGCCGAGCTCAGCGCCCTACTGAAGAAACCAACAGCGGACCCCACCGACCTCAAAAACTTCCGCCCCATCTCGCTCCTTCCTTTTCCTGCCAAAGTCATCGAGAAGATCGTCAACAGACAGCTTGCCGCCTTCCTCGAGACGAACGGATCATTCGACCCCTCGCAGTCCGGTTTCAGAGCCAACCACAGCACCGAGACCGCCCTCATCGCAGCAACCGACGACATCCGAACCCTGCTCGACAAGGGGGAAACAGTGGCCCTCATCCTCCTGGACCTCTCCGCAGCGTTCGACACTGTCTGCCACCGCACCCTAATACAGCGCCTCAGCAACATCGGCATCCAAGAGAAGGCACTGGAGTGGATCGTCTCGTTCCTCACCGGAAGAACACAGAGAGTCCGCCTCCCCCCATTTCGATCCGAGGCCACCGAAGTCATCTGCGGCATTCCGCAAGGATCATCATTCAGCCCCACCCTCTTCAACGTCTACATGAGACCTCTTGCCGCCATCGCACGCCAACACAACCTCAACATCATCTCCTACGCCGACGATACCCAGCTGATCCTCTCCCTCACCAGAGACCCCGCTACCGCCAGAACCAGCCTACACGAAGGGATGAAAGACGTCGCCGAGTGGATGAAGAACAGCCGCCTGAAACTGAACTCAGACAAGACGGAAGTCCTCATCCTGGGACCATCGCCCTCCGCCTGGGACGACTCCTGGTGGCCCCCAGCCCTGGGCACCGCTCCCAAGCCGACAGACCACGCACGCAACCTGGGCTTCATCCTGGACTCCTCCCTCTCGATGACCAGACAAGTCAACGCCGTCTCCTCATCATGCTTTCACACCCTACGCATGCTTCGCAAGATCTTCCGATGGATCCCAACCGAAACCAGGAAGACGGTCACCCAGGCCCTCGTCACCAGCCGATTGGACTACTGAAACACCCTCTACGCCGGAACCACAGCCAAGCTACAGAAAAGACTCCAACGCATCCAGAACGCCTCCGCCCGACTCATCCTGGACATCCCCGACGCAGCCACATCACCGGCCACCTGAGGGACCTGCACTGGCTCCCCGTCAACAAGAGGATCACGTTCAGGCTCCTCACCCACGCACACAAGTCTCTCCACGACCTGGGCCCCAAGTACCTCAACGACCGCCTGACCTTCTACACGCCCACCCGCCAGCTACGGTCTACTAGCCTCGCCCTCGCTGCCGTACCACGCACCCGAAGAGCAACCGCCGGAGGCAGATCCTTCTCCTACCTGGCGGCCAAGACATGGAACTCCCTCCCCATCCACCTTCGGCTGACCCAGGACCATCTCGCCTTCAGGAGACAACTCAAGACCTGGCTGTTCGAACAGTAGCGGATCCCCTCCCCCAAGCGCCTTGAGACCCTTCCGGGTGAGTAGCGCGCTATACAAGTGTTATGATTGATTGATTGATTTAATGGATCCAACATGGGGGCCAGCTAAGAGGGTATCTACGTTTAAGTGGTGGGGCTTTAGTACAATTATAGATTATATTTTTGTTTGTTTTTAGCCCTTGCAGATTTTAAGGTTGTGGTATGACATGAGTGACCATGATCCTTTGCCGCCCGCCTTTCTATTGGATAAAAAGCCTATTGATGTGACTCACTTTTGCAAGGAACCAGTGCTACCCACCGGTGAGGGCCGGATGATGTCCACCATTGTCCAACTGGATTTTAATTCTACTTTGGTCACTTTCTTGTCCTACTGATTTCTCAATTTGTCTCACTGATGACACTTCAGACAAAGTAATGTGTTAAAATATTTGTATATTTATTAAATATGCCTGCTTTCTGTAAACCAAGAGATTCATGTCCATGGTGGTTTGTCAAAGTGCTTGCGAGCACATAAGGATTTGTTTGAAAGAGCATGGCCAGTGTTAGAACTGGGGGTCTCTAGTTGGCAGAGGTAGGTACCACTGTCCAAATAGGGACCCTTCCTTCTAGTTAAGGTAAGGATACACTCTTTAGATAACCCCTGCTCACCCCCTTGGTAGCTTGGCAGAGCAGTCAGGCTTATCAAAGGCAATGTGTAAAGTATTTGTACCAACACTTGCAGTAATACAGTGAAAACACCACAAATGGACTCCACAACAATTTAGAAAAATGGAAGTATTTAAACTAGAAAAGACCAAAACAACAAAATCCAACATGCACAGTTTAAGAATATGGTTTCAAAGGAGTTCTTAAGGTTGCGTTAAAATAATCCACAGTTGCATGAAAATAGTTCAGTTGCGTCACGTTTAGCCAACAGTACCTTTAGATGCGACAAAGTTCCAAAGCAAAAGCTGGTGCGGTGGGAAACTAGCAATGCGTCACTCCTGGGACCCTGGAGAGGCGATGCAACACGCCCGGCTGCGTCCAGCGGGGCTGTCGTGACGAATCTGGTCTGTATGGGGAGGGAGGCGATATCTTGTATGGATTCCAGTGCATAGGTTCCGTAGGGAGCGTCTCGCAAAGACATGATGCGACTATCCTCGGGACAGCGACCATCTCGGGCGCGGATGCGATGCGCGGCGTCTATCTTCTCCTCTCGTGGCCCCTCGATGCGATGACTCTGTGACGATACTCGCAGCGACGTGATGCGGTCCGCAAGCGGTGCGGCGATCTCACCCCGCGATGACCGGCTCTGCGATAGTACTTTTCCCGCACCAGAGCGATACGTTCCACAAGCGAAGAATGTGTCTGTTCTTGCAGTGGCAACAGGCGCTGCAACAATATGTATCTTTGTGGCGGCGGGAATTTCCTCGCACTAACGGATGCGCTCGGCAAGCGAGTGATGCATGAAAATTTTCAGATAGTCTTAGTTTCTTGTTCCCCAGCTTTCCAAACAGCAGGCCACATCTTCAGATGCCCCTCAGTCTGATTCGGCACTCGGGAAGGGCAGAAATCTCTCAGCACGGTTCAGGGAAAGCTGGGGGGTGAAGTCCTTTTGTTCCTGGGACTTAACAGGAGGCCAGCTCACAACAGGCCCTTGGAGATCTCTTCAAGCAAGGGGACAAAGCAACAACAAAGTCCTTCCCCTCTCCTTGGCAGCAAAGCAACTATAGGTCAGTCCAGCAAAGCAACAGCAGGACAGCCTTCCAGCTTTCTCCTTGGCAGAGGTTCCTTCTTGATTCCAGGAGGATCTAATTTTCTGTAGTCTGGGCAGCCCTTTTTATACCAGTCTTTCCTTTGTTCTCTAGAGGCAGAGAGGCCTTGGCTTGGTCAGAACTAGTTCAGGTTCGTTCCTGAGCACTTTGTTTTTCTGTCTTCTCCTT
Source organism: Lissotriton helveticus (assembly GCF_964261635.1). Classification (NCBI taxonomy): domain Eukaryota; kingdom Metazoa; phylum Chordata; class Amphibia; order Caudata; family Salamandridae; genus Lissotriton; species Lissotriton helveticus. Next base: position 370,948,362 of record NC_136060.1, read on the forward strand.
TACTTTCAGAGAGAGGGGCAGGGTCGTCAGCTGCCCAGCAGGAGGTGGAGCCAGCATTGTGGGGGGGAAAGCACAGCCCTGGAGCACTTTGTTGACAAGATTCCTTCTCTCCTTTCACAGTGCAGGGCAGAGACATCAGATGCACCACAGGGGGGCGGAGCCAGCACTGTGGGGGGCAGGCACAGTCCTATTCAGGTCCCAGGTGCAACTCCTTCCTCCCATCTAGATGCAGATCTATATTCACTACTGAGCTGATTCATTCTGTCTCCTGGAATCCCCCAACCCTGTTACTCACAAACCAGACAGTCAATATACAAACAGGCCAAGGCACACAAAGGTCAGACAAGAGAACAGCCACTTTCTAAAAGTGCTGTTCTTAAAAACAGGATTTAAAAAACATCTTTCCTAAAAGATGTATTACATTCTGAGTTCAGGGAAACCAGCCATGTATGTCCTATCTTGCTCCTATGGGAAGATATGCAGGTAACACTATACTCCCTGAGCTGAGTGTTTGTTAACACTCAGCTTATGGACTATCTGGATAGCTATACCATCTTGGACCCCTCACAATCTGGGTTTAGACCAAACCATTCTACAGAGACAACCCATACTGCTTTGTTACCATCCAGCACCACTTTGACATGATCCGTAACCCCAATTCGAAGCAGGCTACGTTTGGCTGTTGGCTGGAGGTCCTTCAGTAGTGTCGGACCGGGCGGTAACTATCTGTCTCGGCCAAGGCAGAGCAGACCAGGCTAGGTTTCTAACCCTGCCGTTGTGTGTGGAAGTTATGTAGGAAGTGAGCAAGGAGGAGGGACGGGGCACGAGCGGCAGCTGACGCGTGGGGCTGGCCGGACAGTCCTGTTGGCTGCTACCCTTTTTCCTGGGGCTCAGGCGGGTTAGTAACGTCCATGTGATTCACAGTAGGACCAGCAATACCCAGAGTGGCAGTTCTGAAAGGAAGTGCGGGTTTCATTAAAGACAACAGCCGCTCGTGTTTCCAGGTAATTTTATCCATAGTTTAATCGCTCCAACCAGCAGGGCAGCCAGGAGAAACTGACTCATTGCATTTAAAATATAATATTCCACCCCAGCATTCCTCTTCATTTCTCCCACAACATTCCACTCTCAGTTACACCCACGTGCCTAAGTACGACCCAACACACCTTTCCCCATTAGAATGAACAAATAAACGACTATATACAATTACCTAACAGATAAGTGCACACTGATAACTTTCTCCTTAGTAATACATAGGAGTAAAACTTTGTTGTGCATACCATATTACCTATGCTAAATTAAGACAACCGCAAGAACAAAGGTTATTTTACATAATCCCATAACCATACTGCGGGATTCCTTTCCCTTTGTCTCCTGGTATATACAAGATGACCCAAAGGAAATGATGGACGGAGCGTTGACAATACAAGCATTCACCCCCAGTCAACTGATCTGGGTTTAATCCATCACCGTTCTTTAGCCCACTCTGCCACCCGAGTTCAGACATGGCCGTATGCAAATCAGTCTGACCCTGTGCCTCATGGGAACAGTCCAGTCCGAACTGCCAAGCCATGCCTTCCCTTGACCGGAAACAAGCTACTGAGGACCGGTTTCTGGCATTTCAGCCGTCTTCAGCCCGGCTTGCTTGAATCCAGTGGCAAAGTGAGCAAGGGACTCGCGTCTGAGCAACCCTGCCAATTTATGGCGAACAAAGCAAAACCAAAGGAAATGATGGACGGAGCGTTGACAATACAAGCACTCACCCCCAGTCAACTTATCTGGGTTTAATCCATCGCCGTTCTTTAGCCCACTCTGCCACCCCAGTTCAGACATACCGCTTTTGGCCGCCATAAGTGTGGCAGGGTATGCTCAGACGTGAGTCCCTTGCTCACTTTGCCACTGGATTCAAGCAAGCCGGGCTGAATACGGCTGTAATGCCAGAAACCGGTCCTCAGAAGCTTGTTTCCGGTCCAGGGAAGGCATGGCTTGGCAGTTCGGGCTGAACTGTCTCCATGAGGCACAGGGTCAGACTGATTTGCATATAGCCATGTCTTGAACTGGGGTGGCAGAGTGGGCTAAAGAACGGTGATGGATTAAACCCAGATCTTTTGACTGGGTGTGAGTGTTTGATTGGTTCAGATGCTCTGTCCATTACCACCCCCTTTTGTACCGCATATACAAGATGACCAACAATAGATTGTTCCATTTTACAACGATTTGAGTCATCCATGCCCAGTGGAACAACTGGACCTTTTTGTAAAACCAACTTCTCTTTATTCCACCACTTGCCATCCTCCAACTTGACCACATGCTCCTTAACACATATTACTTTCTTGGAGTCTGAAAATCTGGAATTACCCTTGGTAATAAGTCCTGGTAATCTAAATCTGACCCAATGACCTTCATTAACTTCCATCCACCTCACACAATTCTTGGACATATATCTTTTTTGAGCCTTTTCCCGTTTTTGTTCCACACAAGCCTTGTCTTTCACAGATACTTCCAAATTGCTCATCCATGGGCGAACCACTTTATTGCCCGCCTCCCTGCCTTTGAGCAATGCGAAAGGCAACACCCCTGTGACCTTGTGCGCAAAGCTTATATCAAATCTTGCAACTCCCTTTTCCAATCCAACCCAATAACCAAAGACAATTGAATGTTGTCCTCAGTAACACGATTGCACCTTTCAACAACCCCATTACTTCTGTGATGATGCAAAGACGTAGATATATTTTTCACTCCTCAATTCTTCAAAAATCTACCAAATTCCTCTGACGCGATTTGTGCACCATTGTCTGTAACCAACTCTGATGGTGCCCCTTCACGCATAAACGACTCACACAGAAATTTCACCACCTCTACCATAGACACTGATCGAACAAACTTCAGCCCTGGCCAACGGGAATAATAGTCTATCAAGACTATACTGAATCTGTTACATACTTTCAAGACATTCTGAGTCCTAAGATATCCATACCCAACTTGATCCATGGTTTTCCAGGAACTGGAACTGCTTCAACTGGGCTGGGCACAGTCACCTGTGATTTGTCGCTCAGAGCATACGCTACACAGTTTCTCACCCACTGTTCCACCTCTATCCAATCCCGGCCACGAAAATGCCTCTTATTCTTCTCTTCATGGCTCTCATCCCTACATGACCTTCATGAGCCAACATTAATATCCTTTCACTCGTACTCCGAGGCACTACTAGTAAATTTGCCCGTCTTAAAAAGCCCTCAGATACACTCAACTCCTCAAATATTTCTTTATACGGGCGTGGCTTGGCAAGCCAGCATGGCAGACCTGGACTAGGAGCACTCCGTCCAGCCCATCTAGATATGCTGCAGAATCCTGTCTCTTCACCTGTTTCTTGAGAATTAAATGCCGCCTGGAGGGTGTCGTACAATGGTGGCTCCGTGAGTGCAAAGTTTTTTGTTCCTCTGGGAGGAGAGTAACAAGTGGGCGCACGGATGGCACCTTGGGGCCTGCAATCAAAGTGGCCGCATGAAACGCAGGGGGCGTTGCATAATTCCCTGGCAGACTGACGGTGCTGCGGCCTCGGGATACGGATTTACGTGAGGCGGGAATGAGGCCGGCCAGTGACATCGGACGAGCGGAGGCCAGTGGGGACCCGCAATGAGGAGCTGCTGTATCTCGGCAGTCGCATCGGACCGCGGTGACGGAGGAGGGGGCTTGACGGCCGCTACTTTGGCAGGAGGGACCGACTGACTGCCGGGACGGTAAGGCTGGGGGTGCGTGCTCTTCTTTCCCCTCGCAACCCCCTCCTTGTGCTCCCTCTGGCACAGTGGCAATATCGGAAGGGATTAAAGGTTGGCGGTAGCTGAGGCCTGGAGACGTCGGGCATTTCCCCCCTCCTACCTGTTGATCTGTGGGTGTATCGGCGGCCGCATCAGACCGCGTGGAGGGTGTGAGTGGGGGAGGCACAGTGGTTGTTGGAGTGCAGCAGGAATGCCCAGCACGTTGGGGGTCTTTCTGATCTTGAGTTCTTGGCGGTGGTGCTGAGCACCTTCCTTTGCCACGCGAACCTGGTGCTAGTCAAGCGGAATCCCGGACCGTGGTGAGGGCCCCTGCTGGGCACCAGGGGTGCTCCTGCGGCGGTCGGGCCGCGTGGGGGTGCCTCCGGGCGGCGCACAAGGTTGACTTTGGGGGTGACTGACCGTCTGGGTTGCGGGTGGTGGCTGCCTAGCGTCCCGGGCCCCTGCCTGTTTAGGCTTCCATCCGTCGGCGGTCTGGTCGGGCCGCAGAGACTTAGCACGACACGGTGCGCGGTAGAGAGAGAGTTGCCCCGGGAGCCGTTGATTGGGCCGCCACCTGAGAACGATTGTTCATAGAGAGTAGGGCTGCAGGGCCACTGCAGGGGCCGACCGGGAGGACCCGGATTGCCGGGACCTGAGCGCTCACGGTGATCTTGATAACGGGGGGCTCGCGGAGACCATTTACTGGTGGGGGGGGGCAAGGAGAAGGCGCCATCGCACACCTGGGGGGATCTGCTTGTCCCCTGCTGAGTCATTGGTGGTCATCGGCCCCCGGTCGGTGGGCTGATCGGGCTGTGGGGGTCCGGTGAGGGAGAGCTTGGCTCACAAGTCCCCCACACGCACACTTTTTCGCTGCGAACTGCTTGGATCTCTGGCCACCAGAGACGCTCGGGACAACCAGAAGGCCATCATGACGCGCGACAAAGGTGGGTGTAGGTCGTCCAAGCAGGGGCCCATAGACAAATTCACGGGCCCGGGAGCCGCAGTGGGGTCCTCCGGGGGACAGCAGGGACCTGTACCAGACAATGCAGCACTTATGGCCGCCATTACGCAGTCTAGAGACATGGTGGATGCCAAGATAGGGGCGGTCGGCACTGACGTGATGCTGCTACGGCAGGATCTGCGGAACGCTGTCTCACATCACAGAGGCTGAGACCCGAATATCCGGGAGTGGAGGACGACCTCACCATACTGAAGAAAAAAGTGGCAGCCATGGAGACAAGTCAGAGGGGCCTTGCAGTGCGGGTGGAAGATGCGGAGGGGAGGGCATGACGTAATAACCTTGCTTTGTGGGCTTTCCGAAGGGCTGGGAAGAGGGAAACATGGAACGGTTCCTTACCCAATGTCTGGAAAGTTGGCTCTCCCCGGATTCCTTGTCTCGGTGCTTTATTGAGCGGGCCCATCGAGCGCTCATGAAGAAACCCCCGCCCGCCACCTGTCATGGGCTTAAGGACCCACTGCAATACGGAAACTCTTGCATCCTCGTCTTCCTGGATTACACGAAGCTCGTCCAGCAGCAGAGGCAATAATTTCTGGAAGCTAAGGCCAGCCTGCGAGATCTTAAACTGCCCTATACCCTGCTGTATCCTGCTCGTCTGCGGGTGGTCTATCGCTCCCGCACACATTGTTTCGACTAGCCAGAAGAAGTATTTAGTGGATGGATGAGACGGTGAGGGTGCGGGCCGATACGCCACCCGGATTAGACTCTGATTCCTCATCGTCGGGGGCGGCTCGGAGGGGACCCCGGTATTGCAGCTGTTTGTACTGTTCAATATGGAGAGACTTGCAGATGTGCCGAGTTCACTTGGTGGGCCGGCACTGACAGAGAGAGTATAAGCGTTGGATGGGTTGTAAGTTGGGGATTGTTAGATCTGGGGGTCTCTAATTGGCAGAGGTAAGTACCTTAGACCAAGTAGGGACCCTTGCTTCTAGTCAGGGTGAAGGAATAACCCTCTGAGATAACCCCTGCTCACCCTCTAGGTAGCTTGGCACGAGCAGTCTAGGCTAACCAGAGGCAATGTGTATAATATTTGCACTTAACACAACAGTAATCCCGAAATCCACCACAAACGGAGACCACACAGGTAAGTATATTTTATATCTAGTTTCAGCAATAAAATAAAAACAGTTGCACGATAATCTCTTCTTTAGAAAAATGTTGCACTTAATCTTAATGGTTGCACTTGTAAATAGGAAGTTCTTAATAAAAAGATAGTCTCAAGTCTCTTGTCTTAGTATTAAAAATAATACCTCGAATTGATCTCGCATCAGCTCTATAAAAAGGAGCCAAATCAAGCAATGCCAGTGGGGTAAATTATCAAGAATCAGCCCTTTCAGTCAATGAGCCCCCATGCGCGGCAAGCGCGCCTCACCGGATAACTTTGGGACTCCTTTCCTGCCGATCGGTACTGCCTCCCTCTCCTGATGGCCTCAGGCGCCCCGCGCCTACCAGAGCGCACTTGCTCCTTGTCCGGCCGGTCCCTTCTGCTCCCCCGCCTGCTCTCGACAATCCAACGAGCGGCGGGGAGCTGACCGGGCACTTAGATGCTGGGACGGCCGGACGGGGACGGAAAACACTCGGAAGACTCCCTCGGCGAGGACAGGTCACTTCTCCGCCTTCAGCGTCGTTCAGCGAGGCTTCCGGGGGTTAGACCAATGTGATCGCGGCTCCTCAGACGAGCCCCTACACTCACCCGGGAGTCAGCCAATGACAGCGCAGCTCCCGGGATAAGCCTCAGATGATGCGAAGGCCGGCAGCCAATCAGAGCGCGGCCGCTGACGATGACGCGGTGGCGCTGGGCCAATCCCAGCGCGGCATTCGCTGAGGGGGCTCGATCTCCTTAGCCAATGGGAGCGCGGCGGCTTCGATCTCCGTCGCCGTGGTCCCGGCAAGGAACGGCAAACTTCTCAGGGTATTGCTGGCCCCGGGCAGTGGCGATGACAAGGCGGCAAGCACTTTAGGGCCACAGGTCGTGACTAGACCTCCCACAAAGGCCACCAGTTCGCTGGAGATGATTCTCGCCGTAGGGGGGGTACCACGATCCTCCGGTCACCCTTAAATATGTGCCGATGAGCACATCGATCGTCTCCCCCGGCCAGCAGTTAAACAAACATGCGCTGAGAGTCAAACACAGCGCGATCTTCACGGCAATTTGGCAAAGCTTTAGGAACCTTTAACCCTGGGTACCAAACAGGAGGCCAGCTCTTCTCTGGCCCTTGGAGATTCAAATTGCAGACACAGCACACAGCAAAGTCTTGGCAGTTTCAAGCAGGCAGGGTCACAGCACACAGCAAAGTCCCTTTCTCCTCCTCAGCTTCCAGTTAGACAGCAGAACAGGTCAGCCCTTAGAGCACACAGCAAGGCAATCTTCCTTCAGTCCTCCAGCAGTCCTTCTTCCAGCAGAGGTTCCTCTTCATTGTAGAATCTAATCTTCTGTAGTCAGGGGTCCTTCTATTATACCCCTAAAAGTCTTTGAAGTCCTTTGAAGTCCTTTGAAGTCTTTTGCGAGTGGGCCCTGAGCCCGATCTAAACCAGTTCTGGGGGTTGCTGGAGCACTGGGGTGTTTCTGGTTTCCTTCTTCCTGTCAGCATCAGGGTCAGAGGTGACAGTTGGCCAGCAGGAGGGGGAGCCAGCATGGTGGCCAGGCAGGCACAGCCCTTCACTATCAGGCGCTTTCTCCTCCCCTTCCCTGGCAGCAGATGCTGCCTTTCATCCACAGGCTGACTCCGACCCCCTCCGGGGGCTCTGCAGCCCCTGTCACACTCAGACCAGACAGGCAATCCACAAACAGGCCCAGGCACACAGAAAGGTTTAGACAAGAGAACAGCCACTTTCTAAAAGTACTATTCTCAAACACAGAATCTAAAAACAACCTTCACTAAAAGATGTGTTATTAAAGTCTGAGTTCAGGGATATCATTCACTTATGTCCCATCTTGTTCCTATGAGAAGATAGGCTGGTATCCATTGGGACCAGCCTCCCCCATGTTATTCTATGGAGCAAGATAGCCTTACAGCAGTGAGCGCACAAAATGGCTGCTGCCCACTACCAGAGCATGTGACCTGCACTAGTACATGCTCTACCTGACCCCTACACTGCACCCTGCCCAGGGGGGTACCTTGAGCCTTCCATAGGGGTGACTGATGTGCACAGACAGGGAAGGGTTAGGCCCAGCCAGTGGAGACACTGGCTAGGGGGACAGGGCAGTCCACTGACTGCACACAGGCCCTGCGCTGGCAGGCCTGAGACACCATGTTAGGGCTGCTTAAGTGGGTGGCGCAATCTGCGCTGCAGGTCCACTAGTAGCATCTGTCATCACCAGCCCTGGCACACACAGTGCACTTTACTAGGGACTTCATGGTGATACAAATATGCCAATCAGGTATATTCAATCAATATGACAATTTACATAGGGAGCACTTGCACTCTGGCACTGATCAACAGTGGCAGAGTGTCCAAAGCATCTAAACCAGCAAAAACGAAATCCAGCACAGCATCAAAAATACATGAGTCAGAGGCAAAAAGATGGGGGGAAAACCACGCCAAGGGTGTCAGGTCTAACAGGGATCCATTGGATGGGGTGCGTCGGGCCCTGCCTTTGGGGGGCGCGGCCTGATCTCACTGCGACAGATGCTTCCTTGTTTTTGTTGAAGTATAGGGTGGGGTGATAGTTGGGGAGTTGGTTGTTTGCACTATGCCACGCTGACAGGGGGTCTACGTACTCCTATTGGGCTCGTCCCTATGCCCGTGCAAAGCTAGACATACTCTCACTACCGTGGCGGCCTGCCATGTGATGTTAAGACACTAGGTTTGCTTCGTATACTTAGCTGGAATGTGCGGGGCGCCCTCGACAAGATTAAACGTGGGGACATCCTTCAACTGGCCAAGCGAGTTGGGGCAGATAACCTTATGCTACAGGAAACACGCCTTTTGGGGGATAAGGATCTCTCTTCAGAGGTATTGATATCAACAGGTATTTAACTCCAACTTTGTGAAGGGGTCGCGAGGAGTAGCTATTCTTATTCATTGAAGGGTTCCATATGTACAGGACAGGCGATGGATCGACACTCCGGGGAGATTTGTATTTCTTCACCGAAGGGTTGGGGAGGACTCCCTGGTACTAGGTAGCGTGTATGCCCCTCCCCCGTTACAATGGAACTTGGTGGAACATATTATGACTGTTTGGGCAGACATGCCAGATGGGGTGGCAGTGGTAGGGGGAGATTGGAATGATGTGATGGACATGGCGGCAGATCGATGGAGGTAGAGGGGGGGGGCATGGTGAGTGGCGGGATTACGAAACTCCATTCTCTGGCGACAGGTTTGGATTGGATTGATACATAGCGACATTTACACAGGCATGATCGTGAATACACGTATTTATCGTCAGGGTATGATTCCTATTCCAGGCTCGATTACATTTTTACCTAACAAGTGCACGTGAGTTGGGTGGAGGCGGTGGAGATTCTCCCAAGGGTCCTATCTGATCACTCCCCGAGAGCTATTACAGTCCGGTTGGGGCAGGGGAGGCAGCCGTTCCAGTGGTGTGTGTCGGTATGGCACTTGCAAGATGCTGACTAAAGGGAGTGTATCGGTACTGCCATTGACGAATATCTGGAGGTGAATGTTGGCTCGGTCACGGGGGCTGATGTAGTGTGGGAAGCAATGAAGCCGGTTTTGCGGGGAAGGGATATAGCTTGGTGTGCGGCGGCACGTAGAAAACATGGCCAGGCGCTACTCCAGGTGGAGACGGACATTGGAGCTCTTGAGAGTCTGGGTCGGACGGCCGGAGGGAGGCAAGCTAGGCGACAATTGTTACTAGCATAGGAGAATTACACGGCGCTCCCTCTAGATGAGGCTCGGCAAGCTTGGCTGGCTACGTGAAGCAGGGTATACCAATGGGGGGATAAGTCGGGTAAGATGCTCCATATGCTTTGTCAAGGGATATATCATACACAGACGCTCCCGGGTGTCTTGAACGAGGCTGGTGAGCCACTTAGAGAGCCGAGAGCCTTGGCCAACAGTTTTGCAGCATATTATGCAGACTTGTACACCCCCAAGGAATGCCTATCCCCAGACTTGGTCGATCGATTCTTGGCTGACCTTCCGCCCAAGGCTCTGACGGACGCTGTGAGGGAGGAATTGGAGCTCCCGCTGACCGACGAGCTGGGAATTGCCCTGGGGGAGCTCAACTCTGGTAAGGTGCCGGGCCCCAATGGGTTTCCGAGCGAATTCTTTAAACGCTACTTCTTACAGCTGTCTCCTCACTACCGTGCTGTGGTGGAGGAGGCGCATGCGGAAATGGTGGTGTTCCATAAACCCGGCAGGCCACCAGATCAGCACCCATCATATAGGCCTATTTCTCTGCTGAATGCAGAGGCCAAGGTACAGGCGAAGGCCTTGGCGAATCGTCTGTTGCCTCATATAGCGACGCTGGTCCATCCGGACCAGGCGGGCTTCATGCCTCAATGGGCAACTAGGCATAATATTCGGCGGACCCATGTTGCAGTGGCAGCCGTCCAGCGTCTGGGCCCACCGGCAGCGTTGCTACTGGCGGACATGGATGGGGCGTTTAATTCCCTCAGTTGGATATATTTGTTTGCATTGCTGCATCGGTTGAATGTTGGGCCTAGGTTTCTCTCTTATTTGACCTACCTATATACAGATCTTACCGCTTCGGTGCAGATAGCGGGCGCGATCTCCTCCAGGTTTGCTTTTAGGTCGGGGAACGAGGGGTGCCATCTATCTCCGTATCTATTTGCTCTTGCGATGGAGCCATTGGCGGCGTGGGTGCGCATGGATGCGCAAGTTCACGGTTTTGAATGGGACCAGGGGCTGTCGGATAGAATTGCCCTATACGCAGGAGACATCCCCTTTTTTCTCTCACAGAGGTGAATAGGACGGGTCCTCGGCTCCTGCACATCATGCAGATATTTAGGGAAACATCGAGACTCTATATGAACCCCCGCAAATCTAAGCTGTGGGTAGTTGGGGGCCGATGCAACCTGGGCCAACGATCCAATTGGCAACGGGACCTGAAATACTTGGGCGTATTTATAACTCATATGCCGGCAGTCGCCTGGGAACGCAATTTGGTGCCGGTCTGGGAATGTGTTTGCGATGACATTAATATCTGGGCCTGCATGCCACTGACCATCTATGGCAGGTCGGCTATTTTTAAAATGGTGGACCTCCCTCGCCTCCTATACCAGTTGCAAAATCACCCATATCTGATCTCCCCCGTTCGTTTCGGCAGGTAAACGCGGTTCTCTGGCAGTTCCTATGGGAGGTGGACCAGGTGCGCATGGCCCTGCAGACGTGTTTTCTCTCTACTTATAGTGGAGGGCTTACATTGTCCAATATCCTATCCTATTATCAAGCATTTCATCTACTGGTATTGAACGAATGGTGGTATGGGGACAGGGGGGATCCGGCATATGCGGTGGGGAGGAGAGTCATGGGGGACCATTCATTACATGCGGTATTGTACTCTGCACCCCTGCGACTGACATTGCCCCGGCAACTCAGCTGGTGTTCCGGATTTGGAGGCAGTCGCTGCGCAGAATGGGGCGGTGAAATGAGCTGACACAGGAGACCCCCATTTGGGATATTGGGTGTCTGCCGCAATTGGCTGCCCTGCAGGGATTCAGAGGATGGGATCTAGTGGGGATCTTGGTCTTGGGGGATGTCATGAGGGGCTCGACACTGAAATTGTTTCGGGACATGCAGACCGAGTTTCTCATGCCACAGTCCCAATTCTTTCAATATCTCCAATTTCGGCACGCTCTGTCGCCTAGCCTCGTGGGGTTGGAATCCGTGCCTGAGTTCAGCCCCTTGGAGGCAAAGGTCTTTATAGGAGACCTACAAGACCGTAATATATCTAAGATATATCAAACACTGGTTATTCATTGTTACTCCAAGCTGCAGAAACTCCGGGAGGACTGGGAGGAGGATCTGGGACCCTTGGAGGACGAGGACCCGGTGGAGGCCCTAGCTGCCCCGCAGGGGGCTGCCACTTCGGTGCGCTTACGCCTGGTTCAGTTTAAATATCTGCATAGGGTCTACTATACGGGAATGCGGCTGGATTGGTGGCCTCTTCGCGGTGTCTCAGGTGCCAAGAGGGGAAGGGTACGCTGCTGCACACGGTTTGGCAGTGTGTCCCTGGAGCGATTTTGGAGGGGAGTCTTTACTTGTCTGTCAGAAGGTTTGGGCTGGGATCTCCCCCGCTCACCGAAATTGGCCTTGTTACATGTCTTAGAGGGGATAGGGGGCCATATCTACAAACGCCATCTGTTATTGTTGGGACTAACATTGGCAAAGAGGAATATAGCGAGAGCATGGGAGTCTCTGAGGCCCCCTATAGTGACAGCATGGAAGAATGGGCTAGACTTTTGCATGGGACTTAAGAAACCGATTTTCCTAGCCAGAGGATCCCCCTCAAACATTTTAAAATATGGTCAAGGTGGGCGGACTACCGGGGCTTATTATTGGATCCGGTTTCTGTGGAATGCAATTAAGGATTATAAACACGGGGTTGCTTGGATGGGACTTGGAGAGCGCAATGGGGGATGGGGTTCCGGATGGGCCTCTTGACTCAACATTTATGCAGATCCAGTCGGGAGTATGGGTAGTGCACTTGGGGGGAGAGGGGACAGGGTGTTTAGTTTTATTCTGTATTTTCCTTAAGTTCTTCTTGGGCACAGTGGTAGAAAAATGCCAAAGTCAATGCTGTATGTTATGATTGTGCAGAAGTCACTGGGTTGCAGGGCTCTGCGTATATGTGCCTTTTGACCAATGAAATCTTTTAAAAAAAAGAAAATATTTCTTTATACACTTTTGTCTTGTCATCAACTTTATTTCTGGGCTACCCTTCACCCAACCACGAAATAAGTTGCAGAAGGACCATATCTTGTTCCACCACACCTTTCCATTCTTCCTCCGTAATACATTCCCCTCATCCCTCATAGTGCATGCCACAACATAAAAATCATCACCCTTGTCTTCTTCTCCATCCTCATTCATAGGTAAGTGCGACACCCATTCAGTAAAAACATTATTTACTCCTGGAATATACTCCAACTGAAACTGAAACTCTTGTCTGTAATGCCACTTAGCAATCCTGGGCGTATCTTTACAAGCCCCTTTTGTAGAAAACCGATTAACCAAAGGCTTATGGTCCATATGTAATGTGAATGCAACACCCTACAAATACTTCCGAAAATAATTCACACCCCACCAACACGTTAGAGCTTCCTGTTCAATGACAGCATACGTAGCTTCTGCCCCTCTCAGTGCACGTGATGCAAATGCCGCCACCGCATCCTTGCTATTTCTTGTTTGCCTTAAAACAGCCAGAGTCCAAATTGACTAGTATGTCACCACTATACTGTGATCACGTGTGTCAAATGGTTTAAGAGAATAGCGTTAGCCACCTCATTCTTTATCAGACCCAACTCCATTTCAACCTCTTTCGTCTATTTAAATGTGACATTTATTTTTAACGATACTCGCATGCTGTCAGTCTTGTCTGCAGACTTGGGTATGAACCGAGCATACAATTCTAACATCCCTCCCGAAATCCCAGCCTCCCTTCCGTAGATGCTCAGATTACCGTCCCATCTCCCTCTTCAACACCGAAATTGAGCTGTATGCCACCATTCTGGCTCAACAATTGAAACCCTACTTAACCTTACTGGTGGTACACCCAGACCAATGTGGGGTCATGCCTAAACGTGGGACCCGCCACTGCCTCCGGAGGCTGCAGCTGGCTCTAGTCCACTGGTACCTGCTTACCCCATACTTAGCACTCCTGTCCATAGATTTAGAAAAAGCGTTTGACTCGGTGGACTGGACATACCTACAGGATGTGCTGGCCGAGATGGGGTTCGGGCCCCACTTCCATTCCTTGGCTCATGTCCTGTACGCTTGCCCGAGTGCACGAGTGCTGGTCAACGGGGTACTGTCAGAGGCCTTCCTCACTGCCAGGGGCACTAGGCAGGGGTGTCCCCTTTCTCCTTTGCTATTCGCCCAGGCAATGGAGCCCTTGGCTTCCCTGCCGCGGGCTGAGGATCGCCTCCGCGGATGGAAGTGGCCCAGTACTGAAATGGATAAGATCGCATTATACGCGGATGACGTCCTGGTCTTCCTGGCCGAACCAGCCTCCTCCGGGCCACACTGCCTCCAGATCTTGCACTCTTTCGAACAGGCCTCAGGGCTGCGGCTAAACCCCGGGAAATCAGTACTGGTCCCCCTGCATCTTTCTAGGGAGTGCTTTGATTGGCAGTCCACCATACCACTTCGGCGACAATCCTTTAAATAATTGGGGATATGTATTACCCTTCTTCCTGAGTTGGGCTGGTCCCTCAAAGTGGCCCAGTTGGTTAAGAAGGCCAAGGAAGACCTCCATAAATGGAAAGCGCTGCCTTTGACTCCCCTGGGAAGGGTGGCCCTGTTTAAAATGATGATCCTCCCCAGATTCCTTTACGTCCTAAAGAATACGCCTGGACAGTCTAATTATCAAGTTTCTCTGGAGCGGAGAAGGGACCCGCGTGGCTCTGTCTGCTTGCTAGATTCCCTCCTATGACGGGGGTATGGGGATGATGCACTTGTATCTGTATTTCTTGGCGGTCCGTCTCTTGGTAGTCCACGACTGGTGGGGCTGGTCTGACCCAGCCTACAGGCTTGAACTGAGCGAACTAGGTCTAACTAACATCCAGGCCATGATGTACGGGGGGCCCATTTCATCCGGATCGACTAATATGACGCGATCCGTGTTATTGGCCTGGCGGGCCTCGCTGCGTCACACCGGATGGACATGCAAGCTGACCCAGTGTACTCCCCTCTGGCATGGGGCCTGGCTCCGGGAGGTTAGCGGACTACAAGGGTTTAAAACTTGGGACCTTATTGGTATCTCACAGCTATGGGACTTATGGGCTAGGGGCCATATGCTGTCTCCCCGAATATAGCCCCACTGAGGCTCAGACGATGATGGGTAAGGGAGGGGTCTCCCGCATTTATCGCACCCTAGTTAACAACACCCCCACCTCCTTAGATGAGTTGAGGGATCAATGGGTGGGCCCTCTCGACTATGTGGATTGGCGCGATGCCCTCATGGGCCCCAGAACAGTCACCGTCTCCGCCAAACTCAAGCCGATTCAGCTCTACTACCTACATGCTGTTTATCTCTCTCTCCCCTGCGCCTTTATTTAGCGGGCTTGCACCCAGATGCGTCATGCGCAACATGTACTCATGCCCTGGCTGACTTCCTCCACATGGCTTGGTTCTGCCCCCGCTTGGAGCAATTCTGGGGATCTATTGACGTGGAGCTAACAGAGGTATTGGGCTGGGAGGTTCCTCATGGTCCACGTCACTAATTGCTGGGGATCACAGACGGGCTGGACAGGTCCAGAAACGAAAAGTTATTCTTTAATACAGCTATGATAGTGGCCAAGCGGGACATAGCAGTGGCTTGGAAAAACCCCGACTCACCTGACCTGGGGAGGTGGCATAGAGGGGTGGACTGGTGCGCGACCCAGGAGAAAGCCCTTTACATGGTCATGGGGTGCGTTAAGAAATACCGTACAGTGTGGGGGAAGTGGCTGGGGAATGTGGAGGATCCCGATTAACCTCGTCCCATATCCCGTCTGTGTATGTTTTATGGGGGTCGTGATTGTGGGCTACATTGCTTTTAAGAATGGATTTAAACAAATGATTTCCGTGTATCTTCTGAATTGTTTTATGTGTTTTAAAAACAATAAAAATTTGATTATCAAAAAAAAATTCAACATCCCAAAGAATGACCGTAGTTGGTCCTTACCCGGGGGTGCAGGAAAACACTCATGGCTTTAACCAAATTCTCTTTCAGCATTATTCCTTTAGCCGAAAAGGTGTGACCTAAATAATCCACACTGGATGCACCAAAGTGGCATTTATTTGCTCTTAAGCTGACACCTATTTTTTAATATGTTCAGAACAACTGCTAGTTTTATCATGCTCTGCCTGATCTGCCCCAAAGACCAATATATCATCATGGAAGCATTGCACCCGATCAACTTTCTTAAACATAGCCTCAATCACACGTTGAAACACGGCCAAATCTAATCCAAAGGGCATGCGTTTAAATCTAAATGCCCTTTCGGGTCTGACAAAGGATGTCAAATGTTGTGACTCTGTGTAATGCAATCTGATGCTATGCAGATGACATATTGAGCACTGTGAACATTTGAGCCCCCTTGATCATGATCAACATCTCAGTGATATTTGGCAAGGGATGCCTATCGACCCAAATCCTTTCATTAAGACCTTTAAGATCGATGCACATGCTCTAAGTACCATTAGCTTTTCTTGCTAAAACTACTAGAGAAAGCCACTCTGAACTCTCAATGGGTTCTCTAATGTCCTGACTACACAATTTTCCAGTTCCTCATTCAACTCCACTCTCATGACAAGGGGAACATGTCTAGATTTATGTACAACCAGTTTTGCACCTATTCTTAAGAGAATGTGATGTGTGAATCCTTTAATTTTTCCTAACATACTGGCAAACACTTCGGGGAACGCTTTGGTCCAAGCACATTCACTTTCTCATATTTACCCTATCACATCCTTTCGTAGCACTACTTGATCCTGATTATTGGGATCTAGCATGATGCCCAGATTTCTTTGGTTCAACCACCCCAGTAAGTTTGAACAACCTTTTGCATCATGCACTGTCCCTTGTGTGTAATTCCCTTTAAAATCCAGCTTCACATTAAACTCCCCCAACACATCTATGGGTTTACCTCCATATGCAACAGGTCGGACCTTTGACTTTCTTAGTTGAACATTCTGAGATTTTTTCCCATTCATCCAAACCAATCAATGTGAATAGGGAACCAGAATGTGCCATCATATTGGCGCCCATAACATTAACTGTAACCATACAATGGAGTTTCTTGATGGTATTTCCAGACATCATCGACACCTCACTGCTACAAAGTATACCATGGTCTTGTTCATCCACCATTAACCCCTTGGCTGCTGCCGTCAGCCAACGGTCGTCGCGTGCACTACCTTGGTAGTGCTGCGAACGTCCGTTGGCTGACTGTGCCCCACCCATTTTCCGAACGTTCAGCACTGGAACTGAACACTCGACGCAGCCAAGGTGTTAATGTGATACTTCCTTCATCCGAATCTGACAAATTCTCTTGTTCAGGTTTAACATCCACTGTATTAACTATGTTATATCTCTTCCCATCTTTGTCCCATTTGGCTCTACACACTTTCATAAAATGCCTCCTTTTTTGCATTTTCTACACACCTTATCTATGGCAGGGCACGCAGAAGCAGTTCCTAAATGATTTCTACTCCTACAACAATAACATTCCAATGGTTTGCTTTTTCTCTTCATGAAAGGGTGTTTTTTTTCTTTCTTTCTTTCACTTTGTTTTGTGACTACTGCATGTACTTGAGTACTTACAGTCATTTGCTCCATAAATTTAGCCATAGATTTAATTCCACTTACGATTTCCATAACTTTGTCCAAATCAAGATAGTCTACTGTCAACAATTTTTCTTACACCTTTTTACTGTTTGGCTTCTCTAGTACTTGTTTGCGAATCAGTTTCTTTCAAATCCCCTAAAATCAAACGTAGATCACATTCTTTTTAAAAAAAAAATGTCATGATAACAAACATCAACATTACTGCATACTGTGCATTTTCCACCGTTTAAGAATTGAATCACGTAGATGCCAACATTCTTTAAAAAAAAAAAAAATAATTCCATGATAACAAACATCAACATTACGGCATACTGTGCATTTTCCACCTTTTAAGAATTGAATTACAGTTTTGGGAGCGATGTAAAAGCATTTGGAGTCCACAGTGATATTTGCTCACACTGCAGTATTTAGCGGAACATAAAGTTAGGCAATGTATCCATTGGGCATGTCCTTATAGTTTTATTCTCCGTTTCTTTCACTCTCTTGTTGATCCTCCCTGTCTGTCACTTCCCCACCACTTTCTGAGCCACTTTGCCCAGACCCACTCCCTCCAGCTGAGAGCCCTGTGTTACACAATTCCCTCCATAGATGCCAACATTCTTAGAGCACTAAGAACATTTTCAACAGATTCCCCAGCTAACTGCTGTCGCCTATAATATTTGTGTTGTTCCATAATAACATTTCTTTTCTTCTTAAAACGTAAATGTAAAGCTTTCATAGCAGTTACGTATTCATCCACATCATCATCCTCCCCTAACACTGGTCTTGGCGGTAAATGTTTCAGAACTTTCCTACCCTCAGTGCCCAAAGAGTGACATAACAAAGGAAACTTCTTTCTTTGAGTGAACACTTCACCTTCAATGGCTTCTATATATGCGTCAAAGCCTTCTCGCCACTATTCCCGTTCTACTGGGGTAAACCAGGTGACGCTAAAAATGTCATAGTAGGCATAACTGATTGCTGCATGTTATTTGACTATGTGAGAATATACTAATACTTGCCCACTAGGATGTGCGTGTTACCGATATAATAAAGGACACTATAAGTAGCTGACTACTGCAGTGATTCACTTAATAAGGTGTGAATCACCTAAATAACGTTTGATAACCTTGCAGGCAATATGCATATGCACACTAGGTTTACCCATAAGTGTTCAGGACAAGTTCTATTACTTTCTGCAAGCAGAAGAAATCATAATATGGTAATACCTACTGTGCCGGTGTGTGAATAACCAAAGTTGTTGTAGTGTGAATCCAAGCATGCTGGTGTGAGAATCACCGTTAACATTAGTGCTGAATAACATGCAGAGCATAGCGTGCAACATAGTGATTCCCACTGCACAGGTATGCGAATCCCCATTACAACAGAAGAATAACCAAGTAAAGTACCTCACTGCAAGGTTGATAGCTCCAATGTGAAGCTAGACCTCTCTGAACGCCATACCTGACATGAGACTGAACGCGTTCACTTCCAGGAGATGAAATACCCTCTAAACGCTGCATGGCATAGCCCCGGCTCCGATTGGCAACAATTGTGACGAATGGCACGCCTCACTCCAGGAAAAGACGCACCTACTCCAGGCAACAGCAAGAAACTCTTCCTCTCGACTTGGCTTGCTGCGGAAGAAGAAATGCTTCACTCCAGGTCAAGATACGCCCACTTCAGGCAGGAACGAAGAAACTTCCTGTTGACTCAACTTGCTGTTGAAGAAGCCTTGTGATAGGCGGAGCACACCTCAATCGCAAAATCAGGGTCACGGAGCAGGAATGGGTACAGGCAAATCAACTTGTGCCCTAAAGCAACGCCATCTGAGAGATCCGCTGCCCCACTGGTCGAAAATTACTCCGGTCTACGTGTGAGGAAACCAGTCATCGCCAATGAAAGGCTAGTAACGTCCATGCGATTTACAGTAGGACCAGCAGTACACACGGTGGGTGTTCTGAAAGAAAGTGCAGGTTTCATTAAAGACAAGAGCCGCTCATGTTTCCAGGTAATTTTATCCTTAGTTTAATGGATCTAACTAGCAGGGCAACCTGGAGAAATGGACTCATTACATTTAAAATGCAACATTCCACCCCAGCATTCCCTGTTCATTCCACCCTCAGAGGTCCACCCGCGTGCCTAAGTAAGTTTGGTCAATGAGCAAAGGTTGTATGTACCAGGCCTTGACACCGCAGCAGTTGGTGTGTATTCACTAGCGGCAGCTGACACGTGGCCCTGACCAGACAGTCCCTGTTGGCTGCTACCCTTTTTCCTGGGGCTCAGGCCGGCTAGTAACGTCCATGCGGACCAGCAGGATACAGGGTGGCAGTTTCACCTGTGCAGTTCTCTGAATGTAAACCATTTTCCAGACACACAATAAATTGCGGGTGAAGGTGGGAACATGGAAAGGGATTGGACTCCTGAGGAGCAGAGTCAGCCAGTGTTAACATGTGTGTGTGTGTGTGTATATATATATATATATATATATATATATATATATATATATATATATATATATATATATATATACCTGACACACACTCGAGTCCATAAGTGAAGAATAGATGGCACTCCAAGTCGATGTTTCACCACAATGGATTTATTGGCAGACCCCCGTGCCCCCTCAACAGACGCGTTTCACCGTTTAGGCTTCATCAGTGTCAATTACAGTCTCGTTTGCGCCACCATTAAATCCCCAACTTTTCCCTAGGCATAGAGAAAGGACTAGCTCCGCCACCAGTTTTGTGGCGGCCATCTTTAAATGTGCAATGTTGTAATTCTTGTACAGGTATTAAAAAACAATACTGGGGAAATAGTGAACTGCAAGTGAATATGCACCTTTAAAAAGACAGCATGGAGTTACCCAATGTTCTCTAAAAAACAATCCTCATTCGTGTGTCTAAGTGCTCTTATATTTGGAGCCTAAGGTGGAGGAAAAAAGGGGGGGCAAACAGTCAGGTGAATTATTTACATTGATGCCTTCTGTTATTCCCAATCTCCCTGTTACAGCACTTTATTCATTTAAACCGGTATGATAGTTAATCCTATATTCTTTTCATTATATATACCACATCATTGTCTCTTTGAGTTTTCAAGTACATTTTTTATTAGAGTAAAAAAGGTGTCATTACAGAAAGAGAAATGAGATGCAATATCATCAAGCAGGTAAGGTAAGTTAGGTTACAACAATAAGTATCAAAAAATAAAAATAAAACAAATAAATGAGGCTAGAGATACAAAATATATGAGGCTGTCTAAATGAGGGCAAGGCAATAGATATTATGTAAGAAAAAATAAGTTCTAAAGAAAATAAAGGAACGAAAGGTAACTTAGGGGGGTTTTGAAACCTCCTGTTGAGAGGGAGGTAGGTGAGAAGGGCGTCTAGCACAAACATCAAGGTATAGGGTGATGGGAAGCCATAGGGCGTGTCTTTTCGGGGCAAGATTAAGTGGATAGACAAATGCAGTATCAAGTCTATGATTATAACATACATTAAACCACCAAGCTTTAAGAGTAATGTTATTCGGATTCTTCCAATTAACAGTGATCTGTTGGAATGCAACAGCTAGTAACAAATCAATAATTTGAACATTTGAATCAACATTAGCCCAGGAAGAGGAAAGTGTGCCAAGAAAAATATCAGTAAGAGAAAAGGGGATAGAAGTTTGAAATATAGTATTGATTTGGTCCCATACTTGATTCCAGAAGGTGTGTGTGAGGGGACATAGAAAAAGCATATGAAAGGGTGTAGCATTGGGGGTGGAGCAGGACCAGCAAAGATCCGGAACCAAGGAGAACCTCTTGTGAAGGAGAGATGGCGTAAAGAGGAGTCGATTATAAATAAAGAAAAGTGTTTGTGTGAGAGAGGCAGCCCTAGAGGACTTGCGGAGCTTAGTCCAAAGTTTATCCCAAAGGGAGGTAGACCAGGTCATGGCAAATTCAGATTCCCACTGCTCTTCTACTGTGGATTTCGGCCGGGGTGACGGAGGTTTGTGAAAGGAATGGTAGATGGAGGAAGCTGTGGGGCCTGAGCGCAGTAGGGAATGGAGTGATGAAGTTGGGTTAAAAGAAACAGCGGGGAGAGGGGAGTGAGAAAGGGAGTCATACACGGGCATAACTGCATTCCTGAGTAAGAAGAATTTGCGGGCAAAGGAGGAAGGGAGAGAGAAAGTTTGGCTAAGGGTAGAAAAGGACTTGAAAACAGATCCAATGAAGAGTTGGGAAACCCAGATTAGGCCTCGATGCCTCCAAGTTTTCCAATAAAATGGTTTCTGGTTGATGAGAATGCTGTTATTATACCAAATGGTGGTGTTAAGGAAGTCAGCAACAGAGGAGGGAGGATCCAGAGAAGAGGCTAACAGTAATTTAGCAGTGTATTTGTGGATAGGAGTGGAGATAAACTGAGGTTTGCGGGAAAAGGAGAGGTATTCGGCAAAAGAATAAGGGGAGAGAGAGAGACGTTCAAGTTCAACCCAAAGGGGGAGAGGCTCGGTGGGGTCTTTTAGCCAGAGGGAAGCTTGTTTCAGGAGGAAAGCTTTGTGATAGGCAGGGAAATTTGGGAAATTAACCCCACCCTCTGACTTGGGGAGGCGCAATCGAAGCAAAGACATACGCGGTTTCTTACCAGACCACAAAAAGGAGGAGAGGGTAGTATTGATTTTATTAAAGAATTTGGCAGGGATGGAGACAGGAATATTTGAAATGGTATAGAGGACGATTGGAGATAACATCATCTTGATGGTGTCGAGACTGTGGTAAATAAATAAATAATACCCTATTTTTGACTAGACTTATAGCATAACAGATAGCTCAATAAATAAGAGTCAAGATTCGAGGTAGTAGGAGTTTCTGCAGGTTTATTACAGCATAAGGACAGGATCAGGACAACCTGCATAGGAATAGGACAATAAGGCCCGGCAGCTGCCGGGGCTGGGTCTGGGATGAGCGCGCTAACATTTAATAACAAAACATTGACTTATATACATAGCGCAAACACATAGCATTACATTGCAGTGGGCGTAACAGTAGGTGGAGTAGGAGGCGTGACGCGTAGCAGTCGCGAGAGATAAGAGAAATAAGAGGTGTAACTGGGAGTTTACTTAGACATGTGATGCAAAACGTAACAGAATATGTCATGAATGGGCGGAAACATTGGAGGGGGCTACCTAAGGAGCCGGGACCTCTAACCTAATGGTGCGCGAAAACTGGCAATGACGTGTTACTAGGAGAAGCTGGGGGCTACGAACTCTGTGCTAGGAGCAGAGACTAGAGTCTGGAGGGTCGGAGCGACATGTACCTAAACCCTATCTGGTATCTACTGTTTAGGGAACATGTTGATATAAACTAGAAGTCATGAGGGGAAAAGCTAACTTGATTCTAAGACTGGACCATGCATTATTCTACATGTAGTGCGTGATGAAGAATACTAAATGACCATTAAATACAGTATTTCTCTAACGTGGAGACGAGAAGGCTAGACAATGACGGAAACTATTGATGCAGTTCAGTAGCTTAGGAATGCAGAGGAGGAGGACTGAACTGATAACTGGAACTATAACATACTTTTGGCAGACTCAGAGGCAGAGCCGGGGTGCACCGGGCACTGCAAGGCAGGAAGTGAGTGAAGGGTCGAGGATACAGGTGGGGGCTGTATCGCTCCTTAGCGAGGCTTTCAGGAGACAGGAGCTGAATCTGTGGTCCGGGCCCTTTTGAGGCCTGGAAACGGGGACTTTATAATTGAATAACGTGCACACTGAGAAACGTGGCAACATTACTTACATAGGCCTGATATTCGTAGTATTCACGAGGATTGGAAACTAACATACCAGAGGTGGACACAACTGTAATTGCGTCTTTAATCAGGCATGGGGAATAACATATGCATATTGGTCATGCACACATAACATATGATGGATGAAGCGTAGGGACACAGAACATGGCAAAATTTACTTTTCCACATTCCCTCCTTGTCACTACGTTTCCATCAGGAAACATCAATATTCATGATACCGTCTATCATTTCATACAGTACCATTTGCTCGTCTCGAATTGTCTTGGAACGGGATTTAGAACAGGGCTTGGGACGGGGAGTACAAGAGGTAGCACACATGCTGCAAATCGCAGGGCCACATTGTATACAGAGGCAGCAGCTAAATATGATCGCTACTGCAATACCTAAAAAGGACAGGACTTTCCAACCCCATGCGGAAATTATATTCCAGAACCAACCGGACCATGTCCAGGTGCCTAGATCTTGGTGTAACAGATGGGCAATTTTATGGAGTCTGGTTATAGCTGAATAAACAGACGGCGCGTTATTTGGAATGAAAATACAACAACTGGATCCGAGAACTCTACAGGCCCCGCCCCTATCGGCCAGTATGACGTCAAGGACGAGACGATTCTGTAAAACGACAATTCTCATAAAGGATTGTTCTTCAGTTAAGTTACCTAGAGCGGAGGCAGTCTCATCTACTACTGCTTCAAGGGTTCTTGTTAACCTACGGATTAGCTTACTATTTACAACTGTACCTAAATAAGGGAAAACACCTTTATCTATATCAATGAATTGCTCTGCGGCAGTTTCAGTATAATCGACAATCGGGAGATTTCTCTTGTGTCTAGTGTGTATTAAGAAAGAATTCCTATGATATTCAGGTGGGGCTAGAAAAACAGGTGGCAGTAGGAAAGCAATGTAACAGGTTCCCTCCCAATCGAGGGGCAGACGGACATATGCAGTTTGACCACAAATAAAATAAGAATGACGTGAAGCTTTGAAAATAGATTTCCCAC
This sequence comes from Lissotriton helveticus, assembly GCF_964261635.1. NCBI lineage: Eukaryota > Metazoa > Chordata > Amphibia > Caudata > Salamandridae > Lissotriton > Lissotriton helveticus. Next base: position 370,972,393 of record NC_136060.1, read on the forward strand.
TGTCACTATACTGGATAACAGTAGTACATTCACTATGACCTATATGTACAGAACCATAACTACGGACACATAATTCGCCTTTGACTGGTAGTACTGAAATAGCGGGTGAGTCTGGAGTAGTATCAGACTGAACATTCAGAACCATGAAATTCGACGAATAATTTCCTAAATTATATACTTCATTTTCTAAATCTAAACCTGTTCTGTGGGGGAAACCTTGCTTGTCTGGAAAACATGTACTGTTAAGAAAAGACATATCTGTTGAGGATGACGTTAACGTGGACCATGCTCCACACGAACCATTGTGTGAGAATGGATAAGGAAAAAGTGGCAGAACTCCCTTCGGTGTCTGGAAAGGGGGGAGTCGACCACACACCCAACAATTAGTGGCATTGCTGGTCTGGTGTGAATAATGTAACATACGGATAAATGTGTTATTACGCATGGCGAGGCGGTATGCATATTCGTGAGGAGGCAGATCACTAAACGTGTGCTCTACTGTAGCATGAGCAGACATATTTACATGAGGAACTGAAAAACACAGATAGAAAGCATAGCTGGTGCAGGAAATCATTATGCTGATGAATAATACGAAACTCAGAAAAACGATACATTTGATTGAGCTTTGACTGACTCTCTCACTATGGGGGTCTATTTTATACATGTCAGAAACAGTCTAACCGTTTCACCTAGGGGAGGACTTATACAATCAAACTGGCTGACTTATTAGACCTGAGCTTTAACTTATACTCCTGTTGCGGAGTTTTCTCTAACAAGGGAGGGGTTGTAAAAATGTCTTGTGCGGGACAGTCCTTTAAAACAATGTTCTGGCAATCCTTCGAATCCTGGGAAATGTTCTTGGAAATGTTTTTGAAGACTGGTTTCGATCCTTTGAAAAGTTTTACATGAGAAAGGTGGACCCACCCCTTTCTGCCTTCCAACTTGACGGCAGTTCGGGTGGTCAAGAGGACCTGACGTGGCTCCTTCCAACGTGGTTCCAGCGGACTTGATCTGTCAAAATTTCTGATCATCACAAGGGAGCCTGGAACGATCTCGTGCGGTGCCACCTCGGTATTGTCTGGAAATGCGGCGGCAACCTGTGAACGACATGAGTTGAGGGCAGACATCAAGGAAGCTAGGTAATCTGTCAGCATATTACATGAAACATCGGTAATACTTCGGGGTCTAGGAGTACCCCACATATTAGGGGGGCGGCCGAATACGACCTCATACGGGGACAGACCTGATCTGGAATGTGCGACCATGCGCATATAAAACAGAGCGACTGGCAAAGCTACTAACCAGTCCACACCCTTGTCTTTACATACTTTTGCTATACGGATTTTCAGAGTCTGATTATGCCTTTCGACTAGTCCAGCTGCTTCTGGATGGCGTACACAATGGAACTTCCACTGGTACCCTAACAACAGGGAAACGTGTTTCATGAGTTCAGATGAGAATGGCTGGCCGTTATCAGAATATACGACTCTAGGGAGTCCATATCTAGGGAAGAATTCACGAACCAACTGCTTGGCAGTGGTCGCGGCTGTGTAATCTGGGACTGGATATGCTTCTGTCCATCTGGACAAGGCGCATACAACTACAAGGACATACTTGAAACCTCGACATCGCTCCATTTGAATATAATCCATCTGGAGGACCTCAAAAGGGTGGTCAGGGGGCTGGAAACCACCTTGTTCCACCGGGACACTTTTACCTGGATTAAACTGGCAACATATCATACAGGTACGGACTTTCTGCTTGGCTGCAGCTCGTAAATGCTTGTTGAACCAAATGTTCTGGATACTGTCTAACATAGCTTTTTCTCCTAAATGTGCTGGACTATGTGCGGTATTGATAATGACTTGAACCATAGAATCGGGGAGAAACCATGTGGCTCTACCCTTCGCTAACCATCCTTGATCTGTCTGGACCCCTCCTTGTTCAGACCATTTCTTGATTTCATCGGGAGTAGCATGTGACTGGATATCTATGACATCTTGAGTAGGGTCCTTAACTGTCATGCATGTAATCGGATCTGGAGTATGTGTCTGTGTCTGATTAACTGGAATGTCTGGAGTTTGTGCTGTAAGCTTGGCTGTGCGGTCTGCTAAATCATTACCTTGGGAAATAATGTCAGTGACTTTCGTATGTGCTTTGCACTTCATGATAGCAATAGATCTCGGTAAATGTATGGCATCTAACAGGGCTTGAATAAGGAGACCATGCTGAATCTTGGTTCCATGAGAAGTCATAAAACCTCTCTCCTGCCAGAGCACTCCGAAGTCGTGTACAACTCCGAATGCGTAACGTGAATCTGTGTAAACATTAACCTTCAGGTTCTTGGCATGTATACAGGCTTGTGTCAGAGCGACCAGCTCTGCTGCTTGAGCGGACAGAGTATCAATACGGTGTGTTTCAATAACTTCAGTGTCAGTAGTCACTGCATATGCGGCGACTAGTTCTCCTGTACTAGTTCTCATACATGAACCATCCACATAAAGTGTCAGGTCAGGATCTGGTAACGGAATATCTGTCAAGTCTTGTCTTGGCTTTGTCGTAATGTTAACTACTTCCACACAATCATGTGTGTCTGGATTTGAACTAACTGATGGTAACAGTGTAGCAGGATTCAGGACGTTGCAGCGTCTAATTTCTATGTGTGGCTGGAACAGTGTCAATTCATAACCTGTTAAACGTGCAATTGTCAAGTGCTGAGTTTGTGTTCGGTTTAAAAGAACTTCTACTGAATGTGGAACTTGTACTGTCAGGGAATGTCCTAAAACTATAGAATCACTTTGTCTGATAGCTAGTGCTGTGGCTGCAACTGACTTGAGGCACGCAGGCAACGCCTGGGCGACTGGATCTAATGTGCTAGAAAAATAAGCACAGGGCTTGTATTGACCTGCTTGATCTTGTGTGAGGACAGATAATGCTGTACCTTCCCGTTCTGTAACGAAAAGTGTAAAAGGCTTACTGTAGTTCGGTGTAGCTAGAACTGGAGCTTGACATAGGGCTTTCTTTAACTCGTTGAAACTAAGTGTATGGTCAGATGTCCAAGGGAGGACAGTCGATACGGCTGCCTCCTGTGTCGTTAACTGTATCAGTGGCTTGGCTAGGAATGCATACTGGGGAATCCATTGTCTACAATAAGAAGTAAGGCCGATAAAGGCACGTACCTCCTTCTGGGTTCTGGGCTGGGGAAGACTCGCTATTAACTGGATACGGTCGGGTGTCAACTGCCTACCCCTCTTGGACAGCAAGTGTCCTAAGTATACCACTTGCTGGACACAGAATTGAAGCTTCGAAGGTGACACCTTGTGCCCCATCTCGGCTAGAAAATACAGAACTGTAAGGGATGCTCGCTCGCAAGCACGTTCAGAACGGGCTGTGATCAGTAGATCATCGACATACTGGAGCAGGGCAGTGTCAGTTGGCATGTGAATGTTGTCTAGTTGTCTCTTGAGTGCTTGACTGTAAATACTAGGGCTTTCTGTGAAACCTTGAGGAGCGCGTGTAAACATATAGCTCCTTCCATTTAAACAAAATCCGAAAAGAAACTGGCTATCTGGATGAATTGGAACACTAAAAAATGCATTCTTGAGGTCAATAACAGTGAAAAACATGGCTTCGGAATCAATGGCTGTTAACAGGGAAGAAATGTCTGGAACAACTGGGTACTGAGGAATAATACATTTATTAAGCTCTCGTAAATCAATCACTAATCGATATACTGGGGGTGCATTTGGATCAGTACGTTTCATGACTGGAATGATCGGAGAATTGCATACATTGGAGTCAGTTTCTACAACTACTCCTTGAGCCATGAGCTCGTCAATAATTTTGGATAAGGCTGCTACAGCCTCAGGTGGCAATCTGTACTGCCTGATTCGGGGTAACACTACACCTGGTTTGAGAGTCACACGATGAGGTGTGATTTGCATGTAACCTACATCAGTTGGACCTTGCGCCCATAAATGCTGCGGAACATTAGACAATCTTGAATCAAAATCTCGTAACACATAGTGACCCTTAAAGTCACGTAGGAACAGACGTATTCCCTCTGGGGAACAGCAAATAACTGCACCTAATTCTTTCAATGTCTTAATGCCTAATAGATTTTCTGGACATGACTTAGTAAGTAACAGATCAGTAGTACGGGACAATGGACCTACTTCTACAGTAACTGGCTTTGATATCTCATTAACTATGGGTTTTCCTGAAAATCCAAGGGAAACATTTCTTGAGCCTGAGAGCGGAGCCCCTGGAACTTCGGCGTGACTAATTGTGGTCCTACTTGCCCCTGTATCGATCAAAAACTTTCTGTCTTTCCCTAATACTTGACTATGAACATAGGGACCTTCTTGGTCTACAGGTATCTCGATGAGAGGCAAGCCTACCTCCCTCTCTAGGCTGTTTCATGAATATGACTGATACTCTGGATACTCGGACTGTGCATACTGGTACATCTGCGATGTAACGTGCTGTGTTGCAGCAATAGGCTGCGGTACTGTAACTGTCTGTAGTGCATTCTGTGACTGAGGAGTCTGTGAAACTTGTTCTTGTCTCGGCGGACGTGGTCTTTCTTTAGTCTTACCAGTAGCTATGTTGTGTTTCAGAACTGCACACTCGTTTATAAAATGACCTGGCTGTTTACAATAATTGCAGTTCCCTTTAACGGGAGCCGCAGGGTGACTGGCTTGATTCGGACCCCTCTTCTGACTGTCTTGAGGAATAGACTGTGCAACTAGCACTTTCATTTTCGTGTCTTTCATACGTTTTCTTTCGTGTTCTTGCTCTTCTCTGATTCTATTCTGGTGGTACTGGAGCATCTGGAGCATCTGGGACGGAGTATTTGCTTGCCAGGTGCTTTCGACTTTCAAAACTCGGTTTTTAATTTGTGGACTCGAATTCTCGACTAATTTGGTAACGAAAAGATGAGGGTATGACTCACTACTTGTCTTGAGACCACTGTTAATACTGAAACATTTCTCAAATCTAGAATAAAAATCACTAATATCCTCATCTTGTTTCTGTTTACAGGCTGAGATTGCATCCCAGTCTTCTTTCCTAGTTGTCAATAATCTGGGTAAAACTTGAATCAATAATTCTGGTAATTCTTTACATTTATCTCCAAGACCGGTACCTGGTACTCGTGCCTTGTCTTCAGCTTCTAGAGCTGTCCAATCGATCTTTTTCTCTCCCACCTCCCATTCTTTTTCCTTTAACTTTTCATACACCCCTGCGGGTAGCAGGACCTTTAACATTTTAATGATGTCTGGGTAAGTGTATTCTCCCATACGGAGCATGTCCTTTAATTCTCTATGGAACCCCGCTGGGTCTTTGTCGTGACAGGGGATTAATTTCTTCATTTCAAGAAGTTCCATCTTTGATATCGGAGTGTATACAAACACTCGTTGCATTACGCCACCCGCCCCTTGGACTGGGTGGACTTCTCGTAACGGATTCTGTCTGTCTATGTAGAATGGTTTACTTTCTGGGGGTGAGACATGAACAAAATGCGGGTTCAGGAACGTTCTATACTTGTGGCGCTGTTCTAGAATGGCACTAATTAAATCGGTACCTAGACCTCTCCATCTGTACTGGAGTAACTCGTTCAGGATATCATGTAACGGGCCTGGATCAGAATGTTGACCCTCATACAGGGTAATGAGGTGCTGGATCATATACATACCCACCAGTCGTTGCTCGGCTGGGGGCAATTTCAGAAACATTTGTGCCACTATTTCGTCTGGAAAAGTGGTAGAATCAGTAATCCATCGGACTGCTGATCGGGCTAGTTCTTGTTCGTGCATAGTACTTAATTCACTGTAACCGACTCGTGATTTCAGGATGTGATCGGTAGCTTGAAATACTTGTTCTAGGGAACCTTGTTCTGGTGCTAGATGATGAAAAATAGACTTAGGTTCTGGACGTAAATGGCGATCTGGAAATCTGGATTTTCCTACATACGCTATTCTGGCGGGATTCTCGTCTTCCTCTTCAGGATCAGAGATACTTTCTTTCTCGCTTACTTGTGCTGCTTTACGCTGTTCGTGTAACCTTATTATTTCTTTACGAATTTTCTTGTACATACTTTCCATGGCACTAATGGTCTTGTGCTTACCCTCGGCTATATTATCACTCCACCTTGTTAGAATTCTCATTTCGGCGGGATCTTTAGACGGGTAATCTTGTTCTCTTATTAAACAATTGATCAGGAACTTTAATATCATGAGCTGAATCTCGGCTTTCCTTTGAGACATAATTTCGCCAATACTTTCTGGATCATCCCCTGTACGGATGAAACGATATATTCTGTCTAGATCTTCTTTCATATTTGGTAAGGTGACTAGATACTCGGTCACCCTTCTTACGCGTACGGAATATAAAACCATATTATACTCGCCTGGGACTGTGTCATAGACACATTCGGCAAGGGCTTGTCTGATTTCTGTAACAGACTTATTACTTTTAGGAGTACGCTGTGATGCTTGAGCATGTAATTCGAGTGCTGATAAACGCTTGTGTGGCGGCGGGGTTTGAGGAGGACCTCCTCCTGCGGTCCCTAGACTGGAATCGTCGACTGACATTCTTCGTGCTTGCAGGGTCGGTAATTGTAACGTGGGCTGAACTTGTATGGCAGGCTGACCCGGGGGTACCGTAACAGGTACTCCGGTGTCTGGAGGAACGGGAAGTGCCTGATTTACAGGGACAGGTGGAGCGCGAACTGGATTTGCATATTCTGGAACTGTGTCGTCCAGATAGGACGAAATAAAAATATCAGCTGCGGTCGGTTGGTGACGTAGCTTGGTCGGAACTAATGGTGGCGGGAAATTACTGGGTGCCTCTGGGGTCGCTTTTGGCAAGCCTTCGGCAAGGAGAGGATACATACCCTTAATAAGGGCATGCCTCTGTCTGTCTGACTGTTCGACCTTGACTTGTTCACCTATCTCGATTAATTCTCTTTCTTGGGCTCGTTCTTGGGATTCCCTACTTAACTCTGACTTTCTGACTTCCTTTTCCGTTCTTCTATGCGCTTCCTTGCGCCATAACTCGATGGCATCTTTCTGTGACTGTCTGGCTTTCTTTTTCCATAATGCTTCTTCTACTCGCATGATACATTCGGCATCCCATGTACCCGATACGGGCCATCTATACTTTTCTTCTAACTGTTTGGTATACTCTACCCATAAATCTAGATACAATATGGCGCTTATGCCATGTTTCTGATACATAAAGTGACCTGGACTGTCCCTAGGCGGAACAGGAACTGCTGCTTCCAGCAGACCCTTTCTAGTTTTTAACTGACGTAACTTGGAAAAGAGCGGCATTCTAAACTTGAATCGGAACACAATACAATACACGAAAAACAATAACAATTGGGAAAACAATTCAGGCATACCACGACGTTGAAAATACATTAAACAACATTATAAATAACAGTTCGAACAGAATACTCCTTGAAAATACTGAAAACAGAAACAGAACAGAATTCTCGAGAACGGAACAGACTAGAGTTACTGGATGCACTGCTGTAACAGTACGGAACATACCGGTCCCACTAAGGAACGCATCAAGACCCGTATCCACCTAGGTGAACACTTCGTTTGTGGGCTTGGGTACCACCAACCCACGGACCAGGAGTCAATTTAGACTGACCCTGTCTAGACACTACCCCAGCAATGGTACTCACCGGGCAGCACGGAACGGAAGGCCTCGGACTGGACTGGACGGCTACGACGACGAACTTCGGACTTTGGACTTCAGTTACGGGTGGGCCTCCGGATACCTCGGACCTTGGACTCTCGGCTTGGGCTCTGGTCGGGACTCGCCGCGTTCCTCCACCGTCTCGTTCGGATGCTGGACCGCCTCCTCCGTCTCCTCCGTGGGCCTGAGGGATACTTGGAGCAGAAATATCTGCCAGTGCACGGTATGGTTCCGTCACGACTGCAGAGGGTCAGGGGGTCGGCGTGGCTTCACCGACGCGTGGGGAAAGGGCAAGTCCCTATTCGGGCGCCATTATGTGGTAAATAAATAAATAATACCCTATTTTTGACTAGACTTATAGCATAACAGATAGCTCAATAAATAAGAGTCAAGATTCGAGGTAGTAGGAGTTTCTGCAGGTTTATTACAGCATAAGGACAGGATCAGGACAACCTGCATAGGAATAGGACAATAAGGCCCGGCAGCTGCCGGGGCTGGGTCTGGGATGAGCGCGCTAACATTTAATAACAAAACATTGACTTATATACATAGCGCAAACACATAGCATTACATTGCAGTGGGCGTAACAGTAGGTGGAGTAGGAGGCGTGACGCGTAGCAGTCGCGAGAGATAAGAGAAATAAGAGGTGTAACTGGGAGTTTACTTAGACATGTGATGCAAAACGTAACAGAATATGTCATGAATGGGCGGAAACATTGGAGGGGGCTACCTAAGGAGCCGGGACCTCTAACCTAATGGTGCGCGAAAACTGGCAATGACGTGTTACTAGGAGAAGCTGGGGGCTACGAACTCTGTGCTAGGAGCAGAGACTAGAGTCTGGAGGGTCGGAGCGACATGTACCTAAACCCTATCTGGTATCTACTGTTTAGGGAACATGTTGATATAAACTAGAAGTCATGAGGGGAAAAGCTAACTTGATTCTAAGACTGGACCATGCATTATTCTACATGTAGTGCGTGATGAAGAATACTAAATGACCATTAAATACAGTATTTCTCTAACGTGGAGACGAGAAGGCTAGACAATGACGGAAACTATTGATGCAGTTCAGTAGCTTAGGAATGCAGAGGAGGAGGACTGAACTGATAACTGGAACTATAACATACTTTTGGCAGACTCAGAGGCAGAGCCGGGGTGCACCGGGCACTGCAAGGCAGGAAGTGAGTGAAGGGTCGAGGATACAGGTGGGGGCTGTATCGCTCCTTAGCGAGGCTTTCAGGAGACAGGAGCTGAATCTGTGGTCCGGGCCCTTTTGAGGCCTGGAAACGGGGACTTTATAATTGAATAACGTGCACACTGAGAAACGTGGCAACATTACTTACATAGGCCTGATATTCGTAGTATTCACGAGGATTGGAAACTAACATACCAGAGGTGGACACAACTGTAATTGCGTCTTTAATCAGGCATGGGGAATAACATATGCATATTGGTCATGCACACATAACATATGATGGATGAAGCGTAGGGACACAGAACATGGCAAAATTTACTTTTCCACAAGACGACCCCACCAGGAGAGGTAAAGGGGGTGCCATCTGGAAGTAAGGTCTGATAGTTTTTGGGTACATTGATTAAGGCAGAGTGAGATAGTATCTGAGATAGAAGGGGTGATATGCAAACCGAGATATTTTATGTGAGCCGGGCTCCACGTGAAATTGGATGCAGCAAAATCAGATTTGAAGGTGAATTTGGTAAGGGGGAGAATTTCGCATTTATCGTTATTCAGTTTATATCCAGAAAGTTGAGAATAAACGTTAACTTCGCCAAGGAACGCGGGGATGGAGTTAGAGGGGTTGGATATAAGGAGTAAAATATCATCTGCATAAGCAGCTAGTTTAACATGCGAATGGGAGAGTTGGAAACCATGAATATTTGGATTTTGACGTAGTTTAGAGAGGAAAGGTTCTAGGGCCAGGTTAAAGAGGAAGGGGGAAAGAGGGCATCCCTGGCGAACACCTCTGCCAAGACTAAAAAAGGAAGAGATTAAGCCATTGGCGCAAACCGCTGCTCTGGGGTTCGTGTAAAGGAAGGAGATGAGGGAAATAAAATTAGGGCTAAACCCAAACCACTTTAATGCAGAAAAAAGAAAAGTCCATTCCACTCTATCAAACGCCTTCTCAGCATCTAAGGCGATTGCGGCTAGAGAATCACTAAAACGTGATGACTTAGAAAGGACATTGAATAGGAGTCTGGTGTTGTCGGTGATGAAGTGACCTATGACAAATCCAGATTGTTCGGGACCGAGGAGCTCTGGAAGAAAAGGATCCAATCTGATGGCTAAAGATTTGGCATATAATTTGTAGTCGATGTTAACAAGTGATATTGGTCTGTAATTTTTACAATGCTGAGTGTCCTTCCCCTCCTTGGGTATAATGCAAATGTAAGCATCTGAAAATGTGCCTGAGGATGCACCCCTGGCTTTAAAGGAATCGAGGAGACAGTGTAATTTGGGTAACAAAAGGGTCGCAAAGTGTTGGTAGAATTCGACCGTAAACCCATCTGGACCTGGAGCTTTGTCTTTCTTAAGGGAGTGGAGTGCGGTATGTAATTCGCGGGTGGTAATGGGGGTTTCAAGGGTAGATAGTTCAACAGGAAAATTGGGAGGAGGTTGAATGCTTGCAAAGAAGGTGGAGAGAGAGTGCGCAGAAGGTTGAGTTTCAGAAGAATAGAGTGTAGAGTAAAAACGAGAAAATTCTTCCAAAATATCAGCATCTTTATGTTGCAGGACTGAGTTAACATCAAAAACAGACTCAATGTTCAATTTGTTTTGCTTAACTTTCCAATAATTAGCAAGAACCTTCCCCACCTTATTTTTCCCACCATAAAATTTCGAACTGGATTTCAGTAAGTACAGTGAGGCATCTTCAGTGGATTGCTTGTTGTATTTCATTTTGGCATCTACAAGAGCTGTCAAACTCTTCTGGGTGTGGGAGGTGTAGAAAGAGTGTTCTAGGGTCTTAATCTGAGATAAGAGGTCACTGGTGCGTTTACGAGCAGCTTTACGTTTTGCGGCAACATGTCTGATGATGAAGTCTCTGGCCGCAGCTTTGTGAGCATCCCAGATGGTGTGTTCGGCTAAAGAGGGAGTATAGTTGAGAGCAAAAAATTCAGTAGAAAATCGGTAAAGGAGGCAGTAAATTTGGGGTCGAGGAGAAGTGTTGTTGAAGCGCCATCTCTTAGGTCCAATGGATTTGGGTAAAATATCAATATTAATTAAAACTGGTGCATGGTCAGAAAACAATATGGGGCCAATGTCAGCCTGAGTAAGGGATTGGGACATGTGGTGAGACAGGAAGATATAGTCAATACGTGATTGGGAATGGTGCACCGGGGAATAAAAAGTAAATTCTTTAGAGGTCGGATTACATAGTCGCCAGGCATCAACAAGTTTGTGTTGAGAAATGGCGTGCGAGAAAAGCTTGTGAGATTTGTTTGGAACAAAAAATTATTTGGAATGCCTGTCCAGAAAGGGATCCAAGGGCATATTGCAGTCGCCTGCCAAAATAAAATTATCGTCAATGCATTCAGTGATACGGGAGGCAAACGCGCTCCAGAAGACTGGATTCCCACCAGTGGGGGCATAAACATTGAGCAGGGAAAGAGGGATACCTTTCGAGGAAAGTTTAACAAATAACCACCTGCCTTCACGGTCAGATTCGGACTGCAAAACGGAATGAGAAAAGGACTTGCGAATTAACAAAGTAACACCATTTCTTTTACCATCACCAGGAGCAGAGAAAACAGTCCCCACCCAACCTCTCTTAAGTTTGGCAGCTTCAATATCAGATAAATGGGTTTCTTGCAAGAAGGCAACATCTACGTTCAATTTAGCTACATGGGAGAGGATCTTTTGCCTCTTAATGGGGGAATTCAAACCTTTAACGTTCCAGGAAACGAAATAGGGAAGAAAAATGAAGCCTCATATTCAGGGAAAATGGAGGAAAAGGAAGAAAGGAAGCAGAGAAAGGGAGAGGAGAAAGTGATCAGAAGAAATAAGGGTGCAAAAGAGAACAGGACTATAGCAACGTAGAGAATGATCCAGGAAAAGGAAAGGAACGATGGAGAAGCGTTATATAAGCGATAAGAGGAAACATATAAAAGCAGGAGAAAAAAACACAAAGGAGAACTATGTCGAGGATTCTGATGGAGAAAAAGGTCGATGTGGGAGAATAATTGAGCTGAGAGAGAAAAACAAGTGTAAACCAGGATGAAGAAGAGTTATCGATTATGAAAAGCAAGAGGAAGCGTATATAAAAGGTAACAGAGAAATGACAAGGTAAAAAATACGTAGTAAGGTAAGAAGAGAAACAAAAGAGAGTGTGAAGAAAATACAGGAAAAAGAAAGGAATGAATATATGAAACCAAAGAACGGTGAGAAGAAGAAGATGAAAAAGTGAGAGGAGAATAGAAAACAATCTAGACGAGAGTGACACCAAAATACTTGAAAAAGTCAGGGAGGGTACAAAAAAGAGAACAAATGCAATAAATGATAACATGTTAAAATAAGACGGAAGGTACTTACAGAGGACGTCGGGGAGAGAAGACGATCAAAAGTCGGGACAAAAGGGGAACAGAACGGAAGTAATAGGAGGGAGGTAAGACCAACCAACGAAGGGCGAGTACACAGGGCAGCGAGACGTCCAACCGGAGAAAACATGACGGAACACTAGATATGATCTGTGGAGGAAGGAGAGCAACAGGGTTAGAGGGCGATAAACAGCGAGAGCACAAACAAATATCATGTCAACAAAAGAAGAAATGAGTATCAACGGTAACAGATAACAACCAAGAGAGATATAGACTCGTCTGAGAGTCTAAAAGCCTGGAACTAAGTAAACATGAATGAACAATGAACAAAATGGCGTGGAGCAATCAGTTATAACAACAACAAAAGTCATGGTGGAGACGAGGAAGAAGAACTGGAGAACTCCATGCCAGCAGAACCACATGAGTTCAGGAAACTTCGGAGTCGTACAGGATCTTCAAAAGTTGTAGTCTTGTTGTTATGGGTGACTTTAAATAGACAAGGGTGGAAAAGTCCATATCTGGCTCCAATGGAACGGAGGTCCGCTCTCATGTCAAGAAAGGCTTTGCGACGGGCAGCAGTGGATTTGGCGTAATCTTGAGCAAAAAATAAGTTGGATCCTGACCAAGTAAGACGTGGTGAAGCTTTGGCTGCCAAGAGGACCTTCAGCAAGTCCGTGTATTCAAGGAAATACATTATCACCCCTCTAGGCTTAGTTGAGGGAGAGATAGAGGAGGAGGCTCGTCCAAGTCTGTGAGCACGCTGAATGTTGAGTGAGGTATCTTCAGGCAAGTGCAACAGCTTGGGAAGAAAGGACTTGAAGAAAGCAATAGGATCACTCCCCTCACAACCCTCCTTCAGGCCGTAAAGACGCAGGTTATTGCGTCTATTTCTGTTTTCAAGGTCCTCTACCTGCCTTTGAAGAGAGGAAATCTGAAGATCCATGTGGACGACCTTGGTAGCCGTTTCCTGAAGAGATGAGACATCCTTTTCCACGGTGGAGACCCTGGCGTCCATCTTAGACCAGTTGTCAGTGAGCGTTTGCAACTTGGCATTTGTGTCTTCCATGTAGGGGCGCAGGGCTCGTATTTCTTCAAGGAGAAGTTCGAGTGAAATAGCCGAGGAGGATTTCGAGGGGGAGGGTGGGTCTTTCTTCAACCTTTTAGAGTTGGTTTTGGTCGCAACCTGAAGAGAAGTCTCCATGTCGGCTGTCGTATTAGCAATAGGAAGGTCTGTGGAGGCTTCTAGGTGAGCCAGCGCCGTAAACAATTTCGAGTTTTTGATGTAATTGCGCTTAGGGGGCTTGTCGAGACGCTGCGCCATCGAAATGCAGGTGAATGAGACGTCAAAGATAGCGCGAAATACAGTTGAGATAATAGGCAAGGGCTTAAAAATGGGCAGTAGAACCAGTTGAAGGTTAAAGCAGGAAGAGTGCCAAAAAAGCCAAAAGGAGCAAAAAAATTGTGCAGTGAATTGCAAGGAAATAACAGCGTCCACTACATGCCAAGGAAAACTCCCTTCAGAGGGACAAAATGGCCACCAAGCGTGAGGAGAGCAAAAAAGTCGAAGAAAAAAACACAGAAAGTTAGTGCCAGAGAGTGGAAAAAAGTCACCTGTGGTGATCGAAGGAGGTCGCCGTCATGAGATGAAGGAAAATGGCATCAGAAATGTTCCATGAGAGCCGGTGATATTACATGCGGCAAAACGCACACCTGAGAGAAGCGCCGGAAAGAAAACAAAATGGCGGTCGCGGCCGGGAAGAGCCGCGACCGGAGTTAAATCGGGCGCTTATGGGCAATGTCGGCTCTGTTGAGGAGCGGAATACTGCTCGGGTGCTGCCTGATTAGTTCCGCCGTCGGGAACAGGTCTCCATGATTCGCTGGAGTGACGCGAACCGCCGGTAATCTCCGGTAGGGACGGAGCTCCTACCACTGTGCTGCCATCCGCGTCGGGCGCTTAGCCACGCCTTCCCCCCCACATCATTGTCTCTTAATCATTTCTAAACATCATCCTGTGGCACCCTCCTCCATTTATAACAACTTTTATTTCTCCATTTATTTATTCTCTGTTGCACTTGCACGCCTTATTATGCCCTGTATGAAAAAAAAATATATATATATATATATATATATATATACACACACACAAAAAAGGAGAGAACTCTGGGTAGTTCTCAAGTTTAGGTGGAAAGCAGCTCTTGTTAGAGCACTCTCAACACCACCGACACTCTAGATCTGCTCACTTCAAATGTCTGTTTTTCTATCAAAGTCTTTAAGCATAGGATTTAGCACAGTGCCATCCACGCCGAGATAGAAAAGGACGAAGACTTTTGCCATTTCTACAGCAAAGTCTTTAAGCATAGGACTAGCACAGTGCTGTCCTTGCCGAGCTGTAAAATGACAAAAGCCATTTATCACTCCAGGCACAGTATTACAGCTTTGAATTGGTAAAGTACCAACTCAAGCCAACCTGAAATGAGAAAAAGCAACCCCTGACAGTGTTGGCGCTCCGTCCGCATTCCAAGATATCACTGAGGAGGCCGGCCCGACTCAAAGGTGTAGGCTGCAGGGGGGAGAAGAGGGGCTGGACACTCGGAGCCCTACGTGCCAATTGTTGAGGCAAGCCTGGACTTGGCGGCAGATGCGGCCTGCCCCTCCCCCCCACCCGAGGCTCTGCCATCTTTTGCTGACACTTGCTAGAAGGTGTGGCTGGGGGCCCCCTACGCAGTGGAATTGTTGGGGTGCCCGGAGGTCCTACCTGCCGCAGGGCCGCTGCAGCCACCACGGCCCTGCTGGCGTCCTGAGACTGGCTGTGTGTGACCTTGCTGAGCTCCGCCGGGACTGGCCTTCGAAGGGTGACACATCAGGAGGTGCTGGGGCTGGGCCACAGCCCCCAGAGGTGGGCGCTTGGCGGTGGTGATAGCCTGCACAGTCATCAGCTGTCCTCCTACCCATACCGGCCTGCGGTGCTTCCCCCGTCCCCCTACCTCGTAGTTGCATTTGTGTAGCCAGATGGGCCCAGACCGGAGCCTCCCACAGTATCCTGCACCCGAATCTCCTGGCACGGCCGGCTGAGTCTCACCTGGACCCGGGGGGAGAGGGGGGGGCTAGACTAAGGTGTATGCAACCTGGTTGCCACCTGATCGGGCGAAGGGACCTCAGCCTGCCCGGAATCCCCTGGGTACTGCGCCCGGCGGGTGGTGGCCTGGAGGGGACTCTACTAGACTGGCATTTTCTACAGCGTGGTGCCCTCTGTTGGACGCCCTCACGCCAAGGCATACGACCCCGCATGTCTCGTAGTCTTTCCATATGTTGGGATCGTCAGGTGCGCCCATCGCGGCCCTCACTGAGTAGGTGGTTGCTTCTTCGTTGGCCGGTACCTATTGCTAGAGGAGTGAGTGTGCAGTGATAGCTTTGGGGGCTTGTACCCCTCTTCTGCAGCATCAGGCCTGGGGCGAGACATACCCCGATCTAACAGATTTTCTCCTACACTGTGGCAGTACTTCCCGGGCTACGCGTACGGCCCTGCTTTACCGGTCCATATCCCTTGAGCGACTGAAACAAATGTGGACTTCCTCCACGATGGGCAAAGATAAGCCCAATACACCTGGGCCAAGCAGGGCACCCTGGACCAGTACACTAGGCCCACTGGGGGCACCACGGGCGGCGAGCAGACCAGTTCGGCACCTGACAATGCAGCCCTCCTAGCAGCGATAAACAGTGCTAGAGATATGCTGAATGCCAAGATCGGAGCAGTAGGGTCGAACGTCTCATTCCTACATCATGATCTCCGTAAGGCTGTTGATCGCATCACAGGGGTGGAAACGAGGGACTTGACAGTGGAAGATACGGTTTCCACCCTCCAGAAAAAGGTAAACAAACTCACTGTGGTGTTGCAGGAGCTTGCCTCCAGGGTGGAGGATGCGGAGGGCCGAGCGAGACGCAACAACTTACGCTTTGTGGGCCTGCCGGATGGCTGTGATGGTGCTTCCATGACCGGCTTCATCACTCTGTAGCTCACGGACCTCATGCCAAAAGATCTCCTGTCCTCGTCCTTCCTGGTGGAATGTGCCCACAAGGCCTTCTCAAAAACCTCCTGGAGCAAATCCCAGGCCGGTGATCGCCAAAATCCTGAACTACGCCAACCAAGATGTAATCTTGCGCTGTGCCATGACACATAAGGACACAGTGTCCAACACGAGTCTCGGTCCATCAGGGTGTTTCCGGATAATAAGCACTTGGTACAGCAGCAACGACAGTCTTTCACCGCTGTGAAGGGCAGGCTGCGAGACTTCAACATACATTACATGCTGCTATATCCAGCCAGGATGCGAGTGATCTACAACTGCAAGTCGTTCTTCTTCGACATCCAGAGGCCGTCTTTTTACTTGGACAGACGAGCGCCTCCAGCTCCGGTCAGGTTCACCACCATTAGTGGATTCAGACTCTTGACGCAGCTCACAAAGTTATCGGCAAAAGAGAACCAAATCCAAGAAACTGCAGGGTTCCGGATCGGACAGGATGTCTGCGAGCCCAGAGCAGCACCCCTGAACTTTTTGGAGCATTGCAGGTAGCCAACAGCAAGTTGACATTGATTGTTGTTTATTAAGCCTCTCTGTAGGAATCTTCCTCTGGGGGGGGTGGATGCTAGGCTATGGGACTACCGAGCCACAGTCTTATTGTACCCCTCTTGTTCTCCTGTTTCTTGGGTGGGTAGGGTCCTTTTGGTGTGAGGGCTTAGGGTTCCCCTGTTGGGAGCCTGGTGTGCCTCCCACCACGACAGATACTCCTAGTTTCTGGCAGTGTCCGGGTGGTGGTGGGGTTTTAGGGGAACATAGATTTAGGATGTTGGGGTTTTTATGTCATATGCAAACAGCCCATTCAGGTTTTGATCTCTTTGCTGCTATTGTATTCAAGTCAAGAGAAAATGGTGCTAGGTGATGTATCCCCTCTCGGGGACCTTACTGTGGTCTCATCGAACGTCAGGGGCCTCCTAAACAAAGTGACACGAGGTGCTGTTTTGCGTCCGGCAAAGAGGTATGGGGCAGATATTCTACTCTTGCAGGAAAACCACCTCCTGGGTACCAAATCCCTAATATCTAGCCCACTTTGGCTTTTATCATGTGTATCATGCCGGGGTTCCAGGGGGGGTGGCCATCTTAATACATCGCAGGGTCCAGTTTCAGCACGTAGTACACAAGACAGATCCTGGGGGTCAATTCCTCTTTGTCATGGGCACGCTGTACAGGAAACGGGTTACCATAGGTAGCATTTACGCCCCTCCCCCGCTAGGGACAGCCTTCATTGATAAGTTTTCGGGAGTCTGGGGCGATATGCCTGAGAGTTTCACCCTTCTAGAGGGAGACTGGAACAATACAGTTGGACCGGCAACGCAGTACTGACAGCCCACCACTACTGGGCCCTACTAAATTGAACACATTGGTTTCTTCCCTGGGTTGGGCTGACGTCTGGCGAGAATACCATCCAGCAGAACATAGCTACACATATTTATCCGCAGTCCATGGGTCACAGTCCCGTTTGGACTATTTCTTTGCCCCTCGCATATTCCTTCACAGATTCTCACAAGTCCCCGGTGCCCCTACAATTCCACACATGCTACAGCAAACCCCCGCCCCCTTCCTTTGGCGCATGTCTCCCTGGCATCTCCGGTGCTCAGATTATCAGGATATTGTTTGCACGGTGATCACCACGTACCTAGACGATAATGGCCCCTCCGCCCCATCCCGATGTACCCTATGAGAAGCCCACAAGCCTACTGTTCGTGGTACCGAAATCTGCTCTTGCACCAAAGAAAAACGCTCACGGCGGGAGCAACTGGAGGCATTAGAGTTCCGCCAGACCGCCCTGGTTTCGCAGCTTAACCTAGAACCTAGCGCTATTATACGGCACAATCTGATACAGGTGCAACAAGAATGCAGCAATATCTCATGGGTGAAGCCAAGGAGATTTAGGAGGCGTCACAACATCTGATTTATCAATGGGGCGACAAGTCAAGCAGAATGCTCCACCGGCTCTGCCAGGCAGATGACTCCCCGGCGATTGTCCCCACTATTCGCACTGTAGATGGGTCCTTTATATACGTCACTGGAGGGCGTTGCCAGGGAATTTGCGCACATTTTACAACTCTATGCACGACATGAACAGATCTCGGCTGAACTAATAGCGAATTCCTTATAGACATTCTGCAGCGGAAGCTCCCTGATAATTTACACAATTGGAGCCCCCAATTACAGTCGACGATCTGACAAGTGCCCTCAACGCGATACACTGCGGGCGCGCCCCCGGTCATAATGGATTCCCTATGGAATTCCTACGGCCGAACGTACACCTCTTAGGCCCCCATCTGTTGGCGGCAATCCAGGAGGCCACGGAACAAACCATTTTGCCCCAGGATTGGCGACACGCGGAAATATTGTTATTTCTCAAGCCCGACTGCCCTCCAGACGATCCCTCCTCTTACCGGCCCATCTCACTGTTGGGGAAAGTCCTTGACGATCGTCTACAGGCGTGTCTCATAGATCTGATACATCCCAGCCAGTCAGGTTTCATGCCTCAAAGAGCTACCCGCCAACAATATCTGGAGGGTACATAATGCTATGGCAGCGGCCCCAGCACTCGGCCTGCCGGCCGCCCCGTTCTTGGCTGATATTGACAAAGCTTTCGACTCGCTGAGTTGGGTATACCTCTTCCAATTGCTCGAAGCAATCAATTTTGGGACAGGCTTCATTGCGTATGTGCACCTGCTCTGCACCGACCTCACGGCGTCAGTGCGCATTGCGGGGTGCCGCTCCCACCCCTTCCCTATCCAAAGAGGCCCTCGACAGTGCTACCCACTGTCCCCTTTATTGTTTACCCTTGCGGTTGAGCCCTTAGCTGTGTGGGTTAGAAGCGACCCGGTAATCCGTGATTTTCACTGGTCTCAGTCGAGATCGGACCGTATCGCATTATACACAGACACTGTCCTCTTTTTTATAACAGATGCCTGGTACTCTGGGCCCCATATACTGAAAATCCTCAGGGTGTTTGGGGAAACTACAGTCTTACACCCGAATCCTGCCAAATCCGTGCTGTTTCCGGTGTGCGGTCAACCGGGTCGAAATACGTGGACTTTACAACTCTCCCAGGCAACTGATGATACATTTTGGTGTCCCTGTGCCCCAGTCTCCTGGGCACATAATATGACCCCATTGCTAACCTTTCTCAATGGGAAAACGGCAATATGGTCTTCTCTTGCCCTGTCCTTATATAGGCGCTCAGCCATCTTTTAAGATGGTGTCACTACCCTGGGTCTTGTATCGCCTCCAAAACTTTCCTTACCCTATTCCATGCTCCTGGTTCGCACAAGTCGACGGCATACAAAACAAATTTCTATGAAACAGTGGCGCAGTTAGGGTCACTCTCCGCACGTGTGCACATTCCACATACTGTGGGGAGATCGCAGCAGCAGACATCTACTCATATTATGTAGCGTCTCATATACTCGTGAATGAATGGTGGAATAACTCCCCCACAGACCCGGCATACGCGATCGAGCACGCAGCGATGAAACTGGCTCCCCTCCTTCACCTTCTATATAGTACCATATGCCTGGATTTTATGCCACCTGCCAGCAAAGTCGTGATACAGCTGGGGGAGGGGGATCTCTATCCTCGGCGATGTGATATGGGGCACCACACTGAAATCCTCCCAGCAATTACAGGCTGAATTTGACCTACATAAAACACAATTCTATAAATTCCTTCAACTTCGACATGCACTCACTTCTCTGATTCGCACGCTGGAGGCCCTTCCAGAGTTCCACCCCCTGGAGCGCCGCCTATTAATGGGCGACCTTGGCCTCTACAAGATCAGGTCCTGACGACCCACACAACGACAACACTTGACAAGACATGACTTGCGTGGCAGGCCGACATTCCAGACTTGACAGATGACTGGGCTGAAGCCATCGCTAGCCCGCGGGGTTCAGCAGTCTCCACGCGATACCGCCTGATACAGTTCAAATACCTGCACCGG
Organism: Lissotriton helveticus; assembly: GCF_964261635.1. Classification (NCBI taxonomy): domain Eukaryota; kingdom Metazoa; phylum Chordata; class Amphibia; order Caudata; family Salamandridae; genus Lissotriton; species Lissotriton helveticus. Next base: position 370,992,685 of record NC_136060.1, read on the forward strand.
GCTTACTATACTCGGAGTAGACTGGCGGATGGGCGTTATCCAGTTCCCTACATGTTTGCGGTGTGACCGGGAAGAGGGTACATTCTTGCACACAGTATGGAGTTGCACGGCGTTGCAACCCTTTTGGAGCAGAATTCGGTCCTGCCTAAATGAGGTGTTATCGTGGGTGCTCCCGCTTGACCTGCTACTATGGAAAGCGACATCTCCCCAGACCCTAGGCAAATGGAAGACCAAACTAGATAGATGTATGGGGCCAAAATAGCTGTATTTCTAGCTCGGGGTTGCCCTACAAAACATCGGAAAATCTGGACTCAATGGGCGTCATATCGAGGAATCGAGCTTTCCCCCCTGCCGTCAGCAGACCCCTGAGTGGTGCCCCATACTCTCAACTACACCTTGACCAGACTTTCGTGCACCGTATGTATATGAATACCTATGCCAATGGCCGTGTTTTCTTGTCTTGAGATCGAGAACTGTCTGCATTTTGATTCTGTTGTTTGGCAGGTGTTTGTCAATTGTAGAAATACGATTATTTACATGAGTTTAATCCTTTTTCTCCTACAGGTCATTGTAAGGCTATCGCCCATCCTCTCGACAAATAACCCAATAACATTTGTTGTTAATAAAAAAAAAAATTAAAAAGAGAATATATCATAAAGTGCTTTTTGTGGGCCAAGATCACGGAGCATGTCCCAAAAATGTTTTTTAACAGGTCACATGGCATCTCTTGTGTGTGTGTGTGTGTGTATGTATGTGTGTGTATAGATATATATTGTTTTAATTGTGACAACACAGTCGAATGTACAGTTGGCTAAGTTAATTGGTCACAAAGATGCTGAATTTGAAAGTATCTCATGGGGTTATGGCACCTGCAGCAGCAAACTTTGTGTGCTAGCAATTTTTTAGAGGACAGTAATAAGGCTTAGATAACTAATGGTCAGAGGCAACCAGAGCTGAACTTCGGGGGGGGGGAGGCGGGGGGGGGTACACAAAGCAGGAGGAAATCGCTAACACGCCAAGGAATAAGGCAGAGCCAACAATCCTAGGAATTGGAAATGGTTACCCATTGCATATCTGATAAGGAGTGAGAATGCATCCGTTTATCCACTGCTGAGTCAGTCTTACATTCACCTATTTACCCCTTTGTAATAAAACAGACACAAACTCAGCAAGCAAAGGAAGAATATAAAAAAGAATGTCAGTAAGGTGAGCAACCATGTCGGACTACCTGGGGAGCTGCCATACACCAAAATACTTGTCTATTACAGTAATCTGGAGATTCTGTGTTCCACAAAAACTGTGTACAGGCTTTAACGCAGAAGAATCTACCTTTAAAGGTCTATGGGCTTTAGCATTTAAGTTGCATCTGTTGTCATTTTTCATAATAAACAGATTGAACCTATGGCACTGGGCATTACGTTTTCTTAATGAACCAATCAGGCCTATAACCTTTATCATTGGGTCATCACCAAAACCAACTCTGACCCACCATAACAACCATAAATAACCCATCTCACTAGGCAGCCATCAGGCAGAGTCAGCAAAATCCACCCTAAAGGCATATTTGCTTTGATAAAAGTATTTCACGTTAGGTACGTCAGGTCTCATTCCTTTAGAATATGTTTAACATGCTTTTTGCAATAAGTAAATCAGGCATACTGTCTTTGTTGTACCTTAATAAACAGATCAACTCACACCAGATAATTTCTCAATGAAACATAAGGGATCTTCACCCACCGGCAGTGTGGGGATTCCCCTCCGTAGGAAGTAGCGCTGTGGATGGGGTGTTGCTTCGGCCCGCCAACTCTGCCCAGCCTCTGTAACCCAGGGGGGACCTTCCGCTCCAGGTGGGAGGCTCTCACTGGCACTGAGGAGGGTTGTCTAGGGAGCAGGGCTCAACATGGCTGAGCAGCGTGTGCGGACCTCTTCATCCCAAGTCGGGACGGTGGCGTCACCATCAGGAGGGTTGAGAGATCCAGGGACCCCCTCTTTGCTGGCTAGATTCTCTAGGAGTGCATAGGGCGCCCCTCTTTGTTTCATCAGGGGTGCAGCTCTTCCCCCCCAAGCCCCAGTGGACCCTCGTTGCTTGGTGTCGCAGCACTTTCCTGCTCTAAGGCTGGAGAGTCTCTCCTGTCTTAGGTCAAGCCGGTATTGCCATCGCTGGATGCGTTGTGTGCTGTATTGTGGTCCCCCTAGTAGTGCCAGCTGGTCGTCGGGTCTGGGAAGGACAGCGAGAGCTAAGAGCCTCCAGTCTCGGCCCCCTCACCACGTGCAAAGCAGGTCCCTGGCTGCCGCCATCTTAAGGTCAGGCAACCTGTGGTTTAGCTTTATTCGGTGGGGCCCCCCCCTCCTCACTGCATCAGCCGCATGCCCTCTACTGGTTGTTCACTCCGGATTGCGGTGTCAGAGTACAGGTTCCCTCGTGGCCGGTGCTGGTGGATCCGGGTAACGCCACTCCACGGGTGCGCTTTGCTCTCGGGAGTAGACTTGCATACTCCCTGCAATCCTTGTTAGACTTAGTACCCGTGAGGGCTGTCGCTGAGTACTCCGCTTCACTTTTTGTCTCCGCGGGCGAGCGGGGAGGACTTCGCCATTTTGGAGAGCATTGCAGGCTCCGGCGCACCGAGTCTTAGATCCCTCATAGCATATCTCTCCGAAGCCGCTCTCGCCCCTCATCATACACTGCAGCTCTCAGGAGTCTCGGGCAGGTAGGCGCCCCGAGTTTGGGGCATTTAAACTCCTCTAAGCTACTAGTTTAGCTGGGCCTGTCGCGGAGCCGAACAAAATTACTTTCATTCAGCCATGTTGGTTAGCCACGCCCCCCCATATTGACAATTTTTAACATTACTGCTGGCAACCATGTCTGATTCACTCAGGTGATCGCTAGTAGTAATCCTGCATATGGTGGCAACTAATGAAATCTTGCCTGATGTGGTCACTATTAGAACACAAATAATATTAGTAGCTCTCTGTGAGTTTCATTGAACATAGGTAGCACTTATTAAAGAAAATATTGGCAACCCCTGCACTAAACCATATCTAGCATTCATAGATTTGAGTTGCGGGTGAAATACAAAAAGTTGTTTCCTTATAAGTGCTGTAGCATTGGAGACATCTTGGGAAAAGGAGATTTTGCTCTGTGACCAGTACAAATCAATGTCAGGACCCGGAGGCGAGGATTAGGCTTTTCTTTCTTTAATTTTAACCAGCAGCCTTTTAAACAAACAGTAAATCATCAAAAGGAATTCATTTCCCATTAAGACTAGAGACAAAACCATCAAGTTCATAACAAGTCCATCAGCCAAACCGGCGCTTCCTGGGACGATTACAGTCAACGATCCCTGCTGGACCTCCTCTTTTTTCGGTGCTGGCTGCCTACGTCAGTTAAGTACACTTCCCTCAGTATTTTTGCTGTGTGGGATTTAGTTTGCTTTTATTAAGTTACCTTGGTTTGTTTATTGCCTTTGTATCACGTTTTTCTCATCAGAGCCTCAGCTCCTTGTACGCGGCCGCAGGAACACTCTGTTGCTCCTACGCGGCCGCGATCATTTGTTTACCTTCCCGGCGGGAGTGCGCAGCGGTCCGCCGACCGCCACAGGGTTGAAGGCACCTCTGTGCCAGGTCTATTAATCTCTTCTCCACAGGGGCCACCACCACTGATGCGGTCCTGACAATGGAGGTCCTATCTAGTTGGGTCCAATGGGCGATTATGTTTCTAGGGAATGCGAACTGCGCCATCTCTATGGAGAGGTGCAGGTCGCTTCTCATCAAACTGGACCCGAAACTCTGCAAGGTCAGGTGGCTCAGGGCAGCCTGTTCGGGGACACATTTGTGAAGGAGCTGAGCTAATTTGTCTCCACGTTCAACTCCTTGAACTAAGCACAATCCACCGTTAAGCGTATTGTCAATGCGCGGGTTTTCGGCGGGGCCAGTCATGGCAGGGGGCGCTCGGCTGGCCACTTCTCACAGACAGCCTCCGGTAGAGGACAGCAGTCGCAGAGGAGAAAATATCAGTACTGCTCGCGCTTCAGTGGGTTCTATCCCACCAGGGGTCATTCACGCTGCAGAGGCTAGCGCAACGTAGCACACGGTGGAGGTGCTCCCCCTGCTCACGGTGAGTTCTTTTATCATCTAATGTCATTGGTTGGGGGGGGGTAGATTGGCCCACTTTATAGACAGTTGGCGGGCCCTTACAAGCTCCGCATGGGTTCTCTAATCTGTGCAGGGTTTCCACATAGAGTTTTTTTGCCTCCCCTGTCCAGGTCTCCTGTAGACACCAATCTGTTTCTCAGACAGGGAGGCGGTACTGATACAGCAGGAGGTCCAGGAACTCCTAGACAAACGGGCAATTTGCTACGTTTCCCCCCGCTCAGGGGCTTTCTTAAGCAATCTTTTCCTGATCCAGAAACAGAACGGGCGTCAGCGACCAGTGATAAACCTCAGAGACTTCAACGAGTGGCTGGTCTATCGCCACTTCAAGATGGAGGGCATTCACCTTCTGCGAGATCTGTTGCGTCCCAACGACTGGATGGTCAGCTTGGATCTCAAGGACGCCTACCTGACAGTCCCCATTTTTCCTCCTCACCATCGTTTCCTGCAGTTCTAGTGGCAGGGCCAAACTTTCGAGTTCACCTCTCTTCCCTTTGGCCTGTCATTAGCACCCTGGTGCTTCACCAGGTCCTGCACCCGGTGGTTGAGAGTTTAAGGTCGCAAGGCGTCAAGATGATTGTATATCTGGGCGACATGCTGTTCATGCATCAGTGTCCGCGTACGTTGTCGCAATAACTCCAGTCGGCAGTACTTCTTCTTCAGTCACTGGGTTTTGTAATCAACCAGACAAAGTCTTGCCTCCTTCCCACTCCCTCGATCACCTTCCTAGTGTTCGTGATCAACTCTGGAAGCAAGCTTAAGTCTCCCTTCCAGGAAGATGGCGAAGATTCGCCACGAGATACGGCAAATTCTTCGGAAGTCTGACTTCTCTGCAAAGCATTGCCAGTGTGGTCGGGTTGTTGTCAGCCTCGATCCAGGCCATCTTTCCGGGTACGCTACACTTCCGGGCCCTCCAGAGACTCTAAGTGTTTCACCTGCGCAGGAGTTTGTCCTATGCTCAGCGAGAAACTCTGAGGAGGCCAAGGAGGAGCTCCAGTGGTGGCTTTCCTACATGGAGGCATGGAACAGGCGGGCAATCTTCGGATCCCTCCCGAACCTAGTGATTGAGTCGGATGGCAGTGGTTCAGGCTGGGGGGCACGTTGTGGGGAGTTCCCCACAGGAGGAGGTTGGTCCGCCGCAGAGCGAACCCTTCACATCAACCGCCTAGAGATCATGACGGGGTCCTTCGCGGTCCGTTGTTGGACCAGGGACAGAGCTCACTCATGCGTCCTTCTGAAGATGGACAACGCGGCAGCTGTGCACTACATAAACCACCTGGGCGGGACCCACTCCAAGGCACTAGTGGATTTGGCTAAAGACTTTTGGGAATACTGCCTGTCTCACCAGGTGTCGGTGATAGCAGAACACCTTCCGGGAGTTGCCAACCAGGTGGCAGATTGGCAATCCAGACATCTTTGATACTCAAGTCTATGGAAGCCGTTTCCCCCGATGTTCCGAGCCTTTCAGGTTCGGTGGAGACCTTTATCTGTCAACCTATTTGGCTCTCGTCTCGACCACCAGCTTCCCAGGTACTTCGGCTGGAGACTGGACCCGGGGGCGACAGCCACCGACGCATTCCTCCAGGATTGGTCGCTTTCCCCCCTTCGCCATGATAACGCGGTTGACAATGCAGGTCCGGTGGCAGAATTGGTGGTGATCACCCCGGTCTGGAGAGCGCAAGCTTGGGTTCCAGTTCTGATGGAACTTCTTGGGCTTCTCCAATCCGTCTACCCCAGCTCCCTCATCTCCTGCTCGATCCAGCGGGCAACCCACATCCCCTGATGGTATACAGGATTGCTGGACTCAATGGAAGGTCCTGGTACTTTCGGGACACGCTGCGGAGCTCCTCTTCCGGGTATGGGCAGACGGTACTGATAAACGCTACCGGTCAGCCTGGTCTCGATGGATGAATGGGTTGGTGTCTGCAGCGGAGTCTGGATCCCGTAGGGGCAGATGTTGTCCACATCCTCAACTTCCTAGCCCATCTGGCTTCAGTGGGCCTTGCTTACAGAACAATTAATACCTTCCGGTCCGCAATCTCGGCCAACCATACAGTCGTTACAGATCATCCGGTGGGAGATCATCCGCTGGTAAGGAAACTTCTTCGCTGTATCCAACTTTCTCTTCCCTAAGAACCGCGATATTGGGATGTAAATAAGGTCTTGCGCCTACTATCTGAATGGCCCAGTAACAAGTACTTGACGCGCAAGCAGCTTTCTTCGAAGCTGGCGATGTTGCTATGCTTGGTGTCCTTATACGGGTCTCGGATGTCAGGGCTCTGGACATCTCTGGGAGGTCCTTCACCCCGGACGGGGTCACCTTCCATGTGTCCCGACGTACCAAATGTCAGCCACGGGTTATTTCCTATCCGGCCTTTCCTGACTCACCCAAGCTCTGCTTTGTCAGATGCATCATGATTACGAGGCCATGACGGCGGAGGTACGCCCGCATGGAGAACTTCTACTCCTAATTGCCTTGAGGAAACAGTTTCGAGCGTTCTCATCCCCAACCATTGCACGAAGGGTCTGTTGGGTGAGGCTGGAGGCCGGCATCAATACAAGAGTTTTCGGGGCAGACTCAGCAAGAGGTGCCATGGCATACAAGATTTTCATGCTGCAGGCTCGCTTGGAGGACATTTTGAATGCGGCAAACTGGTCGTCGGACTCAACCTTCAAGAGGTTTTACTTCAAACCAGTCTCCTCCATAGCGGCCCAGATAGTAGATAAGCTTTGAACTAGCCTAATCCTCACCTCTGGGTCCTGACATAGAATGAAACATGTCCTAGCTCTCGTAACGGAAAGTTTCAATTATATTAAGGACACAGAGGTGAGGATTAGCCCTCCCTCAGTAAGCACCTGGACCTGTCCGGGTTGATCAGACATGCATCAGACGTAAGTTAAGCATTTTCCTGGTCGGTATGTGTGTTGCTATAACGATATGTTCGATAGCCTTTTCGCATGCAGGTTATTATGACTCCTGTTTCTGCCCGCAGGGACAGAGTCTTCGAAGCAGGATTAAGGATCTTCCGCAGTCTGCTTTGTCGCAGGAAGAAAGAGGAGGTCCACAGGGATCGTTGACTGTTATTGTTCCAGGAAGCAGCTAATTGGCTGATGGACTTGTTATGAACTTGATGGTTTTGTATCTAGGGCTCATGGGAAATGAAGTTCTTTTGGTGATTTACTGTTTGTTTAAAATTGGTTCAAATTAAAGAAGAAAGAAAAGCCTAATCCTCTCCTCCGTGTCCTTAATAGAATTTAAACTTTCTGTTACGAAAGCTAGGAAGTTTTTCATTCTCTGATTACTTTGAGTTGCTGAAAGAACATCTGTCAATTTTGTGAACTTCAGAGAGAAAATGATGATGCCCGTAGGCCTCATGTTAGACAAGAGATTTTAGGGCCCAAGCGATGAGCCCTTTTGATGCGGAGTGGACCATGATCTCCCAGGTGAACAATTTAGGGTATAGCTTTTTGTAAAAATGATATCATGTTGAAACCTTCAAATCCCTTTGGTATACTATACAGACGAAGACTATTTCTCCAGTTTCTGTTTTCCAATTATTCAGTTTTTTCGTTTAAGTAAGTTGTTTAGTTTCTTTGCCCATAAGGGAAACATCTGGTATGGAATCTTAAACATCACTCACTCTCTTTTCAATGGCTGATATTCTCTTATTGCGAGAAGACCATTTTTCCTCAATGCTTTGAAAAGCTGAATCGGTTTTTCAACAAAAAAAGGTTTCAGAGCTCTAAGGTGGAAAGTGATTTGGAGGGAGAGTCCACATCCTTTTTGGGGCTTTTAACAGAAGTAAAGCCTCAGGCTTTTTTGAAGCTGCCCCTGAAACTCTAGAAGTAGAGCAGCTAAGGACAGAGAAAGGAAAAATGAAATAGTGCCAGCTCTCCCGTTACGATCTCTCTGTACAATCACAGGAGGGAACAGCATGTGCCAAACCCCTAAAATATTAACAGGTAAATAGTGAAGCCAAAAAGATTCAAGGTAAGGGCTCTCAACCTGGATTTGATAACCGTTGTCAATAGAAGAGACAGGATCAGTCTTAGGAGGGAGTGGTATCCAGTAACATATAGGACCATAAATGACTTCTCAATCCGGAAATAAAACTGCTGTAAGGATAACCCTTGCAGGGGAAACAGCATTTTATGTCTCCTTTTTTCCTTATTTTGCTCCTATATTCTGCTTTGGTTTGTATTGTAATGTCTATCTCTCATATGACCTCATCGGTGTAGTCTGTTATTTGGGATGGTTTCTTATTTGCTTCTTATCTTTTACTTGTTTGTTTTTTCTTGTTATTTGTATATTCAATAAACAGATTCGAAAATAAAAAAACTGCTGCCAGGTAAGCACAAATATTCCTCAAACTGTTGCCAAGTAGATGTCAGACGAAGTCTTCCTCAGGATCTGATGTGATGATATAAGGGCCCACCTCTCGATACCTCCAATTCTGATTGTAATAAATACACAGAATATTGAAGTGATCAAGCGGGGGGGGAAGGGAATTAGGAAGGGAACAGCTGGGAAGGAGATCTGAAAAGGAAAAGTTATTGTTGCACGAATTCTATAACTTCTTTTGAATCCAAGAAATTATATTAACACAAAAATTATACCAGTTCTAAAATGAAATCTACTTAGTTTTCAGTAGAAAAAGACTAATCACATATTTTTGCATACGTATTATTATTCCTTTCTTTCTTATCTTGTAAACCTTCTCAAACAAAGATATTTTCTGAAGTAGACTCCCAAGAATTAACTCACACGAAATTAGCGACTTTAGAATCTGTAAATATCCTCTTTACATTAGTCACCATCACTTGAAGCTTGCGTTTTAATTGTATCAGTAAATGTATTCTTTACATAATACTCTATACTTCGGAAATATTTCACTTTGCAACAATGTCAAGATAAATCAAAATGCTCAGCGATATTATTGGTAACCTTGAAGGTTTAATGCACCACAAATATTCAAAAGTCATTGAATTGTAGCAAAATGCGGTTTAAACCTGTGCACAATTCCTAGAGTTTAGCAATATCTTTCAACTTTAGATTTTTTAACTTTGAATTCTATTTTTTAACTGGAGTTCCTCCTACCTGTAGAGTGCGACCTACTCTACAATACTGAAAGGGCGTGACAGCAATTCTGGACTCTTGAGATGTTTCTCCTTGAAGAAATTTGACCCGAATCAGCTTCTCCGCCTAGAAACTCGAAGAACACGAAACGAACACGCCCACTGGAATGGCCTGCTCACCGTTGGGACTCCGTTCTGAAATAAAGGCAAAAGAACCCAAACCAAACTGGAGCAACTGGAACAGCCTGCTACTCCCTCGAAGGATTCAGAATAGTGAGCACGGACAATAGGGCGCGGTCGCGTACATTGACGTGACTGCGCCCTTGCTAAATCCCACGCATGCGACCAATATGTTAAACCTCACGCATCCGGCGGACGCAGCAAGGATGCAAAACCTCACGCATCCGGCGGACAGTACATAAATAGGTGTTTGAACACATACTAGAACAAAAGGCTTTTGGACAACATCACAATTAAAGCCCCTTTGTACATTTATGCCACCAACGTCCTCCCAGATCAAACTGGTGCATTTTCCCACATAAAGGCACCAGACATGGCGGAAGATAGTTACTTCTGCTGAGTGGGGCGGGCCCTAGACCGCAAGCCACCCTAGTCCTGACAGTACTCCCCCCTCCCTGGAGCGGTCTAGGGCCCGGCTTCGAAGGGTGAAGGAGGTGGAATCGTCGCAACAAACGAAAGGCATGAATGTTTTCAGCTGGTTCCCAAGAGTCATTCTCGGAACCATATCCCTTCCAAGACACAAGATACCACAGTTTTGTACCTCTCCGTTTAGAATCCAATATGTTCCGTACTTCGTATTGCCATGGACCAGGACCGGAGCCGGTCTGGGCGCTAAGTTTTGTCTAGCTGGTTTCAACAAGGAAGTATGAAACACGGGATGAATTCGCAAGGTTTTGGGAAGCTGTAATTTGTATGTCACTGGATTGACTTGACGGAGTACTGGATATGGGCCGATAAATTTGGGATGAAACATGTTTTTGTGTTTGAAATGTAAGTTCTTTGTAGACAACCATACCTTATCACCTGGAACATACATTGGTCCTGATCGATGATGTTTATCATATTGCTGTTTGTATTTTTCTTTACTTTGCAATAAACGTTTGAGGATTTGTTGGTGAACAATTTGCGTAAGTTGAACAGTGTCTTGCACAGCAGGTGCGTTACTCTCAATTTTGGGCAAAGTTAAAGGAATAGTATTAGGCAAGTAACCATAAAGAGCTTCGAAAGGAGAAGATCCTGTAGATGGATGAGGTGATGTATTGTAAGCTATCTCAGCAATCCAAAGCAAATCTAACCAGGATCTTTTGGAATCCGCAACATAACATCTCAAGTACTGCTTCAATGTCTGGTTTAACCGTTCAGTTTGACCATCCGTTTGTGGATGATAACTAGTTGACATATTTGAAGTAATTTGCAAGCTCTGACACCATTGTTGCCAAAATTTGGATGAAAATTGAGAACCACGATCTGACAGTAGTACTGAAGGCAATCCATGTAGACGTACTATATTTTTCAGAAATATTAGTGCTAATTGACCATCTGTTGGCAATTTTTTACATGCAATGAAATTAGCATATTTTGTTAGGCTATCTACCACAACTAAAATCACTGAATGTAGATTGATTGGTGGTAAGTTTGTAATGAAATCCAAAGAGATATGCTCCCAGGGTCTAATCGGTGTTGGTAAAGCTTGTAATAAACCTTTTGGTTTACTATGATCAGTCTTAAATCTTGCACAAGTTTCACAATTTTGAGCCATCATCGAAACATCTTTCTGCAGAGTTGGCCACCAGAATCATTTTTGTACTTTTTCTACAGTCTTTTTTGAGCCTGGATGTCCTACCATTGGATGGGAGTGTAACCAATCAAACACAGTTTCTTGTAATTGTTTGGTAGGAAGATAAACTTGCTTTCCATGGAATGGTATTCCTTCTTTGATTGTTTGATTTTCTTCTTTGTTCTCCCATCGTTTCCATTGAGATGGAGGAAAATTTTCATGAATGTTATCTAAAAATTGGTCTGCAGTCAATAAACAGATTACTTTGTCTGGATCTATTATTGCTTGTGGAGCTCCTTCAAATCGGTGCAATGAAGAGTCTTTTCTAGAAAGAGCATCAGCCTTTTTATTATCTTGTCCTGGACGGTAAGTTACTACGAAATCATATTCTGCAAAGAACATCATCCATCTTAACTGTCGAGGAGTTAACATTCTGGCAGAACTCATGAATTGCAAATTCCTATGATCCGTATATACAGCCACAGTAAATTTTGCTCCCATTATATAATGTCTCCATTCCTTGAAGGCTTCTAGTATAGCAAGCAATTCTTTCTCTGCGATGATATAATTTTGTTCTGCTGAGTTCAGTTTTCGAGACATAATAGCAACTGGATGCATTTGACCCGTTTTGTGGTGTCTTTGAGATAAGATGGCTGCTATGGCTACATCTGATGCATCAGCTTCGATTATGAAAGGTTCATTTACATCTGGATGCATTAAAATCGGAGCTTCTGTAAAGGCTTTCTTCAAACTCTGAAACGCATCATTGGCTTCTGAAGACCATTCAAATTTCACTTTTTTTCTTAACAGACGAGTGATGGGAGCTACCACTGCTGAAAAATGGTCAATAAACCGACAATAAAAATTCGCAAAGCCTAAAAAACATTGTACATCTCGAACTGAATTTGGAATGGGCCATTATGCTACTGCCTGGATTTTTCTTTCAGTCATTTTCATGCCAGATGGTGTGCGTAAGACTCCCAGGAATTCAACTTCAAAAACATGAAAGTCACATTTAGATAGTTTGCAGTACAGATTATGCGATTGTAGGGTTCTTAGGACCTCTTTGACATGTCCCTCGTGCTTTGCCACGGAATCTGAATAAATTAAAATATCGTCTATGTAGACGATAACAAAAAGATCCAGAAATTCTCTTAAAACGTCATTTAGAAAAAACTGAAAAGCCGCTGGTGCATTACAAAGGCCAAATGGCATTACTAAATATTCAAATAGTCCATATCGAGTCTTGAATGCAGTTTTCCATTCATCTCCATGTCTAATGCGCACCAAATGATAAGCTCCTCTAAGATCAAGTTTTGTGTAGATTGCAGCTGTTTTTACTTGATCCAAAAGGACTGGGATCAGCGGCAAAGGATATTTATTCTTGATTGTAATTTTATTCAACGCCCTGTAATCAATACAAGTTCTTAGTTCCCCATTTGCTTTTGGAAGAAAAAACAAAGGGGAGGCGGCTGGTGACTTAGAAGGGCGGATAAAACCATTCTCCAAATATTGATTCAGGTACTGCCTCAAATGTTGGTTTTCCTTTTCGGACAGGGCATATATTCTGCAATTTGGTACACAAGAACCTGGTATGAGATCAATTTGACAATCATAACTACGATGAGGAGGAAGAACAGCTGCTTTTTTATTTCACTGAATACCTCTTGATACATTTCGTAATATGTGGGTAAAATTGTTTCCTTTTCCTCTGCAGTTGCTATTTGACTAACTGTTGATGTGAAAGACTTTAAACAGGATGAATGACAAAAATCAGAGAGGAATACAAGTTCTCTTTTTTGCCAATCAATTAAAGGATTGTGCAAACAAAGCCATGGCATACCAAGAATAAATCCATACTGAGGTGCTTGGATTACATCAAACTGAATTTCTTCCTTAGGTTTTTTCTTTTTAGAATCTTCACAAAGCATAGTCACTTTTGTAGTTTGCATAGTTACAGGGCCTCCAGACAATATTTTTCCATCTACTGCTTGAACAATTTCTGGAGTTTCTTTATTTTCACAGATTATACATAATCGTTGTGTGGTTTCCAAATCTACAAAATTTCCTGTGGCACCTGAATCAATTAGAACTTCCATTTGCCAAATCTTTTGAGTTAACTGTATTTGAACTGCTAAACGAAAATGAGCTTTGTAATTGGTCACACAAGAGTTTATTGAAGGGAAGGCGATGGTTCCCAAGAGGTCTCCCTCTAAACATCTTGGGCATGTTAGTTTCCCGACGTTTGCTCTGTTTTTTTCGATAACTACTGCCTTGTTGACATTTGGAGACTTGCCTTTTGGTTTCATCATACAGTCTTTTACAAAATGTCCTTTACGACCACAATAGAGACATTGTCCACTTTTACGTCTGTTGTCTTTTTCTTCTTTAGACAATGGCTGTCTAAGAGTTCCAATTTCCATTGGTTCAGAGTTTGATTCGGAATGGGCAAATTGAGTTCGAGATCTTTTTTCGATTTTCCAATTTGGTTTATCACTTCTTTTTTTGTCCGTTCTTCTCTCAGAAAGCCTGTGATCTAAACGTAAGGTTAGATTTATCAAATCCGAACAAGCTGTCGGTTGAGGGTCAATTTGAGCTAAAACATCTTTTAAATCGTCTTTCAGTCCCTGATAAAAAAGAGTCGCTCTCTTCTCTTCCGGCCAAGAGGTTTCTGCAACAAGTCTATTGAAATATGATAGGTATGTAATAAAATCTCTATTTCCTTGTTTTAACTGTAACAACTCACGATCTGCAGATAAAGTTATTGTTCGTCTATCAAAAACTTTCTCGAATTCCTCAACAAAGCGTCGCCAGTTATACAATAGAGCGCTGTCTTGTCTTACAAACGGGACTGCCCAATTTGCAGCATCTCCAGACAGATAAGAAATTAAAAACGCTATTTTAGACTGGGGAGTAGGAAAAGCTGCTGGTCTACAAGAAAGATGTAACTCTATTTGTGTTAAAAAGATTTGCACCTTAGTAGGATCCCCTGAAAAACGCTCTGGTGAAGCCAAAGGAATTTGTGGTGGAACAGTGACTGCAATATTTGTGGATGTCCTAGCGCCAGTGTCCTGAGCGTCATCAGGAAGAGGAGTGTTCAATAGCTGAATATGATCTACCTTATCAGACAGTAATGCGGTAGCATTCATAGTTTCATTTAAATCAGCCTTCATCTGAACAATTACCGTCATCAAATCATCGATGGTAGCCATTATGACAGCACAATCAGATCGGGAAGAAAATGATTCGTGGGCTCACTATTCTGTCAGACGAAGTCTTCCTCAGGATCTGATGTGATGATATAAGGGCCCACCTCTCGATACCTCCAATTCTGATTGTAATAAATACACAGAATATTGAAGTGATCAAGCGGGGGGGAAAAGGGAATTAGGAAGGGAACAGCTGGGAAGGAGATCTGAAAAGGAAAAGTTATTGTTGCACGAATTCTATAACTTCTTTTGAATCCAAGAAATTATATTAACACAAAAATTATACCAGTTCTAAAATGAAATCTACTTAGTTTTCAGTAGAAAAAGACTAATCACATATTTTTGCATACATATTATTATTCCTTTCTTTCTTATCTTGTAAACCTTCTCAAACAAAGATATTTTCTGAAGTAGACTCCCAAGAATTAACTCACACGAAATTAGCGACTTTAGAATCTGTAAATATCCTCTTGACATTAGTCACCATCCCTTGAAGCTTGCGTTTTAATTGTATCAGTAAATGTATTCTTTACATAATACTCTATACTTCGGAAATATTTCACTTTGCAACAATGTCAAGATAAATCAAAATGCTCAGCGATATTATTGGTAACCTTGAATATCAAAGAACCACAAATATTCAAAGGTCATTGAAATGTAGCAAAATGCGGTTTAAACCTATGCACAATTCCTAAAGTTTAGTAATATCTTTCAACTTTAGATTTTTTAACTTTGAATTCTATTTTTTAACTGGAGTTTCTCCTACCTGTAGAGTACGACCTACTCTACAATACTGAAAGGGCGTGACAGCAATTCTGGACTCTTGAGATGTTTCTCCTTGAAGAAATTCGACCCGAATCAGCTTCTCCGCCTAGAAACTCGAAGAACACGAAACGAACACGCCCACTGGAATGGCCTGCTCACCGTTGGGATTCCGTTCTGAAATAAAGGCAAAAGAACCCAAACCAAACCGGAGCAACTGGAACAGCCTGCTACTCCCTCGAAGGATTCAGAATAGTGAGCACGGACAATAGGGCGCGGTCGCGTACATTGACGTGACTGCGCCCTTGCTAAATCCCACGCATGCGACCAATATGTTAAACCTCACGCATCCGGCGGACGCGGCAAGGATGCAAAACCTCACGCATCCAGCAGACAGTACATAAATAGGTGTTTGAACACATACTAGAACAAAAGGCTTTTGGACAACTTCACAATTAAAGCCCCTTTGTACATTTCTGCCACCAACGTCCTCCCAGATCAAACTGGTGCATTTTCCCACATAAAGGCACCAGACATGGCGGAAGATAGTTACTTCTGCTGAGTGGGGCGGGCCCTAGACCGCAAGCCACCCTAGTCCTGACAGTAGGTAAAGGAGTCAAAAAACCCACACCCTACTGTGAAGATAGAGCCTTAAAGAGAGGGCATGTCAGGCCATGCACTGAGGTAAAACCACACCATTGCAGGAGCTTCATTGAAAATAGGCAGAGCAGTATTTTTTCAGTTATAAATAAGCAAATAACAGTGTTGGCCTTGAGCGCATAAAGAATCCTAAGAAGAAAAATAAGCAAGCTTCAAGATTTTTTTCCCATTTATCAAATGACCTTATCCAAAGTATGCTGCATATATAAATGTTCTTGTACCTTTCAGAAGGGAAACAGCAACTACAACGCGGCCGTTTTCATGCTATACTTAACCACGCATGCTTTACAAGTACAACGCATGCGTGGTTACCACGTAAAGCCTTTACCACGCATTCCTTTACTACGAAATACGTAGTGAAGGAATGTGTGGTACAGGTAGAATTAAAAAAGGGGGCTGGGGCGTTTGGGGGGGCCTCCCCCCCCCAAAAAAGTGAGTTTAAAAAAACAAAAGATCTCTTACCATAAAGACGATCATCTGTGCCTCGTGTACTTCCTGAAATAAGCCTCCCTAACGACGTAATAACGTACGTGCGTCTACGTACTGCCATTTCACAAAAAAAGAAAAAGGACCACTTAACTTTGAAGAAGAAGTCCGTCCATAAACTGAGTATTTTTTTTTAATATACTAACTTTTAATGAATTTAGAGAACATATAAGGAATTGGGGCAGGGATCGAAAAAAGGATTTACAATGAAAATGCCATTATCATACATAGTTATACAACGAAAAATGTTGCAAAGGTATGCGTGGTAAAGGCATTTTCGTTGTAAAGCATATTCGTGGTAGTGGCATTCACGTTGTAACGCATGCATGGAAAAGGCATGCGTTGCAACGGAATGCGTAGTAACATCATACAACCCTTTCAGAATTGGTTCAGTGTGCTCCTTGTAATAAAAACCTCCTCCAGTATCAGAAAAAGAGCTTTTCATTCATTTCAGAAATGGTTTCAAGTGCTATGCTTACTTAGCAGATGCATTTAGTTGAGGGGCGGAGCAGTATTAATTTAAGTAATTATTATCCCTGTCCTGCTATACAGCAAATTTAATCTGTGTTAATGAAGCCATTTACATCAAGTGAGAGCGTGAAAAGCACACAAATCACCTCAGCACTTATTCCAAAATATGGCAGGGTTTGAGGCACTCATAAAAAGAAACACATAGCTTCTCCATAAAAGTATTTCACATTTCTGTAGAATAAATAAACTTGTGCCGCCTTTAGTAAATCAACCACTACATGTTTATTTTAATTGTTAAGTCATAAATCTTCTCCGCATGTCTTGAAATGCAGACTGGAGTAATGTTTGTACCTTATTAAAAGGAAAACATCCTGTCTCTTCTTACATCTCACCTAAAAGGCTCGAAAAGAATCATTTTGTTTAAGGAAACTGCTGCTACAAGTTGCCTTGTTATCTCGTTCCATTATGTGCAGTCACAAATCATTCTAATGCCACTTTATTCAGAAGGTCCTCTCCAATCAATCAATCAATCATGCTATTTGTATAGCGCACTACTCACCCGGGAGGGTCTCAAGGCGCTTGGGGGGAGGGGTATGCTACTGCTCGAACAGCCAGGTCTTGAGTTGTTTCCTGAAGGCGAGATGGTCCTGGGTCAGCCGAAGGTGGATGGGGAGGGAGTTCCAAGTCTTGGCAGCCAGGTAAGAGAAGGATCTTCCTCCGGCGGTGGCTCTTCGGATGCGTGGTACGGCTGCGAGGGCGAGGCTGGTGGACCGTAGCTGGCGGGTGGGCGTGTAGAAGGTCAGGCGGTCGTTGAGGTACTTGGGGCCCAGGCTCCCTCACAGCTGGAGCCTCACAGAGCTGCGTCCGCCTTATTGGGCTCCCAATCCATAGTCTTCAGTATACGGTATTTTGATCCTAAAAAGTCGCTGAAGACACAGGTAGCAAATAGAAAGGTAAATGATCTGGGGCTCTCCTGGTCAATAAAGACGACTAAGTCTGCACATAATTATTTGACATGAAATACACCTTAAAAACAATTGATGGCAAAATAGACATACCTACTGTCTGACTAGACCACATGAAGAAGCAACTAGATAAGTGTGTTTTATGGCGTCATGAAGTCAAACGCTGGATATTGAATATGAAACATGATGCCTCACCCCCATTCAAGAAAATGAAGAAAGCGACAGAAGTTGTCCATAGCAGAAGTGAGGACCTAGGGGAGAGGTCTAGGCAAAACAATGTCTGAATTGTAGGTGTATCAGGTTTGTCCCACAAATATGGACAGGCTGGAAACTTTTGTAAATGATAAACTGACAGAACTATTTGGAGGGATAACTTCTCTCTTCTACTGGCTGTGAAGACAGCTAACATACGCTGGGCTCCTGACTAGCCTCCACTCCCGCCAGATAATTGTCATACTACTAAACTATATAGACCTCAACATGATTTCTACTGGCCAGAGAAAAGATCTGGACTGTTCCTATTGGAGCCAGGTAAGAACTGATTTGCATATGGCTGAGTCCCAACTGAGGTGACATGGTGTGCAAAAGAATGATGGGTTGGAATGCTACCCCAGCGATTGCCAGTGGTAAGACTTATTGCAAGCATGCCTTCCATCACCTTTTGTGGGTCAGAGAAAACGGTAGCTAGGTGTACAAGTGCCAAGATGGTCTTCTATCAAGATTTTGTGATGACAACTTAGAATGCAAGGAAAGCATTCTCATAAGTCATGAAGAAAAACAGGTCCAGGTGATCCCATATCCCATATGCCATGCTTTAACCTGCTCGACTGCAAATAACAATGGAAGGCAAACAACATCTGTTTACTAACCCAGTGTATGTAGCTACATTCATAAAAGCCTTACATCAATGTAGCAAAAGCAACCAGGACACTCGAGAGAATCATGGGAAGGCACTAGACCCCGAGACAATGACGAAGGTGACAGATACTGATCAGTACAGCATTATGGTTGTAAGTTGGTGGGCACCATACCACACTCTATTGTATAAAACACAAGTTAAATGTTCTTGTTTTGGGAGGTTTGAATTAATTGGCACTCGGGTCGATGTGGGTGGTGGAGTGGTAGCAGGAACTTTATCCTAAAAGGTTACAAATCAAGAACAGAATGAACAGACAGTGATTAGTACACTTGATTATACGGGAAAATGTGTTTGGCAAGTTTATTACATACACAATACACATGCCTAGATGGAAGTACATGGACAAATGGTAAGAAGTAATGCTTTTCCACCTGATGAGCTGGAATGTAAATGGCTTAGTAAGCCAAAAAAAATTAAGGCCTGTCCTAGCCTTCTTAGAAAGGCATAAAATAGCAATATCACTGTGACCGGAAGCACAGCTGCACCCCAAATTGATTTTTTCTTGATTGTCCTTAAGAGCCCTAACTTGAGATAACTGACTCAGTTTTAAGTCTTCCTCGTGACAATTTAAGAACATCTACCACAGTTCTGAAGAAACATTATCGGCCACATGCATCAAGCGATTTTGGAGTCGCAAACGGTGCGAATCGCAAAATTCGGCCGTTTGCGATTCCAAAATCACTTTTTGGGACGCATGAAACAATTGTGTGAAAATCACAATTTTTTGCGATTTCTAAAAATGCGATTGCATTTAAGGAATCGCATTTTTGCGATTCCTTAAATGCAATGCATGAATGTTTTAAAAATTGCGAATTCGCAAATAGGGGGAGCAAATTAACACAAGGTTGAACCTCGTGTTAATTTGCGAAATCTTTCAAAAATGCTCAAAAATGCCTTTTTGAAAGTGTCATGTTACACACACACATGTCCTTTGGACATATGCGTGTGAAACTTGCATTTACAAAAACATTTCAAGGGTGCGGGGGGGGGTCCTTTGGACCCCCCTCAGCACCCTTATAATGCATTAACAAATTGCGATTCGCAAAATGAAATTCGCAAAATGTTAATGCCTTCCCATTGATTCCTATGGGCCTTTTGGCCCATAGGAATCAATTGGAAGGTTTTCCTTATTTGCGATTCGCAAAATGTGAATCGCAATTAAGGAAAATTACCGAATCGCTAAAAATATGCGAATTAATCATGCATTGCCGTTTGCGAATCCTTAATTGCGATTCCTTAATTTTCGCAATTAAGGATTCGCAAACGGCAACATTGATGCATGTGGCCGTATGTTACTGTACTTTCTGTTTTTCAAATTAGTTATTAACTCAATATCAAAAATAAGTTTTTCTGGAAAATGCTTTATTCCTGCCAAACGGTGTATACATAAAGTGGACAGGTAGACAGCACCACAGTAAAGAGAATAGGTGGTCTGACAGATACTCTGATGGCTCATGCATTGAGGGAGGGTGATAAGTAAACATTCATACCTGTTTAACCATCATGTATACTGCCCCCTGCTAATCAGGATATCTCAAGCCACAGCTGAGTGGGATTAACAGAAGGTCGAGCGCAGCTGAACTAGTGTCCCATTATAAGCAGCAATCATCCAGTACGGTCTAAACTGGTGACCTTGACATCCATTTCATCAACTCCTACCCAGATGTACTTATCCCAGTGCCTATGGTAACAAAAAAGGACCTTATGTTTAACTAGCATATACAAAACAGACTCTTATTCAATGTTACAATTGTGAAATTTGGCTATCCTTGTCCTCATCCCACTTATGGCACTCCTTGTGAGGTAGAGTGGAGAACCAGTCCTGCCCCAGCTACTGCTCTCAGTCATATTGTTGCAATTCCTAGTTAATGCACTAAAAATGTGGAGGAAAGCTTCAAATTCAGACTACGGTTGAGCTTGAAAAAACTAGTGTAAAGCACGGAAAAATTGAAGAAATTCAATTTATCTTTATTTGATCACATCATTGATCATATATATATTTTATTTTGAGTTTTGTAAAGCGCATAGCTGCCCCAGTGACGGGGCGTCCCTGCGCTACCTAAGCAAGGGTAAGACCACTCGAAAGATGGAGAGCATCCTACGCTGGAAAGAGCCAGGTCTTTAAAGCCTTTCGAAAAGCCAGGTGGTTCAGAAGTCCTCTAATAGGGATCAGAAGAGAGTTCCAGAGGCGCGCCGCCTGAACTTTGAAGGAGCGACCGCCTGTTCTGGCTCTGTGAAAACGGGGAGTACAGACCAAGCCAGAGTTAGCCGAACGCAAAGGGCGATTCGGTACATATTGGACCAGCAGGTCCGCTAAAATCGGCTGTCCTTGAAGAGTCAAGATTTTATGGGCCACACACAAAGACTTAAAATTAATTGTTTTCGCTATCGGCAGCCAGTGCAGCTTAGGCAAAAGGTGCGCAACCAAACATGATTTAGGCAGTGCTAGCAGGGCGCGAGCCGTCGCATTCTGGATTTTTGGGAGGCGAGCAATACAGGATTTGTCGGTGCCTAGATGGAAGGAGTTACCATAGTCCAACCTCCATAAAATTGTGGCCTGAAGGATGGTTTGGCGGACTTTTGGTGCAAAATAGCCCAGTAAAGGTCTCAGCCCTCGTAGGAGACCAAAGCAAGATCCGGCTAAGGCCTTGGATTGTGCATCGAGTGAAAGTTCACTGTCAATCCATAAGCCTAGATTTTTTAATGCCTTTTTTGGCAGGGGCACAGGTTTTAGTTTGTCAGGCCCCCACTGTTCAGACCAAAGGGCACTGTCTCTCCCCATTACTAGAATTTCTGACTTGGCCGCATTCAGCTGTAAACAATTTGCTGCCATCCAGAGATGGCTACCAGGTCCTCTTTAAATTTAAAAAGATTTTCTTGGCATTTTATTGAGAACGCGATGACTAGCTGGGTGTCATCGGCGTAAGAAACCAATGACCATCCGCTACTTTTTGCCAGCGTAATAGAGGCAAACAAAAACACATGGCAAATAAAGGATTGAAAACCATTGCATCACATCATAAAATTAGACAAAAAGTTTCATGATTACCATACATCAAAGTAAAAACACACCGTACACAGGTTCATGTTCCTTATACAGACACAGAGGACCTCTGCCTAATAGCCCTTTGAATGTAGGTTGAAGTTAAATGCGATATCTGCAAATTTGGCAGTGACTGTAGTTAGATAAAAGCTGCCTTAGTCAGGCGACCATTAGCCTGATTTAAAATAGGTACAAGAGGAAACTTCACCAAAGGAGCATAAAATGTACAATAATAACATAAAGTGCAATATGCTTTGCTTCTAGAAGCCATCACAGGGACATGCAGATACATTTTTAAAATTGAAACCCTGAGTGGGAAAGGCCACCAAGAAATGAACCTTTGCCAAGCCTGAGTCTGACCAGAAGAAAGATATGGCTTTGATTTCCCACCCACATTATATATGTACCAGGATTGGAATGGATCTCTAGGACTGCCTGACACTTTGCCTATTGACCTCCCTCTGCAGTTTGTGTTCCCCACTGTATGTGAGAAATTTAGTCTCAGTGTGGTAGCAAAATTTGCTGTAACTGGGGGACCAAAGAATTCATCTAACTCCAGGCCCAGGAACATTTGGTGGCTGTACTTCAGCCAGGGGATGTCCAAACAGTGTTCAGTTGCAAAGTCTGTAAGGATTGCCCTTATAAAGGCAGTGTGCTCCTGTGTCCATAAACAGAGCTACACTGGCCGCATTTTAATGATCTCTACTATGTGATCCATTTCCACCTCTAGGTGGCAAGTAAAATAACTTTTTGCTCATAGGAACAGGCAAAAGCCTTTTCAGGAAGCCGTTCTCCACAACATCAGGTCCACGTGGATCACCAATGCCCCAGGACCCTGTCCCATAAAATGCAACCACACAAAACATTCCCTATGAATTGCTATGAGTTCTTTGACTGGATTCCGTCCCACTCTGCTGGAAAGACTGCCTCCACCGTTCTAGAGAAGGTGGCAGCTCTACTGGTCTTCAGAGGTCTCCTTGAGAGATGTTTATTAAAGAGAACCCCTAGATAAGCAAACGAGGGAACAGTACAAACTCTGTCGCTGTTAACTATGAACTTCCTTTTCGCCACATAGACCATGATGTGAGTTTTTGTCTGATATACCTTTAGATCAAGGCTCGTCATGAATTTACAAAAACAGTCCAATAAACGCTGCAGGGCATTTGCGGTCCTAGCAATTAAAGCAGTGTTGTCTGTATAAATTAGAGCAGGGACACTGCAATGACCTACCTATGGGCAATCTGCCCCACAGATCCACCAACTGCTTCTTTAAGCCGTTAACATATAAAGAAACCAGGAAGAGAACAGAGCTCCGGCAAGGCTAAAGGATGCCATAATTTCGTCCCCAGGCCATATCTCTCGCTAGCCGTGACTTTGTTATGTAGCTGCCTCAGGAAATCAACTATGCACAGTTCCACTCCAGTGTCTAACGAGATGTCCCACAATTTCACTCGGTTGACAGTCAAATGCGGAGCTTAAGTACATAAATGGAAGGTAAATTCTGCACTTCTGAGCCAGAGCATACTTGCTGAATAAAAGATAGAGACTTAAGGCCGGCTCCAATGTTCCCAAGCCAATCCTGAAGCCAAAGTGCAGGTCAGATAGCACATCATGTTCCTCGGCCCATGTCTGCAGTCTTTCCAGCAGAATTCTCCCCATGACTTTAGTGGTGTAATTAATCAAAGATATTGGACGGTGCTGCGTGAGTTACTCTTGGAGTCCTTTTTAGGTTTCGCCTGGCGATCCGCTGCGCAGCAGCGTTCGCGCAGGCGAAATCTTTTGAGAACAGTCTGTGGGCTTTGTCCCGCCTCTCTGTTCCATTGGCTGGCTCCATAAATGGAGGCTAGCCATTGGAACAGAGATGCGTCAGTCATTGTGGGAGCAGATTCGTGGGCGTTCCAGCGATTTTTACTCATCCCGCCCCTTTTAGAACAACATTGCGGCGGTGGGCGGTGGTTTATTTTTTTTTCTGCAAAGGTTTCTTTTTGTCATTCCTCCAGGCCGACCGCCGCCGGAAGAAGTCCAGGTGAGTGCTGCCTTTTGATTGTGCCCGTTCCCGCCCCCCCTCCCGCTGTCCGTGTGCCCGTTCCAGCCACCCTCCCGCTGTCCGTGTCTCCGGCCCCTTGTAAATGCTTGTTATGTTTGTTGACGCTTCAAGTCATGGGAGGAGGTGTGGTGTCTTTTCCCCACTCGTCTACGGAATGTTGTCTCTGTTTCCTTGAATCCTTCGTCTGTTTGCATTTGTCAGTTTATTTATGTATGTTTTAGAAAAGGGCCATTCAGCGCCGACATACCACTTCCACCGCACGGTGAGTAGATTGTAAACCAAGTTCCTGCCCCCCCCCCCTCCCGCTGTCCCTGTGCCGTTCCCGCCCCCCCTCCCGCTGTCCGTGTCTCCGGCCCCTTGTAAATGCTTGTTATGTTTGTTGACGCTTCAAGTCATGGGAGGAGGTGTGGTGTCTTTTCCCCACTCGTCTACGGAATGTTGTCTCTGTTTCCTTGAATCCTTCATCTGTTTGCATTCGTCAGTTTATTTATGTATGTTTTAGTAAAGGGCCATTCAGCGCCGACATACCACTTCCAACGCACGGTGAGTAGATTGTAAACCAAGGCAAATATTCACATTGCAGGGCAAACCCCCTGCTTTCCTGTCCTCTCTTCCTCCTTTGCTGATCCTTCACCCTAACCAAACTATCAAACGTTTGTTGTCTCCCTGTCCCCCCTGCTGCTCCTGGCCTTTCTGCCTCGTTGTAAATCTGCATTACAGTAAAACAAAGTAAGGTGTTAAGTACACCCACTTTATCAGACAAAGCTGCTGACATTGGATCCGGGTAACAGGATCCTCAGCCTGTGAATCTGGAAAACTCACTTACTCTCTCTCCATCACCCGCCCCACCTCCCCTTCCCCCCCCCTGCCTAAAAAAAATAAATTTGTCCTTGTGCAATGTAACTGGCCTTAGCGTCGAGTTCGCGCTGTCTAAAACTGAAAAAAAAAATAACTTTTCACTCTGAAATCTAATAATACCTAGTCCATTTAGCCCCTCCGTTCATCTCTTCATAAAACTGTATGATGCCATAAGGCCCCTACTGTCATATAATTCCTTTTCATTTATCTCAAGAAAACAGAAGAAAAAGCATATAATTACTTCCAGGGCTTTACGTGGGATGACAAAACTGGGGGAGTGTGTGTGTGTGTGTGTGTGGGGGGGTATTTTTCTTGCCTCCCGCTGTCTGTGTGCCCGTTCCCGCCCCTTCTCCCGCTGTCCCTGTGCCCGTTCCCGCCCCCCCTCCCGCTGTCTGTGTCTCCGGCCCCTTGTAAATGCTTGTTATGTTTGTTGACGCTTCAAGTCATGGGAGGAGGTGTGGTGTCTTTTCCCCACTCGTCTACAGAATATTGTCTCTGATTCCTTGAATCCTTCGTCTGTTTGCATTCGTCAGTTTATTTATGTATGTTTTAGTAAAGGGCCATTCAGCGCCGACATACCACTTCCACCGCACGGTGAGTAGATTGTAAACCAAGTTTCCGCCCCCCCCCCCTCCCGCTGTCCCTGTGCCCATTCCCGCCCCCCCCCGCTGTCCCTGTGCCCGTTCCCGCCCCCCCTCCCGCTGTCCGTGTCTCCGGCCCCTTGTAAATGCTTGTTATGTTTGTTGACGCTTCAAGTCATGGGAGGAGGTGTGGTGTCTTTTCCCCACTCGTCTACGGAATGTTGTCTCTGTTTCCTTGAATCCTTCATCTGTTTGCATTCGTCAGTTTATTTATGTATGTTTTAGTAAAGGGCCATTCAGCGCCGACATACCACTTCCAACGCACGGCGAGTAGATTGTAAACCAAGGCAAATATTCACATTGCAGGGCAAACCCCCTGCTTTACTGTCCTCTCTTCCTCCTTTGCTGATCCTTCACCCTAACCAAACTATCAAACGTTTGTTGTCTCCCCGTCCCCCCTGCTGCTCCTGGCCTTTCTGCCTCGTTGTAAATCTGCATTACAGTAAAACAAAGTAAGGTGTTAAGTACACCCACTTTAACAGATAAAGCTGCTGACATTGGATCTGGGTAACAGGTTCCTCAGCCTGTGAATATGGGAAACTCACGTACTCTCTTTCCATCACCCCCCCACCTCCGTCCCCCCCCCGCCTAAAAAAAAATTTGTCCTTGTGCAATGTAACTGGCCTTAGCGTCGAGTTCGCGCTGTCTAAAACTGAAAAAAAATAACTTTTCACTCTAAAATCTTATAATACCTAGTCCATTTAGCCCCTCTGTTCATCTCTTCATAAACCGGTATGATGCCATAAGGCCCCTACTGTCATATAATTCCTTTTCATTTATCTCAAGAAAACAGAAGAAAAAGCATATAATGACTTCCAGGGCTTTACGTGGGATGACAAAACTGGGGGAGTGTGTGTGTGGGGGGTCTCTCAAAGGCGCGTGACCAATGTAATTAAGGGCATGGCTTAAAACACGTAAGCTAAAAATCTGTGCTTAGCATAGTGTGCCGCCCAACTTGAATTTTGCTGTTTCTGTCATTGCATCCAGATATATGATACAACAATTAACAACAGACCTACAAGAAGTCAGGACTATTGGTTTTGTCAATACTTGTTTGTTGCATACGATGAATAAGCAGCAACTATGGCTTGTATATAATATTGAAAAAGCTTCCACTTAAAGCCCTGGTGACCTCATGACAATATTGCTGCTCTTGACTTTCAAAAAGAGAAGGGAAATCCAGAGAGAAAATGACTCTTGTTAAAGGATTTCCCTTCCCCTACAACGCTCACCTGGCATGAGGTCATGCCGTAGCTTCTACACTAGTGAGAAGTGAGCAGTGTGAGCACGCGCACATCTATGTGCCTACTGTCACTGCAGTCCGGGAAAAAACGTACCACCTGTGCTAGGACACAACATGAAGCCCAATAGAGACCCGTTTCGAGGCCCCCTTTAAAAAAAACTGCCGGTAATCAGCACCGGTGAGACACGGGCTACTTAAAGCCCTGATTACTTCCTTGAAAGCACAAGGCTAATCCTAATGACCAATAATGTACTCGGCTAACCAACAACCTTGGTTTCCAGTAGAACTGCGTAATTCAGCTGAAGACCTCATCAGGGGTAGTAGGCACTATATAAATGCAATACAATACATTTGTTTCATCAAAAAAAGTGTCAATGATACAATTTTGAGACGAAAAAGGTTAAAAAGCACTGAAACAATTTTTAAAATGCTTTTTTATTTTAAAGACCTAGAGCTATACAAACCATAACTTTTCCTAAATAATGTATGATGTCATGTTACTTGTTGTGAATATTCAACTGAAATGTGTTTATTCAAATGCACCATAAGTGGTGTGCTACTGTCTTACTGCACTACCAGGAATAGGGCTCAAACAGTCCCATATTGCAGCAGGAAGCTGAAAATATACCCGTCTTGAGGAGTCCACATCCACAAAACGTTTGCCAGTGGGTCCAAAAATCCTTGCACTATGCCTTTCTCTTAATAGAAACTTTGGGCCTTATTTATGAAAACTGTTGCTCCACGCTGCCCACCGACTACTGGAAGGTGTCGAGCATCGACTGCTCGGTCATCACCACGGCCTCCTTCTGGTCCAACTTGTGGAAGATCTGCATCACCGACTCCACCGGCATCTCCAACTACAAGGACTTCCCGTCCATGCTGGCCCTGGAGGGTGCGTCCCGACGGGGCTGTTTGTGTCTGTGGCTCTGTGTATGTGTGTGTGTGGCTCTGCGTGTGGCTCTGCAGGTATGTATGTGTGTGGGACTCTGTGGGTCTTTGTGTTTGTGTGTGGCATTTGCGAAAGATTAAGCTATTGGCATTGTAAATGACAGTGCCATTTATTTATCTGTTTTGAAAACCAACACATAAATAAAAATGTTGTCATTTACAATGCCAATAGCTCTAACTTTTTCAAAGGCGAAACCGTTGCATTGTAAATGCTTGTTAAATATGGGAACAATGGTGGCATGGGCCCAAGTTTGTGTCTAGAAACACATGAAAAACGTTTGTCAAGAGAGGGCCCCACAAATCAGTACTAGCCTTGAACAGGTCTATGGGGATCCCATCTGAAACTGGCGGCCTCCCACCTGGGCAGCTATTTAGAGCCACCAAGACTTCACTAAGCCTAATCTTTGGACCAGCATGGGGTGCCAACCAAGGCAGATTCCATGAGAGGGACCTGGTTTGGCTGCCTGCTGCCACCTTACGTGTGGCTTGGGCCCCGTCATCCGGGTTCGCATACAATCCTGCGAAACGAGCAATCCAGGTGTCAGGGGGATTCACATAAATCCCTGTGGCATTGGTGCTACAGGAATAGGTGCGATTTACTGTCACCCAAAAAGCCTTAGTATCCTGTGACTCGCTAGCCTGGAGCAGGAAAGAGAAAGCTTTCTCACTAATAGTAGCTTCCTTACTCTCAGAACATGCTTGTAGCAGGCCCTATGTTTCTGCTCTTTCTCTTGATCTCCTGGCTCTCTACCCAATGAGTTTACTTGCCGGAGTTTGAGTAAATCACACATTTTTCCCCAAATACTGAAGTTTCTGGAATGGGTCTCAAGTCAAAGAGTTTCAATGCTACAACAAGCAGGTAGTTAGCTCATGAGAATGAGGGCAGGCCACCTTCAACAATATCAACATATCATCATCATTTCTGCAGAAGCGGGAACATTTTTTAAATACTCATCAAGGGTGCAAGGGATGCTTCACATCTTGGAGCGGAGATGGGGGCCTATAATCAAGCATTATACATTGAAATGTCACAATTATTTCAATGACGTTAATGATCGGATATGGCTAGGACTTCTACCTTTGCACTTAGAAATTATTTGGGAAGAAGAAAAATGCAGGCTATGCCAACATGGAGGCTGTATCTGGCTGTCTTCTAGGGATGGTCGAAACCAGAAAGGGAAACACTGAGAGAGTGCTGGTTGTTGTGTGGGAAATTCTCTGAGTGTGACAAAGAGACCAAGTTACGTCATCTGGTTGGATCAGATGTTAGTTTGTCCCAGGAGTTGATTGCAACATTCTTAATGAAGTGACATTTTGGAACCTCTAAAATGTTACACTTTCAGACACAAACTTTGTACGCTGCAAGGGCTCCTGGGGGTCATCTTGGCTTGGAACGAGACTTTGGTGACCTGATTTGCAAAGAAAAAGGTACTGCTATTGGTATGGGGCAGTGTAACTAGCTGACTATATTGCATCTTGGACATACAGATGTAGCTGTTTCTTCCCCTTCTTCTGAACTCCAGAATTGTTCAGTCTTTGGCAAATTTAAGTCCCTGAAAAGGGCTTATTCTGCAGTGCTTTCAGTAGCCACTTTTCTCCTGAGATTAGTTGAAGAGGCCTGCCCACAATTATTGCCAGACTTCCAATCTTCCCAAAAGTTAATTGGGATCCTGTGAACTGGCCATCAGCCTGCTCTGGTTCAGAATCTTCTCCAATATCTTAAGCATCTGGCTGTCCAAAAGCAAGTGCCCTCCTGTGGTAGTCTGCTGTGCCCAGCAAGGTTGATCTAAATAGTGTTGAAGCCCAGGTAAATAATCCATGTCTGCCAGTTCTTGAAATCAGGGAAATTTAAGGAGGGGCAATGTACCAAACCACGCAGCAAAAAGTCTTCTTGCAGCCGGTTCTTGTTTTTGAAGATGTTTAAGAAGTACAGCAGGCCAATGATTGATGTTTAACAGAACTAGCTTGAAAGTTCTAGGTAATTCTAATTCAACCCACACATTTTTTCCAGTTTACCACAAGAGCATGATGTAGGTCCCATTGTGGGAGTCTGCTGTGTGACACAAAAATCCCCTGTAAGTAAAAATACAACTCTGAGTGCATGAATAGGGCTAAGACGCTACCTTCTACCCACTTAAAAAAAACTCAGCCTAGTGCAAACTAAAAGCATTTGAGCACAGTTCAGAGGAAGAGGAGGAGCAAGCTGAGAGCGAGGAGCAAGCTGATACCGCAGAGGCCCCCGACGCCGCAGACCGTAGCAGACCGCAGCCGGGGGAGAAGCCGGGGGCTAGCTGACACGGCTGGACAACCAAGCGAGCAGCCTGCAAGCACCCCGCTGCCGAGGCAAGGCAGACACCGGTTGCTAGTAGACGCCGCGGACAGAAAAACATACAGCAAACTGAGCCGCAGCCTGTTGCAGAGGACGTTGGGAGCCCCCGGGGTGCTGACGAGGAGCTCCGTACTCGCTACCATTTTTTTTCAAAACGCTTCCTCCGTGCCCCGTACCCCCGTGCCACATTAGTTCTGGGCTGCCGACGAGCAGTGTGGGCTGCGGCAAGTAGTGACTAACAAGCAGTGATTAACAAAGGAGTCACAGAGTGGGACCCAGCGAGACTCAGCAAGCCGTGCTGCAGAGAGGCTGGGCAGGGTGAGTACCTGCCTAGTGGGGGTTTAGGAGCGCTGGGCGCAGTGTGCCGCCTACGCCTCCCCCACACGCCACAGCAAAAGAGGAGAGGGGATGCAGCGGTGAGCAGAGGAGACAAGTGGCGGAAGTGCGCTGGGAGCCCGCAGAGAGCCAGGAGCACAAGGAGCCAGGAGCAAGGAAACTGGGCCCAGATCGCCAGAGAGCCAGAGTATCCAGAGCTCTGAGTGCCCGAGAGAGTCCGTTGGAGCCCGTGTACCGAGCCAAGGAAGGCCGCCTGGGGCAACGTGGTAAGGAGAGGCATCGTAATTCTTGTTACCTTGGAGGGGGCACACACATGACTTGTATGACTGGCCGTACTCTTTCTCCTCCCCCCCGATGACCCCCCTCCCGATAGCCGGCTGGGCCGTCCGCACAGCTACGTACAGCCACGCACTCTCCACACCTGTCTACACTGTCTACATCAGTCCACCCTGTTTGCATCCTAGCCGACCACGACCAGTTCCTGCCTGAGCCCATGCACATCCCCGTTGAAGACAGTTACAAATTAGCACGATCAGATCCTCAAGACAGGGTCTAAAGGATCTAAAGGAGTGCAAGATCTCGACCAGGGAAATGAGATCGGGGGAAATGCGCCAACCTGCGGAAAGTAAAAATTCCACCAAAAAAACGAGAAAGCCAACCTTGGAAGCCGAAAAGCCACCGGAAACAGGGCCAGAATCAAATTCCAGGGAGAGGTTGGTATCGGCACCAACCCCCGAGTTAACATCAGACTCCAGACGGAAACCCGGACTCCTAAAATTCTTTTACCTTAAGGACCCAATGGCGACGATCTACGCACCAACTGTGGAGGCTTCTAAAGTAAAACTACCAAGCCCCATTGTGCCACTAAACATGCCAAGCACCAAACCAGAGTGTCTAACCCCTCCGTTGTGTTCGGGCCCCTCACTCCAAGGCAAACTGGCGTTGGCAACCCCACAGGTGCACCGTCCTAATACTCCCGCAGCTACAAACGAAATCAAGGGAGGCAGAGCCGTAAAGGACATTTCAGAAAATTGCCCCGCAAAGGGCATCAGGGCGTGCCAGAGTAAAAGTGCGACATGTGCGGAACTAGTCTAACTCAGGGACCATGCAACAGCAACCGAGAACGTCCAGGAGGGAAATATAGGTCACAAAAATCCACTCACCACTTCAGAGCAAGAAGGGGACTCATGGCTAAAACCCCTCTTCCTATCAAATGACTCCCAACTCGAGGAACTTACCGAGAGGATTACAAAGTACATCGACTCACAAGGGAGAGTACCACGAGCAGAACACTGCTTTGGCGATCAACATCTGAGTCCGGTTATGCTGGTCTCAACACCTCGTGGCCCCGAGCCAAAAAGAGACAAACAAAAAGCAAGCATAAACAACACCATGTTTATGCAGGCAAGCCAACCACACCCCCCCCGTTCTGCGCCAATCACAATCTCATCGGGGAGCACGTTGAATCTAGAACCCAAGGACCTGAGCAAAATCGAAAAAGACGAGCCCTCCACGCCATGGACCCAATCTCTGTTAAGCACTCTAGAGCAAGCAATAAGGGTGCTGAACTACCAATCCAATAAAATGGAAGTCCAGATCGACCTTATCACACTAGTGGCTGGGCACATCTCGGGTATAAACGCAAAACTTGACTCCCTATCAATGCTCTTATCAACTCAAGGGAAATTAGAGCCCAACACAAGTGGGAGTAATCCAAAACAAAACTGCAGATGTGGAAGTATTATTGAAAAGCTAGCAAGCCTCCCGGCCATTTTGATGGACATCCTAGGGGAGGTAAAACAATCACGCAGTCACAGTCAGGCGATAGAAACTAAGCCTACTCCTGAGAAATCACAAACTCCTAAGCAAAAGCCTATTAATGGCCCCACAACAAGCAAACAAACAACGGACCGGGATCAACCATCAAAGGAATGCGGTCCAGGTAAAACAGACTCAGACACTGAAGAAATACAACTTATCCACCAATCCATTACCGAGGACAAACCAACAAAGAGAGAAAGGAAAAGGGCAAGGAAGGCCAGGCTTAAGTACAAGAAACGATCAAATGTAGACCCGGACAAAATCTTCCCCATATTTAATACAAACACCCATCACGAAAACAAATCAAATCCTTTGAATGGGTCGACTGCGGGCGAGGACACTTCTGCAGACCCACTCGATAAATTAAATCCATCGAATACATCAAGCGGCGAAGGCCCCAGGACAGGAGTCAAGCCTAGCCCATCTCCACCCATCACAGTCAATTGGACACACGTTTGAACCAGCAATCACAAGTACAAGTGCTGGGAAGTGAAATAACAAAGCCAACACAAGCAGGCGAATATGGAGTTTGTGAGCAACACGACCCGACACCAGCCCTGGAAAATAACAGTTTGGGCACAAAATACAGCCACAAAGGCTCTAACCCTGCTATAAATTTTTTTATCGCGCAACAACCATCCGCAGCATCTGAAAGAAATGTATACAAATCGTGTGGTCCAGCAGTAGCATTCGAAACCAAATCTGCGCCAACCCCCATGAGAATCACTGTCCTGGATAGGGACCACAAATGTTCGCCATTGCAAAGGGAGCAAAGTACGGCCCAAGCGAAGTTAACGATCATAGCCCCAACCTAGAAAAATAAAACAATAATCGAGGCAGTACAGAAAGAGCAAGAAGAACAATCAACCTACCCCGGTTGTGACAGGATTCAATCTCACAACCTGTCTTCTCGTAAAGCAGGATCAATACATAATGAGCTGAGGAAAAATTCAGATTCATATGACCTAAAATTAACATTTATCCCCGAATATCCAACAAGGGGGACGCAGGACATTCTGAACCAAGGCAACTTGTTAAAACTCTTTAACGAAGTACCGGACCTAAAATAAATCACTTCCCCGGACCTCTACTCTGTCGTATTCCAACAAAACATAAACAATGCGGCCATAGAAGAAACAGTTACAACTTGGGCCTCAAAGGACCTGGTAGAAAGGATATACCTCGCCAGACCTCAGTTTGAAACATGGGGAATATCCATAATGCGACATACGCGTCCGAGGTACGCATATCCCTTACTATCTAATACACGTGACCAAATAAAGGGGAAAGAGAGCAGAGGTCAACGTATCTCTTGTCTACGTGGCACCCGGGCCACCACGCCAGGGCACTCAAGCGCAAGTCGCAACCTACAAACAACTGGTCTCCATCACGCAGACAGAACGAACTGGTCTTGGATACCTAATGTCCTGAGCAAGAAAGCTACCTAACCCAGACTTGAACCCCTTCGCAACACCTTGGAACGAGACGCCCCCCCAGAACCTAACAAAGAAATCTACAGTCGCAATCTGCTCGTGGAACGTGCACGGCTTTCGAGAAATGGCCCATGATTACGAAACCCAAGCATTCTTTCTACGCCAAGATATAATTCTGATCCAGGAGTCATGGAAATTACAATCGACTCCAATTCTAGGCTTCAAAGAACATCAAATATATGTAGAAAGCTTCTCCACGCATGGCCATCCCCGTGGCGGATTATCGACATACGTTACCCATAAACATAACTGGGCATCTGAGGAGATAGATGTGGGCCTGAAGTGGATCCAAGTGACCAGAATCATCGGACACCCATCACCGGGGACAGAACCGTGGAAAATGATAATACTTAACATGTACATCCATCCAGACAGGAAGTCACAAAAATAAAAACACGTGATCCTGCTGTCACTCATTAAGGTCATGCAAAGAATCTATTCGCAATACCCATTGGTCATCTCCGGGGACTTCAACAACGCCCTCATTGACCAAAACAAGGCGAAGGTGAAGGTGAAAGCAATCAGCGGCGGAAAAAAGTTAGTATCCAGCTTAAATGATTACGGCCTGTCAATCCTGAATGGCAACACAAAGTGGGATAGCCCGGCAGCCGTCACATATCTGAGCGGCAGGGTACACTCTATAATCGACTACTCTATAGTAAGTGACAAATTAATCTCTAGCATTGAATCATTTGGTATAGAACATCGAGTAAAAAGCGACCATTTCCCCCAAATAAGTCTGAAAATTGCACCAAGCATTGCGCCAACAACGACCTCACTACTGCAACACGCATCTAAGTTCAACCTGAGAAAACTAAAATGGCGCGGAGAGGGGCTGGGCAAAATCATGAACTTAGTTAAAGCACATATGGCTAACTTAGGAACACAAAAGGAGGAGGACCGTGTTCCCAACTAGGAGCAAATGATTCAGGTCCTGCAGCAAAAGTTCCCAGCAAGGTCAGGGAACCACAGACACTTTTACAACAAGAAGGAGCCATGGTTCAGCATGGACCTAAGCGCTAAAAAAAGAAAGGTTGCCAAGGAGGTCCGGGCCCTCGCAAGCCAAAAAACATCGGGGTCAGCGGCAAACAAATCTAATCTGAGGAGAGCCAGGAGCACCTACAGGAAGGCATTGAGGGCCGCACAACACTTATATAAAGAAACCATCTGGAACAAACTGCTAATCGCAGGAAAACATCCTAACACCCGGGACTTCTGGGGTATCATAAATGAGCTCAACCAAGGGGCAAAACTCCAACAAGAAGCAGGGGTTGGCGCAGAAACCTGGATCAGACATGTGCGAACCCTATACAGTAACACAGATCCAAGCCACGCAAAAGGCTCAGGGGTAGCCAAGGACAACACGGAGGAACCAAAAGGAGTGAAGAACGAGGAATACTGGGATTTCGAGCAGGAAAAACATCAGGAGGGGCCAATAGAGCCAGACGACCTAACCTCCAAAAATGAACTGCGGACGATAATCTCAAGACTAAAGTCAGAGGGTGCAGCAGGGCCGAACGGGTTGCCAAACGCGATCTTTAAGCATGACCCGGATCTGTGGTCAAAGACCCTAACACCTCTGTTCAATCGAATATACATACAAGCAGAGTTACCCGCCTCCTGGAAAGGCAGTATCATCCACCCAGTATTCAAGCACGGCGATCACTGCAATCCAACAAATTTCAGACTGATATCGTTAATAGATGTAGGGGCCAAACTCTACGCGTCCTGTATCCTACTGGAACTACAAGCCTGGATAACAGAAACAAAGATTATGCTAAAATTTCAAACAGGATTCAGGCAAGGAATGGGAACAATAACTAACCTAACTTGCCTGGCTATCCTAACAGATCAAGCGGTAGCAAAGGGCACCCGCCTGTATGCTTGCTTCATAGACATCAAGTCTGCCTTTGATCGGGTGAATAGAAAGCGCCTGTGGTGAAAATTGGAGAGCTGGGGGTGGCCACATCAACTTCTAATAGCTATCAAAGCCCTACATTACCACACCTAGGCAAAAGTGAAATTGGGAAATGGAGGCAGTACTACCAGGAGCATCCAAACGCACCAAGGCCTAAAACAAGGCTGCGTATTAGCCCCCACCCTCTTTAATCTTTTCCTTTCCGACCTCACAAGCGCGATTGAATCAGCAGACAGTCACCCACCACACCTGGTAAATAACCCAATACACTACCTACAATATGCCAACGACATTGTACTGTTGAGTAAAACCCCAATCAGCTTACAAAGAACTATCAATAAATTAACATCGTACTTAGAGCGGGAAAGCCTGGACCTAAACAAAAAACCAAAGTGGTCCGTCTAGTTGACCCTCAAAAATTAAAGTACAAATGGATGGCCCAAGGGACAACAGTGAAAGAACAAGAGTATTATAAGTATTTGGGAATAACAATCACAAAAGGAGTAAATCACAAGGACCACAAAACAGCATTAAAAGCAAAGGCACAATATTTAATTTTTGCATACCGTTCCCTTAAAGGAAAAATGGACTGCCCCAACTATAACCATCTATTAAAGTAATGGCAGCGCAGATAATGCCCACCCTATCTTATGGTCTAGTTACATGGTGTGGCAAGGAGGCCGATCTTTTAAACGACTTACAGATTAAAATTTACAAAGCGGTCTTCAATCTGCCAAAATCTGCCTCAGCCTCACAAGTCAGGCTTGAATTCGGCCTGCAAAATCAGAAGTTCTGGAGCATGAGCAGCTTCGTGAAACTCTGTTACAAACTTCGATCTGCAGACCCAGACACACTGGACCGGCTAAGTTGAGAGGAAATTATAAAACGGGGGAAACCGAAACCCCGAACAGCTGGGGACAGTATTTGAAATTGTGTGTGGAAAAATTGGAGCTGGAATCAGCATGGAATCCAGGGACAGATAAGGCAACGCTAAGCAAACGAGCCAACATGGTAGCAAAAAGAAAATCCTTTCTGGAGGATAAAGACACTGGCAAAACGACGGCACGGCTGGACCATCATGAACTCCTTTACAACCCTAAAACCACTGGCATATCTAGTATCCCACTTTAGCGGTTATCTCAAAAAGGCTTTCATAGCCTATCGGATGGGGATGCATGTCTCAAAAGATCTACTACCATCCTGGAAACCGTCCCACCAGACGAAACAATGTCGCCTATGTGGGTATAAAACAGAAACCCTTGTCCACCTCTTCTGTATATGCCCGGCCCTGATAAACCAGAGACGACTCTTATTGAAACTCATCCTCAACGCGCTAAACATTCGTTCTTGCAGACATCCAGTCACAAGCTGGCTCGGAGGTTCCTCCATAATCTTGGCATGCCGTGTAGTCAAATTCCTGGAAGAAGCAAGGAAATGTTTAGAACAAACTGAACAGGAGGGCTACCCAGGTGGCGGGCCAGCAGGGACACTCTAATCCCCGGATTTATACACATTGTCTCAAATAGAAATGGAGGCCGAGAGACAATCACTCCAGCATTTTAACAAATTTTGCATTGTAATTTTGTCATGAGAATTTTGTAACAATTTTAACTAATTATGCAAATAAAACCCTTTGAGTGAGTGAGGGCATTTGAGCACCTTTTACTGGCAGGTTCCCTCAAAACAGTGGCGGCAGAAACTTTCTTGAAAAGAACAAGATCATAGCAGTGCTACTCACTGCATATTTTCAAGGTAGAAATCCAGTAATAGACTATAAGGTAAATGAACAGGATATGAGTTGGAGAGGCTGCACATCATCACTGACAACTTGATGGTTAAGCTAAATGACAGACCCATCATCCACATATGTGACATCGAAGTTTTCAATTCAGTTACAACTTGTCAATATAATGCTCTGGAATGAGACAGAGACTACATAAATGGCATCACCCTGAAATACAAGTGGTCATCAGGAGTTTAAATATTGAATATTGGCATCTTCAGGGAGAGAAATCTCTCTGTAGCCTGAACGCTTAATCCAATGTACTCATAAACGTATAGCATTTGCAAAAGGTAAGGGCCACCTTGGTATCCCAGCTGAAGCCTATTTAATTGTCACATCACCTGAGTTCTGCTCTACCTACTTTAGGAGGGGGTCTTTGACGCCAGAACCACTGACCACAATCACTCCTAGGTCATACATCTTTAATATTTTCTCCTCTACACAAGACCTAACATGCTCTAACATTCTGTACAGATACTTTTTACCAGGCAACCTTATACAAATATATAGTATCGTAGACACTATTTCTTTTAAAGTTTAGAATGCTTTATTTTAGATTAAATACGAAGTAGAACATCTATTGTACAAGCAGAGGTAAAAAAGTAACATTAGTGGAAAAAGGAATAACAAATTAGAACTATAATAGGAAATATGCAATTAAAACTATTTTTAGTGCCAGCCTGAGGAACAGACAAACACTGAGGACAATTCAGAAAAGGGGGTGGTGATGAACAGAGTGTCTGAATTAAGCAGACCACTCTTACCCAGTCCAAAGATCAGGGCTTGATCCATCACCGTTATTTATCTCACTGCCCCATCCCAGCTCAGAACCTGGCTATATGCAAATTAGTCTGTCCCTGGCCCAGTGCATCATGGGAACAGGGCAGACCAAACTACCAAGCCAATTCTTCACCAGAAAGGAGACAAGCTACCGGGGACCGGTTTCTGGCATTTCAGCCTCTTCGGCCCGGCTTGCTTGAATCCTGATGGAGCAGTGAGAAAGGGACTCATGTCTGAGTATACCCTGCCACACCTATAGTGGCCAAAAACAATTCAGAAAAGAGGGTGGTGATGAACAGAGTGTCTGAATTAAGCAGACCACTCTTACCCAGTCCAAAGATCAGGGCTTGATCCATCACCGTTATTTATCTCACTGCCCCATCCCAGCTCAGAACCTGGCTATATGCAAATTAGTCTGTCCCTGGCCCAGTGCATCATGGGAACAGGGCAGACCAAACTACCAAGCCAATTCTTCACCAGAAAGGAGACAAGCTACCGGGGACCGGTTTCTGGCATTTCAGCCTCTTCGGCCCGGCTTGCTTGAATCCTGATGGAGCAGTGAGAAAGGGACTCATGTCTGAGTATACCCTGCCACACCTATAGTGGCCAAAAACGATTCAGAAAAGGGGGTGGTGATGAACAGAGTGTCTGAATTAAGCAGACCACTCTTACCCAGTCCAAAGATCAGGGCTTGATCCATCACCGTTATTTATCTCACTGCCCCATCCCAGCTCAGAACCTGGCTATATGCAAATTAGTCTGTCCCTGACCCAGTGCATCATGGGAACAGGGCAGACCAAACTACCAAGCCAATTCTTCACCAGAAAGGAGACAAGCTACCGGGGACCGGTTTCTGGCATTTCAGCCTCTTCGGCCCGGCTTGCTTGAATCCTGATGGAGCAGTGAGAAAGGGACTCATGTCTG
Organism: Lissotriton helveticus; assembly: GCF_964261635.1. Lineage (NCBI taxonomy): Eukaryota > Metazoa > Chordata > Amphibia > Caudata > Salamandridae > Lissotriton > Lissotriton helveticus. The sequence goes on from NC_136060.1 coordinate 371,031,344, forward strand.
AGTATACCCTGCCACACCTATAGTGGCCAAAAACGATTCAGAAAAGGGGGTGGTGATGAACAGAGTGTCTGAATTAAGCAGACCACTCTTACCCAGTCAAAAGATCAGGGCTTGATCCATCACCGTTATTTATCTCACTGCCCCATCCCAGCTCAGAACCTGGCTATATGCAAATTAGTCTGTCCCTGGCCCAGTGCATCATGGGAACAGGGCAGACCAAACTACCAAGCCAATTCTTCACCAGAAAGGAGACAAGCTACCGGGGACCGGTTTCTGGCATTTGAGCCTCTTCGGCCCGGCTTGCTTGAATCCTGATGGAGCAGTGAGAAAGGGACTCATGTCTGAGTATACCCTGCCACACCTATAGTGGCCAAAAACGATTCAGAAAAGGGGGTGGTGATGAACAGAGTGTCTGAATTAAGCAGACCACTCTTACCCAGTCCAAAGATCAGGGCTTGATCCATCACCGTTATTTATCTCACTGAAATGGCAGAAACCGGTCCCCGGAAGCTTGTTTCCTTCCCAGTATAAGAATTGGCTTGGTAGTTTGATTTGCCCTGTTCCCATCATGCACTGGGACAGGAACAGACTAATTTGCATATAGCCAAGTTCTGAGCTGGGATGGTGCAGTGAGCTAAAAAACGGTGATGGATCAAGCCCTGATCTTTGGACTGGGTAAGAGTGGTCTGCTTAATTCAGGCACTCTGTTCATCACCACCCCCTTTTCTGAATCATTTTGTCCACCATAAGCGTGGAAGGGTATACTCAGATGTGAGTCCCTTGCTCATTGCACCATCAGGATTCAAGCAAGCCGGGCCGACGACGCCTGAAATGGCAGAAACCGGTCCCCGGAAGCTTGTTTCCTTCCCAGTATAAGAATTGGCTTGGTAGTTTGGTTTGCCCTGTTCCCATCATGCACTGGGACAGGAACAGACTAATTTGCATATAGCCAAGTTCTGAGCTGGGATGGTGCAGTGAGCTAAAAAACGGTGATGGATCAAGCCCTGATCTTTGGACTGGGTAAGAGTGGTCTGCTTAATTCAGGCACTCTGTTCATCACCACCCCCTTTTCTGAATCATTATGTCCACCATAAGCGTGGAAGGGTATACTCAGATGTGAGTCCCTTGCTCATTGCACCATCAGGATTCAAGCAAGCCGGGCCGACGACGCCTGAAATGGCAGAAACCGGTCCCCGGAAGCTTGTTTCCTTCCCAGTATAAGAATTGGCTTGGTAGTTTGGTTTGCCCTGTTCCCATCATGCACTGGGACAGGAACAGACTAATTTGCATATAGCCAAGTTCTGAGCTGGGATGGTGCAGTGAGCTAAAAAACGGTGATGGATCAAGCCCTGATCTTTGGACTGGGTAAGAGTGGTCTGCTTAATTCAGGCACTCTGTTCATCACCACCCCCTTTTCTGAATCATTTTGTCCACCATAAGCGTGGAAGGGTATACTCAGATGTGAGTCCCTTGCTCATTGCACCATCAGGATTCAAGCAAGCCGGGCCGACGACGCCTGAAATGGCAGAAACCGGTCCCCGGAAGCTTGTTTCCTTCCCAGTATAAGAATTGGCTTGGTAGTTTGGTTTGCCCTGTTCCCATCATGCACTGGGACAGGAACAGACTAATTTGCATATAGCCAAGTTCTGAGCTGGGATGGTGCAGTGAGCTAAAAAACGGTGATGGATCAAGCCCTGATCTTTGGACTGGGTAAGAGTGGTCTGCTTAATTCAGGCACTCTGTTCATCACCACCCCCTTTTCTGAATCATTTTGTCCACCATAAGCGTGGAAGGGTATACTCAGATGTGAGTCCCTTGCTCATTGCACCATCAGGATTCAAGCAAGCCGGGCCGACGACGCCTGAAATGGCAGAAACCGGTCCCCGGAAGCTTGTTTCCTTCCCAGTATAAGAATTGGCTTGGTAGTTTGGTTTGCCCTGTTCCCATCATGCACTGGGACAGGAACAGACTAATTTGCATATAGCCAAGTTCTGAGCTGGGATGGTGCAGCGAGCTAAAAAACGGTGATGGATCAAGCCCTGATCTTTGCACTGGGTAAGAGTGGTCTGCTTAATTCAGGCACTCTGTTCATCACCACCCCCTTTTCTGAATCATTTTGTCCACCATAAGCGTGGAAGGGTATACTCAGATGTGAGTCCCTTGCTCATTGCACCATCAGGATTCAAGCAAGCCGGGCCGACGACGCCTGAAATGGCAGAAACCGGTCCCCGGAAGCTTGTTTCCTTCCCAGTATAAGAATTGGCTTGGTAGTTTGGTTTGCCCTGTTCCCATCATGCACTGGGACAGGAACAGACTAATTTGCATATAGCCAAGTTCTGAGCTGGGATGGTGCAGTGAGCTAAAAAACGGTGATGGATCAAGCCCTGATCTTTGGACTGGGTAAGAGTGGTCTGCTTAATTCAGGCACTCTGTTCATCACCACCCCCTTTTCTGAATCATTTTGTCCACCATAAGCGTGGAAGGGTATACTCAGATGTGAGTCCCTTGCTCATTGCACCATCAGGATTCAAGCAAGCCGGGCCGACGACGCCTGAAATGGCAGAAACCGGTCCCCGGAAGCTTGCTTCCTTCCCAGTATAAGAATTGGCTTGGTAGTTTGGTTTGCCCTGTTCCCATCATGCACTGGGACAGGAACAGACTAATTTGCATATAGCCAAGTTCTGAGCTGGGATGGTGCAGTGAGCTAAAAAACGGTGATGGATCAAGCCCTGATCTTTGGACTGGGTAAGAGTGGTCTGCTTAATTCAGGCACTCTGTTCATCACCACCCCCTTTTCTGAATCATTTTGTCCACCATAAGCGTGGAAGGGTATACTCAGATGTGAGTCCCTTGCTCATTGCACCATCAGGATTCAAGCAAGCCGGGCCGACGACGCCTGAAATGGCAGAAACCGGTCCCCGGAAGCTTGTTTCCTTCCCAGTATAAGAATTGGCTTGGTAGTTTGGTTTGCCCTGTTCCCATCATGCACTGGGACAGGAACGACTAATTTGCATATAGCCAAGTTCTGAGCTGGGATGGTGCAGTGAGCTAAAAAACGGTGATGGATCAAGCCCTGATCTTTGGACTGGGTAAGAGTGGTCTGCTTAATTCAGGCACTCTGTTCATCACCACCCCCTTTTCTGAATCATTTTGTCCACCATAAGCGTGGAAGGGTATACTCAGATGTGAGTCCCTTGCTCATTGCACCATCAGGATTCAAGCAAGCCGGGCCGACGACGCCTGAAATGGCAGAAACCGGTCCCCGGAAGCTTGTTTCCTTCCCAGTATAAGAATTGGCTTGGTAGTTTGGTTTGCCCTGTTCCCATCATGCACTGGGACAGGAACAGACTAATTTGCATATAGCCAAGTTCTGAGCTGGGATGGTGCAGTGAGCTAAAAAACGGTGATGGATCAAGCCCTGATCTTTGGACTGGGTAAGAGTGGTCTGCTTAATTCAGGCACTCTGTTCATCACCACCCCCTTTTCTGAATCATTTTGTCCACCATAAGCGTGGAAGGGTATACTCAGATGTGAGTCCCTTGCTCATTGCACCATCAGGATTCAAGCAAGCCGGGCCGACGACGCCTGAAATGGCAGAAACCGGTCCCCGGAAGCTTGTTTCCTTCCCAGTATAAGAATTGGCTTGGTAGTTTGGTTTGCCCTGTTCCCATCATGCACTGGGACAGGAACAGACTAATTTGCATATAGCCAAGTTCTGAGCTGGGATGGTGCAGTGAGCTAAAAAACGGTGATGGATCAAGCCCTGATCTTTGGACTGGGTAAGAGTGGTCTGCTTAATTCAGGCACTCTGTTCATCACCACCCCCTTTTCTGAATCATTTTGTCCACCATAAGCGTGGAAGGGTATACTCAGATGTGAGTCCCTTGCTCATTGCACCATCAGGATTCAAGCAATCCGGGCCGACGACGCCTGAAATGGCAGAAACCGGTCCCCGGAAGCTTGTTTCCTTCCCAGTATAAGAATTGGCTTGGTAGTTTGGTTTGCCCTGTTCCCATCATGCACTGGGACAGGAACGACTAATTTGCATATAGCCAAGTTCTGAGCTGGGATGGTGCAGTGAGCTAAAAAACGGTGATGGATCAAGCCCTGATCTTTGGACTGGGTAAGAGTGGTCTGCTTAATTCAGGCACTCTGTTCATCACCACCCCCTTTTCTGAATCATTTTGTCCACCATAAGCGTGGAAGGGTATACTCAGATGTGAGTCCCTTGCTCATTGCACCATCAGGATTCAAGCAAGCCGGGCCGACGACGCCTGAAATGGCAGAAACCGGTCCCCGGAAGCTTGTTTCCTTCCCAGTATAAGAATTGGCTTGGTAGTTTGGTTTGCCCTGTTCCCATCATGCACTGGGACAGGAACAGACTAATTTGCACATAGCCAAGTTCAGAGCTGGGATGGTGCAGTGAGCTAAAAAACGGTGATGGATCAAGCCCTGATCTTTGGACTGGGTAAGAGTGGTCTGCTTAATTCAGGTACTCTGTTCATCACCACCCCCTTTTCTGAATCATTTTGTCCACCATAAGCGTGGAAGGGTATACTCAGATGTGAGTCCCTTGCTCATTGCACCATCAGGATTCAAGCAAGCCGGGCCGACGACGCCTGAAATGGCAGAAACCGGTCCCCGGAAGCTTGTTTCCTTCCCAGTATAAGAATTGGCTTGGTAGTTTGGTTTGCCCTGTTCCCATCATGCACTGGGACAGGAACAGACTAATTTGCATATAGCCAAGTTCTGAGCTGGGATGGTGCAGTGAGCTAAAAAACGGTGATGGATCAAGCCCTGATCTTTGGACTGGGTAAGAGTGGTCTGCTTAATTCAGGCACTCTGTTCATCACCACCCCCTTTTCTGAATCAAACACTGAGGACAGGCCCACAATCACAGTGGATGCAATAGGAGAACAAAGGCACACTGTTTTAAGGCAGTATATAGGACTGAGGCCTGCTCAGCAGTGTTTGTGGAGGTCATTCTGCCGCGTGGTTTACTTTCCAAGGTGAAAATGAAGATAAACTGATGGAGTCCAGCTATGCCAATGGGATTTTATACAAATTTGATAAAGAATTAATTAAGAGAATTGCTTTATGGTTGGTAATACAATTTTCACATAAATAAAACTGACAAACATTGTTATCTCTGTCATGCCAGTTGTGTAAATTGGGAGATGTATCAATCAAAGGTTCAGATTGGAGTGCTTTTTCACAAGAGAATAATTTTTAAACACCCTCTTTTGGTCAAAGTATTTAGTTCTATCTCATCTTCAATGTCTTTGTATGTTACAAGAGTTAGAAGAATCAGGCGCATGTTGGGTCAGTGTAGACAGTGGTTTTATTAAATACTAGAACATGGATTTTGGCAAGTCGTTTTACCTGTCTATTCACAGGGTCACGTCTGATAGACTACTATTGACCTTTTCTCTCTTCAGGAGCAGTTCAGTCATCAGTGTCTTACCAAGGACCCCTCATTTCTCAAAGAATATATCAAATATACGTATTAAGGTCTTGCTTTCTCCCTCAAAGAAGCAATTGGAGATGACAATTACTGTAGCAGAGCAGCTTCCCTTTCCGTTGTGGTATGAAACATGAATAGTGGTAATGAAAGGAAAATCTGTTAGATCCGCTTCCTGGTCTAACACATTTTCTTTCCACATTTATGGACCTCAAGTCCATAAATGCAGAGCGGAAAATTAATAGCCATGTTTGCATGCAGTTTCGGGCAACAGTACTTAAGTAGAACCAGTGAAGTGATGCAGTGTGTTGGTGACAGGGGAACTCACGGTGTTGTGAGGTGGGTTTGTGGTGGGATGACAACTGTGTAGTGGGGTTGGAAGTGTGCTGCCGTGCAACGCTATAGGAGGTGTTTTGCATGCACTGTGGTATAGTAGAGGGATGGTACTTACATCATGTAATTGGTAGTATGATTGTATGTAGCGGTCGTTGAGTGCTAAGAGTTGGTAGGCTTATGGGGGTAGAGTGGTGCTATGCAGTGGGAGTGTGATACTCTGATGGGGTGGTAGAGCAGTACATTCAGGTGCTAATGTATGGAGAGTAGAGGATAGTACAGTATTGTGTGGCAGCCTCAGGGTGTTGGGTGGAAGTGTGCTGCTCAGAGATATGTTTGTAGGGCACGTGGATTGTAGTGTAAGGGTGCTGAGTTACTGTGAGGTGGAGGGCTGGGTCAGGGTAGTAGTAATATATTTTTGAAGGGGTCATATTTATTTATTTATAAAGCACACCTATTGCCAGGGACATCTTGACAGTAGGACAGCAGCAGACAGAAGCGCGAAAGAAACAGGAAAAGAAATGATCCACAAAATAGCTTAGCAGAAAAGGTGGATTAGCAAATGTTTATGGAAACGTGAGTGCGAGGTAGTCTTTTCAATTTCAAGAGGCACCTTGTTTCACAGAGTAGGGGCCAGGGAGCTGAAAGAACTGCCAACTATTCAGGTCTGGCGAAATGGGGCACCTGATGAAGTGCCAGAGAATAGCTAATGTGATTTGACCGGGTTGTGATAAGAAATCAGGAAGGACACCATATGGGCCCAGAGTTATAAAAGGCTCTATGGGTAGTACACACAGCTTTGGGATGGCAGAATGGTAATATGAGGTGTCAGCATGATAGCATTGGGTGGCAGTGCATTGGTCGTAAGGTAATACCACAGTGAGATTAGTAATGCTGACCTTTGCAGTAATAATATAGTGGACTGAATGCCACACAGTGTAAGGATTCAGTATACTTTGGACTTGTAAACTAGTTCATGTCTCTGCATTAAGCATTGCAATGGAAGTACTCAAAGCAGACTGATATACCTAACAGTAAGTAGCATGTATTGAGAGGGACGTACTCCTCCGAAACCCACTTATAAAAAGCTAATAGCTGTAGCAAACAGCTAATGCTGCCTGTAGCGCGACCTAAAAACACAGCTGGAAATTCAGTGAACAAACATCACCAGAGGGAAAAATACTATTAAAGCCCTTATGGGAGATAAGCAAGTGCGCTAAATACTGACAGCTCTCTCAAACCCCTCACAGGTTACCAGTACTAACGGAAGCATTCTTACACCCCTCACATCTTAGTAGTCTTGCATTACTGACAGCCCACGTATCAGAGTAGGAGCTGCACTCTACCAGCAGCACTCTCACGCACCTTACATGTTTGCAGTCATGCACAACTAAAATCACTCTCGCATCCCTCATTGTAGCACTGCAGCCCCTCACCAGCGACAGCATTCTCACACCTCTCACATACGTTATGTTATAAAGAATTTGTATCGCGCACTAATACTCTGGAGTGTCCTGGCGCGAAAGTGAACTGGGGTAAGGGTGGGAGCCAATCAGACGGTCTGACTAAACAGATGTATTTTTTATTGTTTTTTAAAGAGTTGAAAATCTTGAATAAGCTGAAGGTCCGCGGGGAGCGAAATCCAGGCCACTGCTGCTTTAACAGAAAGTGACTGGCCTCCCAAGCGAGCTCTGTAGAAACGCGGAGTTGTCATCCGGCGGAAAGAAGCAGACTGCAGAGGTCGATTCGGCACATAGAAAGTAAAGCGCTTCCTAAGATAAATGGGCCCCAGGCCATGAAGGGCCCTGTGAGCTAGGGTAATGGCTTTGAACTGTACTCGCTGAGCCACCGGCAGCCAATGCAGATCCCGCAGATATTGCCGATCACTGGATCTCCTCGAGGCGTTAAAAAGGAGTCTGGCCATGGCCTTCTGTATAATTTGTAGTTTTTGTAGCAAAAAGCCAGGCATGCCGATGAACAGAGCATTGGCATAGTCTAGCCGAGAGAGAATCAGAGTACGGGCAACCGTCTCTTTGGCCACTCTTGAAAGCAGAGGAAAGATCTTTCTAAGTGCTTTGAGGGTGCCAAAGCAGACCCCCGTCAGTTTTTTTACATGGTCAGTAAACCGTAGATCCTCGCTAAACCACACCCCCAAGTTTTTTGCTGGTCCTCCCTCAGAGTAAGGGCAGGGGAAGTTTGGCAGCCATAAACATTGTCTGAAGTCCAAAGGGAACTGGCCGTACAGGAGAACCTCCAATTTATCCTCATTGCACTTCAGAGAGGCCTGGGCCAGCCAGCAGAATACTGATGCTAGGCACATCTGGACGATGTTAGTGTCCAGATCCGAGCACCTCCAGGTAAATAGCAGCTGGATGTACTCAGCATACGCTATAACTTTTGCTCCAAGCTCCTCTGCCAGATAAACCAAAGGGGTTAAATAAATATTAAATAGCAGAGGGCTCAGAGTGGAGTCCTGAGGAACCCCCGTAGCGAGGTTCCTAACAGAGGATGACCAGGAAGCCATGCAAACCTGCTGCAAGCGGGAATCCAGAAAAGATTTAACCCACTCCCAAACCGGGCGCGAAATGCCAATCACAGATAGCCGGGCCAGGAGCAACTGGTGGGGCATCGTATCGAAGGCGGCAGAGAGGTCAAGTAAAATCAGGGCCGCCCTGCCGTCCCCGTCTAGACACTCCTTGATTGCCTCCGACATCTCCACCAGAGCGGTCTCCATGATGTAAGCAGATCTAAACCCCGACTAAGCTGGATGCAAAGCACCTGATGATATACAAGCAGCCATACACTAGTGGAAGCACACTAACATCCCCACAAACATTCAACAAAGCCATTGGGCCCGGCTAGTGAAATAAGTGTTGCTTCATTGACTCATGAGTTTGTGTGTGGATAGGTGAATACAACAATCTGTCAGTGGGTGGATAAACAGATGCATGAGCACAAGACTGAGTGACTGATGAGTGATTGAGTACATGAATGGATAGAGGAGTTACTCAAGGGATCGAGGCATCAATGCACTTTCAGTTATAATGGAATTGCCATTGATTGTTTTCTGTTGCCTTCCAATCAGATCACCACTGATGGAGCCCACGTTGAAGCAGTTTTTTGTTACCCGAATGCCTATGTCCTCGTAGATATATTCTGACTTTGAGTGCATGGCCCTTGAAAAGCCAGATTGGGACAGTGCAGTCTCAAACACATATTGATCCTGCTCTGAATGCCAACCATCCTACAAGGGAGACGGATACCTGGGAAGCCTTAAAATACAAACTCACAGAGGCGGCCCTTCTACTGAGCTGCTCGCCGATGGCAGTTTTCATCTTCCGACGAAGCAAAAGAAGAAAGGATTTCTGCATTGATTGCCATCACCCCCTATGCCGCTTATTGGCTGCCACATTTGACACATTGTGGGCGGTCTTCAACCACCAGCCTAGGAGTCCTCTGCCTCTAGAAATGATTCAGTCCAGATTCCAGGCTTGCAGTCTGATTGACAACTGCTGGTTGATTTTATTGAAGGGCCACAATAAAGTGGCTGATACATCCATTAGAAGATGCAAAAAAAGATAGACGCCTATGCAAATTGGCAACTCCTACAGCTGTAGTACAATCGATGGTTATTTGTAATGTGGGCAACTAGTGCCAGAGAATAAATGCCATTTTAAAAGCTTCCTTAATGATAACTAGAAAGGGCAGTGAGGTTACGCCCATAAAGATGCACTGTCATGTGTTAGAACATTCATTTATTTATTAGCCTAAGGCTACTAGTGACAATCAATGTTGTAATGGTCGCCACATAAATAAGGTAAATATTATAAAGACCCAGCATTGTCGAAAGGACACATATCCCCACGTGCTCAGGTACCAAGGCTCTCAGACTTTCGCCGAGGCTCTGCTCTGGCAGTCTGTGCACCATTATGCATGAAGATTATCAGTGTTACTTGCACTGTTGGAACTAGAGAATGAGGTCTGAAAGACAAGTATTCTAAACGTGCCATCTGTGCTAGCATTTATGTAAACAAGAACACCCATAAATAGAAGCCGAATACAACCATTAGTGAATGCACTCCAGATGCTGCTATATAAGCTTTATTTTGTCTTCAGCAGCATTTTCTACTTTAGCCCTGATTTTAATAAAAACAAGCTTAGCAGGTGGCTGCTGTGCAAAGATATTTACTTCTTTATAATTCCAAGTAATGGGAAATGGCCTTCACAGCTTGATTGTGTCTTGTTTTCTTTGCAAATACTGTAAATGGAAGTACAGCATGCGGCTGTTCTGCGTGCTATGAAGGGAGAGGATTATCTTTTGTGCGCTGAAATAGCTGCAGCTACGGCATCAAAGAGGCATTGTTGGATCCAGTGTATTCAAAGGACTGAGAGAGGAGGCACATGTTTCAATAATTTAGTGAAAGAACAAAACGGACTGAAGAGCAAACATGCTACAGTTCACAGGGCTCAACCAAGAGACCCTCGATTCCACAGTGCTTCTTGAAACACCTTTTTTAGATGTTGGCTGCAGACCGCTTTAGCTGTCTGTTGACAGACATAGATGTTTTCAATGTATAGCATACTTTTAGAGTGAACGTTAAATCAGTCCCTTGCTCACGTTGGGATGGATGTGGCGTCTATCTAAGTTGCCTAATCTTGATTCAATGGCTTTCCTTCCTGTTCATGTTTGATCCACACAGGAGCATTTTGGCCTCACAGTGTTCTGACTGTATGAGTTGTACACTTCCTCTGCATAAGTGAAATGACTTTTTTAGGTCGAGCCTACCAGACAGGGCAGAATGTCTGTTGGAAAATACCTTTTGTGAGCTTACCAATAACTTACACGGGCACAACCACCCACTGCTTACCATTGGCTGGCTTTTATCATCACTCTCATTTGCTTGCTTCTTATTCAGTGGCTTTCCTTATCTAAGCTTGTCCATCTAGAGTTTGTCCCTCCCCTGCTGCATAGTCTCTTTACCCTCTCTCGGATTGGCTGGCTTCCACTGCTGCTTTTTATGTCACTACTTTTTTCTTTTTACTCAATCACTCCATGAGACTGCATGTGTTGTCCAGTCCTTTTCACTGTGTGCTTTCCCCCTACCAAATACCCACTCGCCTGTGATTGATTGGACTCTCATTTTAGTTATACCTCTTGAACAGTTTTGTTTTTTGTACAAACAAATGACACCTTCACCATTTTCTAGGCGTGCACATGACATTACGTATGTGTGGGCCTACAAAATGATGAGGCTACTACTGCCTCTTCATTGCGCCTTTTTTGTTTGTTTTTTGAAAACGTTCGGCCTTATTGCATGACATCTTGCCGATGCTGTATAGCATTGCTAACAGGCGATGGTAAAGCAAATATGGGCCACGGTTTAGAAATACTGCTATTTCCAATGCTTGTTTTGCGCACTCCTTAGGAGTTGATGGAGCAATGGAGTGACAAAAAGTTTTGCGTACCCCTTGTAAAGTTAATTTCTCATAACTATAACATGTATTAATCGAGTGGAGTGTTAAAACTAATCAACAAAAAGAAAAGCACACTCTGAAAAGTACACGTGGGATACTAATTTGCTTATGTTGCAAACTGTAATACATTAATCCTGTGAAATCGTCATACTAATATAGTGCAATAATGCTTTTAAGTAAGCAGAGCTATGCATGTATGCTTATTATAAGTATTTTTTGTGGCAAAACGAACAAAATTGGTAAGAAAACAATGCATTTTTGTGGCTTTCTGCTAGGTAACCACTAACAGGGTAAAACTTAGAAGAGTGGGAGGTAAACAGAAGGTCTTTACTTCAAAATCTAACGTTTTTTGTGTTTGTTTCTGTATTAGTTCCCATTGAGGCCCGTGCGACCTAAAAGAAAATGGAGGTTTTGCGAGACTCAGAGAGAGTATGGCTCTACGCATGCGTGACTGTGCTCGAGAGATGTATGAGTGGCCTGAGCCTGGGCTACTGGTGAAAAGTTCAGCGTGGCCCGGAAAAGCGGATTGATGCCAAAGAGATGCTCGAGTTTGTGAGCCTGGGAAAATTGAGTGAAGTATCGACATAGATGACAGGATAATGAGTATCGGAAAATGAACTATTATGACCACATAAGAAATATGGAAGTGACTGCAAAATTTGGACAATGAGAAGATGAGGTGATCTTCACCACCCCTCGAATGGAACAATGAGAAATGAGTATGGACCCTAAAGTTTCAAATTTTAATTAGATAGTTAGTAAAAAAGGGTATCAAAGAACCAGTACGGAAGAGAGAAAAAAGCTGTTCCTGAATTTATTTTTCACACCACGACATGCTGTCGGACTGAATGATTTTGGGTGCAAAAGACTTTGACATTTTTCCTGACTATAACTTTTGATGGGGTATAGAATTGAATGCGGAGTCCTGATGGGAGGTAGAGATCGAGGAAGATAGAGAGGCAGATTTGGGAACCTGTGTCGTTTTATTCCTGTTCTTTTCTTTAATATGACATTAAAATTTCTTATTTCTAAATAGTTTACTAATAAATGGCGCATTTATTGAAATCATTTTTCTTTGAATGTATTTTATAGTAATGTTTTAATAAACCTATAAATAAAAGTTAGAAATCTAAAATTAAAAGTCATAACAAAATAACTGAAATAATAAGAGAAATAAAGATAACTCAGTAATAGTAAATTAAACTGGTCTTGATTTCCATCAACTAACTTCTACTAGCTGGTCTATCGACCAAAACAGTGGGGTGCCTTGATGTTATTTCTTGTGGATCTAAAGAGAATGGGGACGTCCATAAAATGCATATGTATATAATGTATAGAAATTTAAAATTGTAGATTAATTAGGGTACTCCGCTGTTCAGCAACTCGTCCTCCAGTTTTCACTGATCTTGGGAGCAGTGTGATTTGTGTGAATGAGTGGCTTGCGGTGTTATGGGCCCCACCAACGAGTGAAGTGTGATAGCTCCTGAGTATTCCGTGATGGTTTGGAGGGTTGTTTGAGAGCAGCGCTGGATCAGTTTTCTTGGTAGCAGGAGTCTGGTTGCTATAGGTTAGTTTGGATAAGCAATGTATAGATTGACAAGGTTAATGTATATAGAATTCTGATGTACAGAAATTATGACTAACATTATATGTTGAGTCTGTATTACATTATGTGTTGTTGGAATTTTGGAACCACAGTGGAGGCAAGAGGGCGGCCGGTCACTTGGCTGTGTGAACTGGTGGTGCGACCTCTCCTGGTTAATTCACCCTATTTGAGACTGCTAAAGCTACTGGGATGTTGGAGATTTGAAGCAAGTGCTGTATGCTGATCTGAATTATAATTCAATGACTGTCATGCTGAGGGGTTTGACACAATTACAGACCACTCTTACCAGCAAACTATTCTGACTCTGGTTCGGGTCATCTTCATACTGCCGTGGGCTCCCTCGTTTTTCCCATCCGCCGAGGTGCACATCTGGAATTATGGCTCCGAAACTACCGGCAAAGAACCTCACTGCGAAGGCTTGAGCATCGGCAGCGCGAGCAACTAGCCCTGGAAAGCCCGCTAGCACAGGGAAGGAGTTGCAGGCTGCCCGCGGGGGTGATGTGACGGCTGCGGGAGAAACCGGCAATAATCAGGTGGCGCCCGCTGTGGTCAGTAAGGCGAAGCAGACTTTGCCCGCGTTATTCAAACTTCAGGCAGGGAAATTGAAGACCCCTGTGGGCACGGGAACAGTAAGCGTGAGCAGCTGAGTGCAATCAAAACGGCGAACGACAAGGTCTTGAAGCCGGTAGGTGCTGCCTCCATTCTTGCGGACTCTGCGCTGACTTCAACTGCTTTTGCTGCATGTGGGGATGAAACTCTGCCTCTTCCTCTTGAGTGAAATCAATCCCATTCTCAGGAACACAGTGCGCTCAGTTCATTGGACTCTAATGGGGCTGGTGTTACTAGTAGTACGGTGCTGGTCGGTGGCAATGGGGAAAACTCTGCAGCCTGTGGTGCAGTGTCTAGCGAACTCCAGTCAATTGTTTCTCTCCCGGGCAATGGGACTATGGGAGTTGTAGTTCCGCGTGTCACAGGCATTGCTACTTCTGTTCAACATACCCCTGAAACATCTGCCTCAAGTGTTCCTATTGTAAGTACAGTGGATCAAGCGGTGTGTCCCAATAGTTCTGCTGATGTTAATGAATCTATAAGGGAGCCTGAAGGGGGCTATACATTTTTTTCACTGCCAGAACATACTGGTTCATCAGAGGACGAAGGTCCAGATAGAGAGTGGACAGATGATGACAGCGATCTAGGTGACTGGCGATCTAATGAAGTACTAAAGGATGAAGTTTCGCCCGAGGTCCTCGAACGGTCCGTAAAGCCATGAAAATCGAAAGATCAAGGGGCTCTCTTGTTAAGTAAGGACCCGGGGTCACTAGGATCAATGGTTTGGGATTATTCCTTCTCCACGCAGCCTGGCTCAGTGGATAATGCTATTGCCTCGGGTGGAGGCACTGTGACCAACCCTCCTCAGGTTCCTCCTGGAGAGATGACACTCTCAATCATTTATCAGACTATCATGGCTCTCGCGAAGAAACGCGTCAGGAGAGTGCTCGCATGCAGCCCATTCCATCACAAGAACTATGGTCCTGTTGCCTTATTAAGGGGGTGTAGGGGTTGTGGGGGTATGGGGTGGGGGGGTCTAGGGGTCAAGGGTCGGGCAGAAGTGGGATGAAGGGGAGGTTGTGGGGCGGTCACTATGGTTCTGGATTTAAGTTTTAGTCGTGGTATTGTCATCAGCAGGTTGTGTGCTATTTTAGAATTTGTGATTAAAAAGGACAATGGTCTGCAGTGGAGATTAGGTTTTCTTTTGTGTCTAAATCGGGCAGAGTAAAGTGCGCTTAAGTTCATGGAATATATGCGGTCTAAAAAACGGGCTTTGTTTGCTAAAATTGTTCTAACTATGCAATTAGACGTTCTGTGTTTACAAGGGAAGCGGGAGTGGTTGAAAGTCCCTGGTTATGATCTGAATGCCTGTTCTCAACAGACACACATGATTAGAGGGGTGGCTATTTTTCTGAAGCGAGGGGTGGGGTTTTGTAAAATAGTTAGAGAGGATAGGGCAGGCAGATGGGCTTAGCTGAAATTGTGGTGGATAACATACTTATCCATCTGCACGATATACGGGTCAAATGTAGGTGACCCAGAAGTGATAAAAGACCTAAATCTAGCATTAGCAACATGGCCGCAGCCAATGTTTCTTTGTGGGGATTTGAATATTAATTTGGCTGGTAATTTTAATCCTACAAGTGCTCAAATGTTTTCTGGTAGGAAGCCCAGGGTCTTTAAGGCCCTCCAGACTTTAGTTCAAGAGCATGGACTGGTTGACATCTGGTATAGGCATAACAAAGATAAAGATGGTTACACATATTATTCTGCCCCCCATAATAAAATGGTCTGGCTAGATTATTTCTTTATGTCTGATCAGGTGGCAGAGGCGACTTCCGTTGCAGATTCCCCAAGAATTCTATCCGCACATAACCCATTGATAGTGGAATGTCCTTGGGCTCGGCCGGCTAGAGCTCCCAGGACATGGACATTCGAAAGAAAACTATTGTCGGATCAATGTTATGAGGAAAATCGAATTTTGCCCTGTTATGTATCCCTACGTGTTCCCTATCATATGTTATATGTGCATGATCGCTATGCATATTTCCCCTATGACCGAATAAAGACGCATTTACAGTTGCGTCCAACGTTATTATGTCAGTTATCTAGTCCTCCTGAAAGCAACGTGAATTAGGCATTTAGGCCTATGTTGCCAACGTCTTTACATTGTGCACGTTAAATCATCGAGATACACCAGTTTCTAGGCCTCACAGGGCCCGGACACTAGATTCATGCTTCAAGTCTCCTGAACCACTCCGAGGAGAGATGCAGCCCCGCCCGCATCCCTGACCCTTCACTTACTTCCTGCCAAGCAACGCGGTGCCCGGCTTGGCCTAGCCTGCCTGCCTGCCAAGAATATGTTATGCCTACAGTTATCTGTTCAGCTCCCCGGCTTCACATTCCTAGCTAACGAACCGCATAAACATCTTCATCTATAGTCTAGTCTTCCTGTCTCCATGCAAGTGAATTACTGAATTAGTACCCATAGAAGATCCATAGCACACGCAATACATGAAGAAATATATGCATGCACTAGCCTTAGTGACAAGTAGCCTTTGCCCTGATGACTTTTAGATTCAAGCAACATGTACTCCAAACACAAGATATCAGATATGCTATAGGTACAGGTCGTTCTGACATCCCAGACTTTAGTCTCCTCTTCTAGCGCTAGAAGTCAGAGCCCCCAGCTCTCCCCAGTTACACGTCATGACTCGTTTGCGCGCACCAGTAGGTTAAAGGTTCCAGCTGCCCATGAAGCCCCCTCCATGTATCCACCCACTTATGACACTTCTGTGACGTCTACATCACACACCTCCGTGCACTCCCTGTGCACGCCTTCTTTTCACGCCCATATGTTCTTATCTTCCGTTTGTCACTTGTTACGCCTACTGTATTCAATGCAACTGTATGGTTTCACTATATATATGTTGTATGATGTTAATGAGATATTGGCTGTCCCCTCTTTTTCCTGAGATTGTCCCTCCCTGAGCCTTAGCAGGTGATGGAACCCGATGGTCCATTGGCTCGAGCCACTTAATTAAAGCCCGTATTACTCAGATACCACGGATTTTGCCTCTTATTTATTGAGCTATCCTTTTCAGTTAATGCATAGAAAAATAGTACCGGTAATTATTTATTTATTTACCACATAATGGCGCCCGAATAGGCGAGCCCCTTCCCCACGCGCCGGCGATGTAACGCAGGCCCCCTGACCCTTCTACAGCCGTGACGGACCCCTACTGTGCACCTGCAGGTTTTCCTGCCCAAATCTCCCTCAGGCCCACGGAGGAGACGGAGACTGCGGTCCGGCATCCAGACGAGGCGGTGAGGAAGGCGGAACGTCCCGACCAGAGCCCAAGCTGAGAGAGCAAGGTCCGAGGTATCCCGAGGCCCACCTGTTTCCGAAGCCCGAGGCGCATGCGTAGTGCGTAGCAGTAACCCGACGTCGTAGCAGTCCAGTCCAGTCCGAGGCCTTCAGTTTTGCTTCCCGGTGAGTACCGTTGCTGGGAACGTATCTAGACAGGTTCATTAATTTGTGCCCGGTCCGACGGGTTTGGGTACACAGATCCGGTCCGACGTGTTCACCTAGGTGGATACGGTATGACGTGTCTCTTTATGAGACCGGTATGTTCTGTACTGTTTTAGCAGTGCATCCAGTAATTCTAGTAATTCTGTTTTGTAGTATCGTTTCTCGAGAAGTTCCAGTATTATGTTTTCGATGTGTTATGTTTTCAATGTACTAGGTAGTATCTGTTCGAACTGTTATTAATGTGTATTGATGTCGTGGTATGAGTGATTTGTTCGCTATTGCATTACTGTGTTCATGGTGTATTGTGTTCAAGTTCAGGTACGTTCAAATATGCCTCTGTTTTCAAAGTTACGTCAGATAGGGACCAGAAAAGCATTACTCGAAGAATCAGTTCCTGTCCCTCCTAGGGACAGTCCTGGACATTTCATGTATCATAAACATGGCTTAGATGCCATACTGTACTTAGACTTATGGGTAGACTATACCAAGGATCTCTAAGAGAAATATAGATGGCCTGTTTCAGGAACATGGGATGCCGAGTGCATCATGAGAGTAGAGGAAGCACTATGGAAAAAGAAAGCCAGACAATCCCAGAAGGATGCCATAGAATTGTGGCGTAAAGAATCGCATAAAAGAACAGAAAAGGAATTCAGGAAAGCAGAATTAAGTAGGGAATCCTCAGAAAAAGCCCAAGAAAGGGAACTACTAGAAGAAGGTGAACGAGTTAGAGCAGAACAGTCAGACAGACAAAGAAATGCCCTTATTAAAGGTATGTATCCCCTTCTCGCCGAGGGTCTGCCTAAGGCGACCCCGGAAACACCCTGTAACTTACCGCCACCATTGGTCCCGACTAAGCTACGTCATAAACCGACCACAGCTGAAATTTTCCTTTCTTCCTATTTAGACGACACTGTCCCAGAATATGCAAATCCGAATCCTACTCCGCCTATTCAACCTCAGCACCCTGTTAATAACGTAATTACTGTTCCTCCAGTCATTGGTCCCGGGAATCCTTCTAATCCGCCAGTACCCCAGGACCAACCCACATTACGTACGTCTACTTTACCAGTCACTTTACCAGCAGTTGCACATTCAGTATTAATTGACGATTCTAGTTCAGGAGGAGCAGGGGGAGGTATTCCTATCACCCCGCCTCAAACAAAACGAATGACGCTGAGAGACGCAGCATTACAGCGTACGCCAAAAGTGGCTACATACGAAGCCCTCAAAAAGTACCTGACTGATTGTAGATATGATCCAGTGCCAGGCGAAGATCACATGATATTATATTCCGTACGTTTACGACGAGTTGCAAACTTTTTGACTACCATGCCAGATATGAAGGAACATTTAGACAGAATATATCATTTCATCCGAACAGGGGAGAAACCAGAAAGTATTCACAAGGCTATGACACACAGGAAAGTCGAGATTCAAAGTATGATTTTGCAGTTTTTGATAAATTGTTTAATAAGAGAACAAGATCATCCTGATAAAAACAAAGATGAGATGAAAGTCCTGACAAGATGGAGTGACAATATAGCAGAAGGAAAACACAGTAAACAAAATTGTATAGAAACCATGTACAGAAAGATTCGTAAAGAAATTCTAGACATACACGAAAGGGAGAAAGCAATGAGAGTAGCCGAGAAAGAGAATGACACTTCAGACGAAGATGTAGACACCGAGAATCCAAACAGAATAGCGTACGTAGGTAGGACGAGACCTTTTGACAGACACACACGCCTAGAATACAAGAAAGCTTTTCTTCCTCCTGTACCAGAACAGTGTTCTTTTGAGCATTTATTCCAGGCTACCGATAAAGTTCTGAAACTACGAATAGGTTACAGTGAGCTTAGTACCATGCATAAACAGGAACTAGCCCAGTCAGCAGTTCGATGGACTAGTGATTCTAGCACGTTTTCAGACGAAGTAGTGGCCCAAATGTTTCTGAAGCTTCCCCCAGACGAACAGCGGCTGGTGGGTATGTACATGATCCAGCACCTCATTACACTGTACGAAAGTCAGCATTCTGATCCAGGTCCTTTATATAATGTATTGGACGAGTTACTCCTAAACCGATGGAAAGGTCTAGGTACCGACTTGATTAATGTCATCTTAGAACAACGTCATAAATACAGAACGTTCCCGACTCCACATTTTGTTCCTGTTCCACCCCCATTCTACATAGATAGACAGAATCCTTTGCGAGAAGTGCATCCTGTTAAGGGAACGGGGGGTGAGCTCGAACGAGTATTTGTTTACACCCCTTTAACGAAAATAGAACTACTGGAAATGAAAAAGTTAGTGCCCTGTCACGATAAAGATCCAGCAGGGTTCCATCGTGAATTAAAAGACATGCTCCGTATGGGAGAATACACGTATCCTGATATCATCAAAATGTTAAAGGTTCTGCTGCCTGCGGGCATATATGAAAAACTCAAAGAAAAAGAATGGGAGGTGGGGGAGAAAAAGATTGACTGGACAGCATTAGAGAACGAAGATAACACACGAGTTCCTGGTACCGGTCTCGGGGAAAAAGCCAAAGCATTGCCCGAGTTGTTAATACAAGTCTTGCCAAGATTATTAAGCACGAAAAAGGAAGACTGGGATGCCATCTCAGCCTGCAAACAGAAACAAGACGAAGACACTAGTGATTTTTATTCCAGATTTGAGAAATGTTTTATTATTAATAGCGGCTTGAAAACAAGTAGTGAGTCGTATCCACATCTTTTTGTTACCAAACTAGTTGAGAATTCTTTACCACAAGTTAAAAATCGAGTACTGAAAGTCGAGAGTACCTGGCAAGCTAATACCCCGTCCCAAATGCTACAGATGTTACAGTATCACCAGTACCGAATCAGAGAAGAGCAAGAACACGAAAGGAGACGTATGAAAGACACGAAAATGAAAGTACTAGTGGCACAGTCTGTTCCAGCAGATAGTCAAAAGAGGGGTACGAATCAAACTAGTCATTCTGCAGCTCCCGTTAAAGGGACATGCAATTACTGTAAACAGCCAGGTCATTATATAAACGAATGTGCAGTTCTGAAACACAACATAGCTACTGGTAAGACGAAAGAGAGACCGCGTCCTCCAAGACAGGAACATGTTCCGCAGAATACGCAACCACCGCAGAACGCACAACAGACAGTAGCAGTACCGCAGCCTATAGCTGCCACACAACACGTTACACAGCAGATGTACCAGTACGCACAGTCAGATTATCCAGAATATCAGCAGTATTCATGAAACAGCCTAGAGAGGGAGGTTGGCTTGCCTCTCATCGAGGTTCCTGTAGATCAAGAGGGTCCCTATGTACACAGTCAAGTATTAGGGAAAGACAGAAAATTTCTGATCGATACAGGGGCAAGTAGGACTACCATCAGTCATGACGAGGTTCCAGGGGCTCCTCTCTCAGGCTCAAGAAATGTTTCCCTGGGATTTTCAGGAAAGCCTATTGTTACGAAATATCGAAACCAGTTTCCCTAGAAGTTGGTCCATTGTCCCGAACTACAGATTTGTTACTTACGAAATCATGTCCTGAGAACTTACTTGGTATTAAAACATTGAAAGAATTAGGTGCCGTAATTTGTTGTTCTCCGGAAGGAGTGAGATTGTTTTTACGTGATTTTAAAGGACATTATGTGTTAAGAGATTTTGATCCAAGATTATTGAATGTACCACAGCATTTATGGGCGCAAGGTCCAACTGATGTAGGTTGTATGCACATTACACCATATCGTGTGACCCTGAAACAAGGAGTTGTATTACCCCGAATCCGACAATACAAGTTGCCACCTGAGGCAGTAGCAGCCTTATCGAAAATTATTGACGAGCTCATCGCTCAAGGAGTAGTTGTAGAAACTGACTCCAATGTATGTAATTCTCCTATCATTCCGATTCTTAAACGTACTGACCCAAATGCACCTCCAGTTTATCGATTAGTGATTGACCTTCGAGAACTTAATAAATGTATCATACCCCAGTACCCAGTGGTTCCAGATATCTCTTCCCTATTGACTGCCATTGATTCCGAAGCTGCATTCTTTACTGTTATCGATCTCAAGAACGCTTTCTTTAGTGTCCCCATCCATCCAGACAGCCAGTTCCTTTTCGGATTCTGTTTAAAGGGACGTAGCTATAAATTCACACGTGCACCTCAAGGTTTCACAGAAAGTCCTAGTATTTACAGTCAAGCACTGAAACGACAACTAGACAGTATTCACATGCCAACTGACACTGCCCTGCTCCAGTATGTCGATGACCTATTGATCACAGCCCGTACTGAACTTGACTGCGAACGTGCGTCACTGACAGTCTTGTATTTTCTGGCAGAAATGGGGCACAAGGTGTCCCCTTCGAAACTGCAATTCTGTGTCCAGCAAGTGGTATACCTTGGACACTTGCTGTCCAAGAGGGGTAGACAGTTGACACCTGACCGTATCCAGTTAATAGCACATCTTCCACAGCCCAAGACACAGAAGGAGGTACGAGCTTTTATCGGCCTCACTTCTTACTGCAGACAATGGATCCCTCAGTACGCATATCTAGCCAACCCACTGATACAGTTAACAACACAGGAGGCAGCAACATCGACTGTCCTCCCTTGGACCCAGGAACATACACTTGTTTTCGATGAGTTAAAGAAAGCTTTATGTAATGCACCTGTGTTAGCGACACCAAACTACAGTAAACCTTTTACACTTTTTGTCACTGAACGTGATGGTACAGCATTATCTGTTCTCACACAAGACTAAGCAGGACAACACAAGCCTTGTGCTTATTTTTCTAGCACATTAGATCCAGTAGCCCAGGCTTTGCCTGCGTGCCTCAAATCAGTTGCAGCCACAGCTCTAGCTATTAGACAAAGTTATTCCATAGTGTTAGGACACTCCCTGACAGTACAGGTTCCACACTCCGTGGAAGTTCTTTTAAACCGAACACAGACTCAGCACTTGACAATTGCACGATTAACAGGATATGAACTGACACTGTTCCAGCCACACATAGAAATCAGACGCTGCAACATATTAAATCCTGCTACACTGTTACCCTCGATTACCTCAAATCCTGCCACACATGACTGTGTGGAAGTTATTAACACCATGACGAAGCCAAGACAAGACTTGACGGACATTGCATTACCTGACCCAGACCTGACACTTTATGTGGATGGTTCATGTATGAGAACAAGTACAGGAGAGTTAGTAGCTGCATATGCAGTGACTACTGAAACTGAAGTTATAGAAACACATCGTATTGACACCCTGTCTGCTCAAGCAGCAGAGCTCATCGCTCTGACCCAAGCCTGCATACGAGCCAAGAACCTGAAAGTAAACATATATACAGATTCACGTTATGCATTCGGAGTCGTTCACGACTTTGGAGTCCTCTGGCAAGAAAGAGGTTTCATGACCTCTCATGGAGCCAAGATTCAGCATGGCCCCCTCATTCAAGCTCTGTTAGAAGCAATACATTTACCGACAGCTATAGCCATTATGAAGTGCAAAGCACATACGAAAGCCACTGACACCATTTCCCAGGGTAACGATCTGGCAGATCGAACAGCCAAGCTTACAGCTCAGACTCCAGACACTCCAGTTAACATGACAAAGACAGACGTTCCAGTCCAGACGACTTGTATGACAGTTAAGGACACTACACAAGACGTACTAGACATACAGACACATGCTACCCCAGACGAAATCAAGAAATGGTCTGAACAAGGAGGGGTCCAGACAGATCAGGGATGGTTGACGAAGGGAAAAGCCACATGGTTTCTCCCCGACTCTATGGTTCAAGTCATTATTAATACAGCACACAGTCCAGCACACTTAGGAGAAAAAGCCATGTTAGACAGCATCCAGAACCTCTGGTTTAACAAGCATTTACGAGCAGCAGCGAAGCAGAAAGTGCGTACCTGCATGATCTGTTGTCAGTTCAATCCAGGTAAAGGTGTTCCCGTGGAACAAGGTGGATTCCATCCTCCTGACCACCCTTTTGAAGTCCTCCAGATGGATTATATCCAGATGGATCGATGTCGAGGTTTCAAGTATGTCCTCGTAGTTGTATGCGCTTTGTCCAGATGGACAGAAGCATATCCAGTCCCAGATTACACTGCCGCGACCACTGCCAAGCAGTTGGTTCGTGAGTTCTTCCCTCGCTATGGTTTACCTCGGGTCGTGTATTCAGATAACGGACAGCCATTCTCGTCCGAACTCATGAAACAAGTGTCACTTCTGTTAGGGTACCAGTGGAAGTTCCACTGCGTACGACATCCCGAGGCAGCTGGCCTCGTCGAGAGACACAATCAAACTCTGAAAATACGAATAGCGAAGGTCTGTGCAGAGAAAGGTGTAGATTGGATGGTAGCCCTGCCGGTTGCCCTCTTCTATATGAGAATGGTCGCTCACTCCCGATCTGGTTTGTCACCTTACGAAGTAGTGTTCGGTCGTCCCCCAAACATGTGGGGTACACCTATGCCTCGTAAAATCACCGATGTTGACAGTAACATGCTGACAGATTACCTAGCTTCCTTGATGTCTGCACTACTCTCTTGTCGTTCACAGGTCGCGGCTGCCTTTCCAGACAACACCCAGGTGAAACCGCACAAGGTCGTTCCAGGTGACCTTGTTTTGATCCGCAACTTTGATCGTTCAAGCCCTCTGGAGCCCCGCTGGAAGGAGCCAAAACTTGTTCTGATGACCACAAGGACCGGCGTAAAGCTGGAAGGACGTAAAGGCTGGCTCCACTCCAGTCACATCAAGCGTTTCCATGGACTGCGTCCAAAGACTTTTTTCAAGGACTGCCCCGATACTGACTCTAAACTTCCCCTGTTAGAGAAAACTCCGCAGCAGGAGTATAAACTTAAATTACGGTCTAGTAAGTCAGAAGCGTTTAATTGTTTAAGTCCCTCTCGGGTGAAGCGGTTAGACAGGTTCCTGACATGTATGAGATAGACCCACATAGTGAGAGAGATAGACGAAACTTCAAGAAAATGAAATACTGTAAAACTCTCCGAAGCAGATGCGTCGTTATGTTATTGTTTATGTTATTTCTGAGTCTTACGATCACATGTATAAGTTATATGCTACATGTATTTTTTCCTCCTCTTGATTCACATTCACACCTTTCTTCTAATAATACTGTAGAGCACACATTTAGTGAACTACCCCCTCACGAGTTATCCTACCGACTTGCAATGCGCAACAATACTTTTATTCGTATGTTACACTATTCACATCAGACCAGCAATGCCACTAATTGCTGGGTATGTGGTTGACTCCCCCCTTACCAGACAGTGAAGGGAGCTCTGCCACTCTTTCCCTATCCGTTTTCACACAATGGCTCGTGTGGAGCATGGTTTACGTTAACATCCTCTTTAGACGATAAGTCCCTTCTGAATAGAACATGTTTCCCAGACAAGGACGGTCTTTCCCATAGGACAGGGTTAGATCTCGAAAATGAAGTATATGATCTAGGTAACTTTTCCTCCAACCTTATGGTTTTGAATGTTCAGTCCGAGACCACTCCAGACTTGCCTTCTATAACAGTTCTACCAGTGAAAGGCGAATTATGTGTTAGAAAGAATGGTTCAGTACATCTAGGACACAGTGATTGTACTACTGTGGTCGAGTATAGTGACAGTGGGAAATCTACTTTCAAAGCCTCACGTCATTCTTATTTTGTATGTGGTCAGACCGCATATGTACGTTTGCCCCTAGATTGGGATGGAACATGTTACATTGCCTTCCTACTGCCACCAGTTTTCCTAGCCCCATTTGATTATCACCGAAATACACATCTAGTACACGTCAGACATAGAAGGGAGATTGAGTCCCCAATTGTCGATCAGACTGAAACTGCATTAGAACAGTATACGGATTTCAATAAAGGTTTCTTTTTCTTCATAGGTCCTGTCCAGAATTGTAAATTAATACGCAGGTTAACCAGAACCCTTGAAGCAGTAGTGAATGAGACTACTTCCGCTCTAGGTAACTTAACAGAAGAGCAGTCTGCTATGAGATTTGTTGTCCTTCAGAACCGCCTTGTTCTTGACGTCATACTGGCCGATAGGGGCGGAGCTTGTAGAGTCATCGGATCTAGTTGTTGCGTTTACATTCCTAATAACGCACCGTCTGTGTATTCAGCAATAACTAGACTTCATAAAATAGCCCATCAGCTACACCAGAATCCAGGCACCTGGACTTGGTCCGGTTGGCTCTGGAGTGTAATATCTGCCTGGGGATGGAAAGTACTGTCATTCCTAGGAGTAGTAGTAATGATCATATTCAGTTGTTGTCTCTGTTTACAATGTGGCCCAGCGATTTGCGGCTTGTGCGCTACATCTTGTATTCCACGTCCAAAGTCCTATTCCCAAAAGATAAAAGACGAGCAAATGATGCTGTATGAACAGATAGATGGTCTCATGAATATTGATGTTTCCTGATGGAAACGTAGGGAACAAGGAGGGAATGAGGAAAATCGAATTTTGCCCTGTTATGTATCCCTACGTGTTCCCTATCATATGTTATATGTGCATGATCGCTATGCATATTTCCCCTATGACCGAATAAAGACGCATTTACAGTTGCGTCCAACGTTATTATGTCAGTTATCTAGTCCTCCTGAAAGCAACGTGAATTAGGCTTTTAGGCCTATGTTGCCAACGTCTTTACATTGTGCACGTTAAATCATCGAGATACACCCGTTTCTAGGTCTCACAGGGCCCGGACACTAGATTCATGCTTCAAGTCTCCTGAACCACTCCGAGGAGAGATGCAGCCCCGCCCGCATCCCTGACCCTTCACTTACTTCCTGCCAAGCAACGCGGTGCCCGGCTTGGCCTAGCCTGCCTGCCTGTCAAGAATATGTTATGCCTACAGTTATCTGTTCAGCTCCCCGGCTTCACATTCCTAGCTAACGAACCGCATTAACATCTTCATCTATAGTCTAGTCTTCCTGTCTCCATGCAAGTGAATTACTGAATTAGTACCCATAGAAGATCCATAGCACACGCAATACATGAAGAAATATATGCATGCACTAGCCTTAGTGACAAGTAGCCTTTGCCCTGATGACTTTTAGATTCAAGCAACATGTACTCCAAACACAAGATATCAGATATGCTATAGGTACAGGTCGTTCTGACATCCCAGACTTTAGTCTCCTCTTCTAGTGCTAGAAGTCAGAGCCCCCAGCTCTCCCCAGTTACACGTCATGACTCGTTTGCGCGCACCAGTAGGTTAAAGGTTCCAGCTGCCCATGAAGCCCCCTCCATGTATCCACCCACTTATGACACTTCTGTGACGTCTACATCACACACCTCCGTGCACTCCCTGTGCATGCCTTCTTTTCACGCCCATATGTTCTTATCTTCCGTTTGTCACTTGTTACGCCTACTGTATTCAATGCAACTGTATGGTTTCACTATATATATATTGTATGATGTTAATGAGATATTGTCTGTCCCCTCTTTTTCCTGAGATTGTCCCTTCCTGAGCCTTAGCAGGTGATGGAACCCGATGGTCCATTGGCTCGAGCCACTTAATTAAAGCCCGTATGACTCAGATACCACGGATTTTGCCTCTTATTTATTGAGCTATCCTTTTCAGTTAATGCATAGAAAAATAGTACCGGTAATTATTTATTTATTTACCACAGTTATCTGGATCATATGCGAAAGTGAATAACCGAATTTCTAAACATTAATAGAAGAACTGCCTCTGACTGCATAGTCTGGGACACACTTAAGGCTGCAGTGCGGGGGAGGCCAAAAGCTTTGCAGCCTTTCATTGGAAGTCTGTTCAAGAGCAGATTAAGTGCCGTGTGGAGGAGCTGCATGTGGCAGAGATGGAATTAACACGCAGCATCAAAGATGGCCTCAACATAGTTCAGAGTTAGCAGACTGTGGCCATAATTAGGTCAAAATTACTGGAATTCTTTGGACAGGATCTGGCCGCTAAGTATTTGCAATATCATACAATGATGTATGAATTTGGGGAAAATTCGGGTAGAATTCTTGCCAAAAGACTACAACAGAACAGTTTGTCAAACCGAATTATTAGAATTCAGGATCAGCAGGGCAACATTCAGGACACGCAGGAGGGGGTCATGGATGTGTTTCAGAAGTTTTATACTTTGCCGTATACAGAAGATCGTGCTAGAATCCAGACCGAGTCTCTAGTCGAGGGATTTCTTCAGGATATTGATACTTTTAAAGTCAAAACTGGACAAAATTCTACCCAATTACGTGGGAGGAGGTTATGTTGGCAATAAAATCTCTGGCCAACGGAAAGGCGGCTGGTCCTGATGCCATTCCTCTAGAATTTTACAGGGCGTTTTGTATAGAGATCCGCCAGGACATGTTATCAGTTTTTGGGCCGCACAGGGGGGTTTATACCGGATTCTTGGCGGCAAACTACGATTGTTCTTTTCAAGAAAAAAGACAAGCCCGAGCTAAACCCCTTATCTTATCGACCTATCTCTCTGATAAACACCAATAGCAAAATACATTAAAAAATTCTATCTGCCAGACTTGCTGAGGTTATTAACCCACTAGTTTCTCTGGGCCAGCACGGGTTTATCCCGGGCAGGGATACGGCCGACCATGTTCGGCGGGTCATTGCCTTATTGGACTGGGCTCAGGCTACTGGCTCTCCCCTCGGTGGGATCCTGTTGGACGCCGAGAAGGCGTTCAACAGGGTCTCCTGGGGGTTCCTATGGGCAGTGCTTCGCTGGAAGTGCTTTAGCATAGAGTTTGTTCAGGCTGTTCAGTCACTGTATATCTCTCCAGCTGCAACACTCCGCATCTCTGGTTGGGAGTCAGGGCCCTTCAACATCAGCAGGGACACCAGGCAAGGGTGCCCCTGCTCTTTACTCTGTACATTGATTCTTTTCTCTGTAAAATCAAAGGGAATGTGGATATCTTGCCAATTAGGATAAATGATACATAGTATAAGACGCTGGCCTATGCGGATGACATTGTGTTCTTATCCAGTGATGTCGGTCTTGCCTTTGCAGCTTTAAAGACTCTTGCCGAACAATATGGCTCGCTATCAGGATATAAGCTGAATGTATTAAAAATTAAGTTTGCAAGTGAGCTTGGTCCGGGCTGAAAGGATCTGCCAAAGGTTTCCTTGGGGATATCGTCGCTTACGCAGGGCAGCTAAGTGGATGTGTCTTCCTAGGGATCGTGGCGGCTGGGCGGTTCCAAATCTTTTATTATATTATTGGTCTGCCATGTTGCAACACTTTGGGGTACCGCTGTTGGGAGATAGGGCAGAGGTTCCGGTCTCCAATAGACCCACCATTTATGAGATAGGCTTGGGAGATGCTGCTAAGGGTGTTCTAACCCGAATCCTTGAGCCAAGCTATTTCAAGAAAACAAGGTTTAAAGTTATTGTGGCATTGTTTTCAGTTTGGCGGAAAATTCGATACAAATGGGCAATTCCGAATATCCATCTTTATACGCCTTTTACAGCTGTCGGAGTGTTGCCTCCTATTTTTCAGGATCAGGTTATCTTTAGATGGCAGCTACTGGGTTTGAAGGATATAGGTGCTCTAGGTCTTGATGGGCAAATGGCCTCTTTTTCCTATTTAAGGGATAAGTTTCATCTAAATATTCACGACTTCAAATATATTTAGATTAGAAGTTTTATTGAGAAACACCTACATGACACCCCAACAATGTTTGACAAGGTTACTGTTATCAAATTAGTCCAAAGGAGGGCTAGAATATATACAATCTATCAACATCTGTTATCTGATCTTCCAGATGATCTCGATTTACAGAACCTTAAGTGGGAGGGGAAACTCGGTTAGACTGGGGTGGATATAAAGCCCGCACTCGAATTAGCAAGCTATGTTTTAATCTCCGGTAGCCTTCGGACTCAAAGCTATATGGCAATGTTTGACCTATACTATACACCAGCTAAAATCGCAAAGTGGGGGGGCCGAAGGGTGATTGCTCTGCTAGGTGTGGGTTTCAAGCAGCTGATACCAAACACATGTTTTACTTGTGTCCAAATTTGGGGGGATTTCTTCATGAAGTGGAGTGTTTTATCATTTTGACGCTTAATATCCCGGTCACTATCTCTCCAGAGATGGTGATAATGGGGTGTGAAGGCACTCGGATGGTTGAAAGAACTAGATATGTCTCTTCTTTTTTGTTTGTACTAATGGCTATGATTCAGCTCTGTATCACCTCCCAATGGTTAAGTCCTGAAGCACCCACTTTCTTTAATTGGAGAGCTAGGATGCCGGCTTTGTATATTTTGGAGGCTTCCGTGTTTCTATTAAGGGGGAGAAGGAGGCGCGAGTTGGCCCTTAAGATGTGGGCCCCACTAGTGGAATGGGTAAAGCCTTGATTATTAATTTACGGAAAAGGCCCAAATGTATATTCAATGTGCAATGCTGTTTTCTTTTTAGATATGGCTGCTGTGTTTTTTTTATCCTGCCTATTAGGCTTTAGAATTGATCCTTATTGTTGTGGGATGCATTTTTCTTTTTACTCTCCGCTGTATTTCTTGTGTATCATGTTCTCTCTTTTCATATGTTTTTTGGTTTTGCATATCTCTGTAAATAGTGCTTGCCACGACTGGTTTTGATTCTCAAATCAAGAAAATAAGGAGAAAATAAAGTGAAACACTTTTGTGCTTTGAAGCTGGAAGTGAACGCAAGCAAGACACAAACACGCACTAACAGCAAGTTTAACTGTTTAAAAAATGCACCCAGTATATTTGGTCTACTCACTGAATATAGTTTAAAATGTACTCACCAAGTTCTACAGGTCTGTTTAAAATATCAGTATATTCAGCCTTTTCAGAGTTCAGTTACACATTAAGTGCAAAACATACCTGTGATTTATATAAAGAAAAAAACATGTGTAGTTGGAATTTTGAAGCTTCTGGTAAGTAGGAAGCTGGTGACACTGTTTGCAGGCAGAGGGAAACTTGTGGCAAGTGAAGTCGCACATTACATAGTCTGTTTCAAAGTGGTAACATCGTCTTGTGTTACAAAGTTAGGGACATTTTACGTGTGAAAGTGGTGAATGTATAGCGAAATACATCTGTAAAATCTTGGCTCTGAGCACAGGAGTCACATGTACTCTGACTAAAACGTAGCCCTAAGAGAGTAGCAGAGTTGTTACCTAAGCTTGAGAGAAGGGTAAGGTAGAGGGAAGTGCTACTTTATCGGCAAAACTAAAATTCTGTGGTAGAGAAGAGGTAAGCGCTGTCTACTAGAAATACAGAATTCTTGCAAATTTGAGGAAACTATCACTTTGATTTTAGCGAAACAGACGAATGAAAATATTTTATGTGGTTACTAACTGGTTTTAGTTGTATAAAGTATAAATACAGTGTGCCGATACATTTTGTAAAGGAGGGGTCAGCAGAAGCCGGAGCAGAGCTGACGTCAAAAAGTGTTGCGCTTGGATAGGTCCACGTGACTAAGACACTTTGAGTACTGATTGGTGTTTTAGCAAGAACTGTGCAACCATAGGTTGAAATAACTGAAGTATTCTATTCTGATTGGTGCATTAGTGTGAATCGCACTGTGATAGGTTGGTGTAGCGAAGCAGTTTGAGGAAGAGCATACGGTTGTTTTGTAGCAAGAACTCTTTGGAAAATGGAATTTTATTACGGAGAAGAAAAAGAGAAACCTACATGGTTTAAGAAAATTAAGAACATGTTTAAAAAGGACAAGGAAATAGTTACTAGAAAGAGAAAATAGCTTCCTTCGCCTAAAACGCATGCATCATAGCCATATTTTGTCATTATATATCACACTTGTATTTGGTTAGAGAATTGGGCAAAGTATATATACTAAAAACGATGGAGTATTGGCATTTCCAGAAGTAGGTTCATTAGTAAAGCGGTTTTGCGAAACTTGAGAGAAAAGATGACAAAGCTTGAACCAAGACCTAGCCGACTCAATTTGAGGCATTGACAGAATGGGAAGATGAGATGCATGAGTTAGAGCTAGAAAGATTTGATGGTTTTAGATAACCTAGGTGTAATGTGAGCGGTCTATAGGGAACAACTCATGAGAGTAGAATGAGAAGATGGAGAAATGCTGATATATCGGACGGAATGTATCCGGTAAGAACAGTTGATGAGATGGTAGGACGGAAATGTACGGAGAAAAGGAAAAATGTGGAAACGGAGAGAAAGAGTTGTGGGATCAGTGACACGGAGGGTGAGGTGATGGAGGAGATTTTAAATAGAAGACCCCCTCCATATCAGCCAAATTCTGTAGTAGTGACCCCAAATGCTCCGCCAATGGAGACTAGATTTACTGGTACTCCAAAACAATATTCTGAAATAAGATGTACTCCAGATAAAAGAGAGCAGAAACCTGAGGAAAATCCAAGTACCTCTGTATTAATGCGATCCACAAATAAATGAACTGAGAAAATACAAGAACTTACTAAAAACATAGAAGCTGTGACTGTGCCAGTAACAATAGGTCCCGTAATTCTTGTTTTCGAAAATCAGAGGATAAAAGAACCATCGTTAACAATCCCTTTGAACCCGAGTTTACAAAAAGTAAGAGAAAAGGTTTACCCAGATTTGTCTGAAGTTAGGAATACTAGTTGTATGACACCACCTGAATTAACTATAAATTAAAGTCCTGTGTATAGGATTCCTATGGGTGCGGAATCAGAATCCGTAACTTCCGAAAGGAGGATAGATAAAATTGATCTGACAAAAACTCCGATAGGGCCAACCGCAGAGGAATTAAGTGATTGGGTTAAAACTTTGCAATTAAAGGATCAGGAACCTAAACTTTTGGATGTGGTCAGATTGAAAATAGACATGGAAGAATTGATTATTATAACAATTGGAACTGAAAGGCTAAAAACTTATCAAGATGATGAACTCATGTTTATGTGTAAAAGCATTACATGGAGGGCTAAAAATCTGCATGACAGATTGGAAGAAACAGCAAATGAACTAGGAATAGAATTTGTAAAAATTAAAATGGTACACAAACCCTATAGAGTAGACTTTACTGAGAAGGATATAAATAATCTAAATACTTCAGGAAGATTGACCCAAATAAAAGAATTAATTGTGTTACTGAGAAATTGGGGAGATGTGGAACGATGGAGAAGCAAATGGGTAAAGAAAAGGGAAGAAAATAGTGATAAAATGTCATTAGCATTTCCAGTTAAAGAAAAGGAACCTGTAGCGAATGAATTCCCCATGAGAGAAATACCGGGAGGAGGTTATGTACATGTACCTTGGACTAGACAGGATATATTGTCATTTACTAATGATTTTCCCAGATTGCAAGAAAAACCAGTAGAATGGTACAGGCAAGTAGATCGATTTGTGAAAGTTTCAA
This sequence comes from Lissotriton helveticus, assembly GCF_964261635.1. Classification (NCBI taxonomy): domain Eukaryota; kingdom Metazoa; phylum Chordata; class Amphibia; order Caudata; family Salamandridae; genus Lissotriton; species Lissotriton helveticus. The sequence goes on from NC_136060.1 coordinate 371,063,654, forward strand.
AAGTGTTATGGGAAGATTTGGATGGATTGTTTGACATAGTTGTACCAGAAGATTTGTGGTCAGAATGTAAAATTACTGTTAACTGGCCAAAAGCAGAATATGCAAGGGATACTAAAACAGGCGTTCCAAGACCTGAAGTGATGCGGAAATATGACAAGGTAATAACGTTCTTGAAAAATAAAATTCCTCCAAAAGAAACAGATTAGGTAAAGATTGACAGAACATTGCAAGAACCTAAAGAATCTGTACATTCATATTATGAGAGATTACTTTTGATGTTTAAACAATACAGTGGATATGAAGAACTGAGTGAAAAGGATATGAATCATTTTGTGTACTGATTTGTGTTTGGTTTAAGACCAGAAATAAGTGACATGATTTTTAACTAAATCACTTTTCGGATCGCTTTTAAAACGGTATAATTGCACGTGTGCTCTACTGGCACTCTGAAGGAAGCTGCGCTGATCATATCCGCACTTCACCTTGTAAAACTTAATCCAAAGTCACAGCGTATTGTGTATTGTGATTCGCTGTGCTTCCTACCTGCATTTGCCACCTCCACCGCCGCTGCGCTGCCCCACACACCCCGGTCCGCCACGGCAAGTGCCGATTGAGCGGAGGGTGCAAACGGGGTCAGACGCTCCTACTTCCGGCAGGGGGCACTTCCGGTCCTCGAGCGCTCTGCGGTCTAGTTGACCCGAGGCACGAGACTACATAAGATCCAAGACTCGAGGCACTGGTCTGACTAATAGATCGACTGCACGAGTGGAGTAAGGCTGCTTTTTGGAAATTGCATGCTGCGCTTATTTTAGCTTGGTACCCGACTATAAGGTGCGCTGATTAAGATTGCACCCACTTTTTAACTAAATCACTTTGCGGATCGCTTTTAAAACTGTATAATTGCACGTGTGCTCTACTGGCACTCTGAAGGAAGCTGCGCTGATCATACCCGCACTTCACCTTGAAAAACTTAATCCAAAGTCACAGCGTATTGTGTATTGTGATTCGCTGTGCTTCCTACCTGCATTTGCCACCTCCACCGCCGCTGCGCTGCCCCACACACCCCGGTCCGCCACTGCAAGTGCCGATTGAGCGGAGGGTGCAAACGGGGTCAGACGCTCCTACTTCCGGCAGGGGGCACTTCCGGTTCTCGAGCGCTCTGCGGTCTAGTTGACCCGAGGCACGAGACTACATAAGACAATGTCAGGTCGAACGCACAGCGGGCGCGCGCAGCGGGCACGCTCTCAGCACGCCGAAGACTCGCCTAAGACAAGCCCGTCTGCGCGAGTCTGCGCCCGCACGTCGCCTCTCGCCAGGGACCCTGATGATACCATGAGTGGCATGGTAACCTACTCTAGGCGGGATTTACTGATTCTCAATTGTCTGGATGGTACGTGCAAAACATTCTCCCTCTCACGTAGGAAAGGGCACTTTAAATGTTCACGTGGTTTCTCTCTTCCTAAATCCTCAATGTCACCACCCCTCGTGAACTCTAATCCTCAACAAATTAAGGTTGGCCAGCTCAACATAAGATCCCTACAAAAGCATCATATGGAAGTTCACGAGCTACTCACAAGCTATGCCTTAGACATCCTATTCCTTACGGAAACATGGTTTCTAGACGACATGGAGTCGGTTGTCAACTTAGCCACCCCTACAGGCTACTCCATATTCACTCTAAATAGACAAACCAGAGGAGGCGGAATTCCAATGATTGTTAAATCTCATTACACCTGCCTATTCACCAAACTGGATTTAGAAGGCAGCGAATGTGCCCGCTATAATATCAAAATCAACCCCCAATTCACCTTTGTGGGTATTCTGATCTATAGACCACCAGGTCCAGACACTGTCTTTATAAAATCGCTCCTTGATAATGTGTGTTCACTGGTCACTGAAACAGCTAATTTTCATATAGTGGACGATCTAAATATTCATTTCGAACTCACGACTGACAACAAGACTAACACCTTGTTAGCTGACCTTGCTGCTTTTCAGCTCAGCCAGCTCGTTAGATGCCCTACACATAGAGGCGGCCACCTTTTAGACCCCATCTTTTCTAATCTGCCCAATGTGAAAGTAGAGGCCCCCATTCCTATGACCTGGACAGATCACTCATGTATAATCATGACAATACCCACTGGGAGCACTCCCAATACAAGATGCGCCCTGCAAGTGTTGAAGCGGCCATGGAAGAAGCTCCGTCTTGAAGACTTTCACACACACTTCTGATAGCTGACCCCCCTAAAACTAGTGAGGACCCCGATTTAGGGTACAATGGCTTTTGTGACTGGATTAATCAGGCCCTTGATGCACTGATACCAGCTAAATGGATCAGGGCACGTACACAGGAATTCAGCCCATGGTACAACGAAGAGCTAACCGCCCTTAAGAAAGAGTGTAAAAGAGCAGAGCGCAAATGGAGGAGAGACTATGATCCTTCGCTCAAAACCCTCTATGCCCAGGCACAAAAAAACTATCATCGCAACATTTGCAGGACCCGAGCCACTTACTATGCTACCGAGATTAGCAATAGTCAGAACGCCTCAAAAACCATCTTCAGAATAGTAAAAGAGCTCAGCACCAGAAAAACAGTAGAAAACTCTAACATCCCTCCTATATTATGCGAGAATTTGGCATCATTCTTTATAGACAAGATTCAGAAAATATACAATGCCTTTCCTACCACACCACATCTCACACCCTCAGTTACTACGGACAGGCCTAAACTTACCAACATTCCTGCGATCAGTCAAGAAGATTTTCTTAAACTTTGCAACAAAATCAAGTCAGGCTCACCGGCAGACCCCCTTAAACCTGCACAATTCAGAGAAGCAGACTGGATAATACTTGGTCCACTTCGAAATATTAACGAGTCCTTCTCTACTGCCAACATCCCTTCCAGATGGAAACAAGCCTGGGTCACCCCCATTATAAAAAAACCCACGTTAGACCCCCAGTCTACCCGAAAACTTCAGGCCCATTTCGCTTCTCCCTTGGCCAGCTAAAGTGGCAGAGTCCTATGTCAATACCATCTTCACCAAATTCCTGGTGGCTAATTCCACTCTAGACAGGTCCCAACACGGATTCCGTGCTGGACACCGCACCGAAACTGCCCTCCTGAGTGTGACGGAACAGCTCCGGACCATACTTGATTCCGGCGGGACGGCAGCACTGATTCTATTAGACCTCAGTGCTGCCTTCGACACAGTCTCACACGAGGTGCTGTTGCTCAGGCTTGAGGAGGCAGGAATATCAGGACAGGCCCTAAACTGGCTTAAGGCTTTTCTATCCGGGAGATCTTTCAGGGTCTCTACCCCGCCGTTTCTTTCTAAAGAGTGTCCCATCAAGCAAGGAGTGCCCCAGGGGTCGGCACTCAGTCCCACCTTATTTAATATTTATGTCCAACCCCTGGCGGAGGTGGCCAGGAGGCATGGGTTGTCATTGGTGTCTTATGCCGATGACACCCAGTTAGTGGTGGCACTGAAGGACGAGGGCGGTTTGAGCGTGCAGAACTTCAAACAGACCCTCGCCGACATCACTAGCTGGATGACCTCTAACTACCTTCAGCTTAACGCCAGCAAGACGGAGGTCCTGCTGGTGGGCAAAGAGATAGCAGCTTGGGGGCAACAAATGGTGGCCTTAGTCATTGAGCCAACCACCTGAGCTTAAAAACGGTGGACTCTGCTCTGAATTTTACCCATCAGACAAACAAAGTTGCTGCCACCTGCTTTGGGATCCTTTGGAACCTTAAACCAATCCTAAAATTCTTTGACCATCAGACAAGCCAGCTTGTGGTACAATCAGCCATTCTTTCGCGGTTGGACTACGCCAGCTCCCTACTGTTAGGGGCAAACGTAGCGGAGAAAACTAGACTGCAACGTGTCCAGAATGCCGCAGCCAGAGCACTGATTGGCCTTCTCCGGCATCAGTCAGTGACAAACACTCTAGCAAAGCTCCACTGGCTTCCGGTAGAGAAGAGGATTCACTTTAAGACCCTGTGTCTTGCATTTAAAATCTTGAAAATGGCCTCACCACCCATGCTAAGTCCACTTCTCACAGCATATGTGCCCGGTCGTACTTTGCGCTCAGAGGGACAGAACCTGGCAGTTGTCCCCCGTATCAAACTTGCCCGGACAGAGGGCCGCTCCTTCCAGTATCTTGCAGCTAAGCTCTGGAACGCCCTGCCGTCCCGGATTCGTGGACTGAATGACCTACTATCCTTCAGAAAGGCTATAAAAACCCACCTCTTCTGCTAAGTTCTGCTAAGTTACTGCAAATTCCATCTACAGCGGTCCTCCCTCCTTTTCAGGCAGAAAGCGCCGGGACGCCCCTTTGCTGGGGCAGCCGTGCGCTATACAAGTTTCTGTAACATAACATAACATGATAAAACACCACATGATGTGCTGGCAATCCAGCTCAGTGGATGAAGTTTTAAGATATGCAAAATATTGTAGTGATGAACTATATGCCATACAAAAAAGGCTTAAAGAGAAAGCTATGTGTGCACAAGTGTAAGGAGCCGTTCAACAGTGAGCTCAATTTGGTAACCAAAATAATGACGGAAGTCAAGCAAAAATGAAAGCTAATCCAAACAAGGGAAAGGGACAATTACATTTAGATGAGGCAAAGAAGTGGCCATGTCACAACTGCGGCAAATTAGGGCATTGGAAGAACGAGTGTAAGTTACCTCAAAAGGTTAATCCCGCAACTAAATCTTTGAATCCACAGGTGCTGAATGAGGTAAATCAACATTCATCGCCACAACAGCAGGTGGTTAACCAGCAGAGTCAGGTGCCTCAACCACCACTCCCACACAGTGTAAATCTGAAGAAATACAGTGCAGAGATAGAATTATATGGAGGAGAACAGGTAACAAGATCACCACGTGTAAATGCAATCCCACAGTATTGGTTGAGGTCGGATGGAAATGAGTCAGATGAGAGTTGTTGACGGTGCCGAGGAGAGGAAGTGGAGTACATGCTTTGCGCAACTCTGGAGGTAGATCAATCTGGTCCTTTTGTGAATGGAAAGGTGAATGGTGTAAATATTACCTTTATAGTGGATACAGGTGCTACCCGTTCTACCGTTAGATCAGTAGAAATTCAAAACCTTCCTCTCTCAGGTGAGTACATCAAGTTGTAGGAATAGCGAATAGGTAGATTAAAACACCCCTTACCAAACCAGTAGAAGTTGAAATTAGTAACTTTAAGGAGATGCATCGATTTGTGGTCTGTCACAGTAGTCCTGTTAATTTGCTTGGGCTGAAAATACTTTGCAAAATGAACTGTGCCATTTATTGTTCACCAGATGGCATTGAGTTTCAAACTGCAGATGAAGACAGGTTTTATAAAAATTACCATGTCAATGGTAGATTCAGAATGAAATGAAATGTTTCCTATGTTTGACAGAGAAAAGATAACTAGTGAACTTAAAGAAACAGTCAGAGAGGAAGTATGGGATTTTTCAGGAGAAGAGATAGGGCTAATGAGAGATGTAAGTCCTGTTGAAATTTCTGTAAAAGAAGGAGCTATATATCCATATATCCCCCAGTACAAATTGACACCAGAAATAATTGAAGGAATAATTCCTGTTATTGACAAAATGATTGAGCAGGGAATTCCGTGAGAAATAATGAGCAATCCATGTAATTCACCTATAATGGGACTGAAAAAACAAACGGACGTTCAGAATAGTGCAGGATTTGAGAAAGGTAAATACAATCGTTGTTCCATGTTGTCCAATTGTACCAAACCCAGCAGTAATATTGTATCCAAAACCCACATGATGCAGAATGGTATACAGTTATCGATTTGTGTAACACGTTCTTCACAGTTCCATTACACCCTGACAGCCAACCGATATTTGCATTCCAGTTTAGAGAGCGTATTTTGGCATGGTGCCAAATTCCTCAAGGGTATACTGAAAGTCCTATCTTTAATCAGTTGTTAAAGAAGTCACTAGAGAGTCTAGAAATGCTAGGAAAATCTGTGTTGGTTCAATATATTGATGACCTACTGGTTTTGCATCAAGAACCAAGGATGCATGTGTTTCTGACACAATCGCATTGCTAAATCATTTGGCAGGAGGAGGACACAAGGTGTCTCCATCAAAATTACAATTTTGCCAGAAAGAAGTGCAGTATTTAGGTCACACGATTGGAAAAGGAATAAGACAAGTTACCATAGAGAGAATAAGAATTATTCAAGGAATGAAATCCCCGAATACACAGAAACAGGCGAGAATGTTCCTAGGAATGGTAGGAATGGTTGGTTACTGTCGACAATGGATAAGTGGATTCTCATTGATTGCAAAGCCCTTACAGAGACTGACCAGAGGAGATGTAAAAGACCCCACAGTATTGAATGAGAAAGAAATGGCAGCATTTAAACAGCTGAAAACCTGTCTGTGTGAAGCACCAGCACTAGGTATGCCTGATTATGAGAAAGAATTCGAACTATATAGCAGTGAGAGAGAAGGATGTGCATTTTCAGTTCTAATTCAGAGACATGGAAAAATTAGAAGACCGATTGCATATTTTTCATATTTTTCAGCAGTGTTGGATCCAGTTGCTAAGGCATTGCCAGGATGTCTGAAAGCAGTTGCTGCTACAAGTGTGAGCTTAAAGCAGAGTGAGGGTATAGTGATGGGATACCCAGTGAAGGTATATGTACGACACTCAGTTGAAATTCTCCTCACTAGAACCAAAACACAGTTTTTAACATACAACAGATTAACCAGATATGAGAAAGTAATTCTAGGAGCAGACAATGTGACAGTGGCAAGATGTATAAATGTGTATCCTTCTACATTCTTAACTGACACCTTGGATGTGGAAGTGAAAGATGAAATTGATCACAAGTGTTCGGATGTGCTTGAATACTGTACCAAACCAAGACCTGACATTAAGGATGAACCATTGGAAGAATCTGACTATTTGATGTTTGTGGATGGTTCATGTTTGAGAACTGATGAAGGTGCTTTGAGTGCTGCATATGCTGTATGTACAGTGGCAGATGTCCTGTAAGCATCTTGTTTGAAAGGAATTCGTTCTGCTCAAGTAGCAGAATTGATTGCTTTGAATCGAGCATGTGAACTGGGAAAAGAGATTCGAGTAACCATAGTGACAGACAGTCAATATGGCTTTGCGGTTGTTCATGACTATGGACACCTGTGGTCCCAAAGAGGATAATTGACCTCTGCAGGATCCCCATTAGAAATGCTGAATTTGTAAAAATGTTGATTAATGCAATTGAGTTGCCTGAGAAAATTGCTGTTGTGAAGTGTGTGGCTCACAAGAATGGAGATGACTACATCCCTGGAGGTAACTGATTTGTCGATTGATTGCTAAATATTGTGCTAAAAATGTATCTTCTATCAATCGGGGCAGGGAAGAAGAACATGTTTTAAGTCCTTTGATGCTAACTAATGTTGTTGAGACTTGGCAGGAAGTAAAACAATTGCAAGAAGAGGCAGGTGATGAGGAAAAAGACATATGGTTAAAAGCAGGTTGCAGACAAAGAGAAGAAGATGAAATTTGGGTATACAAAGATGAACAAGCATTTACAATGCAACGGTTTTGCCTTTGCAATGCCTCGGCACTGCCAGGTCGTGCATCTAAGGATGGAACGAGTAGTAAAGAAGAATTCACTTTAATAAACTACCACGTTTACTTCGACTCAAGGTGAAGATTTTAGATGCAGTTGAGGGGCACTGGTCATGGTCCCCACGCAAGAAGACAAACTAACCTCCTACCTCTGGTTTTAGCTACAGGCGGCCATAAATGCCAGTACCTGCTGTGCTTATAACAGCTACGTCCCTAAACATTTGATTTAATGGCCACACTCAGCTTGATTGATGTGGTTCCCCTACTCATTTTCAAATGCCTTTCCGCCACGTGTGATCCTCGACCAATAAAGCGGATTACGCGCTCAGTGTCTTGCTGCATGTGTGTCGTTTTCTTGCGGGTCACTCTTTGATGTTGGTTGCCCTTATGGTAAATGGTTCTCGCGTCTTTGGTGCATTTGTGCATATTTATCAACACTTAATTAGCAACACGACCCTGAGGGGAAAGGGTTCAGATATATATGCGTGTCAAAGTTGTAAAGGCCGGTGCACGAAGGGGCAGGGAAGGGTACCGAAGATACAGGTGCGTCCGTGCCTGTGACACCTGTTGCAGCAGTGACATGGGAGGCTGTCGGAAAAGTTGCACTGTGCCCAGATAGAAGCTGTGTGTCACCTTCCCTCTAAAGGACGGTGGGGGGTGGGGCGGTGCTGTCACTAGCACAATGTGACCGCTGTCACTGTAAACAACGTGTTCACACACCCGATGCGCTCCATCCCTCTCGGCGCAGATGTTCCTTCCATAGTACAAGACAGTATGAACATAGAGCTGTTCGTCGCCGCGATCCATTGGTGCAGCAGGTGCAGTGGCACCGAGGCCCAGTGCCTTAGTGTGGGGGGGGTGCATTTCCTCTCTAGCACTAGGGCTCGTGACACACTGGGTGCTCTAATGAGTGCACGCATGTTTATTCCACCTCAACCATGAGCGTAGTGGAACAGGTATGTGGCTACTGTCACCCAGAAGTGTGAGAGGCCGACACTACTCAACCAGGAGGCAGGGGGAAAATGTACCTCTTTTGCCCTGGGACTCAAGGAACCCTTGCTACTCCAAAGCACCTGTCCTACGCATGGGTAGTAAAATATATCAATAAGTGGGGTACAGAGGGCCCATCACACGTGCCCCCCGCTCCGTGACACACTAATGATGTCGCCGGCCAAGAAGAGCCATGTAGAAGCGACGGGGGGGGGGGTATTGGGGTGGCTCTTCAGTGCCAATCCAAACGCATTGGAAAACCCCCTGTAACCAGGCGGCCGCAGAGGGACTTCGATGGGGCCATACTGTTTCTGGTAGAACCGTGTTAATGATGACAGTGAACTGCACAGCGCTGCCTGTGCCGCTATAACGACTTGAAGGGTAGCGATGACGTCACGTCTACCTCCCAATGCCAGCTGTGGTACATCCATAAGGACTGGCAGCGATTCCACCATCACACTGGCTCAAGGCGCTCCAACTCTCAAGGCGGCCACCAGTCCCCCTTCACCGCCTCACTCATTCTGTCACCCCTGTTCTGAGAAACAAACTGTAGCGGCTGAATGGGCACGCGCCCGCTTAAGCGGCGTCTCCCTGGTTCCACAGAGAAGGGCGTCTTGGCGCTATGTGTGTCAAGGGGCATCCAAACGTGTGAAAAGACAAGCAGCGAGTGAACTTGGTTTCCCAAATACTCTTGAGGTGAGTTTTGGGAAAGTGGCGACCGTTCTCGCTCAACAGGGTCACACAGGGTTCCACAGTGGTAAATACGACAAACAACAGCCGGAATAGCCAGGCACCCTGAAGATGGCTTGCACGTGCACAATGCATCCCTTTCCATAGAGGGAACATTGAATGACAATTAATAATACGTCTAAAGACTCACTTTTAAATTTAATCCCCCTAAATGTGTGTGCATTGGTTACGTTAATTTCACAGTCTGCACTTGCGGTAAAACCAGAAAGCAAGCAGCGAGAGGAGCGCGCAGCGCCCAAAGGTTTTGGAAACACTTACCAGGCTTTGAGTACTGACAGTAAGAAGAAAGCAACCAGGAGCTTAGCTGACATGATGAGAGCAGAGATAACCGGGCAAAGGGCAGGCGGCGCACCTCCAGGCTGCCTCCCGTCTCCGGTCCTCTGTATTCTTCTTGGACTTGTGGGACGAAAATAGGTCTGAGCTCAGCCGGCCAATAATGGCTGAAAGCGCATAATACTTGAAAGTCCTGCCTAAAAGCATCCAGAGTGGGTTTTTCCACTGGACTCTGGTCTGCAGTTACACAGTCTCAGAGAGGGCACGCCGTCGGGGCCCAGGAACATGGCCTGCTTCCAAGTAGCAAAGTAATGAGACCCCGCCGTAGTTGTACATTTTCTGCCTCGAGGAGGTATGGGGCTCCGGGCCATTTATTATCTGTCCCCCTTGCGATCTTGTCGGAGTGCTGTGCGGCAGGGCATAAGTCCTAAAACAAGCTGGAGCAAGGGTCAGTCGGGAGAGCCAACCACATTGGCTCTCCCGACCACGAACAACGTAGGAAAAAAAATAAAAGGCCACGGACAGTGGGCAGGGAGGAGGCACGGACAGTGGGCGGGCGGGAGGGAGAGCTTAGAGAAGGCATGGACAACGGGACGGCGAGAGGGAGGGTGTGGGGGGCGGGACTTAAAAAAAGAGTCAGAAACGCCCACGATTCGCGTTCTGACGGGGAAAGAGTGATGGACAACCATGTCTTCCAATGGCTAGCCTCCATTTATGGAGCTAGCCAATGGAAGAAGGGGCGGTTTCAAGTCCCCACTACTGAGATAACATTAGATTTCGCCCTGCGCGAGCACTGCTGCGCAGTGCTACCGCCAGGGCGAAACCTAAAAAACAGTAATGCCTGATAGCATGATCTCTAACATGGCCCGAATGTATCATGGTCAGGCCCATATTGGTAGAGACGCGATGATTCGCCTTTTCAGACAGACTTGGTATAATCCCAAGTTCAGAATGATCGCAGAAAGTTTGTGTCAGCGATGTTTGTTTTGTCAACAATTGAATCCTGGAAGAAAAACTGTTGTAAGTTTGGGAACCATAGGACGGGAGGGAGGTCCTTTTACTAGAATGCAGTTGGACTTTATTGAATTACCACCATGCAATCGACTCAGAAGAAACTGTCTAGTTCCTCGCTGGGATAAGCCGAGGCAAGTCATCCTAGTTAGCACCACTGCAGTCAAGTGTGCTGGAATAAAGAGATGGGTTCATGCCAGCCACACAATTTGAGTTCCTGAACCTGAAAATCAGCAATCAGAAGAGACAGAAAGTAGTACTGACTCTGATTCTGAAGGTGAACAAGACCAAAATCCAGATCTTGAAGCTCGACCTGGAAGTCGACATCTGGAAATATCAGATACTAGTTCAGCATCTAAAGGAGAAAGTACCAGATTCTGAAGATTGACCTGTAAGTCGACATCTGGTAAACCCCAGTACCAGTTTAAACACTGATCAAAGTAAAGAGAAAATTGGTAAAGGTATCAGTTCTAAAGGACAAGTTAAAAGCTCTGAAAGGAGGAATGTGAATCTTGAAACTGGCGAGAAGGAAAGAACTCACGAAAAGGATGAGCTTCCAAGTACCACCTATGGAGAAGTTCCTAACAGAGTAACTGAACTGATAAGAGAAAGCACAGATTCAGTGGCTGAATCAGACATCATACAATTCAAAATAAGAGGAAGTGATGAAAAGTCTGAAACTGAGTCTGAAGACAGTGATGATGAAACAAAGTTAAGGAGAAGTTCACGGAAAAGATCTTGAAAATTGGAACGTGGAACAATAGACCCTGAAAGTAAAAAAACACCTAAAGGAGACAATTGGCCTAAAGGAAATTATGGACTAAATTTTAAATTGATTAATAAAATCAGAAATCAAGAAGAACAAGTAAATGAGATAACAAGTGTTATGTTATGTTATAGATTTTTATTATGCGCGCAGCTACTCCAGCTAAGGAGAGTCCTGGCGCATTGACGAGGAATAGCATGAGAAACATAACACAGCTAAAAGAGCCAAAAGGACCACCTTAAATACATAGCACATACTGAGGGTAAAAAACTAAAACAGGAATGTTTTCAAGGCTTTCCTAAAAGCCATAAGATCTTCTAACAGGCGCAGTTCCACCGGGAGGGAGTTCCAAGCTGATGCCGCCTTTACTCCAAAGGAACGGCCACCCATACGGCAGAGCCTATATCTAGGAACTACCGCCAGGGCCTGGCCCTGGGAGCGAAGAGTGCGCGTAGGGACATAAAAGAGAAGAGAGCCAGACAAAAATTCAGGACCCATGCCTCTCAAGATCTTAAAGGCGAGGCAGAGTATTTTAAAAAGAATCCGCTTCCGTATTGGGAGCCAGTGTAGGGAACGGAGAACATTTGCGACCGAACAGAATTTAGGGAGGCCGACGATTGCCCTGGCTGCGGCGTTTTGTACTCGTTGTAATCGAGTAAGTTCGGCCTGATTGGCCCCGGCGAGAAGGGAACTCGCGTAATCCAGGCGAGAGATGACAGTAGCCTGGATTACAAGCTGTCTAGTTGGGGCATCAAAGTACTTAAGAACAGGTCTTAAGCCTCTCAACAGACCGAAACAACAAGCCGCTGTTCTTTTAGTGTGCCCTACAAAAGTCAGGCCCGAATCTATCCACACGCCCAGGTTTTTCAGCTCCAGAACCGGCGCCGGGGATGGTCCCAGCTCACGTGGCCACCATTGGTCACCCCAAAGTTCCGCTCCCCTACCGACAACCATAACCTCTGTTTTAGTGGCATTCAGCTGGAGACAGTTTCCTGTCAGCCAGCTTGCCACCGCCTTCAATCCATCCTGAAACCTGGGGGCATCCACTTCTGCGTCCCCGCTGAGAGTAGCCGCCAGCTGTGTGTCATCGGCATATGAGACCAATGTTAGGCCCCACTGCCTCGCGACATCAGCTAGCGGTCTCACGTAAAGATTAAACAACGTGGGGCTCAGCGAGGACCCCTGTGGGACCCCCATGGCCAGTGGTTGGAAGTTGGACTTGAAGGGAGAGATGGAAACACAGAAGGAACGATCGCCAAGGTAGGAGCGGAACCATTGCAGGGCCAGTCCACCGACACCTATCTCCTCGAGCCGATGCAGGAGGATGCTGTGCGAGACGGTATCGAAAGCGGCGCTGAGATCTAACAGTATCAGCGCCGCCGTCTGTCCAGCATCCAACACCGCACGGAGATGTTCCACCATCACAAGAAGGGCGGTCTCCGTGCTGTGGCCAGCACGGAAGCCGTTCTGTGTGGGGTCGAGGGCATTAGTTCGTGTGAGGTACTCCGACAGGGCCAAGTTGACATGGGCCTCTGTGATTTTCGCCGGCCAAGGCAGCAGCGAGATGGGTCGATAGTTCTCGGGCTTGGAAGGGTCAAGGGAAGACTTCTTGAGGATGGGAGACACCACCGCCTGTTTCCACTTAGTTGGAACCACCCCTGTCTCCAAAGATAGGTTGACAAGGGAACACACCGCAGTGCGCCCCATAAAGGCCTGCTCTCTAAACAGAGCAGACCTAACTGGGTCGGATGGAGAGCCAGATTTAACTCAAAAGGAGTTGTTGAAAGAAAATAAAGAGACTTTGCAAAGGCCAAAAAGAGTAAGAAGACCAAATCAGAAGTATAAATCACCTGAGTGGACATATGTTGCATTGCCCTCAATAGAGGAAGTCAACAGTAGTCCAGAAAATGTGAGTTACCAAAGTGAGTAAAAGATTGATAAAAGACAAAGAATTGTGTAAAACTGGGAACCAGAAAGGAGGACAAAAGAAAATAAATAGAGAAACAAATTTGAACATTGATATTAAAGACACTTTCCTAAATGCAAAGGAGTTAAAAGACACTTTAGTGGTGATAAAATGACTGTGAATAAGATGTTGTGTTTGATTTATTCAAGAAAACAAAAAAAATGCCTACTAATGATGTACAAAAGTCAAAATGTGCTATTTTTCGAAAATGGTGTAGAATGTGGTTAATATGTACAGGGTTATTAATGGTAATATGGCTAATATTAGCAATTGTGATTCCTTTCAGACCTGAATTTGAACATGCAAAGACAAATAAGAGTATAAAAGAAAAGGTTCATGAGTTAAAGAGTGATGTGAAACATGTATATAATTCTGACTTACTTAGAGATAATCCATTAGTGATTTTTCAAAAAACACTTTTTCTAAACTTCTGTATGAATATGTGAAAACTACGGATACAAGTGACTGCTACGTCTTTATGAAATTACCTGCATCTGTATCAGAGGGTGTGACTTACCATTATCTCCCTTTGACGTATGGGGTTACTTGTAATGTGTTATCTAGTTTATTTTACAAAACAGGTAAATTGGAATACTATTATTCTAATTTTGATGACACTTTTGCAACATTGAAAATTTTACCAGAACTGAACAGAATTAAACCAGGTAGAGTTTTTGGTGAATATGTTTTAGAGACACAAGAAGTGACTTTTGTTTATGCTTTCAAACACAATTTGACATGTAAAATGCGTAATGAGGAGAACGTTTTCTTGTACTTCGTAGAGGAAAGGAGAATCCAATACAAAAGAAAATCGACTGCAAATAAAGCAAAATCCACAATGTGGACTTTTGAAGATGAGAATATTGAGGGAAATGTGAATGTGGCAATTAATATAGATACACCACAAATAGGGAAATTATGTATTCGGGGAGATAACACTTTATATGACAATTATTTTGTGGGTGCAAGTCAGTGTGAAGATACCTATACTATAAAAGGATGATTTGGATTTAAAGGTGGAAATGATCCTGTTTTTCCTGGAATTTACTTTTTATGTGGTAATAAGGCTTATTATAGATTACCGGGCCACTGGTATGGATTTTGTTTTGTAGGTTTGGTCTTCCCTAAAATATTTCACGTAGCTAGAGGAACTAATGGAATTCATGAAATAGGTAAAGCCTTAACGCGGTGGAGAAGGGAAAGTGAATTTGAAATAATAGGTGACGTGTTTGGAGCATTGATACCAGCAGTGGGCATATCTTTTAAAATCAAACAAAATTTGAAAATTGTCGACGATAGTAGATCGTTTATCCACAGATACGGCTGGAGGATTTTTAATGGTAAATACTGAAATGTTTGCTATGGTGATGCAAAATCGACTTGCTCTTGACATAATATTGGCAAAGGAAGGAGGAGTCTGTGGAATTTTGAAAGTACAGCACTGTTGTACTTAAATCCCAGACAAGAGTCAAAATATTCAAAGGTATATTACAAATATTACTGAAGTGCATAAAGAAATTTCTCCACTGGAGGTTGACGGTGTTCTGGAGAAACTTGGTAATAGTTTTCCAGCTGTAAGGAAATGGTATCTTGAAATAGGTAGATCAAAAATAGGGAAAGTGTTAATTCCACTGACTTTAGTAAAAATTGTGATGTTAATACTAAGATTAGTTTGTAAGTGTAGAAGAAGGAGAAACATTAAAAAGTCTATAAAAAATAAAATTGAAGAAAGTAAAGAAAGAGAACATGAGAAAGGAGAAATAGAATTGGAGGAGTTCAAAGAAAAAATGTACAATGATAGAAAGAAAATGGAAGATACAAGAGTTTAAGCTAACTAACTGAGAAGAACCTGAAACATAACATTTTTTGGTGTTGTGTGGTGATAAAATCACCAAAGGGGGGAATTGATGGAGCAAGGGAGTGACAAAAATGTTTGTGTACCCCTTGTAAAGTTAATTTCCCATAACTATAACATGTATTAATCAAGTGTAGTGTTAAAACTAATCAACAAAAAGAAAAGCACAAACAGAAAAGTACACGTGGGATTCTAATTTGCTTATGTTGCAAACCGTTTTACATTAATCCTGTGAAATCGTCATACTAATATAGTGCAAAAATAATAATACTTTTAAGTGAGCAGAGCTATGCATGAGTGCTTATTATAAGTATTTTTTGTGGCAAAACAAACAAAATTGGTAAGTAAACTATGCATTTTTGTGGCTTTCTGCTAGGTAACCACTTACGAGGTAAAACTTAGACGGTGGGAGGTAAACAGAAGGGCTTTACTTCAAAATCTAAAGTTTTTTGTGTTCGTTTCTGTATTAGTATAAAATGGTGGTTTTGCGAGACTCCGAGAGAGTATGGCTCTACGCATGCGCGACTGTGCTCGAGAGATGTATTAGCAGCCTGTGCCTGGGCTACTGGTGTCAAGGTCAGCGTGGTCCGGAAAAGCGGATTGATGCCAAAGAGATGCTCGAGTTTGTGAGCCTGGGAAAATTGAGTGACGTATCGACATAAAGGACAGGATGATGAGTATCGAAAAATGAACTATTATGACCACATGAGAAATATGGAAGTGACTGTGCAAAATTTGGACAGTGAGGAGATGAGGTGATCTTCACCACCCCTCGAATGGACCAATGAGAAATGAGTATGGACCCTAAAGTTTCAAACATTAGTTAGATAGTTAGTAAAAAAGGGTATAAAAGAATCAGTACGGCAGAGAGAAAAAGTTGTTCCTGAATTTATTTTTCGCACCACGACATGCTGTCAGACTGAATGATTTTGGGTGCAAAAGACTTATAGAATTGAATGCGGAGTCCTGATGGGAGGTAGACATAGAGGAAGATAGAGAGGCAGATTTGGGAACCTGTGTCGTTTTAGTCCTGTTCTTTTCTTCTTCCAAAGAAGATCGGTAATATGACATTCAAATTTCTTATTTCGAAATTGTTTACTAATAAATGTTGCATTTATTGAAATCATTTTTCTTTTAATGTATTTTATAGAAATGTTTTAATAATCCTATAAATACAAGTTAGAAATTTAAAATGAAAAGTCATGACAAAATAATTGAAATAATAAGAGAAATAAAGATAAATGAGATTGCTTAATTTAAGCTTGCTGCAGTACTAATGCTTAATTTAAGCTTGCTGCAGTACTAATATTTAATTTAAGCTTGCTGCAGTACCAAGGCTTAATTTAAGCTTGCTGCAGTACCAATGCTTAATTTAAGCTTGCTGCAGTACCAATGCTTAATTTAAGCTTGCTGCAGTACCAATGCTTAATTTAAGCTTGCTGCAGTACTAATGCTTAATTTAAGCTTGCTGCAGTACCAATGCTTAATTTAAGCTTGCTGCAGTACTAATGCTTAATTTAAGCTTGCTGCAGTACCAATACTTAATTTAAACTTGCTGCAGTACCAATGCTTAATTTAAGCTTGCTGCAGTACCAATGCTTAATTTAAGCTTGCTGCAGTAGCAATGCTTAATTTAAGCTTGCTGCAGTACTAATGCTTAATTTAAGCTTGCTGCAGTACCAATGCTTAATTTAAGCTTGCTGCAGTACCAATGCTTAATTTAAGCTTGCTGCAGTAGCAATGCTTAATTTAAGCTTGCTGCAGTACCAATGCTTATTTTAAGCTTGCTGCAGTACCAATGCTTAATTTAAGCTTGTGATTGCCGGTGGGGCCCACCCGCACTCATGTTTGGGAACCATCGCTTATTAGTCTTACCGGACATTTCCCGAATGCAGGAGGGGGACAAACAAACAAAGGGGAAAGAAAGAGAATGTCGGAAAACATCACAAAAGGAGAACTCAGGACCCTGCAAGATTGAGGTAAAGGGACAGGGAGTGTCTGGTAGCTAATTAAAGAGGCAAGAGTGGGTTGGTGGATTCCTAGCAGCCTTGGTATTTGGCGCACCAACATGTAATAGGACTGGCCACGGGATTCTGAACAGAGCTTCAGTAGGAGGAGAAGCAGTGACTACAGGGCATCTGCATAGCTTGAGGCACTGACAAGAATTCTCATGCTGATGCAGATAACACCCCCCACTCCTAATCCTCAGAGGCAAAATGGGTGATGTGCGCACAGCAATAGTGCATCAATAATCCAATTAGTGCTGTCCATTGAGTCCATAGACAGTTTCAGAGGAGAAAGGGAAATGCCCTAAAGACCAAACAGGCAAGGCACCAATATAAGATGCTGCTAATGCATGTTCCGGGGATACACACACCTACTCTATTATAGGAAAGGGTATAATATAGAGGATTACCATTTATAGATAAGCAAATAAAAAAATGATGTGTTCCATTATTAACATATATCAGGTCCTTTCTACTGTTGGAGAAATATTATACTTATAAATTCACAGTTGTGGGCTTGTTCGTCCCTTACTCCCTACTGGGAGGCCATACTCGCTTGCCTAAGCGAAGCTTCAAGTTTGGTGATTCCCATGGAGTTTCGACAAGTGTTGCTCGGTCTACTGTAAATCCCAAAAAGCAAGAAACTAAGTAGAAGGTTTGTTTTTCTAGGATTGGTACAAGCAAAGAGGCGCATTGTTATCGCGTGGCTTCGGCCTACGCCCCACTTGTTGAGGCATGGTTGAGAGATGTGCAAATGGGCAACTACAGAAGCAGTGCGAATGAGACACATTCGGAAGGATGAAAAACTTGAGGCCAATCTTCAGGCATGGTCCTATATTTTATCTGACTTGCGAGAATCACAGAGCCAAAGGGTGCCTGGTACTGCTAGTTAGGGGGAGACCTTGATGCCCCCCGAATGGGGATCGTTTGATGGCAGATGAGAGGCAAGAAATGAGGACACATTGGGATACCTAAGACACATCTATACATGTCATTCTTTTTGTTGACATGATGACCTGATGGTAGTAAGGTGGGTGGGGGGAGATAATTTGTTAAATGTTGACATGGAGCTTCCTAGATAGTATGGAGGGGTTCCTTACTTTTTGTGCATTGTAATTGCAATTAATCCTATTTAATAACCTTACTGTTCCTAGATGAGAACTGGGGTATTTATTTGCCTGGTTAAAATGATTCTGCCCGCCCTCTTTGTCTCCTTCTTTAATATCATGAGAATTACTGATGTTGCCACGTGCTGTTCATTTGTATTTCTGTGGAGATGGTGGGATGGGACGATAAACTCATATGGAAAAGAGCTGTTTAAGTGATTCTAAAAATGCCAATAAAGTTATTAAAAAAAAAAGTTCATAGTTATCAATACTTCACCACGGGAGGAAAGTCTAGAATAAGCGTAAAAGAGAGACATAAAACAATTATACTTGGATTTTGGAAACATGAAAATGAACAGGGTACGGAGGTACATATTTCTTGGGAGAGAGAAACCTCTTCATGTGTCTTTTGACTCCTATTTGACAGCATTGAGAGCCTTGGCTGCAAAGGCTAACAATCAGATGTTTCATAGCCAAAAACTGTGGTATCACTTAGAGCACAGGATGAGCACTGGTAAACTGCGTGAGAAATTGAAATTGTTTATGTTTTTACTTCTGATATGGCCATTGCTACTACACATCAATTCAAGGAAGTAAACCTGGGCGTGAAATAGTTAATCATGGCGCTTAGGACGGCGCTGCCATGTAATTTGTGAACCAACAGAAGGACCACAGAGTAAGTGTTAGATGGGTTGGATGGGTTTATGAACAACCCGGTGGAGTGATACCAGGACAGGGGCCCAGGTATAACGAGTAATGTTTTATTAATTGTGCCATTGCAAAGTGTATGGCTGCTAATAATACATGCTCAGCTACTGGACAAATATATTAACATGCAAGAAAAAAAGGCAATTTTGTGAATGGGTTCGAAAGCAAGTATTAAACATAATGGAGACATAGGAAGTACATGTAGAAATGGACAAGTACGGGAACTTATACAAAAAGATGTGCCAGAAGAGTTTATCTTAAAACAACGAGTAGACGAATCCCACAGAGATGCCTCATTTTGTATGATAAAGATAGGGAGGCAAGACTTTTCAATAATGGCAGATGTTGGGGCCAGGTACACACTATTCGAGGATGACATGTTACCAAAACACAAGGGCATAAAGGTGCATGTCTCAGACATTAAACTGAGAGGCTATGGTAATGAACTAATTTATGAGGTATGTTATTTTTAAACCCCTTTTGGAAATTAAGAGGGTGGCAATTCAGACCAAGGTTTATGGGGACAAATATGGGTCATGTAGAGCAATAATAATACTTTATTGTTAGGTTAAAAACCATGACAATTTAAAAACTTGTTCAATTCCGTCATAAAAAGGACCGCTGAGTAAAAACCCTCAATAGCATTGTAGACAGATAGTGGTCAACTTAGGAAACACAGTCAATTTGTTTAAAGATACAACCGCTGATTAAAAAGAAATGCATAACTTGTAGATTGCTTAAAACCTTCAAATACATTGTGGGCAGATAATGTTCAGCTGGGAGGCCAGGAACGTACCGGCTAATAGTAGCAGTCTTGGGTTCTGTTGTTAAGCCGGCAGGCTGAATGCCGCCCTGCTGGGGTAAGGGAGATTTGGCGGCACTAGTGTCTCCCAACAGTTTTTACGCCTTGTTGACCAGTTTGGTAAGCCCAATGTTCATCTTGTTAAAGTCTGGGTTTAGGGCAGCTATTATAGCCTGGCTGCATGATCGAACTCCTAGCCTGGTCCATTCATGCCGCAATAGTAGCCGTCTGTCTGTAAGCATAGCGGGGCATGCACAAACTATGTGTTCCATTGCTTCCGAGTAATAGCCACACATCCTGCATTCAATGCTATTGCCTGCGTGGTGCCATTCAAGCAGTTTCTTTCAAAATGGCCAGTGACCCATCCTCAACGCGCCAAATGTGCTTGATAAGTAGGGCAACTCAACGCCTGGTTTAAAATTGGAAATTACTGTCCAGACGTGTTTCCTTTTTGACAGAGTTGCCCTATCTGAAAAAAAAGACCACAATCTGACATTCTTCTTGATGACAACCTTTAGCACCGGCTGGGAGGGGTTTGTTCCCCAGAGTTCTTTGACTCCTAGTAGTTATAGGCTGTGATCCAGGTGTTGCCGATACTTCTGGCTGGTCTGGTATTTCGATATTTCTTGCCAAAGTCTGGCCTATAGGGAGCCCTCCCTGGCATGGCCCAGTCTGTTACAGAACTTTATGAACGCGCCAGGCTCTACGCCGTGATGATCCAGTAGGCCCAGTTCGAGTCAAACTTGGGCTGGCAAAGCTGATTTTGGCAGGTGAAAAGCACGTTTAAAAATGTTGATTGTTAGTTTGTTTAGTAGAGTATTTGTTGTGCCCTTCATGATCTCTTGTCCCCGTACGGCAGAGAGTTGAGTATCGTCGCCTTCATCACTTTCAGCTTGGGGGTTAGGCTTGGGCCAAGTAGCTATTTTGACAGTTTCGCTGCCACGGCCTCTAATGACAAGGCTTTGGTCCTTAATGTTTCTTTTTTCTTGACGAATGAACATCTGCGGTCGAGAAAGATTCCCAAATATTTGTAGTAAGATGTTGATTCGAGTTTTGCATTATTAAAGTACCACCCTCCGCGTGGCCTCTTTTGCTTCCTGAAAGATATTGTTTTATTTTTTTGCAGATTCAGTTCTAAGGAATTTCTTATAGTGTAGGGTACCAGTTCATCGAGAAGCCTCTGTAGGCCCACTTTTGTGTGACTTAGCAACACCAAGTTGTCAGCGTACAACAGATTGCTGATGCGGGTACCATCTAGTTGAGGGGGGTGGCAGTTGACACTATCGAGTGATGGTGATAGGTCTGATATAAACAAGTTAAAAAGGAGTGGAGCCGGGGGGAGGAGCCAAGATGGCGGACGGACCGGACGGGTGAGCTCCCGGCTCCGTAAACCGTCTGCTGATTTTAAGACATCCTGGCATTTATATTCGCCCACAACGTGCGCAACTAGGGCCAAGAGCGAGTTGATGTTACCCGCGTTCCTCCGACATCCCCGCCGGCTGTTTTGGCTGCGGATTTGCGAGGTTTGCCGACTTCCGACTCTGCCCCCTGACTCAGCCCCGATCGTCACCGCCGGACGCTGCTGGTCCTGTTCGGTGGGACAAGTTGGGACAGGGCTGGAGTGTAATATACCGTGACCGGCTGCGGAGGTAGGCTGGCTGGCTTAACTTTCCTCGGCGACGGAGTGGATCCCTGCGAGGCTGTGGCCGTGCAACCGACGCTTCCTTTGTTCTGCGGCCGGCAGTCTGATCTGCCTCCATCTTGGAGCGCCCCCTTTGCCGTGTACCATCTACATTGATAGAAAACGAGGGGGCTTTCACGCCGCGCTGGCCTCAGACTATGAGCCGTGTTTCCCTTGGGGGCCCTGCCTGACGTCCCTCCTGATTATGGAGTCGCCCCCCCCTCTCCGCCGTGAGCTCATTGCGGGGGTGAACTTGGCGCCTGACTACCGACCCGACACAGTGTTCGCTCCCGTATCCCCAGTCCTTGCTGCCCTGTCTCTTTGCGTACTGGAGGATGCTAAGGGGGCGTCGCTGCGCACTGCTACCCGGCCGAAGCCGGGGACCGATCTGAATTGTGGCGATATCCTGGCAGCCCTTGCAGACCTGGGTGCGACTTGGTGCCGATATGCCCGTGAGCTGGAGCGGAGGATTGACGGTGTGGTGCCTGACAGGGAACGACTGTGGCTGGCTGGCCCCCTAATACCTCTCATTTCTCCTGTGGTGGATACAATGTTGCGCAATGAGGCTACTGTAGGGCGTTCTGTCCTTTGCTACAGTGTCGGGAGTGCCCTTCTTGGCGAGGCTTCAGTTGCGAAGTCTCCTTCCACTCCGAAACCTGAGACTTTACCGCTGCAAATGCTACCGGGACTTTTTCTACATTGCTGGACTGTTCGCCTACAACTAGTGCTCGTCAACTTGGACACGGTGATGATCGGTGATTGGGGACACTTCTTTCCTCTTCCTCTGCTTCTTCTATGCCGAGGGCGGCCATCTTGCTCCTTTGTTCCGCCTGCGGTGCACTCGCAGCGGCGGCCATGCATGGAGGGGTTTCAGCGCTCCGGCCAGGGCTGATATTGTCTCTCTCTCTGATTTGGCCTGATCGACTGGCTGTGCCCGGACTATAACACTTGTCGATATATTGCTTATCCTGCATGTGTGTGCTTCCCTCTTTTAGAATGCAATTGCTACTAATTTCCATGGTCCTTTTTATTTTGGGTTGCACTTGCTATGCTTGATTTTTGTCCCTTCCTAACGGGATGGATGTACTTGCGGGCTGGGTGTCTGGGGGTGCTTGATATTGCTGGGGGTCCTGAATTTTGTTTCTGTTCGGCTAGAGGGGTCTCGGGTTGGAGCGCTGTCTTGATGTACGCAGGGGCTCTATTTGGGATATCACTCCGTATTAGTGGCGATGACTTTGTATTCGCCTTGGCATA
Organism: Lissotriton helveticus; assembly: GCF_964261635.1. Lineage (NCBI taxonomy): Eukaryota > Metazoa > Chordata > Amphibia > Caudata > Salamandridae > Lissotriton > Lissotriton helveticus. The sequence goes on from NC_136060.1 coordinate 371,086,428, forward strand.
ATTTATGTGTTTTAGGTCTGTGTTGGTATGGAGGCCGGGACTCGGACATTGGGCCCTCCTCCGGGGCTGCTCCTTTTGATTGATGGCGCTGTTTAGGACTGGCGCAGTCCAACTTGTCTCTGGGTATCTTCTTTTGGTCGTGTGCGGCCATTTTGTCTCTTTGTTTTGATTGGGGCGGGCCCTCCGAGGGAGCCATGTTCTGGGATACGTTTTCGGACTGGCAGGGGCTAGGGAAATTTTTTCTCTGTGGCCATGTGCTTGATTGGCAGGTGGGACTTTGAGATGGGGCGCTTCTTCATTGTATGTTACGGTTGTGAGATGACTCTCCCCATTCTCTCCTGTGTTTCATGCTGTACAGTTGTGTTCGGGGTGGAGGGTTTACTTGTGGTTGGGGAGACCGGGAATGTATTGAATTGCCCCTCTTCTCAGCGATGGCCATGCCTGGTGGGATTTTGACGTTCGGACTGGGCTGTGGGTGTTTCCCTCATTAGTATTGTTTGCTTGGCTGGCGGGGTCCCGGATTGCACTGTTTTCTGCTATGTTGTTTTGTGCTGGCCCGGGGCTCTGGGTGTGCCTGATTCTGATACTCTCCTGTTTCTCGGTCCTCCAAATCTCCTGTTGCGCGGCGTAACGGTTGTGTATGCCTGGAAAGTCCGGGAGCTCTGATATTGGGTGGGCTCCTCCCCACCTTCCTTCCTTTTTCTGGGAGTTATGGATTAGTTTAATCTTTTCTTACTCCCTATATTTCAAGTGTGAGGGGTCTTCTTTCCTTTTTCTTTTTCGATTCCTTTTTCCTTCCTTTTCTTTGTCTGTATTTCGGGTTCTTTAATGGGCGACAGACACACTGCCGGGGGGGGGTAGGCCGTAGCCTCCGCATTGGTGTAGGGTGGGGGGTGGGACTTATTTTACTTCGTTTAGTTTCTATGGGCCTAATTTTTCCTATTTTTCTGCGCTTTCTTAATCTGTTTCTGTTCTGGGTCCGCGATAGGGGTTAATGGGGAGGGGGTGGCGCTGTGTATGGTGTGTAAATGATGTCTGATGATTTGATTGTATTACTTTGTGCCGCCATATTGCTCTAGGTCTTCACTTCCATTGTTGTTTCCAGTGGTGAGGCCACCTGCCCATACCGTGATGCTATAATATGGACTCAGTTCTCTTTATTTCTTATTCTTCATTGCTTTGTATTTAGATTGAAAAACCTTAAAACTTAACCTTTGATGCTCCTTCTCCTCAGCGACACGATTCTGTTCAGTGTAATGTACATTGCTTGTTGCTATGTCGTCCGCTGCCGCTGGGGTACTGTATTGCTTGCACTTGTGCTTCAAAGTATTGTGGCCGGCCGGACGGTTGTGGGCCCGTATTTGTTCTTTACTTCTTGCACAATAAAGGTTTTAAAAAAATAAAAATTAAAAAAAAACAAAAAAAAAAAAGGAGTGGAGCCAGCGCACAGCCCTGTTTAAGTCCGGATTTAGTTCCGATATTCCTGGACACGTGGGAGCCTTCGCCCAGCTTGATTCTGATCCATGTTTCTGAATGGAGTTGGACGATAGTGTGTAAGAGGGTCGGAGGTATGCCCCAGTACTCTATATTTGCCATAGTAGGCCCTGGGGTACACGGTCAAAGGCCGCTTTATGGGTCATGTTTGTTTCAATGTTCACACCAGAGAGTGCTTATGATGATCCTGGATCCAAAACACACAGACCAACTGCTTGGTATAGCAATTTGGTTTCAGAGGTTCAAAATGAGAAACTAGTTGAAAGGTGGGGGAACTTTTTTTCCAAGGTTTTCTTGGTATAGCTATGTGTTTTTAAGAGATTTGTTCACAAAATAATCAACAAAGGTACTACTGCCAATGTACACAAAGTAAGACATGTGCCTGTTTCTGTAAGGAACATCTAGATAGATTTTGTAAATATGATATTATAGAAGACATAGAATCCTCTGAGGAGATTTCATCTGTGACACAGAAAATAAGACTCTGTATAGACCCAAGAGTTATAAATGAGTGGCTCTTGGTGAATCACAACCACCTCCCTTCATTCTGGAAATATTGATAATTAAAGGTGCTACGGTTTTCGCCATGTTGGACCCCACGTCTGCCTACCGTATAGCAGGTGGCACTCCATGAAGATTCTAGGCTTCTAAGATCTGTTATATAATGCCAGAAGAGGCATATAGGTACACAATAATCCCATTTGAGCTAATGCCAGCTTCTGCTGTTTTTAAAAGAATTATACATAGATTTTTAAAGATGAATTAAAGATGGTTCACATTAAAGATAACATCATAAAGGGAAAACAAAAAAAAACAATGATACTCAATACAAGGTTCTGAGTATATTGGAAGAAACTGGATTAACCATCACTAAATAAAAAGGCAAATTTGAGATATCTTTTGTAGACTACCTAGGCCATTAAATTAGTGGGGATAATTTGGCCACCAAGAAAAGTTTGGTGAAGTCCATAGACAAGCATTTACAATGCAATGGTCTTGCCTTTGCAAAAGTTAAAGCCATTGGCATTGTAAATGGTTAATATTTTTTTATGTTTTTGTTTTGAAAGTATATAAATAAATGGCATTGTTATTTACAATGCCAATAGTTTTTTTGTGCAAATGCGAGACTTAATAGTAGAGTGAGTAATAGTGAGTAGTAGAGAGTGCGTAGTACAGGAGTATAGTGTGTGTATTAGAGGAGTAGATAGTGTGTACTAGAGTAGTAAAGTGAGTACTAGAGAGCAATAGAGTGATTAATAGTGAATAGTAGTGAGTTGTAGAGAGGACTACAGTGAGTAGTAGTGAGCATAGTGAGTAATAGAGATTTAGTAGAGTGAGTAGTAGTGAGAGTATTCGAGCACGAGTAGTATTGAGTGAAAGAGTAAGCAGCAGAGTGTAAGAGTGAGTAGTAAAGAGTTACAGAGGCACACACATGTCGTCACACATACACACAAAGGGGTCGATTAGGATGGCGGACGGAAACGTCTACCGTCCGCCGCGGAAGGTGGCAAGATACTCCGGACCTGTCCGCGGATAATCCGCAACAGCAATTAGGATAAAACATGCAAAAAACGCCGACCGCGGCGTACGGAGCACACCAATCCCCGTCCGCGGCGGTCGGAGTACACCTGAGTCCGCGGCAGGCGGACGGAACAGTAAAAACACCGACCGCCGCGTACGCACATGACCGCGAATACATCCACCACCCCCGCGATACCTGCGCAATGTCCGTGTCCGCAATTAGGATAACTCCGCAAGTACCCCGGTAGTCACCGCCATCCACGTCCGCAGCGGTACAAATGCACCGAGAATCCGTGCACCACAGCGGAACGACAACACAAACAACATCCCTACTGTCAAACCAATGCCATACATTGCCACGGAAGTTTATCACCAAACACACGAAAAAAAACGCCCACCCACCGAAAACATCCAAACCAATCACAACACACAATGATCCACCGCCAAGCACCACACAATCCACACCTGGCAACACTCCCACCTAGCACCTGACTGCCAATAACCATTCAGACACGGTCTAGACACACACCATAAAAGAACTCCCACCCACTCCACAACTCCTCTGCATCACAGCATAGCTGCTAGCAGGACACACCACTGAACTGAGACCAAAGAGAAATAGCATTCACACAACCCACACCCAAACACACCCACCACACAAACACCCACCACACCATTCTTACACACCACACACCTGCACCTCCCCATCCACGCAAACCCACACCCCGAGCACCACACACCATGGCACCAAAAAAAAAACCAAAATTCACTGACACCGAGTTGAAGGTTATGGTAGATGAGATTATCCGTGTGGAACCCCACTTATTCGGGGCCCTAGTGCAGCAGACCAGCATAGCCAGGAGAAACAGCATGTGGGACCGGATAGTCACCAGGGTGAATGCCTCCGGGAGCGTCCCGAGGACGAAGCAGGACATCCAGAGGCGGTGGCACGATCTAAAGACCCGAGTCAAAGCCATACGAGCCAAGAACTATCTCCGGGCTAATCACACAGGCGGTGGAACCCCTCCGGAGCCCTTACCCTACACCGAGTGGGAGGACAAGGTGATGACCATCATCCACCCTGAGAGCCTTGATGGACTTCCTGAGGGAGAAGAGGCTGGTAAGTACAAACCAAGCACCACGAGCACTACTACATGGTGTGCCTCACACAACTGTGAAGACACATCTCCCAGACCCCAACCCATGCATGCAGTCCACATACTCACCAACGTCGAAATCACTCCAACAGGCCCCCATGTCCATAGGGATGGCGGTGGTGGTGGGTGTGAGGGGATGGAACCACAACACCCAACAGGCCCCCATGTCCATAGGGATGGCGGTGGTGGTGGGTGTGAGGGGATGGAACTACAACACCCAACAGGCCCCCATGTCCATAGGGATGGCGGTGGTGGTGGTGGTGGTGGGTGGTGGTGGGTGTGAGGGGATATAACTACAACTCCCAACAGGCCCCCATGTCCATAGGGATGGCGGTGGTGGTGGGTGTGAGGGGATGGAACCACAACTCCCAACAGGCCCCCATGTCCATAGGGATGGCGGTGGTGGTGGTGGTGGTGGGTGGTGGTGGGTGTGAGGGGATATAACTACAACTCCCAACAGGCCCCCATGTCCATAGGGATGGCGGTGGTGGTGGTGGGTGGGGTGAGTACCAGTGCAGACAGAATCGGCAAAAAAAGTGAAAACAACCTGTCAAGTCCACATTACTCATCCTCACATTTTTGTTTTGCAGGTCATCCTAATCTGACAGCTGGAAGCAACACCCGCCCTCCAGACTCGCCAATCACAGACGTCTCAGGGGACGATTGGCCAGCCACCTCCGGGGCAGAGGATGATCCCGGCACAAGCAGCCAGCCAGGGCCATCTGGCTCCCAGGTCACCCCTGCACCAACAACTACGGCCTCTGCCATTGTGACAACACCGGCCACTGTGACCTGCACAGCCACCACCAGCACCACCTCCACCACCACCACCACTACTACCACCACTCCTGCCCCTGCCACCCTGCCCAACCCAACGGCCAACGCCGTGCCAGCGCCATCCCAGCCACGCAGGGAGAGTGTGAGGCAAGGCAGAGATGCAAGGCCAGATCCGGCAGGCAGGAGCATACGCCAAAGAAGACGGGAGGATACCAACACACCCAATCCAGTGCAACAGTCATTGGAGGCACTGGGCAGGGTGGAGGTGAGCTACCAACGTGGTCAGGCACAGGCAGACCGGGCCCACCAGGACTTTGTAGATAACACTGCAATGTTGGGGGCCATTGAGAGGCGGCTTGGCCAACTAGTGGACATCTTCACCAGGACAATCAGGCCACAAACAACGCCACCGCCACCGCCAACGCCAACGCCACCGCCACCTGCGGCGGATGTGGTACCCGATGCCCCAGCGCAACCAGCTGACTCCGTACCGGCACAAAGACGGAGGGGCCGTCCGAGGCTGGAAGTGGGCGACAGCAGTGTGGAAGCAGCTGCCACACGCTCCAAGAGGAACAGAAAATGACTGTACCAGTACCTGCGCATGCCATTCACCCTGCCAACTATCCGGTCCCACCTGCCACAGGCCTGCTGTACTAGGCAGACACCACCCTATGTGGTGTCCGCACGGACAATTCATCTGCCATAACCTTCTACTCTCACTCCCCCACCCCTTCACTCATTTGTAAATATGCACCTACACCCATGCACAATTTGTAAATAAAAGCCACTTACTCACTCAATCATGTGTTGCCTCCATGTTTATTCACATGAATGCATCAGAAACAGATGTTACTAGGTACAGGTATCCAACTGGTACAGAATCATGGCGCTGCGGGAGTGACCTAGGGAAAATAGAAACCGCAAAGACACGTCAGGAAACATGATCACACTCATCAGAACACACTGCAGTGCAACATTTAACAACCCACACGCATCACAACAGTAATGGATGAGACGACATACATCATGGAGACGTGCATTGGCCACAATTTTGCACACACACACACATGCATGCATCACATAGCAGAACACAGAGATGAAGCACACCACTATGCCACAACACCAGCACACATTCACAGGGCATACCCAAGCAGCACAAGAGGAGCACACTCACAATCAAGGGAAGTAGCGATCAATGATCTGGCGCCTCTGGTCCACACCTTCCTCCTCACCACTATCCTCATCAGTTGACATGGGTGGGTCGGGAGGGCGAGGAACTTGCAGTTCATCCGGGTCCAAGAGCAGTTCAATGTTATAGCGCACAGCCAGGTTGTGAAGCATGCAGCACGCTATCACGATCTTGCATACTTTGCCTGGTGAGTAAGGCAGGGCCCCTCCAGTCTTATCCAGGCACCGAAACCTAGACTTGAGCAGGCCAAATGTCCGTTCTACCACTCGACGTGTCCTACCATGGGCATCATTGTATCTCATTTCTCCAGCTGTAGTGGGATTGCGTAAGGGACTGAGCAGCCAAGGCCTGTTTGGGTAAGCCGAGTCGCCTGTGTTGGTGGAAGAGAGAGAGAGAGAAACATCACAACCTGCATTGTGGGGCACACCATGCCACACAGATATCACTCCTGTCACCACAGCATACTCACCAACAAGCCACGCTTGTGCCGGACGCAGATTAGCCATCAGTTGGGGGACCATGCTGCTCCGCATGATGTGGGCGTCATGTGCAGAGCCAGGGAATCTTGCACACACATGTGAGATGATGTTGTCGGCCTGGCACACCACCTGCACGTTCAGGGAATGGAAGTGTTTCCGATTCCTATACACCTGCTCACGTGCCCGTGGTGCAATGAGAGCGATATGCGTGCCATCAATGGAACCCACAACGTGTGGTATACGACCCAGGGCATAGAAGTCAGCTTTGACCGCTGCCAACTCCGCCGCCTGAGGGAAATGTATATAGTCATGCTTGTACAGCATCATGGCTGTCAGTACATCCCGGAGTACCGTGCTGAACATGGCCTGTGACATTCCCCCGGCATCTCCAACTGTGTACTGGAATGTGCCTGTTGCAAAGAAATGGAGTGCCGCCATCACCTTTTGCGTGGGTGTCATGGAACCTGGATAGGTTCTTCGCGGCTGCAGGTGAGGAGACAATAGGGTCACAAGTTCCAACAATCGACGGCGATCCAGCCTGAATTTCCGGATCACCTCCTCGTCCACCATATCCTCCAGCACAGTGTATGGGCGATGGACATTTGGAGCCCTCCTGTGTGGGAGTAGATGGAATGGAAGTCAAATCACATACAACGCATGTGTGTGCACCTCAATCACATGTCAACGCCCTCTACCAACATGTAGTATCCAGTGTATGCTTGTCATATGTGTGACTCCTCTGATTGTCAGGACAACATGGATCGACGTAGCAACAATGTGCATCCACTAGCAACATGATGTTTAGCAACATGTGCAATGCACACTGTCTCACCTCAACATCACTGCCAACCAGACATGTGACATGACCCACATGTGTAGGCCCAACATCACATGCACACATGCAAGTACATGCACACATACTAAATTAAACACCCCCCCACCCCCCCATATCATGATGCACCAATGGCAACACCAGGAATGGTGGGCATACGGACATCACATGCATGGGGACACAATAGGCAACACACATGTACAGTACACAACAGAACCCCCACCATAGTCATCATCTGACACATACCACTCACTGACAACTGATTCACAGGTGCCCATACATACGGGATCTACTGTGTACATGTGAGGTACGACAAAATTGTGTAGGGTACTACCCGATGTGGACATGCACACGTGATGGACACTTGTGGCTCACCGATGGCCATGGTATGGACACACATGGGATGGAGCATGACATGTGTAGCCACGCAATCACGCACACAACCGTGAGCAGGCAGCTGCAGACAATGGTACAAGGTGCATCATCGGCTAAGATGCAAACATTGACCACGCCATGGCGGTGCACTGCATCCGCTGTTTACGTCTGGGCATACGCGGGCCGCCTTCGACATTCACATTGTCTGCACGTGCACAGACCGTCACGCCCACACACCGGCAAGTGCATGTGCAAGGTTCCGGGACGGATGGTCGATTTGCAACAATGTTGTATCACTGGCGCCTCCATGGCGGTGCACGTACACAGCGGGGGAGGTGCAGGCCTATACACCCTGTAGATGTACTCAATGGACATGCCAGTTCATGACCCCCCTTACAGTCACCTTGCATCATCCACCGTACACCGGCCGGAGCGGCCGGCCCATGAACAACCGCCGTGCCAGGCCCTGCCCAGGACCGCCGTGCCGGCCATGGCAACAACCGCCATTGCACGGCCCTTCCACTACCGGCGTTCCCTGGCGGTCCGTGCAATGGCGGTTGTTGCCATGGCCGGCACGGCGGTCCTGGGCAGGGCCTGGCACGGCGGTAGTGGAAGGGCCGTGCAATGGCGGTTGTTGCCATGGCCGGCACGGCGGTCCTGGGCAGGGCCTGGCACGGCGGTAGTGGAAGGGCCGTGCAATGGCGGTTGTTGCCATGGCCGGCACGGCGGTCCTGGGCAGGGCCTGGCACGGCGGTTGTTCATGGGCCGGCCGCTCCGGCCGGTGTACGGTGGATGATGCAAGGTGACTGTAAGGGGGGTCATGAACTGGCATGTCCATTGAGTACATCTACAGGGTGTATAGGCCTGCACCTCCCCCGCTGTGTACGTGCACCGCCATGGAGGCGCCAGTGATAGTACATTGTTGCAACTGAAGCATCCGTGCCTGAGGCTTGCACGTGCGGTTGCCGATGTGTGCCCGTGACGGTCCCTGCATATGCAGCCAATGGGAAGAGGGACGCTGGCCGCATACGGCCAATCGCAAGTAGCGGAAGCTGTGCACCGCAACAACAGGGCCAGTCATTGGCCCATTTCACGATCACGCTTCCAGGGCTGACCAATTGCTGGCGACGTATGCCACTGACACGTGCTGAGGGCCCTATATATGTGTGTTGGCCAAAATGAAACTTCCTACCCTGGGGACCATTGCTGCCTGTGACCATCACCTCGACCTGCTGCTGCTGCTGAGCTGACCACCGACTGCTGCCTGTGACCATCACCTCGACCTGCTGCTGCTGCTGAGCTGACCACCGACTGCTGCCTGTGACCATCACCTCGACCTGCTGCTGCTGCTGAGCTGACCACCGACTGCTGCCTGTGACCATCACCTCGACCTGCTGCTGCTGCTGAGCTGACCACCGACTGCTGCCTGTGACCATCACCTCGACCTGCTGCTGCTGCTGAGCTGACCACCGACTGCTGCCTGTGACCATCACCTCGACCTGCTGCTGCTGCTGAGCTGACCACCGACTGCTGCTCTAGTGCCATACTCTGTGATCTTGCCATGTCGAGAGGCAAAGAGATCCGGTCTCGACCCTTCACCGCCGCGGAGCTTGATGTCCTCGTGGACGGTGTACTCCGCAACTATGGACGCCTCTACGGCGCACCGGGACGGGTGGTAAGTGCAGTGTGGGACATGTTGGTGTGCATGAGGGGGCCAAATGATCAGGCCTATTTCTATCTTAGCTGTGTAGTGTGGGCTAGACATATGTTCCTGATTGTGCATGGCTGCTGACAGTAACGTCTTGCCCCTATGTGTGTGACAGGCCACCTGTCCACTGACTTACACCCTTTTGTCTCCCATCATGGTAGGTCAAGCTGCACCTTCGCAAGGACCTGTGGAGGAGCATAGCACGGGAAGTACGGGCATTGGGGGTGTGCAACAGACGACATACACACTGCCACAAACGCTGGGACGACATTTCCAGGCTGAGCAAGAATGTAGCGGAAGTAACACTGGGCCTGATTCCAAGGACGCCCCGTCTGGCCCGACGCTCCATGACCCCTCTCATGCACCGTATCATTGCAGTGACGCATCCTGAACTGGCCGAACGTCTGAGTGCCGATCAACAGCAAACTAGCGGTGAGCATACTGTCTGTGTAGGAAACTTGTGAGTGCTATGCATGTATTGGTGCACAGACACACTATTGAGTTCCGTGTTGCGTATGTATGCCTGTGATGCCATTTTGGTCCCATTGGGTGGTACTCATTTGACATCCAGGTCCGCCATGTTGACACGCCACTTGCTTAGTAGTTGAGTGTAAAAGCACATCCCCTAGTGGTCCATGGCCCCATGGCAGAAAATGTGAGGATGACTGGTAGGGGTGGGCCATGTGCAGGATGAGGGCTCCTAAACCTTTGTCTGCTATGTGATTTGGCTATCCTGTTCCTTCTGTACGTGAGTGTGCCCATGACTCACACATCTTTTCTGTGCATTTCAGCTTTGACAGAGGACACTCAGCCACAGACGGTGGAGAGTAGCCGAGGAAATGAGTCCGGCTCAGACTTCGCACACACGCAGACTGACACGGAGGAGGCCAGCGCCGGAGAGGGGGACAGGACCGTCCCTGAGGACTCGCATGTGGAGACACCATCGTCCTCCTCGTCGGACACTCTTGGTGAGCCTGCACTGTTGTCACAGACTGGGAGTGGGCACTCATCACCTTCTGTCGTAAGACAGCACACAGGGCCCACACTTCCGCCAACTGCACCATGTACTGTTCGTGGCCGGAGGAGTAGGGGGAGCAGAGTGGCGTTCGGTGCAGGCACCGCTGCCCCAGCCACGGTGAGCCAAAATGCACTGTGTGCTGAGGCCGTTGATCTGCTGCGACAGCTGTGTGTGGGGCAGACCAATATGACAAATGCTTTCCAGGACCATGATAGGAAGTTGGGGCAGGTGGTGGCATTCATGGAAGGGATGCATGGCGATCTTGCAGGTCTACACAGGACAGTGCAGTCATTGGCAAGCAGTGTGTCGTCTGCAATAGTACAGTCGAACGAACAGGGTGCTACTTCTGTTTCACCATCTACACCGCTGGATGTCTCAGGGGGTAGTGATTATTCTGAGCAGGACTCAAATACAGGTTATTGCACTAGAAGCAGCGTCAGACAGCACGTCAGGGCACGCAGGGCACAGACCCCATCCCCTAGATCAGCTAAATCTGTTCACGTAGACGACGTCAGATGCACTGGAGTACACACACAGGATCCACAAGTGTTGTTGGGGGACATGCCTTCCGGAGCTACACAGGCATTCAACACGAAAGGTACTCCCAAGGCAAGGGATACTCACATGTCCATGGACTGTTCCTTGGACAAGGCCAGTCAGAAGACAAAGGCACCTACTAGGAGCAGGGAGACTCCCAAGGGCAGGCCCACAGCAGAGGTAAGGGACACTCCCAAGGACAGTGAGAAGACTAAGGCACCTACTGAGAGCAGGGAGACTCCCAAGAGCAGGCCCACAGCAGAGGTAAGGGACACTCCCAAGGACAGTGAGAAGACTAAGGCACCTACTAAGAGCAGGGAGACTCCCAAGAGCAGGCCCACAGCAGAGGTAAGGGACACTCCCAAGGACAGTGAGAAGACTAAGGCACCTACTAAGAGCAGGGAGACTCCCAAGAGCAGGCCCACAGCAGTGGATAGGACCACTCCCAAGGGCAGGGACACACACAGAGAGCAGGTGTCTGCTGGAGACAGGTGCACCACAGACGACAAGTCTGCTGGCAGGAACAGGGCGGCGAGCAGGGCACAGGCTACATCCAGAGACAACACTCCACCTAAGGATAAGGCACATCCTACGGACAAGGCATCTAGCATGGACAATGGCGCTATCAAGGACAGGCATACTTCACCCCTGGCTGCACTGAGGCTGATGTTTTCTACTAAACGCCAAACTGATGTCTCCGCGGCGGAGTCCCCCCATACCTCCACTCCCATCCAGGCCAGTCAGAAGCAGAGGAGGGTGTCCCCTGTTGTTGCATCCCCCATTACACATCATTCCGAGTCCAGGCGGCAGGCACAGAGCAAACGACAAGCAGGCTCCAGCACGTCCCCCGAAACCAGATCCCCGGCAGCAGTTGCTCCACCTATGCTGGGTGGTGATTCTTTGGAGTCCCCACCACTTGGCAGTCCTGTCCTGTCCAGGGTGCACTCACACCTCCCTAAGAAACGCAGACACACACCATTGACACCTGCCAACCCCGATTTGGCTCTAGGTGAGCTATCCCCAGCTCCCAGGCCCACCCTGCCTCCTGGCCCATACAGCCCTGTGGCTCATCATTTCAGTTGTCCCAGTGGCGCTGGTGCAGTTGACTCTCATGTATCAGATGGTGGCACAGTGTCAGTTGTGCCCTCTCCTGTTGCAGATCCTGGCAGGGTATGTGGGTCTATGGCTCACGTGTCAGTTAGGAGATCTGTGGCTGTGTTGCACACTCCTGTTTCTGGTGCTGGCAGTCTGTCTGGGTCAGTGGCTCACATGTCAGTGACTACATCTGTGGCTGTGTCTCACACTCCTGTTGCTGGTGCTGCCAGTGTGTCTGGGTCCGTGGCCCCTGTGTGTGTCACTCGGGCTGTGGCTGTGTCTCACACTCCTGTTGCTGGTGCTGCCAGTGTGTCTGGGTCCGTGGCCCATGTGTGTGTCACTCGGGCTGTGGCTGTGTCTCACACTCCTGTTGCTGGTGCTGCCAGTGTGTCTGGGTCCGTGGCCCATGTGTGTGTCACTCGGGCTGTGGCTGTGTCTCACACTCCTGTTGCTGGTGCTGCCAGTGTGTCTGGGTTCGTGGCCCATGTGTGTGTCACTCGGGCTTTGGCTGTGTCTCACACTCCTGTTGCTGGTGCTGCCAGTGTGTCCGAGGCAGGTAGTTCACGCAGTCCCCCTGATTCTGTGATGTGAGGTGCTGTACACTTCACTCAAATGTTAGTTCACATGGTGTGTCCATTGAGAACTGCGTGGCACTCTTGTGGTCCCTGTGACGGTTTGGTAGGGACACGTAGTTGTGCTGCCTCTGATGTACCTGCTCTGTACTGCACAATGCCCTGTTGATGCTCTGATACTGCATTCTGCCCTCTCGTTTACTGCCTATGATGTACCTGCTCTGTACTGCACAATGCCCTGTTGATGCTCTGATACTGCATTCTGCCCTCTCGTTTACTGCCTATGATGTACCTGCTCTGTACTGCACAATGCCCTGTTGATGCTCTGATACTGCATTCTGCCCTCTCGTTACCTGCTATGATGTACCTGCTCTGTACTGCACAATGCCCTGTTGGTGCTCTGATACTGCATGCTGCCCTCTCGTTACGTGCTCTGATGTACCTGCTCTGTACTGCACAATGCCCTGTTGTTGCTCTGATACTGCATACTGCCCCTCTCACGTGCTGCCTCTGATGGGCCTGTTCTGTGCAATGGACTGTTGATGCACTTAGCCCCTCTCACGTGCTGCCTCTGATGTACCTGCTCTGTACTGCACAATGCCCTGTTGATGCTCTGATACTGCATGCTGCCCTCTCGTTACCTGCTCTGATGTACCTGCTCTGTACTGCACAATGCCCTGTTGTTGCTCTGATACTGCATACTGCCCCTCTCACGTGCTGCCTCTGATGGGCCTGTTCTGTGCAATGGACTGTTGATGCACTTAGCCCCTCTCACGTGCTGCCTCTGATGGGCCTGTTCTGTGCAATGGACTGTTGATGCACTTAGCCCCTCTCACGTGCTGCCTCTGATGGGCCTGTTCTGTGCAATGGACTGTTGATGCACTTAGCCCCTCTCACGTGCTGCCTCTGATGGGCCTGTTCTGTGCAATGGACTGTTGATGCACTTAGCCCCTCTCACGTGCTGCCTCTGATGGACCTGTTCTGTACTGCACAATGCCCTGTTGATGCTCTGATACTGCATGCTGCCCTCTCGTTACCTGCTCTGATGTACCTGCTCTGTACTGCACAATGCCCTGTTGATGCTCTGATACTGCATGCTGCCCTCTCGTTACCTGCTCTGATGTACCTGCTCTGTACTGCACAATGCCCTGTTGATGCTCTGATACTGCATTCTGCCCTCTCGTTTACTGCCTATGATGTACCTGCTCTGTACTGCACAATGCCCTGTTGATGCTCTGATACTGCATTCTGCCCTCTCGTTTACTGCCTATGATGTACCTGCTCTGTACTGCACAATGCCCTGTTGATGCTCTGATACTGCATGCTGCCCTCTCGTTACCTGCTCTGATGTACCTGCTCTGTACTGCACAATGCCCTGTTGATGCTCTGATACTGCATGCTGCCCTCTCGTTACCTGCTCTGATGTACCTGCTCTGTACTGCACAATGCCCTGTTGATGCTCTGATACTGCATTCTGCCCTCTCGTTTACTGCCTATGATGTACCTGCTCTGTACTCCACAATGCCCTGTTGATGCTCTGATACTGCATTCTGCCCTCTCGTTGACTGCCAATGATGTAGCTGCTGTGGTGCCCACTTTGCCCATGCTCACGCATACACTGTGATTTAACCCCTATTTTGTACAATAAAGGTAGTCTATCAGGTCTCGTGGTCTGTCGTTGTCATTCCTGCTTGCGTACTACTAATGTGTATTTGTATTTGCTTCTCATCAGTGGTTTCGGTAACATGACACTCCCCCTCCCTACGTCACGTCCCTTACTGGTATTTCCCTGCAGACAGCCAATGGTTTGTGCCTTACCTGCGTCGTCGTCCATGGTGGGCCATGACTAGGACGTGGTGGATCGCGAAGAGCATCGGGAAAGCGTGTAGCGCTGGGTCCATGGTGTTGGTCAGCTTGCGGTGGGTATCTCTGCTATGTCACCTGTCTTCGCAGTGGGGATTCCGCCGTGTTCAGACAGGTTGTTTTTCCGCTGCGGATTTATGTGTATTTTCCGCCATCTTGATTTGGGGGACGGTCTTCGACGTCAGTACGTACGGCGGGGCCTCCGGATGTGTTCCGTCCGCCACGGTCTCGTGTGTAGTTCGGCGGCGGAGCGTGCTTTTCCGTCACGGACGGAAATTTGACACGTTTTCCTATCCTGATATGGCGGACGGAGTATCCGCGGCAGGCGGACACGGAAAAGGCTTTTTCCGCCTACTCCAGGGCCGCGGTGGCTCTTCCGTCCGCCATCCTAATGAGCCCCAAAGTGTGGTTTGTAAAGTTTGAGTAATAAAGAGCGAGTATTAAAGAGTTAGTAAAGAGTGAGTAGTGTAGTGAGTAAAGTTGAGTAGTAGAGTGTAGTAGAGTTTGACAGTGAGTACTATAGAGTAGTTGCTATTAAGTACTACAGTGAGTATGGAATAGTAGATATTTGTAGAGTAAGTAGTAGAGTGAGTAAGAGTGAGTAGTGAGAGACCGTGATTAGTAGAGAGTGAGTAGAAGAGAGTGAGTAGCAGAGTTATAAAGTGAGTATTAGGGTGTAAGAGTTATTGACAGTGAGTAGTACTTATTAGTACAGTTATTAGTGAGTATTAAAGAGTTGTAGAGTGAGTAGTGAGAATATTAGAGAGTGAGTAGCGAGGGAGTAATTGTGAGTAGTAGAGTGTAGTAAAGAGTGCGTAGTATAGAGTGTTTAGTATATTTTTAAAGTGAGTACTAGAGAGTAGTTGTTATTGAGTACTAAAGTGAGTGGGGAGTATTATAGAGTTGTTGAGTAAGTAGTAGAGTAGTATAGTGAGTATGAGGGAGTACTAGAGAGCGATTAGTATAGTGCGTAGTAGAGTTTAAAAGTGAATAGTAGATTAAGTATTAAGAGTGAGTAGTAGACTATTTTTTAGTAGTAGAGAGTGAGCATAGTAGTATAGTGAGTAATAGAGTAGGTGATATTGATTATTATTTTATTTACAGTGTTATAGTCTTTTAGAGTTAGTACAGTGAGTAGTGAGAGTATTAGAGTGACTAGTAAAGAGTGAGTACTAGTGAGTGAGTAGTCGAGAGTAGTCGAGTTGAGTACTAGATAGTGTAAGTAGAGTATTCGTGTATTATATAGTTGTAAGTAGTATTTCTTTGAGTAATATTTTTTATTGTTAGTAGTAGTTAGTGAGAAGAGAGTAGTAGAGTGTGTGGTATAGTTATTTGTAAGTATTCTAGAGTTGTATAGTAGTGGAGTTATTTTATATTACTGAAGTATTATTACAAAGTGAGTACTAAAGTGTTATTTGTAGTAAAGTTTTTTTTGTAGAGTGTTATTAGTATAGTTCTTTGTAAAGATTGAGTAGTGGAGTAGTGTAGTGTTAATAGAGTTAATAGAGTGAGTATTAGAGTGAGTTGTAGAAATTGCGTTGAATATTAGTGTTATTATTAGAGTATGAGATAGTATTATATTTTTATAGTGTTGTAGAATAAGTAGTATAGTAGTAATGTTGTTGTTGGAGGGAGTATATTAGTATTAGATATAGTGTAGTAGCATGTTAGTAATAGTTGTTAATAAAGAGTGAGTTTTAGACTTTTAGTGTTAGCGTGAGTATTCGAGTGAGTAGTAGAGTACATTGAGTAGTACCTTTTCTAAAGCATAGTGATACATATTTATAAATATGTATTTATATTTGCACATATGTATGCTGCATATTGATATGGATATATATGCATATATATGTGCTACTTAGTAATATATTTGCAGAGTGCTGCATTCACATATATATGCAAGTACATAGTAATATATATTTTCCCAGTTGTTAATAATTAATAAGCAAATTGTTTTAACATCTTTTATTAACTAAGGTTTAAATATATTTTTTACACTTTGTTATTTTGCACTTTTATGGATTTTGCATATGTTTAATTTATTATTCTTCAATGATTTCAATTATGCATCCATTTTGGAAGATGACATCCAATGTTTTTGGTAGGTATGGCATGAGAGCGTCTCCAAAGTCCTCAATGTCTGCTGGTATATTTAAGTAGTCCATTAGAATTAAATTTGTTATTACTACAGATTTAAAATGTTAGTTTTTTTCAATTTGTACTGTCATAGTACTGTTCTCTTGATTTGTATTCTCCAGGCCATATTTTGTAATTGTGAGTTTTTCTTGAGGTGGTTCTATTTTCTGTGAAGGAAAAAGAAAAGTGTTACTCGAGGCATTTAAAGTGTATTTACATTTTGTTTTTTGCATTTTGGTAATTTTTCTTGTGCTAAAGAGAAAAGTGATTGTTATATATAGGGACAAAAATTGCAAAAAGATATTAAATCTAAATGCAGATAGCATAGAGAGGTAGATAAATGTATGTGTATAGAGATATAATGTTAAGAGAAATAGAGAGTTATGTAGTGAGAGTTAGTTTTTTTTATGGTAGGGGTGGATGTAGTAAAAATTATTATTGTAGTGAGGTATGTATAGAGAGTTATTGAGATCTAGAACTTGGAAGATATTGAGAGAGATAGATATAGGGATAGTAAGTGTAATAGTGATAAATATGGTGATATACATTTAGAAATGCATAGAGAGGGATTGATAAAGCTTGAATAAAGTTGAGGAGTGTTATTGAGTTAAGCAGAGAGATGTTATGTTATGTAGCGGTAATTTTTAATTGTTGTAAGATCTGAAGATATATAGTTAGGTGGCAATTGAGATATAGTTGTTGGGAAGTATAAGAAATACGTATTTGTAAATTCTAAGTGATTTATAGTGAGAAACAGTGTGAGAGATAGATTTGTTGGCTTTAGAGAGTTTTGCATGTGGTATCAGCTAAAGGGATATAACTTGAGTGAGACATAGCGATAACTGCCAATCCAATTAAAAACATGCCCCGCCCTGCCGTAGTCAAATGAAGAACTTTACACACAATACGAATAACAGCAGTTTCTTCAAAAACAACGTCTATTTGCAACACTCTAAAACATGACCTATACATATAAATAAACAGATTATTAGCTATTATAAAAAAAGCATAGTGAAATCTCGAAAAAATATAAGAAAAAACATGAACACATTTTCCTAGAAACTAAACCTAAATAAGCAAGCACTTAAATTAATAAATGTATGCGATAAAAAAATTACACTTACCTGTCAGTAGCGTTATCACGACGTCTGTATAGTTAGCAATAAAGCAATTACAAACAAACCAAAAGAAGCAAAATACAGAAAAACAATACATTCACGATGTTAATAAAATACATTTTGAAACAAAATACATATAAACATTAGACAAATATTGTACTTACCATAATGTAGCTGCGTCACGCTGTACTGTTCATTCTGGAAAAAAACCAGAACATACCGATATCCGCCGATTCAATAAAGACGTGACCCGCCCTGGTCTAGCCAAATTAGACACTTCCAACGAAATAGCAAAGACAGCAGTTTCGCCAAAACAACATAGATTAGCAACCACAGGAAAATATCACAATAGTCACACAAAATATCTAATTCTTACAAAAAGCACCCCAAAAACATTAATAAACCAACAAAAAATATTAAGCATTTACACATTTGTAATAAAAGACAGAAGACAGTTAGAATATATAATATAAACTTACCTCTAAGCGACTGCGTTTTGACCTGCTGCACGGTTAATTATGTAACAGATTTAACACCCAAACATACAAAAAGTAACAATTACCAGAATCATATTTCACGTTTTTAAAAAATAGTAATAATCTAAACACATACACATTTTAAACGTAAACAAAAGCCTAATTTATTAACAAGATATTGTTGTATAGCTCCTATATATCCCTATATCGTGTTAAGTTAGCATAGGTACGTTTGAGATTTAAACGCCATTTTTCCTTTCTTGCAACTTCTGCACACGACCCTCATTTGTTGACTTAGCTTTCAACCTAGTAGTTTGCCGTGGTGAATGTGAGAATAATATGTTATTACTCTGATATCTGCTTTGTTTAATAAAACATGTCTGCACGGAGAGTGCTGAAGTTTCAGGAGCAACACGATATGGAATTGTTATGAGGTCTGATCTCCACGCCTTCATAGTCATAACACAAGTGCAGCCTTTGCCAACTTGGGCTTGAGGCGGGATTGATATTGCTTTGCACGAGAATTGTTAACACACTTGATGCGGTGCACATGCAGAGAGAGCTGGTGTATGCTGATGTGATTCCTTCATGCTAGGACACTAAGGTATGGGCCCGCCCTAAAACAACCCAAAGAGACCTTCTTAGATAATAATATAATATATGTGTTAGGGAGGGTGAGATATAAGTGTTGTTAACTCTTATTCATTACAGCATGTTAACATGCTGTCACCATTCGCTTTTTATGTCTTAGTAACTATGCTGATAATTTTGCTACTGATAATAAGTATACTTGTATTATCAAAGATACTGCGCCTGAGAAGACGGCATTAGTAAATAAACATTTCAAATGCACATGTGTCTTCTTTACTCCATGTTCTGGTTTGTAATGATAATATAACGAAAGAGTGTTCATGAGTCCCACGTACCCTGAGGTACTGTAAGTTCATGTTCTGGTTTGTCTAAACATTGGGTGTTTGATATGTCCAATGAGACACTGTAGCTAGCTCGGTAAGGGGTGAGTTGGTTGCTAAGGTAAGTTTTGGGACATCCTAATTTGCCGAGGTTCCACTCCTCTGTGCACAGTTCTGTGTGAGTACAGAAACCCTGCAACATGGCGCCCAACGGTTTCGGTGGTCTTATATCATGACACTCGAGTAGTTTATCGTTCATGCCTTAACCCCTTCACATCCGTTTCCGGAAAACGGGGTGTCGGTGAAACCTACCTATTTTTTGAAATAGGTCTTTATTCAAGCTTGATTCTTTCTTAAAAGGTTTCTTTGAATTACTACCCAGTTGTGCTACAAAGTATTCTTTGTGTTTTCTTATTTCCAATTCTGTAATGGCGGCAGCGGTGGCTATTGCGCAGCATAGTCGCGTAGCGGTACGCAACCATCTTCAGACGTACCAAGTCCCAGTAGATGGGATGGCTGTGATTTTCGTGGTATGTGCAGATCCGGCGTTTCCTTACGAGTTGTTTTACTCTTGGGTTACGTTTCCGGCTGTGGACGCTAATTCTGGTTTGTTCCACTCCTACACCGCCTCGGATGTCCCGGCTGAATATACGCCGTACAGGGCATTGGAAATACCTATTGATCATTGGCAGCATCGAGTTTGGTTTGATGGCGCCCTCCCCCACTCTATGTCCCCTGCGAGGTTAGGTCCACTCTCAATTCCAGGTACTAATTGGCCTGCGTTGGGTGGCTTTACCCCGCACCCGAATCACGGGGCTTGCACCCTGGCTGAAATTCGCAGGCTGCATGTAGTTTCCATTTCCGTGATTCGTGCTTTAGTGCAATACATCGGTCGACATCTTCCTGGTGTTCCCCAGGGGGGTGCGGCCGCTCCCATGGAACGAGGCGGAATGCGTCTCAATCCAGTGATGGTAAATTCGGTTTTTGGTGCGCGTCCTGTTGACAACGATGACTTCCCGTTCTGGCTAGCTGAGAAGTTTGATCAACTGGAGGCGGTTTTTCCGAATTCTACTCCTGCTGATAAACATAGAATGTTAACGATTACTCTACCGAAGGATATTACTCCTGAACTTGCTGACTGTGACAGCTGGGGAAAAACATTTGCGGCAGTTTATACAAGGTGCTTCGGCACCCCGTCTATGACTGCCCTGCCTGAAATCGTTAGACGTGTTCAGAATGATCACGGTCCAGAGGCAGCGGTTGAATTGGGTATGCGCCTGTGTGGTTCTTTTGAGATTGTAAGTGATCTCATTCTCTCCAATGTTAAAGGAGATGCAGTTAACTTTCAGGTGTCGAATGCTTTGGCTGCTCTGCCCGATGCCGACAAACCCCGCCAGTTAGCAAAGATTGTGGTGGCCGCTTATAAAACAATTGGCCGCACAAGTAGAGGTCTAAAATATTTTCCAGTAAAGGAGAAAAAACAACCACAGGGACAATCTGCAGTGACAGATGCCCAGCCCAAGTCCAAGAAACAAAATTGGCCTAAAAAACAGACACAGGGGAAGCAGACAACGCAGACTCAGGGTACTTTTCCTGCAATACAAGCTCCTGCGCCACCCGAAAAAGTTTATGATTTGCGCGACCGCGCGATGATTAAATCGCCTGATCGTTTTCAGGGTTCTGATCAACGCTCTCCTCGTTCCTTTCAGGACACATCGGCCCCGAAGACCGGTGGAGGAGGAGGGGGTGGACGTGGACGTGGTGGCCAACAAGGACGTGGTCAGTCCCGCCAGACGGACGGCGCAGTGAAGCAGGAGGATTCTACGCCTAGGCGTCCGCAGTTTGCGAAAAAGAAAGTCGCAGCCTTAACAGCGCATCGATATGCCACAGATAGTGAGAACGCGGCTTCGGAATCTGACGTGGGCTCTGACCTTGCTGGACAGCGCGGCGGAGATAACCATAGTCAGAGAGGCGCTGCGTCCACTACTGAGGGTGACAGCGACTGATGTCTACGTTGTGATAGAAACAGCGGATACGAGACTTGCTCCCCCTGAAAGACTATATGAAATTGTCCTGTTAATTGAAGGTGACATACAGCGTACCGTTAAAGGTGTATTTTGGGAGAATCTGTCTTCTACATATGATATTTTACTTTCGGAGGCTGACTGGCCCCCACCTTTTGTGCTCGCGGCGCCGCGAGGGGAGGAGGTAATCCTACCCAGTTTCGCGAACACTGTCTCGAAAGAGCATGCGCAGCATTTTGCAGAAGAGTGGGCTCGGGCTCTCGCGCCGGCTCTGTACCGTAACCAATGTGGTTGGGATAAATTGTCGCCTTGCCACGAAATTCCGTTGCGGTCTCAGCCGCAGCCTCAACCTCAATATCCCATTCGGCGTGAAGCAAAATCTTCCGTCGCGGAAATCCTTGAACAATTGGAATATCAGGGAGTTATTGAAACGTGTGTGTCACCGATGAATAATCCCCTTTTTACTGTGAATAAACCTGACGGATCATATCGTTTGGTTTTGGATTACCGGCATTTGAACTCGCATTGCCGTAACTGTGCAGTACAGAATACCCACGGCTCTGCCCTAGTGGATAGTCTCGTGCGTAAGCGTTTCAAGACAACGCTTGACATATCCAATGGTTTTTATGCCCACAGATTGGACAGCTTTAGCTCCCAATGGACCAGTTTTACAAGCGCTGGAGTCCAAAAGCAATTCCGGCGTCTTCCAATGGGCTACAAGAATAGTCCTGGGGTTTTTACCGCTCGAATTGTCTCTATTCTGGAGGCACTCGACCCTGATGCTTTTTCGTATGTGGATGACATATATCTCACAGACGACGATATTTGGGAGCATCTGTGTCGTGTTAATTCTCTTGTTTGCAACTTCGCAGACATGGGTTACAAATTCAACTTTGCAAAATCGCACATTGCTGAACACACAGTGTTGTTTTTGGGCTATGAGCTCAACAATGAAGGTAGAGGTTTGGCTCCTCACTTCTTGGAGAAGTGCGCACAATTGCGCGCACCAACAACTCTGAAAAAATTACAATCCTTACTGGGCTTTTTGAATTTCGGCAGAACTTACATTCCGGAATATGCCCAGCGTATCAAGCCTTTGTATGCTTTGATACAACCAACTTTCTCAGAATCATGCTGGCTGCCTGAGCATTCAGCCATTTTGCAATCCTTGCAGGCTGATCTGCTCGCTTCTAAATATTTACTGACTCGTGATAACCACACCAACCTGGTCATAAGAATAATTCCTGGGACGGTGGGTTTCACCTACCTCACTTTTAATGAAGGTGACACAGTACCTATTGCTTACAAGTCACACTTGTACACCTCGGCTGAGATGCGGTTTCCCACCATAGAAAAGGTTTTAACTGCTGTACAGATGGCAATTCTAAAAGAACGTGCTCTGTCACAGGGGAAGCGCATGCTAGTGGTAACACCCTGTCCTCATTTAGAGGCTGTCACGAAAGCCAGTGTACCAAATTCAAAGGCTTTGCACCCTCGGTGGATTCAGTGGGCTGCGTCATTGTCATCCGCAGATGTCATGTTTATTTTTGACGCTTCCTTACGGTCGCAGGAGTACTTGCAGTATGAATTCGTTCACCCTGCTCCTCTGGCGATGCGACCTTTGGAGGACTTCCATTGCATCATTTACACTGATGGGTCGGCGCAGGTTGCGCATGGCTCTAAACATGCCTACGTTTCCGCATGCGCCATTGTGGTCGGTGCTATGTTGAATGATGAGTTCATTTCCAGGGAGGTACACACGTTGCCCCTGGGCGATTGCACCGCACAATTGGCAGAGCTTCGTGCTCTCTTACTAGCTTTGGAGTATGCAGATCCAAGTGTTACTACTCTAATTGTAAGTGATTCTTACTACTGTGTCCAGTCTTACAATGAAAACTTGTTCTTTTGGATTCAAAATGATTTTCATGATTCCAAGGGTAGCACAATAAAACATAAAATGATCTGGGTTCGAGTGGCAGAGCTTAAGGCTATGTTGCCACTCGTTTATGTGATTCATACTCTCGGTCATCAGCGCGTGGGAGTTCACGCTGTTGGCAACTCGCTTGCTGATGAAGCAGCGAAATCAGCAGTATCTACATACTTAGTTGCAGCAGTTACTAGGTCTAAAACCAAGATTGATAGCGACATCTTGGCAGCGATTGCTGCCTCTGAGAAGGGAAGTAAACATCCTTCGGGATTCCCTTCGAAGTATAAATACCACTTAAGTCCCGAAAAGGTTCCTTTTGTGACAATTCCTGATGTTGGGGAACGGCTGATTCCCAACTCGGATCGCAGAACAGACTTGATTACAGCGGCTCATGAAGGTGTGGCGTCTGCGCATGCGGGCGTCTCAGCCACTGTAACGCAACTACAACATCGTTTCTGGTGGCGGGGACTGTACAAACAGACGCGTGATTATGTCCTTCTTTGTGACATATGCCAGCAGATTAAACCTTCAACTGCTACGCGTCCGCCTCAGACTCAGTTGTACATTTCTAATAAACCACTAGGCTGTGTTTATTTAGATCACTGCGGTCCATTTTCATCTGATACTGCGTATAAATACATCTTAGTAGCAGTTGACTCATGCACACGCTTTGTGTGGTTATGGCCACATCGCAGCGCTGATTCCCGGACTGTCATCAGAGATTTGCGTATCTTTATAGGGATTTTTGCCTGTGGTACCTTCCATACGGATCAGGGTCCGGCTTTCGCCTCTAAGGCGTATAAGGATGCCATGACTTCGATGGGGGTCCAAGTCAAGTTTTCGTCACCCTACAGACCCGAGGGTAATAGTGTAGTTGAACGAATGAACCGTGATTTAAAGCAATCTTTGACAGCCCGAGTTATAGGCACTGGCAGAAATTGGCTGGCTCACCTCTATGGCGTGCAGCGTGCTCTTAATAATCTCCCTAGAAGGTCTCTGGGTGGGCGGACCCCATACGAAATGCTCTTTGGCATCAAGATGTTCGTCCCTGACCTTGACGGTCTAGACTCGGTGGTTCGCGCCACTTCCTTTGACGCAGATGAACATTGCAATGTTTTACAGAATCTACAAAAGACGAGAGACACTCTTGCAAAGGAACATTTGCCCTCCACGTCGGATGATGCGTTGCAGATCCCGGTAGTTGGCTGGCTACCCCAAGTTGGAGAACTGGTTCGAGAGAAGATCGACAACAAGAAAGAGTTTGGTCCTTCCTATCGAGCTCCGGTCCCAGTGCTTGGAGTGAAGGGCACAAGAACAGTCATTTTACCACCACTTCCAGGTCGTAAGGAAAACAGGTTTATTTCTATTGACAATGTCAAGATACACAGAGTGGCCGATTCTTCTTAGCATGACACCGGCTGTTTCCTGTCCTTCCATTGTGAGAAATTCAATTATGCCCACTGATTCTAATAATGAACCTGAGGTGGCCATCGAATTACCTGCTGTTTCCACTCCATTATTGAATAATTTACCAGGAACTAACGTTGATGAGACAGACTATACATACCCCACTGATTTGTCCATGCCTGACTTGCAAGCTCGTTTAGCCACGGAATCCAGTTTTTCATTTGACTCTGCTTCCCTTGCCTCGAAAAAACCCTCTAAAATTGCAGTATATGCTAGCCTGTTTAAAAAACATTTTTTGATACCTCCTTGGATATACATTTGGCTGGTCCTTTTTTCACTGTACCTTTTTATGTCAATTGGTTTTGTGTTTTATTTTTTCCGGATTATGAATGGACACTATGTCGAGGAGAGAACTTGCATTACTCATTTAAATGGAACTTTGGCCCCACTTTCCTCTTCACATTCTGCACATAGATTAAAAAGAGACTTGACTTTGGTTAACATCACAGCGTGGCCTGTTCTGGATGGAATCGCGTGGGATGCAGTTCGTTTTCAGATTCATGGCCCAACGGAAGTCGTTAATGTCCCTAACGTACTAAGAGTTAATATGGGGGATGTGGTGAAACAAAACATTCGTTCTGATGATTGGGATGTTAATGCTGTGGAAAGTTTGTTTTCTGATTTGAAATATTATGCTGCTTTTGATGCTGAAGATTTATATTTAGAATCTGCTAATTATGGTGAATTGTTCTGTTACCAACATTATGGCAATCACTTCTTACACAAGACATCTTCCCGGAGGGATGCGGTTAATTTTACTCAGTGGGAACATTGCCCAGCACCTACACAAGGGAGTTCAGAAACGTTTCTTAAAAAGTATACTTATTTCACTGACTTTAATCAGTCCAATCCCGAGTCCTTTTATTTTAAATTTCACAAACAGCCACTGTCCAAGGTTCGACTTACAAATACAAAATTGTTATATTCAAAGGCCTTCCTGGATCAATTAGTTACTGGAGGGTATGAGTTATGGAAGGATACTATAGACCTTAAATCAGTTTGGGGCTCAAGGGCCTGGCAGGTACAAGGCACTGAGGCTTTGCACCGTGCATGTCTCATCCCAAATCATATGTGGTTTTTAAATGAAACCATTTCCCAGACCACATGCTTTGGATTGGCTACATCTAAAAGGTTAAACACCCCGTCTTTCCCGGAGTTGGAGGAATATGAGAATTGGAGTAATTTTACTGAATTGTCCATTAGAGAAATACAGGCTCTGCTTCTGAATTCCTCCTTTAACATTTCCAGTATGAATCCCAAGGGTTGGCTGCTTTGGCACCGTAGTGCTGATTCTTGCCAAAAAAGGTTTTTAAATATAACTGACGGTTTTAAGACTGTTAGATCTGATCCCCGTTTTGATTTGAGTCATACTGTCACCTCTTACTCTGTGGGCAAGTTGTGTCAAGCTTGGCTGAAACATTCAACTTTACCTGCGGTTAAGTATCACCTTTCCAAACTGAATGCAGACGTGGATTTGAATGATTTCATTAAGGGCCCAGCTGGTGGCAGGTCGAAACGCTGGTTATATGGTGTTTACAATGAAATTTGGAAACTCTCACAGATTGAGGCTGCTTCACGCCTTAGGGCTATTGATCAGGCAAATCTTGAGAAAGTGCTTGCAGTGGTTGACAATAGCATTAACGTGCTTTCCTCTAGAATTTACACATTAGATAATATTGTGTCGTCTGTTGTTGATATTGTGCATGACGAAGTGTCTGTATTATACCATGGTCAAAATCAATTACGTTCAATCATGCAGTTTGCATGGACACTACAGACTCTAAAAATGGGTAAAGTTCCCTGGGGATACATGAACGTTTCCTCTTTATTTGCACCATTTAATTTGACAGACAAACAACGCTTGCTTTCAATGCGTGATGCTTCCTTTTCTATGCTCCATATTGAAAGATTGGAATCTTTACCTTTTTCTGTGGCAGAGACCACTGCTGCTACGTGGCTTATCCACGGTTTAATAACGCTGCCTTTTGCTTTATATAAGTTTTCAAATTGTATGAAATATGTGCCAATAGGTCGTTTTGAACCCTTAGGTAGCGGTTTTCTTCATGAGGTCTGGTCACTCCCATACACATACAGATGTTTCAAGGATGAACAAGAAGTTTATCTAACAGGGGATGAGTGTACTGAGACGCCAGATCATTCTTTAATGTGTAGACACATACAGTTACACGGTTCATGTAACAGGGACAGACCGAATATGGCTTGCGTTTTACAGGGCACGCCAGTTCCTGCTATCATCCCCACGTTTAAATTGTTAGAGAATGGTAGTTATTTAATGCTCAATAATGAAAACTGCTGTGGTTTAATTAAAGGTATAGCTTTCATAGTAACGGTTAGTGAGCGAGTTATTTGCTGCAGAAATGTTCTTTATCCTCCCACACGTGAACATAGGGAGTCTTCCATTTGGCCACAGATACCGACCTTGGGAGCAGAATTCAGCGGCATGGCTAGAATAAGAGCTCTATTGTCCCAGAAAGAGGTGGCCTTGAGCTCGGCCCGTGAAACTTTCGTGCTTCACATTGCTAACACCCGCACGGAGGTCCAGGCTCTTTTAAACACTGATTTGCCCTTGCATTTCGGAGCCATGGTCCGTTCAATCTTTAACGCATCCTCCACAACGGGCCTAGCACATTTTTTTAAAGTTGTTAGCGGTGGTCTCGTGACTTCCTTTGAGAAGATTTTTGGAGTCATCCCTGCTTTCTTCCATTCTATTTTTTCATCCTTGTTTGGAGGGTTCCCGTTTTTGCTTGCATTAGCGGCTGGCGCATTGGTGGTTTTCTGCCTTTTTAAATATGGATGCCCTTCCTGTGCAAGACCACGCACAGCTACTACTGACGCGGTTTCGCAACCGCATGCTTGATTACTATGGCACACTCCCGTTAGCGACTCTAAGCACGGCGTTTGGATTATCTTTTCGGTTCTCCTATTTCACCTGTGTCCAGCCTGTATTTCGCTGTCTGACCTGTGATTTCCTTTGGGCCATTGATTTGTGTCTCTGCGGACCAGCATCTTCTGACGTCGATTTTGATCAACTGATGAGTCCTATCATTGCTCACGAGTTGGTTTGTTCTGACGAAAGGGTTATGGCCTTGGCGGTGGCACATGGACTAATGGGTCCCTGGGATGTGTTGTCGGCAGCGCAAAATTTCTTGGAACTAAGTTTTCTTGAGAACCCACCGAGCTGTCCTCTGATGGTTATAGAGGATCCGGTGCTGGAAGATCACGTATGTTCCTTTCATCTTTTAAATTGGATGGCTGAACTGTTTTCTGATGAGGACAGTGACTTCCTCCTGGAGGCTGTTGCAGCTTACTTTTCATATACGTTCTTATCATAGACACTGCCTCAAATTGACATGCTGATTGATAGCATTTCCTTGATTTTATTGACTTTTGGTCAAGAGATTTTATTTTTTGCTTGCCTATTGGCTTGAGCCACAGTATATTTGTGGGCTATTTTTTTTTTAGCATTAATTTTTATATTCATGCTCGTTTATAAATGGATTCTGCTCTCATGTGATGGCACTTCTGTTACCTTATTTAGTCCGTTCTCGGATCATGGGGGGGTGTTGTATAGCTCCTATATATCCCTATATCGTGTTAAGTTAGCATAGGTACGTTTGAGATTTAAACGCCATTTTTCCTTTCTTGCAACTTCTGCACACGACCCTCATTTGTTGACTTAGCTTTCAACCTAGTAGTTTGCCGTGGTGAATGTGAGAATAATATGTTATTACTCTGATATCTGCTTTGTTTAATAAAACATGTCTGCACGGAGAGTGCTGAAGTTTCAGGAGCAACACGATATGGAATTGTTATGAGGTCTGATCTCCACGCCTTCATAGTCATAACACAAGTGCAGCCTTTGCCAACTTGGGCTTGAGGCGGGATTGATATTGCTTTGCACGAGAATTGTTAACACACTTGATGCGGTGCACATGCAGAGAGAGCTGGTGTATGCTGATGTGATTCCTTCATGCTAGGACACTAAGGTATGGGCCCGCCCTAAAACAACCCAAAGAGACCTTCTTAGATAATAATATAATATATGTGTTAGGGAGGGTGAGATATAAGTGTTGTTAACTCTTATTCATTACAGCATGTTAACATGCTGTCACCATTCGCTTTTTATGTCTTAGTAACTATGCTGATAATTTTGCTACTGATAATAAGTATACTTGTATTATCAAAGATACTGCGCCTGAGAAGACGGCATTAGTAAATAAACATTTCAAATGCACATGTGTCTTCTTTACTCCATGTTCTGGTTTGTAATGATAATATAACGAAAGAGTGTTCATGAGTCCCACGTACCCTGAGGTACTGTAAGTTCATGTTCTGGTTTGTCTAAACATTGGGTGTTTGATATGTCCAATGAGACACTGTAGCTAGCTCGGTAAGGGGTGAGTTGGTTGCTAAGGTAAGTTTTGGGACATCCTAATTTGCCGAGGTTCCACTCCTCTGTGCACAGTTCTGTGTGAGTACAGAAACCCTGCAACAATATATACAAACTAACTATTAAATAAACTTACTTGAAACTGCCCATTACACAAATATAACACTTACCTTAATTTTCTGTGCCATACCGTGCCTTACCGTCCATTCTAGAAGACTACCGAACATAGCGATAACCGCAGATCCAATTAAAAAGGTGTAACGCCCTGCCGTAGTCAAATGAATAACAGCAGTTTCGTTAAAAAAAAGTCTATTTGCAACACACTAAAAAATTACCTATACATGAAAGCAAACAGATTATTAACTATTATAAAAAAAACAAAGTGAAATGTAAGAAAAATAGAAGAAAAAACCTGTAAGTAGCGTTATCACGACGTCTATACAGTTAGCTCTAAAGCAATTCCAAACAAACCAAAAGAAGCAAAATACAGAAAAGACAATACCTTCATAATGCTAATAAAATAAATTTTTTAAGTAAATGCATATAAAAATTAGACAAATATTGTACTTACCATAATGTAGTTGCATCACGCTGTACTGTCCATTCTGGAAGCAAACAGAACATACCGATATCTGCTGATTCAATAAAAACGTGACCTGCCCTGCCGTACCTAAATAAGACACTTCCAACAAAATAGCAAATACAGCAGTTCCGCCAACACAACATACATTAGCAACAACTGAAAACATAATATTCACAAAAAATATAAAACTATTACCCAAAACAGCCCAAAAACATTAGAAAAATATTAAGCATTTACACATTAGTAATAAAAGACAAAGACAGTTAGAATATATAATATAAACTTACCTCTAAGTGACTGCGTTTCGACGTGCTGTACAGTTCATTATATAACAGATGAAACACCCCAAACACAAAAAGTAACAAATTACAGAAGCCTATTGTACGTCTTGAAACATAATTAGAAAAAACACATGTACTAAAACAAGTGAACTTACCTTGACACGACACGATACGATCACAGAAAGTTTAAACAAATAAAGAGCAACATTAAGAAATCAGACTTATTGTAACAAAAGCTAAATACATAAAAAGAATACAATTGTATAAGATAAACAACATAATTTATAACTAGGATATATAAAGGTATTAAACATTAAATAAACTTCAACACTTACCTTAATTTGCTGCGTCCCACCGTGCCTTACCGTCCATTCTCGGACTCTACCGACCATAGAGTTAACCACCGATCCAATTAAAAACGTGCAACGCCCTGCCGTAGTCAAATGTATAACAGCAGTTTCGTCAATAAAAGTCCATTTGCAACACACTGAAAAAAAATTACCTGTACATGAAAACAAACAGATTATTAACTATTATAAAAAAACAAAAGTGAAATGTAGAAAAAATATAAGAAAAAACATGAACACATTTTTTGTAAAAACTAAACATAAACAAGCACTTAAAATAATAACTGCATTCGATAAAAAATTACGCTTACCTGTAAGTAGCGTCACGGGCCGGGGTGGACTTGGAAACCAAACACAAAGATACATTAGATTAGCAAGTAAAACAAAGATGGCTTACCTGAAACATGAAAACAGCAGCATACATACCGTGAGAAGCACTTCGTGCATGCTGCTGCACACAGACGACACGGGCCGGGGTGGACCTGGAAAACAAACACAAAGACACATTAGATTAGCAAGCAAAACAAAGATGGCTTACCTGAAACACGAAAACAGCAGCATACATACCGTGAGAAGCACTTCGTGCACGCCGCTGCACACAGACGAGACGGGCCGGGGTGGACATGGAAAACAAACACAAAGATACATTAGATTAGCAAGCAAAACAAAGATGGCTTACCTGAAACACGAAAACAGCAGCATACATACCTTGAGAAGCACTTTGTGCACACCGCTGCACACAGACGACACGGGTCGGGGCGGACCTGGAAAACAAACAAAAAGACACAGATTAGCAAGCAAAACAAAGATGGCTTACCTGAAACACGAAAACAGCAGCATACATACCGTGAGAAGCACTTTGTGCACGCCGCTGCACACAGACGACACGGGCAAGGTGGACCTGGAAAACAAACACAAAAATACATTAGATTGGCAAGCAAAACAAAGATGGCTTACCTGAAACATGAAAACAGCAGCATACATACCGTGAGAAGCACTTCGTGCACGCCACTGCACCGAGATGACACGGGCCGGGGTGGACCTAGAAAACAAACACAAAGATACATTAGATTAACAAGCAAAACAAAGATGGCTTACCTGAAACACGAAAACAGCAGCATACATACCGTGAGAAGCACTTCGTGCACGCCGCTGCACAGAGACGACACGGGCCGGGGTGGACTTGGGAAACAAATACAAAGACACATTAGATTAGCAAGCAAAACAAAGATGGCTTACCTGAAACACGAAAACAGCAGCATTCATACCGTGAGAATCACTTAGTGCACGCCGCTGCACACAGACGACACGGGCCGGGGTGGACCTGGAAAACAAACACAATGACACATTAGATTAGCAAGCAAAACAAAGATGGCTTACCTGAAACACGAAAACAGCAGCATACATACCGTGAGAAGCACTTCGTGCACGCTGCTGCACACAGACGACACGGGCCGGGGTGGACCTGGAAAACAAACACAAAGACACATTAGATTAGCAAGCAAAACAAAGATGGCTTACCTGAAACACGAAAACAGCAGCATACATACCGAGAAAGCCGCTGCACACAGAAGACACGGGCCGGGGTGGACCTGGAAAACAAACACAAAAATACATTAGATTAGCAAGCAAAACAAAGATGGCTTACCTGAAACACGAAAACAGCAGCATACATACCGTGAGAAGCTCTTTGTGCCCGCCGCTGCACAGAGACGACATAGGCCGGGGTGGACCTGGAAAACAAACACAAAGACATATTAGATTAGCAAGCAAAACAAAGATGGCTTACCTGAAACACGAAAACAGCAGCATACATACCGTGATAAGCACTTTGTGCACGCCGCTGCACACAGACGACACGGGCCGGGGTGGACCTGGAAGACAAACACAAAGACACATTAGATTAGCAAGCAAAACAAAAATGGCTTAATTGAAACACGAAAACAGCAGCATACATAGCGTGAGAAGCACTTTGTGCACGCCGCTGCACACAGACGACACGGGCCGGGGTGGACCTGGAAAACAAACACAAAGATACATTAGATCAGCAAGCAAAGCAAGAAAACTTACCTAAGATGTTAGAAAACGCTCTGTACATCCCAGCAACAAACACAAAAACACGAGAACGTCCCTGTAAAAAAAAAAAAAACATGACCACCAGTCTAAAAACGGGGACGGGGCTTAAAAAAGAGAAAGAAACGAAAAAACACACCCCTCAATCCGGCCTTACATTAACAGACAACCCTCTTCTCCAATGGCTGCCCACCATTTACGAAGCCAGCCAATGGAGAAGAGGGCCGGCTTCAAGCCTCACCACTAAGAGACCTAAATTCTCGCCAGCGATACTGCACAAGCGCAGCCTACGCTAGTCGAGAACTAAAAAAGAACCTGAACCTAAAAATAAATATAAGCTTGATTACTTTATTGGGTAGCGGAGTATTATGAAAACTACATTCCATCATTTGATGAGAAAATAATAAACACGAGGGCATTGATGTAAAAATTTGAAGTTTTTGTAGGATGTGGAGTGCATTGACATATTTTGTATTGTAAAGAAAGCTAATGCTCAAGCTCCCTATTTCAGCCTTTTTGATACTTATGAACATCCGTTACCATGACTGATGCTAGTAATGGGGCATTGGAGCAGTGTTGCTTCAAGAGTGTGATGGAAAAATGGTGAACCTAGCATATGATTCCAGACCACTTAGAGGTGCAAACAATAAATATTCTACAATTGAAAGGAGAGGTTATCATGTTAGTGGGGTTTAGGTGGTTTCAGGAGCTATGTGTATGGTCTGAATTCATTTTTAGGACTGATTGTTGCCAGTTAGATTTGTTTACAATGAGATATTGTAGGATAACTACTCTGAGAGTAGCATGCTGACAGCAAGAATTTCATTTCTGGGTGGAATAAGTACGAGATGCAAGACATTTTCGAGCAGATTGTCTCGCTTATTCACCGGTGAATGGGGAGGTGAAGTTTGAGTATGTGGTGGTATCTATATGTGATTTTCAAAGGACTTGTCTTCAAAGAAGAGTGGTTAGTGACAGTGAACCTGGGTGTGGTTTGTCTGCACATCATGTAGTTCATTGGGTATGGGCTGCCCAACAATAAGAGGCAAGGGTAAGATATTTTACAGTTTTATAATGTTGCCATGTTGTTGCTATTTCATGATTGAGTATAAATGGGGGGGGGTTTATATGATTGAAATCTGGTTATTGTTCATGAGAGTATTGAGGTATGAGGAGCAAGAAGGGAATGGTCCCGAGTGAATTGTGTTGGTCCACTGTGGTAAGTTATGTGGAAGAAAATGTGAGATTATGCTTTGTCTGTGTATGGAGCGATAAGCTGCAAAGGAATGTGCACCAACCCTGGAAAGTTATGTCCATGCCTGGGAAGGTCTGAGAAAGAGTGATATTAGATATTGCAGGATCGATTTGTTTATATGGGAGTCCCAAGTACTTTTTGGTGCTTATCGAATCATTATTCACAGAAGCCTGAAGCTAAAGTGGTGCAGAAGACGCTATTGAAAGTGGTAATCATATTTCTATTGAAGGACTTTTGAGCATGAAGGTGTTCCTAAAGGTATTCTGACCCATAACATGGTCCAACTGACTACTAGAGAGATAAAGCTGTTCCTGTTCAGTCATGGCGTTGAACACATTTGTACCTCTGTTTACCATCCGCAAAATAATGGCATAGTGGAGGGATTGATTACAGTATTGAAGGACGAGATACCATTGGGTACTAGCAATGGAAATGATTGGAGGGAAGTGATCAAGGAATTGGTATGGGATTACTACACCACAACTTGAGACAATGCTGACAAGCCTGATTAAAAATCATGAGTTGACATATTATGATTTCCAACCTCAAACACCCAAGAATGCAAGATCTATTGAAGGATATGGGAATTAGAAGGACCCAGTTAGTCATTCTGTGAAGGACTTGAGTGATGCTAAATGGAAAGTGTAGCAATATCATTAAAAAGTGACATTCAATGTGGGCAATTGGGTAAGAGTCAAAATTGGTATGAAAGTTAGATATGGCCTGTCAAAGTTCTCAGTACTACTACAAGTTGGACTAGAGTGTGTGCTTGCTGACAGAGACATTGATATGGCATTGCAGCTAGTCTGAACCTCCTACCAAACGTGGATAGACCAATACTCTCATCCAATGTGGCCAGGAGCTAAGAGATGCCTATGTGTGAAAGTTGTAGCCGTCAGGGACAGTATTGTCCACCCTGGTAGCAAGATTATCACATATAGATTATTTCCTGTTCTGTTACAGTGAGTTTGTGTTGACCAAGATATCAGTTTAGTTAGTGTTGCTGCAGTATCTGTGTATGACCTTCTCTAATTATAAATTCTGTAGATTGTCTTTGACTTATTTTATTTTAATGTTGGAGAGGGAGGCATGGCATCCTGTGTAGAATGTCTGGAATGGAATGTTACGTTTTTATCTAGACATTCCATGTCAGCCAGTTGCTTGTACCCTCTCACAGAGGACGCTTACCTGAGCATTAAAAAAGACTTTCCTCCACACTGTGTCCACCATCCTTCACTGCTGATGGTCCTATTGTCAGCTGCAGCCAGCATGATGCACAGAAACAGAGTTGGAGATCTACATTACATCCATGTGGAGTGCCTGACCATCTTCTCAAGTGAGAAAGTGTTCAGAAAGCACCCCCAGGTACACAGCAAGAAAACCAAGCCTACCCCTGAAGTGAATATTCACTTCTGCAAAGAGTTCAGCAAATAGATTGGAAGGCTTTTCTGGACAAAGCATTGCTGCATACAGTTGCAGAATTTAACAAGGTGTATTTAAGGTAGGGCTCAGTTGTATGCAGTGGTGTAGTCCGGGTTGTGTTAATAGGCTGAATGTTTTTCCTCAGTGCTAATTTACAGATCGCCTAGACTTTAAGAGAATAAGGAGGGGGTTGTGGGTTATTGCTGTAATGAGTTAGACGTCTAGCAGTAGATCTCTGCCATTTGGTCAAAGTGTCCTTTGACTTTGGTTAGAGACCAGCACTAGCTATTGGTGGTTGAGCTGAATATGTTAAGTGATTTGAAAGGAGAAAATTATTTTGGAACACTTCTGGGACTTATGAATTTGAGCACGCTTATTGTCATGCATTCCTGTGTGTACGTTTAGACATTTGTTCTGTTAGTTTCATTTATACATCTAACAAAAGTCTTTTTTTTAAACTCAAAGTTATTACAAAATGTCCTCCTGAGAAATAGGGTCTACAATGCATCCGTAAAATTTTTTTTTTTTCACACACCTCAATTACTTAAAATTGCAATCAGTTAGTTGCTGCCATTTGTTCTCTGTGGCCTGTTTAACAGTTTTTATTAAGTGTAGCGTTGGCTTTGCCTATGCTTGTTTTTCTTGAGTTTTGTATTCAGCACTCAATGGGATTT
The DNA here is from genome assembly GCF_964261635.1 of Lissotriton helveticus. NCBI lineage: Eukaryota > Metazoa > Chordata > Amphibia > Caudata > Salamandridae > Lissotriton > Lissotriton helveticus. The sequence goes on from NC_136060.1 coordinate 371,122,150, forward strand.
CTTGCTGTGTCTCCCTACTATTTCCTCTCCCTCCCTCTCAACTCCTCTCGTCTCGCCCTCAGGCTCTCTTTTAAGCCCCTGCTCCTCATTCTTCTCCCTAAGTTATTTTATTTGTTTATTTTACGAGGGGCTTCACAGCTGCAGAGTTCTCTCTTTATTTTATATTTTAATTTACCATTTTGAGCATGTCTGTCCACAAGGTTAGAACAGTAAAATAAAAATGCCCGCCACGCATCAGTACGCATATGTGCATATGGATCACAACGCACATGTCACAACATCTTGGAATGGGTTTACTTCAGTAGAAACCTACAGCAAGATTACTGGAAAACCTTGTGCATGAGTCTTGCTGCATGCGTTCTCATAAAATTGGCAAAAAGCATTGGCAAAGCCAGTAGCTCAGCCTTTTAGTACTAAGACATATTGGCTTTTCCTAATGCTGGTCATTTCACTGGTTGTACATTTTGTGAAAGTAACTTTTTAACAGTTGTCCCCTTTTTCTATTGCCTCATTATTCAAAAAAATCATTCCATGGGTTTAATATGGGAATGCAAAACTGTTATGGGAAAGCCATCAGATATTTGTAGCCTAATTGTTTATAGCACACAAGTTAAAATTAAAGTGTGCCTAGGGATTTGGTAGTCATTATTGTCATGTTCTACTGTCTTATTATTGCCCTAGAAGGCCATACTACATTCCAATAAGAGCTTGACATGAATCCCATCAGAATGTATTTGCAGAATTCTAGTATAGACTGACATTTCCTAACGTTCACCTAGAAATGTTCACATTCTTTAAATATAAACCCATAGCAACCACCAGGAATCACTGGACAAAATGTATAGGGTAATGTTGTGCCAAATCACAGAGACCTTCTGCAAACATACAGAGACATTAGCCACCCCTGAGTGCCTTTCAGAGTCACAGAATTACGAGTTAACTTGCAATATCGGGGGGCGTGGCTTAAGCAAGGGAAGGAGATGGCGGACCCGGCGTGAGCTCCGTACCGACACAGAGCTTTTGTGAATTTACTGAGCCTCCAGAATCGGCTGTGGAACCTGCACAACGCCGGAAACTTCTTCTGAAGATGTGGTGCGTCTAAGGACTGATGCGTTTGCAGATTTTGGCTGTTTATCTGCATCTTTGAACTGCTGGTGATAATTGCTCTTCTACATCTTTTTGTGGAGTCTTCTAAATTGCCTCACTCACTCACTCCAAACAATATTTTCTGTTTCCCCAAACTTTTATCACCGCCATATAACAGAATACTTTCTCACTTTACAAGCGACCTTTCTTTTAAGGTTTACTGGATATTTTTATGCCTTACTATGGTCATTCAAATGGCTTTGTCTCACCTGATACTTCTGTGACTATTTGTGGTACACCTGACCTAATATAGATTTTGCGTTTTTATTTTTACTTTTCATCTTTGAAGTGCGCTTCCTGTGTCTAATGATTCGTGGAGGATTTTTCTACACATTGACTCCCTACTTACTATAATACGCCCTTTTTTGTAAAATTTTTCTTTTTTTTTTCTTCAATATGGCGAATGATTCTCATACTACGAAGGCATCCGTTTCTGGGACAAAACAGAAGAGACCCAAAAATGATCCACCATCTCCTATACTCTCATCCCAAAATCCAGTTCTGGACTCTATTCTAGATGAAGTCCGTGGCCTCCAACCTTTTATGACTGCGACCAATGAAAAACTAAGTCAAATTGAGGAAAGATGGGTCGTTATGGAAAATAAAGTTCTAGACTTGGAACAACGTGTCAGTGACATACAAGATATCTCATCAAAAATTCCGTTATTGGAACAAGAAATTCATACCCTAAAGCTGCACACTAAGGACCTTGAAAATTGTAACCGTAGAATTAACCTACGCCTTTATGGTCTTCCAGAAAATATTGAAGGATCTGATATGGTCTCATTTTTACAGAAATTCCTAACCGACCTCTTAGAACTTCAACCCACAACAAATCCTCTTAACATACAAAGTCGCCTTAACCCGAATACTACTAAACCACGTGACATTATTATGCTTTTCCTTGAATTTACAGAGTTGATGCATGTGCTGAAAGCTGCTAAACTTAAACGGCGTCTTATATGGTCTGGTCATAATCTCTTTATCTCCCAAGATGTCTCAAATTCCACTAATGCTCGTCGTAAAGAATTCCTAGCTCTCCGTCCTCAAATGCGACAGCTTCAAATCCAATATGGAATCCTCCACCCTTGTCTTTGCAAGATCACCTACAATGGTCGTACACGCTCCTTTGATGACCCGAAGAAACTTGGTTTATACCTACGCACTATTTCACCTTCTGGAATGGACACTAATATTTAATCATTTTCTTTTTTCTTTTTACTTTTCTTAATTCTCTAGGCTCATCTTTTCCTCCCATCATTGTTCATCTGTTCCATGACCATGTCAATATGTTGTTTCCTTCCTACCCTATGAGGTTCTCTCTTTTTTCTCTCTTCCTTTCTATTAATTGCTGAGGTCCGTGAACCTTTGGCGTCTCTATGCTCCCGACGCTCAGATATTTCTTTCCTTTGCAGACCTGGCTGTTCTGCCTTGATCTGTACACTTACTTTTTCTTCCTTTCCTTTTTTCTTTCTTCTTTCTTCTTTTCTACCTCCCTTTCTTCACTTTCTTCCCTACTACCCTCACTTACGTTGTTTGTTCTTTACCTAAAATGGCGTGTATCTTTATTAGTTGGTCTTTTTTTAAATATATTTTTTCTTGTTTTGCAATGATATTTCTATTTGGCTATTACCTGGATATTTGGGATGTTTTGATACTCTTTGTAACATTTTTTGTGTATTTTCTATTTATGTGGTTTATTTTTTCTTTCAGATGTTCTCCTGAAGTGTTTCTCATCCCTCCGTGTATTACCTTCCTTACCCTCCTTTATGTGTAAATTTGTTACGTGGAATGTTCGTGGTATCGGGAACCCGATTAAACGTCAAAAGGTATTGTCTCATCTTTCCAAACTTAATTCTCATATTCTTTTCCTTAAAGAAACACATTGTACTGAAGTTGAATCTCTCAAGTTAAAGAAACAATGGGTTGGTCAGGTCGTTCACTCTTCTACGTCCAACAAAAAAGGTGGTGTTGCCATAATGTTTCATAAATCTTTATCTGTACAAATTTTATCCACTCAAAATGATGAAGACGGCCGTTGGGTGATGGCAAAGACTGTGGTTCACAACAAAACTTTAACCTTATTGAATATTTATGGTCCGGTTAAACCCGACCCTCAATTCTGGAATGATATTAAAATTTTACTTTCCTCATTTGATTGTCCCATTGTTATTGTTGCTGGTGATTTTAATCATGGTCAGACCCCTTTTCTGACAGGCTATCGAAATGTAAATTCAACCCAGACAAAACGCACAAAGCCTTTCAATCTGCCATCACCTCTTGACCTATGTATGATGTTTGGAAGACATGTAACCCTTATTTGCTTGAATACACCTTTTACTCCAAAGTACATCACACGAGGTCTAGAATTGATTATATTCTGGCTAGTAAATCCTTGTTGCCATCTATTCAAGCCTCTGCTATTGGTTCCATTTTTATTTCTGACCACGCTCCAGTTCATGCTACATTAGATCTTTCCCTCACCTCTTCTCAATTTAGTCAGTGGCAATTGAACAATTTTCTATTATCCGACCCTGTTTTTGTTAAAAAGGCTACTACTTATATTAATGAATTTTTTACTTTTAACAATCCTATTGATACTACTGTTCCTAATAATTGGGATGCCTTTAAGGCTTCTTTCCGTGCATTTACCATCTCTTATGTCTCTAGCAAAAAGAAAGTGACATTGAAAAAATATGAAGATCAACTGCGTCACCTTAAAGATTTAGAACATATTTATTTCACCTCTAGATCGTCCTCTGCCCTTCATCAGTTGATTAAAGCTAAATCGGATCTCAATAAATTGGCAACGACTGAGGCCTGAAATATTTTACCTAAGATTAAATCTAAATACCATGGAGGTCAAAACAAAGCTGGTCGAATGTTAGCTAATTATCTGAAGTTCAAATCACAACGTAAAACAATCGGGCCTATCATGAATGAATCCTCTACTAAAATGGTTTCATCAGATGAAGATATTGTTGATGTTTTTCATAATTATTATCAATCTCTCTACTCTGATGACACATTTCCCTCCCCTCAGAATTTAGATACTTTTTTTCCGGTCTTCCTTCTCCACCTTCCTTGCCAGACAAATTTAATGCATTAGAAGAAGATATCTCTTCTCAAGAGATAATTAATGCTATAAAATCACTAAAAAAGTCCAAGGCCCCAGGATCTGATGGCCTTACCGCTGAGTTTTATACCACCTTTACTCCCATTTTTGTCCCAAAGCTCCTGCCGCTTTTTAATTCTTTTATTGCAGATGCAAAGGCGTCTGGATCCTTTATGGATGCATTGATTATTATAATTCCTAAACCTGACAAAGATCACTCCTACTGTAAAAATTATCGTCCCATATCTTTAATAAATTATGATTGCAAAATTTTCGCAAAAATTCTTGCAACCCGTCTTGAAACTATAATTCCCCTATTAATTAAAACCAATCAAGTAAGATTTGTCAAAGGTAGATTGGCATCAGATAATGCAAGAATGTTTGCTAATATTATCTCTTATGCCAAAAAATATAAATCCCCCCTTGCCGCCCTTTCTTTGGATGCCGAGAAGGCCTTTGACCGTATCAATTGGCAATTTATGTTTGCAACTCTCCAAAGGTTTGGTTTTGGGCCTTCTTTTATTTCTTTTGTTAAATTATTATATTCATGTCCCAGAGCTAGTATTTTTGTTAATAATCATTTTTCCAAATATTTCCCTTTGTCTAGAGGTACTCGACAAGGCTGTCCTTTCTCCCCCTTACTTTTTATCCTTTGCCTTGAACCTTTTTTAGAATGTATCCGTGTTAACACACAGCTTAAGGGTTTTCAGCATAATTCTATGGAAACAAAAATTTCTGCATATGCAGATGATATATTAATCTATATGTCCAACCCCAAAGACTCCCTTCCTCCTTTTTTGAATGAAGTACGATTATATTCCAGCATTTCTGGTTATAAATTAAATCTTTCCAAAACAGAAGTCCTGCCACTAAATTCCATTTTTTACCAGTTCATGTTTGAGAATACTGAATTTGCATGGTGTCCTTCTAAAATTAAATATCTTGGAATCTGGTTTTCCTCCTCTTTACATACTACAATTAAGCTCACACTTAATGCTTTAATCTCCAAACTCCAGTCACTTTTACTTAATTGGTCACCCTTATTTTTATCATGGTGGGGTAGATTAGACACCATAAAAATGATGAGTGCACCGCATGTTCTATACACACTTTCTATGCTTTCCTTAAAATTCCCCTTTCCTATTTTTCCCAAATCAACTATATCTGTACAAAATTCCTATGGAACAAGAAACACCCACGTATTGCCCTTTCCAAGCTCATACGCCCTAAGGGAGAAGGTGGAGTACGCTTTCCAAACTTCAAATGATATCACTCTGCTTTTTTATTCAAACAATTCTTTGCATTAGCTTATGACTTTGGTGATACTCCTCCTCCCACTTGGATTGTTTTTGAACGCTCCCTCCTTAAGGATTTTTCTTTTCAGGATGTCATTTTTATGTCCAACAGCACTTTTTTATCTGCTAACCCTATCTTAAAATATTCCCGAAACCTGTTATACAATACCTTTTTTTCTACTGGTTTTACACCGCTCCAATGTTTCCTATATTCCTCCTTATGGTTTATTAAATTTCTTAAGTATAAGGGTAAATCTTTCTATTTCAAATACTGGAAGGAAAAGGGTATCCTTTATGTACATCAGTTGGTACATCTTGGTTCTGTTCTCCCTTTTCATACCCTACAAGTTCAATATCAATTACCTGACTCCAGTCTCATTGACTATACCAATATTTCCACTGCTCTACAATCTCACCTAGCCACTCTTGTCATACCTGATGATACAACCTCTCTCACCCCTTCCTCTCCTTTATTTTCGTTTTTTCCTAAGCATAGACCTAAAGCTGCCCTTGTATATAAGTTACTGTTGTCTTATGTTGATGAAAGAGCCAAATCCCACATTGAAGCTGCTAGGGAAACTGATTTATCTGTTTCTCTCCCTATTGCGACTTGGGATAATTTGTGGTCTAAACTGTTCAATGTTTCTGCTGCTGCTCGTATTACCCAATCCCTGTATTTTATTTATAACAGAGCCGTTATTACTCCTGTTTGTATTTCTAGATTTTTCCCATCTTCTTCTCCGATGTGTTGGTCCTGTTTTAGTGTTATGGGTACACTAATTCATCAACTCTATGATTGTTCTAATATTTTCTCGTTTTGGAAATCGGTTTGGAATATTTGCATGACAGTTTTTCAATGTGCTCTTCCATTGTCATTACAAAATGTTTTTTTAGGCTCTTCTTCTCCCGATATTGTTGCAACATCCCCTATTTCCCTGTTATTTGACCTTTTTATTGCTCTTGCTTTTAAAGTTATCTTATCATCGTGGAAAGATAGCTCTAAAATATCTTTAGTAACTTGGTGGAATTTTGTTTGCGATGAACATAGAATTTCTACTGTTTCTTCTATTTCCCTCTCAAAAAATTAAATCTGACCTTTTATGGTTACCTTTTACTACGTATCTTTCTACTTCTACTCCTATTTTCTAGCTTCCCTTCTTTTTCTTTTTATCTCTCCCTTTTCTTAGACTTTTCCGCATGTGTTTTTAAGCTTCCCTTCCCTTTCTCCTCTCTTTCTCTTTCCTCTCTTTTCCCCTTTCCCCTCTTCTCTGTTTCTTTTTCTTTCTCCTTTTTCTTCTCTCTTTCGATTCATATCCTGTCATTATGTTATTTGCTTAGTTATAGTTTGTACACTACTCTCTGTATATTTTATATTTTACGCTTACACCTTGCATTTGTATTGGTTTGTATTATTTCATGTAAAACTTCAATAAAAATCTCTTAAACAAAAAAAAACTTGCAATATCCTTTTAAAGTTCATTTCAGGATATCTAAATCAATATTATAAGTGGGTGTTTCCAGTGTCATACTAGTGACTCAAAGCAGGGCATGATTAGTTTACCCAGTCCTGTTTTTTCTGTGAAGTGCTGTGGAGTAAGATGAGCTACACCAGAGTTTATTTTTGGATGTGGCCTATGATCTATGCTAAAATATGTAGAGAGTACTCACTGTACCCCTATCCAAAAGTTGTTTTTTAAAATTTCTTTTGAAACCTTTTGCTGCCAAAATTTACTGACACGAGTTTCCCCCAATTTATGGTAGTGAATTTTCAAGCATTGGGCTGTGCATAGGCTAGAAGTTAAGAAAGTTAGTTTCAGGTTGAAAAGTGTCTTAGCGATGTCTGCATACTATGTGAGATAATATAATCATGCCTGTCACGTCTGCTTTTTTGTGTGGATTTGAGAACTTACTCTTTTATCGTCTGTAAAGTAAATGCATGACAGAGTTCCAGAATGCAAAGTAAAAGACAGACATGAGTATGCTTCTCACACCACATAGCTCCCCAACCCCTTTCTCATCATCTTCTGATTGTTGCTGCTTTGCCGAGTCACTGAGTGAGAGTTTAAGTTAGGCAGTGACTTCAAATAAAGGCTCAGAATGGGTGTTAGATGTCTCCACCTGCCCAAAGTGTCCATTCTCGGCAATGCAGCAGCAAGTGGTGTAGACTTGACCAGGTGCTTGCCATGCAAATATTTTCCTCTCCCAATAGTGTCAGGGCTTCAGGAAAATGTGACAGGGCTCCCTGTTAATGCTGGTGAGGGAGCAGGGAGCCCTCAATCATAGCAGCAGTGCAGTGACATCACTACACAGTTGGAATAATTTATTAGGGGCATCATTTTCTTATTTGAGGTGCAATCTGCAATTAAAACTGGCTATAGAAAAGACAGGGCTGATTTAGAGTATGGCAGACAACGGAGATGAAGTATCATCTGCCACGCTGAAGGTGTCTCTGCCTGATATACAGTCGGGCAGACCTTATGTATGTCTGTGACAAAACCTACTCCAACTCCGTCACTGACACACTCCTACGGAGATTAAAACATGATCCCGCCCTCTGAGAACAGACTTTTCCTTTGTTTTGGGCAGGGAAACAGATGATTAAAAGATTGCTCCCTCCGGCATTCTTAGCTGCTCCCTGCGGGTGGGAGCAATGCTGGCTCCGGCTGGATGCAGGGAGCTGGCTGGGGCCACCGGGGCCTTGGGGCTCCCTCACAGCTCCCAACCATAGTATGGTGGGTGCCCTGGGTGGGCACCAGGGCTCCCACATTTTAATGGCTGGACCCCAGGGGATGGGGTCCCGAGGCTGAAACCGGCCCAGGGAAGGGGCTGCATGCTCCCTTTGAATATGGTGCCAGACCATGGGAGATGGGGTCCCCAGGGCCAAAATCAGCCCTGGGTGTGGGGGCCACGTGCCCCTGAAATGGGATACCCAGTGCCAGAAGGGCCCGGGGAGGAGAGCCACATCCCTCCTCCCCCTAAATAATACGTGATGCCTGGGGAGAGGGGGGTCTCCATGGCCAAAATTGGCCCGGGGAGTGTGTCCGCTTGCCCCTCCCCTTAACTTGGGATCCCCAGGGCCTATCAAGACTCGGGGAGGAGGATCGTGTGCCCCCCCTTTATTTTTAAAAACGTCCCTGTGGATGGGATTCCCAAGGCCTAACGAGGCTTGGGGAGGGGGGGCACGTGGCCCTCCCTTTTAAAATATATAAATGGCCCTGTGGGATGGGGTTCCGAGGGCCACGATAGGTGTGGGTAGGGGGCCACACGGCCCCACTTTTCTTTAACTAAAAAAAGACCCTGGGATTCCCAGGCTTTGTGGTCAGTCCCCAACTGCGCAGGTTATTGCATGCAGGAGATTGGCCACAAGCCAGGCCCTGTGGCCAGCCCTCTGCCAAGCACGACTGAACGCCCTGCCACGCATGGCCTCTGGTCATACACGGCATGGGTTGCGCTGCAGGTTCTGGTCGCATGCCTGGCCCTGCAGCCAACGCCTTGCCGTGCATGGCCAGAGGCCATGTGTAGCAAGGAGTTGGATTAACGTCTCTAATACACAATACTCCTTTCTCTAGCTATGAACTCACAAAAACGCACCTGCAAAGGAAAAGAACATGCAGCGCAAGGAAAATAAATTTCATGTTAAGAAATTAAGGTCTAGTCAAGCTAATTTTAGTTAGGCATTTTCAATGTGTGTAGGAAGGTGTAATCTGACTGCATGGTTAACCCCACTATTTTCTGGTGTTTTGCTGGTTTTTGACTAGTCTGACTGGGATCCTGCTATCCAGGACCCCAGTCTATCTGATTTCTCCCTTAAATTGCAGGTACACTTCAGATTGGATTCTGGGGTACCTAGTATAGGGTACACCATGTACCCAGGGAATAGGTACCCCAAAGGCCACCCGTGGGCTGCAGCATGTATTATGCCACCCATGAGAGGCCATCCAAATTGACACGACAGGCCTGCTACTGCAGACTGTAAGATGGCGTTTGCACCACTTCCTGAGATAAAGGTTCACTATATCTCTCTAAATCACTACACTTGAATAGCTATCAGTCACTCCTATGACAGGCCTTATAAATCCTGAAGGCAGGGTGCTGGGTTTTACGTGAGAGGGTGCTCCTGCATGAGCAGAGCCCCTCTAAAGCCTTCGGAGTCCATTCTCCGGGGTTGTCTGTGATGCAGCCAAACATATATGTTTAAGTGCATTATAACCTCGCGGTAAATGCTAACTTTAAAACGGCTGCTTAGAAATATGTTGTGTTTGGTGTCAAACACCTTGGAATCATACCTCCACACCAGTAACTGATGTGGGAGGTATGATTCCTCCCTTCTAGAACTACTTCTGTGGGTCACCGCTATACCCTACCAGCTTTCTCGACCTGGGCAGCACAAAATGGATGCTGCCAGCCACAAACAGGGGTCTGCACTCCTGCTGCTGATCCAAGTTTGTGCAGAGGAAGGCATGACAATAGGCATCCTGTCACAGGGACGTGTAACCACCTCCCAGATAGGATTTAGTGTACTGGGGCTGGGTGGGTGCACTCTCTGAGTGCCAGAAAGTCTGCACTGGGGACACATTTGGTGTCCCTGTGCATAGTCCAGCTCAAACCAGTTATGGGAACCATTGGCTTCTGCTCTGGCATGAATCGGGACAAAGGACATGGGTGTAGCCACCCCGCTGTCCTTCCCCTCCCCTAGGAGGGTCCACAGAATCATTCCAACCCCTTCCCATGGGTATAAAGTGGGTTACTTGGCTACAGGACTTTAGATTTTACCTGGACAAGATTCCGCTAAGAGAAAACAAAGTACTTTGGCTGCCTGCACTACCGCTGCACGACTGAAGAATCTTCTTTGGTTGTAAAATATTTACTCCCCTCACAGGCCTCTTCAGTCTGTGATGGTGGCATGGGATTTGCCACTTTTACTGTCAGTCCTAATTCTTTGGGCAAGTACAGACAGGAGCGACTGATCAATGGTCAGAAAGCTGTGGCCTTTGAGACACAGGGGCTAGTGTCACCATGGTGACAGGGAACCTAGTACCCCCTCAGCAGCTTTTATCTGAGTTTAGGTACGAGATGACCAAAATTGATGGTATCAAGACAAATCATCCCATGGCAATAGTTAATCTCAGCTGGGGAGGGGTCACTGGCCCTAAAAGAGTAGCAGTGTCTCCAAACGTGCCTGTTGATTGCCTCCTGGGCAATGATTTAGAAACCTTAGCCTGGGCTGAAGTAGAACACCAGGCCCATTTAAGAATTTTAGGCCTCCCTGAGGAAGCTGGTGGGACTCTTAGGGCCTCAGTCCAACACCATGGACATTTTGGAGGATTGAAAGAATGGCCTACTCTACTCTACCAGAGAGCAAAGGGATTGAAGAAAAGTCTTCTTCCCCCCAGACTATAGGTAAGGATCAGCTTCCTCAGAGAACTGATCCTACCCCTTGTGGAGGAACTGTCCGAGAGGTGGTTAGGCCAGTCCTGGCAACACCCTTCCAAGGTGGTACCCAGCCTGGAGCAGGTATCCTGCCCCTCTCTACACTGCCTCAGTCAGCCTAGAGCAGCAGAGGTCAGAGAGGTCAGTGGACCCCACGGGACCCTTGTCCAGAGGAACCCCCTCATCAACAGATTAGGGACACCCAGTCTAGTAGTACTAGCCAGGTGAAAATTCCTCAACCCAGTGAGGGATCCCTCTTACCCTTAGGTAGTGACATCCCCCAGATGGACTCTGTTGGGCAAAGGCAAACCTGGGACCAAATGGTTCCAAACCTACAATGTCCCTCCAGTGTCCCAACCAAAGAGACTCAACCCCCAGCTGTAGGCAGCCAGAGGTTGACCCCTTGGACCAGATATAACTCAGTCATGGGATCCCCACCAAAACCAGAAGGACGGTCACCCAGGCCCTCGCCAGCAGTAGACTGGTCTACGGCAACGCACTCTACGCAGGAGCCCCGGCCAAACTCCTGAAACGACTCCAACACATCCAGAACGCCTCCGCACGCCTGATCCTCGACATCCCCCGCCGCAGCCACATCACACCCCACCTGAAAGACCTGCATGGGCTCCCCATCAACAAGAGGATAACCTTAAAGCTCCTCACTCATGCACACAAGACACTCCACGAAACCGGACCAGCGTACCTCAACAGACGACCCAGCCTCAACACCCCCGCCCGCCAGCTCCACTCCCCAGACCACGCCCTCGCCACCGTCCCCTGCATCCGTAGAGTGACCGCCTGCAGCAGATCATTCTCCCACCTCACCGCCAAGAGGTGGAACACCCTCCCCATCTGCCTACGGAAGACCGACGATCTTCTAACCTTCAGGAGAATCCTCAAGACCTGGCTCTTCGAACAGTAGCAGCATTCCCCCCTAGCGCCTTGAGACCCTCACAGGTATGTAGTGTGCTTTACAAATGCTATGATTGATTGATTGATTGATTGAAAGAAAGGCCTCCATGGTGACCAGTGCTCTGAGGAAGCTGAGATCAACTTATTTAGGGCCTCACTTCTGCACTCAGGTACCCCACCAGCCTTTTTCTTTGCAAAAACACCCTACAAGTAGTAATTCCCAATTTTGGAGAAAAACCAATAGCCTTAGGGGTAGGGACTCCTTAGTGCACCATAAGACAGGGGGTATCCATGCTAGTGCAGGATCTTACTTATATGGCCACTTAGTCAATAAAGTGTCTACTGGGCAAGGTTAGCCTTATCTCCTTTCGTTTGTAGGGGGGTTATGTAGAAAGGTGGAATCGAAAGGTGGAATCTGACTGCATGGTTACCCACACTTTTTTTCTGGTGTTTTGCTGGTTTTTGACTAGTCTGACTATACAGGACCCCAGTCTATCTGCTTTCTCCCTTAAATTGCAATGCATGTACTTTAGGTATACACCAGATTGGATTCTGGGGTACCCTTATCAGTCCCTCTTATATGGTACACCATGTACCCAGGGCATAGGTGTCCCAGAAGCCTCCCATGGGCTGCAGCATGTATTATGCCACCCATGAGAGGCCATCCAAATTGACACAACAGGCCTGCTACTGCAGACTGTATAAGATGGTGCTTACACCACTTACTGAGATACAGGTTCACCATATCTCACTATATCACTAAGCTTAAATACCTATCAGTCACGCCTATGGCAGGCCTTATCAATTCTGAAGGCAGGGTGCTGGGTTTTACGTGAGAGGGTGCCCCTGCATGAGCAGAGCCCCTCTAAAGCCTTGAGAGTCCATTCTCCGGGGTTGTCTGTGATGCAGCCAGACATATATGTTTAAGTGCATTATAACCTCGCTGTAAATGCTAACTTTAAAATTGCTGCTTAGAAATATGTTGTGTTTGGTGTCAAATAGCTTGGAATCATACCTCCACTCCAGTATCTGGTGTGGAGGTATGATTCCTCCCTTCTAGAACTACTACTGTGGGTCACCGTTGTACCCGGTACCAGCTTTCTCGACCTGGGCAGCACAAAATGGATGCTGCCAGCCACAGACAGGGGTCTGCACTCCTGCTGGTGAGCTAAGTTTGTGCAGAGGAAGGTATGACAATAGGCATTGTGTCACACGAAGGTGTTGTGTATTGGGGCTGGGTGGGTGCACTCTCGCAGTGCCAGAAAGTCTGCACTCGGGGCACATTTGGTGTCCCTGTGCATAGTACAGCTCAAACAAGTTCTGTGTGCCATTGGCGCCTGCTCTGGTGCGAAACTGGACAAAGGACATGGGTGTAGCCATCCCTCTGTCCTGCGCCTCCCCTAGGAGGGTCCACAGAATCCTTCCAACCCCTTCCCATGGGTATAAAGTGGGTTACTTGGCTACAGGACTTTAGATTTTACCTGGAAACAATTCTGCTAAGAAACCAAGTACTTTGACTGCCTGCACTACGGCTGCATGACTGAAGAATCTCCCTTGGAGTAAAGGAGTTACTCCCCTGCAAAAGCAGGCACCTAAACGCAACTACCCCGTTTGCTTCTCCCGAGCTCCTGAGGACCCCAAAGGTTTCAACAACACATGAGGTGGGTTCCCATGTGGAAAACGTGTAATATTTTACTTGGCATAAGCTGCAGCCATTTTTGCTGTGGTGTCCATTTTAGTTTCCTTCGTAATTCTTTCGTCTTTTTCTGCCTGTGCTATCTATTTTAGTTGACTTCCTGACTCAGCTAAAAGCAATGAACATGGTAAGAGTTGTAGCTGCCAGTACATCTGTTAACTGTCAATCATTTACTGCTGCCATAAGCATTTCTGCCACCCCTCCCACTTTGCTGACCATGTAGTTTTCATCTGCCCTTGTTTGCTGATAACTATTCCTAAAATGTGTTCTTCCTATTTCTGTTCACGTGCTCACACTGCACAAAACCTGTATTTAAAGGGCACTGGTTTGTGAAGCCAGTGTACTACCTCAGGCAGCACTTGAGAGTGCTGTGTGGACGTGGTCTTACTCATGAGTGATTAATAAACTTGTTATTTATTTCCTACTCCAGTGCTGAGCTCTACTTTTTTTGGTTTTTGAACCTGTGGACAAAAGAGTGACCCTGCACCAGTGTACCCCTAAAAAGGTATATTTCCACACCCAAAGGTCCTTGAGGTTGATCTGCCCTCTCAATTATTCTGAGACCAGTATCCCTCGTGGGGACCGTGCAACCCGAACCCCTGTACACCATGTAATTTTGCAGTTGCTTATGCTTAGTGACAATTCCTGAGCCTGTGCATTGGACTCTGTGTAGTTCCGACCCCAAGCAGTATTTGCACCAAAGATTTCCAGCCTCCACTCCACGATTGTCCTGTGGGCTGGTCCTTTGCTTACTTGCTTGAGGTCTCCTTGCGATCCCTGGTCCGTTGGCCTGTGGGTCCTATCGAAGGTCACCTTGTGAATTCTTGGGCTTACCTGGTTGCTCCAGACGTGCCCTGAATCTCCATTGTTTGGAGAGTCCCCTGGACCTTGCTGGTCCACACCGTAACCTGTTTCCTCTGAACGCGTGGGTTGCAGTTGCCAAGGCTTGTTGGTGCTCCAGCCGGACACCAACCCCTCAGCTCTCGACATCTTTCGTGGGACAGCTCAGTTCCGGATTCTGGTTGTCCTAGACAACTCCTGGTCTCCGTGGCTGAGGAGTCAAACAACCCTTCTTTGCACCTGAAGGACCCGACATTGGTGGGCATTCAACTACCGAGCCACTGGTCACCAGAAGTGATCCAGACTCTGTCCCCTCTGTTTTCAGGCTCCAATCACCTTGAATACAGGCTTGGATTTCCCCTGACACTCTTTGCCTTCCTGGCAGCAGTACTTCTTTGCAGCTCTCCATTGGAAACGGCGAAGGTTTCTGACACCACTTGACACCTATGCACCCGGCTCCTCTGGGACAGGTAACACGGGTACCTCGGTACTCATGGGTGGGTTGGCCTTAGAATCTCCTATGTTCCAAAGGATTTGCTTGAAGTTTTCTTAAAAATGTCTTTAACTTCTAATTTTCCAACCGCGACTTTCCCATAGAGTTGTACGGAGCACGCGTCTGTGTTTCCTCAGTGCACCCGTCCTCCGTGGGCTCCCTGTGTCACTCCTCTGGGTGGTTCCTTGGGGTTCCAGCGATTCTAAGTGCTCTAGGCACTGTGTCTATTGAAGTTGTGATTGTTATACCTTTTTTCTAGTATATGGTTCGGTCTCCCCCTGAAGCCCGCTGTGTATTGTGCTATTTACAAATGTTCTATTGATTTAGTATTGTGTACTTTATGTTCTAATCTCTTGTAGAGATTAGTAGAGGCAGTTATATTAATAAATACATATTTTTATATAACTACTGTGTGGTTCTCCTTTCATTTAGTCTTTTAGGAGGTGATATTCTGGTAAAACAAGCTGCTTCACATTCCTTCAAGATTAAGCCTGAAGGCTGCTCTCCATAGCTACCACTAGGATAGCTTTCAATAAAGGTTATCTTTGACCACATACATCATAAGGGTCGTGTGGACTGGTACAAGGTGTCCACTTTAATTAGTGGACAGCATATACCAACCCACCTTCTCACAATGTGCACTTTGTATACATGATTATTTGTGCACGCATAATGTCAGAATGAATGCAAAGCGTGAATAAATTAATTAATGATTACATATGCAATGTACTTTCAATAAATGCAGTGTGTATTGAAATACAAGTGTAAATGTGAATGAGAACCACAAGTGTTCATGTCAAGCTAAACATTAGAACACAGACAAATAAACCTCTAGTTTCTACAATGAATACACTTCAATAATATGTTTTTAGTGCTTCACTTTAAAATAATAAAGTTAAGGCACACTGGGTATATAGTGTCAGAGATGGATTCATGGGGTAGTGAATGGCCCTCTGTTACGAGTGCAATTCCGGTATCGCACTACATCTCCCATGAGCCTTCGCGAGTCACGTGTGATGTCGCAAGAAGACTCATAAGGAGTAAGCAGTTCCCAGGACCGGCGTTGGAAATTCTTCGTCCTCGATGGTTTTGGCTGTGTCCTTGGTTCGTGAAGGTTGCGTTAAGGGTGCTCTGCACCAGGTTGCTCTTCCTTCGCTGCCTTGAAGTTTCAAGCTGCACGCTTGTGGTGGCTTACGGAGCGCTGCACGCGCGTTTGGTTTCAGACTCTGGCTTTCTGTTTCGGTCGGTATTGTCGGCCGGCGGGGAAAGGTCCTGGATACTAAGGCTACCATTCTCCTGTTACAGCTTGGGCAAATCTCTAATTTGGCTACCATTGGCTCTCAGCATTGTGGTGTAACTGAAAAATCTGTATAAGAATCATTATACAGGAAATACTCGTTTTTGAATTGTAGTGGTGCTCAAAGACATCACGCTGTGCATGAACTATTAATATATACATTGATTGGTCAATCCTGTGGAGTGGGTTGCAAAGGAAAGTGTCTGTGCATGTAGAGGAAGATTCTTGGTGTGATAACACATATGTTTCGGGCTCTATTTTAACAGGGGTTCTGACGAGTGGTAGAGGGCTACCCTCTACCCCTGTGATATGCAATGGAGTCTATATAATGGTATGTTCCATGCTCCATAATAAGCAAGGTGGTTAATACATGTGGTTTCTAGTGCACAAAGGCAAGAGTCCAGAATACATGGATGTTCTTTTGTATTCATGCAGTTATAACCAGATCCAAAAATTCTACACAGAAGGCACCACTTTCTAATATACCAACAACCACTACATAAGCTACTTATTTTGTTTTACAGGTATTTAGAGGTAGCCGGCTCCTACCGAGTCTGTAGTTGTCCATATGTATTCCTTGTTTCCATAGTGAAGAAAGAGAAGGTGTTTTTATCGTATGTTATTTTGTTTTCCAGATCTCCCTCCCTGTTGTTCCCTTCCTTTCCTTCCCCCACTTGATCCTTCCACTGACCTGTGCCATAACGGCTTTTCAGGCTTTGTTAGATCTAGAGATGGACCATTCATAGCATCAAACCGATCCTGAGGACAGACCAACGTTACACCCTCCTCAGATCACACAGAGAGTCAGTGGCAGACTGGGAAGTGAAAGTCGGTGGAAAGCGCACTCAGTTGTAACTGTCATTCCTACTTATGAACTCGATATGTGTGCAGTGTTAGAATGTATGTCTACTGAACATATATGCAACAATGAATGCAAGTGGCCTAGCCCCTAAAGAGACAGCTAGGACTCTAACATGCAACGACAATAACAATTTTTATATGAAGTACATTTCATTTTAATGAAAACTTTGTACAAATCAAGTTAAACACAAAGATTTTTTTCTGGATGAACAGGTCTCTAATCATACATCTGTTTTTTATAATACAACCTGTAGTCATACATTATTGTTAATGAAACAAATAAAACATATTATGAATGATCCAACCCTATGCATTTCGGGACCCACGTCCCCTCAACAGGGGTTATTGAAAATTTCTGAATAATTGCTGCTGCCAACTTGCAAATATAGTCCTCTTGATAGTCGCTACAACGTGTTCTGCCAGTTTATGTTACAAATCATAAAAATCTGGAGCAAGAGCAAAATGATCGTTCTGGTCACATGCGAGATCCGTAATCCCTTATCGCCCTGAGCAGGAAACCCGGTAATGGGATCCTTTTATCGCGTTAGTGGAGTCCTGAGGTCAGTCAGGATCGAGGATGGAATATTGCATGAAATTCCCGCGCAATATCTACAAGGCCACGTAAAGCCACCCTGCTTGGCTTTTTGTGGACTTGTAGATATGGACTTAGGCAACGCAGCACAAGTCGCTGCGTTGCCGCACCATGCAATAGAAGAAATAACATTATTTCTCTTCATTTTTCCACCTTCTACGTGTTCTGCATTTTGCAGCACACATAGACAGAGGAAATTGCCTCCATTGAGTGATTTTGTGCAGGAAGGTGTGCCTTTCTGTACAAAAACAATCACCCCTAAAATGCAGTTTGCGTTGGCGCATGGCAGTAATTTATGCGCCAGTGCAGGGGGAAAGGAAAGGAATGTGCTTTATCTAATGGATAGGACACATTCCTGGCCTCTTCTTTTAACAGAGGGAAGCGCAGCAGGAAGGCTTGGGGAGCTGCCCTATGTCAGAGGAATGAGGCATGAAGTCAATTGCTATGTTTTAAATTTTACAAAGATGACTACTCAATCTTTTTAAATGCTTGTTTCACACATAAATTCAAAGTAAACCCTGCTCACATTTTGTGAGGATTCACTCTTTCATTCCAAACAAAAGAAGGGTGTAAAGACTCTAAATAGTACAGCCAGAGCAGGGAAATGACAGAGATACAATACCAATTTGGTTTGAATTAAAAGCCCTCACTCACCAACCTGGTTGGTGACATGCTCCATCATAGGGCCCCACTGGGAGAGGCAGAATGCCTCCCCAGTGTGCTACAATGCCAGATTTACTGCGGAGCAGGTATTGTGAGAATGGTGAATGCTAAGTGATAGTAGTGGTAGTGAGATTTAAAAATGTCTAGATTGAATCAAAAATGATCAATTGGACATATTAAAACAATGTGGTGGAAAATAAACCAAATAGATTGTTTGGCTTTTTCCTATAAAATTACAAGTGGGTCAACATGTTTCTGCCATAGGAGGTGTAATTTTACCTGGCATTCGTCAGGACCTATAGTGGACTAAACCCCGGTGGTATGGGCACGCTAAGGCCCACCCTAACCTGGGGGCGTGAAAGTGAAAAGAACGTAAAGAAGTGCATGAAAAAGGGAAAAATTAAAATAATAGTTCCCTGTATGGTACTCGCAATTATAGAGACCAAAAAATAAATGCACCTGTAAAGAAGGTGACGAAGACATACATGAAGAGACAAAACAAATAATTAGGTTTCTCCGTTTAGAGGTATATCAGTTTGGTCAAGTAGGTGAAGTAACTTGGTGCTCTAGTTGTAAAAAACACCCGCGAGGTATTTAGCGGTTAGTTAAACACCCAACTTGGATATGTGGGTATTGGTCTGCGCCAGGAGTGGGTACATAAGTGCTTAGTCGATCAATAGACAATGCAAATGGCGATAGACACTTAATCAATGAACCAGATGAGAGGCGCGTGTGGGTGGCGGGATCATTGGACCAAAATGGCCAGTGGCCCCAAAACTCAATGACAATTACAAGAAGAAAGGGGGGTAAAACATATATTCTCACTTGAATGGTGAGAGACAATCACACCATGGATCTCGGGAGGGGGGTGATGGCGAAATCAGCACACCCTTGGGAATAGAAAGAAACTTATCAGCGCTATTTGCAATCAATGTGTACTTAGCTCTGTGTGTCGTTGAGGAAGGCGGTCGACTTACGCCCTCGACGCCAGGCACCCACTGGAAACCTGCTAGCACCCTCTGTAACCGGATCCCGAAGATGGTATTCGAGTCCGTCTGCCGGTATAAGTAAGCCGCTAGGGAGAAAGCAATCAGTTCCAGGGTGGACGTGGCTAACGTCAGGAGGCGTCATGTCAGCCAATCCTCGGACACGCTCGGGTGAGTATGGGCGAGCTATGAGCATGCAACTAGAACGGGAACTGTTCAAGGCTGCTCGAGAGAGGAAAATACATTTTTATTGAGCAGATAAGGAGTGAACACGGGTGAAGTACACTCATAGACAAAGCTGCGCAAAAAAACATTGGCAGATTACCACGGAGTTAGTGAACGGCAAAGAAGGCCAGTTCATAGGGTAAACGGCACATGTAATGCCACTGAGAAATTAAAATGGCAAAAAAACGGCAAAAAAACGGGGGCTCACATGACATGCCAAATTAGCACACCGGGATGAGTGAGACATCTTAGGGCTTATCGTGTAATGATCGGGGGTATGTGTTTGCAGATGTTTCTGCATCACCACTGGCATGATACTCCTGTGCCTCACACAAGTTTATCGTGTATACCCCTCATTCGTTTGTCCCCACTGGGCTTATCGTGTGAGCCTACTGGCATTCCTGCGCTACGACAAGTTTTTCTTACATACCCCCGTTCATTACACGATAAGCCCTAAGATGTCTCACTCATCCCGGTGTGCAATTCATCCAATAGTAGTGGGTCAAGTGATGGCTCAAATCGACAGGGACGGAGAAGAGGGAATAGAGGGAACCGAGGTAGACCAGGCTATTATAATCATCAACCAAGATGGCCCCCAGCACCTCTACCAGGATTCTGGCTCCCACCATTCCCCTTCCAACAACCACCGTTTCCACTCATGGGTTGGAACCCAGCCTTCATGCAACATCCCCACTTCCAGAACCAATACCAACCTCCTTTTTTGGAGAGGGGCCGGAGAGGGAGAGGGAAGAGGAGAGGAACACAGACGATCCAGTAGGCAATCACACTCGCACAAAGCACCATTACCAGGAACGAGTGCCCAGTAAGTCTTATCACCAATTTGTCAGACAAAGAACTAACACCGATTGAGATGAAAGTCGTAGAAAAAGGTTTGGGTTTTTATCCCTACCGCCCATCCCGATAAGTTCAGACTACACTGTGAAATGACGGATTTTTTTAGGAAACTAAAACTAAAAGCCTTTTTTGAAGGAAAAGAAGATCCTAATGAGGACGTCCGCAAAGGCGACACAGGTATAAGATTGAAATCAACATTTACTCCACCTCCCCACACGGTACCTACGGCAATCATAGCATTTGAACAGGCGGTCTTCCAAGATTTGGAGACATGCCAAGAACCAACTACGTTTGGTAACTTTAGCACTGCTGAGTACCAAGCCCTTGAAGATCTAAAAAACAATACGGAGATAACACTGAAACCCGCAGATAAGGGCGGCGGGATAGTCATTCAGAACACCAGAGACTATGAGAAAGTCTGTCAAGACCTCCTGACTGATAAGAAAACTACACCTCCTCAAATCGAGACCCAACAGTAGAGCTCCAATGTCGTATCACCCAACTAGTGAAGGGAGCAGAAGAAAATGGATACATATCCAAAATGAGGCAGATTTCCTGAGTGCTATTGACAGCGTAATTCCATACTTCTCTATGCTGCCAAAAACACACAAAAACAAATTACCTCCACCAGGGAGACCTATTGTGTCTGGAATTGGATCGCTTTCGATCTTTTGCGACCAATTCCTAAAACCGATCATCCAGAACACCCCCACCTATCTGAAGGATACCAAGAACCTACTTCAACTCCTTCAAGAAATATTTTTTGAAGAAGGCACTGTGACATTAGTCACCCTGGACTTAGAAAGCATATACACCAGCATCCCCCAGGACGACACGATCAAAGTCCTTGGCTCTGCCCTTGATTCAATCCCCTGGAACTACAAAACACCAAAGGGTTTTATTCTCGACTGTGCGACCATAGCATTATGATTTTGAGGCAAAGCACATCCTACAAATTAATAGACCGTTTTCTCCCTCCATTTATTTTTGGAGGCGGTACATCGACGATGTGTTTTTAATTTGGAAAGACAGCAATGCCCTCCTGGAGGAATTTCTGAAATGGATCAATACTGCTAATCATAATTTGAAATTTACCCACACTGTGAGCAAAACCAAAGTGGGTTTTCTAGATGTAGTCATTTCAATTAATGGCACATCTTTGATAACAAAAACCCATTACAAACCGACTGTAAAAATAATCTGTTGGAATTTACCAGCCTCTATCTGTGGCCATTAAAAGAGAACTTACCATATGGCCAGTATTTGAGAATCAGGCGCAACTGTAGCAATGTGAAGGACTTCAAGGAACAGTCATCAGGCCTTACACAAAAACTGCAAGCAAGAGGTTATCCGACCAGCATTTTGAATAAAGGATACAAAAGAGCACGCAATCAACTGCGTGAGGTCCTCCTAGAGAACAATCCTAGACACTTACAGGAAGTACCTCTCACGTGTGTGACCACATACAGTAGCTTGTCCAATCTAATGAAAAAATCTATCAACAGGAACTGGAGGATCATCTCCGGTAACAACAAGACCTGGCAAAAGCCACTGTTTTCTTTCAGAAAGGGCCGCAGTCTTAAAGACTCCTTAGTCCACACTCGACCAAAAGAAAGCACTTTGACAGAGACACGCAGCATCACAGACTCATGGGGTTTGCCTAGGATTGTGGACCATTTCCCATGCTCTAATTGCAGTGTCTGCCATTTAACAACGGCAACTAAGCAACTAGCCTTGGAACCAGGTAAAATATGGACACAAAGAGTCCATACAAACTGTAACTCAACCAAAGTCATCTACCTAATCACATGCCCCTGTGATTTACGCTACATTGGTATGACTACCAGGAAGATCAAACAAAGAATCTGTGAGCACAGAAGTAATATAAGGTGTCGGAAGACAACTACTAAAATGAGCAACCATTTCCTCCAGACTAACCATACCACCAACGATCTACGGGTGTACCTCCTGGGAACCCATAAACAGGGTCTCAATGACGAGATCCCATGGTCATCGATACTCAGATGAACTCTGTCCGAGTTCGTACTAATGTATCTCGGTGGGCCATCATTAATCTTTAAAGTGCCCTTTTTCTTGACTCTGTGCCACTGCTAATCCATGACCTACCCATATCAGCCAATACCCCTTAAAATGAACTCTACGAGCCTTCACCAATCGAAATAAGAAAACATTTTGCTTTCCAAACAACCCTGGAAACACGACATTCAGCCCCTTTTTTGCCTCATAATTAAAATAAACTCCGCCCTTACTGGCATTCTGTCTTTTAAGCCCTGTGTTTCAACCCCTGTGTTTGCAGATGTTTCTGCATCACCACTGGCATGATACTCCTGTGCCTCACACAAGTTTATCTTGTATACCCCTCATTCATTTGTCCCCACTGGTCTTATCGTGTGAGCCTACTGGCATTCCTGCGCTACGACAAGTTTATCTTACATACCCCCGTTCATTACACGATAAGCCCTAAGAGGTCTCACTCTTCCCGGTGTGCTAATTTGGCATGTCATGTGATCCCCTGTTTTTTTGCCGCTTTTTACGTTTTTTTGCCATTTTAATTTCTCAGTGGCATTACAAGTGCCGTTTACCCTATGAACTGGCCTTCTTTGCCGTTCACTAACTCCGTGGTAATCTGCCAATGTTTTTTCGCGCAGCTTGGTCTATGAGTGTACTTCACCCGTGTTCACTCCTTATCTGCTCAATAAAGTTTTCTTTTCCTCTCTCGAGCAGCCTTGAACGGTTCCCGTTCTAGTTGCGTGTTCATAGCTCGCCCATACTCACCCGAGCGTGTCCGAGGATTGGCTGACATGATGCCTCCTGACGTTAGCCACACCCACCCAGGAACTGATTGCTTTCTCACTAGCGGCTTACTTATACCGGCAGACGGACTCAAATACCATCTTCGGGATCCGGTTACAGAGGGTGATTGCAGGTTTCCAGTGGGTGCCTGGCATCGAGGGCGTAAGTTGACCGCCTTCCTCAACGACACACAGAGCTAAGTACACATTGATTGCAAATAGCGCTGATAAGTTTTTTTCTATTCCCAAGGGTGTGCCGATTTCGCCATCACCCCCCTCCCGAGATCCATGGTGTGATTGTCTCTCACCATTTAAGTGAGAATATATGTTTTAACCCCCTTTTTTCTTGTAATTGTGATTGAGTTTTGGGGCCACTGGCCATTTTGGTCCATTGATCCCGCCACCCACACGCGCCTCTCATCTGGGTCATTGATTAAGTGTCTATCGCCATTTGCATTGTCTATTAATCGACTAAGCACTTATGTACCCACTCCTGGCGCAGACCAATACCCACATATCCAGTTTGGGTGTTTAACTTACCGCTAAATACCTAACAGGTGTTTTTTACAACTAGAGCACCAAGTTACTTCACCTACTTGACCAAACTGATATACCTCTGAACGGAGAAACCTAATTGTTTGTTTTGTCTCTTCATGTATGTCTTCGTCACTTTCTTTACAGGTGCATTTATTTTTTGGTCTCCATAATTGCGAGTACCATGCAGGGGACTATTATTTTAATTTTTCCCTTTTTCATGCACTTTTTTACATTCTTTTCACTTTCACGCCCCCAGGTTAGGGTGGGCCTTAGCGTGCCCATACCGCCGGGGTTTAGTCCACTATAGGTCCTGATGAATGGCAGGTAAAATTACACCTCCTATGGCAGAAACATGTTGACCCACTTGTAATTTTATAGGAAAAAGCCAAACAATCTATTTGGTTTATTTTCCAACACATTGTTTTAATATGTCCAATTGATCAAGTAATAAATCATTTTTGATACAATCTAGACATTTTTAAATCTCACTACCACTACTATCACTTAGCACTCACCATTCTCACAATACCTGCTCTGCAGTAAATCTGGCGTTGTAGCACACTGGGGAGGCATTCGGCCTCTCCCAGTGGGACGCTATGATGAAGCATGTCACCAACCAGGTTGGTGAGTGAGGGATTTTTATACAAACCAAATTGGTATTATATCTCTGTCATTTCCCTGCTCTGGTTGTACTATTTAGCGTCTTTACACTCTTCTTTTGTTTGGAATAATATATTTGAGGACTAGGGGCCAGATGTAGGTAATTTTATTTTACCACCTCTTAAATACCGAATCATACCGATTCGGTATTTAAGAAGTGGTAAAATAGAAGTACCGAGATGTAGGTAAATACAGATGTGCATTTACCGAATCGGTAAAATTCGGTATTTACCGATTCGGTAAATACCGACCGGTAATGCCCATTCATTCCTATGGGCTTTGAAGCCCATAGGAATGAATGGGCATTACCGATTCGGTAATTACCGAATCGGTAAATACCCAATTTCACAAGGGTGCAGGGGGTGTCACTTTGACACCCTCTAGCACCCCCAAAACGGGTTCGGGTGCCATGTGGCAGGCATACCTGCCCTAAGGGCAGGTCTGCCTGTCATATGGCACAGGTGTGCATGCACACATGTGCATGCACACCGGAATCGGTATTTTACCATCAAATAGGATTTGATGGTAAAATACCGATTTTTTAATGCTTGTGGGACTCAGAAGAGTCCCACCTACATATCAATTTTACCGAATCGGTAAAAATACCGACTCGGTATTTTACAGAATTGGTAAATTTACCGATCGGTAAATTTACCGATTCTGTAAAATACAGGGCCCTACATCTCAAATTGCATTTACCGGTCGGTAACGGCCGAATTCGGCCGTTACCGACCGGTAAATGCCTACCTACATCTGGCCCTAAGAGTGTACTGTTACGTTCTCCCTACCTCTCTTTTTGTTGTACTGATTCACTCTTTCACTCACATCATGTATTAAAAGAAGCATCAAAGAATGAAAGCTTTTATAAAGCTTGAAACAGCTGCTCCGAGCAGGAGGATGCCAGCGCTAATTGGCAATATGAATCTTTTTTTCTTTTGTGTAGGCTCACAACACAATAAAGAAACACCATGGTTAACAGCATAATAAGCTTCTCTAACGGAAATAATAAGTTAAGAAACATAACTCTATTCTCTCACACTAACTAGACAGGTACAACACAGGTAGCTAATACATTAAAGAGTGAGTGAGAGGTGATAATGGGCTGTTGTACAATTTCTATTAGCATACAAGAAGTACAAAACATCGGAAAGAAACAGCCAAATCTCTTATGGAATTAACATACATTCATGTCCGTATTATAGGATAATGAACACTCATCTACCTAGTATGGTATTCTTCATCAATGGTTTCCTTATCTTGCACAGGAAGCATTCAAAAGTACTACTGTTCACTGTTTGTAAAGTCTCCTACCTATAAGTTCCCTAATTTGGGTGTGTGTATGTCGGCACTTATGTTCTCACTTTGTTACAATGTTAGACTTAAATTAAATTTGTATGTGGGTAAGCAAAAATGTAGCTTACTGGGGTCTCCCTACTACAAGATTAAAAACAGGAGGGCAGAGCAGTGGACCCTACTGCTTTATTCTATCAACATGTTTCACTGCTCCAATATTGCCCCTATGGGGCCAGGCGTCTTTCCCAAGAATATAGGTATCTCACATCAGGTATTTTGAAATAATTCACAATACTGCTTCATATGTAATGTTCACCATCCTCACCAGCCTCAGAAAGAGGATGGGGAGGGCTATGGGGTAAATTCCTTAGGCCTCACTCTCTATACAATCTGGAACATTCCACCGCAAGGGAAACCACAATTATGTAAACAAACTAAGGCCGAACAGTTGGTTCTGGAGGAACTGGAGCATTTTAATTTAAGAGCAATAAATGGAAGATCAGCTGGAGACAACCCTCCTGTAACCACATATGGCTCAATAAGTATGAATACAATACTGGACTACACCTTTATCTCCCTAGATTTGTTTAATCAAATTACATCGTTCCAGCTGGGTGACAAAGGTGATAGTTACCACCGGCCTCAAGAAATTGAGCTCAGAATTATTATTCCAATGTTTGATGGATCAGAATTCACCATCAACCTTAAAAGAATCAAGTTCATGCTAGCCAAAGATAGCAGGATGTTGAAAATTGCAAAACAGCACTTTCAATAGAGGGGTGGACAAGGTGAAGTTGGGAAATGGGAGAACTTCACTACAACTATGGCAGTATAAGCAACTAGGATCAAACTATAAAACCAGCAGAGATTTAGCAGTGTGAAGCCTAGCCACAAACTACCAAACAAGAAATAAAGCTCACAAAAAATTCCATCAATCGCTCACTGAGACAACTTTGCCACAAGCCAAATGATAGAACACAATTACAACTACTATAAAAGCAAAAGGCACTATTAAAAAAACAAAAAAGGGGTGAGCAAATAGAGATGTGGAGAACGACCTTTGGGCAAAATTTCACGCCGACATTACAAAACTAAAAGCGCTAGCTTCTGGAGCACCGTAAATCAATGTATCTGCCCTGCCCACAATGGAATCTCTTCAAACATTTCAGAGAAAGCATGGGTAAATTACCCTAGGTACCATTTCCACCAAGATACTGAGCTCAGGTTGTGGGGTCAAGAGCCTCAGAAAGTATCAAAAGGCCAAAAAAACACCAATGCCTGGTTTGCAAGTAACCATACAGTACTTGGGAAATTAGAAGGAGACTTATTAGCAGAGGATCCGTCAATGAGCCAAATTAGTATCATCAAACGGCAAATAGGTAAGGGAAGGAGAGAAGGGGCTCCTGGCCCAAATGGAATACCCCCGGTACTTTATAAATAAGAGATAATTTTTTGGGCAGAAGCGCTGGAACCGCTCTTCGGAGAAATAAGAATGTCGAACATTCTGCCGTACTCCTGGAGAGGATCAATTATCTCACCGAATTACAAGTCAGGTGAAAAGCCAATACCACAAAACTATTGGCTAGTGGCCCTAATGGACAAAGAAGGAACATTTTTTGCTGGAATGTTACTAGAGGAGCTTCGGGCATGGGCTAAAGAGAAATCTGCAATTCCATTAAATCAGACTGGATTTGCAAAATCAGTTGGGACAGTCACAAATATACTAACTATGGCAATGCTTATGGATAAGGCTGAATCTGCAAGGATGCCCCATGTTAATCGCAACAACCTATGGTTCAAATTGCATAGTTGGGTGCTGCCACAACTCCTATTAAACTTGCTGATAAGTCTGCACACTGATACATGGGTTCAGATAAAGCTGGGCGATGGGTCACTCCTGTCGAGAGGTATACCAACCGAAAAAGGGCTTAAACAAGGATGTGTTTTAGCACCCATACTTATTAAAATATTTATAGCTGACCTCATCCCGCTGCTGAATACTTGTAACTCACACGCCCCAAAATTAGGAGACATATTATTGCCATGTCTCCTACATGCGGACGACATAGTTCTGATCAGCCAAACACAAGTAGGCTTACAACACCTATTAAATGCTACACAGGAATTTTAATCAGCAAATGGTTTAACGATAAATCTGGACAAAACAAGAACCATGACGGTCAGCAAAAAAAGGAAAAAAATCAGCAGCTTGGTTTTAGGTAGAAATCCAAATTGAGGACGCGTTGGAATACAAATAACTTGGTATGAAGCTAGACAAAGGTGGCCGATTTTTGGCACAGAAAAACAGCATCAGGCATAAAGGCCTTGCCCTGGCAACTTCTCTAAAAACATTAAACACCAAATTAAACGGACCATCAATTCTGCCCTTGGTACAGGTGGTTCGTGCTAAGCTACTGCCAACAATTACCTACGGCAGTGACGCGCAGAAAGGAAGAGATGCTAAAATACTTGAGTCTACAGTAACAGCTTCATACAGGGTCATTTTCGGGCTGCCCAAATATACCTCGCATGCGCAAATCAGGCTTGAGTTTGGTATACAGAAACAATCTCTTGCAAGACAAGAGGCATACATCATCACCTGGGACAAAGTGCCAAAATCCCCTCGGGGAACTCTAAATGAACAGCTATGGAAGGAGCTACAACAACATACTTTACCTGCTGCGAATCATCTTAAAAACAGCTTACATAATATGGGTCTGAATCAGCTTTGGGAAACACCTACAACTACCACCATGTTAAAAAAACTGGTTTGGAAGATGGTCAAACATCTCTCATGGGTGGAGGACAAGGCATCTGCCTCGGAAAGGGCTAATTGATGGATAACTCTGAATACCTATACAGAGCCAGCCGCTAAAAATTAGTTTGACCTGGGTTATGCTAAAATTATAAAAATCAGTTTCTTGAAGTATAGACTTGGTCTGATACCCTGCATACAGCATCTTCCACACTGGCAAGAGGTAAAAGCGGGTTCTACGTGCTGCTTATGCGGCTCAGTGCCAGAAGATCTGCTGCATCTATGTTCTTGTAAAGAACTTTTACAAGAACTGAAACAACTGTTAACACGCCAGTTTAATCAGCGAGAGGGACTCACCAGGAGACAAGCAGTGCTGGCATGTTTTGCATCTAACGACCTACAATTGAACTGCTAATTAGTAAAGTTCCGGAGGCAATGCGAAAAGAAAATGCCAGCAACGTAGTTATTAAACAATCTAGTCGTATGGAACAAATGTAAGATCATGAGGAGGCTTGAAGAGGTCCTTTTTTTCATATACTTTCTTTTCCTGACACTTAGGCACTTTTTCAAAGTTTACAGCACTTCTAACTGAACATGGGCATTACTAGGGAAGGGTAGTGGGGACTGGAATTAAGTATTTTTTCCTCCTAATGAACTGCAACTGAGCTGTCATCTAGTAAAGTTCCTGAGGTTATTACTCATGAATTGAATTTTAATAATTAATGTGATATCATTTTAACGGAACCTTCAGAATGAATGTGATCAACAGAAAGGTTTTCACATCAAAAGAAGACTTTTCAGCATAATTCATCAATTTTCAAAACAAATTAATCAGTTGTATTCATGGAGGGAACTAATTCAAAGCGCTGATGCCCGTTTCGGTGAAATACCCTTTCATTTGGGTATCACCTTCTTCAGGGGGCATATGGTGTATTTTCAACAGCTGAGGCAATGGGACCTGTCGAGAGAAAAGTATAAATTATAACATTTCTTCCTCATACATGCATAGTTATTTACAGGTAAATTAATCTAATTAATTAAATGCATTAAAGAGCAGTGGTCAAACGCACAGAGGGTCACAATCTAAGATGAATTTACAAAATGAATAAGGCTTAGAAAAGACTTTAAAAAAAAGCCTTAAAAACAAGAGATAGACACGTGCACATCAAGATAGGGACAGAATGGAGACAGGATAAACAGAACAAGAGAAAACAAAAAGAGGAATAGAGACAATAATAACAATACATCAAGGTACATTGAAATGAGCTAAACTAAATACTTCTAAACAGAAGTCAAATTGAAATCCAAGGATCCTGCCAAGAAATGGGACTGCCATAGTAAGAATAACAGCAATTAAACCTACAGCAAATCAAAGTTCTATGGTGACTGAATACATATGACAATCAGTCAATAAAGAAACTAAATACATGGTAATAAAAATCATAAGCATATAAATGCTTCAGGTTGAGCCATTTTCAAGTGTAAGAGATAATAATCATTAGTACATACCTATCCTACCAAGGCAAATGATGTTTGATAAAAATACGGTTCTCCTAGGAGCAAAGAACAGGGGCCGCTACTTGTTTTCAGCGAGTCTAGCCTATAGATGGAGACAAGGTCGTAATATCATAAACTGGCCTAGTTTCAATAGATTGCTAGAAAGACCAGATGCTGCCTTCGAAAGGTATAACGCCTTACCGGAAAAATTAGAGGTTGAAGTTCACAGGATTGAAGAAAGACAAGCTTGGGAGCTAGTTAAAATCAATGTATAAGTTGTTTAACGTTGAGTTACGGTGTCCGTGGACTAGTCTTCAGCGGTATTGATAACAAAAGCGTGTCTCGCTGAAGATCTGAAATAACAATGCAGCATCGTGACTAAGTATCCTAATCAGAAATAAAGTTTTAACTGGGCGCGTGTATTAACGCGCTGCCTAAAATGAACAAGCAATCACTCACCTTCTTTCAATCGCGCGTTGGGTAAAAAAAATTTGCAGCCACCGGTCAAACAGGGTTCTCAGAACTAATGCATGAAGAAAGGGAAAATGAAAAAAGGAAAGTTTACTATAGCCTGACACCCCATGGACGGACGGTCACAAAGTCGTCAGACGGGCTGAAATAAAAAATAATACCTCGTGAGTGCAGCTGCGTGGCAATGAATCCCGCTCCATAGTGTTTGTTCTTATACCATGGTCAAGCAAGATTCCCTGACTTTTTTGGGCACTTTACAAAGAAAGAAACAAAATCAATAAAAAGTCTTTTCAAAACGGAGTCTGCTCATTGAGGTTCTGAGTCGGATGGTAATCATCGCGGCAGGGATAGATTACCTGGATATGAAGAAATGTGCTGCTAACGGTTAGAAAGCGATAGAGCTTCTCACGGGCAGAAAAGCGGCTCGGATAGAGATCTAGATAATTAGGGCACTTAAATTGCCCAATGAGCTTGTGCATCGGTGTCCGCACAACAGCGCAGTACGTAGAACTCACCGATCGTCGCTTAGTGAGTAGTCCCTTGAAAATTGTTAAAGGGATAGGGCTCCTTGAAGGAAATTCGCGCAAGAACTCACTGTCCACAACTTCTTAGTTAGCAAGAAAGGCCACTTTATTAAGACAGGTGTAAACAAAATGCTGATCAAACTTTTTCAATTGATTATTTATTTCCTAAACCACAAACTTCCCTCAGCTTAACTTACCATTCTTACTAAAGAGGAAACCCCCCACCACGCTAACCCCAACAAACCCAGAAGCAACTGTCTCTTGTTGCTACCCCCTCCTATCCTTTAAATGCCCTTTGAGGATGGACCAACCCGCTCCTGGCTGCCCACCCCCCATAAAAACCCGCCTAAGCTGATAAAACAACCTAAAACCTGTCTTAGCGTGGCAAACCTAAAAAACCTCCCTGTAAGACGAAAAACTAATACCTAAAGGAGTAAGGAAAAGAGAGAAAAGAGAAAAGAAAGCAAAAAAGGGAAAGGTGGGTAGGCCAAAACAAACTCCTCTACCCGCCTCCCGCCTTCGCCGATCCTTTCCCGCTGTTGCCGCTCCTATTTATGCCCTCCGCCCTTCTCTTAAGCCTGCCTAATTGCCACCTGTCTCTGTGGCCAGCCCTCGCGCGAACCTACCCAGGGAGAGACCGGCTCGCGCACGGCTCTCCCTGAGTCCCTCCTGGAAATACGAATACGGGGGTTAGCGCGTGTACCGCGTACTCTTGTCCTTATTTATTCTAGAGGGGAAACTTAACCCAATGTAGAATCAATCAAAATCTGGAGATTAAAAGTGACGCAATCACTCAGTGCTGCGAATAAAAAATACTCATGTAAAGAGTGTAAAATCATGAATAAGGTAAATAACGCTGTCCTAATGTGGGTTTAAATGGAATTAAGAATTAGAAAATTTTCACTGTCTAGCGCCAATAGTTCTAGGGAAATACATGATACTAAGGCTATGCCTTAGAGGTTGGCTTGTATATCCATACCACGTGCTCATAGGTATATAGGTAGAAGCGCACCAAATGCACATCGAATCCTCATGGGTTTAGGAGTGAAAGCAGGTATATCAAACAAAGAATCTGAAGGGACAAACATATGTCCGAAGAGAATATAAAAGTGGCCAGCAGACACTGGTAGAGGAACAGGGAACCTGACTTAAAAGAAAAGTCAGGTTCTTGAACACCTGGGGATTCCCAAAGATAACTGGCCACTACCCCTGCAATGACTGCAGCGTATGTTATCTCACTAGACACACTAAAACCCTTGACCTGGAACCAGGCAAGACCTGGGCCCAACGCCAACACACTAACTGCAATTCCAGCAATGTAGTTTACCTCTTGACATGCCTGTGCGGCTTACGCTACGTCGGTATGACAACGTGCAAGGTACGCACCAGAGTGGTAGAACACAGGAGCACCATCAGATGCAAGAAGAACATCCGTAAACTCACTGACCATTTTCTACGCCAACAACACACCCCGAATGACTTAACCTGGACAGTCATCGAGCAATTTGCCACCAGTGGAACTGACAATGAGAGAATACTTCTCAACAAGGAGCAAAGATAGATTTACCGCCTCTCACTCCAACAGGATGGACTCAAAGATTCCATCCCATGGAATTCATTTAGCCTTTAATCACAAGGCCACTCTCTACTGACCACTTTCAACAACACAGTGTGTGCTCCATCCACACCTCTGTGTTGATAACATACGACCATCAGCATGCGCGAGTCTGTCCATGCCCATTATATAATCACTGTTCCATGTCCCCTAAGCAGCACATGACTATCACTACCTGAGCGCTTCATCGAATCCGCTCCTCAATTTTAATCTCATGCGCATAACTTTTTCAGGTTCTAACAAATCATATTGTGTGCTTCCACCACTTGCACGCACACATCCTTCTGTTACATTGCAGAATACACCGGCACAGTGATGCTTGGAACCCTCAAGGCCTACGCGCATGCGTCACTACAGACACCACTGCGCAGGCGCGATACAGCAACACCTCCTTGCTGACACGCGCGTGCGCACAGCGCTCAGCCCACACTGCTGGCAGTCTGTTTTCCATTACCTCCATAGACAGGTGCCGGCAATCTAATGGCAGCATTTAAGAACCGTCGCAACCCTCATTCTGGTTCCGGAGGTTGATGACGGCACTACAGGAACCCCGCAGGGCTTGACCGACAATATCGTGAGTACGATGGACCCCCCATGCACTTTCCGGGTAAACGCTTTTCTCCCTACAGGTTGTCTCAGTACCAGTGGTTCTCTCTCTCCAGGGTCATACCCCTCTGCCAAAGCACTCCAGGGACTATTCGCAGCAAAACGCTGACGTGAGAATACTTTTCTACCTACGCTTCTATCACATAGTGTGTGTGATGCTCGCTATCTAGCCTCACCACGCTTACGATATATATTGATAATTACCACATGAACAGTACCACCAGTACTGTCACACGTTTGCCGTTTTTTTGTCTCTTCACCCAGCACTTAAAAAACTGCAATTTCTTGACCTTTGTGAACCTAAGCAACATGCTAAATGACTCCTTTTCTGTATGTTATGTTTTTGTCATACATGTTGTATGTCCAGGTATGCTTGGTGAGGGAATCCCCCTCACACACTTATAGCACCTTAGTGAGTGCGACACATAGTCTAAACACACTCACTTAATTGTTTTTAACTTGCTCCCACGCTTATTAACGGTCCTGAGGAAAGCCAGCATAACCTAAGGCACTGGCTGAAACATGTCGACCACAATCGGATGTAGGAGGTCTTAATTTAATCACCACAACATCCACCAGCCTTGTTTTTAAACGCTAACAGAGGTCCAGTCATTGAAATGTAATTTACCCTCGGCTACTAGGACCACTGTATAGCATTTTTAACTTCACTTTCCACACCACCACACTGCACTCTCAGTAACATACCTGCTCCGCTGTAATCAGGCGTCGAAGCACACCCGGGAAACATTCGGTGTCACTGGGTGGGCCAGATGATGAAGCATGCCACCAACCAGGTTGGTGGGTGAGGGCTTCATGACAAAACCTAATGGGTTTCCGTTCACAATACAGTTCCGAGTCCTATAATACGGTCACATATAGTTAGTCCTTGTTGATTCCATATAAACCCCCGGGGATACGGACTAGCTATCTAGTCCTCTCTCTCTCACTTGATACGTAAATATTCAGGCAGTGCACAGCTGCGAGAGTCTCTCTCTTTTTACACACCATGGAAGAAAACCATGGACTCACTTTTAGCGAGGATGACATCAGTGAAATACTCCCTGACCCCTCCTTCCTGGCATATTTTAACATCTCCAATACTATAGCACAGACCACTGACTGGGAGACACTGACGGAGAAGAAGCGCAACAGGAATAGAACCATTCTACATGGTGTAATCTTGACCCAATACCTGAGAACTAACACGGCTCCCAGGGGACTGCTGGTGACCAACGCCCCGAGAATATTTCTGGACGATGCCACCTTCAGAAGAGACTGGGCCCAGATTGCGTGGCACTGCACCATGGACTGGCTGGTGCTGATTATTAAAACAGCCAAACGATTATAGGAAGCCATGGTAATCGATATCCAAGCCACGGAAAGCCATTTCAAAACTATGATAACATCCTACAAAAAGTAACTCGATGATCAAAATAAGGAGATGATCGAGTATAAAGAATACCTCACTCAGGCCAAGATCAACAAATTCCAGAAAGACTTGAAAAAATTCAGTTACCCCAAAGTATACCCCTACTCCGATGATGACTATATCCCACCAACCAAGACGGAAGCAGCCAGTGATTCATCAGCGGACGATAGCTCGGCTTCCAGTGACTCAAGCACCGTACTGACCAGACAACGTGGAAGAGGGCGCCGCAGACAACAATGGCCTCAAATATGGCAGGGACCCCAACAGGGCCAGTTCTATGGCTCACCACCCCAATTTGGCCACATGCAGAACCCTTCTAGGGCTATATACCCATGTACCCACCAGGCCCTATGCCTTTCTTCGCTGGAAACCCAAGACCTCAACTTCCTTTTTTAGGACAGGGCCACAGATCATGCGGCAGAAGAAGGCAATACCAGCAAGTACACTGGGCCGAAGACGAGAACCCAGTGAGCGCCAACACTTGCCAGAAAGCCAAGGACCAACCAGGCACGAGCAAACAGTGACATACGACCAACACACATTGTTGATATTCAACCTATCGAGCACCCAACTCACCGACAAAGAACACTCTGTACTCGAAAAGGGCCTCTCGTTCGTGCCCACATAAAAAAAAAAAAAAAAAAGACTGGATAAGTTCAAACTCCACGCTGAACTGGCAGAATTTTTCAGAAAATTAAAACTTAAGGCGTTTTTGGGAAAAACCACCACTGATGAGAACACCATCAACGAAAACCCTAACATCACCGGTCTGAGACCCAAGTCCACTTTCATCCCCCCACCCTCCACCATTCCATCAGAAACCTCAACATTTGAACAAGCGGTGTACACCGACATCGAAAAACTGAACCCCACGGGATACTTTAACAACCTGTCCAGGGAAGATAGGGACACAATCAAACGCCTCCAGAACAACCCTGCCTTGGTCATCAAACCTGCTGACAAAGGGGGAGGCATCGTGCTCATGGACAGAGCGGATTACGACAAAGAATGTCGCAGACTAAAAGGACTGTTTTTTGTATTGAAAAACTATGATGGATGTAATACTGTGCAGTCACGAATAAAGAGTTAAAAAAAAAAATTGGGAAAAAGAATGTCGCAGACTACTTAGCAACACACGCAATTACAAGCGACTAGATCGGGATCCAACCTCTGAACTCCAGACAACAATCCAGACCCTGGTGAAAACAGCGAGTGACTTGGAACATATTTCCAAACAAGAAGCAGAATACCTTTGCACCAAGAATGCTAAAGTGCCGTACTTCTACACCGTACCCAAAGTACATAAAGGCACAATACCACCACCGGGGAGACCGATAGTCTCGGGGATCAACTCACTCCTGGAACCCTTATCGCGTTACTGCGATTACTTCCTCAATCCCTTGGTCCAACAAACCCCCACATTTATAAAGGACACGAAACACCTCCTCAACATCATCAAGAATGAAACCTTTGGTGTTAATAACCAACTATTAGTGGGATTGGACATCGAGAGCCTATACACGAGCCTCCCACAGGATGCCACCCTCCAAGTACTCAAAGAAATTCTTAAGCAGACCCCGTGGACATATCACACACCCAGAAAATTCATCTTGGACTTCGCTGCCCTGGCACTCAAAGAGAATTACTTTGAATATGAAGGCACCCATTATCTACAGACCAACGGAACTTCAATGGGTAGTGTCTTCGCACCAAGCGTGGCGGGACTGTATGTCCACCATTTTGAACAGACCCACATAATGTCAGTCACCAACCCCTACGCCAACAATATAAAAAAATGGCGTAGATACATAGACAACATCCTAATCATCTGGGAAGGCTCCCGTGATAACCTGGACACATTTCTCACATGGCTCAAAAGCCGGGACCCATACTTAAGATTTACCAGTACCTCAAGTTCCACAGAACTAGCCTTCCTAGACCTGAACATCTCGGTCAAACAAGGCTCCCTCACCACCACAATGTACTACAAACCGACCGCAAGGAACTCCCTTTTGCGGTTCGAGAGCTTCTACCCAAGACCTTTGAGAGAAAACCTCCCATACGGCCAGTTCCTACGAATACGTAGAAACTGTAGTCAACAGGCGGACTACAAAAAACAATCCATCGCTCTCGCAGAAAAACTATCAGAACGTGGATATCCGAAGGCCATCATCTCCAAGACCAACAAAAGAGCCCGCAACCAGAACAGGGAAGCACTTCTAGAAACAATCATTAAGGAGCCCCAACAACATGTGTAACTTCCCACAACAAGGTCTCCAATCAAGTTGCAAAAATCATCCGCAACCACTTTGCGTATAAGAGGTCCAACAACCTGAAAGACCATCTAGTGTCGACACGCCCAAAACTGAATGCAAGACCAGAGACTAACACCATCTTGAACACCTGGGGGCTCCCAAAGATAACTGGCCACTACCCCTGCAATGACTGCAGCGTATGTCATCTCACTAGACACACTAAAATCCTGGACCTGGAACCAGGCAAGACCTGGACCCAACGCCAACACACTAACTGCAATTCCAGCAATATAGTTTACCTCTTGACATGCCCGTGCGGCCTACGCTACGTCGGTATGACAACGCGCAAGGTACGCACCAGAGTGGTAGAACACAGGAGCACCATCAGATGCAAGAAGAACATCAGTAAACTCACTGACCATTTTCTACGCCAACAACACACCCGGAATGACTTAACCTGGACTGTCATCAAGCAATTTGCCACCAGTGGAACTGACAATGAGAGAATACTTCTCAACAAGGAGCAAAGATGGATTTACCGCCTCTCACTCCAACAGGATGGACTCAACGATTCCATACCATGGAATTCACTTAGCCTTTAATCACAAGCCACTCTCTACTGACCACTTTCAACAACACAGTGTGCGCTCCATCCACACCTCTGTGTTGATAACATACGACCACCAGCATGTGCGAGTCTGTCCATGCCCATTATAATAATTACTGTTCAATGTCCCCTAAGCAGCACATGACTATCACCACCTGAGCACTTCATTGAACCCGCTTCTCAACTTTAATCTTGTGGGCCCCATCCACACCTCTGTGTTGATAACATACGACCATCAGCATGCGCGAGTCTGTCCATGCCCATTATATAATCACTGTTCCATGTCCCCTAAGCAGCACATGACTATCACCACCTGAGCGCTTCATCGAATCCGCTCCTCAATTTTAATCTCATGCGGATAACTTTTTCAGGCTCTAACAAATCATATTGTGTGCTTCCGCCACTTGCACGCACACATCCTTCTATTACATTGCAGAATACACCGGCACCGTGATGCTTGGAACCCTCATGGCCTCCGTGCATGCGTCACTACAGACACCACTGCGCAGGCGCGATACAGCAAGACCTCCTTGCTGACACGCGTGTGCGCACAGCGCTCAGACCACAGCGCTGGCAGTCTGTTTTCCATTACCTCCATAGACAGGTGCTGGCAATCTAATGGCAGCATTTAAGAACCGCCGCAACCCTTATTCTGGTTCCGGAGGTTGACGGCACTACAGGTACCCCGCAGGCCTTGACCAACAATACCGTGAGTACGATGGACCCCCCCCACGCACTTTCCAGGTAAGCGCTTTTCTCCCTACAGGTTGTCTCACTACCAGTGGTTCTCTCTCTCTAGGGTCATATCCCTCTGCCGAATCACTCCAGGGAGCATTCACAGCAAAACGCTGACGTGAGAATACTTTTCTACCTACGCTCCTATCACATAGTGTGTGTGATGCTCGCTCTCTAGCCTCACCACGCTTACGATATATATCAATAATTACCACATGAACAGTACCACCAGTACTGTCACACGTTTGCCGTTTTTTTGTCTCTTCACCCAGCACTTAAAAACCGGCTATTTCTTTACCTTTGTGAACCTAAGCAACATGCTAAAAGACTCCTTTTCTGTAAGTTATGTTTTTGTCATACATGTTGTATGTCCAGGTATGCTTGCTGAGGGAATCCCCCTCGCACACTTATAGCACCTTTGCGAATGCTACACATAGTCTAAACACACTCACTTAATTGTTTTTAACTTGCACCCACGCTTATTAATGGTCCTGAGGAAAGCCAGCATAACCTAAGGCAGTGGCTGAAACATGTCGACCACAATCGGATGTAGGAGGTCTTAATTTTACCCCCACAACATCCACCAGCCTTGTTTTTAAACGCTAACAGAGGCCCAGTCATTAAAATGTAATTTACCCTCGGGTACTGGGACCACTGTATAGCATTTTTAACTTCTCTCTCCACACCACCCCACTGCACTCTCAGTAACATACCGGCTCCGCTGTAACCAGGCGTCGAAGCACACCCGGGACACATTCAGTGTCAATGGGTGGGCCCGATGATGAAGCATGCCACCAACCAGGTTGGTGGGTGAGGGCTTCATAACAAAACCTAATGCGTTTCCGTTCACAATACAGTTCCGAGTCCTAAAATACGGTCACAAATAGTTAGTCCTTGTTGATTACATATTGTGCTATCATAGGCAGAGGGATGTACACAACACTAGCCCACGCTGGATTTTCCTAGGGGGCGCAAGGAGTAGCCATACTCATTAGGAAAACCCCTCAGTTCCATACATCAAAAATTTGGACAGATCCCAATGGGACCTTTGTCGCAGTACAGGGGACCTGGGGGAGAAGAGTGCTCACAATAATTACTGTACATGCCGCGCCATGACTACAATCCCAAACCCTAGACGCACTCGCCAAGATCTTGCTGGAATCAGGCACATCCACGCACATGATTGGAAGCGGCTTCAATGATGTGATGGCCCTGTACTAACAGCAGCTAGTGCCCCGCATTGAAGTGACACTGAGGGGTCTTGATAGGATGGCAAGGACACTCTGATGGGCTGGATATATGCCCTTTTATGCTTTGGGAGAGGCGGATCAAAAAGACATAATTGTTGCTGCCCTGGCTCCACTTCGCCTCAACCAACATAATACAGATGTTGCTACAAGAAACCCACCTGGCACCTACTTTGCCAAGGCTTGGGATGACTGACGATACTTCTAGTCATATTCCACCTATTCCTGGGAAGTGGCTATACTGATCAAGCGCTCCCTAAACGGCCTGCATATACATACAATAGCAGATGAAGATACTGTTATATTATAGTGCAAGGTTTGATAGAAAGAATGTTACCCGAATCAATTCTTATGCTCCTAATATTCACTGTTTAATGTTCTTCCCCCGCATTGTGTTAGATGCACACACAATATGGGAGGGTTCATAATCTTCTCCTGAATACAGAGCTAGATTATGCTAGGGGCGCTGGATGACATAGTTGTGTGTCGGACTCCCTGATCGATGCAATGAAGTATAATGAGCTGGTGGATACTTGGTGGGAGGGCCACCAGCTCTACAGGGCTTACACTTTCCGCTCCATGGTCCAAGACTAATGCTTGCAGCTGGATTTCTGGATGGGCTCTAGAGATGTCGAGGGTTGGACTAAGTCTGTTACACACCTCACCATGAGGCTGTTGGACCAATCGCCTGTAATTTCATTGTTAGCTGTCCCCAGCGCCTAGCAACCACAGCATATCTGGCAATGACAGCCCAGAAATTTGATTGAACAGGTCTCTAGAGAGGAGATTAGGGAGGTCACCCAAACCTACTTTGACAGTGGCTCGTTCACTGTGGAAAGTGACTGGATAATGTATGTT
Organism: Lissotriton helveticus; assembly: GCF_964261635.1. Taxonomy (NCBI): domain Eukaryota; kingdom Metazoa; phylum Chordata; class Amphibia; order Caudata; family Salamandridae; genus Lissotriton; species Lissotriton helveticus. Next base: position 371,162,458 of record NC_136060.1, read on the forward strand.
TAAGAGCAGTGGTGTCCTGAAATCTATACGTGCCCAACTATCATGTCTTGAGATGGAACTCCACAAGCTAGAGAGGGATAATATGCCAACTCCGGCGATTATATTCACCTTGAGCCCATACCAGACAAGTTCAAGGAATTCAAAGATTCGGCTGAGCTGGAAGTTCACTATCATAATAAGTACAACATGGCAAGACAATAAGGTGATCGCCCAGGACATACGCTTGCCTCGATTATTAAATCTAAATGGCAAGCCAATTATGTTCCACACCAATCTGGTTTTATCCCAGCAAGGTTCACTGCAGATAATTTACACACCCAATTCACAGTCACCCATCAAGTTAACATGTGGATGTGGTGGCGACTTTTTAAACGAGGAAATAGCATTTGACTCTATAGATTGGCCTTGTTTACGTGTAGTTTTGAAGCACATGGTGGTTGCAGAAGCTTTTCTATGCTGGATCACGTTAATTTGCACAGCTCCCATGACGGGTATAAAAGTAAATCTCTGAGTCAGTGAAAATCGGCAGAATAACCCGCCAAGGATGCCTGGTGTCTCCGCTACTGCTTGCTCTGATGATGGAACCCTTAATATGTATACTTCAGAACCATTATCATAAGCAGGGGATATGTTTGTGGAGAGGAAACCTGTGTGTCTCACTATATGCAGATGACATATTACTACTGATCAAAAATCCCATTCAGAAACGACATAATAATAAGAGAAATTATTGTGTTTGGTAGATAGTTGGGATTGAAAATAAACTGATCTAAATCCATTGTGGTTCCAATGACACCTAGTATTGCCTAGCCCAGTAAAGGATAACCGGGGATAATGTACCATTGAGACATTGCTAACATCACTGCAGAGAATTACAGAAACTGTATGTCATACATTGCTATATACAATTTTATGGCAGTAGGGAACGCTGCGCAAAATAGTATAATCAGTATCTGTTTCTTATATGTCGATCTAGCATGTGCTCTAAGGTGGAGATACAACTCCTGCCATAGGTTGTAACAATAGGTATACAATGTATGCCAATAATTTTCACAACAACTCTCAACCTGAGCAACTCTAGAGAATATAAAAGTCCAATCAATAATAGCTTTCCAAAGTAGTGCAGTTTTCTGTATCTTCTTTATTTCATCCAAAATACATCCAGTCACTTGGTACAAATCATCAAGTTTATCTTAGAATCGGTAAAAAACTCAACTCGAGGTTGAATCCTCCTCTAGGTTTCTCGTTTCAACTTCAAAATATATGTGGTTCCCAAGTGTTAAATCCGCTCAATTATAACGTGTGTTATTGCTGCTCTCCTCGGATCTCGCCGATTCTAATTAGGAATCACCTGGCGAATGCGAGTCAGGAGCGTAAAAAATACACAGAACAGGAATAATAGGAACTTGTTATTTGAGAATCTTATTTATTAGGATAACCAATCTGAAATATAGTAAGATTGCCCTGCTGAAGTCTTTTGGCTGTAAAGCCAGACGAAACACGTGTGGGCAAGATCAGTTGGCTACTTGTATATGAAGATGTATATGAAGATAAACTTGATGATTTGTACCAAGTGACTGGATCTATTTTGGATGAAATAAAGAAGATACAGAAAACTGCACTACTTTGGAAAGCTATTATTGATTGGACTTTTGTATTCTCTAGAGTTGCTCAGGTTGAGAGTTGTTGTGTATGTCATACATTGCTGATGATTGGGTGAAAAGATGGTGTTAGCTACCGCTTACGGAGGCGAACAGTGTCGTTCTCAGGAAAATGGTTGTCTTGCTGAAGCTGCTCTACTTATAACAAAATATCCCCATTCCACGAAATAAAGCGTACTTTAGCAAACTGCAGTGTCTCATGAATAAATTAGCGTAGGTGGGACTGGGTCTGGCTTAACAACGCTGCGGTCTACATGACCTATTGCTACATATTCTTTCAAATACACAGGGCCTTATTTATGAAGGCCTTGCGCCACTGGTGCGTCACTTTTAACATGGGAAAAAGTGACGCACCGGTGGCGCAAGGCCTTCATAAATAAGGCCCACAGTGCGTTTTGGCCATGTGGGCATTTTTCTCACCTCCTGATATTGGATGTTTGATGTAGCATTCCGCCCACTTGAAAGGGCTTCTATTGAAATGCATGAGAAACTATTTAAAGTGTGAAAAGTGTAACGAACCGTTATACTGTTTATCACGTTTAATTATTTATCTCATGCATGCATTTGTTACAGAAAATAAACCTATTTCTGCTACTTCATTGGGAAAGCCAATAAAGCTTAGTTTAATGTGCTAAACAAGCAAAATGTGTGCATGCAACGCACCCAAACAGCATTTGTGAATGCCTGCCTTTGCATGCCATGGACTTTGCCAATGCTGTTTGAGTTCTATCCTTACACTTAAGGCCACGGATATGACTTAAACATATTTATAAATAGCTCCTAAATATGAAAACATCCGGTGAGTCAGGTGTAAGTGGAATGCAGATGTGGTTGTCAAAGTGCCGTTTTTGCCCCACAATCTGTGCGCCCATATCCACCGGGAGGAACGAGGTGGTGAAAAGTTCTGACTCATTTACCATATATAATGCACTACAAGCCATAGTTCCATTTTTTTTAAAGAAATGTGCGAGGCAAATTGTGGCTCACTGATACAGTATGGGTTCCTGAGCTACCTTTTTGAAAGGTGCACTCTTTGCATGTTGACCCAGTTTGTAGACATCACAATTGCTTAAGAACTGCATCACGCACAAGCCGAGTTTATCTACACTTTGATAAAATCATTGCTTTTTGGGTGTTTCCAACGACGTCAGTCCTAACATCTTGGTAAAACCAAAAAAAATCTGCATCTAGTGAGTCATTTCGCAGCCATTTAAAAGGTCACCGGCCTGGACAATCTCCAAGAAGCAGTCAATTTGCATTAAGCCATGGTTGCAGTATGCAGAGCAACAGTGCCTACAACTGGCGAAACTCGGGGTTCCCTGCCACAAAACCAGTGAGCGGTCTGCAGTACCACTAACAATGACAGTTTTCTGAAGCTAGCAGCCCCGCCCAAGGCCTCGTATTTAACAAATGCAGCGCCCTCCAGCGGGGAGAAGCCTCAACATATGAGAATGAGTCAATAATAGACTTAAATAAACTCTGAACAAATGCAAATACAAAGTCCCGTTTTGAAATCCAGACCAGTGTTCCAGATAGTTCTCTGTAGCAATCGGGCAGAGACAGGGCAGGAGCAGATAAGACATAAGATAACATGCCTGTCCGGCTTTGAAATTTCCATTGACAGGTTAAATATAATTGGGATAGCAGGGCATGGGTGTAAAAACCATCATGGCATGTAATGTTAAGCAAACATTACATTCATGCTATTCAACAGCGCAAATGCGCATGCACCCTGGGCACTGCTAGGGGACAGCGCAAATGGTCATATGGTTATGCTAACACCGACGTCTAAAGCACTGTATTGCCATCAGTGGCCTGCGTGCGCACACACAGAGTAGCTTCATATGACTCACAGTGAAAATAGACGGATTATTCCGCTTACTTCACGAGGCTGCCCAACACCTAACGCCAAACCTTGATCCAAATTGCACACGGTAGTGCATGGTCGCCATAGTTTCTATCTTTAATTCCCTGATGATTTTAAACAGCAACTCACACCTGGTATAGTCTCTAAAACAGCAACTTTTGACCTTGGACGGGGGGCGTGGTTTCGGCGCCGACCGGGATGGCTGCGTGAGCGAGTTGCTCCGCGCCGCGTCCCGTCCTTTATCCTGCCAAACGTTGCCCCGGGTCGCCTGGTGGCTAGGAATGTGGACCGGAGGGGCCGCTGCCCTACTGGAGAACGTTTGAACCCGGGCGGAGCCCTGGCTGCTGTGTGCGGGAGGACGTAGTGCTCGGCTCCCTCCGGCGAGCGGACAAAGGCAAGATGGCGGCGCCGACTGCGAGATAGCTCCGGGAGCGGAGCGGTGAGGGACACCGGAGCAGCGGCAGGCGCCTGCGGCACCCCCGAGCGGCGGTGGGTAGTGCGGTGACCCGTCGGAGCGGGCCCCGAATTGCGGAGAAGGTCGGAGGGGTTGCCGGTAGGAAGGGCCCCCCTCCCCCCACCCGGGCCCTCGATCAGCGCGAGAGCGGCGCCTGGGAGTGCGCTGAGCCGGCGGAGGCACTGCTGAGCTGTGTGGCCGCTCGCCCGCCGGCCGGCCCGCAGTGGGGGCCGACAGCGCATAGAGACGTGCAGCCAGCAGCTGGGGCGCTGAGAGAGGGACCGCCCAGGGCGCCCACGCATCCCGGATCACGAAGAACACGGCCGTGGGTCTGGACCTTGCTGGGGGTCCCGCCCGGTGGAGGGCACGGATACGCCGAATTAACAGCGAGGTGCTGGGCTGTGCATGGTGTGTTACGGAGACCAGTGTTGCCGGGGGCAGTGTGTTCGGCGTGCCCTGGGACCCACTTCATTGACTGGCGGCCTCTTAGGCGGAATCTGCTCCCCCTGGCCCTGGTGAGCCTAGCAGACGCTCTATGGGAGGCTGAGGCAGCATGGGATGCTCTTTCGAATTGGATACTGTCGAATGACCGGGAGTGGGGTGCAGTTGGCGCCGCGCATTCTCGCTTGCCTGGGGATTGGTGGACCGCGCTGGCTGGGACACTCCGCTGAGCGTTTCTGGTGCGCCTAGCCATTCTCCGAGGGGGCGGCTTGAGAGGCTGAATACCTGCACACAAGATGGCCGCGAAGGGGAATGGCGCCGCCGAACCGCCTGAAAGGGGAAGCCGGGGGTCGGAGGATGCGAGTGGCAGCTTCCCAATGGAGGCCTCAACACAGGAACAGAGGCTAAACCTCCGCCTTGATGCTATCCTGGCCGCGATCACTGCTACGAAGGATGAGCTGCGCCAAGACATTGCGCAGGTGGCGTCCGGCCTCGGCCTGCTGAGGGCAGACCACACCAAGCTCTCTGACCGTGTGAACTTCAATGAACTGCTGCTCCAGGAGCTGAAACCGGCGGTGGTTACGGCGGAGCATAAAATTGATGACGTTATCCGTCGACTAACGAATCTGGAGCGCCGCACGGAGGACACGGAAGGCCGCAACCGCCGGAACAACGTGCGGGTGGTGGGGCTACCAGAGAAAATTGAGAAAGGTGATGCGATAGCCTACTTGGAGGACTGGTTCCGCACAGTGGTGGCGCCGGAGGGCCTCTCCCCCTTCTTCTCCCTGGAAAGAGCGCACAGGGTGCCCGCGAGGCCTCCTCTGGAGGGCCGACCGCCTCGACCGATGGTGGCCAGACTGCTGCACTATAAGGACCGAGACCTGCTGATCCAAAGGGCGAGAGATCGTGGGCCCTTCCAGGTGGACAACAGTAAGGTGACGATCTTTCCGGACTATACGCAGGAGGTACAGAGGAGCAGGGCCTCTTTTCTGCCGGTGAAAAAAGAGCTGAGAGAGGAGGGGGTTCAATACTCCTTGCTTTTCCCGGCCAAGCTGCGGATCATCGTTGATGAGAGGACGCACTTTTTCCAAACACCTGACGAAGCGTGGTCCTGGCTGGAACTATATCGTGCAGGAACGGATCGGGCTCACAGGCCCGCCAGGGATCGAGAGCAGCCGGTCAGGGTCAGGAAGTCGCAGCGCATCCGCTCCCGGAATAGGCGCCAACGGGCCGAGCGTGAGGCGCAAATACTGGCAGATAGAAAGAGTGCGTTGGAGGCCACGGCGAACATCACGGGCTCACAACGAGATGACGCCTCCAGGGGCTCGGCTTCGGAGGACGACGGTGAAGGTGAGAAGACCGGCGATGAAGATTTGGAGGTGGGGGGAGCGCAGGGGCCAGAGGTTACCCCGCAGACATCGGATGGTATCTTTAATGGATGAAGTTCGTGGTTGCTGAACTTTTATCGGGCCTGGACGCTCCTGACTTCTTTTGGACTGCCAGGTATGGGGCTGCATTAGCAGCATGGGGCTGTGGGCGCGGGGTGGTTGCTCTGTCGTCCTGGTTCGGGGCTCCATAGCCCTCTTTAGACCCTTAAGGTCTTCTGTGGTGTCGACCACAGATTAGTGTGATGTGTTGGGTGTTTGAGGTTTGGAACGGGGCTGAAGCTGGGTTACTAGGCCCTGTCCTGGGGAGGGGGGGAGTGGGAGTTATGGGGTGTGTTTCGAAGGGGTTGTTCAATTGCTGCAATGCGGGTCACAGTTCTTGGCGAGCGCCACTGTTGGGATTGATGCTCTATGGGGATGTTACCTAATTTGAAATGTGTCACATGGAATGTCCGGGGAATTCGAACTATGGTCAAGCGCCACAAGGTACATGCCTACTTGGTGAGGCGGGGAGTTCAGATAGCGATGCTTCAAGAGACTCACCTGACGCAGCAGGAATGTGGGGTGTTGCAGAGGAGGTGGCGGGGTCAGGTGTTCGGCACGACTTACTCGGCGTTCGCCAGAGGGGTATTAATATGGATCAGAGCGGGCACGCCATTCCAAGTCACGAGTCAGAAGATTGATCCGGAGGGTCGTTATGTGGTGGTGGAGGGGAGGCTGTGTGGTAGGGAAGTGGTGCTGTGTAACATCTATGCCCCCAATGCTGATCAAGCACATTTCTTTGAGGGATTGTCGCGCTCACTGGCGTATTATTTGGCGGGCCCGATATTGCTGGCGGGGGATTTTAACTCTATTTCGGATGTGCTGTTGGACAGGTCGCACCCGCCTTTAGCTGACTCCCCAGTGCGCAGACTTGCAACTCATAGGCGGGACTGGCAGGAGAGGTGGGGCTTGGTGGATGTATGGCGGGCGCAGCACCCCGAAACTCGAGATTACTCCTATCACTCTGCCCTGCATGATCTGCATGTTCGACTGGATTCGGTGCTGTGTTGTGAGTCTCTGGCGCAGATGGTGACTCACTCTGAATATTTGTCTAGAACCATTTCGGACCATAACCCACTGCTGATTTCTGTGCAATGGCAGCTGGCGAGATCGGCGGTCCCTACGTGGAGACTTCGCCCGGAGACGCTGGAGGATCCGGCGTTCTGTGACACGGTCCGACAGGGTATAGACGAATACTTCACGGTTAATGCTGGGTCGACAGAGACTGGAGCGACTGAATGGGACGCGATGAAAGTGGTGGTGAGGGGGGTGTGTATGGGTCGGTTTTTGACTGTGAGAGGTACAGTGCTGAATGACCTCGCGAAGGCGGAGGAAGTGCTGAGAGGGGTGGAACGGCGGCGGCCCGAGCGACCGGAGCTGCAGGATAGCTTGTTGCGTGCTAAGGAGGCGGTGGCGACAGAGACAGAGAGACTGCGGTGCTATGATTATAAGTTGTATGCGGTGAAAGTGCATGACGAGCGAGATAAAGTGGGCACGCTCCTTGCAAAGTTGGCTGATCCGAACCCTAGAGGATGTCCGGTTATGAGTGTGCGCCAGGAGGATGGGGAGGTGGTTTATTCGCAATCGGCGGTCCTGGGGCGCTTTCAGTCCTACTACGCGAGCCTGTACACCAGCCACCTCGAAGTGGATGCCGCGGACATAGGCGATTATTTGGCTCAGATCCCTCTACCGGTATTGGATGAGGAGGACGCGCGGGATCTGGGGGGCCCTGTAACTCTAGCGGAAATCAGAGGGGCGATTAGTCATATGGCGCGGAACAAAACTCCTGGGGTGGATGGGTTGCCGATCGAGTTCTACGCCAAATTTATGGAAGTGTTGGCTCCCAGACTGCAGGTTGTGTATGCGGAGGCGGAACAATTGGGGCGGTTGCCTGACTCTATGACGGAGGCGCTGGTTGTGCCCCTGCTGAAGCCGGGCAGGGATGCATTGGATGTTTCTTCTTTTCGTCCGTTGTCTATGCTGACTGTAGATTATAAGATTTTGAGCCGCATCCTGGCCACCCGGCTCCTCCCACTGATGACCTCTTTGGTGCATAGGGATCAGGCGGGATTCATTCCCTCGAGGAGCACTTCGATGAATATCCGCCGGCTGATTGGGGTTATTGATAGTGCTGCCCTGGCGGATCCAGGCCCGGTAGTGCTGACGGTTGATATTGAAAAGGCGTTTGATAGCTTGGAATGGGATTTTTTAGATGGTGTGCTGTTGAAGTTCGGAGTTGGGGAGGGGTTCCGGGGCTGGACGAAAGTGCTCTATTCTTCGGCTAAGGCGAGGGTGCGGTTAGGGACCTTGGTCTCCTCGGTTTATCCGGTCTGCAGGGGCACGAGGCAGGGCTGCTCGCTGTCTCCTCTGCTCTTTGCTCTAGCAATGGAACCGCTGGCGGCGCAGGCGAGGCAGGGAATTGTTTTTGACGGGATTGCGCTGGGGCTCGACTCGCATTATATTTCGTTGTATGCCGACGACTTGTTACTGTATCTGGCAGACTCTGGGAGGGCTCTTGAGGGCGCGGTGGACATGCTGGACAGGTTCGGGAGGCTCTCAGGCCTCAGGGTGAACTGGACTAAGACTTGTGTGTTTCCGCTGCGGAAGACCACGCTCTGCCCGCAGCTCACGAGGCCGGTAGTGTGGGAGCCCTCTTGTTTTGTTTATTTAGGAGTGCGTATCTACCATGACACGGCGGACCTCCTTGAGGGGAATGTGGGGCGCTGTATTAGGGCGCTGAGAGGCAGTATGGACTTCTGGGCCTCTCTCCCGCTGTCTGTACTGGGCCGTGTGGCGCTGTTGAAAATGGTGGCACTCCCGAGGCTCCTCTATTATTTTAGAACACTGCCGGTGTGGATCCCGCAGGGTGTCTTTCGGGAGCTGAGGACGTTGGTGACCGGCTTTCTCTGGGGCCGCGGCCGCAGACGGGTGGCATTGACCACCCTGATGAGACCCAAGTGTGAGGGAGGGGTGGCCGTCCCCGACTATGAGCTATACTATCTGGCAGCGCAGCTCCAGGTCCTGACGCAGAACGTGGCCAGAGAGTTCAGGGGGCCTGAAGATGACCGGGGGGTTGGCATTCGGAGGTATGTCTTGTCGTCTATCGTGATGCAACAGAGACTGGCCAGTAGGGACCTCACGATGGAGGAATGGACGCTCAGGTTATGTTGGAACAGGCACCTGAAGAGGGCTGGGAAGCGCCGACCGTACGCGCCGGAGATTCCGCTGGGAATGCTCACTGCCTTACCGCATGGGGGTGATTGGTCCCAATTGTTAGAGTGGGAGGACCTGGGATTGCAGATGGTAGGTGACCTTTATGTGGACGGGGCGCTGGCCCCGTTCCAAACCTTGCAGGAGCAATTCGGCCTGCCGAGTGGTACCTTCCTGTTGCACGCGGCGGTTATTGCGGCCCTGCAGAGGCATTGGGGGGGCGGATTGACGGAGCCGGAGGTGACGACGGTGTGCCAATATGTAGTGATGGCCGCGGGCACCGTTAAGGCGGTGACCTGCCTCCACAATAGGATGTTAAATGAAGGTCTGGCCCCGTTGGCTGAACTGAAGTCGCGTTGGGAGACCAGCGTCGGCAGGCAAATCCCGGACTCAGTATGGGGTCAGGTGCTCCACAGGACCTGGAAGGGGACGAGGAATGCGAGATTCCAACAGGTGCATTATTTTGTGCTCCATAGGGCGTATTTGACCCCGGAGAGGTTGCGGCGACATTTCCAGGTGCTTGATGCCATGTGCCCGCGATGTCTAGAACCTGAGGTGGATCTTGACCACATGCTGTGGGGTTGCCCGAAATTGGGGGACTACTGGTCTGAGATAGGGGACCTCTTGAATGCAGTCACGGATCGGGAGGTAGATTTTGACATGGCCGCATGCCTACTTCTTTGGTTCCCGCATACCAAAAAGACCAAGGTTACGAGCAAATTCATTGGGTTGGGACTGATACTGGCACAGCGTGAGATCACGTGGCATTGGAAGTCTAAAGAGGGGCCATCTGTACGGAGGTGGAGGAATGAATTGGTGAGGTGGTCGAGCTGTGAGAGTGTGTTACGAATGCGCCAGGCGACTAGGGCTGGCAACGAGAAGTGCTTGGAACTGGCGCGGTCCTGGGAGCTGGTGGTGCAGGCATTGAGGGACTATCTCACCGAAAGCGAGGACACTGCTTAGTTATAACCAGGGGTTCCGTGTGGCTGCTTGCTTATCAAAGCTTTCTGATAGTTGTCACCCGAGAGCAGGAGGGGGATGGTGGACCCCGCATTAGCAGCAGTTGGGGGGGGGCACTGGGAGGGAGTTGTATGGAGGAGCGGTTTGCCGGCTAGCGGCAACCTCCCAGAACCGATTGGCCCAGGATAGTACTTGTGATGCTTTAGTGACATGACATTAGAGTGGCCTGGGATCTTATGGAGAATGTGGGTTGGTTGTTGTGGGATAAAAGCGGATACGAAGTGTTATACTTGACCTGTGTCCCGAATAGGGCATGCACCGAGGTACCTCCAGTGAACTGACTTATTGATGCGCCGCCCAGCCTCCGGGATGTGGGCCGATCGGCTGTGTACTGTATTATTATTGCACTGTATGATGGGGACTGTTGGTGTACGGGTTGGTTTGTTGGATGTTTTTCTTCCTGATTCTGCAATAAAAATATATTTCAAAAAAAAACTTTTGACCTTGGACCACAAACACCTACTGTGAACTCAGCTTGCTCCTTGAGACCGGTGGCAGAGTGCCAACAGCACCATCGTAAGCACGTCCATTTTAACACAAGAGCACGCCTTGCGCGAAAAGTGTTGGCAAAAGTGAAAGCGTTTCACTTGCGAGAGCGAGCAGCCCTAGGAGTGATAATTGCTACCATATGGTGCCGCGCGCTCCCCAAAGTGAATCGCCACACGTGCACACGTTGCAATTGAAGGCAATGGAACGTATGCACTTTTTTGACTGAAAAGCCGAAGCGATTCTAAAAGGTCTTTTTGCCTATGCAGCGCATGCGTGCTGCATAGGCGAGACCTAAAAATGGGCTGATGCAGGTGCAAGTTTATGGGGTTCTCTCAGATGCATTTCCCATACAGAGAGGCACGCAGCAAGGATGCCCTCTACCCCACCTACTCTTTGCACTGGTGATAGAGGCTTCGGCCTGACTCCTCAGGTGCGATGCCCAACTGCGAGTTTGGCGCTGGAGGGAGGATGAGAGGGATGTCAAGACAAGATAGCACTCTATGTTGATGATGTGTTTCTCTACCTAGCTCATCCAGAAGAATCCAGACCACATGCACCCCGAACTATACAGAAAGCCCTCTGGGCTTTGGCCTAACTGGCCAAGTCCAGTTTATTCCCTCTTATTATTATTATTATTATTATTATTAGCTGCAGTCCCTGATCTCTCGACTTACCACACAATTTCACAAGTATCTGCAGCTCAGACACGCGCTTGCGGCCCAACAACATAACTTGCTCGATCTCCCCGCAAGTTTAGGCCCCTAAAGCCCAAGCTGTTGATGGGTGCTCTGGGGAAAGGTGGAGTGTCTCAAATCAATAAATCATTAGTCCTAAACTCCCCAGATAAATACCTGGCCTTCAAACACAAATGGGAAGGGTGGAAGGCACACTGGAGAGCCACCCAAATGGCTCCAGAACTCTGGCCATTTCATGGCCATTACGTCTCATCCAACTACATTACCTACATGCCACGTATTATACACCATATTTACAACAAGGGGTGGTGATGGACAGAGTCTCTGAATTAAGCAGAATACTCTCACCCAGTCAAGAGATCAGGGCTAGATCCAACACCGTTTTTTAGCTCATTGCACCATCCCAGTTTCAGAACCTGGCTGTATGCAAATTAGTCTGTCCCTGGCCCAGTGCATCATGGGAACAGGGCAGACCAGACTACAAAAGCCAATTCTTGCACTGGGAAGGAAACAAGCTTCCGGGGACCGGTTTCTGGCATTTCAGCCGTCTTCGGCCTGGCTTGCTTGAATCCTGATGGTGCAATGAGCAAGGGACTCACATCTGAGTATACCCTTCCACGCTTAGGGTGGACAAAAATATTTACAACAAGGGGTGGTGATGGACAGAGTCTCTGAATTAAGCAGAATACTCTCACCCAGTCAAGAGATCAGGGCTAGATCCAACACCGTTTTTTAGCTCATTGCACCATCCCAGTTTCAGAACCTGGCTGTATGCAAATTAGTCTGTCCCTGGCCCAGTGCATCATGGGAACAGGGCAGACCAGACTACAAAAGCCAATTCTTGCACTGGGAAGGAAACAAGCTTCTGGGGACCGGTTTCTGGCATTTCAGCCGTCTTCGGCCCGGCTTGCTTGAATCCTGATGGTGCAATGAGCAAGGGACTCACATCTGAGTATACCCTTCCACGCTTAGGGTGGACAAAAATATTTACAACAAGAGGTGGTGATGGACAGAGTCTCTGAATTAAGCAGAATACTCTCACCCAGTCAAGAGATCAGGGCTAGATCCAACACCGTTTTTTAGCTCATTGCACCATCCCAGTTTCAGAACCTGGCTGTATGCAAATTAGTCTGTCCCTGGCCCAGTGCATCATGGGAACAGGGCAGACCAGACTACAAAAGCCAATTCTTGCACTGGGAAGGAAACAAGCTTCCGGGGACCGGTTTCTGGCATTTCCGCTGTCTTCTGCCCGGCTTGCTTGAATCCTGATGGTGCAATGAGCAAGGGACTCACATCTGGGTCACTGCACCATCAGGATTCAAGCAAGCCGGGCCGAAGACGGCTGTAATGCCAGAAACCGGTCCCCGGAAGCTTGTTTCCTTTCCAGTGAAGAATTGGCTTGGTAGTTTGGTCTGCCCTGTTCCCATGATGCACTGGGCCAGGGACAGACTAATTTGCATATAGCCAGGTTCTGAACTGGGATGGTGCAGTGAGCTAAAAAACGGTGATGGATCAAGCCCTGATCTGTTGACTGGGTAGGAGTGTTCTGATTAACTCAGATACTCTGTCCATCACCACCCCCTTTTTGAAATTATTTTGGCCACCATGAGTGTGGAAGGGTATGCTCAGACATGAGTCCCTTGCTCACTGCACCATCAGGATTCAAGCAAGCCGGGCCGAAGACGGCTGTAATGCCAGAAACCGGTCCCCGGAAGCTTGTTTCCTTTCCAGTGAAGAATTGGCTTGGTAGTTTGGTCTGCCCTGTTCCCATGATGCACTGGGCCAGGGACAGACTAATTTGCATATAGCCAGGTTCTGAACTGGGATGGTGCAGTGAGCTAAAAAACGGTGATGGATCAAGCCCTGATCTGTTGACTGGGTAGTAGTGTTCTGATTAACTCAGATACTCTGTCCATCACCACCCCCCTTTTGAAATTATTTTGGCCACCATGAGTGTGGAAGGGTATGCTCAGACATGAGTCCCTTGCTCACTGCACCATCAGGATTCAAGCAAGCCGGGCCGAAGACGGCTGTAATTCCAGAAACCGGTCCCCGGAAGCTTGTTTCCTTTCCAGTGAAGAATTGGCTTGGTAGTTTGGTCTGCCCTGTTCCCATGATGCACTGGGCCAGGGACAGACTAATTTGCATATAGCCAGGTTCTGAACTGGGATGGTGCAGTGAGCTAAAAAACGGTGATGGATCAAGCCCTGATCTGTTGACTGGGTAGGAGTGTTCTGATTAACTCAGATACTCTGTCCATCACCACCCCCTTTTTGAAATTATTTTGGCCACCATGAGTGTGGAAGGGTATGCTCAGACATGAGTCCCTTGCTCACTGCACCATCAGGATTCAAGCAAGCCGGGCCGAAGACGGCTGTAATGCCAGAAACCGGTCCCCGGAAGCTTGTTTCCTTTCCAGTGAAGAATTGGCTTGGTAGTTTGGTCTGCCCTGTTCCCATGATGCACTGGGCCAGGGACAGACTAATTTGCATATAGCCAGGTTCTGAACTGGGATGGTGCAGTGAGCTAAAAAACGGTGATGGATCAAGCCCTGATCTGTTGACTGGGTAGGAGTGTTCTGATTAACTCAGATACTCTGTCCATCACCACCCCCTTTTTGAAATTATTTTGGCCACCATGAGTGTGGAAGGGTATGCTCAGACATGAGTCCCTTGCTCACTGCACCATCAGGATTCAAGCAAGCCGGGCCGAAGACGGCTGTAATGCCAGAAACCGGTCCCCGGAAGCTTGTTTCCTTTCCAGTGAAGAATTGGCTTGGTAGTTTGGTCTGCCCTGTTCCCATGATGCACTGGGCCAGGGACAGACTAATTTGCATATAGCCAGGTTCTGAACTGGGATGGTGCAGTGAGCTAAAAAACGGTGATGGATCAAGCCCTGAACTGTTGACTGGGTAGGAGTGTTCTGATTAACTCAGATACTCTGTCCATCACCACCCCCTTTTTGAAATTATTTTGGCCACCATGAGTGTGGAAGGGTATGCTCAGACATGAGTCCCTTGCTCACTGCACCATCAGGATTCAAGCAAGCTGGGCCGAAGACGGCTGTAATGCCAGAAACCGGTCCCCGGAAGCTTGTTTCCTTTCCAGTGAAGAATTGGCTTGGTAGTTTGGTCTGCCCTGTTCCCATGATGCACTGGGCCAGGGACAGACTAATTTGCATATAGCCAGGTTCTGAACTGGGATGGTGCAGTGAGCTAAAAAACGGTGATGGATCAAGCCCTGATCTGTTGACTGGGTAGGAGTGTTCTGATTAACTCAGATACTCTGTCCATCACCACCCCCTTTTTGAAATTATTTTGGCCACCATGAGTGTGGAAGGGTATGCTCAGACATGAGTCCCTTGCTCACTGCACCATCAGGATTCAAGCAAGCCGGGCCGAAGACAGCTGTAATGCCAGAAACCGGTCCCCGGAAGCTTGTTTCCTTTCCAGTGAAGAATTGGCTTGATAGTTTGGTCTGCCCTGTTTCCATGATGCACTGGGCCAGGGACAGACTAATTTGCATATAGCCAGGTTCTGAACTGGGATGGTGCAGTGAGCTAAAAAACGGTGATGGATCAAGCCCTGATCTGTTGACTGGGTAGGAGTGTTCTGATTAACTCAGATACTCTGTCCATCACCACCCCCTTTTTGAACGTATTATACACCATCCTGGCTCTGGCTAGCCCTCAGCATTAACTTACCAGATTACCTCCGGTTCTCAGCGCCGACTGCGGATTCTTTCACATCACATGGTCTGGTCTTGTCCCATCGTGATGAGGTACTGGAGGTCCATTGAAGCGATGCTGTCAGAAGTGTTGAGATTTCACCCTTAGAATAGCCCTGCTATGTATCCTAGAGGATATGGAAGGCCCACACGGGGATGGTGGGTCACGCCACCCTATTGGCAAAACATGACATCGCCCGACACTGGAAGGGAACGCCTCCCCCCAGGCTTCCAGAGTGCAGAGCTGCCATGGACTGGTGCACCAAGATGGAGGAAGCGATTTATCAAGCCAAAGACTGCCATCGTAAACACATGAAAATATAGGAGACGCTGGTGGGAATATTCCGGTTTGGGGAGGGACTGAGGAGAAGTGTGAGATGTCTATTATTTCAGTAGATTTGACATGTATTATACCCCTTGTGGGTACCATTGTATAGTGACTCCTGTTATGTCCTTGTACTTGGTTATAAAAAAATAAAATATGGGCCTATACATTGTAAATGTTTGCATAAAGTGTACTACTCTCCAGTCCTAATGGGTAAATATGGTATGGTGATTGAGATGTAAAAGATGCCCAGGAGCTTGGAGCTGCCCAAATATTGTGAGCTTCTGGTCACAGGTGATAGAGGCAATCATCTGATTATAAGGAGTGGCTTAAAGATATCATATTTTGTGATGAAATGAATGAACTGTATGCTACTATGCTGTCAAGTGCATCACGGCCAAGGGACTTTTGGGGGCTGCTGTGAACCTACATGGCCAGCATTAATGAACCGGATCCTCAGCAGACATGAGTAATGGATGAGACAAAACCAACTCATTCTTCCATAACGGGCTTAATAGGTAGGACTACTGCAGCCTTCATTGCCTCACGCCTTTAGCACTATGATCTGAGGTATGATATATAATTTCCCATGTGTGTCAAATTAAATATTCTGTTATGTTTGTGATGCCACATAGTTACAATATATACTATACATGAAATGATTGTCCTTTCTTTGACTGTAATGTTATGCACTATAAAAGCTTTAATTAAAAAAAATAAAGCTGCTTGGAGGCTGATGCCACATGGAAGAGGCACTGTGGTCTGTGCCATTGCTGACCTGTGGGGTGCCTGCCTAATATCTGTCTCTGGCCAGGAAAGGACCTGGTGACTGCTGTTGGGGGTCAGAGGACCTGGCGTTGCCTGTATGCCAACCCTCTTGAGTAGCCTCAGAAAGGCCAACGCTGGTGGGGGGGCTGTATGGCAGAAGTTGAACTTTCTAAAGAACACTACGTGGCCCAGCTCTCCATAGAACGTTCTAAGGCGGAGTCAACTTTTTAACCAAATAGGCAGGATCCATCAAAAGGCATATCCATAAGGAGGGCCAAGGCATCTCTTGAAAAAACCTGTGAACCGCCTCCACACATTGTGACAACTCGCTCCAAGCAATCAAAGTGTCCAGGCCAGCATGAAAGATGTGTTTGGCTGCATCCTGACTATCCTGAATGGTCTGAGCCAGGGAGGCCCTAAATTATTTCGAGACCACGGGCAAGATCTCGCTAACAGGGTTGGACTGGCCTATAGAGCTATCAGGACAAAAGGGGGCAGTTCGGGCTGGACTGTTCCCATGAGGCACAGGGTCAGACTGATTTGCATATGGCCATGTCTGAACTGGGGTGGCCGAGTGAGCTAAAGAACGGTGATGGATTAAACCCAGATCAGTTGACTGGAGGTGAGTGTTTGATTTACTCAAGCGCTCCGTCCATCATCCCCTTTTGTATCGCTATAGAGCTATCAGGCAGTGCCAGACGGGCTGGTCTGAGAGGTCCGTGTGTGGGCTGTTTTTTTTGCCTGGCTATTAGTGGGCCTGGTTTAAAGTCTGCTGGGTCGGTTTTTACTGTTAATTTTCCTAACAGTAATACAAACATTAACAGTAGTAAATTCAAATCCATGCACTCTTCCATACCTAGACACTAACACAACATCTCTTTACAAGTTCAAAAACTGCCATATTTGTATACATGCGGCACATCTATTTCGCTAATAGGGGCCACTTGTATTTTGGTACCCAGGCCTATTTTCTGTCCAGTGCTCGCAGTTCATGTCCCAGAGGGAGTGTGTAGATCAGCCTAGAGAACAAACCACTTCACCAACATCGAGGGTAGACTGAATGAAGAGAACATTCGTTTTCCAAATGTCTCAGTCCTTGACTCTCTGTCTGGGGGGAGGTGTGAAATGGGGTCTTGGCGAATTAATTAGGATTCACCTTGTTGTTGGAAACTTGTACCACCAAACTCTCAGAGGCAGGGTTCTGTGTAAGAAAATCAGGGTCACCAAGGACCGCTCTGGAGCATCTTGCCACCTACCTATTCACAGGTGGGTAAGAGGTACCAAGTTCTCATCAGAGTATCAGTTAGGGCTTCATTTAATAGGCATAAGGAGTCAGAGAAAGTTAGTATCTGAGCCAGGCTGTACGGGAACCAGGTGCAATGGAGTGAAGTCAGAGCAGAAGCTCAGTCCGGCGGAGCCAGAATCGGGTGGAACAACGGCACTGGCACCAGGCCTCCTTCAGAACAGGCTCCATCGGGACTAGTGTCATTGAAAGCGGGTCAGGTGCAGGTCTTGGAGCCAGAATGGAAGTCAGCACAGAGTGGGTACACAAGCCAAGATGGGTTCTGAGGCTTAAAAGGCACAGAGGATGAATCTGGCAGCAGTAACCTGAATGGAGTCCCCGGCAGAACCTTGGGATGCAAAGGCTGGCCAGTAGGAGCCAGAGTGCCAAATATGTGAAGCATGGCCTCCTTAAAGGCCTCAACCTGCTGTGGCATCGTTGATAACCCTGGGATTTCTGGGCACATCAGGACCAACTGCAGAATTTGCTCCTCAATCAGGAATCAGGAGTGAGATCGATTGCCATCTTGATGCCCTCACAACTTCATAGATGACTTCAATCATGAAGAAGATCTGGAATAAACCTATGCCAGTGCAGTTCCCTTCATGGAGACAATGCAGGTCCGTACATGCAGCCAGTGCAGTTCTCTTTATTCAGCCAGTGCAGTTCTCTTCATGGAGACAATGCAGGTCAGTACATGCAGCCAGTGCAGTTCTCTTTATGCAGCCAGTGCAGTTCTCTTCATGGATACAATGCAGGTCAGTACATGCAGCCAGTGCAGTTCTCTTTATGCAGCCAGTGCAGTTCTCTTCATGGAGACAATGCAGGTCAGTACATGCAGCCAGTGCAGTTCTCTTCATGCAGACAATACAAGTATGTGCGTGCATGACGTGCATGCAGATCAGTTCTCTTCATGGAGACAATGCAGGTCAGTACATGCAGCCAGTGCAGTTCTCTTCATGCAGACAATACAAGTATGTGCGTGCATGCAGATCAATTCTCTTCATGGAGACAATGCAGGTCAGTACATGCAGCCAGTGCAGTTCTCTTCATGCAGACAATACAAGTATGTGCGTGCATGACGTGCATGCAGATCAGTTCTCTTCATGGAGACAATGCAGGTCAGTACATGCAGCCAGTGCAGTTCTCTTCATGCAGACAATACAAGTATGTGCGTGCATGCAGATCAATTCTCTTCATGGAGACAATGCAGGTCAGTACATGCAGCCAGTGCAGTTCTGTACATGCAGCCAGTCCAGTTCTCTTTATGCAGCCAGTGCAGTTCTCTTCATGCAGACAATACAAGTATGTGCGTGCATGCAGATCAGTTCTCTTCATGGAGACAATGCAGGTCAGTACATGCAGCCAGTGCAGTTCTGTACATGCAGCCAGTCCAGTTCTCTTTATGCAGCCAATGCAGTTCTCTTCATGCAGACAAGGCAGGTCTGTATATGCAGCCAGTGCAGTTCTCTTCATGCAGACAATACAAGTATGTGCGTGCATGCAGATCAGTTCTCTTCATGGAGACAATGCAGGTCAGTACATGCAGCCAGTGCAGTTCCCTTAAATGCAGCCAGTCCAGTTCTCTTTATGCAGCCAATGCAGTTCTCTTCATGCAGACAAGGCAGGTCTGTATATGCAGCCAGTGCAGTTCTCTTCATGCAGACAATACAAGTATGTGTGTGCATGCAGATCAGTTCTCTTCATGGAGACAATGCAGGTCAGTACATGCAGCCAGTGCAGTTCTCTTCATGCAGACAATACAAGTATGTGCGTGCATGCAGATCAGTTCTCTTCATGGAGACAATGCAGGTCCGTACATGCAGCCAGTGCAGTTCTCTTTATGCAGCCAGTGCAGTTCTCTTCATGGAGACAATGCAGGTCAGTACATGCAGCCAGTGCAGTTCTCTTTATGCAGCCAGTGCAGTTCTCTTCATGGAGACAATGCAGGTCAGTACATGCAGCCAGTGAAGTTCTCTTCATGCAGACAATACAAGTATGTGCGTGCATGACGTGCATGCAGATCAGTTCTCTTCATGGAGACAATGCAGGTCAGTACATGCAGCCAGTGCAGTTCTCTTCATGCAGACAATACAAGTATGTGCGTGCATGCAGATCAGTTCTCTTCATGGAGACAATGCGGTCCGTACATGCAGCCAGTGCAGTTCTGTACATGCAGCCAGTCCAGTTCTCTTTATGCAGCCAATGCAGTTCTCTTCATGCAGACAATGCAGGTCAGTACATGCAGCCAGTGCAGTTCTCTTTATGCAGCCAGTGCAGTTCTCTTCATGGAGACAATGCAGGTCAGTACATGCAGCCAGTGCAGTTCTCTTTATGCAGCCAGTGCAGTTCTCTTCATGGAGACAATGCAGGTCAGTACATGCAGCCAGTGCAGTTCTCTTCATGCAGACAATACAAGTATGTGCGTGCATGCAGATCAGTTCTCTTCATGGAGACAATGCAGGTCAGTACATGCAGCCAGTGCAGTTCTCTTCATGCAGACAATACAAGTATGTGCGTGCATGCAGATCAGTTCTCTTCATGGAGACAATACAGGTCTCTGCATGCAGCCAGTGCAGTTCTGTACATGCATCCAGTCCAGTTCTCTTTATGCAGCCAATGCAGTTCCCTTCATGCAGACAAGGCAGGTCTGTATATGCAGCCAGTGCAGTTCTCTTCATGCAGACAATACAAGTATGTGCGTGCATGCAGATCAGTTCTCTTTGTTGAGACAATGCAGGTCAGTACATGCAGCCAGTGCAGTTCTGTACATGCAGCCAGTCCAGTTCTCTTTATGCAGCCAGTGCAGTTCTCTTCATGGAGACAATGCAGTTCTCTTCATGCAGACAATACAAGTATGTGCGTGCATGCAGATCAGTTCTCTTCATGGAGACAATGAAGGTCAGTACATGCAGCCAGTGCAGTTCCCTTAAATGCAGCCAGTCCAGTTCTCTTTATGCAGCCAATGCAGTTCTCTTCATGCAGACAAGGCAGGTCTGTATATGCAGCCAGTGCAGTTCTCTTCATGCAGACAATACAAGTATGTGCGTGCATGCAGATCAGTTCTCTTCATGGAGACAATGCAGGTCAGTACATGCAGCCAGTGCAGTTCTCTTCATGCAGACAATACAAGTATGTGCGTGCATGCAGATCAGTTCTCTTCATGGAGACAATGCAGGTCCGTACATGCAGCCAGTGCAGTTCTCTTTATGCAGCCAGTGCAGTTCTCTTCATGGAGACAATGCAGGTCAGTACATGCAGCCAGTGCAGTTCTCTTTATGCAGCCAGTGCAGTTCTCTTCATGGAGACAATGCAGGTCAGTACATGCAGCCAGTGCAGTTCTCTTCATGCAGACAATACAAGTATGTGCGTGCATGACGTGCATGCAGATCAGTTCTCTTCATGGAGACAATGCAGGTCAGTACATGCAGCCAGTGCAGTTCTCTTCATGCAGACAATACAAGTATGTGCGTGCATGCAGATCAGTTCTCTTCATGGAGACAATGCAGGTCCGTACATGCAGCCAGTGCAGTTCTGTACATGCAGCCAGTCCAGTTCTCTTTATGCAGCCAATGCAGTTCTCTTCATGCAGACAATGCAGGTCAGTACATGCAGCCAGTGCAGTTCTCTTTATGCAGCCAGTGCAGTTCTCTTCATGGAGACAATGCAGGTCAGTACATGCAGCCAGTGCAGTTCTCTTTATGCAGCCAGTGCAGTTCTCTTCATGGAGACAATGCAGGTCAGTACATGCAGCCAGTGCAGTTCTCTTCATGCAGACAATACAAGTATGTGCGTGCATGCAGATCAGTTCTCTTCATGGAGACAATGCAGGTCAGTACATGCAGCCAGTGCAGTTCTCTTCATGCAGACAATACAAGTATGTGCGTGCATGCAGATCAGTTCTCTTCATGGAGACAATACAGGTCTCTGCATGCAGCCAGTGCAGTTCTGTACATGCAGCCAGTCCAGGTCTCTTTATGCAGCCAATGCAGTTCTCTTCATGCAGACAAGGCAGGTCTGTATATGCAGCCAGTGCAGTTCTCTTCATGCAGACAATACAAGTATGTGCGTGCATGCAGATCAGTTCTCTTCGTGGAGACAATGCAGGTCAGTACATGCAGCCAGTGCAGTTCTGTACATGCAGCCAGTCCTGTTCTCTCTATGCAGCCAGTGCAGTTCTCTTCATGGAGACAATGCAGTTCTCTTTATGCAGCCAGTGCAGTTCCCTTAAATGCAGCCAGTCCAGTTCTCTTTATGCAGACAATGCAGTACTCATAAAAATAGTGATTGTGTTGCACAATACCACAGTTTTAATCAATGTATTTGATGTCTCTGTTTACTTTCTTTAACGTTGGCACATTTATTCACTTCTAAAACATAATTTAGTTTGAGACAATACATACTGGCCGATCTAATATCGGTACAACGAGTAGCACTAGGAGCTCAGACAGTTTGTACTACATTCACGGGATGGATAAACAGGAGTCTAGTGTGTTAACATTGAGTTCTATAGGAGAGCTTGGGATGACGTTCTTTTTTCATTTGACCTCCTGAGTTTAATGTAAACAATGAGGTTTTTTAATATATGCGACCACACTATTTGTATAATCATAATTAATGTTATGGAGTTTCAGTCATGGTAAAAAACACTTTTTATACAAAGTAGGCTTTTTTTATATTCTGAATGCACTATATTGAGATGGTGTTTTATGTTGCAAAGACTACAACTCTAACCTAGCTGCTGCTATTTTTACATTTTGCATTGCATTTAAAATGTTCTCTAATAAAAAGATATTGTTTGGACAGTTCTATTATTTGTCTGTTAAGCTATACAAATATATGACGCAGCACAGACTCTTGAACCTTACAAAATGAGAACTCTACTGACTGCACACTTCACATGTATTTAATTATTTAGTTTACACACTCCATTTTCACAGATCCTTCTTTCACTACCTTTCAGTCATTGGAAGCTGCAGCCCTGCTCTCCAACAAAAAACATCCAACCCTTGGAAAAATACAGACATTAGACAACTGTCATAATACATACATTAGCAGCATGTAATCATATGTTATATACCACTGACTGTAGGTTAAACCGTGAAGCATACATTACTTCTAAATAATCCAGGACTAGTCACCATTAAGGTTTGTCCAGCCGAAAGCTCTACACTTGTTGTTAATGGAGAACTATTCAGGACTAAATAAAGGAGATAAACTTAAATTTATTTGGAAAACGACAGGATATAATGGTTCCAACACCGCATGGGTGAAGAAAAGCAATAATTAAGAGAAAAAAGCAATATTCTCTTGCACAAAATGAGTATCCAAAAGAACTGTAGAGCATAACCAAACTTAATAACTTCGAGGTTACAACAGGATCAGTGGCTTTCTTTATTTGCGACAACTGTGATATGGGCCAAACGTACAAACCACTCTGCGATAATTCACACTACAATTAGCAAAATCACAGGGTTTGCGACTGCAAAATGTTTTTTTTTGCCATGTACTAAACCAATTTTGCCATTCAGAGAAACCTTTCCAAAGTGCAAACTGGGTTTACCGGTTCATTCTAAATTGCTATCAAGAGGTGGGTCGGGGCTGACGGGGACATCCACCCCTAACCACAAAACACAATGAGATGTATCAATAGCTTGTGAACATAACTGCGAAACCATTGAAAAGTCAATAACTCCTCAAAGGTGTTGGTAATTCATATGTAAAGGGTAAGCTGTCCTTGTTGGCAGAGTTTCTTATTGGAACTGTGTCAGGTGGTCCAGGAGGGAGCTGGCAGTTGTCCAGAGTACCAAGGCCTGCTCTAGAAATTCAATTGAAAATCAATTCAAATAATTTTGGTTATCTAATACACCAATTGATCTTACGTTTGATACCACTATCTGGTGATTTGAATCAGAAATCCCAAACTAATACTTCACATTGGTCATTTCATCTTTCCATAAGAATCATATGCCCTTCTCCCTCCACATTAAGTTATGACCTCTAGTAGGCTAATCCTCTTGCTTCATACAAATAATTATGTGCTTGTGTCGTGTGATTGTGTTTAAATTGGTGTATTAGATCACCGAAAGCATTTGATTTGATTATCAATTGAATTTCTAGAAATATGTCAATAAACCCACTAGAGGGTATTGCTATAAGGTGATTTAATTTGAATTTGGAAATGCCAGGATAGTATAGCATATATACAATTTCTCCAAAGAAATGCCCTATGAATTTAATAGTTTAGAAAGCAAAATAAATGTATTATGTTTTGCTGAAAATAATTCTTCCATATGTATGTTGAATGTTGTAAACTATGAAAAATATAGATCATACAAAGTTTATATTCATTCACTAGTTTCACTTTTAAGAACAGAAAACATATGTGCACCAACAAACTACCATTTCCCAGGATTCCATAGAGATGTAAACAGGAAATGAGTAAATGAAATGAATGACATATTTAAAATGTGCACAATATGTTGATCGTATATCTGGGAACAAGGTCTCTGCGAGACCGAAACCCGTTGGGACATTGTTAGCATTTGGTTCCTGAAAGAAATTAAGATATTGCATTAAAGGAATCGAAAGCTGCCCATGAGTGCAACCCATTTCTTTATTCTCTGTAAAGTATGTATGATATGAGGACATGGAACTATTCCGAGTCTTCCTTAGTGGAAAAGCAGAAAAGTAAAAATAAACTGAACTTTTTCATCTCTGAGTCCCACTGGAGGGCTTTTAAATTAAATGAACATTTTGCTACAGCACAGAAACCTACTAAAGGTAAAGGAATTTTGAAAGTGCACTACTGATACCAGCATGCAACACTGAGGGCTAATTAAATGGACATGCAGAGGGGAGTGCCTTCCACCATTTCTGTGCAGTATCATGGAGCCTGTGACCAAGGAGCTGTGCTCTGAAACACGTAAGGCAATGCAATGCATCTGAATGAAAATGCCAGTTTCCTATTTTTTAAAAGAATCATTGGAATTCATCTGTTTTTCTAGTAGTCTTCAACTAGGGATGTTTTGTTTAAAGATTTATGACCGGCAGTCCAACTAGATTGCACCACTCCTCAAGGTCAAGGTTAGGGGGCCACGAGGACATGGAACTACTCTAGTGGAAAAGAAAAAAGAAAATGAACATTTTCCTCTTAGAGGCCCACTGGAGGGCTTTTAAATTAAATGACCTTTTTGCTACAGCACAGAAACCTACTAAAGGTAAAGGAATTTTGAAAGTGCACTACTGATACCAGCATGCAACACTTAGTTGAACTCACCTGTGAAGCCTACTGAGGGCTAATTAAATGGACATGCCGAACCATTTCTGTGCAGTATCACAGAACCTATGACCAAGGAGCTGTGCTCTGAAACGTGAAACCAATACCAAAACTGGGTTTGGGCTCTAATCAGTAAGGCCAAGCCTCAATTGAACAACGAACAGCAGAGCTGCCAGTACTGATGCTTATTCACTCTCATTTTTTTCTGAGGGTGCATCTTGACATTAAACAACATATACCATAGACCTCTTCCTCCGTCTGAGTTAATCAAGAGTTTCCTTTATTTTCATAATTTTATCCCCCCCCAAAAAAAATCAAAAAATCTTTGAAACACTTGCACATACCGACACTATCAAACTCTAAGTTTTTGCTAACATTCTTCACCTTTTATCACCCATTCCACCATCATCATACAACTCCATAAATACACAATCTACCCTTTTTGACAATCACCACTTCATACAACACTCACACTCAAACTGTCCTTTCAAACCAACAAAACAACTTTATAAAATTTCAATTTTGTTCAATACAAGCCATAGAAAACACATTACATAAATTATCCAATGATTCAACCAATCAGAATGATTCACAATTCTTATGGCCAAAAAATGAAGGTCTACGCGTTTCAAACCCCCTCACATCCCGGGGTTCTCATCAGGACCTCAAAGCTTAATTCGCAGCCTAGAGCAGCACATCTAGTGAATTTCAAAAGATGCCATCTAAATTGTATTCCTCGTGAAGCTGCTTCTCTCACGTGTGATGATGTTCCCAATGCTTCCTTCTTATGGGAGCATGGGTGCGGACTAAAACCGTCCCGTTTAATCAGTGCGGTGAAATCTGGCAGCCGCCTTCGCGCTCGTTCGAATCTCCGCTATTCCGTGGCCTGCTTTGTTTTGTAACGACCGCGGGCTATGGAACACATGATTCTGCCGTTTGAGTGCGTCTTCAACTGGGGATGTTTTGTTTAAATATATATATATGATTAGGTTGCTCACAGATCCTGAGCATAGTAGCAGGGTTTTGACCTCGTGTAGTCAGGTTTATGGATGGTGGTCTATTTTTCTTACAGGTCACCATCCCAGTGTTTATAGCCAATCATTAGGGGGGTGCAAACAGCGACCTGCCTAATTAATATGCATTAGCCAGGTCATAGTGCAAACCTCTGTGACTCAAGAGTTTGCGATGCAATGTATTAGTACATGGGTTGTATCACAAAATTACAGAGTGCAAAAAGTCGATGAGCAAAGTGATCTCTACATAAGGCCGCAGATTTTTAAAAGAACAACAACAATATTAACAAATTATTAAAAAACGCCTGTAGCTACACCAGATTCAGTCTAAACCGCTCATCTTGTATTTTATTTTATTTACTGTATATTCCACATTCTAAGCCACTTTGTGACTTCAGTTGCGTAGTTCAATACTTTCTTCCATTCTTATATAATTTTTACTCTCTCCTTTCCTTTTCCATCTTATTCACCTATACACCTTACACTCCTTCTCCCCTCTTATTTTCTATCCTACCCTGGCACCTTGGCATGGCTCTGCAGAAAATGTGACAATGCAGTAAAATAGACTCAATAGAATTAAGCCATACATTGATGTCGCAAAGGAATTCTGCAATAGGAAAGATAGAATAATTTCCTTTTAGAGTCCTGATGTCCCTCCATCATCAAATTTTATAATATTATCCGAGATCAGGGAGACCTTTCACCATGACCATAAGTCACCATGTCTGAATACTAGGCAATACTTGATCTATCCAAAAAATACAAACAAATGATCAAGATTACCCGTATGTAATATCTCATGTTTTTGGCCAACATTTTCTCACTTCCTCCCCTTAACACATATCAATATTGAATTAGCTTTTCCTCAAACATCTAAGAGGCATAGAACTGTACTAGTTCTCATTAACCTGTTTATTTGTCCATTATAAATGTGTGGTTGATGCTATTGTCTTCAAGATGTAATTTAATTGCAAAATAATTCATTAAGAATTCCAACACAAAAAAAATGCATGTAGCTATCACTTCCTCTGTCATCACCAACAGCGGTAAACCACACGTACATTTTCAGACCAACTACAGATTGGTTGGACTGCTACCATGAGCAATTGCTAGTCATTAGATAAGCTGCAAGCATTCCTCTCAGCACCTTTCTTGTGTCGGATGTTCTGCCCTAACTGGCAAGACTATGACCAGACGTGGGCCCCATGCTCAGTGTACCCCTGGAACCAAGCTACACCCGACTGATAGCCCCAATCAGAGTGAAACTGGTGTTGGGTTGTTTGTGTTTCAGTTGAAGGAGGACAATTCGGCTGGGCTGTTGCTATTAGAGCAGGGTCAAGATTGATTCACAAATGGCTGGGTCCAAACTGAGGTGGCACAGTGGGCTAAATAACAAAGGGTTGGAATGGTACCCCAAGTGATTGCCAGTGGTTAGACAAATCACCCCTTGTATGTTGGATTCAACTACAGGTTAGGAAAATCAAATGCATTGTCCACTTTCATTTCATTCTTGTTCAGATACTATCCAATACTATGTTTAAAAAAGAGTAGCAGCTCTCATCTTTTACAAATGTTTACCCTGACTTGCTTTTTGTCTCAGGGAATAGGATCTCTTCTACATTTTGAATTTTGCAGAAGGAGAAAAATAGATTTATCCTCAAATTACATACAAACTCCCAGGCCATGTGAGTTCCATATTCCTGTATGGGAAAACATTATTAGGCACAATGTCTTAATATGCTTAAACTGTCAAAAATGCCTAGATGCGAATTTAACTGAACTGGAGGATGCTGAAAGTACTCAAATTTTCATAAGTTACAAACAGAAAAGAGGTCTGCACTTGGCATTAAACATCTGAATGACATTTTGACATCATTCAGGGAGTAATCATCTTAAATTGTACTGTAGAATAGAAGGATTTAGTCAAAATCTACGCCTTCCACTGTACACCTCAAAAAACCCAGAAGAAAGTTGGATGGCACACTGCAATTACCAGACCAGTGAGTGGCATTTGTTTGTAGTAATCACATTTTGTCCACCCTCTGCCTAGGACATTATACTCAATTTTAGGCATATCCATCACAGGTACATCAAGGGACTGTTACTTCCGCCAATCTGTGGGTTCAACTCTACTTTAAATGCTTCTGGTCTGATGGACAAAACGAAACTCTCAGCTGCTCTGTTCCCATTCTGCAAATAGAGCTATAAAAAGGTCTTTACCATAGATAAGACCATCTTGTCTCCAGGAGAGGCAATTTGCAGTACTTCGATGCATGGCAGGTTCATCGCAGTAAATGTCCAAATTATAAACCTGCTGTGCCAGGTTGCCAGGAGTGACTTCTAAGAGAGAAGCAGGGAGCATAACTTTGGTCCCAGCACCTTGCCAAGCATCCCTGCAGGTCCAAGATGTCCTCAGTCAGATAGGGTCAAATACTGCTGCGGGAGGTGACTGAGGCAAAGATTGAGGGTTCAAGGACAACCGAGGAACAAGAGGTTCAGGGCATTGTCTTCTAATTGCTGGAGGTTGGACAAGCGCTGATCTTGTACCCCTACCGCATGAATCCTCAGGAAGGTGGACTCTTAAGGCAGGATGAAGCTATGACTTTGTCTCAATGTCATGCAGATATCAGGGGAGCAAACATTTGATTAAACTATTAAGCAATGAATGATCTATACATCTCATGTACACTAAGGAGGAATGCAACTTTGTTCAGTAAGGTGAACCTCTGCCTTTCCCTGGCTAGATACTTCTCTTGCTCAATCAATTTTTGAAACGTATGGATGATTAAATTATTGTAATAGCATCCTAGGATATATTTTATTTTAAGGCTACAATACTCAATTTATAGTGGTGGGTTTATTTTTTATTCTGCTTACTATATTATTGGTTTCTTTTACCAGGAGACAGGGCATTCTAATTGTTAGGTTTTCTTCTATCTGTCAATATATATATATATATATATATATACATATATATATATATATACATATATATATATATATATATATATACATATATATATATATATATATATATATATATATATATATATTACTATTGTGAACAGTTTTGCAATACATTTTTCACCTTATCCCTTCCTGCCTGATAGTTGCTTAGGGTTGACCAAATTGTGAGCTGAGCCATTATTATGTTCTTCTCTCTGTCTTGACTAGCTGCACCCAGATGCAGCATGCATCAGTATACCCCTCAAAACCTTTATTCTCCCACCCGGTCACCAATCAATGAATTCCTCGCACACAGCCATCACCTTCGAGCCAAATTCATACTGCATGTGTCAGAATACACCACTATTTAAGGGCACTGTGATCAGCTTGGCATTCTATTTCACTATGCATTGCCCTTTTACCTCAATCATATAGACCCACCAGGCAAGTGACAAGAAACGCCAGTGCAGCTTTAAAAAAAAACCTGGCAGGAGTGCTCAGTGAGTTGAACTCTTGCTGCTGAAAAATCTGGTAAACTGAAGGTCACTAATTCAAATCCCTTTAGGGTAAACGCAGCCCCCTGCGGTTGATAAATGAGTACCATAAAGATGCTCATAATAATAGCTGTTCTGTACATCGCTTAGAAAAAGCAGAATTGTGGCATGGGGCACTATGGAAAAGCAAAGTTATTATTACCATATTGACCCTCCTACATGGGAAGAGTTCAATATATTGTAAAGAAGTGTTATAACTCAGTTTAATTCTGCCTACTCACAAAATCGACCTGTTTCTGCTATTTCCTCCCGAGTGCTGTGACTCGGGAAGATGACCCAAAGTGTCCTTGCAGCACTCTTATCTTATCAGCGACATATGGACGTACACAAACCGTATACACATACACATACAAAATATGTGCTTGGCAGTCATGAAATGTAATAACCATTCTATGGAACACATTTACAGGTGACATTCAATCTTAAAAAAAGGTCAGGACTGGGACCTCTCAGGTGGATCCCATCGTGAAATTTAGAAACACGTCCTTGGAGGGCATTGTACAGCCTGCACATCCATGAAGTGCAAAGTAAAGTGCCATCAGTCCCCGTCTCCCAGTGTCAAGCGTCTCTCACACTCTGTAGGCAGACAACCACAGCAAGTGTGCAAATCATTGGAGAACTGCACCATTCTTAACTTACTATGGGCAGGTCAGCATGGGTTGAATGACAAGTCCTGCTTTGAGTTCCTGTCTCATTCCCACTGGAATATGCATCACTTCCAGAAGTTTACTCGATGTAAACAACATCTCCAAACACAAAATAAATGTGCCTGTGGGTCGCTATCTTTTACACAGTGGCGTCTGCGACAGGGTCTAAGCGCTAGACTTGGAGATCATTTTCTCTAGGAGGTTCATCATCCGTTCTTGTAGCTGCAGGCTTTGGACTTGAATGATGTTCTGCTGGTCCAGGACTCGCCGCACCTCTCTGCAGGTCTCTTCCATAGCTCGGCTTAATTTCTTTTGCTCCTCCAACATGGCTTCCATTACTTTTAGTTTTTTCTTTTGATAATTTCCAGTTTGAATTTTTCTCTTCTTGACTGGTCTTTCTTCAGGCCTAAAACAAGAACATCAAAGTCAACAGGGTACTAACTGGAGACAATACTTTTTACAGGAAATGCTTGTCTGCAAAAACAAAATGTACATTTCTACTATCTGGTACAATGTTATGTTTTCAAGGATGTGAATTATGTTTCATGCACATTTCTATTATCTGGTACAATGGTATGTTTTTGTGGTAACAGCACTATTGATTAACTAATTAGTTTAATCGATGAATTATTTCTATACCTGTCTTCATATTTCAGAAATTCAGGTATCCAATTATTAAATACTAAACTAATATAAAAATAAATCAACTCTAAAGGGGCTACATTTTCAAAGGAAAATGTATACAGGAGTAAATTTACACGTCTAAATTAATTCTCATACTTTGTAGTAAATTAAATACTATTTGCCATTTAAGAGTGCAAGTTTACTACAAAGTGTAGACTTACATGTCCCCATCCCCTGAAACCAGGGGGCGGAGCCACTTTTAGGAGTGTAATGTTACTTACTACAAGTAACGTTTCACATGCAGGCCAATGTTTACACCACGAGGGTGGAGATCTCCCTATGGTAAAGTATAGAGAAGTTTTAAAAATGTATTAACATTTTTTTTAAATTTAGTGAGAATATTTTTATGTTAAATATTAATGCAAATTATTTTTATATATTTTAAATGTAGAGCAAAATCTCAAAAATGCTACAGCACTATTACCTTAATTTTGAATTAAATATTAAATGAAATTAAGTATTTTACATTAGTCATTTTTTTAAAGATGTATTCAAACCTATTGTCATCCAAAGTAAAATGTGTAAATTTAATATGTAGCAAAAATTACTAAAAGTTATGAATAGAATTAATTTAAGTTAATGTAATTGGTTTTTTAACTTAGAAAGAAATGTCAATAAACTTATTGCATGATAAAATAATATTCACTTTCTATTTTTTTAACCTTAAATTACATTTCTGTATATTTGTAAACCTCAAAATAAATAAATACGTTTCAACATTATTCCCTATGTGGTGATATTTTAAGTACCTGCCGCCATTATTTTCAATGGGAAGTTGGTGCAGCACCAATGGTTGGCCTTGAGTGGTGCAGGACGTACGCCAGGTCTGAGCTGGAGTACATTTACGACTGGTTGGGGACCTTTTTTAGGTGTCGTAACTATAGATCCCAGAAGGATACAAAATGACCAGACTGGATAGACCTATTAAAACTGGGGGTGGCATCGCGATTGTCCATAAAGACAGGATTAACATCTCTGTCTTAGACCAATGCAGTAATGCCACTATGGAAGTACTAATTTTTAGGATAGACGCTCCATTACACACTAGCTGGAAAGGGGCATTAATCTACCGCTCTCCAGGACCCATAGCTAACTTTTCTCTACAATTGGTTGAATTACGAGCTCCTCACATGAACACAGGTAAAAACTTTTTATTGCTAGGAGATTTTAATGTCCATAGTGAAAGTAATACCAATTTAGATGCTCATCTATCTTTACTGGGCCTAACTCAGCTCAATGAAGGGCCAACCCATATAGCCGGCCATACTCTAGACATTATATTCTCAAACTCTCCTAAGATCAAGTGTGAACCTCCCAAACAAATTAATTGGTCGGACCATTCAATTATCAAATTCTATATGCAGGACCTTATAGACCCTAAAAACTCTCACTCAGCCACAGCCTACTTACGTAGACAATGGCAGAAATTCTCAGTGGAGAATTTTCAAAATGCTTTTAAAAAACCCTTATTCACAGAAGCGGACAATATTGAGGAGGCACTACTCAAATACAATGTGGCAATTGTAAAGACAATTGATCAGATCTCGCCTGTGAAATTCTGTGTGAGCCACCCCAATCGCCTTCAGGCAGCTTGGTTCACAGAGGATCTGCGAATTCAAAAACAAATGTGTAGGAAGCTGGAAAGACTCTGGTGTGCCTCATACAACGAGGTGCACAGAAACCAGTATTATTATTCCATCCTGACCAGCTACCACAAAAATATAAACACTGCACGCAAATTGCATATAGCATCACAGCTAACTCAGGCTGGGAACTCCTCAAAATCGTTGTATAAAATCCACCAGTCTTTTATCAATCCAAAGGCGTGTGAAAGTGTTGAGGTCCCTTCCCAACAGCTGTGCTGTGCGATGATATTGCGATATATTTCTCGCAGAAGTTTGAGCTCATATATGGCAAAATCATGGCAGCAGGTAACGAGCAGCAAAAACCTTTGGCCTTAGATAGCATCAAACCGGACAACCTTACTTTACTTACCAACTTCCCAGCTATTTCCGTGGCTGAGGTTGAAACCTGGATCCATCAGATAAAGTCTGGATCACCCTCTGACAACATCCCTGCTAAAGTTATTCCATCTCTGACTAAACAGCTTGCACCTGTGGTTCAATCTCTCATTAATCTCTTCCTCACTGAGGGTAAAGTTCCACTTGAGTGGAAGATTGCCCAGGTCAGGCCCATCCGCAAGAACTGTTAACAGTCATCTTTCCAACTTTTTCGAACAGACTGGATGTTTAGACCATTCCCAGTCAGGTTTTAGGCCTAGATACAGCACCGAATCTGCATTACTTGCAGTTTCAGATACTATCAGAATGTCCCTAGATGAGGGCCAATCCATGATTCTGATGCTGTTAGACCTATCCGCAGCTTTCGACACTGTTTCTCACAGTGTCTTGCTCAGAAGATTGGAGGAGGTGGAGCTAAGAGAATCAGCTTTAGCTTGGATGAAGAGTTTTCTTTCGGACCGGTCCCAGAGTGTTAACCTGGCACGTATCATTCGGCCCCTATGAAGTTGACCAAGGGAGTACCTAAGGGCTCTTGTCTGAGCCCTACATTATTTAACATATATGTTGCTCCTCTGGCCAATCTCCTAAGGACATATGGGTTTATTCCCATATCGTATGCCGATGATACGCAGCTCCTCTTTCCATTTAACAAACTAACGGCTGCAGTTCCGTTGGCCTTATCAAATGGGATGAGGGCCATATCCCAATGGATGGTAAACAACTTCTTACAATGCAATGTGGGTAAGACGGAGGTAATGCTCTTTGGAGAAGCTCCGCTATTATGGATTCCAGACTGGTGGCCAACTGAATTGGGTTCTTACCCAGCTCCTAAGCTTATAGTTAAAAATCTGGGCATTCATCTGGATCAGGCCCTTAGCCTAAAGGAGCATGTTACTCACACTGCTGGCTCATGCTTTCATGCAATAGGCTTCCTTCGTCATGTCTTCCCACTGCTCCCTGATTCTACCCATAGAACTCTAGTCCAGGCTCTGGTATTGGGCCGCTTGGACTACTGCAACTGTCTGCTGATCTTGGCCAATGAAAGCTCACTCAGCAGACTACAGGTAGTTCAAAACACAGCAGCACGGCTGGTACTGAATGCTCCCTCCAGGACTCCTTCCCAGCCTCTCCTTGTAAAGCTCCATTGGCTCCCCATTCGCTAGCGGATCAAGTTAAAAACCTGTTGCATTATACACAAAGCACTTCAGAACCTGTGCCCTTCCTATCTGGTGTAAGAGGTGTGGGGCCGCGGCTAGGGCGACTGACTCCGGAATCTGGGGATCACGGTTCGATCCCCGGCGGCAGATTATCCCAGCACCATGTGACTCTAGGAAATAGCTTGCTTAATCTTCCCGATGGCCCCCAGCGCCTAGAGACCCTTGCGGGTGACTGTGCGCTTTACAAAATGTGGATTTTAACTCTCGTAGACATTTCTGCCCTATGTTCCCTCAAGATCTCTCCGCTCCAGTGGCAAACATCTCCTGGAAGTGCCTTGTATAAGAAGGGCTAGACTAGGAGGGAAAGCTCTCTCCTATCTTGGCCCTCGTCTCTGTCTGGAATGAGCTCTCTCTCTCTCTCAGACAGTGTTCTGAACATTTGAGAATCAGAAAATTGCTCAAGACCTTCTTGTTCGGTATTTGTTAAACTGTTAAGAACCACTGCCTCGTCTCCCAGTCCGTTTTAGCAGAGAGATACCCCTTCGGGGGTCGATTCTAGTGCAATATAAAAAAAAAAATGGGCTAACTCTTCTGTGGGTGGGTGTTTTCCCCTCCCTAAGCCCTTCCATAATCCTCCCTTAACAACTCCTTACCTCATTCTAAGGCTATTCCATTTTATAGTAAGCATTTCCCATTTGCCATTTGCCAGGAACTCCTTCCTGTCTGTCCCCCCAAGAATATTCATCATTCAACCAATCAATAAACTTTATTTCGGTCAGCAGACCATAAAAGTGCAATTGCATATATACAGATTAATAAAGTTTACAATATACAAAATCTTTCGGTTTCATTTCAAAAGTAATATCTAATCGATACATATGACTTATTACTAAAATACAACCATCTAAAACTATACCGTATAAAATGTATCATTTGATTAATGTAGTAAAACATCAATCCACACAGTGGACCTGACTTTCTGGTATATAAAACCACTCAGTGTCCAGTCTTCATGAATACACAAAAAGGTGTCTCCACTGGCAATGCCTAAAAAGGTTCATACTTGATGGAACAACAGAATTGATTTTTGGGCTTTCCTTCTGATTCCCCACATATGGCCCAGGAACTTTGCAGAAGCATATAGGGATCTTGCGTCTGATCTTAAAATACGTAAAGCTACACCATGATCTCTAGTTCCCAGCCGTTTGCAAATGGTAATGAGCCATTTTCTCTAGGGCCTGAGTATGCTTGGCAACCAAAAACCAAAAAAAACGTGGCCTAGGGATTTAGTTGGTGCGGGACAGCAAGAACAGTCCTTGATCCGAGCTGCATTGCATGGCCATGAATGCGTTAACAAATTCAGGGGGAGTGAACACCGTCTAAATTGGATGTAAAGCTGTATATATGTATGTATTTACATTTATAAAGCGCTCTGTAACCCTCCGGCATCCTGGCGCTGAGACACAGTAGACTAAGAATAGAAGTGCAACTGCAGGAACTAACTGGCCGGCTGTTAAACTCTGGGAAAAAGCCAGGTCTTGACTTTCTTACGAAACAGCAGCAGATCCTGCGTTTGCCTCAGCTCCGGGGGAAGGCTATTCCATAAGTGAGCAGCAGCTACGCCAAAAGCTCGTCCCCCCATTGTAGATCTTTTAATCCTTGGAACAATTGCCAGATTAGCTGCTGAAGAACACAAACTACGTGCTGGTACATACCCTCCAAACCTAGCCTGAAGCGGTTTGGGTCCAAGTGCGTGAAGCGCTCTAAAGGCAATACACAAGGACTTGAACAATATCCTTTGTCTCACTGGTAGCCAGTGCAGGTCAGCCAAGGCTTTAGATGTAGAAGACCTGCGCATTCTCCTAAGGACCAGTTTTGCTGCTGCCGCCTGGATACTCTGGATGATCAGATAACACGGAGACTCCAGTAGCAAAGCATTACAGTAATCCAGGCGGCTGAGAACAACACTCCTAACCACTAAACCTCTGACCTGAGGCGGCAGTAGTGGTAGTACCTTACGTAGTCCTCTGATGAGCATGTAACAATGTCTAACTACTTTGTTTACATGTGATTCCAAGTTAAGCTTCTCATTGAAGCTAACACCCAGGTTGCGAATCATGCTCACGGGAACCGAAGGTGTATCTGTAGGAATGGGCCAGAAGTCAGAGGGCAAAACTGATGGCACTCTACCCACCCCACAGTGCAAGATCTCCGTCTTGTCACTGTTGAATTGCAGAACGTTGTTTCTCAACCAAGACGCCATTTCACGCATACACTTATGGAATGTTTCTTGGGAGTCTGCAGGGTCGCCATCCAAGGACACAATCAGTTGAGTGTTGTCAGCATAATTAACTACACTTATATTATTGGCTTTAATAACATCCAGTAATGGCCGCATGTAAACATTTAATAAAATGGGGCTGATTGAGGACCCCTGAGAGACCCCATGTTTACTGACACAAAAATCTGATCGAAAGGGGGGCAAAGCGACGGCCTGCCGTCTGCCTATCAGATAAGACTGAAACCACCGCAGAGCCACGCCTGTCACCCCCACCTCTTCCAGTCTTGCCAGTATGACAGCGTGGTTCACAGTATCGAATGCGGCGGACAGGTCCAACAGAATCAAAGTCGCCGATTGCCCCCTGTCCGCACGCATTCGAAGATTGTCCAACACACGTGACCAACGCTGTCTCAGTCCCATGCCCTGGCCGAAAACCAAATTGATCTTCCGCCAGCTTGTTAT
Organism: Lissotriton helveticus; assembly: GCF_964261635.1. NCBI lineage: Eukaryota > Metazoa > Chordata > Amphibia > Caudata > Salamandridae > Lissotriton > Lissotriton helveticus. The sequence continues at coordinate 371,198,866 of NC_136060.1, forward strand.
TACCTTCCAAAAAGCCAGAGAGAGCTCGGCTAACCATGCGCTCCACAATCTTTACCGGGAACGGTAGAAGGGAGATAGGTCTGTAATTCCCATGGCAGCCAGGGTCCAATGAGGTTTTTTAAGCAGGGGGGTTACTATTGCCTACTATTGTGGGACCACCCCACTACTAAGTGATTGGTTACAGAGCTGGTGAAGCAGTGGGAAAATCTCGAGGCCCAGCTCTTTCCACATTTTTTGGGGGATGGGATCCAGCGGAGAGCCAGAAGAGATACCCAATGCCACCCTGACAAACTCATCCTCCGTAGGCAGATCCCAGTGGTCAAGGGCAGCCCTTGGCCTCCCTGGCTCTGGCCCCCCATTCCCAGTACCCATTTGATTGGCTATTCCCATTTCCCCCCTTTCCCAAGTGCCTAGTGGAGTGTCTGGTCTCAACCCCTCAATGATCCTGTTAGTTTTATCCTGAAAAAAAGTTACCAGGCCATTACAGACCTCTTGTGACGGAGTGATCTTGCCAGGCCATTACAGACCTCTTGTGACGGAGTGATCTTATTGCTCGTACAATCAGGATTTGCCATATCTCTCAGTATAGTAAAAACACATTTGGCACTGTTTGGAGATGTTAAAATAAGATCTGCAAAGTATGCTGCCTTAGTAGTTACTATCTCTTTTTTATACTTTGTTAGGCATTCCTTCCAGGTTACCTTGTCACCGTCAGCATAGTACAATATCCACTGTCTTTCGGCCCGTTTACAGTGTAGCTTATAGGCTCTCAATTCCTCCGTGTACCACGGGGCAGAGGGTTTCCCCCGTTTCCTAATCTTCTTCAGGGGAGCAAGCTGATCGATTATCCTAGTTAGTTGCCCACAGAGAGTTGTATAATTCTCATCCACCACCTTCCCCGGGTCGAACAGAGACTCCACATGGAAGAGCGGGGACATTTTAGCTTTCCTCGCTAGGGCCTTCCAATCCCTACCCAGAACACACCTTTCCTCCATAGGGGTGGGCCTGGTCCTTCTACCAGAATTCACTCGAAATTGGACCAGGTAAGGATCAGACCAGCTAACTGGTAGGATATTACCCATTATGACCAAATCATCCTCAGAGAATACCAGATCCAAGACATGTCCCGCTTTGTGGGTAGCTTCTTTGACCCGTTATACCAAGTTCAAGTTAGCACAGGACTGGATAAAATTGTTTTACATTATGTCCATCTTCCCATTAGGCCAAAGATTAAAATCACCCAGTAGCAGCAGTCCACGATGGGAAAACGTCAGATTGCTAATCACCTCCACTAGCTGTTGCTGCTGTTGAGCATTCACTGCCCCCGGGGGTCTATAACAGACCATGCCCGTCAGGATATACCCATTCCCATCCTTCAGCAAGAAACCAAGAATTTCAACATGTGCAAATTCATCAATATCCAGAGGTTCGAAGTCCCAGCAATCGTTAAATATGATCCCGGTCCCCCCCCCCTCTGCCACTGGGTCTTGCTTTATGAAATGCTTTATACCCTGCAGGGCATGCTAACCTCAACTCGAGATCCAGACCTGCATTCGTCCATGTCTCGGTCATGAACGGGACATCCAACTTATGCATTTCGATCAGGAGTTGAATTTCTGTGGGGTGTTTAGGGAGAGACCTCACATTGACAAGGCCACAATTCAGATTACCCATTTGTAGCGAATCCAAATCGCTCCCCTCTAAGCGATCCAAAGCCGATACTCTGTGTACGTTGCCCCACTCACCTATATCATACAACTGCTTTCTAGTGTAGCGATAGCTAGGGGTTGCTGTGGTAATTTCATATATACCAGCATGGTGGCTTGCGCTGGGCGCTACCGGTGCGCTGACGGGCGCAGACAGGCTTGACTTTGGCGTGCAGCCGGCACGCCCGCTGCGCGTGTCTGCTGCACGGTCGCTCCAGTGTGACGCTATATAGGCGCCGCTGGACTATGACTGGGGCGCAAACCCCCCTCAGCACGACGGAAGCACTTTCCAGGTGATCGCCGCCAAACCTTAAAACGGTTTATTAAAAGGATTCAGGCAATTTTAAATTTACAAATTAAAATTACATAGAATATTATTAAACATACAGCTGCCCGTTATACATGTGCAAAAAAAACAGCCGTAAAGTGCACCACAAATTTAAATGAAAAAGTTCAGCGATGTCTTGATGTCATCATTAATTCAAAGAGTCTGGCACTACTGAACGTCTATCCATAAGAAATGGATTTTCAGACAATGTGTCTACTCAGATATGGGGATTATGCAATGCTTAGTGACAAAACTGCATATATGCTCTAAAAGATTCGCTAAGATATAAGTAAAAGTGTTACAAATGTTTAGAAGGCCTGAGGAGAGCCATTTTCTCTTAATGGCTTAAGGTTTGTGGTGGTCTCCCAATATTGTTACTTGGGACTTAGCTTTTCAAAAATATTGAGGTGCTCTGCTTATTGTGAAGCTATAAATGCTAAACTGAGAGTGGCCATGGGAGATCTTATTTTGATAACAGCATGGAGACATTCTGTAATTCGATCACAAATGACCTAAATACAAAACATAGTTTACAGGGCACTCTCTGGATTCAGATTTGGCACATCAGGGCAAGCGAAGAATTGATATGTTAGCAAGTTACTTCTGAATCATGTGCTAGTGGCTCTTTGTTCCACCTCAACAGAAGAGTTGATTCAGCTTTAAGAGGAATTTTGCCAATATGTTCAAATTCTGTGATAAAATCTAAATTGGTCATCAATTACAAGTTAGTGTCTTGGGGACCTTTCTCACAATAAGCCAACATTCTTATGCAAGTTGTCATTAAATCTATCAGGAAAACACCAACATATGTCTCTGAAAATGTATGTGTACTCTTAATGGACGCTTGAGGCCTCCCCACTGTGGGTTTGACAGGTCATCACCCGACTCACTCTCTTGTGTTCCTGCTCAATTCACAGTGTATCTGCAGCTCTCAAGTTCTTGCTTCAGGTGAACTGAATGGCTTATACATATCTGGGGGCAAGCAATGCCTTTTCTCCAGTCCTTAGACGCTACATCGAAACATCCATAGTCCGAATGAAGCCATCAGATACCAAGCATTTGCTTTGGTAATTTTAACATGTCACAACACAGCCTATCCTCAAGGGCCAATGACCTTCATTGCCTCTTCACTTTGAATCCAATGGGGAAGTTCTATATAATCTTCAGATTCTGCCTTCTTATTCCCAGTATTGACCACAACAATCCATTCTATTTATGGCAAGGCCAACAACAACCAGTGCCCTTCTGCCTGTCTTGTTTCCGTACTGAATTTACAGTTGGGCTCATTCGTGTTTCTTGCCCTGAACTGCTCCCTCAGGGCAGCAGTGGGCGTCGTGGACAATTGAAGGTCAAAACTACTATTCTAACTCCAGTCCTAGAATATTTGGGGAATGAGTAACTTTACCCCAATTATTCCAGGAGGCTTATTTAGTATTGTAACTCCAGTCCTGGAATATATATTTTGGGGATTTTTAGAAATGGTGGAAAGTGCTTGTAGGAAGTTGGCTCAGTATATACTATACCAAACTAAGGTATAGTGTGCACAGAGGCCAGTGGATCCCCAGAGGCTTTATCGAGGCTCAAGTAGATAATACTAATGCTCTCTTTTGTGGTAGTGTGGGCGAGCAGTTAGGCTATCAGAGGGCACACTCAATGACTAAATCTGAGACCAATGGTTTGTAAAAATATTACTTTTTGCACATTTATTTCTTAGAACCAAAGATACTTTGTTGCAGTAATATACATTTTGCAATATCACTGCTTTTCCATGTAAAAAGTGGACACTGCATTTTTCAATCAGTACAGTGTTATGCTTTGGGAGGGAAACACAATCAACAATATGCGGGTAAGTTAACCATTCATGATATTGAGCTTTCGGATGAAGAATCAGTACCAGGCAAGGTTCAAGTAAGTGACCTCAATATACCACCAGCAGCACTAGGGCGGCCGGATGCAGAGGTCAAACTCAGGGTCTGGTGCCAATATTGTCCAACGGAGAACTGGGGCAATTAAAGTGGTACTACTTGCAGGTCAGTAGCGCGGTTTTAAAACCCAATCTCCGGGGGATAGGGTAAGCACAGGTGGGGCCACAAGGCAGCACCAGACGTACACCTCCAGTCGCACAGAGGCGGAGGGTGCAGAGTGGCAACACAGCATTGGGAGCCCAAGGCAAACCAATGGAGAATGTCCAACCTGGAAAAAGGCTGCAGGCTCAGTCCAAGAAGCTGGACGAAAGAAACCTACAGCTGCACAGCTAAGTTTGGATGTGCTGGAGCGTCAGGACACCATCAGTCGATCTCCCCAAGACCCAGGGGTTTTGGGTGTAGGGGTGTCCTTTGGCTTCGGAAGTCAGGTTACCAGTGCAGGTCGCAGTGGGGGGGGGGGGGGTTGTTGTGCAGAGGCTGCAGGCGTCGACATGGAGTCCGGCAGGGATCAACCTATGAAGGACTCTTGATCAGGATTGCTGGGTAACCTTTTCTGGACTGGCTGGCTTTTGGACACAGGCAGAGCACTAGATCTTTAAAGTTGGTTTTCTTCTGGACAGGTCTACTGTCCACAAGAGATCAGGAATCTTTTTAGAAGCCAGGCAGGGTTCTGGAAGCTGCTGGGCTGTGGGACAAGTCGTTCTTCTGTAGCAGGGTCTTTGAGGGCTGCAGACAGGCCAGTAGGGTTGGGGACAAGTCAGTTGGTATCTTCAGTCTTCATGTTACATGGCTCTTCTTTGTCCTCTTCTTCATAAGTCGTCGGTAATCTGAGGATTGAGGTTCAAGGGCGCCCCTAAATACTCAATTTAGGGGCATTACAGGGGCTAGAAGGCAGTAGCCAATGGGATACTTAACTTTAGGGTGACTACACCCATTGTATGTCCACTTCGTCAGAGTCAGGCAAAAACTGAGGGGGGACCACGCCAAAAGGAGTACTTTCCTACTTGGCGGTCCTGAGGGTGCATCTCCGGACAAAAAACACCACCCAGAAGCTCTTATGCCACTGTAGTCATAACTAAGACAGCACTTCAACCCATAATTGTCCACAGCTGCCACTCAGATCCTGTTGACCTTCCTTCTCCATGCAATTCTACATCTGGGGGCAATGTACTGAGCATGCTCCCTTTCCCTCTTAGTCACCTAATATACACTGATGTGGGGTGTTTTTTTCTTTTTAAACCTTATCTTACACTATCATGATTTTTTTTATGGCTGGTATGGTATTCTATGGGACTGAAAGGTGAATTAATTTGTGAACTTAACATCTTTGCATAGCTCAGCTACTACAGCACTGGAAGTCATTATCTGCAGCGGTGCTTTCTGAACGTGCAGCAAAAATAGCAGGTCTGAAATACAACACATGAGCATGACAAGATAAAGGGGTTGTTCCTTTGACCCTCAATAAAATTATGATATAAAGATGGGACCAATTTGCGCATTTTACAACAAGCAGCAGGTTTTAAAGGCAGTTCTAAAGGTGCATTTATTAATTATTCCAACATCTTCATAGTGTACTAAGCAAGCCTTAAGTATACACATGGGTGCATTTTTTTCCGCCTAATTTCTATAAATATAGTTGAAATCTCTAGTTTTTAAAGGAAGTTAAAATCATCTGGGTATGGCATTTGAAATGGCTTAAAAAAATTACAAACTTTATTGAGGGTCATTCTTTATTCTCTTACCCGTCAAAGGAAATTGACAGTCATATATTATGACTAATGATCTAATTGGAATAGGTGAGGTGGTAAAATGAAAGGTTATAGAGATGTCATAATCTCAAACCATACCTGCAGAGCATTCCCTGAAATTAGATAAATATCACATTCTCAATACTAGAGATACCACTCAGATTACTGACATGATAAAGGTTCAGAGAGTAGACTAGGTCACAAAAATCTTAAAGGGTACTCAGACATACGTTATGGAGATAATATCCTAAAAAGGTGTATCAATATAGATTATACAATGCTGTAACACGTTTTTAAAGTGTTCCCTGTTCTCAATTTCTTTGAGGCACATTTACAAAATAATAAAGGTATAAATTGACTGTCAGATTCAATAAATCAATGTGTTTATTGCAATCAGCATTTGACTTACAATATAAAATATTGCTGCAAAATTAAATCTGCATTTAGTTGATAGCAGGATAAATGATGTAAAAGACTTTATTAAAAAAACTTCCCAACACAATGCACTCACATTTATGATAGGATACCACGCCCCTAGACAACTTCAGTTTCAAATAAAAATTCGTAAATACAAAAGCTCGAATCATAAAAGCCTAGTTGCCTCCTCTTGCATCACGACTAACAATTCCAGGAAACATAAGACAGAACTCACAACTCTGTTTAAAATAGTAGCACAAATATTACTTTCTTATTGGATAGCATATCAGCCTAATCTAACAAAAACACCCTGATAATTGATTTCTGGTCATACTGCCCATAGATTAGAGGACACAAAGCAAAATAGTGTTTGCTCATCTGCCCTTAGACACAGTGTCAAAGCCTCTGACACAGACCAAGTACCATATAGCTTGAATAACAGAAGTAATCATCACTTAATTGTCTGGGTGAGCTGGGGCAAAATAGCAAAAAGTGCTGAACAGTATCTTTCTCACCAAATAGGAAGTCACAGTTATCGTTCCCTTTTCTGCCTCTTCCACGCCTAACTAAATATTCACTTGTTGGGATGATCCCCAAAATATGACATATATATAAGGGGGATTCTCTTCTTCTCAATCCCAAATTCAATTTTACTTACAAGATACCTTGCTTGTAGGCAACCATCTCATACTTTATATAAAACATTCCTCTAGTTAAAGGAACCAATTCAGCTTGTTTTCATTTCAGTCGAGTCCGGTATGACTTGAGTGGTGCCCTCCCACTGGAGGGAAGTTAGGAGATTTTAATACAGCTCAGCCAGTTTTTACCACCGCTCCCTATGTACGTAGCCATTTCTGAAACTGATTTCTGATATATATTGCTGCATAGGAGATCCTATGTAAACGTGCCCAATACAGTACAGGTTTCAGTGCAGCATGGTCTACTATAGGGGAAATGCCTAGCGCTAAGTGTAGAGACACTAATGGGGTCCCACGGCCTAGCAACAACAGAAACCTTAGAAAGTTGTTCCCTACCACCTAGAGTTTCTTTAAATTAACATACACCCAAAGCTCTGCACCGTATAGAGCACCAACCACCACTTTCCATTGGTAGATTTGCAGGTTTATATTCATAGATTGGCCACACACATTTTGTTTGAAGTCATGAACATACTTTGAAGATTATAAATTACCGGTGGATGCCTTATCTGCCTGGGCTTTCCACCTCAGCTGATGTTTAAAAAGTATGCCCAGATCATCAAAATAAGACATAGACTACTTGGTTAGTCCTTTGGCTACCCCGTCTCAAAACTCTGGAATACTCTCCCCATTCACTTAAGGAGAGACCAAAATTTACTCAGCATCAGGAAACTGTTGAAAACTCAGCTTTTACCCAAGCAGAGTAAATACTTCACGGCCTCTCACTTGTTTGCTGCTAGCACTGGGAAGTCCGTACATAGGTAGTTGTGCTCTCTACAAATATTCTATAATATTAATAATAACTCTAGAGGTCACTATGGTCCCTAGGCTTCCTTCTGAGAAGTGGTGATGGTTTAACCACCATGAACTTGGTTTTACTAGTGTTTAAAGTTAGAAATTTTCAGAGCAGTACCCTGTAAGCACTCCAGTGAACTGTGCAAAGATGTTTTGGTAGTAGCTAATAACAGAGATTTCTGCATTAGGAACATTCAGAACTTCATGTCCTGGTATAGTTGGTACATTACGGTCATCTTTTAGCATATGCTCAGCCACTTCATTTCGAAATAAGTTGAAAAGAAGTGGGGCCAGCACAGAGCCTTGCCTGACCTCTTAGTCGACCGAGAAGGAACTTCTACACTGGACTAGTGATCCATAACAGACCCTGGCCATATTACTAGTGCGTAGTTCGATTATTGTTTTCGAAAAGAAGCTCTCAAGGACCAACTCATGTAGTGATAGCAATAACTTCTCCCGATTGACAAGGTCAATAGCCCTCTTGAGGTCTACACAGGGTTACAGACATCATAAAGATTTTGATAGTAACTTAGTTCACAACAATTGTCCATGGAACTCAGACATCTTTTGATGTTATTGCTCCCACCACAACTAAACTCGGTGATAAGGCACACCAATATCTAAATTGGTTCACTAAAGCCTTGTGGGTGCTCAAGTGCTGGTTATATATAATTGAATGCCATTGGTGCCAAATTTACAACCTTTTGACAAAACTGAAATGGCAAAAAGATAACTACATCTATAAAAATTCTATTGGGAAAGCGAAGCAGGCTCTTTGTTCTGACAAAATCTTGAGCTCCCCAAATCTCACTGCTGCTGTTTTCTCAGTTATGAGAGAAGTATGTGGTCCTTCTAAGCTGAAAGGTACCAATATATCAACAGTTAGATATAATAGTATTGTCAATTTCTTCCATAACAAGATTGTTTCCACCCAGATTTCCCTGAAAGAACATCGGGCTAAGTTGGCTCCCATTGTCGAGTCTTCTTGTAGTCCTAACTAGACGTTTGGATACATTTGAATCCTGTGAGTCCAAAGAAGTTTAGCAATCTTCTAGCAACTAGCAATTCAGGATCACGGATTGATCCTTTATCCTTCCAAAAAGTTTCATTCTTTTAGACCCAGGTTGGGCTAGATTGATTGTTAATGTTTCTTTTTTGTGAAGCTATGACCCTATTTCTCTAAAACTGGCTACGGTGACTTCTTTGTTGAAGAAGCCTTCACTCCACCCAGATAATCTGTCTAATTTCGGGCCTATTTCCCAGCTACCTTTTTAGGCAAAGGTTTTGGAAAAAGCAGTCTTTGTCAGCTTAGCTTATTTGTGGAAGTCAAAAATTTGTGACACCCGGCTCAGATGGCTTCTCTTACTGGTCATAGTACTGAGTTGATGGTAGTTTCAGCTTTAGATGACCTTCGCCGCTGTGCTAATGTCAACATCCCTGACAGTACAGTGGAGTTTGGCAAGTTAGTAATAAAATACTGATGGAAAGACTTTCAGACTTTGGGATCACAGACAGTGCTTTGTCCTGGTTTTCTGACTACCTGTCAAATAAATCCTTCCAAGTATTGCTTCTACCTTACTTATCCATTTGGTAAACCGAAGGATTCAATTTTATTGTCACCGCTTTTTAACTTGACACCTTTAGCCCATCTTATTTAATCCTATGTTTATTTCGTGGCTAAGACTCTCTGTGTTTGCCTATTTAAGGATGATCAATAGATGACCTTTAATCACTTAAAATTGAATGGGAACATAACAGAGATACTTTATTTCCTAAAATCTTCTCAATTCTGGAACCAACCTTTTTGCCCTCTTCTATTGGTCTGTAAAAGAGAGGGCCGGGGGGTAGAAGAACTTACACCACAGGAAGAATGGTGGGTCACTGATCCTCCCTACCCTCCTTCCCTTCAGGGCGACTGGTCATCTTGGCCTCTTCTAGACAAAACGGAGGAGAAAGAGTACGGCGCCTTTAACTGGGCATATACAGAGAACGAGGACACCCCCACCCGTGACGTCGGAATCTCCAGAGTGGAGAAAACCCCGGAAGAGAGAGAAGCGGCGGATGACGACACCCACGAGAGAGGAGCCAGAGCGTGGTGGAGAATTGGCAGTGACGAGAGCGGCGTACGGAGTCCAGGAAGAGAGAAGGAAGGTGAGCAAGGAGGCCAACAGTCCTGTGAAGCACCGTGCCACATTCCCGAGGGAGGAGTGTGGCTTCTCCTACTTGGCCGCCAAGACCTGGAACTCCCTCCCGACCGACCTACGCATGACCCAAGACCACCTCTCCTTCAGGAAGAAGCTCAAGACCTGGCTGTTCGAGCAGTAACGGCACCCCCCCTCCTAGCGCCTTGAGACCCTTCGGGTGAGTAGTGCGCTATATAAATGTCTTGATTGATTGATTGATTGACAGGTACGTCAGCGGCTGGCAGGCTGGGTTGGGGGGCGGGGAGACCCTCCTCCGTAGCGCTGCAGACGGCTCCTGTCTTATTTGTAAATAGCCTGTAAAAACTCCTGTAAAGCTTCCTTTAACTTTCTTACCTCGTCCTTAACCCCCCCTACCCTGCACCTTCTCCCCACCACGAAACCCTCGGCACGACCTTGACTGTAAATAGCACGCGTAACTCAGCGGTGTCCTTTCACGTTCCGGGTTCCTCTGGGCCTCTAGAGAGAGATCTTGAGTCCTGACGGGCTTTTTTTTGTTTTGTTGTTTTCCTTGGCGAGCCACCGGTGGGAAACCAACGTGAATGCTCTACGTAGCGGATCTAAGGAAGGTGGACGTTCCAGTCAAGGTGGTGGAAAAGACCTGTGCCACAACGGACCCGTCAGAGTTTGCTCGTGAAAGACTGACATCCCGCACGCAAAAGAGCTTACCAAAAATAAAGCCTTATCTTACCCGCAAAAGTTTCCAGTCCATTACTGCACCCACGTCACAGGGTCCAAAACAGATTCCAGTCCCGAATGTGAGAAGCCTGGGCATTCAGCCTGATTCAACTCAACACTGACATCTCAGGTCAATGTAGTTAAATCCTGTTTTTTCCCAATTGTTTATTCTAAAACATTTTCTTCACGTTTCTCTTTTTCTCACAAGATTCAACTAATCAATGCATTTGGTTCACAGAACTATCTTCAATCCTAGCTCATCATCATTTTTCAGTTGTAGGTTTCAGTGGTACCAACAATATCTACTTTTGAGATCCAAAGACAAACTTATTCTTGCAGTATCGAAAGGCCATAGAGAAGAAGTACAATTTCAAGGGACTAAAATATACTTTTATAGGGATTTCTAAAATATCCTTTTATAGGTATTTCACATCCCCTGTGCAAGAGGTAAGAAGAGCTTTCGGAGAGATCAAGAAACAGTTACACACCAGTAAGGCGCAATATGTGATACTGTAATCTGCCAGAGTGTGCTGAGACAGCAAGGCATACATTTTCGCAACCTTTGAGCAGGCTCTCAAGTTTGTCAAAAACATATCAGAAAAAGAGGAAAACATGCATTATGAAGGGCAAGACATGGCAAGCGGAATCTTCCCACCAAGACTTGGCAGAGCTCAGTGATAATGATTGAGTCGATCGCATAGAGATACTGACCTAATTGGCAAAGGGTAAGCCATTGATGGTGCCTAATTAACATTCTTACAATGTATTACTTACTCCTTTTGAGGTTCTGCGAGGGATAAAAAGTCCCAGCATCGAAATGGGACTTAGAACGCTTTCAGTGATGCCCGGCACATACATAAACAATTATTTTTATGATGTGAAGGGTGGAGGTTGGGAGCATCTACACCACACAACATGGCGTGTAAGCTAATATATGGAAAGGTATCTGCTGGTTTTTTTTTACTTATAATTGTTGTAGGACTTTCTAGTTTGTTGCCTGATCAGAGTGGGTGAGAGGGAACTGGTTGTGGTCCCTTAGCTAATATTATACAACATGAGCAAAGTCTCTACGGTCAGGTCAGGATGGTTAAAAAGAGCCCTATTAATCCGTTATTATGATGCCTTATGGCTTAAAGTTATGTGCTCAGAAAACAATAGCAAATTCTTGCCAACCTAAATACCAAATGACTCATCTGGTATGAGCTTGGAAGCAAGCTCAGCTGAAGTGGGACATCCTGACATTACCTTACAGAAGGGGGTATTGGTGCCCGGCCTGGAGCAATATTTTCTTGCTGCTCCCGCCCACTTTGCAATGTACCAGTACTATTCACCACACCTTATGCCACATAAAATACACATAACTGGCCCTATAGACTATGGCCTGCTACAAGCTGTGCTCTCAACATGATTGCCCTATCCCTGAGATAGCATTAACACTGCTTCTTATACCAACAGGCAATGGTATACCTTGGGGTTATATTCAAATGTACTTGCCTGAATTTCCACTTCTGAATACTCCCGTTAACCCAATTTCTACTGAAGGCATTGTAGCGAACATCTAGAGACTGTGGTGATTGACCTGTGTAAGGCATTTATACTAAGATAAGAATGTGTACCTCTTGACCAATTCAGAGAAAATAGTACAACTAATCCTCTGGACATTTTCACTTATTTCAGAATACAACACATTATCAGACTGCAATATTCCTATTTTCCCAATCAACCCTCCTGACCTGCTGACTAGGGAAATGCAGTTCAAAGAGGTCAGATGCTTAGTAGCTAGGCTATGCAATATGACTAATACTGCAAGAACTGACATACCTATCCCCTCCAAGATACAATGGGAGGTAGTTATTGGGGGCCAGTTAACTGAAGAAAAACAGTCATTCTCTTGTACCCAAACGGCCACTATATTTATAAATTAAGTGCATAAACCTCTACATTTCAAGTTCCTGCATACATTATACTACATGCAGATTATAGTCCTATTAGCCAACCTCAAAGCTGCAAGATACTTGTGCAAAGTCCCAGCCTGGATGGTAATACATTGGTTTCAAGACGTGACGCGGTGTAACTTAAATAAATACTGAGATAAATGATGGACTGCAGCTGCAGTGGCAAATCCAATGGGTGTATAGAGCCACTTAGCACTTATCTACAGAATGATGAAGATCCCCCACGGTGAAAAAGGCTCCTCTTACAAGCAACTATTACTCAGAATATGTCCAGGACATAACCTGGGTTGGAAGACCCGGACCCTTCCTGCAGCTTTGTTGCTATAAATATGCAACGTAATATGACAAACTGATTAATTTACCCACCATCTCTACTTTGTTACAGACAGATATAAACTTTTCTCTAATGTAAACTGTCAGGTGATATCTATATTTGCAGCTGTAAATCATGCCCATTCTAAACCTAAAAAAAAACCAGCTTGCCTTGCCCCCCAGAGTTGGCACCAAAGAAGAAGTGCAGCTGAAAAGGACAAGGATCACCCTTTGTTAAAGAAGTAAATGTCAGACTGAAGTATCTGGCTAGTCTGCCAGTGAAATTAAACAAGTTATCAATGAGTAACGCTCGGAGAGGAATCTTGCCTATGATAGGAATGCTTCAGATTAAAGAAAAAGCTGGTGCCCTGGCACACACGCAGAGCTAAGGCAGATCAAAGGCTCAACCACAGACAATGGAAACACGCAATGTTCCTACCCTTGCTCAAAAAACCCTTCAAAGATCACCAACTACAGACCGATCTCCTGCTAACATTCCTGGCTATGGTCTTAGAGAAGATAATCAACAGACACCTCAACGACCACCAACTCCTTAACACCATTCAGTCTGGTTTCAGACCCAACCACAGCATGGAAACTGGCCTCATCGCTGCCTCAGATGACATCTGCATGACTGCATGTGATCTCCCACTCCACCCCATCCTCATCCAACACCTACATGACATTGGAATCCAAGGACATGCACTATGATGGCTCTTCTTCTTTTTGATTGGAAGAACCCAGTCAGTCAGCTTGGCTCCATACATCTCAGATGCCCACAATCTCATCTGCAGAGTTCTGCAAGGATCCCCCCTTACCCTCTTCCATGCGTACATGATCCCTCTAGCCGGCATAAACCACTCTCATGACATCAACACCCAGTCCTATGACAACAATACGTAACTCATTCTCTCCCTCACAGACAAGAAGCCCAGTACATGGATCCAATCCAATGCCTGCATGATGGAAATCTCCCACTGGATGAAGACCAACTGTCTGACGCAGAACACCGACAACACAGAAATTGTGATGTTTGGGAAGAGCACTTCACCATGGAAATTCACCTGATGCCCAACAGAATTAGGATCAACATCCACCTCCACCACTCACGCCAAGAACCTCAGGATCGTCATTGGAAGAAAACTCGGCATGATGCTCATGTCAACACCGTCTCCGCCTCATGCTTCCATACCCTGAAGATGCTGAGGAAGATTTTCAAATGACTCCCAGTCAGCACATGGAAAACCATCATGCATGCCCTTATCACTAGAAGGCTGGACTACGGGAACACCCTCTATATTGGGAATGTGAGGAATTGGGGTGTACTATATGGTGTGGTTGTGTAACCTCACCGGGTAATATACTTACCAACCCCTTTAGGACTAGTAGGTTGAGTTTGTTAAATACTCTAGCTCAACACTGGGTAGCTGTGGCTCTGAGCAGCAAGGCTTATACGAAGAAAGAAGAGGAAAGCTTTTAACTAGCACCAAAACAACTGAAGGAATACACGAGTCTCCAGAAAACCAAGACCAATTTATTAAGATAGACTGTATTGTTATGTATTTTTAGACACCACAACTAAAAAGATCCTGCGGAGGGTTCCGGAGTTATAGGTTTTACAAGATACAGTAAATATACACTTTTTCACTCAACTGTGAACATACATGGGCAAATTCTACAAATTTGACAAAAGTTTTATGGTTTAAATGTCTTTATTCATTTTGCAACACACAAACATAACCACGTAGGTTTAGCTATCATCAAGAAGTGCTGTAGCATTACAACTGGACAAAGCGGATCAAAGGCGCAAACTCAACATTGGGCGCATATCTGGCTAATATCACATACATGGAATAATAATTAAGAAAAGAAAAAAAGAAAACCCCTGGGATCTCCCCCTCGCCCCCCCATCCAGACCCACCCCTCCCCTGTGCTCCATGTCCACTACCTAAGCTATGCTAAACCCCCAGTGACCTCCCTCAGCAGTCCGCCGGTTGTGTATCTGTAAGGCACAGCAGCCGGAGATATCGGGGGCATGTGACCTCTCGGAATTCGGTAGCTAAGAGCGACAGAAATGGTTGCCACAGCTCATCATATTTAGATCCCTCCTCCGCCATGGTAAGTGCCAGTTTCTCCATACCAAGTACATGCCACAGACGGTGCAGCCAGCCTTTAAAGGTTGGGGTGTTGGGAGTGCGCCAGTGTGTAAGTATGTTTTGTGTCGCTGACCCCAGTGCAATGGCCATCTGTCTGCCTCTGCGAGATCGTAGTGGGTAAGTCAAAGGATTGGGGAGACCCAGTAGAACATATGCTGGAAAGCGTGGGATCTCAGTCTCAAAGTGCTTGTCCACCTCATCTAGCACCTGAGTCCAGTAATGTTGAACATGTTAACACTCCCATAACAAATGCACCTGATTGCCCACCTGGCCACAGCCACGCCAACATGTCGCCTCCCGGGTGCGGTCCAATGCATGTAAACGCTCCGGAGCATAATACCAGTATGTTACGATCTTCGTGAGTGTCTCCGTAAGCCCCTTGTGATATGCAGAGTGTCGGGCCCTGTAGTATATCCCATCCCACTCCTTGTGGCTCAGTGACCTGCCCAACTCCCTCTCCCACCGCTCTCTGCTGGCATTGTACGTGTGCGTGTGCTTGACCTGTAGCATCTTGTAGAGATCAGAGATGAGCTTCTTATCTGACGTGCGGGTGATGAGCCATCTTTCGTAAGGGGAAAGGTGTCTGTCTGCCTCACAGCGGACCTGTGGTTGAAGCGCCCAATGTCTTACTTGTAAATATCTTAGCCTTTCCGTCTCCGGGAGCCCATATTCCTGCCTTAATTGGGAGAACGGGGTGACCCCCACGGCGCTAACACATGATACAGAAAACGGCAAGTAGCGGGCCTCCAATCTGCAAAAGCAACCATATCCCTACCCGGGGTGAAATCAGGGTTGTCGACTAACGGGGTAAGTGGAGATGGGAAGGTTGTGAGTTTGTGTTTGATATTAGTGGCATCCCACACCTTCAGGGGAACCTGTATAATGTACGAGGCATACAAATTAGGGGGCCTATGGGGCTTGCACAGGAAAGGAATTTCTTGCAAGGGACGAGCCGCCACCGCCTGGTCCTGACACAATGAGTGTTTCTTTAATTCCCATCTGCTCCACTCAACCAAGTGCAGCAGTTGAGCTGCTTGAAAGTAGAGCTGGAGATCAGGGACACCCAGACCTCCCTCCTCCGGGGCAAGCGTCACCAGCGTCCGTCGCATTTTTGGTTTCCAACCACTCAGATGAACTGAGCTAGGTCAGATTGTGTCTGCCGAATCCACCCAGCAGGCGGTCGGAGAGGAATGGTGCGGAAAAGATAGAGGATCTGTGGTAGAATGGTCATTTTGACCGCCGCAATTTTGCCTAGCCATGAAAGGGGGCAATGCTTCCATTGGTCGAGTTCTCAGCGGATTTTCCCACGCAGTAGTGCATAATTGGTATTAATCACTACAGGGAGGGAGGAAGCCAGCGGATTGTGTCCACCGCCCATTGGATGGGAAGCAAGTTTAGCAAATATTCCCGGGTGGGACGTGACAAAGACAGGTCCAGGGCCATTGATTTATCCACATTTACCTTAAATCCAGCAGCTCGAGCAAAGGCGTCTAAATCTGCTAAGCATGCTGGCAGTGCGCTCCTTGGGTTAGCAAGTGATATTAACACGTCTTCCGCGTATAAGCTAATCGTATGGACATAGCCGCCAAATTTGATCCCTGTGATCACTGGATTCTGCCGCATTCTCTGAGGTAGAGGCTCCATGTAGAGGGCAAAGTTAAGGGGCGACAATGGGCAGCCCTGTCTCGTGCCTCTTTCAATAGAGAAACGGGAGGAAGTGTATCCGTTCACTCGGAACGTAGCTGTGGGAAACTTATAGCAGTTAAAGACATGTGTGAAATCTTTCCCCCATCCCCACTCTTTCTAACACCTGCTCTAGATAGGGCCAGTGAACACGATCGAATGCCTTCTCGGCATCGATGGCTAGCATTATGTATTCCCCCGGCACCCGTGTAGCCTTCTAAATGAGTTGCAGAATCCTTCTTGGTCCAGGTCAATGAGGCTGGGCATATGGAGGGGCAAGACGAGCGGCGAGAATCCCTGTGTACAATTTAAGGTCTATATTGAGGAGGGATATTGGGCAATATGCTCCGCATTTAGATCTATCCTTCCCTGGTCTGCGGATTACCGCTATGGAGGCCTCTAAGAGATCGCTCGAGATCGCCCCCGGGTCGGCAAAGGAATTAAATAGCTGGGTGAGGAGCGGGGCGAGCAAGGTGCAAAACTTTTTGTAAAAAATAGCTGAGAAGCCCTCCGGCCCAGGTGCGTTCGCCAGCTTGAGACAAGATATAGCGGCAATGACCTCCTCCGTTTGAATGTTTTTCTATCAAAGTGGTCAGCCTGTACCTTGGTCAGAGTTGGCAGGGTAACAGAGTCCAAGAAGGCAGCTCCCTCAGAGCTTTCTAATGGGCCCCAGCATAGAGAGCGGCATAAAAGTCGCAAAATGCTTCTGCTATGGCGTCATCTTCCGACACGCATTTACCATCCACTCGATTGATCTCCCTGACCCCATGTCGTTGGCGGACCTCCCTCAACCTGTGGGCGAGGAGGTGTCCACACCTGTCCCCCCCGGCATAGTAGGCATGCCGCAGTCGCAGTGCTGCGAATTCCGCCCTATCTTGGTCAAGCGCCGCTAATTGTTGGCGCATGGCTTTAAGCTCTCGCCACACCCTCGGGGCTCCCGTCCTCTGGTGCATCTGCTCCAGGTCCCGGGTCTGTTGCGTGAGCTCTTCCCTTTTGCGCCTGTGCTCCACATTATCTGCAGCCGAGATGGCAATGAACTCCCCCCTAATGACTGCCTTCAGCGCCGCCCATTGCGTTGCGAGGGTTGTGTCCGAGTTAGCGTTATGTGAGAGGTAATTGGCGATAGAGTGCTGTATACGTTTAACTACTTCCGCCCTGTGCAGGAGAGTGTCCCTAAGACGCCATACCCTGGCGGGCCGTGATATGGGTGGAAGGGTGAGAGTGGCGAGTACTGGAGCGTGATCCGACAGGGAGGCCACTCCTATCTCAACAGCGGTCGTGAGCGCGCGCACAGGAGCAGATACTAAGAAATGGTCCAGTCTCGCATAGGTCTTGTGTGCATTGGAGTAATAGGAGTATTCCCTATCCTATCAAGAGGGTGAAAGCTGCGCCATAGATCGCATAACCCCAGGTCATTGAAACGCACAAGCCTCTCTGTAGCGAGTGCACCTGACTGATGAGTACGCAGGCTGGATCTGTCCTTAATTTTATCAAAAACTAGGTTCAGGTCGCCCCCTAGAATGACATTGCGGTCTGTCGTGGCTGTGGTTTCGGTGAGAGCGGAGTGTAAGAACAGTTCCTGGCCCTCATTGGGGCATACAGGGAGCCAATAGTGAATGTCAGGCCACCTAAGGCAAAGCGGTATGGCAGGAGTCTCCCCTTAATCTCGGCCTCCTTATGTAGGACCTCCCCCTTAAACCCCTGACCCATTAAAATCGCCACCCCAGCTGTTTTAGTAGAACCTGGGGAAAAGAATTGAGTGGAAAATTTTCAGGACCGAAGACGGTGGCAGTCTCTTGCTAGAAGGTGGGTTTCTTGTAGTAGGCAGAGATCTGTTTGTGTGTTTTCCAGACATGACATGACCACCCTGCGTTTCACTGGGTTATTAAGACGCACATTGAGGGTTAAGATCTTAAGCGTGGTGGTAGACATTACTGGTATCTAGTACGATCGAATGTGTAGATAAGGTGCCAAACGTGGCGCCGCCAGATTGCGGGGTGGTCAGACGACTGAGGGCCTTGCGGGCGCGTGGAGCTACGCTAACTCTAAGAGGAAAGTGGAACACCGGACCCCCCCCCCCCATAAAATCCCCAATAAAACCCAAAATGAAGAACAATCTGAAGGAATGAATAGGAACACATAGTCCATCAACCATCGGTGATCGGCAAAAAGCATTGGGGTAAGTCTACCAACAGGGAAAGAACCCACCTCCCGCCAACGACCTGGACATTAATAAAGCATCCAGCTGGCTAAAGATAGAACCTAAAGTCAGCCAGGTTGGGAGTTAGATAGTTCTGCGGAGACAGCCTCCAGAGCCCACTTCTGGCTTTTTGTAATTTCCGCAGCCGGGGAAATCCTGGGACGGCGTCTGCGGCCCTCCTGGCGCCAGAGGGGTCTGCAGTCATCAGTCTCTTCTTTAGGGTTCTCATCCCCACTCTCTGCCTCCGGGAGTTCCACACCCAGGTACAGTTTGTTATCCATGCGGAACACCAATCTGAATGGATGGCCCCAGCTGTAAGGAATATTGTGCTGCTGGAGGTGCATAGTGATAGGCTTGAAGGTTCTTCTTTTTTGCAAGGTGAGGGCGGATAAGTCCTGATACAACACCGGCGTTTGGGCACCAAACTTCAGGGAATGCATTTGACGCGCTTTTTGGAGGATAGCTTCTTTGGTGCGATAGTCTTGGACACAAACTAATATGTCCGATGGTGGAGCCGTTGGTGCCCGCGGATAGCCCACTCTGTGCGCACGGTCCACTCGCAGTTCCGCCTCCACAGGTCTACTCAGAAGTCGTCGTCCACCTTCACTCCACTGATCCGGATATTATGCCGCCGGGATTGGTTTTCCAGGTCCTCAAGCTGGGTTTGGAGGTCGACTTGTTGATCATGTATCCTGAGGATCTCCTGCTGAAGTGCCGCTATCTCCGTGTCCCTCCCGTGCTCTTGCCTGCCAGATCAGCGACCCTTTCTCCAATGCCGTCCACGTCTCGCTGGACCTCCCCGATCTCCGAAGTGAACTCCTGTTTCAGTGTGTGAATGTCGTCCCTCAGCACCACAAACATAGATTAGAGGAACGCCTTGGTGATGGGCTCTGCGCCCTCGTCCCGCTATGATGTCTGGCCAGAGGCACCCGTTGCCATGTCGGAAGCCATTTGTCCAGCTTGTGCTTTGGCAAACAAGTCTTTAAGGGTCTTGTCCTTTCGTCCCCTGGAGGAGGACATAGCTCTCTCTGACTTGACCCAAAGAAGCTGTGTAAGGGCCTCTGTGCCGCCGCGTCAGACTCTCCCTCAGTGGCTAGTGTCTACCAATGTCCCAACCACAGAGCGGAGGAGGCAGGGTGCCACAGTGAACCCGGAGACTGCTATGGGTTGCGCAGCCCTCGCTTCTGTCAATATCTCCCGGGGTTCGCCACGCCGACGGGGTCTATGCCAGGTCCTATGGGCCGATGCTGACCCCCGCCGTTAGCTAGCGAAGTTGCAGCCTCAAAATGGCGGGCCCGGCGCCCTTCTTCCTGGACTCTCCTTGGAAACCCCGCTGGTGTGCTTGTCCTGCCCCCTCAAGTGAAGGCCTCCTCTGGTGCTGCACAAGCTGGTAGAACCAGTCCAGGGCCACCAACTAGCCTCGTGGCCGTATCCCCACAGGGCCCACCAAGCCGGCCCACCAAGCCAGCCCACCAGACCGTTCTGTAGCTCTCAGGGACCAGGCCTCTGCTCCAATCACAGCTGTCAGCAAGCTGGCGGCCTCACCTCAATCAATTGCAGCAGCTACCAGGTCTGCTCCGTAGTCCGCTCCTCTCCTAGCATCCGGGCTCCGCAAGGCCCGGCATCTTCTGGGTCCTCACGGTCCACTAGGCCCGGTCGGGGGGGGGGGGGGGAGGCGGTCGCAGCCCTGTCCCCACTCATGGGCTCCGCCGGGCCCCCAGTGCAAGTCCCCAGCGGGGGAGCGTGAAGGTCTGTTGCTGGGCCCGAGACCGCCGCCGCGCGGGCCCAAGGTCCGGTACGCCGCTCTCACAAGATGGCGGGCAGGCCTCACCCCACGGCACCTCACCAGGCTCCTGCAGCCGTCGTCTCTCTGCTCGGCGGCACCTGCCGTACCGGTGTCCCAGCTAAGGCCGCCGCTTTCTCCAGGCAGTTCAGGGACCTGTTTTCTGCCGCAACGGACTCTCGCCTTCCCGCCTGCAGCTCCCAGGTGTACCGGCGCGGCCCTGCCGGCTCTGCGCGCCGTCCGCTCACAGGAGGGTTTGCCCTGAACTTCAGCGTAGGTAGGCACCGTCTCCGCTCCAGGCAGACCCCACCGGCACCGGGACCTCTCCAGCCTCTAAAAAATTAGCCAATCGTGGCTGTAACGGCCCGTGGGCCGGTGCTGTTTAGGTCGTCGGTGGGAGCTTGAGAGCAGGACGTCTGCTCACTCCGCCATCTTGGCCACACCCCCCCAAGAGAAACGTTTTAAAGAAAACTTTGGGCAAGTGTCAATGTGGTTACTTTAGAAGACAGACTTCGGCAAGGGGCCAGTCATGGGGACCAGCAAGGTCCACCAAAACAGTTACCTTAAAGGTAGAAGCAGTCATCAGGAATAGGTTCCTATGGAAGTGGTCTAGATGCAAGGGATGCTGGATGCTGAAGATATTCAAGGATGCTGTAGATGCGATGGGGCAGGTCTTCCTGCAGCTACTCCTCAGTCCATGGACACACAAAGTCCAGTCGCCACTAGGTTTCCAGTCACCAGATATCACAGTCACAGCCAAATCCTTCCTTGAACAATAACTTGCCTTCAAGGCAAACAAGCTCTGCTCCCACAACTTTCCGACGTCCAGCAGACTTAGGTGCAACTTTGAGCCTTGGGTCCTGGTCGCTTATGCTGCATGGCAAGGAGAGATGGTGACTTGAAGATTTCGGTTACCAACTCACCCGAGCAAGCTTCTTCAGCATTTGTGATCCAATGCTGTAAACAGGAGGTCAACCAACTGAACCTTGAAGTCTCGTGCTTTGGCTGGGGTCTGGAGAGGACTTCTCCACGACTAGGACGCAGCAGGCACAGTCCCTCTCCTTTGCTAGACACCAGGTTCAGCAGTTGCAGTCTATGCCGGTGCAGCCTCTCTTTGCCGAATCCACAGTTCAGCAGGACAGTCCTTCTTTGGTCCTTCTTCCAGTCCAGATGAGATCTGAGTTCAGAGTGCCACGGGTTCCCTTTTTATTCTCAAAAAATGCCCTCAGGTTAGGATACAGTTGGTAGCCAATGGGCTACCAGGTTCCCTCCCTCCTCATGACCACTTTCTGTGAAGGGTGGCATTTGGCTATCCAATGATGAACCACACTGCCTTCTTCCAACATGACAGAACCCCTCTCTTGGTGCCCTGGGTTCCCTAGTTCAACCCAGAAGTGTGGCTACACACCCATTAAAAATCAGTTTTCCAACTGGTTTCTCTTTCCCTGTCCCTAGTGTTAGCCTATCTACCTATAGAATGGAGCTGCCCATTCCCAAGTGTTACCTAATTGCCCTTCAAAGACAGCTTCTCCTTTAAAGTTTACCTTTTGGTCCAACACCCATCTGGCTTCCTACAGGAGGGAGGGAGGTAGCACCACTCTCCAGTGCAGGCCTCTATTGTCTTCTTTCCTTGGAGTTGTTAGCACATCTCTCCAGGAGTGCAGAAAGCTGTCTAGAGGACAGGCTCACCGTGTAACCGTTAATGGCACAGGGGATGTAAAGGAAAAGTGGCAATTTTGTAAAAGTTACACACTACCACATGTTACATTCATTTCGACTTGAATGCTAAGTTGAGGGTAATGTAACAAGTTGTTTGATACCTTAGAGTATCAACTGTGGTCGCACAGTTCAGGCGTTAGCACAGCTGAGTGGTCAGTGTACATCTCTGTACTTACCAATATCTCTCTACAGTAAGAACGACAGTTTAAAACTTTTACTTGCAGAACATGTCAAATACATGTTCTGCCCGTGAAATATGCTGCAACCTGTCCTACGGCTCAGTAGGCCTGCCAAAGGCGTGATTAACACATATTACAGAGGGAGGTTTGGCTTTGCAATTGCTTTAAATGGCAAAGCTGGGCTAGCAGTTCGGAACTGCTCTTCCAGTCTGCGATGCTGGGCTGGGAGATAGGTTTTACCTTGGTCACACTCAGGGTGCCACATCCAGTGCTTCAAACCCTGGGATGACACTCCAACTTACATGCCCTGGGTACCATATACTAGGAGCTTGCCAGTAAGTTAAGCTATGCCAATCTAGTATAAGCCAATTTGACATACACTTTTTAGGGTCAGGGCACTCCCACTGACGTCTGTTTAGAAGGTCTCAGTGCACTCTCTGAGTTGGAAAACCTGGCTCATCAGTCCAAAACTTTGGGAGGGACCATACAAAAAAGAGACATTTCCTTAGAGGGATCAACAAAAACTCACTAGAAGGCTGCAGACCAATCA
Organism: Lissotriton helveticus; assembly: GCF_964261635.1. Classification (NCBI taxonomy): domain Eukaryota; kingdom Metazoa; phylum Chordata; class Amphibia; order Caudata; family Salamandridae; genus Lissotriton; species Lissotriton helveticus. The sequence continues at coordinate 371,221,899 of NC_136060.1, forward strand.
GAACTTGACAGACAGAATCACTATCAACATCTCAACATACCTGAAGGAGCTCCACTGGCTCCCCATACACAAATGAAACTCCTGACCCACATTTTCAAGGCACCACATAACACTGGCCCAGAATAACTCAACAATCACATCTGCTTTCACATACCTTCTAGACACCTCCGCACATCTGGACTCCTATCTGCACACATTCTACACATACGGAAAACCAGATCCGGTAGTCGAGCCTTCTCCTATATCGCTTCCATAACATAGAACGAACTGCCACTACACATAAGAGCTTCCTCATAACTTCTTAAATTCCTAAAGAAGCTGAAGACCTGGCTATTCGAACAGTCCCAATAGGTCCTAGGTTTGGCTAGACTCACAAATGCTCAGCACCAGGGTACCCTTGCGAGTGATAGTGTGCTCTACAAATCTTCATAACATAACATAAAGCAAGTGGTGAAGACCAGACCTAGACTGGAAACCAAAGTCAGCCCTGGCAAAAATGTTCAAGGCAGTCCTATTCTGCAGGTATTTGTAATCAGAATCGGGTCATATGGGCCCGGTTGGATCATAGCAGCCCATCCTGATCTCAAAGCAACCACCAAGCCTGCAGGCCTAATGGTCTCCAGATCTGGTGAAACAGAGCTACAATTAGGAGACAGAAAGGTAAGAGACAAGGCAATGCTTACCTTTGGAGGAGACCAAAGATGCATGAAGGAGATGACTGACCTTAATAGTCCTATGGCTGATCAATTGGCATCTGGCAGAGCAAGTGACAGGAAAAGTGTGTGAAGCACATGCAGAAAGGAAGGAGAAGGTACGATCTCGAAATCGAGTAACCGGATGAGCCATTGGGGACTTATTACGTTACACTGTGTAACTGATGAGGGTTGGTTAGCTATTAGTATTAGAGGGAGAGTATAATAGTTCTAGAGAGAGCTTTTAATAAGTGCAGACTTTCGATTTCTACCTCTAATCCTGCTACTGACCACCACACTGCACAAAGTAGACTTGTGTTCTTGCAGGAAGTTAGCATAACAGTGCATATTTCTGAGTAAACAGATGAATATAATAAATAGAATATAAACAGGGAGTTGCCCTATTGTTGTAGTAGTCATAAGAAAATGTACACAAAAAGATGCCATAAAATAGCAGAACAATATTGTCTTAAGCATTTCACATATCACATGTTACCCCAAAAGTAGAAACTAACATCATTTTCAAATAGTTACCTGGTATAATGTGTCCACCAGAATACGTTTTAGTAAATGCAAGCCAGAGGAAGAAATCCATACCTTAGTTTAAACGAGTGTAAGCTGGACGAACTTTCTGAGTGCTCATCTTCAAAGCACTCTTCCTTCCCTTCGTATGTGAATTGGTTGTATGGTAAGTACAGGGGAGTCGACTTGGTTGATGGGGACAGAGAAGCCTCAGTCTGAGATGTGGAAGGACCAGCTTGCTGAGCATCATGCATCTTTATATCACTGTTTTCAGGGACCTTTGACAGAATCCGATCAATAGTTTTATAGTAAGGCCAGTCAGGTGGGATTGCTTCGCCATCTGTCATGCATTTCAGTTTCCTGCATTAAAGGTACACACAAAATAAAATGGATTACAAAATATACAAATTAATTGAACAAGGGCAGTCCTGCAATATTTTGCAATGTCCCTTTTAGCAAGTACCATGCCTGTGTGTCTACGCTTTGCCCTACTTCTTACTTCATCTGATATGATGCCAAGCAGGGCAGTTTTTGGACTAAGAACCAGGGAATGCCCTGTGACCAGTTCAAGTGCAGGATATACCCTCTAACAGTATGTGTAGGAAACTGGGTTTTGTTGCAGTACCCCCACACACTTTTTGAATAGGATCAGGGGGCAGATCTACAAGGAAGTGCCGCAGGGCGGCACCGCAAGCCCCTTCGCTGCGCCACGCTGCGGCACTTCCGAAGCACAGGAATCCAACATATTTACAATATGTCGCATTCCTGTGCTCTCCCCTGCCTGCGCTGGCGCACAAACTGCAACCATGCGCCAGCACAGTCACCCTTGCACCATAGTGCAAGGATGCCTGCGTCATGGGGAGATTGTTTTTGTGCAGGAAGGGACACCTTCCTGCACAAAAACAATCGCTACAGGCATTTTCCTCTTTTAATGCGTGCTGTAGAATGCAACACGCTTTGAAAGAGGAGAAAACTAAGAGAAATTAAAACATTTCTCCTCATTGCGCCTCGCTATGCCTCCCCTGGGGAGGCGTAGCATTAACACGCATTTCCAGATTTACGTAAATCTGGAAATGTGTCTCATTCCATGGGTGTTGCGTGGGAACACCCACAGTAAAACACCCATGGAACGCCCCTTCCACGCAAAGTGCTGCGTGTGAAGGGGCCATATTTACAAGGAGAGGAAAAGTCACACAGGATGGATTTTCCTCTCCTTCTAAATATGGAGAAGTGAAATGCACCTCGAGTACGTCACAAAAAGTGACGTACTGGTGGAGCAGGGGGCTTGTAAATCTGCCCTGTGGTGCAACTTTGAATGAGAGTGTACTGGGTTCCTGCTAACCAGGATTGTTCCACAATTGGCAGCCCATTAGGATCCTGGTAAGTCCCTAGTAAGTGGTACCTTAGAAATAAAGAGGGTCCCTAAGGGCTGCAGCACAAATTGTGCCATTTTAAGAGACCCCTCACAAAGCTCATGCAAACTGCCACTGCAACATGGTTGTCTTGGTGCAGAGAAAACCGAAGCGTCGACATGGCACACATCCCTGTGTAACTCAGTGTGCAATCCAGTCGGATTTGTCTTACATGTGTAATCATGTAAGTTAAATTTGACTGCTGAGCACACTAAGTCCAAGTCACCAGTGGAACTTGGCCTCTATGAGTTATATTGTTAACGTATGTTTTGCAGCACACGATTCAGTGTTGCATGCATGTAGTTTGATATAGAGTGCTTTTTGTTCTAAAATAGGAGTGCAAGACCTACACATTAGAGTTACACATCCCCAGCACTACATGTGGCAGAGGTATGTCAGCTCTATGGCAGACCGAACAGCCCTAAGGCAAGGTGCACTATACCCATGTGTCGGCATATCTGCAGGATTGGATAAGTCCCGGTGATATCTAAGTTCACCCTTAAGATAATACCAGTGCACAGGGTAGCCATAACGAGTACATATGATGGACACTCTTCATCACGAGTTCCCCAGTTACATGATGGCTTCACTGTACCCCATGGTGTTTGGTACCAAACACTTCGTCTTAATAAACCCAAATTGATGCCAGTGCTGGATTTAATAATAAATGAACCCAGAGGGCACCTTGGAGGTGCCCCCTGAAAACCTACTGACTTCTTGTGTGTTGACTGACTGGTCTTGACCAGGCAGATACCACAGACAAGTTTCTGACCTCCTGAGGTGAGAGCCTTCGCTCTCAGAGGTCAGGAACAAAGCCTGCTCTTGGCGAGGTGTGCACACCTCTTCCAAGCAAAATGGGCATTCCAGAGCAGGAAGCTTCAAAGGCCCTGCCGCCTTTGTTATGCAACCCCACATCTCTCCAGGTAGTGGATGTGCCCACCCCTCTGTCCTGACCCCACGTTTTGGTGGCAAGACTGGCGGGAAAATTATTAAGATTTGGATGTGTACCCACATTCAGCCAGCACCACCCCTAGGGCGGGTCAGCGATGTGGACCTCACTTTTCAGATTCCTCCATTTTGTTTTGGACGGAATTAGCATTCTAGGATCAGGGTTATGCCCACTACCCATAGGAAGTGCTCACATAGAGGGTGTAGACTCCCTAAAGGTAGGTAGCCTATTGGCTACTACCTGTCACTCCCCGTAAACACCCCTGAATTGAGTATTTAGGTGGCACTCCTGAACTCAATAACTCAGATTCGACAGATCAATAAAAAAAGGACAAAGAAGAGTCACTGCTAGGGGAGAAATGCAGCAGAACTTTGTTTTTTGGCGCCAAATCCTGCTCCCCTCAGCCCTCTCTTGACAGTCGCGACAGAGTAAAAACAAGGAGATGATGGACAGAGCGCTGAAACTTTTCAGACACTCACCCGCAGTCACAGATCTGGTTGAATCCATCCTCATTCTTTAGCTCACTTCGCCACCCCAGTTCAGACACAGCTATATGCAAATCAGTCTTGACCTTGTGCCTCATGGGAGCAGTCCAGCCTGAACTGCCAAGCCATGTCTTCCCTAGACTGGAAACAAGCATCCTGGGACCGGTTTCGGGCTAACAGCCCTCATCAGCAAGGCTAGCTTGAATCCAGTGGCAAAGTGAGCAAGGGACCCATGTCTGGGCATAACCGGCCAACTTAGGGCGAACAAAGCAAACACAAGGAGAAGATAGACAGAGAGCTGAAACTTTTCAGACACTCATCCCCAGTCACAGATTTGGGTTGAATCCATCATCGTTCTTTAGCTCACTTCACCAGCCCAGTTCAGACACAGCGATATGCAAATCAGTCTTGACCATGTGCCTCATGAGAACAGTCCAGCCCGAACTGCCAGGCCATGTCTTCCCTGGACCGGAAACAAGCATCCCAGCCTAACCGAACTAAGCACTCTGCACCAGAACCCTCCAGCCCGAGGCCTGATGAACCGGCTGTGCCCCCATGCTCCAAGACCCCATGCTACCTGAGCACCCATGTGGGAGTCCTCAGACTTGGCTGCACGTCCCCCTGTGTAGCCTCTTTTTAAGTGGCCCCCCCCTTCTCCATAGCGCATGAGTTACTATCCTCATTAGCATCATGATACTGGTACAACAGGGGTGGTTCCAGAAGAACTACTGGTAGTACTTTGAACCTTGGCCCACTACTATTCTGATCCCCGATGTTGAACCCCTGAAACTGACTGTACCTACCTTTATGCATATTTTTGACTTTTCCTCCCATAGGATTTCATTGTGTGTAAAAGCACACAGGTTTGAATGTTTTACTTAGTGTGTATATTTCTATCGAAAATTGAAGTTACCTTTGAACTAAGTTCTTGAGTTTAAAATATATATAAAAATAAGCGTTATTTACGCTAGATGACACAGTATGGCGATACTGCTGTGAAAGCACAAAGCAGATATCGCTCAACGGACGGCACAGATTAATCCATTTCAAGTTCCTGCAAAGGGTGTACTACACCCCGGAGAGACTCCATAGATATGGGCTGAGACAAACGGCGGACTGTGAACGCTGTCACGCTGCTGATGGTGATTTCATGCATCTGGCGTGGAGCTGCCCGGGCGTCCAGTCCTTCTGGTGTGACGTATTTTCAGAAATGAGCAAGATCCTGGAGGTGGATTTGGTGCCAGAGCCGGGACTGGCACTCATAGGTAATTCAAAGCGACTCCCAGTAGCGGCCTGCAGGCTTGCGGACATGGGGATGTTAATGGCTAGGAGGGTAGTGACACACTGTTGGATGAGAGGTCCGCTCCCAACCAGACACAGGTGGGTACGAGACATGATGTACTGTAGCACCCAGGTGGAGATATACAGTGAGTTGCTCCCCCCCAAGAGTCGCCCTAAAAACTTTTGGGCACTGTACCAAACCTATCGAAATGGGAGGGAGCGGGATGAATCTGCCAGTCTGGGGAGGGAGCCGCAGAGTCACCCAGCAGATAATGACGTGACATCTTAGGAGGGCTACATACCTGTCCCAGATGACGCACCATATGGTAGGACGGGGGCGGTGAGAGGCGCGGGTACTGCCTGGATAAGCGGGGTGGACATATGACTGCAATGCTCATACCAGGGAGGGATGGGTCGCTACACTGGAGACGGGCATTCTAGATGGGCTAGTGTAGATGAGGTGTGGACACTGCTTGGGATAGCGTCGAGTGCAGTGGGGGGTGGGAAACGGACCCAATGGACATTACACCTTTAGCATACAAGGAGAATGCAAGGAGGGAGGGAGTGAGGGGGGAGACAGGGCTAGTAAGTTTGTTTGGAGTTAGTAGAAGTTCAGATACGTCGCGAGCACATGAGTTATTATTTCACACCGTAGTACTAGGGGGAGGAATAGTAGGGAGGTTAAACTGGAAGTCAACAGTGGCAATGTGTATGATACCTGCATCCCCTCATTCTACTGATAATAATAACAGAGTATTGATCAGCTCCCTTGTGGACTACGCCCCCGGAACCCTGGGTTGCCGGCTGATGGGCTGTGTGAAAATGTGTATAATGTATAAGCGGAAATGAGAACAATGAGGCCGGCCCTAGAGGTTGTAGGCCGGGGGATGTACACATGAAGTCCGTGACAATAAAATATAATAAAAAAAATAAGCGTTATTTTTTCTAAATTGGTCTTGAATTTATTCTTTGAATGTGTGTCTCATTTATTGCCTCTGTGAGTACAACAAATGCTTAGCTCTACCCGCTGATAAGCCTAACTGCTTGTCCACACTACCACAAAAGAGAGCATCATTATTATCTACATTTGCCTCTGTAAACCAATTGGGGACTAACTGGGCTCTCTGTACAGCGTAGTTCATTTTAGTACACTATATTGAGAACCAGCGTCCTACAGTATCGAAAAAGGAACCTTCAGACACTTGACGTCTCAGGCAGAGGCCGATCACACCCCTCCCCATCATATGCGGAAGGTATAGCATATAATAGATACACTGGCAATAGTTAAAGTGTATTAGGCAGAGGCAGAATTAGATAATCAACTGACGAGCAGCCATTTCAGCCTCCACCTAGTTTTCCTCCTCCAATGCATGCAAGTCCTTTTCCCATTTATCTAGTAGGGATTTTAGGTTTAAGAGTGCTGACCACCAGTGCTCAGTATATCGAGGAGATACCTTTGGCCTCGATTCTACCTAAAGGTAGTTTGGATTGAAGCAGGCTGAAGGTGAGGTCCACTGTCATCTCTGCCTTGTGATCCTTCAAAGCATGTTTAAGTTTGTAAGTATCAGAAAAATTGTGAGTTATGGAGGTTGAAGCCCGCTTGCAGCTGGTCAAATTACCTCAAAGAGCTCCTCTCCCAGACATCTTCCAGTTAGGAAATTTCTATCATATCCCAGGCTTTGAATCCCGAGAATTTTGCTGCAGATGGCAACGAAGTACCGTGCCATAGGGCATCAAATTGGTAATATATTTGTGCCAGCCCATTCCCATTAAAGGACTGTTCCAACAATCTAAGGGAATGCTTGTGACCTGCAGAAGGGAGTGAGTGACCCATCCACTAAGCATTATTGACAGAAGTTGAGGGATATCGAGTGTCTCCATTTGAAGGCAAATAGTCGTGCCTAACCTATCAGCAGTAATTCATTTATAGATATTAACTGAGCTGTCCAATAAGAATGTCTAATATCTTCAATACCTAAGTGTAGGAAAATGTGTTATTGACTGTGGGGGGTAAAACCAATTTCAAACAACAACCACAATTCTTTTCAGGGCGAAGTCACAGTGTAATTTACCAAGTTGGCCAGCTCGAATTCCATTACTGCAGGTATGGTCACAGGCAGTCAGGTAGCAAAGAGTGCAGATTTGGAAAAACAAAAGTAGCTTATCAAGGGGAATCTTAAAAAACTCAAATTGGTTTAGATCATTTATGTGGGGTGGCAGTGTAGCTTTCACTTGGTGGAAGTGATGACTAACACCCTCAGGGATCACAACTTCTGGGGAGAGCTTGTGATCCTTGAGGTGGGGAGGTGACCCAGAGGAGGGTCATAGTTAGTCGCCAAATGCCCATTGACTGCATTCTAAGGAATGATTTACCCGTGATATCAGGAGAACTAAGAGAGGCGGCCCCCAACCGACATATTTAATTTACTTATAATTCCCTAGTAAAGTTGTAAAAGTTGTACCCAGGGCCGATAAATTAAATGCTACTAGTAGGCCTGCAGCATTGATTGTACCACCCACTTAAGTAGCGCCTTTAAACATGTCTCAGGCCTGCCACTGTAACCTTTGTGTGCAGTTTTTACACTGCCATTTCGACCTGGCAAAATTATGCTTTTACCAGACCCAAACCTTACTTTTTAATAAATATTAATAAATAAATGTCAAAGTTAAAGTATCCAGGCAGTCGAAGAGTGACATGTTTCAGTGTTGAGTCTTGTCCCACAACACATCGGAGGACCCACCCACAGGTAAGTCCTTAAGTACCCTAAGGGAAGGGTTGGAACAACTCAAGGGTCACTCCCAGAGGAGGGGCTGGACAGAGGGGAGGATACTCCCATTTACTTTGTCCAGTTTCTCACAAGAGCGGGAGCCAAGGGCTCCCTGAACAGGCCCAAAGTGGATTATGCAAGCAGGGCACCAAATGTGCCCTTCAAAGCAGGCGGTTGGCACTGGCAAGCGCCCCGCACCTCAGCCCAATACACTAAGTCCTGTCTGGGGAGTGGTCACCCCTCCCTGCGACAGCAAACCAATTGTTGTACCTTCCCCTGCTTGAGCTTGGCTCAGCAGCAGTACAGCAGAATCGAGTCTGTGGTCAGCAGCAGCACTAGCTTGCTGTCAGACTCTTAAAGGCTGTAATCGGAACTACAGGGGGGTACCCCAAGGGAGCCTGCTAGTACATGGGATCATACTTCCAAAACTGGAATCGGCGTTCGGGTTTGATTGCAACATGTTTGATACCAAACATACCAAACATGAGTGGTCACTGCACTTAAAACCTATAAGTCGGGTGTGGCCAAGATGGCAGCTCGCTTGGACGTGTCCTCCCTTCTCTCCGTTCCCACCCGGCTCGGCCTCGACTATTGGCGGCAGAGAGGGGGCCATCAGGGATCATTTCCCCGAGCGAAACGCCTCCCAAGAGCTGGGGAAGCCAGAGAGTGCTTTCTCGATTGCTTGAGGGCTCAACTTTGCGGCGCCAGAGCAGGTGCATGGTAAGAGGCATCCACACAGAGGTGTTCGTAACGGAGGCGGCCCACCGAGGCTGGAGAGAGGATGGCAAGGTTTTGACGGGCTGGGTGCGGGCGTCCTCGAGATCCAAGGCTTCCTGTGTGAGCTGAGCCAGAGCAGCGCTTCGGTGGAGAAGCACCACGAAGACGCCGAAGATGGGGGACGGCGAGGCCGGCGGGCATACTAGATGAGGCCTGGGCGATGAACATTCGACGGATGTGCGGTGGCGAGGCGCTGCACCTCTCCTGCTGGGGAGGGGCCGGGAGTCCTGAGCACCCGCAACACGGGCCTGGACGAGAACCATGGGACAGCCCTGCAGCCCCACCTGGAAGCAATCACGAGGGGCCGGTGGGGGCAGCAACACGGCCAGTAAGGGACCTCGGCTAGAGCAGCCTCTGTCTACGGGTGAATGTATGACATTGTTCTGCATTCTGTCCATAAACTGTTGTTTTGCATTTGTCACCCCGAGTGGGATGGATATGCTCAGACGTGAGTCCCATGCTCTCCACACCACTGGAGTCAAGCTATCCTGGCTGAAGACGGCTGATAGCCAGAAACCGGTCCTAGGATGCTTGATTCCGGTCCAGGAAAGACATGGCTTGGCAGTTCGAGCTGGACTGTTCCCATGAGGCACAGGGTCAAGGCTGATTTGCGTATAGCCATGTCTGAACTGGGGTGGTGTGGAGTGCAAAATAACGATGGATTTAGGCCCAGATCTCTGTACTGGGGTGAATGTATGACATTGTTCTGCATTCTGTCCATCAACTGTTGTTTTGCATTTGTCACCCCGAGTGGGATGGGTATGCTCAGACGTGAGTCCCATGCTCTCCACACCACTGGAGTCAAGCTATCCTGGCTGAAGACGGCTGATAGCCAGAAACCGGTCCTAGGATGCTTGATTCCGGTCCAGGAAAGACATGGCTTGGCAGTTCGAGCTGGACTGTTTCCATGAGGCACAGGGTCAAGGCTGATTTGCATATAGCCATGTCTGAATTGGGGTGGTGTGGAGTGCAAAATAACGATGGATTTAGGCCCAGATCTCTGTACTGGGGTGAATGTATGACATTGTTCTGCATTCTGTCCATCAACTGTTGGTTTGCATTTGTCACCCCGAGTGGGATGGGTATGCTCAGACGTGAGTCCCATGCTCTCCACACCACTGGAGTCAAGCTATCCTGGCTGAAGACGGCTGATAGCCAGAAACCGGTCCTAGGATGCTTGATTCCGGTCCAGGAAAGACATGGCTTGGCAGTTCGAGCTGGACTGTTCCCATGAGGCACAGGGTCAAGGCTGTTTGCATATAGCCATGTCTGAACTGGGGTGGTGTGGAGTGCAAAATAACGATGGATTTAGGCCCAGATCTCTGTACTGGGGTGAATGTATGACATTGTTCTGCATTCTGTCCATCAACTGTTGTTTTGCATCTGTCTACGAAGCAGCACAGAGTACAGGCGAAAAGGCACGCCAACAGCATGGGGCCCTGCGGCAGCCGAGGGGGCACCAGGCCTTGACTCTCCGGGGGGAGCAACGGAGCAACTGAGGCTTCGGCGGGCGCTCGGGAGGCTCTTATCGCCTTCATACTGCAATCTCAAAGAGTAGGCATCGCAAGGCCAAGGAGGTGAGGGGCGGTAGCGGCGGGGGGACGGAAACAGGGCGTAGAGAGACAGCAGCAGCCTGAAGGTTTGAAGCTCAACAGCGGTGGGTCCCTCCCCCCGTTTGTTCCCCTCAATTCAATGTCAAGTGACAGCCCCTCCACGGGTACGAACCACTCAGGAGCAACTTGTGGGGCTGGGATCCCCTAACATAATCGGGGGGGCTGCAACACTGCCTCTGATTGTGTGCAAAGAGTATGAGGGGCCATAGTTGAGTGAGGCGGGAACAGGGGAAGGCGAGTCAGGGCCGGATTTCACTGCACGGCCTGGAGGACCAACCTCTCCCCCCTCCTAAGGGCTCCCCTTCGACCACCGGTGAATCCAACGCGGAGACATGGGGGGACAATAGCAGCTGAAGAAAGTGGCGCCACTACAGGACCAAGATAGCTCCCGGTGTGGACCATCACCCTGCTGTCGCTCTGCCCGGGACGGCTAGAAAGATGAGCTCCACAGCACAGGGATCAACCTCTTGACGATGGCCTCCGGCAAAGGGAGGAAGGATAGATCCATGCAAGATATGCTCACCAAGCCGCGCGGTTCACAGGCCGAGGGCCCACCTTCTCAACAGATCACAATAGCGCCAGAGGAGGTCGACGGTGAAGTGCGGGGGGGGAAGGACGTGGTCAGCCACTCCTTCCTGGAGTCGCTTTTCTCTTCCCTCCGAGAGGATCTGTCAACTATGAAACACGATCTACCAGCCAATCTTCGGGATGTTCGCCGGGACCTGGACTCCATGGGAGAAAGGATCAATACACTGGAGGAGCACAAAACTAGCAGGGACGAGGAGATAGAATGGCCTCCAACAAGAGGTCATTAGACTTAGTGAGCAAAACCTTGACGTCCAGGTACACAGAGAAGACCTGGAAAATAGGTCCCGGTGCAGTAAAGTTTGTATCCGAGGCATAGCGACTGGGACGGAGGATTCAAACATTGAGGCCCTGGTAGCTGATCTCTTTCGCTCGCTCCTAGGCGAAGCACCGCACTTCCATATCAAGCTCGACCGAACAGAGTGTAGCCACAGATATATTGACTTGTGTACATGACTTTCAGCTCAAGGAGCGCATACTCAGGGCCGCCAGGGATGCCCCCTCTTTCCAATTCAAAGGCCAGAAACCTACACTATATCAGGACTTGGCGGCCGCTATGCTGTTGAAACACAAAGCATTCCGGCCTGTCACCGCACATCTGCGGGCAGCTGGCCTCTCATATTCATGGGGACATCCCTTTCGATTGATCTTTCCTCTGAACTGTAAAATCCGGCAAATGCGCTCTGTGGCTGAGGCCTGCAAGATACTAAATATCGAAGCACCCGCGGCGATGGAACCGCCACGAGACAAGCCAAGCAGGACTCGGCGGAGCAGCCATGGGTGGACCACCATCAAGTCTCCAACTCACAGATTGCACCCTGATCCAGACTCTATGGCCAAAGAAGGCCAGCGCACCTGGCGACTCTAGCCGGGGACACTCCTGGATCGCTGACACCATGAGCTATGCGAGCGGTAGTGGCCATACTGCTGATCCCCTTCACTTGCCATTTGATCCGCTTTTATGAACACATGAGGCTGGGCTCGGGCAGGAGGGGCAGAGACACTGGACTCTGGTTTCACTTCATTGACTTCCTAGGAGCGTGATGCTCCGGACATTCGTCAGTCCTACAATGACACTTCTTGGGTTTCAAGTTTACAATGTTGGGGTTTTTCTTTTTCATAGTTGTTGTCTACCCTCCTGGGCTCCTTCATGCCTGGCACCCTATATCACCAGCTGCCTTCCGGCCGTTCTCACACCTGGGCATGCGGGGGAACTTGAAAGGAAGGGCTCCCTGGTGTACTCTGGGCCATCAAGTAGCTCCTGGTCATGGTCCAGTCCCCTATGGTAGCGAACACTAAAATCCTCACATTAAATGTGAAGGGGTTGAACAACCTGATTAAGAGACAAGCTATTTTATCCTACCTCAAGCAATCAGGGGCAATGTCTGCTGCAGGAAACGCATCTCCATAGGCTCCGTTTAAAGGTTTTCCTGCACCAATACTTCTCCTCACACACGAACAAGACGGCTGGAGTAGCCATTCTATTTTCTCGCACCTTTAGAGGAAAGGTGGGCGCAATTAGCTGAGATTTGAGGGCAGCTCCAGGCACTCTCAGTGACCATCAATGCTAGTACCCTCACCCTTGGCTCTGTATATGCGCCTAATGAGGAGGAGGAGGCTTTCCTTCGCAAAGCAGTGTTGGAACTGATGGCCTATCCTGACCGGCTGATCCTTATGGGGGGATATCAATATGGTATTCGATAACCATTTAGATTGCTCGGCCCAATGGAAGGGCCAATCCGGCGCCCTATCACGAAGCGGGAGGGAGTGGCTTGCATGACCTGGGACTGGCAGATGTCTGACGCTCCATATACCCACAGGCTACAGATTATACATTCTATTCACACGAGCATGAAACTTATGCTAGGCTTGATTATTTTATTGGGTCCCGGTCGCTACTCCCTTTGGCGCTCGCCTCGGACATCGAGACCCGGTCACTTTCAGATCATGCTGCACTGACACTCACATTAGCAATTCTCCTCGCACATAGGCCACACTACTCGTGGCGGTTCCGGGACACACTCTTACACCACTCGGCAGTGGTACCATGCGTAACCAAGACACTGCAGGAATACCTTGCCTTCAACGACACCCCTGACACCTCAATTGTCACCCTGTGGGAAACGCTCAAGTTAGTTGTTAGAGGGGAACTCATCGCCACCTCCTCAGGGGATAACAAACTCCGCAAAGATAAGAGAGAAGCCCTCACTAAGCAGCTGTTGGAACTGGACAGGGGTACCCAGGGTGTGGCGGAAGCTAGAGGCAGTGCGCTCACAACTTGCTGGCTTAGACCTAGACAGGGCAAAGTACGCTGCTCTGAGATTGAGACATTCTTTTTACATTGGGGGGGATAGATGTGGGTGCCTTTTGGCCCACAAACTGCGCACGCAGAGCCAGGAAGCCACTGTTACTACGGTCCACAATGTGACGGTCTGTGAATGACACGGAAATAGCCCATGCGTTTCGCGAATCTACGCCAATCTTAATGCAGGGCAACACCTACCAAAACAGGCCTCCCTAGGATACTTGGAAGGGATAACACATGGATGTGGTGGTGGACATGAAGGTGGTGGTGGTGGATGTGGTGGTGGACGTGGACATGGTGGTGGATGTGGTGGTGGTGGTGGACGTGGAGGTGGACGTAGTGGTGGTGGACTTGGTGGTGGATGTGGTGGTGGTGGACATGTTGATGGACATAGTGATGGTGGTGCTGGAGGTGGTGGATGTTGGATGTGGTGGTGGTGGATGTGGTGGTGGTGGATGCAGTGGTGGACGTGGTGGATGTGGTGGTGGTGGACGTGGTGGATGTGGTGGTGGACGTGGTGGATGACGTGGTGGTGATGGTTGTGGATGTGGTGGTAGTGGATATGTTGGTGGTGAAGGTGAAGGTGGTGGACGTGGTGGTGGTGGATGTGGTGGTGGTGGACGTGGTGGATGTGGTGGTGGTGGACGTAGTGGATGTGGTGGACGTGGTGGTGGATGTGGTGGTGGTGGAGGTGGGGGACGTGGTGGATGTGGTGGATGTGGACGTGGTGGTGGTGGACGTGGACATGGTGGTGGTAGATGTGGTGGAGGTGGTGGATGAGTTGGTCGTAGACATGGTGGTGGTGGTGGACATGGTGCTGATGGACGCGGTGGAGGACGTGGTGGTGGTGGACGTGGTGGTGGACATGGTGGTGGTGGACATGGTGGTGGACATGGTGGTGGTGGATGCGTTGGTGGTGGCCGTGGTGGTGGTGGACGTAGTGGTAGTGGACGTAGTGGTGGTGGTGGTGGACGTGGTGGTGGTGGATGTGAAAGTGGTGGTGGAAGTGGTGGTGGACGTGGTGGTGGATGTGGTGGACATGTTGGTGGTGGACATTGTGTTGGTGGACGTGGTGGTGGATGTGGTGGTGGATGTAGTGGTGGATGTAGTGGTGAACCTGGTGGTGGTGGTGAACATGGTGGTGGTTATGGTGGTGGTGGTGGACATGGACATGGTGGTGGTGGACGTGGTGGTGGTAGACGCATTTGTGGTGGACATGGTGGTGGTGGTGGATGTGGTGGTGGACATGGTGGATGTGGATGTGGTGGTGGTGGACGTGGTGGATGTGGTGGACGTGGTGGTGGTGGGGGACGTGGTGGTGGTGGATGTGGACATGGTGGTGGTAGATGTGGTGGAGGTGGTGGATGAGTTGGTCGTAGACATTGTGGTGGTGGTGGATGTGGTGGTGATGGACGCAGTGGATGACATGGTGGTGGTGGACATGGTGGTGGTGGACATGGTGGTGGACATGGTGGTGGTGGATGCGTTGGTGGTGGCCATGGTGGTGGTGGACGTAGTGGTGGTGGACGTAGTGGTGGTGGTGGACGTGGTGGTGGTGGACGTGGAAGTGGTGGTGGAAGTGGTGGTGGACGTGGTGGTGGACATGTTGGTGGTGGACATTGTGTTGGTGGACGTGGTGGTGGATGTGGTGGTGGATGTAGTGGTGAACCTGGTGGTGGTGGTGAACATGGTGGTGGTTATGGTGGTGGTGGTGGACATGGACATGGTGGTGGTGGACGTGGTGGTGGTGGACGTGTCTGTGGTGGACATGGTGGTGGTGGTGGACGTGGTGGTGGAAATGGTGGATGTGGTGGTGGTGGACGTGGTGGTGGTCGTGGTGGTGGACGTGGTGGTGGTTGTGGTGGTGGACGTGGTAGTGGACGTGGTTGTGGACATGAAGGTGGTGGGTGGTGGTGGATGTGGTGGTGGATGTGAACATGGTGGTGGTGGTGGATGTGGTGGTGGTGGACGTGGTGGTGGTGGACGTGGTGGTGGTGGTGGAGGATGTGGTGGTGGATGTGGTGGTGGTGGTGGTGGACGTGTTGGTGGTGGACATAGGGGTGGTGGTGGTGGTGGAGGTGGTGGACGTTGTGGTGGTGGATGTGGTGGTGGTGGACGTGGTGGTGGTGTTTGTGGTGGTGAATGTGGTGGTAGTGGACGTGGTGGTGGTGGTGTACGTGTAGGTGGTGCTAGTGGATGTGAAGGTGGTGGACGTGGTGGTGGTGAATGTGATGGTGGTGGACGTGGTAAATGTGGTGGACATGGTGGTGGATGTGGTGGTGGTGGACATGGTGGTGGACGTGGTGGTGGTGGATGTGGACGTGGTGGTGGTAGATGTGGTGGAGGTGGTGGATGAGTTGGTCGTCGACATGGTGGTGGTGGTGGTGGACGTGGTGGTGGTGGACATGGTGGTGGTGGATGCGGTGGTGGTGGCCGTGGTGGTGGTGGACGTAGTGGTGGTGGTGGTGGACGTGGAAGTGGACGTGGTGGGGGACGTGTTGGTGAATGTGGTGGACATGTTGGTCGTGGACATTGTGTTGGTGGATGTAGTGGTGGATGTAGTAGTGGACCTGGTGGTGGTAGTCATGGTGTGGGGGTGGACGTGGTGGTGGTGGTGATGGACATGGTGGTAGAAGTGGCGGTGGGCATGGTGATGGTGGTGGGCGTGGTGGTGGTGGGCTTGGTGGTGTTGGTGGACGTGTTGGTGGACGTGGTGGTGCATTCTTTAAAGCTAGGGTGTGTTGGAACGTCCCCAGACTGTGATTTTCTAATGAGGAAAGGGGCCGTGAATGGACTAGAGATACGAGAGACAAAGCAAAATGCTAACTGTATACCTGTGGGAGATGGGGCGGCAAATAACTTGCAGTTGTACTTGAATGGTGCACTTAAGAGTGAGTAAGCATGTCTTTTTAACCAGTGGGACTATAAACAATAAAAAAGTAAAACTTTGTAAAACAAAAAAAATAAGTTTCATGTTTTATGCGCAAGGGCTGCTTTCTTTTCAGGCCACATTCAAAAGTTTGTTTGTTTATTTAAATTGTGCGCACACACGCAATGGCTGCTTTCTGGGGACTGGGCATGAGGCAGTCTCTGGACCCCTCCACGTCTGCCTTCCTGGAGCAGTGTTCAGCAGTGAAAGCGATGCACGTCGAGCCTGCAGGACCAGAACCCATTTAAGAAAATAGACCTTACAGACAGTACGCTGCTGCCCCAACAAGTATGAGAACAAAAAAAAATACAAAAAAACAACGCAAAACAAAAAATACGTACTCCGATGCAGCTCTTAAACAAGCATTGACCGCGCGCGCCTCACGCTCAGTATAGAGAGGGGGGAGTGGAGGCCAGCAGAGTGACGCAATCTGTGGTGGGGGAGAGGGAGGAGGAGGGAATTGAAGCGCAGAGAGAGGCACCAAGGCTTAATGAGCCTTGACAGAAACCCACATGGCGGCTGCGCGCGTGCACGAGCCCGTGCACGCAAGCTTGAGGCCAGGAAAAGCCTGTGGTGGCACTTTCAAAAGCCACTCACTAAATTTCTCAGAGAGCACCGCATGCGCTGGCTCAGCGAGACCTAATAACTAATAAAAAGGGGCACAAACATATATGAGCCCCAGTAACACACCACCTATAAAACAAATCTTATCAAAGCAAAATAAACAAGCTCATCCCAATACATTTAAACTTCAAAATTGATGATGCATGCATCTCCTTGTCTCCTTCAAGTCTAACAAGCATTGGCAAAACCAATAGGTTGCACCAATGCAAGAGCTACTGTCTTTGCCAATGTATTTTATTTATAATGTACACCAGTGTGGCTGCTGTTCAGCATGGCTAAACGTTAGTGGCATAGGGAAGAGTGGCGTGGAGTGTCATAGAGCGGAATGGCGATGAGTGGCATAGAGTGTTGTGTTTCGGAGTGGCATAGAGTGGAGTCACCATGGCCAGACTTGCCATACCGGGCATTTTCCCGGAAGGCTGGGCAGCTGGTTTTGTTACTGGGGGCCATTTTCATAGCAGTGCAGCAGCTTTAAAAGCAACCGCTGCAGAGTTCCTTCTATATCCAGTAGTTTTCAGGCAACAATAAAAATGTCACGATAACTCTGGTGATTAATGAACCTGCTGGAGAGAGATCTGAGTTTAGTCAAGAGCCAGTTTTGACTCATCTAAGGTAGCGCAGAGGGTTAATATGTCTGCTGTAAAGAACGTGTACTGTGCATATCAAAGAACATTATTTTATGTTCATAGTTTAATGGGGTTACTGCTTTTGTCACGCAGATCCTTTAGTTACTGTGCGTTCATAAGTTACAATCATAATCTAGACCCGTGAGCTATGAAGTGTCATCAAAGAGCTACATGCAAACTACATGGTACAGGTTAGAAAGTTATGTTTTTCCGAGCCTTTAACTATCCTAATGTTGCTAAAAAGGGGTTGTTTGGATAGAAATAAATGCTTATTAGTAAAGCCAACCCTAACCACTGCGTTACGTTCTGAATCTTGAGTTTGTGCTTTTCAAGAACAAGCACTCTTACAGAATGCTTACAAGGATCAATGACATGAATCCTACACCTTGTTGTCCCTTTTATCTTATGTAACATTTTCTATACACTGATTTACACACGTATGATTCATTGTCTCTCTATTTGTGTATGATGTAATGTGCTACACTGGTATGGGAGGCACTATATAAAAATAAATACATGAGAGAGGGGCTATGGACGTGGACACTGTTGGAAGGTGATAGCTAGGGAATCATTGAAGGGCCCCAACAAAGATTGTCCTGTCCTGGTGCACTGTAAGGTCAGCATTTACTATGCTTTACAAGCTAATACACTTGAATATATCATGAAATATGTGCTGTAGAATGCACCTTTTTTGCCCATATTTTCTTGAGGGAGAACCACCCCAAACCCTCCTTGTAGTGGTCAGGCTCGCTCACTTTATTCACTATGCACCGTACCGGGGCTGGTCTATCAAAAATTTCCGGGACTGCTTTGGGCTCCCAGTCCGGCTGTGAGATTTGCGTACAGTGGAGTACAGTGAAGTGGCGTGGAGTAGAGTGAACTGGTGTAGAGTTCATTGGTGAAGATTGTTGCAGAGTATAATGGCGTACAGTGTAGTGGCATAGAGGGCAGTGGCATAGAATTCAGCAACGTACAATGTAGTGGTGTAGATTAGAGTGTAGCATAGTAGACTGCAGTGGCGTAGACTGCAGTGGTGCAGAGTGAAGTAGAGTGACGTAGACTGCACTGGTGCAGAGAAGAGTGCAGTGGCAGAGAGTGGTGCAGAGTATAGTGGTGCATAGTAGTAGTACAGTGCCATAGAGTGGAGTACTGCAGAGTGTAGTTTCATAGAGTGGAGTGATGCAGAGTAGAATGGCATAGAGCGCAGTGGCGTAGAGTGTATTGACATAGAATGCAGAGTAATTTAGAGTGTGAATAGAATTGCTGCAGAGACTCAGCATTAACGAGACATAGAAGATTGCTTTGTTGCAGTCTTTGGTGTGTATACTTTTATCGTGACTTAATTCTCTCCGTACTGAGGGACAGATTTACAAGCCCCTTGTGCCGCCGCTACGTCACGCTGCAACCTCCTGAGTGATATTTACAAGCACACGTAAAGCCACCATGCGTGACTTTACCTGTGCTTGTAAATATCGCCCCTTTTCACCCAACACTTTGCATGTTAGGGGCGCGACATGGGTATATATACACATACATATATGTTCAAAATACCATCTGTTTACCATCTAAACAAGAAATAACTAGCCTCACTAGGTGCAATGAAATTCAGGGTTTTAAATATTTGTAATTCACGATAGACATATAACTGCAACATGTTTTGCCTAGCGTGAGCCTTGCTCATGGCTGTGCAATAAAATTTCCCATGCCATTTTGTTTTCTCTTCACACTTCGATGGAGTATCCTTATGCTGTCAAGCACATATGTACTATTAACAACCTGACCTTTAAAATTTAAAGGAGTTTATATTAGCCCAGCATTTTATTAAACTATTTAACATAGGTCAGACCCTGCAACAAACACCCCCTGAGAAGGTGATTGGTTATCCAAGGCAGAATGGGTGCAGAGTCCTGGTTGAACCTCAGGCCCTTCAGTAAACCTTTACTACACACAGACAGAAAGGAAAGCCATGATGATACAGAGGACGCAAAATTGGAATTAGAGATATGACAAAACTTAATTTTATAGGGGTTAATCTTGAGGAGGTAACATTTCATCTTGTCCTTGACCATAGTAAGGCAGTCCCTCACACTAAGAATGTTCATGTGGGGGGAAACATCCATAACTAGAGATGGGAATTATCAGTAAACTGGTCGATTGAGATGTACAATGGTTTGATTCGGATGTTGAAGCGCAAGAGCACCAGAATGGATCCCTGAGGCACTCCAAAAGTAATGGGGATGACTAAGGATCTGAAGAAGTCCATCTTTACACACAGGGAATACCAACAAGATAGAATGAGAATCAATCCATGATGGAACTGTTGCTCCCACACCCATTCACCTAAACCATGGTTGTTACCACTACCTCATGTCAGGAGACATGGCTTACTGTTTATAGCACATTACTCAAAACTCACTCATGCCAAGTGAAGATTTGGCAGTGTTCAAAGAATGTCAGTGTTGCCTTGTGTAAGGCTTTGCGTTCGTGGAGAACGCTCCACATGGCAGCGCGCACCATCAGCAAACTACATTTCCCAGTAGTCCTTTAACTCTCACACTATTTGGATTACGTGGATTCACAATTTCGGTTTGGAAGAAGAGTTGTTTCCATGATAGTTTAATGGGAAACTATTTCAAAAATATGGACAACTATTCTGAAATTCAAATTGCATTTGAACAATGTTGAGCATTTGACTTTAAATATTGTTAAATACTTTCGAAATTATTTGGCAGTTAAACTTTGGGTCGTATTATTGGTTGTTACTGTCTCCATGAACAGACTATGAAACAATTTATGGCAGACGGCAAATTGTTGGGTGCAGGCCTAGCTACATGCACCTCAGTGGGGGGATTTCTCTTTGACCTCTAACCAAGCATCATCCCTTCAGATCTTTTCCTATCTACTAAAAAACTGAAAAACGTTTTTATTCGATCATTAAAAAATGATTCTGAAGAAGGCCAATGAGTAAGGCACTATAAGAAACTTTTGGGTTTAATGTTACTATCTAAACAAGTGAAGTGGCAAATATTGAAACAGGAGACATTGAAACTTTAATTATTTAATTGTGAACACTTTTTCAAATTAAGTTTTGAGGGTATGATTCTCTTTGTGGACAATATAGAAATGTTGTAATACGTGTGTCTGTGAATATCTGCAAAATCTGTTGTGCTTTCAAGTTTAAGGAACAGGAGGATTGGGGGCGTGGCCAAGCAACATGGCCGACAGGCCGCCACTTTAATCCTGATAAAATCATCCTTATAGGGCTCAAGAGCGAGGAATGAAGGTGTCCGAGAGCCCGGCTTACAGCGGGCTGTATTCAGACCTAATTTGGGGCTCCTGGCTGCCGGAGAAGCAGAGGAGTCGGCCCGGACGGTCCGGGGTCGGGGCCGAAAGCAATGGAGGCCGGGGACTACGCTGGGGGGCCCACTGCCATTGGGGCCTCCCGCAGTGAGAGCTAAGACAGAGACTACGGGGGCCCGCTGCCGGCTGGGACCCCGCACTGAAGCGTGTGGTCTGGAGCCTCTGGATCAGCTCTGAAGGGATTGACCCGACCTGTCCGGAAGAGGGGGCTGCCATAAACTGAGGCCGGGGTCTGCGGCCTACACCCGCAAGCAGAGAACGGCCAGGAGCCCGGGGGCCCGCTGCCATCGGGGCCCCCTGTGGCACGGGGAGTGCCGGAGCGGAAACGAGGCCTGCTACTGTCTGGGGGCCTCGAGGCGCGGGGATTCGCCGGTGACTGCCGCCTCGGAGGAGGAATAGGCCCGGCCTGAGTACAGACAGAGCGGCCGGGGATCGGGGCCGGGTCTGCGGCCTCCCCCCTGCGGGAAGTGGATAGCCTGCCCCCGGGGGCCCTGGGCCATCTGGGCACCCGGAGGCGGAAGGAGTGAAGGAAGCGGCCCGGGGCCCGCTGCCAGCTGGGGCCCCGGCGTGGAGGGAGTCCCCTGAGGCCGCCTGCTCTTGCACAGGGACTCCAGGCTGACGACGGAGCTAGCTGCGCGGGCCATGGAGGGGCCAAGGGCTGTAGTCCGTGGTCCCGCAGGCAGGCCCCTTGAGTGGAGGTACATCCCGGGAGACACCCGTTATCGGGGCGGGCCTCGGTGGTCTGCGGACTGCGGCGGATCTTGACGTTGGTTCCGTGGACTGGTAGGAGAGCCCGGTGAATAGTGATAAGGTTTGCCCACTGCACCTTCAGCGTAGGACTGGCGGAGGGGCTGTCCCGGGGCGGCGAAACCCCATGATAGACTGCACATCCTGGAACTGAGGCTGCGGCCTGCTGTGGAGGGTCGCCCTGAGTTACCAGGTACGAAGCTGCTGCCAGACATGATGCGGCGGAGGAGCCCCTGGGAGTAGGGCTAGCGTGGGGAGAGCCTGGACGCGCTGCTGGGACAGAGCAGGAGCTACTGCTGGTACCTGTGGACTATCGGGTGGTTGCTGGGGCCCCCGGATTGAGTAACGTTGTGAGCAGTGGGACAGCCTGGACGCGGCATTGGCATTGAGTCCTGACATCGTAGACGCTCCGGAAGGGCCTTCGCGACGGGAGAGGTCTGCAGTGGAGGGTCAAGGCGGACAGTGCGTGAATTGGACTTTGGCGTGGTGCCCGGGTGTAGCCTTCCTCGGCAGGGGTTGTTACGTGGGACTCCCTTGGCCGCAAGGGGAGCCTTGAGGGAGATTTTATCTCTGATGTCCACGATGCGTAAAGATAAAACGCCCTGGGCTTCGCAGCCCAACACCATAACACAGTACACTACGCAGCGGCTCCCCTCACAGCGGATTACGCGCCAGTTGGGACAGAATGAGGGGGACCCGCCTCCTGAGGAGCCCTCTCGGGCTGAACTGTTAAAGGCAATTCAGGGGTCCCATACTGCTCTGGAGCGCCAAATTGAGACGGTATCCATCGATGTGAATTTACTACGGACTGACCTGCGCAAAGTGGCCGATAAGGTGACGGATGCGGAGGGAAATATCGAGCAACTACAGGGGGGAGGTGGCGTCCCTCAAAAAACGGTCTCGCAACTTACTGCCACGACTGAGGCGCTGGAGCAGAGAGCGGAGGATGCGGAAGGGAGAGCACGCCGAAGTAACATAAGGGTCCTGGGAATTCCGGAGCGGGCGGAGGCAGGCCACCTGGAACGTTTTCTGGAGCGTTGGATTCGTACGGCGCTCTGTCCTGAAGGGCTGTCAGATGTATTCGTCATTGAACGGGCCCATAGAGCGTTGGCGCCGCCGCCGCGGCCAGGAGCACCGCCGCAGGCCCTCATTGTCAAGATCCTTAATTATCGCGATAGGGACTGCATCCTTAAAGTGGCGAGGGAGTCTGTGGACCTGAGGTTCGAAAATGCAAAGGTCTCCATTTTTCCGGACTACACCCAACTAGTCCAAGACCAGCGGAAGTCCTTCCCGGCGGTCAAACAAAAACTCCAGGAGTTGCAGCTACAATATATGCTGCTATACCCAGCTAAACTTAAGGTTATTTCCCAGGGAAAGGCGCGCTTCTTTGAAGCCCCGGAGGAAGTCTGGGAGTGGCTCGAGATCAGGGGGAAGCCCTGCCGCCGGGAGAGCGGGGTGGAAAACGCAGCATATGGGGCACAAGACCACGGAGGAGACGCACCAACAGGCGAAGAAGATGGTCCCGTACGAATGAAGGAGAGGAGGGACGGTGAGTCACGGTGGGGGAGGATGGAGCCCTCCACCTGGATTTGACGGAGTCTGACCACTTGCCAACGGCATCGAGGTCTCCCCTGCCGGGAGACGTACTTGTCCCGGATACGCTGCAGTCCACCACGGATATTATTTCGCCTACTAGTACTACAATTCCAGAGACGGCTGGGGCGCAGGGGCCGCCATCGTAAGCACTATCGTGAGGAACAGGACTGGTACTGCATGGCTTGCTTGACTCTGGGACTGGTGGCTGGCTGACCGGGCGGGGGCTACTATTTACGGGGAGGCAATTCTCTGTCTATTGTCTCAAGAGATGGGGCGGGTTGTTACAGAGCAAAGGGGTGGACACACAGTTAAATCCATCATTGTAAAGGCCCGAGTCCTGCCTTCCTGATATGATAGCGGCCTTGCTGGGAGCTGAGTGGGGGGGGGGAGGAGTTGTTTCTTTCTTTAGTGGGAGGTTAAGCCAGGTTTGGTAGATGGGGTGGCTGTGCACGTCCTGGCACCAGCATGGGAAGGGCATATCGGCTGGTTGTGTTGTTGCTAGTATATTGCTCGTGGGTGGGGGAGAGGTTGGGCGGGGGTTGTGGAAGGGGATTGTTGTAGGCATCGCATGTATGACACTTCGGGCACGGGGCTGGGGGGATACTGAGGGGAGCGGTATGTGGGGGCGGCGGGACACATAGTTGATAATGGGGTACAAATTTATGAGTTGGAATGTGAGAGGACTAGGCACTTGCACTAAAAGATACAGAGTCCTTTCTTTGCTTCAATGGCACGGGGTCTCCATTGCATGTCTCCAGGAGACCCATCTCACTGACGAGGGCGCACAGAAATTGGGTAAAAAGTGGCGGGGTCAGATATTCCACTCCTCTAATTCTACGTATGCTAGGAGGGTGTTGATTTGGGTGGCGCCTGGGGTCCCATTCGCAGTCCAGTATGCAGAGGCAGATTAGATGGTAGGACCATAGTCATTTTGAATACATACGCACCTAACGTAGATGATACAGGCTTTTTCCGGGCTCTCCAGGACGTACTGATTTACGATTTGGGGGCTCCAATTTTTTGGATGGGGGATTTCAATTGTGTTTTGGACCCGGTCCTGGATAGGTCCCCGCCACGTGAAGGCACAAAACCCCGAATGACTGCGCAGCTTCAGGAGGTCATGGAGAATATTCGGGCCGTAGATATTTGGCGTCAGACAAACCCGACACTGCAAGTTTACACCTGTTTTTCCCCCACGCATAATACATATAGTCGCCTCGACAGGGTTTTAGTTGCAAACCCGGAGATTAACATGTCCATAGAAGTGACACACCAGGCGCGCTTTTTATCCGATCATTCCCCGGCGGCATGTCTGGTGAGGTGGGGGGCCCCGGTTTCCCGGCCGCACACTTGGAGGTTTCCGGTGGATATCCTCCGTGATCAGGTAGGGAAGGCGAAGGTGGAGACAACTCTCTGTGACTATGTAGATCTTAATTGGGCGAAGGGGGGCCTATCGCTGGCCACCAAGTGGGAGGCCCTAAAGGCGGTGGTGAGGGGGGCCTGCATGGGTCTCACATATGAGGTCTGGAAGCAGCTTGCACAGGAGCTGCAGGCGGCAGAGGAAGACCTACTACATCTTCAAGCCGCGGCGTCTCCTGACGACCTGCAGAGGGAGGAGGAGAATACGGCCCTTGGTAAGGTTCATGACATTCTGGACCGCCTTGATAAGTATATTCTGGGCCAATATAGGCAGCGTCTCCAAAGGGAAGGCGACAAGTCGGGGCGTCTCCTGGCTTGGATCCTTCGAAAAGAGCAGACCCCGGAACATATTGTGGCTCTCCGGGACTCTGGCGGGGACGTGGTACATTCGGAGGGTGCTATCCTTGAGGCCCTCAGATCCCATCTCCAGCAGGTGTATACTGCGGACCCTGGCATATCTGCAGCTTCTTATTCCCCTTACCTGCTGGGACTGGTCCTGCCATCCCTCTCCACAGAAGACCAGGAGGACCTGGATTTGGCACTGACGTTGAGTGAGGTGCGGGCGGTTTTGGCTCGCCTGCCGCGTGCAAAGTCGCCGGGAAGTGATGGATTCCCACCGGAGTTTTATCACGAGTTCGGGGACACATTGTCGCGACTCCTGGTACAGGTCTTTGCTGAGGCCTTTGAGATTGGTTCCCTCCCGAAGAGCATGTCCACTGGGGAGATTTGTATGATCCTTAAACCGGGGCGGGGGCAAACTCGACGCTTCCTCATATCGTCCGATCACTATGATTAATATGGATTTAAAAATCTTGACTGTTGGATGCCGAAAAGGCGTTCGACCGGGTGGACTGGCGCTTCCTGTTTCGTACGATGGTGGCTTTTGGCTTTTCGGAGAAGTTCATTACCATGGTGAAAGCCAACTTCTGCAGCCCTAGATCTCGAGTGGGAGTTAATGGTCACCTGTCAGCTTTTTTCCCGCATACCAGAGGCACTAGGCAGGGTTGTCCCCTGTCCCCGCTTCTGTTTGCGTTGAGTATAGAGCCCTTGGCGGTGGCGGTGAGGGAACATGCGGGCATTCAGGGCATTCCGTTCACGGGAGAGCAACACAAAATCACGCTCTTCGCGGACGACGTCCTTCTGTCCGTGGCGGACCCGGAACGTTCGCTGCCTTGTGTTAGGGAGGCCCTGCTGTCCTATGAGGCGGTGGCCGGCTTCAAGGTTAACTACAACAAGTCATACATCCTGAATCTTACTCTCTCGCCGGTTGAAGTAGAACGAGTGCGCACTCTGACACCCTTAGCCTGGGCTGCTGCTTCGATTGTCTACTTGGGGGTCCACTTGACTCCTACTGTGGGCAAATTATTCGCGGCCAATTTCCCCTCTTTATTGGCCAAGACTCGAGCCGAATTGGACAGGTGGAAGCCTAAATTTTTGTCCTGGTTGGGCAGGATCCATGCTGTAAAGATGGTTCTTCTTCCTAAATATTTATATTTATTTCAGGCTTTACCCATCTCTTTGGACTGCGACTATCTTCGGCGCCTTAGGACGCAGATATTGCGATTTGTGTGGCAGGGTGGCCGATCGCGCTTGTCCTTTGCACTACTACGTAAACCGCGGTCTGAGGGCGGTGTGGGTCTTCCTGATGTCCAGCTTTATTATAAAGCGGCGCAGTTGAGGATATTGGTGGAGTGGTCGCAGCAACAATCGGAGAAGCATTGGCTGCACATGGACCGGAGTGTGGCGGGGAGGTCCGTGTGGGATTTGGCTTGGAAACCCAAGAAGGACCGCCCTTTGAACGCATATTTAAGTACTCCTACGAGTACTGTCCTGAAGGTATGGGACACACTCGCTGGGGACGAGCGTTGGACTACGTTCCCCTCACCCTTCACACCCCTGCATTACAATCCGGCCTTCCCGCCGGCGCAGCGGGACGGGAACTTCGATGCCTGGAGGGAGGGAGGATGTAGGGCTCTGGCCCACCTGTTCCATGGTCCGGTCCCCCTCACTTTTGCTAATTGCGTGAGGGACTATGGGGTTCCCCAGAATGACCAATACCGTCATGCGCAACTGCTCCATTGGGCCACGTCCCCGGGGGTACTGGAGGCGGCCACGAGACCGCATTCTCCATTCGAGGCTTTCCTGCTGCGGACGTCGACAATGAAGGGGGTCATCTCCTTTCTGTACCAGCTTTTGCTTAAATCGGCGATCTCGCCTAGGCCTCGTTATATGGGCCAATGGGAAGAGATGCTAGGGCGGGATATCTCAGACACTGAATGGTCGGCTTTGTGGAGGGATGTAGCGAAGTTTAATCACTCGCTTCACCTCAGGGAAGCCCACCTCAAGACTCTTATGCAGTGGTATTTATGCCCGACCAGGCTACATCGCTTCTACCCGGCCACTTCCGATAAATGTTGGAGGGGCTGTGGGTTTCTTGGGGACTTTCGCCACATCTGGTGGGACTGCCCAGTGATTCGGCCTTATTGGGAAGAGATCCTTTCGCATATTAGGGATATTCTGCAGTATCCTATAGAGGACTCGATGGCCTCCGTCCTGTTAGGCCTCCGAGAACCCGGTCTGGAGCACCAAACCAGGGCGGACAAGAAGATTTTGTGGCTTTGCCTGGGTGCTGCCAAGATTACATTGGCAGCTGCCTGGAAACAAAAAGATGCACCGGCCATCTCACTGTGGCACGCCCGGCTGTGGAAACTCTTGAGTTTGGAAAGAATGGCGGACATTTTCCTTGGTAATTTTAAGAACTTCCAATTCCAATGGGGCCCATTGGTGAATTTCCTGTCTAAGGGCTTGCCGTCAGCTGTCTGCCCAGCATCCTTGAGGTCACTCCATTTGTTTCAGGTGTAACTTGGTTGTTCGGAAGTGTTTTGATTGATTGAGTCGCCACCTTGGGGGGAGGGGTGGGAGGGGGGGTTGTTCTGTTTATCGGGTTATGGTTCACCAAGGTACCTAGCGAGGACCTATGGCCGGCTGTTTAGTTCAGCCGTAATATGGACGTGGCAGCCATGGACACTAGCCAATGCCGGACATTTGCCTATGTTATTGTGGATTCGGCATTTATGCAGTTCTGCTACAGGACTGGTTCTCCTCGAGGGAGTTTTATTGCACCTTGGTGAATTTCATCTGTGTGATGTTTTTTTTTCCTCTGAAATTGAAAATAAAAATTTTATAAAAAAAAAAAAAAAAAATCTTGACTAAATTATTGGCCACTCGGCTGGCACCACATATGGCGCATTTGGACCTCCCGGACCAATGCGACTTTAGACCGGGGCGTAACACCG
This sequence comes from Lissotriton helveticus, assembly GCF_964261635.1. NCBI lineage: Eukaryota > Metazoa > Chordata > Amphibia > Caudata > Salamandridae > Lissotriton > Lissotriton helveticus. The sequence continues at coordinate 371,249,885 of NC_136060.1, forward strand.
TCATGAACCTATGGCGCTTAAATCACATCACACACGAAGTCAGGGGGTCGGAAGAACAGACAGTACTCGTGTCCGTTGACCTCGCCAAGGCGTTCGATACGGTGGACTGAGGTTACCTGCAGGAGGTCCTCCGAGTGATGGGCCTGGGCCCAATTTTTGCTGATGGATCCAAATCCTATATAAGTCTGGGGACTGCACACTGGGAGGAGTGGCAATTGGGAAGGGGTACACGACAGGGGTGTCCCCTCTCGCCGCTACTCTTTGCCCTGGCTATAGAGCCCTTGGCCGTCCGGATCAGGTCGGAGATGACGCAATGGGGCATACAAGTGGGAGACACCTGTAATATTATCTCCCTGTATGCAGATGATGCCTTGTTTTATCTGAGGGCCCTGAGGGAGGCGCTCCCAGAGTTCCTCCATCAGCTGGATAGGTTCGGAGATGCGTCGGGACTGTGACTCAATAGGCACAAGTCCCTGATTTATCCGTTGTCGGGGCTCGATTTGTTGCCCCGGGAGGATTTGCCGGAGCTCGGGTTGCGATGGGAAAGAGATAGCTTTCGCTATTTGGGTATTCATGTGGCCTCAACGGAGGCGCAATCACTGGCCTGTAACATTGATAGGGTGTTTAAGTCCCTGCAGCGCTCTGTGTCCTTCTGGAACTCCCTGCCGTTATCACTCATGGGTCGGCTGGCCGTCACTAAGATGGTGATGCTGCCTAGGACACTTTACATACTTCAGAACACACTATGTCCTCTTCCCCCTAGGGTCTTCCGGACTCTGAATATGCTCCTTACGTCTCTGCTCTGGGCGGACAGGCGTAGCAGAGTAGCCCTTCATACAGTGGTGTGCTCATACCAGGAAGGAGGCCTAGAGGCCCCGCGCTTTGATTTGTATTATTATGCCGCGCAACTGCTACCGACTGCTAGATGGTTCGCGGGCGCCGACGTCTGGGAGACGCAACTGTTGGCAGGTAGAGCAACGGTGCTGGAGCTACGGGAGGCTTTGATGCGGGGCAGGGGGGCAAGTGAGACTTTGCCCTACATCGTGAGGCACACGGCGAGCATTTGGCACCGATTTGTAGAGAGGGTGTTGCGGACAGTACCCTTCCACAGGGACTTACCGATTTGGATCCTGGTGCCCATGGTGACGATGGCACAACATATGTCATTCCGAGACTGGAGGGAGGGGGGATGTGAAACTCTGGCCGATCTGTACCCCACTGAGACCTTTCTGACCTACGAACAAGCAGAGGAGACCTTCGGAGAGGGCAGTACCTGCATTATCAGGTGCTGCGGGATGTAGTGCGGTCGATTTGGCCACAATATCCAGAGGCGCCCCAATGACTCACACCTTGAATATCCTGTTGTCTTGTGGCAGGGACCGTAGATTTATTTCCCTACTATACAATGCTATGCGTCGGGACTCGGCCCCGCCGGTGCCACCGACATGGGCGGCCTGGGAAGCGGACTTAGGTACACCGCTCAACCAGGGTCAACGTAAGCGAATAGGGGCCCTTACGCGGAAGGTATCTTGCAACGCACGCTATAAAATTAGTACACTTTAATTTCCTGCACCGCACCTACCTCACTCCAATCTTATTGAAGCGCTATTCCCCGGATAGGGGTGATACTTGTCCCAGATGTGGAGTGGGAGGGCCGGGGTTCCTGCACATGGCTTGGGACTACCCCCTGGTCCAGAGCTTTTGGGCGAGCGTAGTAGCGTAGTAGAACACATAGTGGCCACGACAGGAATCCGTATCACACTGATGCCTTTGCACTGCCTGTTGGCACTGGTCCCTAGGCCGAAGAAACGAAAGCTGTCCTATAGGCTAATGCAATTGATGTTGGTACTGGCGAGACGCAGGGTGGCCATCACCTGGATGGGGCAGAGGGCCCCGGAGGTGCCCACGTAGCTCAGGGATGTGAGGGAATGGTCCCTAGCTGAAGAGACACATGCAGAGCAGCAGGAGGGATGAAAATATGCAAGAGGACCTACTGGCCTGGTGTGTCATGTGTGCTGCAGGGTTGGGGGGACGGGGACACACTTCCCACAGCGATTCTGAAGGGGCGAGTGTTGAGCTAGTCTCACCGCAGGAATCGGGTTCTGAGGAGGAGGCTGAGGGAGTCCCCTAGAGTGAAGTTAGTATATTGCGTAGTGTAGGGTCTGGTTATGTACTCACAGTGATGCAATTCTTGTATGTTATTCTGCTATGCCTTCGAAGTGATCATGTGGCTCAGTGGAGACCCTAGCGAACAAATGTGCCTTAATGAGTCAAACGTTGTGAATACATGCTGGTTTGATGCCATTTGGGGGGGGGGGGTTATATGTTTGTACAAAAAAACTGAAAAATAAAGTTTCTAAAAAAACAAGCATTTACAATGCAATAGGTCTCGCAGCATTAAAGTTTGAGTTATTGGCATTGTGTATGACAATGCCAATAGTCATAACTTTCGCAAATGTGACACCTATTGCATTTGTACTGCAATATGTGTTGAGAGTGAGTGAGTCAGTGAGTGAGAATGAGTGGGCGAGTCAGTCAGTGGGCGAGTCAGTCAGTGAGTGAGTCAGTTAGTTAGTGAGTGAGAGAGAGTGGGTGAGTCGGTCAGTGAGAGTCTGGACAGTGAATGAGTGAGTTAGTGAGTGGGAGAGTCAGTCAGTGAGAGTCTGGTAGTGACAGTGAGTGAGTGAGAGAATGGGAGAGTCTGTCATGATAGTGAGAGAATCAGTGGGAGTGAGAGTCAGTGTGAGTGAGAGTCAGTGTGAGTGAGAGTCAGTGTGAGAGAGAGTTAGTGTGAGTGAGTCAGTGAGAGTGAGAGTTTGTGAGAGTGTGAGAGAGGGAGAGTCTGTGAGAGTGTGATAGTTAGTGCGAGTAGTGTGCTGGGTGCAGGAAGGCTGACACATCCCACTCCTTCCCCCAGTAGGCCCCCAGAAAACACTTCAACAGAAAAGCAACAGGGTCACAGGAAAGGGCAGGAAACACACACACACCAAGGGTGTCCACGAGAGCCATGAAAACTTCTGCGAAGGCAGAGCCCTACGTAGAAATGCAGCGGCACAGAGTGCTTTTAACACTCCTCACCTCTCCTTCTTTCACATCTACCCTTCTACTGGTTTACTGTTTTCTTTATTTTTTAAACATCCCAAAGCACCAACAAAATTGACCCTCGCCCCGTTCTGCTCTAGGAGTGCCGTCTGCCCTTTGTGTCTGGAGTTCGGAGGGAGCCATCTGTGCCCCAGAGGACGGTCTCGTGAAGGAACAGTGACTGGGGACTTCCACGCAAACAGTGACCATGGGGAGCAGCAAATTAAGACGGGCAGAAAGGCAAAATCTTATATCCCTTAAATACAGAAATAAATGTTTATAGAGACGCTTTATTGTGATCATATCTATGAGAGAAAAATATGGACACAGTCGGAGTGCAAGCCTAAAATTAGCAGTCTGTCCTTCGTTGCAATCGAACCCTTTTTGCTGCGACGGGGAAATGCGCTTGTTTATTATGGACACAAGACGGCACACGGGTTTTTGCTCAGTGAGTATAAAGCCACAGAATTTAAATTTTACAACAGGGCAGTGGATGAGCTGAGACTTTTTTTTCAATTGGAAGTGTGTTTATCATTAGTCTGAAGAGCAATAACCCTAACCCCCACTGCCAGGCATAGTGGGTGGGTCTCCGCGTTGCCATGTGAGTTCTTAGGAAAGTATGCCGATGTTCGGAAACATCAAAACGTTACAAGAAAAAAGCACACGTTTTTGAAGGAGCAGTAGTAGGGCTGAGAGAAGAGGAGGGTTGGGAAGACTCATTTTTATTAGTCATATCGTGCTTTGGGGAAGGAGTGCAAGGGTGGGGGTGAGGGGGCCTGCCGGAGACCGAAAGAGCAAAGGACATAAAACAAGTAACAACAGACAGAGATACACACAGGTAAGAGCGGCACACAAGCGGGTAAACAGAGACGCACAGACAACAAGAGGAGGGAGAGAGAAGAGAAACGAAGATAAGTGAGAGGGAGAGCAGCAAAGAGGTAGTGGAGAAACGGGGAGTAAACTGGTTGTAAAAAGAATAGAGTGAGGAGACGGGCGTTGAAGTTGGGCGGTTGTGAAGAGAAGTGTCTGGAAAGAATGTTAGTGGAATGGAGAAATGGATTTAACAAGACGGAGGGAAGAGAGGGGAGGGGGGAGGGGGGAGGAGAAATGCGACACGCAGGCAGGATGACTCAGGGGAGGGGGCGGAGCAGGGCAGAGCGGCATGTGGGTGTGAAGAACCGGGCCTTTGAAGTGAAGCTAAGCTTCACTTCAAAGGTGTCGGAGGAATGCGGGCGGCTGTGCACGCGCTTTTAAGCTCAATGCACATGCGCATTGAGCTTAAAAGTCATGGGCACTGCAAGGAATCGCCACGATTCCTTGCAAGTTAGATAAAGTGTAGATGAGCCCCTATAGTCTCGCTTGCTCGATGCGCATGCGCATCGACAGGCGAGACCTAAAAAAGGAACAGGAGGATTGTTAGCGAATGATGAACAGTATTTATACTAAACCTTTATACTTTTTACTAAGATTTCTACATAACAAAAAAGAAGAAATAAGTGAAGAAAATTAAGTTAAAGTGGGAACAAGGGAAAAGTAATTGAGAACACTTTCATATTTCTAAAAAAAACACATCTTGTAATAATGAATAAATCAGTGTCATCTGTCATAACTGGACTGACTCAATTCTTCCTGAGTGTATGAAGTGTATGGGAAGGTTTTTAAATACATGAAGAGTCTGGGTTCCTCCAGCATGATATGGAATCCCAAAGGGCATAGGGTGCGTCAAAGGTTTAAGGATCATCAAAAGTCTGCTGTTTAAAATGTCCTGCATTTTTCTGTGTGCTGCCTTCCAAACCCTGTCCTCTGCAGCCATTGCAAGTCTGGTCTATATGCCTGGTGTTGGAATGACATAATTGTCAAAGCATCTATATAACATAGGGGGGAGGGAGAGAAACAGTGGATTCAGTCTCCCTGAACGTTATAAGTAAACAAAGTGGAATCCACTAAGGAGGTGGTGGTGGTCCCTACTGTGGTGGGGAGCACACCGTGTTGTTTAAATACCCCTCACACACCAACAGGCCCCTTGGTGTCATGCTTCATCATTGGGGTCTTCGCACCCCTCTACGTGATGTGGCGTGCTACTACCAACGACTACGTGGGAGCACTTGCTGTGGAATATGTGTGGATGTGTGTGGGGTATGCTATATGAGTGGTGGAGGTGATAGTTAAAAAACACATGGCTCGTGGGGAAAAAAGACTTTAATAAACCCCCTGGCTGGTATTATTAAAAAAAGGGTGCAGTGTGAGGTTACTGATGTATAATTATGTACATTAACCTCTGTAGTGCGTCGACATGAACATGTTTCGGAGTGTGAAACTCCTTCTTCAGGACAGGAAATGCACAAAATTCCCCACCTTACTCACATGGATGTATATATAAAAGTGTATTATACGAAAACTGTGAACTATAGGTGTGTATGTACCTAAAATGTTCTTCAACACGAAGTCTCTGCGCCCAATTGCCGGTTTATCAAGACCTGGAGGGAGAGAAGTACATAATCAATACCTTTCTCATTATGCATTTAGTAACTGTCATGTAGGTATCAGTGACCTTAAGGACAAAGAATATGCATATATATATATATATCACTGAAAAAACCATAGGTTATAGACCATATATAGTTAGGAATTAGCATTTAAAAAACCTTATTTTACTCACACAAAACCATTGAAATTCCATATATAGTTAGTTGCACTAACTATATATCGCGCACCCGCAATCCACTGCTGATCATGTCACATATTACATCATTCATGACATGGTCAGTGACATCACTGATGACATCACTGATGACATCTCAAATGACATCACTGATGAGATCACTGATGACATCATCCAGTGACTGTGTGTTTCTGTAAAGTTTAAATATGTTTTACATATTGAAGAATGAGTAGATGTATAAGTGTCTGGACGAAGGATTTAGTAGGTGCATGACTGAATGTATGAGTGAGTGATTAAATGTGTCTCACTGAGTGCATGGGTTAGTGACTAAACTGTCTTAATTTGTGCATCATTATGTCTGTTGTTCTGTAAACTGCTGCATGTGTTGATCAGTAGCTATATGATTAACTATATGGGTTATTGATTGATTGTCCAAGTATTTGTATGGGAGACTGAGTGTGTGTGTGGCTGGCTGGGAGGTGTGTGACTCTGTGCAGATCAATGTGTACTTGTATCAATGATTGTATAAGAAAGTAAGTATGTGTTAGTATATGTTTGAAAATGTAAGGTGCTCTATGTTTAACTGTATAGACAAGAAAATGGAAGTGTGATTGATTCTTTACAGGACTGACTAGGTGTGTGAGTAACTCCATGGATGAGTGGCAGAGTGTGAGTGTCTGTATAGGTGTATGAGTGCATATGATAGTGTTGTAAAGATGAGTGATTGTATGTATGAATGATTGTATGGGTGAATGAGTGAATGTGTGTGTAGACGTAAGAATCAGTGAGTACGTATGTAGTAACTAGTATTGGTGTGTCAATGGTTTCAAAAATTATACTCTGTATTTAACACTGGGTGAAACAGAGGTTATATTAAAATGTGAGGAGATGCATTGTATTGTCACATGAATGATATCATCAGTGATGTGGTCATTGATGTCAAATGAGATGTCATCAGTGATCTCATCAGTGATGTCATTTGAGATGTCATCAGTGATGTCATCAGTGATGTCACTGACCATGTCATGAATGATGTAATATGTGACATGATCAGCAGTGGATTGCGGGTGCGCGATATATAGTTAGTGCAACTAACTGTATATGGAATTTCAATGGTTTTGTGTGAGTAAAATAAGGTTTTTTAAATGCTAATTCCTAACTATATATGGTCTATAACCTATGGTTTTTTCAGTGAATTTTCAAGGTTTTGTAAATGCTAATTCCTAACTATATATGGTCTATAACCTATGGTTTTTTCAGTGAATTTCGTGAATTTCATTGTTTTTTTAACAGCTAATATCTGTAGCTGTAAAATGTATTCTTCTTTAAATCCAAAAATATATTTTATATGTTTATGAATAATTTTTTTTTAAAATATTTTTTTTTCTTCGTTCCCGCTTCGCGAATCGGGAACCTTCCCGTTAGCTGACCTTGATGCCGCGAAATAGACCGCGAGCCGGTAAACGTTTCTTTACCGCAAGTGCCGCGTTAGAAAACAACATCGTGACGCCTCCCGTCCGCATGACGTTTCACGTTGTCGCGTGATACGTCATATGACGTGCTACGTTAGCGAACTGGTACGCGAAGCGAGTCGCAAAGCGCAGGTTTCTGGAAGCAAACCGGGAGGCCCTGCAAAGCGCTTAACGTAAACACAGCAGGTCATGTGACTTGGTAATAACACTTTTCATTGGTTCATTTCACTTTTGGTTTCCTAATGATGTAAGACTAGGTCATATAATCTAAAATGAACACTTTTCATTGGTTGAGAACTCTTGTTTTTCCCAAATGATGAAAATCCCTCCTTCTTTCCTCACTCTGACTTTCATCATTGTGAGAGAAAGACCCTTTGTGATCACTGAGCAATGGCTTCTTTAGTAGCTTCAGCTGGTGCTTCCCCACCACCTCCACCACATCCAAGGAAGAGTGGACCACCTGCTCAAGTTATAATTCAGCAAGAAGAGGAAGAAGAGGAAGACGAGGAAGAGCAGGAAGAGAGGCAGTTTTTGCCTGAGGAACCCAGGACGTCTCACCGGAAAGAAAACTTCATTTGGCAATTTTTTAAAATTCCCAAAGGTCAGAAAAAAGTAAATGCAAGATACGTAACTTGCCTTATATGTCAAGATAGACTGTCCAGAGGAACCGAGAAAAAATACAGTTTCGGAAACTACACAATGCATCGCCATACGACTAGGTGGCATCCTAACAACTACAGTGCTGCACAGTTTCGGAACGACCTAGATAATCTCCCTATTATGGCCAGAAGATCTGTTGTACCGGAAGTAACGGGACCAGAGGGCAGGGAGATGGTGCCAAATATACAAATGAGATTTGGTGAAGTAAAACACATCTGCGTATTTTGCGATGGATTCATTTGCTACGGAGAAAGAAGCATCACTCTGATCAACAGAGCTATTGACTATCATATGCAAGTTTGTACGAAACGCCCAAAATAATAAATACTTTTTTTTTGTTTTGTTGCTCCTGTTGAGCCCTTTACAATGAATCGTTTTCATTGCCCCCTCCAAGAAAAACCCAAAAAAATATAAAACTGTTCAGAAAAATTCAAAAAAAGTAAAAAAATGTTCCGAAAAATAATAAAAAAAATATAAAACAACAAAAACAATAAAAAAAAAGTTCTTTTCAGAACTACCTCCCCGTTATTAAAAAATTGGTACAATATTTGGAACTGTGCCAACCTCTATTTCTCTTAGTTCGCTTCCCAGTTCGCTCGCCGGTACGCGAACCGGAAGCGAACCAAAAACAGTAAGTATAAGGGAAGGAAACAGAGACTTATGTTAAAAGAAAGACAGCTATAGGGGAGTAAACTAGAGATACTATTACCCGTAATCCACTGCTGATGATGTCACATATTACATCATTCATGACATGCTCAGTGACATCATCAGCAGAGGATTGCGGGTTTTTTGACAACGTGCCTTATCCACGGTTTAATAACGCTGCCTTTTGCTTTATATAAGTTTTCAAATTGTATGAAATATATACCAATAGGTCGTTATGAACCTTTAGGTAGTGCTTTTCTTCATGAGGTCTGGTCGCTTCCATACACATACAGATGTTTCAAAGATGATCAAGAAGTTTATCTGAATGGAGAGGAATGCACTGAGACGCCAGATCATTCACTAATGTGTAGGCACATACAGTTACACGGTTCATGCAACAAACACCGACCAAATATGGCTTGCGTGTTGCAAGGCACGCCAGTTCCTGCTATCATCCCCACGTTCAAGTTGTTGGAAAATGGTAGTTATTTGATGCTCAATAATGAAGATTGTTCTGGGTTAATTAAAAGTATTCCTTTTATCGTAACAGTAAGTGAACGGGTTATTTGCTGCAGAAATGTTCTATTTCCTCCCACACATGAACATAGGGAGTTTTCAATCTGGCCACAAATACCAACCTTGGGAGCAGATTTCAACGGCATGGCAAGAATAAGAGCTCTTTTGTCTCAGAGAGAGGTGGCCTTGAGTTCGGCCCGTGAAACTTTCGTGCTTCACATAGCGAACACCCGTACAGAGGTGCAGACCCTTTTCAATTCAGATTTGCCTTTCAATTTCAGCAAGATGGTTCGGACTATCTTTAACGCATCCTCCACAAAGGCCCTGGCGCACTTTTTTAAAGTTGTTACCAGTGGTCTCGTGACTTCATTTGAGAAAATCTTTGGAGTCATCCCTGCTTTCTTTCATTCTATTTTCTCCACTCTGCTTCGTGGATTGCCATTTTTACTTGCATTACCAGCGGACGCTCTTGTGCTTTTTTACATTTTTAAATATGGATTTCCCTCCTATGCAACCTCCCGCCCTGCAGCTGCTGACACTGTTCCGCAATCGCATGCTAGAATATTATGGCACAATGCCGTTGGCGATATTAAGCACGGCATATGGATTATCTTTTCGATTCTCCTACTTCACCTGTGTCCAGCCTGTATTTCACTGCCTGACCTGTGATTTCGATTGGGCCATTGATTTGTGTCTCTGCGGACCGGTTTCTCCTGACGTCGACTTTAATCAGCTGATGACTCCTATCATTACTCACGAGTTGGTTTGTCCTGGCGAAAGGATTATGGCTGTGGCATTGATGCATGGACTAATTGGTCCCTGGAATTTACTGGCGGCAGCACAGTCTTTCTTGGAACAGAGCTTTCTTGAAAACCCACCTAGCTGTCCTCTGATGGTGATAGAGGATCCGGTGCTGGGAGAGCACGTATGTTCTTTTCCGCTTTTAAATTGGATGGCTGAACTGTTTTCGGATGAAGACGGTGACTTCCTATTGGAGGCTGTTGCAGCTTATTTTGCATACACAGTTATGTCATAGACCTTTTTCATGTTTGATATGCTGAGTACTAGCATTTCATTGACAATTCATTGACTTATTTGTCAAGTTTTTATTATTTACCTTGCCTATTGGCTTAAGACTCGATAAAGTACTTGGCTGTTTTATTTTTCTTTAGCATTAAATTTTCCTAGTTTTTAATGCTTTACCTTGCGGACCGTCCACATATAAACTTGCAATCTGCTCTCATGAGATGGCACTTCTATTATCTTATTCAGTTCGTTTCCGGATCATGGGGAGGTGTCATCTAGGTCCTGGATATCTTTACACCGTGTTAAGTTAGCATGGGCTCATTACCGGTTTAAACGCCATTTTTCCTTTTTTGCAACTTCTGCACACGACACTTAGTTGTTGCTTTAGCTTTCAACCTAGTAGTTCATCGTGGTTTACATGAGAATAATATGTTATTGCTCTACTATCTGCTTTGCTTGTTAAACTATATCTGTACAGCGAGTGCTAAAGTTTCAAGAACAACACGATACAGAATTGTTATGAGGTCTGATCTCCACGACTTCATACTCATAACATAAGTGCAACTTCTGCCAATTCTGGGCATGAGGCGGGTTTTATATTGCTTTGCCGAACACACATACACAACACTTGATGCGGTTCACATGAAGAGAGAGCTGGTGTATGCTGATGTGATTCCTTCAAATCTAAGACACTAAAGTATGGGCACGCCCTAAACCAACACAAAGAGACCTTCTTAGCAAATAATATAATATGTGTATTAGGGAGGGTGAGATATAAGCAGCCGCGGGCCGTGGAGGGAGTTACGGTGAGGCAGGGAGGGGGAGAAGCAGGGTGGAGCCCTCTCCACCCTGCCCCTCCCCCTCCCCGCCTCCCTGCCCCACCGTAACTCCCTCCACGGCCCGCGGCTGCTTATAAGTGTTGCTAACTCTTATTCATTTACAGCATGTTAACATACTATCACCATTCGCTTTTTATGTACTAGTAACTATGCTGGTAATTTTGCTACTGATAATATGTGTACTTGTATTCTCCACCCTGCTTCTCCCCCTCCCCGCCTCCCTGCCTCACCGTAACTCCCTCCACGGCCCGCGGCTGCTTATAAGTGTTGCTAACTCTTATTCATTTACAGCATGTTAACATACTATCACCATTCGCTTTTTATGTACTAGTAACTATGCTGGTAATTTTGCTACTGATAATATGTGTACTTGTATTATCTAAGATACTACGCCTGAGAAGACGGCATTAGTAAATAAACATTTCAAATACACATGTGTTCTTCTTAACTCCATGTTCTGGTTTCTAAGAAATATATAACGACCGACTTTTCATGAGTTCCACGTATCCTGAGGTACTACAAGTTCATATTCTGGATTGTCTAAACATTGAGAGTTTGTTATATCCAATGTGACACTGTACCTAGCTTGCTAAGGGGTTTTTGATTACTAACGTGAGTTTTGGGACACCCTAATTCGCCGAGGTTCCAATCCTCTGTCCACAGTTCTGTGTGAGAACAGAAACCCTGCGACAGGGGCACCCCCGACCCTTGCTGGAGCTTCATCACACTTGCGATACAACTCCAGCAATGCGCCACCTTTACGGCACAGATACATCACGCATCTGTGCTGTTTTTGCCCCATGATGCGCCGCATTGTAAATGCAGCACACCATAGGTGACGGAACAGCGGCACAGAATGACTAACACATCCCTGGTGATGCGCCAGTCATCATAAATCTATCCCTATGCTTCTTATCTTGTTAGAGATGAACCGCCATATGTATCATCAAAGTTTTTTGCATTTCCTAAATAGCGAACTTTAAGGAATAAATAGCTATTCTTTACCATTCCTAGTTTGCGATTAGCTATTTGCTAATTACAAATTACCCATTCATTTCCTTCATTTCCATAGGGCGGTTGGACTCACTTTTAGCTCGAACGGCTAAATGGATTTCCACGAAACTTGGCAAAATTGTAGGGACTGGTAGCCCGATGTGCCTTTGCTATGTCTCAAGATATATGCTCCAGTGGTTTTTACGAAAATTAACTTTGAAAAATATATATTGGGCTACATTGGCCTATATATATGTTGGAGCCCAAATGTAGCCCAATGTAGCCCAATGAAGCCCAATGTAGCCCAATGTAGCCCAAAGATGGCCGCCAGACACAAAAAAAACAAATGTAGCCCAAATATCAGCCAGATGTAGCCCAACTATAGCCCAGTGACAGAATGACCAATCAGCTTCGCAAACCTCCGTTACGCGAAGCGGAGCGCTGTTACAGATATATATCTTTTTTTGAACGTTAATTTCTCAAAATCCACTGGAGCACATATATTGAGACCTAGCAAAGGCACATCGGGCTACCAGTCCCTAATATTTTGCCAAGTTTCGTGCAAATCCATTCAGCCGTTCGATTATTATTATTATTTTTTTTTTTTGCCCCGCGGGGCCCTTTTAAAACCTCCACATCAAACCTAGGGGGTCAGCGAGGATCTACTATGCCCCCTTATGGTTATTTCCCCCTTTGTTTTGGCCTCCTCTTGTCTCTCGATCCTACCGAGAGACAAGATGGCGGCCGCTACGGACTTTTTGGAATGTTGACAGACGCCAGAGAACCAATCAGCTTCGCTTCACAAAGCTCCGTTGCGCGAAAAGTACGCGTCCTGGGACGCTGCCCGGTCCGCTGTTACAGATATATATCTTTTTTTAAACGTTAATTTCTCAAAATCCACTGGAGCACATATATTGAGACCTACAAAAGGCACATCGGGCTACCAGTCCCTACAATTTTGCCAAGTTTCGTGCAAATCCATTCAGCCGTTCGGGCTAAAAGTGAGGCCAACCGCCCTATGGAAAACTCAATGTTAAAAACACGTTTTGGGACCCCCCTTTTTTCTCGGCCCCCCTTGACGAACCCCCCCCAAATTTTCAAGGGCTGCTCAGAAACAAAATGTGCCATTTTCCTGAAAATTTCAGCCAATTCCGTCCACAAACGCCAAAGTTATTAGACATAGAATTTTCAAAAATCCCATAGAGAAAAAATCCTAACTATATATACCTACTGGCGACTGCCAGTAGGTAATATATATATATATATATATATATATATATATAAAGGGTTGCAGATTACCTCCAAAGATCTTACACCCTGTGGAGAAAGTGACAAGAAAGGACAAGGACACACATGTAAACACAGACATAACACAACAATGAGTTACAAGCAGACCACGCTAAAAAGCAGGGTTACCAATGGATGTAAGTAGTGGATCCTAAAACCAGGTTTTCTCATGCCCACAGATCGCTGATCCTAGCATGATGGAACCCCCAAAAAAGCGCTAAGGGCTCATGAGGCATTGTAACCTAAAACACTAAGTAAGACAATCTCTGCAGTATTATGTGTTTTTTATCCCCAAACATGAAGGAACTTTTGGAATCAACAACTATCCAAACATGTGTGTTATGTCTGTGTTTACATGTGTGTCCTTGTCCTTTCTTGTCACTTTTCTCCACAGGGTGTAAGATCTTTGGAGGAAATCTGCAACCCTTTATATATATATATATATGCATATTCTTTGTCCTTAAGGTCACTGATACCTACATGACAGTTACTAAATGCATAATGAGAAAGGTATTGATTATGTACTTCTCACCCTCCAGGTCTTGATAAACCGCCAACTGGGCGCAGAGACTTCGTGTTGAACTACATTTTAGGTACATACACACCTATAGTTCACAGTTTTTGTATAATACACTTTTATATATACATCCATGTGAGTAAGGTGGGGAATTTTGTTGCATTTCCTGTCCTGAAGAAGGAGTTTCACACTCCAAAACATGTTCATGTCGACGCACTACAGAGGTTAATGTACATAATTATACATCAGTAACCTCACACTGCACCCTTTTTTTAATAATACCAGCCAGGGGGTTTATTAAAGCCTTTTTTTCCCCACGAGCCAGGTGTTTTTTAACTATCACCTTCACCACTCCACCACTCACGTGGAATACCCCACACACATCCACACATAGTCCACAGCAAGTGCTCCCACGTAGTCGTCGGTAGTAGCACGCCGCATCCCATAGAGGGGTGCGAAGACCCCAATGATGAAGCATGACACCAAGGGGCCTGTTGGTGTGTGAGGGGTATTTAAACAACACGGTGTGCTCCCCACCACAGTAGGGACCACCACCACCTCCTTAGTGGATTCCACTTTGTTTACTTATAATTGTCAAAGCGGCAGGACTTTGGGCCTCCTTTACATTGATCAAACCAGTTCCAGAATATAATCCTGTGATGTGAGAAATGAGATACCGAAACAGAAAGCTGAGGCCGAACCTATTTCTACCAGAACATACCAACACAAAAGAGACAGATTGTCTGCCTATTCGCTGCATCTTGTGTCTTGTTCTGCTCAATAAGCAAGGCCCCATGATTGGTTGGAGACTGACAGCTTCCAGCTCACATGGAAGTGGACGCTATAAGATGCCTGAAATCCCCAAGCAAACTAAAGAGGCCTTTCACATGAGTTGCTGACTGCGGCTCAAACTCATCTGATGTGACCACGAGTATTTCCAACCGTGCCAGCTACTTCATCCTTTTGTTAACCTGTGCAGCTCATTGTCAAAACAACTCATATCTCTCTGACCTGTCCGGGAAGTGACATTGGTGCTTTCAGGTACTCTGTGCCCCTGGCTGGGTAGCATGGCTACCGGGAATGAGTAGAATAGGGGCGGTGGCCCGGCGACTTGGACGCCTTCCTGATGCCTTGATGTCTTCTTGACACTATGTTTGTAAAAGTTGAGTGGGGTGGTGGGTACTGGCTCGGGTACAGCCGATTGGGGGCTGTCCCTCTCCTACCTTGTAGGAGTTTGTTTTTGGGGGGGGGTAGTGAGGATGGGCCTAAGGGAGTTGGGATCCATTGGCATGGTAGGTCCTGTGCCCTCTGTTTTGGGCTTGGGATCGCCCATGCCGCGACAGATGCTTCATGGTTCTGTGAGGTGTAGGGGAGGGGGGTTGGGGGTATGGGGAGTTGGAAAGGGACTGGCATTAGCAGCCCCTGCAGTTTTTGGGCGTTTGGGTGGTAAGGGGGAGATGCACATGCTTTCTATGACAATGCGGTTGTTGTTGAGTGGTGGGTGGTGTGGACACAAGGGGCCTTCCTGGCGGACTCCATCTGACTATGGTTGATACTACGCACAGGCTCCCGGTGGAGTCCCTACGAGTAGTCACGTGGAATGTCAGGGGGATGTTGGACAAGGTGAAACGTGGGGCGGTCTTGCGCTGGGGGAAGAGGGCCGCTGCTGATGTGCTTCTGCTTCAGGAGACGCATATGATGGGGTCGAAAGCACTCAGCCTGCAGCGATTGGGCTATCAACAGGTGTACCATGCCGGCTTTACTAGGGGGTCCAGAGGGGTGGCTGTGCTAATCCACCGTAGGGTGCAATTCGTACATGAGAAGACGTGGGCGGACCCGCAGGGTCGTTATTTGTTTGTCAGGGGCAAGGTGGGTACGGAGCCCGTCGTTCTTGGGAGTGTTTATGCCCCCCCCCTGCAATGGGCCCTAGCTGAGAGGATTTTCCAGATATGGGGGGATGTCCAGGAGTCCCTAGCGGTGGTTGGGGGTGACTGGAACGAGGTGATGGATGCTTGTATGGACCGCAGGGGGCGCCGAGGGCCAGGCGGATTGGACCCCCCTTTTCCCCCCTCCCCTCCCTCTACTAAGCTGCGAGCGATGTGTGATGGCCTGGGCTGGATTGATGCTTGGCGACATATGCACCCTACTTCACGTGAATATACGTTTGTGTCTGCTGTACATGGTTCCTTTTCTCGCCTAGACTACTTGTTTGTTCCCCGGGTGTGCATGTGCAGAGTGCGCGCGGTGGAGATTTTGCCTAGGGGGCTGTCTGATCATTCCCCAGTTTCGGTCGACATAGAACTTTTCAAGAAACGCCAGCCCTTTCGATGGAGGATGTCCTCGTGGCATCTTCAGCAACCTAGCTATGTTAAGCACCTCCGGGAGGCCATTGATCACTACTGGCGGGAAAACCTTGTTGATGATATCGACGCGGTAGTGGTGTGGGAGGCTTTGAAGCCCACGGTGAGAGGGGTAGATATCGCTTGGGCCGCTGCGGCTCGCCGGGGACGCCGTGAGGCGATCGTGGCAGCTGCGGCACTGGTGGAGACATTGGAGCGGCGGAGTCGGGGGGGGAGACGATATTAGTGTGCGGCTGCTTCTCCAGGCGCAGCAGTCCTACGCGTCAGTCCTGCTGGACGAGGCCAGACAGGCGTGGCTGGCCACACGGAGCAGGATTTGCCAGTGGGGTGACAAGTCGAGTTCTATGCTCTATAGACTATGCCAATATAGCATCAAACCTGACACACTGCCCGGTCTTCTGGCGGAGGATGGCGCGGCTATTACTGACCCTGTCTGCTTATCGGCGAGCTTTGCCGCCTACTTTGGAACGCAATACGCCCCGTGTGATAACCTGACGGGTGAGGATGTCGCCAAGTTCATCGATGACCTGCCCCCCCAAATGGTGTCTGATGACGTCAAGAAATCTCTGGATGCTCCTCTCACGGCGGAGGAACTTGGGGAGGCCCTGGGACAGCTCAATGCGGGTAAGGCCCCCGGGCCGAGCGGTTATCCCTGTGAATTTTATAAAAAATTCTACACGCAATTGGGACCCCATTTTCCGTGTGCTCTGGAAGCGGCGCGTACTCGGGGCAGGCTGCCGCCTGATTGGCGCCATGCTGAAATTGTGGTTTTTCCGAAGCCGGGTAAGCCCCCTGATAGGCACGACTCATATCGCCCCATCTCGCTACTCAATATAGAAGCCAAGATACTGGCTAAGGCCCTGGCAAATCGGTTGCTTCCATACATAGCGGAACTAGTACACCCCGATCAATCGGGCTTTATGCCCGGCAGGGCTACACGCCACAATATTCGGCGTGCGTGGGCTGCGATCGGGGCTATGGGGGCCATGGGCGAGCAGGCTGCTCTGTTGCTTGCCGACATTAATAAGGCGTTCGACTCGGTGAGCTGGACTTACCTGTTTGCGCTCCTACCCCGTCTCAACCTCGGCCCTGTTTTTATATCCTATATTAAACTACTATATACGGACATCACGGCCGCTGTGCGTGTTGCCGGGGCTGTGTCGGAGACCTTCCGTGTTGGCCGGGGTACCCGACAGGGATGCCCTCTCTCTCCTTATCTTTTTGCCCTGGCTATGGAGCCGTTGGCCGCCTGGGTGCGTATAGATGCACAAATCCGAGGATTTGTATGGCCCCAGGGCCTATCTGATAGGATCGCGCTGTACGCGGATGACGTCCTTTTCTTCCTGACGGACCTGCGTCGCTCCGGGCCGCGGGTATTGGAAATTATGCGGGTCTTTGGCGACGTTTCAGGCTTATACCTCAACCTCAGCAAATCCACCTTGTGGGTCCTGGGTGGTGGCGCAGTATCGGACCCCTGGACGCTGGACCTGCGGGTGGCGACTGATGGCCTGCAGTACCTAGGGGTGTTCCTGTCTGAGTCCGCGACCCTCGCGTGGGAGCGTTCTGTGCTGCCAGTGTGGGAACGGGTGCAGACCGACGTTAAAACGTGGTCCCGGATGCCTCTTAACATCTTTGGCCGGTCCGCCATCTTTAAGATGGTGGCGCTTCTACGCCTTCTATACCAATTGCAAAATTATCCCCACTCGGTTCCAGCTTCCTGGTTTCGGCGAGTGAACTCGGTCTTGGGGCAATTCCTGTGGGCCGGGGGTTCGGCCAGGGTGGCGTTACGCACATGCTTCCTCTCTACATACAGTGGAGGACTCGCCACCTCGGACCTTCTGTCCTACTATCAAGCAGCTCACCTACTCGTCCTTAATGACTGGTGGTACGGTGATAGAGGCGACCCGGCATATGCATTAGAGCGCGCACTGATGGGCGATAATACTCTTCATATGCTCCTCTACTCTGCCCGGCTGCGACGGGGCTTGCCTAGTGTCACGAAGACGGTCTTCCTTGTATGGCGTCAGGCATTGCGACGCATGCAGGCCCGGACTGGCCGTTGCAGGCACCGGGCAATCCCCCGGTCGGCTGCGAGGGTAGGGGCCGGTTTTGGGCCCCAGGGGGCCGGTTTTGTTGCAGGGTCGTTTTTTGCAGCATAGCTGCAAAAACGGCACTGTAACAAAATCGGCCGAAAACCGGCCCTAGCAAAGAGCGCGGTCGCACCCCCCAACCCCCTGGGGGGAGGGGGGGGGCGGCCGAGCACTTTGCCAGGGCCGGTTTCGGTTCCCAGTCCGGCCCTGGACGCATGGGCTGGTGGGGTAGGCTGACTGCGGAAACGCCGCTGTGGCGTAATGGCAGACTGCCTGCCCTGGCCTCCTTGCCGGGTTTCGGTGGCTGGGACGCGATCGGGATCTCGTCGCTGGGTGATGTGCTGTCTGGAGCCGCTCTTAAGCCGTTCCAGGCCCTTAGTGAGGAGTTCCACTTGCCGCGGACTCAGTTCTTCCGTTATCTACAGCTGCGGCATGCGCTCACACCGTACATTGCCGACCTGGAATCGCTCCCCGAATTTAGCCCACTTGAAGCGAAGCTGTTCATGGGGGAGCTCGGGGACAAAAAAGTGTCCCGCATTTACCAGACGATGGTCACCCACTGCGCCTCCGACCTTCTCCCCCTGCGGACAGCATGGGAGGCAGATGTCGGTTCCCTAGACGAAGATGACTGGCGAGAGGCCCTGGAATCCCCGCGTGGGACGGCTATCGCGATGAGGCTCAGGTTCATCCAATTTAAAATCCTCCACAGGGCCTATTTTACGCGTGAACGCCTCTGGAAAGCTGGACTGATTGAATCGCCGGAATGCTTGCGTTGTGGTGTAGAGGTTGGCTCGCTGCTCCATACCCTGTGGCTGTGTCCTAGGCTTGCTGGCTTTTGGAGAGGTGTGTGGAGTTGTTTGTCTGAAGTGCTAGGATGGGACCTGCCCCAAACACATCGATTAGGTTTGCTTCATATTCTCGAGGGGGTGGGAGGGAATAGATATAAGCGCCACCTACTGCTGTTGGGGTTGGTACTGGCCAAGAGAGACCTGGGGCGGGCGTGGAAGGACGAACGGGCTCCCCCCCTGTGTGTTTGGAAGGCTGGACTATACTTTTGTATGGGCCTGGAGCGCCCGATCTTTGAAGCACGTGGGTGCCCCCGCAAACACTTTAGGATCTGGAAAAGGTGGGCCGAGTATAGAGACTTGCCACTTGACCCCCCAGTTGAACCCGAGGAAGAACTCTAGGCCTCCCCCTTGGCGTAGGCTTGTGTCTGGTGCCAGACCGACCACTCTATACGTATTTACGGCTGTTCCTTCTTTGCATGTGCACGGGGTTAGGGAGGGATTACGGGGTGGGATAGGTTGAGGGTGGTTGGGTGTTGGGGATGGGAACGGGTGGGGGGTAGGTTTGAATAAATGTAATTTGCAGTATATTAGATTCAGATTCAAATCCTGTTCTATGTAATGTTTTCAACTGCGTGGTGGTTTCTCCTGTCTGTGGGGTACCACACTCATTGTCTTGCTTTATTATTCAATAAAATCTGTTGTGAAAAAAAAAAAAAACTCATATCTGGTAGCCATTTTCTGCCACGTGAGCCTAATCATAGGGTGTGCACACAGGAGCTAAAGTAAAACTATTGTGTGGTGCAAGCCTCCCTCTCAAACCAGAGACTGTGCTTGGGCTTCCAGAGTCCATAGCCTTAGAGAAAGGAGCATCATTTATGCAAGCAACTGAACTAAACAGAAATAAAGAAATAGTTCTTTTTTTTAAAGACAATAGTGATTAGACAACATAATTGTTCCATGCAGCAAATGCATTAATTAAATTCAATTTTATATATCATGACCAGCCTTCCAGAGTAAGCCTCGACTGTTTGATCTTGCTACCCCCTGAAAGTCAAATAAAAAAATGCAATAGGTCTTGCCTTTGATTATGTTAAAGCCATTTGCTTTGCTATTGGTATTGTATAGCAAAGCAAATGACTTTAACTTAATGAAAGACGAGACCTATTGCATTTTTTATGTTTGTTTTTAATGAAAGTGTTGAGAGAGTTGAATTTTGCAGCTGCTAAAAGAGCCGTAAAATGCGATCTAGATAGGACTGAGGTACTTGTGGATGCTGTGACTGACAGCAGTGGAAATCATGAAGCAACAATGATTCACCCCCTGTTGACAAACTGCAAAGTTCGCGGATACAGGTAGCGACACACGGGCGGCCAAGCGCATGTGAGACTGATGTGCAAACAGTCACCATCTGCAACATGTGCAGCGCATGTGCACTGGGAAACTTCTCTGCCGGCAGCCACACAATTAATTAATTCACTCACATTGGTTCCAATGCATGCACAGTGACACTTGCACAGGCAGACTCTGGGACACTCCTGCACGACGACACGAGTGGCAGTACTAACACACATGGTGTGTGTTGCCTACATAGAGTGCGCACCCAAGCTAAACAGTTCTGCCCACCATACACCTTACTCATAGTACAACAACCGCAGGACACACACTCCATCCAAATGAGTTTTAGAATGCACAAGTCAACTCATGACAAGGTGACAAATACTGACTTTATGCTGCTTTAGATATATATGCCAGGCTTCCTCAAAACAGGCAGGGGTGGGGATAAATCCCCAGTGCTATGTAAAAACGCATGCGCCGTACAGCCAGCTTAGAACGTTGTGAGGGTATAGCAAAGTGTGCTGTCCAAATCACATTTTTTGTAACTTAGCAGTAATAGTCATTTAATTATATGTGTGGGTGCAAAAAGACATATTTTACAGGCATTGTGTTTTTATTTCAAGATGTCAGTACAATATGAATTTTTGTACACTGGGGGGCCTACAAATCTATTTTTTTACTTTTTGAACAATCGGAGCACCCGCACTTTACTTTAGTTAAGCGCGGGTGCCACGATTGTTCAAAAAGTAAAGAAATAGATTTTTTTCTATTTGTTTACTTTTTCAACAATCGCGGCACCCGCGCTTTACCTACAGCCATGTTCAGCTAAAGCGCGGGTGCCGCGATTGTAGCAAAAGTAAAGAAACAGAAAAACATTTATTTCTTTACTTTTTCAACAATCCCGGCACCTGCGTTTTAGCTTAACATGGCTGAAGATAAAGTGCGTGTGCAGCGAAAGTGAAAATAAAGTAAATAAAAGCATTAGGCGTGTGTGCCGGTACCTTGGTCTGACCCCTAAGTTACTGCGAAAGTGAAAATAAAGTAAATAAAAGCATTACGCGCATGTGCAGGTACCTAGGGGCCCGAAGGGGGGGGGGGGAGGGAAAGCGAAAGCACGCCGCGAGGCACGTGTACGGACAAATAAATGCAGGCTTGTGTGCACATCCCTACGCTAACTAAAGTAAACAAAGATGGCATCGGGCTGTCCACATGCGGGTGCATTTTTGTGTCCGTACGCGTGCATGTTTACCTTTGTGAATGGCGAGAGCAGCCATCTTTGTCCATCTATACGCGTGCATTCAGCTTTGGCTGAATCGATTGCAAAAGGCCCTCGCATGGCAAGAGCAGTGGATGTGCGCTGTACACGCCAGGCGAGACCTAAAAAAGGAGGCACTTAGTAATTTAGTCAGCTCACAGTAGCACCTGACTCCTGTGGTAACAGCAATATTTATCAGATACAGGTCTACCTGCACGCTGCCCAATTTCCGTTACACGTATTTCCGAAGATCAAGAATTATTTATTTTGGGTACCTTCCCCACTGGACTGGGTAATAAACCTTGACTTTAGAATTTTGAACAATATTGGATATGTTATGGAAGTTTGGCTGTTTGAAACCGCTTCTTCCTGATAGATTCCTTTAAGCTTTAGACAGTTGAGATGTTTGTATATTTTTATGTATCAGGATTTTACGTAGGTTAATGCTTGGCAAATATTCTGAAAGAAAATGAACAGAGAAGGCTGGCACTGATGAGATCCCACCCAGAATAGTTCAGGAGCGAAATAAATGTTGTCAAATATTCTTTAAGTGTTTGTTATTTTGGTGTGAGAGCAATATGAGCAGAAAAGGAGGTTTTAAGAGCTTGAATTTCGACAATTTCCTTATGAAAATAAATGGTTAAGAGTAACAAAATGAAGGCCCTTGTGGTCTTCTGTGAATTCAATAATTTTTGGTACAGTGAAAATAAATGTGCTAGAATTGGAAGGTCAGGGCGTATACTAGTATGTGTTAATCCTTGAACTAGGTGTACAAGATATTAAGAATTGAGGAACCCACAATGCATTCCTACCTTGGCACTAGTGGAAAAAGAGCTTGCTTTATGAACTGAAAGACTAACACATTCATTTAGATTCATGCTCCATGTGTGTGCAATTACAAACCTCTGGTTGCTTAATATTTGGCAATAATTGTACCTCTGCATTATTTCTAATGGTGTACTAAGCAACTGTTTAATACAAAGAATAAGAAATATGTATTTGGCAATATTTGCTACAAGGACTACATGGTTGAGCTTGAGTCCCAGAGGACCAGCGGCCAGCCTGGGGCTTGAGGTCTGATTTTGGAGTATATTTATCAAATACTAACATTGAATTGGCCTATAGACCTTTTAATGCGTATCATTCAAGCCAGTCAACACAGTAGTCTAAATAATCAATAATAATCAACAATATAGCTAGGTAATATCCGGGTAGATCAAGTATGTTTGAAGAGTGAGTACACATGCAGCAAGTCCAGAATAATCTACAATAAAAGGAATAACAGTAGAATTAGCACCCAATTGGGAATGTATAGTACACAGTGTATAGTGTTCAAACACGCAGGGGAAGCAATGCATTCAAAAAGATAAAACTTTGACAATCAAACAAGTGGTAGTCAGAGGCAAAGGAGAAAGATATTTGTCAGGTGGTGAGGAAAAACTTCAGAGGCGTCTAACCAGATATGCTAACACAATATGAACTTAGCCGCGGGTGGTTACTTGTAAGTGTTAGGCCCTTGTACAATTAAAATGGTGACTGCTGTGATGCATGTAGAACTATATTTGGATGTTTCACCTTCCTCAAGAATCTACTGAAAATATTAAAGGAAAGAAAATCTGTAGGTCAAAAAATATTTACTAGCAACTACACTTAGGTTAGTGTATGCATCCTTAGTGCTAAAAAATATTTAAACATGTTTGTAGCAAAGATGTAAAAAGTTACATACTCGTAATGACTTGAGACCGCATGTTTGTAAACACATATGTACTTCTGTGCATGAGCATCCAATATGAACATGATGGAAAGTGATTAGAAGCTAATCATTTAACATAGGTCACGTCTGTCAGTTTTCACACTAATAAGAGACAAAGATTGACTCCACTGTATTCTAGGTAAGTAATTTAAGATGTGCGTCTGTGATCTCTGTCAATCTGGGGACAGGCGGTCTCGGCCACCATATTGGGTGGTGGTGGGGAGTATTGCCCTGGGTGTCCTCTGGGCTGTCTGCTAGGAGTGGCCCTGGTGTTGGTTGCTCCTCTGTCGCCTGGACGGTGCACTGGAGGCGTGTGATCGCCCACTATGACCTCAAGGATTGACCGGCCTCCGGCCTCCACCTGGACCTGTGGTTGGTGTGGCCGACGCCGCGTATTCCCGGTTGACAGCGCCTTTCAACCGCCTGCACCTAGGGTGATCTACAGACCGTGAACTCTCATTCAGTGCTCCTGCGTGTTCCTTGCCTCCGCATAGCCTCCCTGCGCGCATTGATTCTCTACATTCCAAGCTCTCACTCTCCTTCCCCCCCCCCCCGGACAGAGACCTTGATACAATCCTTCAAGCCATTAGTGCCTCGCAAGCCTCAGTGGAAGGGAAGATTGGAGAAATTAAGGTAGATGTGTCCCTCCTTAGACAGGACCTCTGCAATGCTACCGAGCGGATGTCGGAAGCTGAATCCCGTATCTCCACGGCCGAGGATGACATTTCCCAACTGAAGGACCAGGTGGGCCACCTTCGCACCCATACCAGGGAACTCCACAGGCGGGCTGAAGATGCGGAAAAACGCGCACGTCGCAACAACCTCCGCCTGGTGGGGTTTCCCTAGGAGGTTGAGACAAACCAGACGGTCACCTTTGTCGAAAACTGGTTCACGTCATGGATGCCTAAAGACACCCTCTCGACTTGGTTCGTGGTTGAGAGAGCCCATAGGTCCCTGACAACCAGGCCTCCTCCCGGAGCCCCGCCTTGCCCTATCATCCTAAAAGTCCTTAACTTCAAGGACCGTGATGTCCTCCTACAGGCAGCACGGGCAGCGGGTCTCCCTCAAATGCCAAAACCATGTCATCATGATATTCCCGGACTACACCAGGGAAGTCCAGGACCTCCGGCGCTCGTACACCGACGTGAAGAAAAAACTATAAACCCTTGGCCTACAGTACCAGCTCCAATTTCCTGCCCGCCTTCAGGTCATTTTTCAGGGAAAGACTCAATTCTTTGACTCACCCCAGGTGGCATGGACGTGGCTGACGAAGGAACGCCCCCTCTGCCTTCGGCGCGACCCCTCATCGGAGCGAGTGGGCTCCCAACCTGAGGGGCCAAGATCGCCGGGATGTCAGCGCCGGCGTCGCACGGGATCTCGTAGGGGGCACCGGTCTCAGACAGCTGCATTCAGATCTTCGAGCGTGGCGGCTCCGGGTCTTCGGGACTCCTCCAGCCAGTCCGGCTCTCCACCCCGCAACAGGATCTAATCAACTGAAGACGTACCGGGTTTATCCTCATTGCTGGCCCAGGCGGGCCCACCCAAGATGGACTCGGACTATTCCTGCACTCCTACTCTCTAACTACCTACAGGGCCAGGTTTGCAGCATGTCCACTGTCGGGGAGGGACACCTCAAGTGCGGGGTCCTTTGACATTGGTAGACTTGTGTGTTCATTTACACTTTCTTATTGCTGATTCACTACTGATCCGTTCTTCTGGAGGGGTCCTCCATGCAACTAACCCAAGCGTTCTAGTTTGGTTTTTTAAATGGGGGGTCGACAGATGCTTCTGTTCTCGAAGTGTAGGGAATGGGGGGTGAGGGGGGGCTCATTTTAGGTTGTTGTTGTTCTTGTTTTGCTGTTTCAGCTTCCACGGATTGACATCTACATCTTCCCCACAGGTTCACGTGTCCTTACAAGATGGTAGCTCTTAGGCCCAAGAAGCTCCCGCCGTGACCGAGAAAACCACCTTCGGGACATCACTTCATGTCCTGTCATGGAACGTCAAAGGTCTTCTGGACCGGCTCAAGCGCACAGCAGTCCTGCGCTACGTGCAGCGCCTTCACAAAGACATCCTCCTGCTCCAAGAAACACACCTCATGGGTAATTGCTGTCCTTTTCTTGCTCGCAATGGGTATGACAGAGTATGGCACTTTGGCTTCTCCAGAGGCTCCCGTGGGGTGGCCATCCCTATGAAACAAACTCTACCCTTTGTCCTTTCCCAGGTGACCCACGACCCCTAAGGACTTTTGTAGCAATTTGTGGCTCCTTGGCTGGCCACCCCCTCAATCTCGTGTCCATGTACTCTCTTCCCTCGATGCTCGCTCCCACACTTGTACAAACCGCGGCCCTACTAACCACTTTCTCTCTAGGAACTACTGTCGTTGGTGGAGACTTCAATACAGTCTCCTTCCTGGCCATAGACACTGCGGGCCCTCCCTCGGCTTCCCGCACGTCGCAAGCAACACAGCTTAAGACCTGGTCCGCATCTTTAGGCCTCATCGATGTATGGTGCACCAGGCACCCGCGCACCAGCCACTTCACTCATACTTCCACAGCCCACCACACACAGGCATGCAAAGACGCAATCTTTGTCCCCGCTACTGATTGCTCGGTGATTGTTGACACTCGCATCCTACCTAGAGGAATTTCAGACCACTCTCCAGTGCGCCTGTGTACAGGTGCCCCCTCCCTCCCCCCCCCTCGGCCCAGCAAACGTGGAGGATGAACGCATGGTTTCTCCAAGACAAGGACTTTAAGAAGGTAGTAGGGAAGGAGCTCGAGCAATACTTTCTCACCAACGCAGGTTCTGTGTCCTCCCCGGGTACCCTGTGGGAGGCGGGGAAGGAGACCATAATAGGTTTCGCGAAGGGGAAGATTAAGAAGCAGAGATTGGAGCAGCTGCGTAAAATTACTTCAAGAGAGGCGCAGGCGCTTCGCTTGGAACAATCACTTTCCCAGTCTGAAGACGCCGCCCAAAGCGGGCAACTCGCTCACCTCCGGGCCAAGATCAGGCAGCTATCCCTGGACGTGGCCAAACTTCTGTGGAGGTCATCGGTGGCAAGGGTATACGGGTGACAAAAATTGTACGATTTTGCACAGGCTGGCCACTTACCCCAGGGCAAATGGTATAATTCCAGAGGTGGTAGACGACCGGGGCTTATTACACAGTGCCCCATTGGCGATGGCCCGCAGATTCTCTGCTTACTATCGGCGTTTATACACAGCGCAAACCCCTGACCTACCGCTTCACGTTCTCCTTGCAATAGGTAACGTACGTCTTCCTCGGTTGGAGACAGTTGCCTAGAAAGACCTGGACCGCCCCACATCCAGGAAAGAAATCGAGGAGGCAATTTCCCTCACGTCATCGGGCAAGACTCCAGGACCAGACGGGCTCCCCCAAGAATACTATGAGTTGTACCGTGACACTCTTGTGCCCCACCTGGATGGTCTATTCCGGGAAGCCCTTGAAAAAGGCTCCTTCCCGTCAGAGACGGACAGTGCCACTATTGTGGTCATCCCCAAAATCCCAGACTCCCTCCCGTTCTTGTGCAGACTACCATCCCATATCCCTCCTCAATACGGGGATCAAGTTATACGCCACCATCTTGGCCCTGCGCCTGAAGCCTTATCTGTCCTTATTGGTGCACCCGGACATATGCGGCTTTATGCCCAAACGTGCGACTCACCACTGTCTTCGCTGGCTTTGGTCCACCGACACTTACTTACCCCTTATTTAGCTCTTCTTCTTATAGATTTCGAAAAAGCTTTTGACTCGGTGAACTGGGCTTATTTGCACGAGGTGCTGGCTGAGATGTGGTTCGGTCCCCGATTCTTGGCCCTGTTCTGGGTCCTCTACGAGCAGCGCACGTGCGTGTCCTGGTTAACGGCGTTCTATCCAAGGCCTTTCCCATTGCGAGGTGTATGCAGCAGGGCTGTCCGCTTCCCCCCTGCTGTTCGCTTTGGCGATGGAGCCCTTGGGGTCCCTGGTGCGGGCTGAGGAGAGCATTAGGGGCTGAGAATGGCCGAATACCGAGCCAGACAAAATTGCGTTATATGCAGATGATGTCTTACTACTTCTGGCTGACCCCGCCACCTCTGGTCCACACTGCCTCCAGACTTTACAGGTATTTGGGCAACCCTCAGATCTTCGACTGAACCCAGAGAAATCAGAGCTGGTCCCACTCCATTTATCAAGAGACTGTTACGATTGGCAGTCCAGCATACATATTCGGCGCAATTCCTTTAAGTATTTGGGGATATGGATTACCCTGCTTCCGGAGCTGGGCTCGTCCCTAAATGTCACCCCACTGGTTAAAAAAGCCAGAGAAGACCTCCAGAAGTGGAAGACATTACCCCTTAATCCCCTGGGCAGGGTCGCTTTATTTAAAATGATGATCCTTCCCAGGTTTCTCTATGTCCTTCAAAACACTCCCTTCTGCTTCTCTAGGTCCTGGTTTAAGGAACCGTATAGCCTAGTGACCGAATTTCTGTGGGTTGGGGGTCGGGAGCACCTGGCCTTGTCCACGTGCCAGGTTCCCTCCTTCGACGGGGGTATGGAGTTGACGCACATGTATTTATATTTTCTAGCAACGCGTCTCCTAGTGGTCCATGACTGGTTCAAAGGGGGTTGATCTGACACAGCCTACCGGCTGGAACTGAGCATACTGGGTCTGCCCAAAATCCAAGCTATCTCGTCCCAACTACCAGACGTGACACGGTCTGTGCTGTTGGCATGGCGGGCTTCATTACGTCATACTGGCTGGTCAGGTAAACTGACGCAATGTACACCCCAGTGGCATGGGGCCTAACTTCGGAAGGCGAGTGGTCTGCCGGGGTTCGGAACCTGGGACCTTATAGGTTTCACACAACTCTGGGACATTTGGGCCGGCAGCCACATGCTCTGCTTCCAAGAAATGCAAACCTGTTACTCCCTGCACTCCTCCCAATTTTATAAGTACTTACAACTAAGACATGCTCTCCGGACACACATCACCACTGACACCCGGAATTCAGGCCCACTGAGGTTCAGATTATGTTGGGAGATCTGGGTAAGGGGAACATCTCCCGCATTTATCGTACCTCAGTTAACAATACCCCCACCTCCCTGGACAAGCTGAGGGATCAATGGGTAGAATGGGTGGGCCCCTTGGACGAGGCAGACTGGCGAGATGACCTTATGTCACCCAAGACAATCACCGCCTCCGCCAAACGTAGGCTAATCCAGCTATATTTTTTGCATGCTGCCTACCTCACTCCACTGCGCCTTCACCGCACGGGTTTGTGCCCCGACGCGTCATGCTCAAGGTGTGGCCTGACCCCGGGAGATTTCTTTCATGTGGTCTGGTCCTGTCCTAAATTGGACGGTTTCTGGGGGGGGGCATTGAGGAAGACCTCACAGAAGTCCTTGGATGGAAGGGTCCCCATGACCCACGACACTCACTATTAGGGATCACAGATGGATTAGAAGGGTCCAGAAATGACAAGATATTTTTCAACAAGGCCATGATTGTAGCCAAGCGCGACATAGCGGTGGCATGGAAATGCCCCGATCCACCGACCCTGGGGAGGCGGCGCAAGGGAGTGGACTGGTGCGCAACCCAAGAAAGGGCCCTGTACGTGGCACATGGATAGCCTAAGAAATATCGTAGGGTGTGGGGTAAATGGTTGGGCACTGTGGGGGACTTTGAATGATTAGCTAAACCACTCTATTGACTTGTACCTCTGGGGATGTGATTGTGGGATGCTTTATTTTTATAGATGTAATAGAATTTTTGTCTTCCGTGTTCTTGCTGACCTGCTTATATGTTCTGAAATCAATACATTTGATTATAAACACCTTTAGGAGACATAAACATGCATCTTGAAGATGACACCTGCAAACTTAGTCAAAGTCTTAAAAAAGATCTGGGCGCCCTAAATCTCAATTAATTTAACTCCGCCCCCACACACAAGGCGGGTCAAATGATCGACCCTATTTTTTCCAGTGTCTTTGGTCTCACTCCCTACCTCCCTATGCCATTATTTGTGGACAGACCATTTTGCAGTGCCTTTCTTCATACCCCACTACTCCTCTTTTTGCCGCTCAACTACCTGTCCTAAAGTTATGGCTAGAAACTGGGCTAAACTCAACATTCCTTCCCACAATATCTGTTTATCTAATACTTCTCCCCATTTGGCACATCAGGTTGACCGTGATCAGCCCACAGCTGATAACTGGCTCAAAAGCTCCCGTGACACAATTCTACCAGCCACATTAAAATCTGTGTCCAGGCAGCACCCTCCTGCCCCGTGGTTTAATGTGTCCCTACTGGAAGAAAAGAATCTCTGTAAGCGACTCGAAAGGGAGTGGAGGAAGCTATACGATCCAAACTCCAAATCAAAATATAAAATAACCTTGAACCATTACCATATGAACTGTAGAAATGTCCATTCCTTCTTGTTCTCCGAAAAAATGTCAAATGCCCAAAACTGCCTAAAAACACTCTTCAAAGTGGTTCCAGACCTGTTCAACCCCAGTAACACAGTCTCCTCCCTCGCGCTATCACAAGCCAAATGCGAAGAGCTGGCGGTTTATTTTGTTGACAAAGTTACAAATATTTAACTTGCTCTAGCCACAGCAAGCACTGCCAAGCCCCAGCCCGGGAGCACAAGCTCATCTCCTACTCCCACCCCATCTTCCTTAAAGGAAAACATCCACGCTGCCATGAGGCAGCCGCTGACTCAATTACATTCCCTGCCCCCCTTATAGAGTTATTGGAATTTCTGAACCTGTAGAGTCAGTTAAATTAGGTTCCCTGATCAATCCTTTTCCCCCAGCCAAACTGAGCACTTTGAGTCCTCACCTCATGTCTTCCCTGGTAGAACTGTAGAACTTTTCTCTACATGAGGGGCTTCTTCCCAAAGCCTGGAAGCATGCCATTGTGCTCCCCCTGTAAAAAAAAAAACACCTGGATCCATCCAATTGGCCCAATTTTAGGTCCATCTCTTTGCTGCCCATTCTCACCAAGATACTGAAGAAGCATGTAATCACCCAGGTCATTTCATTTGTTGAAGCCCAGAAGTCCTTTGATCCTTCCCAGTCTGGATTCAGAGCGGAGTATAGCACTAAATCCGAACTTAGTGGAAAGCTGTGTCCTCACCCTCTTTCATACCATGACGACACTCAGATCATTTTCTCTGTGTCATCCGAGCAGGATGCCTCCTCAGAAGACCTCAACTCCTGCCTCTGCCTTATCTCCATTTGGATGCATTACAATTCTCTAAAGTTGATTGGTGACAAAACCGAGGTTATGCTATTAGGTAGGAATCCTCAACTCTGGCCTTCTATGCTTGGGACTCTTCCCGTACCCCCTAACAAGGTGAAGAACCACTAATTTTGGTTAGACTTCACTCTGCCCATGAAGCCTCAACCAACCAAGATAGCCTCCTCATGCTTTACCATTATAAAAATGGATTCAAAAGATCGTGTGGATATTTCCTTCCCTGCTCAAAGAACCATCATCCAGGCCATGATTTTGTCCAGGGTAGTTTAAGGTAACATTTTATATTTGGGAGCAGATAAGACCAGGATCAGCCTTTAAGTGGTTCAGAACTTTGCCGCCAGGCTCCTGTTCCAGCTCTCCAAATATTCTTCCGTGTTTGGCCTCCTTCATGACGCCCATTGATACAGTGCACAAAGTGTGAGAAAGTGCCCTCTTTCTTGCATGGTATGCCCCCATTGTTTGCTGAATTGCTGAAGAGCTTTGACTCAGTGTGCCTGGGGCTCCTGCAAACCAGGTACCCAGGGCCTGTGTTCCTTCCCTAAAACTGCATTGAAGCCTAAACCAAATTGGTATCTCTGGCCACATGTCATCCCCTGGTAAATGGTACCCTAGGTATCCAGGGCACTGTGACCAGAGAAAACCCTAAGGGCTGCAGCACTTATTGTGCCACCCTTAGGGGCACTGTGCCCTGACACACACACACTGCCTTGGCAGGCTGAGTGTCTTGATGCAGAACAAAACAAATAGTAGACATGGCACACATCCCTGTGTGCCATGCCCACAAAACACTGCCCTGGCATACATCAGTCCCCCTTCTAGTTAGGTGCCCTATGCCAGTGGTGAGGGTACATGTGCATGGGCCCTGTGCCCCTACAGTACCTTGGTTCATTCCTTGGCACTCACTGTAAGTGCAGTGCTGCAATTAAGAGTATATGGTGCTGGGAGGTTGTCATTACGAACTCCACCGCACCATAATGGCTACATTGAAGACTGAGAAGTTTGGTATCAAACTTCTCAGCACATTAAACCCACACTGATGCCAGTGTGGAATTTAATGTAAAATGCATGACAGGGGGCATCTTAGAGATGCCCCCTGAAGCTCGACCAACTCCCAGTGACCTGACTGAGTGGCTGCCGAGGCTGTATCCCCCAGATATGTTTCTGGACCCCTGGGACGAGAGCTTCTCGGATCCATAATAGGTCGGGAACCCGGACATCAGGAGTAAATGGCCTCAACCTCCACGGTTGGGCTCAGTAGCTCCTGCTTGTTTGTGGCCCTCTGAACAGGATGTGACACAGAGAAGTTTTAATGGTATGGTCAAGGTGAGCAATTGCACAGGGCCCCCACCATCTAGGGGGAAACCGGGAAAGGGAATTATCTACCCAATTGACCTCTATCTATCCTATTCCTATATCTAAACCCATCTCCATCCCTGCCTACCGTTACCTTGCTACTGTGTGTCATTTTAATAATTTTTGGGGTCCAGGAAAGGACATAATTCAACTGTTTTGGTGTTGCCATGTTAAAGTTGAACATATCATTGAATATTGTTTGGCATAGTAATGGATTGAATTGTTAGGATAAGGGTAAGAAAACTTTATTTTTTTCCATACATGGGTCCAGAAATATGTCTTGCCCTGGGTCCCCAAAATAACACTGTTCTGACACACAGCATTTGAAGGGCGGTGTACTGTTCCTCTTAGATGCCTTTGTGATAACACACACATGATTTAATTTAAATGAGTGTATGTGTAGTTTATTTAAGGTAAATGTTTGCACACTGAGGGGCAGATTTACAAGCCCCTTGTGCCACTTTTGCGTCAGTTTTCCCATGTTAAAAGTGACACAAACGTGGCGCATGGGCCTTGTAAATCTGCCCCCGAGTTTCTGGATTGTTTAAAGAGAGGTTATGTGTTGTCAGGGCTAAGTTACAAGTATGGTGGGCTGCAATATTGGATATTGCTTGCTTGGAATTACAAAAGAACCTGTTTGGAATGCCCTAATTAATATTCCCTATATCATCTTGTAATTTGAATAAATACAGATTTTACAGGTTTAGCCCTAAGACTCACATTTAAGACATCCCATTTAAAGCACCCAGAATCGATGCGAAGTCTAATTGCCTGAAAACTGCCATTTGTTCCATTTTCCTTCCCCTATTCCCTCCTTTCTGCGTGTATACCCCGTGCACATTGGTGCCCTACCGTGATAAAAGCTACAGCGTTCGAGCTCCCTTACTAGTTAGTGCCCCCTTCTGATGTGATCAGACGGTGACAGCTGGCACCCGCACTCCTCCCCCCCCCCCCCCACCCGCCAATATTTGGATTCCACGAGGCGGGGCCAAAGCCCGGGAAATCTTAAACTGGAGGCCGCCGCCATTTCGAGACTGAACTTTCACTTTTAAGTCTATTGAAGAACGCCTCTGCTGCTCTGCAAAACGCGCTGAACTGTGTGAATCAGCCCCTCCCACCCACACACTCATTCCAAGGTGCGAGGGTATCAACTAAAATGCACCCTGCAGCAGCATGCATCAGCACTTCAGGAACCCAACGCAGAAAACACCCTCTGTTGCAAATGATGCAGTTGTGTGACACCAATGCTGCCTTTCTGCGTCATACACAAAACGAGCCCACTCTCTTTCATATTTTTGTTCTCAGTATCACACGGACGCAGAACAGCACTTGCAAAAAATCAATGTATGTGAATATCGTCTTACCTGTACTGAAACGTCATGTTTGTGATTTTAATTTTAATTTCCTCTCCCAGGCGGTGCTCCCCTGTCATTTCAAATAGTTTGTTGGCCATTTTCTCGTAAACTTTGGCATTCCTCTTGGTCTGCTTCAGCTCGTCAAAATATTCCTCCCAGACGAGCATCAGGCCTCGCATTTCGGCATCAGTCCAGTTCCTAGCCCTCCTGTGCTTTTCATTCAGAGAAGAAAGCATGTAACTGGGGATGTCGGCCGCGGCCATCTCTGGCTGGTCTGAGAGGGGTTTTAAAAGAGGGCTCTTAATATACACTGGAAGAATTCTGCTTTAGATTTTTGCAGGAGGAGGCAGGCCTGTGTGGCTGCAGGAACTGAGCCGCAACAGCACATATGAAACCTTTTTGCAACAGCTTGAGAGCATAAAATGGGGCCTACATCTGACAGGCAGGAATTTAGTTAAAAGCTTTTAAACAGAGAAACGTCATTTCGATGTCAGGTTCCCATAGCAACAGAGCAACTGCATAAGCTACAACAACAAAAACCTTTTAACTGAAAGCCAAGGAATCAGGACAAAGTTGACAGGCCATCAATATTAAAGCTTTTAAACACTTAAAGAAAGGTTTCATAGAAAAAAGGTCTCTACAGCCTGGCAAGGATCCACTTTTAAGTTCCATTTCTTTTCAGCCCTGCTCTTGCCTTTCAGGCAGACAACTTGTTGTGGGCGGATGGGGGTGGGGTGGGAGGTAGCTTTTAAGTTGCCCTCCCCCGCAGCTGCCTTGTCTGTTTCAAGAAGCGATGCATGCAAGAAGCAGTCTTTTAAATATAGAAACTAAACCCAGATGTAAACCTACAAAAAGAATTAATATAGATTATGCCAGCACACATTAGATTAATGTATCAGATGACATACAGAACCTGCTGTATCGCAACACTTATATATTCTCATTTTTTTTATTTTTTATAAATGACTTTATTTGTACTTAATCAAGTTATAAACACAATGAAAAAAATAAAACAACAGAGCTCACACAGTCACATCCGGACATTGCTTGCAGTAATTTATCAAGTAATACAAATCATTGCGGTGTACATACACCAATCGGAGTCAACCACACATCCAACTGAGCCAAATATGGTGATCCTATGCCAAAGTATTCCCACCAAGCACCTCAGATCTTTTGGTGTTTACGAGGGCAGCTCCTCATTTGGTTCATAGGCATTTACAACTTCTCCATACCTCTTAGACATTGTTGCAGTAGTGGTCTGCAATGCTTAGCCACGAATCATTGAGCTGGAAGTAAGACCAGGTTAGGAGGCTTTTTAGCGCCTCTGGCAAGACCCAAGTCATTAAGTAGGCCCACTGAGGTGGCTTTAGGGAGGGTCCACCTCAATTACAAAAGAAATCTACTTTAGGCAAGGTCCCAGAGGCCTCCTCCCAGTATTTTTGGATAAGTGGCCACCCCACTCTACATGCAAGAGCCTTTCCTCATAGGCAGGTTGGCAAAGTCCATCAGCATATATGCCAGTGGCGGTAACCAGGGGAGGTGAGAGTGGGTGCCTATGACTTATCACCCAGGGTATTTCTGGTGAGTGGTGCAGTCCAGGGGATGGAAGTCAGGGATATTTGGATTGGGGGGGGAGAGGGAGATAAAGGGGGGTTCCTATGACAACTAACCCAGGGTATTTCGGGTTAGTGGAGCAGTCTAGGACATGGTAGTCAGGGATATTTGGATTTGGGGGGAGAGATAAAGGGGGGGTGCCTATTACATCTCACCTGGGGTATTTCGGGTGAGTGGTGCAGCCCAGGGCTGGTAGGTCAGGGATATTAAGATTTTAGTGAAGGGCTGGGTTTTAATGGCAGTTAGGGAAAGGGTGAGGGGTAGGGCAGCCTTATTCATAAGTGCAGTGTGGTCCAGTGAGTTCTGCTGCTCCACTGGTTTTACAACACGGCACATTTTGACAGTAAAGTGTATTTAAGTTAGCAAAAGATGGAGGACAGCATGGAAATTCAGGAGTCCCTGCACGTACTGTGCAATGCAGGATGTGACTATTTAGTAAATCATGGAGAGGCCTAGCTAGGCCCAGGAGAGTTGCAGGTGGTGGAGTGGCGGCCGCAGTTCTGACCTGTTTTCCACCTAGCTGCAAATCAAGGGGGAGAGGGCAGCTGAGGACATTGGTGTGGGGGCTGAAGCCAAAGTGCAACTTTTTTTCCATGCGCCTATGTAGGGGACTATTGAGGTCAGCTTACCTGGGGCTCAGCAGGTGAAGTTGCGGCATCTATGGCAGCACATTGTGAGACAATCCAATTTTTATTGACACAATAATAAGCAGACACAGGACAGTATCAGTCAAAAATGCACTTATACAAAATATGTAAGGGGGAAGAGTTTTGCACTGGCGGGGCAAGGACCGTCCGTGCAATTCCCACCAGACTAAGCAGTTGTTGTCCGCTTCAGTGCTTCTTCTTGTACTAACTGATGTAACAGGAACACTAAACCCAGAAAGTAAAAACCCATTCCCCCATGCCCCATCAAACTCTTTGGGGAAAAAGTTATAAAGGTGGCGGCCAAGGAGGAGGGAAATGGAAGAGCAAATGTAGGAGTACGCTGATAGCGTGGTGAAAACCATGTCAGTGTGTAGTGAGGGGGCTGAGGTGCGTGCGGGGCGATTGTCGGGGGGGTGGGTGGGTGTTACTCTGAGGGTGCCATGTTCCTGATGGTCAGATCCCAATGGTCCGTTATGGGGAATTTTCAAGACTTCTGTAATACCCTCCGCGCAGTGCAGTGCTTTCTGTTCTGTCTGTGCTCATTTGGATACTTCAGCATGCCAGTGTAGGATAGAGGGGGTGTTAGAAATGGGCTTTCCGGTTGGCTGAGGCTTGCGCCAAAGCCAGGCAGAAACCACCACTCTAGTCAGGGCAAGGGAGTTACACGCCAAAGATAACCCCTGCTCACCCTCTAGGCAACATGTCGCGGTCAGTAAGGCTTATCCCGGAGGCTATGTAAGTTAAGTGTTTGCGCGCGCAACCAGCAACAACACCCAAGGCCCACCACAAAGGAAACTCCACACAAGGTTATGTATAAAAATAGCCTTTGTATTATACCAAACACATTAGATAATAACACACACTTTACAATGTGCCAACAGGCACAGGCAGAATTTACAGGGGATATATGTACAGGACAGGGTCACATGGACCACTGTCAGGAATATGCACTTTTAGACTAGGAATACTTGTTAGAAATAGCACTTTGTAGAAGATAGAATAATAATCACTGTAGCACCAAATAGAAAATGTAGCACACAACCAGAAACCACTGGTGAAAGGTAAGTACCACCTACGCAACCCTTACCACCTTAGGAAAATATTACCCAGGGAATCATGAACTCACTAGTGGGACCTATATTAGGAAAAACAACCTCCTAAGCATCACATACATTCAGAGGTATAAAACATTACACATGCTACAGAAATGACATTAGGCAGGTATCACATTTGCGCAAAAATCACATAGGCCACAACCCGTGACTGTCCCCAGGCCAACTGACCTCTCTGGGGCTGAAACGCCCTGTGTCCCAAAATGTCAAGGGGCCTAAACGGAGCAGCTGCCCACTAAGTGGGCATTATTGTAATGGTTTGCTGCTAGCTGCCAATGAGGGGATCTTTGCCAGACTGCAGGTTGTGCAAAATACTGCTGCACGATTAGTTCTTAATGTCCCGGCTCGTACTCCCTCAAAACCATTACTGGCTAAACTCCATTGGCTCCCAGTGAAACAGAGGGTGATGTTTAAAACTTGCTGCGTCATCCACAAGTGTCTTATTGGAAAAGGTCCAGGCTACTTAACCGAAAAATTCATCCCATACGTCCCCTCTAGATCCCTGAGATCGGGAGATCAAGAATTGTTATGTGTCCCTAGGGCCATGAAGACAAGAAAAGGGGGAAGGGCCTTATCAGTAGCTGGCCCAAAGCTATGGAATGAACTTCCTAAGGAAATCAGAGTATGTAGGGAACATTTTCCCTTTAGGAAAAAGCTAAAAACCTTCCTCTTCAATTATTAGATGTCCCGGTTAGGTAATCAAGTGACATGACTGGGCCATCTCTGTTTCTCAGATGCTGCCAAAGGCGCGGAGATACTCCTTCGGGAGTCGATTCCCAGCGCGGTACAAGTATGCAAATAAATAAATAAATAAATAAAAATAAGTGCTGGGCAGCTGTAGCAGGGAGTCTGGTAGGCTCTGTAGATAAAATGCCCCAGATGGAGCCTCGTGGGCTGAAACATCAATGCGGGCGGAGAGCCTCGGGCTCTGAAGAAAGAAGGCCCAGTGTGGGGGGAGCGGCCCGCTGCCTGACGGGGCCGCTCTACCACCCTAAATGCCCCCAAATCGTCGTAGTTCCTCTCGGGGGACTTGAAAGGAAATTATGCCACCAAGAGCCTCTGCGGCTCTAAATGAACAGGTGGCCCGTCGTTGGAGCCCCCCCCCTTTGG
The DNA here is from genome assembly GCF_964261635.1 of Lissotriton helveticus. Lineage (NCBI taxonomy): Eukaryota > Metazoa > Chordata > Amphibia > Caudata > Salamandridae > Lissotriton > Lissotriton helveticus. Next base: position 371,287,625 of record NC_136060.1, read on the forward strand.
GGGCTCGAGCTCACTGAAATGCCCCCGGAACCCTCGTGGGCTCTAAATACAAAATGCCGCCTTGAGCCTCTCGTGGGTTCTACTACAATGGGGCCTCGCTAGGGGAGCAGCCCGCTGCCTGCCGGATCCGGTCTACCCTGGACAATGCAGCCAGAAGGAAGCCTGCACCACTGGGGGGGGGGGGCACCGACAATGTGCCCCGGTGCCCCCCTCGCTTCACGTAGGCACTCACCGGGTCTTCCTGCAGCGGCGGCAGGAGAGCTCCCGCTCCTCGGGGCTCTCTCTCTCCGCTATCCTCACTCGCTCCCCAGGGCTCTCCATCGCTTCTGGGAGCCCGGGGGGTGGGGGGAGACGACACCGGCTTCTCTATTGCTGCGGGCGGGGCTCTCTCCCTCGGGAGAACCTCGCTGGGGGAAGCGGAACTTCTCTGTGAACACCCTGGCAAGAGCACCACTTCCAGAGCACCCTCCTGGGGTGGGGTGGGCTCCAGTGGGCTTCCGGGTCGGGCAGGAGCACTTCCGGGTCATCGCGGGCATCGCGGCGGCCCGGACGGGGGATGAAGCATGTCATGGCCAGAATCCGGGGTGGGCAACCGGTGGTATCGGCAAAAATGCGGCAATGAGCGGGGTGGGTACCCGCACCGCAAAGCTCAGCAAAACACGGGGAAAATGCCGGGTGGGCACCGGCCTTGAAGACCAGCATCAAGGGGGATCCCCACGCTGGGAAATCCCTCTAGAGGAATCGCCTGAACCAGCGGCGCAACGCGCTATTTGGAGGGGGAGGCCAGCACTCCCCAGGCACTGGCAGACCACCCAAGTCCCTCCAGGTCCAGCAAACGTCTTTTAGCAAGACAGGGGGGGGCAAGGCTGGGCCCAGGATCCAGCTCACAGGGCCCTCCAGGCAGGGAGGCAGTCCCCAGTGGCGGTCCTCCTGGCGCCCAGCAGCAGCAGCCCCCCTCCAGAAAGGATCCAAGAAGAGCACATTTTACATGGGGTCACAGCCCCTTCTTATACACACGATTCCTTTGTCCTCAGGTGCAGGGTGACGGTCAAACCAGATGCAACTGGTTTTGGATCACTTTGTTGTGCTCAGCCACCCTTTCCAATCACTGGCCAGGCTAGGGACATTAGACACACCACAGGGGGCAGAGCCAGCATTGTGTGGGGAAAGCCCAGCCCTATTCAGGTCCCAGGTGCACTCCTCCCCAGCCATCAACATGCAGATCTCCCATTCACCACTGGGGCAGACCCAACCTGACTCCTGAAGCCTGGCACACCAGACAGCTTCAGCCAATCACAAGCCAGCACCTTCACTGCACAGGTACACCAACTTCTAGAAGTGGCACTTCCACACTAGACACATTCACGCCGCACACATCATCGCACAGCATTTAATCACATGAGTCCGCACATACCAAACTCGAGCTTGCACTCCCCACGCATCAGGAACTAACATGGACACATACATTCCCCATGCATTCCTATGGGAGGGCAGGCCAACCTCACTACACGCATGCACTTTACCCTGGGACACAGTGGTAAAGTGCGCAGAAGTAAAAAATCACTAACACTGGGTCACCATAAAAAGCAAAAAGTTTAGGGGTGAACCTGCCAGAAGGGCCAAGTCCAACACAACCCCCTTCCAGCCAAAACGCAGGGTAGACCAATCACCACCGTGATGGGCTTCCCTTCTTGGGGCGATAGAACACGGACGCGGGCCCGCAACTGAAGGGGCACCCTCCTGTTCTACGCCACGGTGAACCCATCGGGTTCCTTCTAAAACCACTGTCTGGCACAACTGGGCTACCCCACTGGTACTCCCAAGTTGTCCGCGGCTAGGACCAGGCCCTAGGCTACCCAGGTGCCACTGGTCCTTGCCTATTCACAGAGTGGATGGTAGGAACCCCTGGTACATAGTAGCCATTCTCCACTCTTCCTGTCTGTAAGACAGGGCTAGACTGCCACTGGTTCTCTAGCCTAGCGTCTACACCCTCAGGCGGACCAGGCGTCTCAGGGGAGGCTCTTCTCCCCCTACATCTCCTTCGAGGGTTCCTCCACCTCCTGCGAGGGGTACCCTTAGAACACCACTCTCCCAACCTAGGGTTTAACCCCTCAGGTTGCACCGGGGTCAGAGGCGGGCTCTCCCACCCTCTGCACCCCCTTCCAGAGTTCTGCACCCTCCCAACTGGAGCGGTACCCCTGGAAGATGAACCGGTCAGGACGCTGGTTACAGACGTCCTACCCTTCAGGTCAGGCGGATCCTGAACCTGGCCTACCAACCTCTGGTCTAGAACCTTTGGTGGAATAATTGCCTGGCACTCCAGGACTTCTGGGGATTTACACACCATACCCCTGAGGCTGACATATGACTCATATGTCGTGTGACTGTCTGTCTGGCGCAGATCTCCCGTCCCCTGTCCATCTGACAGTGCGCGAAGATCCCCCAGAACAGAAGTGGTGTCACCATGGTCACTACACGGGAACTTAGCCCAACTGGGTAGTCCGTGACTCACTGGTTCTTCCACTGGGGAACTCATCCCCCAATCACCCCTCACTTCGGACTCCTGTGCCCTCCCAACCGGAGTAGCACTGCCAGACACTAGAACCACTGGAGCTCTGTTTACAGATGCTCCAGGTTCTCTACACACTAGGAGATCCTCCTCAAATGGACTAACAGGACAGCCTAGGTCCCCAACCTAGTGTTCCCTAAAGAAACCATCCAGGCCCTGAGGCAGGGCTTCGGGCGTCTGGAGACTCTTGGTAACCCACTCACTCCCGTTCCACTGACACAGGCCGTAAGCCCCTACACCCCTCCTCACTATACTGGGACCTAGCTGGGCTACACTGAGACTCTTCCCCCACACCGGACTGGAAGTTACCTGAACCACTACTCTTGGAATCACTCACCAATGACTCTGCAGAACCTCTGGCCTTCTCCCAGCGGTCTGCTTCCTCTGCAAGCTCAAATACCCCGGACAATCCACACCCCAACAGGTGTTGGCGCAACCTCGGCAAACAACAACTGAGCAGGTGGTCCTGGAGAACCAGATCAACCAGTTTGTCAAAATCAGATTCTGCGTGAATCTTTACCCAATCAGTCAGTGCATCCTCACAGTCATCCATAAACTCCTCCCAAGACTGGTGAGACAGTTTCATACTGCCCCTGAATTTCAACCTATGCTCCTCTTCTTGGGAAACAGGTACCATACTCTGGGAACTGGGGTTGGGACTTCTTGCAGTGGGCTCTTTATAGCTGCCACCACTGAACTCAACCCTCCCTGGGGAGTCCAGAAAATTATAACCGGGCTCAGGGGACAAGCTACCCTCCTGAGCTAATCTCTCTCTGGCAAAGGCCCTCTCAGCCTCCGCCATCCTCTCTGCGCTATTTCCTTGGTATGCTCTAACCTGAGCTTCTCCAAAGCCAGCTGGTGCTTACTTTCTTCCCTCCCATCTACCCACTCCTCTGGGGACAGGGACCGGGAAAGGGATGAGGTGCAGCCCCCTACACTGGACACAGCAAGGGACTCCCTATCTATGAGGTCTTCACTATCTGCTGGCGTCCCTGTACTATCATTTTCTCCCTCCTCTTCAGACTCTTCAGGGCTCCCCTCAGACCCACCACCCTCCTGGTGTGTGGCCTGGGCCCTTTCCTCACTGTGCTCACGCTCCCAGTCATCCTTCTGCCATTGAGTTAGGTTTTCCCTAAGTTGGGACTGGATGTCTGACTCATTTACTGCGATGTCTCTCTCTTCGCAAAACTCCAACAACTCATGCATAAACAGACCCCAGACATTAAAAGCAGACTCCATCTTGGCAGGATACTCACAGACACGTGCAACACAGGGGACTTAACTGTCTGAGCTGAAGCAAGAGTACAAAATTCACAAAGTACTCAGCAAGCTCCCTATCCCAGAGAACTCACACTCACCAGTCTAGTGCCACACACCATTCATCCACACACAACCCCCCCTCGGACTGGTAAGGCAGCTTCTACCGCCCCTGATTTCTCAACCTGACCACACGTGACACAGGTATCAAACTCTGGGAGCGGGGTAGGGAACAAATGTACTGGACACTATTACGCTGCTACCACTGGATCCCACCCTCTGGCAAATCCAGAAAATTCAAATTGCACTTAGGGGATAGAAACCACCCAGAGCTAGTGACACCTAACTCACAGTGCTCAAGAAACACATTTCCCAAGAAATGACTTTTAGAACACTTTTGAAACAATAATCCCCAAAATGTGATTTATCTAAAATGCAGAGCTTTGTGGTGCAGTCAGCTGCTGCTGTGGTACAGCGCAAACACAAATCCGGATCCCTTCCGCTGCCTACCAATTTTAGAAATGGGCTTTCCAGTTGGCTGAGGCTTGCGCCAAAGCCAGGCAGAAACCACCACTCTAGTCAGGGCAAGGGAGTTACACGGCAAAGATAAACCCCGCTCACCCTCTAGGCAACGTGGCGCGGGCAGTAAGGCTTATCCCGGAGGCTATGTAAGTTAAGTGTTTGCGCGCGCACCCAGCAACAACACCCAAGGCCCACCACAAAGGAAACTCCACACAAGGTTATGTATAAAAATAGCCTTTGTATTATACCAAACACATTAGATAAAAACACACACTTTACAATATGCCAACAGGCACAAGCAGAATTTACAAGGGATATATGTACAGGACAGGGTCACAAGGACCACTTTCAGGAATATGCACTTTTGGACTTAGACTTGCTTGTTAGAAATAGCACTTTGTAGAACATAGAATAATAATCACTGTAGCACCAAATAGAAAATGTAGCACACAACCAGAAACCACTGGTGAAAGGTAAGTACCACCTACGCAACCCTAACCACCTTAGGAAAATATCACGCAGGGAATCATGAACTTACTAGTGGGACCTATATTAGGAAAAACAACCTCCTAAGCATCACATACATTCAGAGGTATAAAACATTACACATGATGCAGAAATAACATTAGGCAGGTATCACATTTGTGCAAAAATCACAGAGGCCACAACCTGTGACTGTCCCCAGGCCAACTGACCTCTCTGGGGCTGAAATGCCCTGTGTCCCTAAATGTCAAGGGGCCTAAACGGAGCAGCTGCCCACTAAGTGCTGGGCAGTTGTAGCAGGGAGCCTGGCAGGCTCTGTAGATAAAATGCCCCCGATGGAGCCTCGTGGGCTCAAACAACAATGCGGGCGGGGGGCCTCGGGCTCTGAAGAAAGAAGGCCCAGTGTGGGGGGAGCGGCCCGCTGCCTGCCGGGGCCGCTCTACCAGCCAAAATGCCCCCAAATCGTCGGAGTTCCTCTCGGGGGACTCGAAAGGAAATTATGCCACCAAGAGCCTCTGCGGCTCTAAATGAACAGGTGGCCCGTCGTTGGAGCCCCCCCTTTGGGGGCTCGAGCTCACTGAAATGCCCCCGTAGCCCTCGTGGGCTCTAAATACAAAATGCCGCCTTGAGCCTCTCGTGGGCTCTACTAAAATGGGGCCTCGCTAGGGGAGCGGCCCGCTGCCTGCCGTGGCCGCTCTACCCTGGACAATGCAGCCAGAAGGAAGCCTGCACCACTGGGGGGGGGGAGAGGGGGGCACCACCAATGTGCCCCGGTGCCCCCCTCGCTTCACGTAGGCACTCACCGGGTCTTGCTGCAGCGGCGGCAGGAGAGCTCCTGCTGCTCGGGGCTCTCTCCCTCCGCTATCCTCGCTCGCTCCCCAGGGCTCTCCATCGCTTCTGGGAGCCCGGGGGGGGGGGGCTGGGCCCAGGATCCAGCTCACAGGGCCCTCCAGGCAGGGAGGCAGTCCCCAGTGGCGGTCCTCCTGGCGCCCAGCAGCAGCAGCCCCCCTCCAGAAAGGATCCAAGAAGAGCACATTTTACATGGGGTCACAGCCCCTTCTTATACACAAGATTCCTTTGTCCTCAGGTGCAGGGTGAAGGTAAAACCAGATGCAACTAGTTTTGGAGCACTTTGTTGTGCTCAATCACCCTTTCCATTCACTGGCCAGGCTAGGGACATTATGTAAATGTAAATGTGTTTCGATTTATATAGCGCACTAATCACCCAGGGGTCTCAAGGCGCTTGCTTAGGGAACCCGTCCTGGTATTCCCCTGTGAGATACCCCGGCAGGGTATTCACAAGGTGAAAGCCAGGCATCCCGCCACGAGGGGCCATAGTGGAGATTAAGCAAGCTATTGCCCAGAGTCGCAGAGTGTGACCCCGTGAGTCGAGTAGGCACCGGAGCGAGAATTGTGGAGTCCGTGGAATTTTTGTGCCCGAGACCCGCCGAGGCGGGGAATCGAACCCTGGTCCACGGCTGATCTCAGCTTCCGGGTCTGCCGCCTCTAACCACTGAGCCACGCTTCCACATTAGACGCACCACAGGGGGCGGAGCCAGCATTGTGTGGGGAAAGCCCAGCCCTATTCAGGTCCCAGGTGCACTCCTCCCCAGCCATCAACATGCAGATCTCCCATTCACCACTGGGGCAGACCCAACCTGACTCCTGGAGCCTGCCACACCAGACAGCTTCAGCCAATCACAAGTCAGCACCTTCACTGCACAGGTACACCAACTTCTAGAAGTGGCACTTCCACACTAGACACATTCACGCCGCACACATCATCGCGCAACATTTAATCACACGAGTCCGCACATACCAAACTCGAGCTTGCACTCCCCACGCATCAGGAACTAACATGGACACATACATTCCCCATGCATTCCTATGGGAGGGCAGGCCAACCTCACTACACGCACGCACTTTACCCTGGGACACAGTGGTAAGGTGCGCAGAAGTAAAAAATCACTAACACTGGGTCACCATAAAAAGCACAAAGTTTAGTGGTGAACCTGCCAGAAGGGCCAAGTCCAACAGGGGAGACAAGTGGATTTCCAGTGCATCGCTATAGCCCTTTTGGCCAAGAGGAGTGCAAAGGTCCTTAAAACGAGTTGTGGCCTTCCTTGTCTCGGGGCAGGGGTATAGTCCCAACAGTCAGTGTTGAGCAGTAGTCAGTCACTCTCTGCCTGTGGCTCTCGCTACATCTGCAAGTACTGCACCCAAACATTTCGCAAGAGTACGCAGGATCAGAACATGTGGATCACGTCTGTGTCTCCATGTTACATCTAGAGGCATTCATCTGGGGTCGCAGGATAGATGCTATTAAGCCAGTGGGGGGTTAGGTAAGCCCTGTGGAGGAGAAATAAGTTTATGTATTTAAAATAGGGGATTATTGGGCAACTTGCTAGGGCATTCCAGCACCTTGAGCCAGTCTGAATCATTTAACACCCTCCCCATAAAGGCCTCCCATATGCAAGGCAGACGTGTGTGCACTGTCAGTCTGTCCAGAGTGAAGGTTCTGTAGATTCATGTCACAAGGTATCACCCATGCCCCAACAGATGTAATGTGTGGACGAGTGGATGTTGAGAAGGCTCCGTACAGTGCACACCCTGTGTATTATCGCTCCCAGAGTTTGCAGAAGGATAGCATTTCTCCCTCCGCAAATAGATCACTCATTCTCGCCATACCCGTGTCTTCCCACCTCCCCAGGCATTGCCCCGCCATTCCTGATGTCACTAGGGAGCATGCCAGTGGAGGTTCCTGACGTGGGGGGTCATGTGGGTCAGTTTGGTGAGGCCAAGGATGAGTAGGCAGCTGCGCTCTGAATCGTATGGAGTCTCTTCAGGAGTTGGGTGGTGATTCCTGCATAGAGCATGTTGCTGTAGTCCAGCCGGCTGGTGACTAGAGCTTGAGTGACAGTTTTCCTGGTGGTCACAGTGAGCCATCTGAAGATCTTTCGGAGCATGTGGAGGGTGTGAAAGCAGGCAGAGGAGACTGAGTTGATCTGGTGTTTCATGGTGAGTTTGCTGCCCAGGATAATGCTGAGGTTGCGGGCATGGTCTGTTGGAGTGGGTGCCGGTACGAGTTTGGAAGGCCACCAGGTGTCATTCCACGGAGAGGAATTGTTCCCAAAAATTAGCACTTCCATCTTGTACATGATGAGCTTCAGGCAGACTTCATCCATTTGGCGACACTCGTCATGCAGTGGTGGAAATTTGTCCTGGCGCAGGAGGGGTCTCCTGAGGAAGATGAGCTGGATGCTGTCAAGTAGGATATGATGTTGAGGCCATGGATTCTGGTGATGTTGGCCAGGGGCGTCATGTAAGTGTTGAAAAGTGTGAAGAGCCTCACCATGGATGCCCCCATGAAGCCCCTCCGCAAACACTCTTGGGCTGTGTGGAGGAGCAAGGGGCCCCTCATACCATATCCTGGGAGGACGACCGGCTCAAGGAGCCTCCCTGAACACCCACTCTCGGGACTCTGGTCTCATCTGTGTGGTGGCCCGCCAGAATTACGGACCACCCATTGGAGCTGGGCGGCAAGCTAGTAGTCCGTAAAGTCTGAGGCTCCCATGCCTTCCCCAATGGGGGTGTTTGCAGCATGTGCAGGGCTACTCTAACCACCCGGTGCCACAGATTAAATCTAGGAGCATAGAATCGAAGTGCCACAGAGTGGGACTCACTACAGTTACCAGGAGGTTGGCAAAGTAATAAAGCAGTCTAGCCAGCATCACTATTTTAAGATAGGGCTATATGGTCTGTCACAGCGTAAGAATCTCAGTGCTCGGCCAAGGTTCCCATCCAGATGGTCCCCTGATGCATGATTTACTAGGATCCCCAGGTATTAAAAGGTGCGTGGGGCCCTCATGAGGCATCCCACTGTAATCAGGACCGGTCTCTCTGGGAGCTGCTGCATGCATGGAAATACCAGGGATTTAGCATAGTTAAGTTTGAGACCCGATAGCTCCCCAAAGGTAGTCAGAATGGATGATGAACCGGTCATGTCACCATATACGTGTCAGAGGTAAAGAATCATATCGTCGCCATAGAGGGAGACGACGCAAGTGTGGTCGCCTAAGGGGATGTCCCTTTCCTTGCCTTTAGTGCGCATCTGCACCAATAGCTGTTCCAGTGCCAAGCATTCGTGGAACGAACCCAAACCGTCAGAGGATCCAGAACATGTATTTCCATGGCAATTTGTTGAAGGCCTGTTCGATGTTGAGGGACAGGCAACCCACTCGGGCCATATTGATGGGGCACTTTCCATTGCGGCACAGATGCATCGGACGTTCAGCGAAGTGTTGCGTTGGGGCATTTAACCATTTTGTTCCTCTTGGACCATGACAGGGAGGAGGAGATGGATGCGGGTCGCCAGGATTTTGCTGAGGATTTTATTGCTAGATGAGAGAAGTGATATCGGCCTGTAGGAGGAGGGGAGTGCGGGGTTGCACCCCGGTTTTGGTATAGGCATGACCTGTGCCTCCTGTTGGGTAGGAGGAAGATCACCCATCTCCCCCACCGCCTGGAACAGGTGCAGGGCCAAGGAGGGTGCGTTTTTGGCAAAGAAGTCATGGGGTAGGCCAACATGGCCTGGCCCCTAGGCAGGACACTCATTGCTTTCTTAATTTCTTGTTCTTTAATGGGGCCTTCAAGTGGTTCTCGGAGGCCCCTAGGCAAGTCACAAGTCCAAAAAAGAAGTGGGGGACTAACCTAGATAATTAGTATGCAAGTGTCATCGCAGCGCGTGGCATTGCAGCGTGTGACAAAATGGCGCATGACATCACAGCATGTGACATCACAGGAACTGGCATCACAAGAACTGATATCAGATCTTAAGCCCTCACATATATGTTTAGCAGGTCTATCATGAGTACATTTGAGCACATTTCGAGTATATTTGCAAACCCTCCTGATTTAGGCAGAAGATTCACACTTTTGTACGCTACACATAAAACAATGTTACCTTTAGTCGGCATTAAGTTTTCTTTAGCCATAGTGCCTTAAAAGAAATTGTGATATTTAAATTATTACAACGCCTCCTCAAGGGTAGTAAGCGTATATAAATGCTATTTATTTTGTGCAAATACTGGGAAAGATCAACACATCTGATGTTCTAACAGTGCACGTATATCTCCTAAACAGAGCCTGAACAAAGTGAACAGATGCCTTTCTTAAGTGCGAGCCTTTGTTTCCCCTCTGCTGCATTTGCATCAGGTGTGAGTCTCCTGACTGCTGCCAGCCAGGAAACTCCAACAAAATGAGGCCTGATGACCCCTGAGACTCGGCCTATGTTATGGGCCACCAGGAGTCAAAAATAAGAGAGCTTCGTTGTCCCTCACCGCCAATTCGATGTTGCGTCTCCTGCGGCCCGCCCCCTGACGACCCGCTGCCCCCGCCTCCCAGCTGCTCCTCCCTCCCACCTCCCCATATATTCAGGCCCAGGGCCAGAACCCCTGGCCCACGCACCCGCCATGGCGACCGCACCACTACGACGCCAGCACTCTGCACGCTCTCAACTCCGGATGGAGCCACACCTGCTTCAAGGCTGCCCCGAAACGCACACACGGCCCCTTCACCTGCCGGAACTGCAGCTACACCAGCCTCAGAGCCGATGAACCATCTGTCAAGAAAGACCCCAACCACCTCCGATGCATACTACTGAACACCCGCTCCGCACGCAAGCAGGCCGTCGAGCTCTGGAACCTGCTCTACACATTATCCCCGGACGTCGCCTTCCTGACAGAGACCTGGTTTAACGACTCCTCTGCACCCGACATCGTCATAGCCATCCCAGACGGCTACAAGATCACCCGCAGAGATGGCACCAATAGAGTCGGAGGAGGAATCGCCATCGTCCACAAGAACAGCATCAGGGTCTCGACTAGCACCGACAACGCGCTCAGCACCGCCGAACACATGCTTTGACATGCATTTCCAACAACAACTCCACAACCCTGATTGATAACCTTGCCCACCTCGGACTGAAATAACTCGTCACAACGCCCACCCACTATGCCGGCAACACGCTTGACCCAGTCTTCTCCTCAAGCACGCACGTCTCCGTAAGCCACACCACCGACCTCCTCTGCACCGACAACCGCTGTATCCACTTCGCCTTCCAGAAGCCCACCACACACCACTGCACCCAACCGATCCCCCGCCGCTGCTGGAGCAAAATCACCGAAGACCAACTACACGCAAACCTCGCTCTCAGCCCACCCACCGAACCCTCCAACACTGACGACGCTGCCCACAGCCTCAGACGCTGGATCGAGGACGGCGCCAACACCCTCGTCCCGCTGAAGAAACCCCCTCACAGAGACACCAGCAAGAGGGCCAGCTGGTTCACCCCAGAACACCAGCAAGAGGGCCAGCTGGTTCACCCCAGAACACCTAGCCTCCAAGCAAGCCTGCCGGAAACTAGAGACGAAATGGCACAGTGAACAAACTCCGGACAGCCATGAAGCACACAAGGACGCCATCCGCAACCACCACCATCTCATAAAGGCGGCCAGGAGGACCTCCTTCAAAGACCACCTAGACAACAACGCACACAATAGCAAGGAGCTCTTCAAAATCGTGAAGGAACTCTCCAACCCCAGCTCCAACACCAACGACATCCCGCTGTCGCAAGCCCTGTGCGACTCCCTTGCCACCTTCTTCCACCGCAGGATAGCTTCTACACCCAGACAGCCCCAACAGACAGCAACACAACAGACCCTCCGCACACCATCGACCACGACCCCCCTGCTAGCCGTGGGCCAGCATGAGCATCGATGACACTAATCAAGACCATGCGCACAATCCACTCCGGCTCTGCGTCAGACCCATTCCCGCACCACGTCTTCAACAGAGCAGACAGCTCCATCGCACCCCACCTCCGCAACGTCATCAATCTCTCCCCGGAGAACACGATCCTCCCAAAGATCTGGAAACACACCGAGATTAACATCCTACTAAAAAAACCTAAGGCAGACCCAAGAAACCTCAAGAACTTCCGGCCCATCTCTCTGCTCCCCTTCCCGGCCAAGGTCATCGAGAGAATCATCTACAGACAACTAACCCGATACCTCGAAGAAAACAGAATCCTGGAATCTTCCCAGTCAGGGTTCCGCAGCAACCACAGCACTGAGACTGCCCTCATCTCCGCCAACGATGAAATCAGGACCCTGCTGGACAACGGCGAGACCGCAGCCCTCATCCTCCTAGACCTCTCTGCCGCCTTCGACACTGTCTGCGACCGCACACTACGTGCACGCCTCCACACCACAGGGATCCGAGACAAGGCTCTGGATTGGACCACCTCCTTCCTCTCCGGCAGAACCCAGAGCGTCCGCCTCCCCCATTCTGTTCCAAAGCCTCCGAGATCATCTGCGGCGTACCCCAGGGATCCTCCCTCAGCCCGACCCTGTTCAACATTTACATGGCCCGCTCGCACACGTAGCCCGACAGCACGACCTCAACATAATCTCCTACGCCGACGACACTCATCTAATCCTCTCCCTCACCAAGGACCCCATCACCGCCAAAGCCAACCTCCACGAAGGAATGAAGGCCGTCGCCGACTGGATGAAGACCATCCGTCTGAAGCTGAACTCGAACAAGACTGAGGTCCTCATCCTCGGCTTCAACCCTTCAGCTTGGGACAACTCCGGGTGGCCGACGGCACTGGGGGCAGCCCCGACACCCACCGACAATGCACGCTACCTGGGAATCATCCTCGACTCAACGCTCTCAATGACCAAGCAAGTCAACGCCATTTCCTCCTCCTGCTGCTTCAACACCCTCCACATACTCTGCAAGATCTACGGATGGATCCCGACAGATACAAGAAAGACAGTCACACAGGCCCTCGCCAGAAGCAGACTCAACTACGGAGATGCCCTCTACGCGGGAGCCCCAACCAAGCTCATCAAACGACTACAACGCATCCAAAACGCCTCGGCACGACTGATCCTCGATGTACCACGCCACGGCCACATCACCCCCCACCTGAGAAACCTGCACTGGTTCTCCGTCAACAAGAGGATATCCTTCAAGCTCCTCACCCATGCACACAAGCCACTCCACAAGACCGGCCCAGCCTACCTCAACAGACGGCTCTCTTTCTACATCCCCAACTGCCAGCTACGCTCCGCCGACCTCTCACTCGCCACCGTCCCGCTCATCCGAAAAACAAACACTGGTGGGAGATCCTTCTCCCACCTCGCCGCCAAGACATGGAACACCCTCCCACTGAGCCTATGACAGACCCAAGACCTGCTGACCTTCAGGAGGATACTCAAGACTGGTTGTTCGATCAGTAGCGCCCCCCCCGTGCCTTGAGACCCTCACGGGTATGTAGTGCGCTTTACAAATGATTGATTGATTGTGCGTGAAATAGGAGTTGATTGTGTCGTGAATGGTGGGTTTGAAGGTCTGGTCTTCCAGCCAATGGGGTTGCAGCTTCCATGGGGGGGATAGGACCAGAGCAGTTATTGTTGAGGTGCCATTTGGTGTGACAGCAGGAGCCCACTGTGTCACAAGTATGAGCATAGCTGTAGAGAGATTGAGGAAGGAGCTGCAGTGGAATGGGCCAGCAGGAACATGCACGGTGGGGTACACCACCAGCAGATACCACTGAGGAGCATCCCTGAATTTTGCAAAGAGCATTCTGAAGGCCTAAATAGGGACAAATCAGTTAAAAAATTGGGGTGGCTATCCGTTTAAATGAGCATTGGTAATGCATTGGTTTCATCTATGAAACGAATATAAAGCTGCTTTCGTCAATCATCGTCCGGGAGAAGGAAAGCGCTCCCTGACAGATACCACAGGAGTGGTGAGGGTGTGGCACAGCGGACAGAGCTGCTGACTTGAGAGCTGAGGATCCCAGTTCGAGTCTCAACGGCGCTGTACAACATCCTGTGATTTTGTGCAAATCACTTAATCTCTCTGGGTGGTAAATTGTAATATAAATATGCTGCAAGAGTAAAAGGCAAATGTTTATGGAAAAATAGTTGCCTTAAATCAGATGTTAACAGTATTTCGGTGGTGGGAAACTGATAAGAGAAGCAGATGAGGAACAAGCATTGGTAAATGCAAGAATGTATGCTACAGCCAATATTTATTTATTGATGTCATTTGTAGAGCGCATGAATCACCCCAGTTGGGGTATCTCCGCGCTAAGGCCGCATTCGAGACAGCGAAGTAGGTGGCTCAGAACAGTGAGGTTTTTAGTTTTTTCCTAAAGGTCATGAAGTTAGTGCATTGACGAGTGTCCAAACATAGTTGATTCCAGATTTGAGGGGCTAGCTTGGAAAAAGCTTTGCCTCCTGGCCTGGTTTGTTTTATTCGAGGTACGGAAAGGAGATCCTTGCCTCCTGATCGGAGGGTTCGCGAAGGAGTATATCTGACCAGTTTGTCCACCAGATATCTCAGTGCCATTTTATTCAAGGCATATGGGCAACCAGTGTAATTTGCGGAGCAGGGGGAGTGAGGGTGTTCTGGGGGAGCACTAGTTACTAGGCAGGCAGCCGTATTCTCAACCACCTGTAGGCTGCTCAGGGAGTTTTCCTTTGCAGAGATCAGCAGAGCATTGCTGTAGTCAGGCGGCTTAGAACCACATCATGAACCAAGGTTTTACATGTGGAAGAGGGGAGGAGGTGATAGACTTTATGAAGCAGGCTAAGTGCATGGAAGCATACCCGCGTGATAGCCGCAACATGCTCATCCAGGTATAGTTTGTTATCCATTAGGACCCCAAGATTCTTAACCACTGGTTTTGGGGGTTCCTCAGGCCACCAGTTGGGTGACCAACTGGTTACTGCATCTTTGAATAGCATTATTTCATTTTTTTCTGCATTCAACTGAAGGAAGTTGCTGCTCATCCACTTTGTTATGGTTTTCATACCCTCCGCGAAGATGCTCTTGCTATTAGAGGTGTTTTTGTCGAAGGAAAGGAGAAGTTGAGTGTCGTCCGCGTAGGATATGGGTGTGAATCCAATGATCCTTAGAAGTGACGAGAGTGGGGAAACATATATGTTAAATATTGTGGGGCTAAGGCAAGAGCCCTGTGGCATGCCCTTGGATACCATGGTGGTCTAAGATTTGAAGGGACTAAGGTTTACTGTTTGGGTTCTCTCCTTCAGGAAATCTGTCAGCCAATTTAATGCATTGTCCTGAATGCCTATGGCTTGTAGTCTCTCAAGCAGGATCTGGTGAGAGATGGTATCGAATGCTGCGGACAGGTCAAGCAGTATGAGTATTACTGCTTGGCCAGCGTCCGTGTGCATTCGAATGTCATCTGTAACATTTACCAGGGCTGATTCCGTACGGTGTCTCGGGCAATAGCCTGACTGTGAGTGGTCAAGGCAGTCAGAGGATTCAATGAAAGTAGACAGGTGTGTATTAATATGTTTTTCAAGTATTTTGCTATGTAGAGGGAGTTGTGAGATGGGTCGGTAATTGGAAATCATGTCAGGAGGTAGTTTGGTGTTTTTCCTAATAGGCATGATCTGGGCAGCTTTCTATTCCTTAAGAAGCTCGCCTTCCTTGATTGAACTGTTTAGAATGGAGCAGAGTGGGTCCGTCAGCTGAGCTGCGAGTCCTCTGGAAATTTTAGCTGGGATGAGATCATTAGGGGATCCAGATTTGGTTGATTTCAATTGGGATTCAGTGTCTTGAATGGTGAGCAAAGGAAATTCCTTATGTGTTAAAGTGCTAGGTGTGATGGGGGGGGGGGGGCGGGGGTTCGACGCTGAGATTGGGGCGTGTGCTGGTGGTTATTTTATTGTAAATGTTATCAATTTTTTGAGAGAGGTAGTCTGCCATACCATCACAGAAAGACTGAGTTAGTGCGTCTTCCGGGTTGCAGGTTTTGGGACTGATAAGAGTGTTGAGTACCTGAAAAAGGGCTTTAGGGGTGTTATCAGCCTGTTCGAGTTGGTTGGCTATATATTTCTTCTGGGCGAGTTTTACGTTTTTGTGGTAAGAGGCTTAGCAATTTTATACTTTTCTTTTTCGAGGGGAGCATGGGTTCGGCACCATTGTCGCTCTAACTTCTTACACTGACTCTTTTCTGTCCGAAGGATTGTTGAGTACCATGGAGTCTGGGGGCACTTGGGGGTCGCAAGGGATCTTTTCAGGGGGATCAGCACGTCTATGGTGGATTTTTAAGCATGCCGAAAGTCAGTTAGGCGCTTTTCAACCGTGTCTGAGGTTGAAATGTGAGGGGAGTTGAAAGTATCATTAAAGAGCGTAGGAGTTAGTTTGTGCCACTGTCTATAGAATTGTGGGGTTAGTTTTGCCTGGGATTTATGCTCAGTGGGCCCCACTAAGCAAAATAACATTTTGGAGTGGTCTGACCAAGACAGAGGGCCGGTAGATTTGTATATCGTGTGAGGAGAATTGGTTAAAACTAAGTCCAGGGTGTGACCTGCAATATGCGTGGCTGCATCATTGGTTTTAGTGAGTCCGAGTGTAGATAGCTCTGTCAGGAGGGTGGAGGCCTCGGGGTCACCGGGGTTCTCGCTGTGGACATTTAGGTCTCCCAGAAGTAGGAATTGATTAGATGAGATCATCTTAGGGGGAGATCAGGTCCATGAATAGGGTGATGGAGTAGAGGAGGGGACTTGGGGGCGGTATACAAGAGCTCCTTTCCAACTCAGCTGTGAGTGGAGGTCAATTCTGAACACTAAGATTTAAATTTTATCACTTGAGTTGATCTAATGCTGCCGTTTTTTTCAGGTCTTTGCATATTACAGCTACCCCTCACCCTACCTTGCTCGGTCTATCTCGTTTATATTAAAAAAAAATAGATATAAAATAAAAATGGAGGAAAGGTAAGTGGCATACACAGGAACCAATGAGAAGCAAGGAAAGAGAGGAGACGGGAAGTAAGTCCCTTTGAAGTTTATATTAAAAAAAATTGATTTCTCAAGCACAAGACAAGCGCTGTGCAGGTGAAACCTAAAAAGGGGTGTGCCAAGCACCGTACTAGTGACAAGTATAGATGAGAAACTTTTAAATGACAGAGCAGTTTCACCAGCGAGCCAGGGGGTAAGCAACTTTTTAGTACTGTAAAACCTTCATCAGGGGGAGCAGTGCTGGTGGGGATGGATAATGCTCGGGATAAGATCTAGAGATAAAGATCTTGGATGAATTTGATGAAGAAGAGATTTAATTAGACTATGAGGATGAAGAGGAGGTTTTGGAAGAGGATGATATTCTACACTAGATGCAGAAGAAATGTTGTGTGAGGAGGTTACAAGCGGCATAAGAAAAGCCGGGGGCATCTACAAAGGGGGGAGATTTACCTCTAAACTGGCCAAGAGCCCTGATGTTTTGCAGAGTAAGGAAAACAGAGAAGTCAAGTTGGAGAAATGGTTGCATGACAGCAGAAATGACAGCAGTAGGTACCAAACACCAGCAAAGGAAGGTTGAAATGGTGAGGTGGGTTGGAAGCTAAAAAGTAGCGTGCGTTGAAGGGATGGGAAGGAAAGGTTTTCAAATGCGGTTGGAGTTGAAAGATGCAAGGAGGTACATGGGTTTGCAGAACTGAAGGATCTAATGAGGAGGAATGGGAATTGGCTAAAAGATTAAAGTGCCCATTAACATTGAGACTTGGAGTTCTGCCTCTCTTATCTATGCAAGTGACTATGAGAAGTTTCCAGGGTAGACGGCGGCCATATTTAAAAACGTTGACATAATTAGGAAGGCCCAAATAAATGTTGGTAGCTTGACATGGCTATGGTATCATGAGGAGTTCAAAGCTGAATTGGAGTAATAGCCAGAAAAGACATGGGGAGAAGTAGACAGCAAGCTATGGTTGCCATAGATGGCCCCTAACTGGCATCAGCAAAGAACACTACTAGCAGTCTACCAGTGCCCTATGGATGGAAGCTGTGGGAGGGGTGAGGGCTTGATGGAGGCACCTATTGAGGTTTTGATTTTGGAAAAGGGGGTGGTGATGGACAGAGTTTCTGAATGATGCAGAATACTCTTACCAAGTCAAGAGATCATGGTTTTAATTCATCACCTGTTTTTTAGCTCATTGCACCATCCCAGTTCAGAACCTGGCTATATGCAAATTAGTCTGTTCCTGTCCCAGTGCATGATGGGAACAGGGCAAACCAAACTACCAAGCCAATTCTTATACTGGGAAGGAGACAAGCTTCCGGGGACCGGTTTCTGGCATCACAGCCTTCGTCGGCCCGGCTTGCTTGAATCCTGATGGTGCAATGAGCAAGGGACTCACGTCTGAGTATACCCTGCCACACATAGTGTGGATAAAATCGATTTTGGAAAAGGGGGTGGTGATGGACAGAGTTTCTGAATGATGCAGAATACTCTTACCAAGTCAAGTGATCATGGTTTTAATCCATCACCTGTTTTTTTAGCTCATTGCACCATCCCAGCTCAGAACCTGGCTATATGCAAATTAGTCTGTTCCTGTCCCAGTGCATGATGGGAACAGGGCAAACCAAACTACCAAGCCAATTCTTATACTGGGAAGGAGACAAGCTTCCGGGGACCGGTTTCTGGCATCACAGCCTTCGTCGGCCCGGCTTGCTTGAATCCTGATGGTGCAATGAGCAAGGGACTCACGTCTGAGTATACCCTCCCACACATAGTGTGGATAAAATCGATTTTGGAAAAGGGGGTGGTGATGGACAGAGTTTCTGAATGATGCAGAATACTCTTACCAAGTCAAGTGATCATGGTTTTAATCCATCACCTGTTTTTTTAGCTCATTGCACCATCCCAGCTCAGAACCTGGCTATATGCAAATTAGTCTGTTCCTGTCCCAGTGCATGATGGGAACAGGGCAAACCAAACTACCAAGCCAATTCTTATACTGGGAAGGAGACAAGCTTCCGGGGACCGGTTTCTGGCATCACAGCCTTCGTCGGCCCGGCTTGCTTGAATCCTGATGGTGCAATGAGCAAGGGACTCACGTCTGAGTATACCCTCCCACACATAGTGTGGATAAAATCGATTTTGGAAAAGGGGGTGGTGATGGACAGAGTTTCTGAATGATGCAGAATACTCTTACCAAGTCAAGAGATCATGGTTTAAATCATTCAAGCAAGCCGGGCCGACGAAGGCTGTGATGCCAGAAACCGTTCCCCGGAAGCTTGTCTCCTTCCCAGTATAAGAATTGGCTTGGTAGTTTGGTTTGCCCTGTTCCCATCATGCACTGGGACAGGAACAGACTAATTTGCATATAGCCAGGTTCTGAGCTGGGATGGTGCAATGAGCTAAAAAACAGGTGATGGATTAAAACCATGATCTCTTGACTTGGTAAGAGTATTCTGCATCATTCAGAAACTCTGTCCATCACCACCCCCTTTTCCAAAACCTATTGAGGTTTTAACAGGGATTCAGAAGTAGAAACCCCAGTAAATACAAACAATATTCGAAATCTGGGGGAAGTATTCAATTACACAATGTTTTGGACAGATTTCAGGCTTGGGGCAGAGGGTAAGAGCAGAAACAATCTGGAGGTGAGGCCGACTACATTGGTTAAGGTTCAAAGTGTTTCATTGGCCCTGCTCCTCCAGTGACAAAGATGCTGCTTTGTTATTAGATGTTTGATTAAGGAGAAGTTCAGATTAGGGTACCAGGGTCCCAGGGGATGGTAATTTGCGGACAATCTATAATCATCCAAAGAATGACCACAGGGTGTATGGGAACACTGTTTAAGAGGTAATGGAAGGTAGAATGGCAGGCCCCTTTCAGTACTGGCCATTGGAAGATTTGATACTTTCCCCTGTTGGCGTTGTTCCAAAGAAAGAGGCCAGCATGTTTAGGATGATTCACCATTTATTGTTGACAGAAGGGCAGCCAGTGAATGATTTCATTGCTAGCAACGATGCAATAGCTCAGTCTGCATCAGTGGATGGGCCCACTGCATTGGGTGAAGCTTTGAGGAGTTAAGGAAGAATTGGTAATGTGCGACTTTAAGTCAGCATTTAGGCTCTTACAACTTCACCTGGGGGAATTTGGTTTGCTGGCGATTTATTTTCAAGGGCAGATCTTTGTTGCCAAAGTGTCCCTGTGGGTTGTGCTATTTCTTGCAAATTGTTTGAAACATTTAGTAAATTTTTGCAGTAGTGTTTTGTGGCTAGTTCTGGTTATGAATGGATTACACATTATTTGGATGATCTCGAAATTGTGGGCATTGGCGAGGCAGGTACAGGCGTAAGGCACTGCACATTTTCAGAGTTTGGAAGGTGAGTTGGGTGCCTCTTTAGGGTCAGAGAAGACCGAAGAACCGACTACTGTATTAATATTTCTAGGTTTCAAGTTGGACCCAATATCCATGAAGTCAAATTGCCACAGGCAAACATGCAACAATTGGTTACTTTGTTGGAAGAAGCAGTTATGGTGCACAAACTGGAGCTGTGCAAGGTGCAGAGATTACTGGGCCATCTTGATTTTGTATGGATGGTTAACACCAGTAGAAGGCTTGGCTTTGCTATGTCACATGCACAGCAACCACACCACAGGGTGAGTATTTCAGCCTGGGTAAGACACTTTAACTATGTGACAATGTGGTCCTTGCTGCCTAAGATTACTTTTCAGGCACTGCACATGCCAAGTATGGTTAATGATAGCTGATTCTCTGTCTCATTCACAGAGGCAAAGAGTCTGTGTACTTGCACCGGGAGAAGATGTTTAGAAGACAGTGGTGCTGCAGGAGGTCTGTTTAATAGGGGAGTGAGGATCTTGCATTTGGTTATGAGCTCCTTATTAGGATGGCATACACTGCATACAGACAAGCATGGAGAGAATATGTGGATATGGGAACTGAGAGGAAAGGTTGAACAGAGAGTAGAGCAAAGTTGTAGTATGGTTAATTATGTCACGATTGACAGAGATATGACGGCAGTAACTTTAGCAGGGAAAATGTCAGGAATTGCCTTTTTATGGGAAGTGTTTTTGGTGTTCTGAACCCTCTGCTGGTGAATTTAGGAGAAGGATATTCAAAATAGGTGCTACTACAGAAGCCAGTAGGATAGGTGTATCGATTGAGAGTATAAAGAGGTTTGGAAGATGGTCATCTAGTGGTTGCATGAGGTGTATTAGACCGGTTGATGAATAAAAGTTGCAAGGTTAATTTTACTGTTTTTGTTTTCTTTCAGGAAGTGTGGCGGGCTATGGCTATTGTTGGTGACCATTTGCGTTACTGTCCATTCACTGGCTCAGTGGGTGTCAAAGCAGGCAGGAAAACGACTATGAAAAATGCATTGGATTACGAACAGATGACTTTTGGTTGAATGGTGGGGTAAGAGTGGAATGAAAAGAGGTTAGTGGACTTTACATCCTGCAGAGCATGCTGAAATCTCCTGTTAATTCACTTAGGTGAAAATGATTTAGTAAATCTTTCAAATCTGATGCTTTTGAAAGTAATGAAGTTTGATCTTGACATCATTTGTGGTCAGGTACATATGTAGCATGGACGTATCTATTGCAATGGCATGTGTTGCGGGTCTGGAAGGACTGTGGAGTAGCATGGTGGATGCTTGCAACTAGAAAAAGACAGGAGTGCAGCCAGGGACATCAAAGAGCAGGTAGGAGAGATCTTTAAGGAGAAGAATAGTGCATGGAAGGCAACAGATGTGTTATGTTTTGAATTTATGGTGGCTTGGTGAGGCCTAATTGGAATGGACACGGTGCTGGTTTAATAAGAAGAGTTTGCATATGAGGAGGTGGTTTAAGGGAGGTAGTGAGTAGGTAAATCTTATGTATAAGTGTCTGACCTACTTTTTCCACCAGCTAGCTGCACTAAAAACCAGGCCAATGATCATCTTTAAAGCTAGAAGAACACCCCAGAAGTTGTGATGGCAGGCACAGGTCGCTCGACCTTCCACTTCTTTAACTAATCCTTGCCAAACCTGCTTTTCCCACCAATAAGATGCTCTCAAAACACGACCATTCATTGTTCTAGAGACCATACATTATTACGTCTGACAGAGGTCCCAGTACATGCCACTCCACAAAGCTCCAATCTTTGTCTGGTCTGTTTTTCTTGTTAACCTGATGCACTCCATTCTTCAGTGGATCTAAAAGGGCATCCCACCACCAGTACCATGGCAGAGGGTGATCAAGCAAAAGACACACAGATGATGGAAGGAATGCAGAGCAAATCAAACTTTTCACCCCCAGTCAATAGATATGGCTTAAATCCATTGTTCATTTACTTACCATGCCACCCCAGTTTAAGCCCAGCCAAATGCAAATCAGTCTTAACCCTGGTCCTCATGGGAACAGCACAGCATAACTTCCACGCCGGGTCCTCCCTGGACCGGAAACTAGCGTCCTGGGTCTGGTTTCAGGGCATCAACCCTCATCCACCAAGCTAGCTTGAACCCAGTGGCACAGTGAGCCGGGACCCACACCTGGACATACCCGGCGCACTTAGAGCGAGAAAGTAAAAGACACAGATGATGGACGTAATGCAGAGAAAATCATTCACCACCCCAGTCAAAAGATCTGGGTTAAATCCATCATTCTTTTGCTCACCACGCCACCCCAGTTTAGACCCAGCCATATGCAATCAGTCTTGATCCTGTACCTCATGGGAACAGTCCAGTCCAAACTGCCAAGCCAGGTCCTTCCTGGACCGGCAATAAGCATCCTGGGACTGCTTTTGGGGCAATACCCCTTATCAGCCAGGCTAGCTTGAATCCAGTGTCACAGTGAGCCTGGGACCCATGGCACACTTAGGGCAAGAAAGCAAAAGACATTCAGTTGGAGCCCAAGACCTGCCCATAAGAGAGACTTACCATGTCCCTTACACACACGATTCCACTCCCCATTTTCATACTCCTACCCAGACTATTAACTCACGCACACCACACCTGCACATTAAACAACAAGAAGCCCAATCTGATCCCTCTAAACTGCTCACCCACCATTCAACTCATTAAGCCACAGTCAACATTCTTTCACACACCTGGCATCGCAGACATTATATTTCAACACAAACTGGAACGCCTATTCATCCCTGAGCCCTGGTTCCTTCCCATATCATTGTTGTTATTCACAAATACTCATGGCTCTGTACCCTACATGATGCAACAACACTAACATCAGTTGAGGGCTTCATAATCTGCCTCTTCCCACTCTCATCATCACCCATCTTCAATCTAATCTAAAGACTCAATGGACCAAACAAGGACTCCACAAAGGAAATATCAGACCTCTTTCCCAAGCCTCACACCTACGACACATGCCTAAAGGACTTCAATCTCCTCTTTGCTGAAGCCAATGTAAGCTTATTATACCCTTTGTTTTGGACTTACCATCTCACCATTCTCTTTACCTTCCCCCATACCACAATAACACAACAAAGCTAACATCAAAGCCAACTTAGATGCCAAAAACAAACCAATAGCTTCTTTAAAGTTTTCGCCATGTTGTTACTCCAGAATGAACTCATCTAGCTCTTCAGGCAGCAAGTGGTGACAACTCATCCTTTAATATATTCCACACCACCCTCAAAAACACTTCTCTAAAAATGTTGTTCTCCATACTCAAACAATCAGCACCCTAGTGCTCCTAGGAGTTCATCAAGAACACATTTACCTTGTGCAGACATGAAGAAATTGGAGATAGATCAAAGACCTTGATGATCTCACCCAACTCAAAATACTACACTAAGCAGTTTCGCTCATCACCTCAGCAAAACCTCATTCTTCAACAGTAACGTAAAAAAGCCACAAATAGAATCAAAGCACTCTCCAATGCCGGTAAACCCTGTATCAGTCATATACCAGACCCCCCTATCGATCACCCAGTTGATAAGTGCAGTGCCATCAATTTCTTCTTCCTCAAGAGAGTAAATAAGATAAGAACCAATAGCGGCAATACGAGAGACTTACACCCAGTCCCAATCCCCTCTTGAATCATCTCCAAGATTAAATCTTTCAACACCTACTTACCTCACCTAAAACGTCAATTATAGTCCAAGCTCTCTTCCGCAAAGACATCATCATACTATTTACCATCATAAAATCCCTTCACCATGATGCCATTCACAGCCCTAATGATGTTGAGGAGGGCTCAGTGCAAAAAGAATAGACAACAGAGACCAGCCCTGTATTGTTCATCTGTATAATCTCATCTTGTCTGTGCAGGACCCATTCACCCTAGGCGCCTCCTGGGATTTATAGTTAGCCATAACCCAGACTCACATTGTGTCCTCCATTCCAAATATGATCATCACTGCTGTTAGGAAATCTCAGCTCACCCTCTCAGATGCTTATCCCTCAGCTATGATCACTAGGAGAGCAAGATTCCTTCCTCCTGGTTTTTCTGCTCAAGTGTGCTACTTTCCTTATGTTTTCCGGACCCAATTAGTTCCTAACATGGCCTACCTCTTCGATAATTCCACCACTGTTAGGATTATCTTATCTTCTATTTTCATGAGTACTTTGGTGAAAGTTCATACGCTTGCATTCAACAGACCTGTAGGTGTATAGGACTTGCACTCCTCTGGTGGGGCCACTTTATTTTAGAAATACTTTCTTATAGACACATTCACAATGATTAAACACTTCTCAAACTGGTGTCAAGATTCATACATTTAGATCAGTAATAACAGATTCTCTTCTGCCTGCCTGTCATGCAACAATTCTACTGAGAAGATTCACTTTAAGAGCTTGAGGGTGTGGATACACGTTATACACTCTCAATATCCATACAGGAACCTGCGATCAGATTGGTTGCGGTGAAAGATATCACGCAGAAGAGTATTCCCTATTATTGCGCTTAATTTATGACTTTTTACACCAATTCGAGATGTATTTAACCAAGAAGAACTGCCGCACCCTCGAGAAAGCCTGGCTCCTCGACCAGACCACAGACAACATGACCGCCCTCAAACAAGCCACCCGCAAGCACCACCAGCTTATCCGCACCACCAAGAAGAAATCTCTGAAGGAACGACTGGACAACAACGCCCACGACAGCAAGGAACTCTTCAGCATCGTCAAGGAGTTCTCCAACCCCAGCACCGGCAACAACGACATCACTCCTTCACAAGATCTCTGCGACTCCCTCGCCTCGTTCTTCCACCGCAAGATCACCGACATCCACAACAGCTTCGGCGCACCATCCACGCACCCAACCGTCGAACCAACGACCCCCACCGTCACCCTCCGCACCTGGACCACGGTGACCACCAAAGACACAGCCCGCACGATAAACACCATCCACTCCGGATCTCCAACCGACCCCTGCCCCACCACGTCTTCAACAAGGCCGACTCCACCATCGCACCCCAACTCTGGAACATCATCAACACCTCCTTGAACACCGCCACCTTCCCGGAGAGCTGGAAGCATGCCGAACTCAGCGCCCTACTGAAGAAACCAACAGCGGACCCCACCGACCTCAAGAACTTCCGCCCCATCTCGCTTCTCCCTTTTAATGCCAAAGTCATCGAGAAGACCGTCAACAGACAGCTTGCCGCCTTCCTCGAGACGAACGGATCCCTCGACCCCTCGCAGTCCGGCTTCCGAGCCAACCACAGCACCGAGACCGCCCTCATCGCAGCCAGCGACGACATCAGAACCCTGCTCAACAACGGGGAAACAGCGGCCCTCATCCTCCTGGACCTCTCTGCAGCGTTCGACACTGTCTGCCACCGCACCCTAGCTCAACGCCTCAGCAACATCGGTATCCAAGAGAAGGCACTGGAGTGGATCATCTCGTTCCTTGCCGGAAGAACTCAGAGAGTCCGCCTTCCCCCGTTTCAATCCGAGGCCACCGAAGTCATCTGCGGCGTTCCGCAAGGATCATCACTCAGCCCCACCCTCTTCAACGTCTACATGAGACCTCTTGCAGCCATCGCACGCCAACACAACCTCAACATCATCTCCTATGCCGACGACACCCAACTGATCCTCTCCCTCACCAGAGACCCCGCCACCGCCAGAACTAGCCTACATGAAGGGATGAAGGACGTCGCCGAATGGATGAAGCACAGCCGCCTGAAACTGAACTCAGACAAGATGGAAGTCCTCATCCTGGGCCCATCGCCCTCCACCTGGGACGACTCCTGGTGGCCCCCCACCCTGGGCACCACTCCCAAGCCAACAGACCACGCACGCAACCTAGGCTTCATCCTGGACTCCTCCCTCTCGATGACCAGACAAGTCAACGCCGTCTCCTCATCATGCTTCAACACCCTACGCATGCTCCGCAAGATCTTCCGATGGATCCCGACCGAAACCAGGAAGACGGTCACCCAGGCACTTGTCACCAGCCGACTGGACTACGGAAACACCCTCTACGCCGGAACCACAGCCAAGCTACAGAAAAGACTCCAACGCATCCAGAACGCCTCCGCCCGACTCATCCTGGACATCCCCCGACGCAGCCACATCTCCGGCCACCTGAGGGACCTGCACTGGCTCCCCGTCAGCAAGAGGATCACGTTCAGGCTCCTCACCCACGCACACAAGTCTCTCCACGACCTAGGCCCCAAGTACATCAACGACCGCCTGACCTTCTACACGCCCACCCGCCAGCTACGTTCTACAAACCTAGCCCTCGCCGCCGTACCACGCATCCGAAGAGCCACAGCCGGAGGAAGATCCTTCTACTACCTGGCGACCAAGACATGGAACTCCCTCCCCATCCACCTTCGGCTGACCCAGGACCATCTCGCCTTCAGGAGACAACTCAAGACCTGGCTGTACGAGCAATAGCAGACCCCTTCCCCCAAGCGCCTTGAGACCCTTCCGGGTGAGTAGTGCGCTATACAAATGTTATGATTGATTGATTGATTGAATCATTGTGAATATGTCTATACGGACATTCTTGTATGAAGACTTTATCTCAGAGTTGGTGTAGATCATAAAATATTCATTGCCAACATCATTTGAGCCCTGGTATACCTATAAAAAGAACTAAATGCTTTGGATGCGCGGTCTATGATTTTACTACAATAAAGTGTTTTTATCTACAGAAGGAATGAAGACTTGAGCTTGGTTTCTTATCCCCGAGTGTACCATGTTCTGTAATAATAAATACAGAAAATATTAAATTCATTGAAGTTGGGCGTGGTCCCCCCATTTTGTTTATAGCAGGTGTCCTGATATGACCACTATGAATCTGCCCCCTGAGTCACAGTTGGTTTCTTGGGGTACAAATTCTAGAATCATTTTTGTATCTTTTTGTAACATTTTGGCAAAACCATGGCTCCCCAGAGAAGCATCTGGCTGGCTTCTGACTGACTGTGTGGATCGGTCTCTGTTCCTGCCGAATCCAGGATCGTGGGGTTGGGGCTCTGCGCCCTGCTTCCACGCAGCGGGCAGGGCCTACTGAGCCCCAGTTCTCCCCCCCTTGATTCGGACGCTGGTGCCCCGACGGTGGAACTCCTCGCTGCCTCTGGGAAGCTTCTACTTAAGCCGCAGATTTAGCGTCCAACATGCCCACCATCTCGTGACTTGCCGACTTGGCCTCTACCCAAAATGGCCGCTATGGATGTATCCCCAATCCTTGATCTATGTACAAATTGGTCCCTACTCAAAATGGCCGCTATTGATGAATCCATGATCCTTAAATTACTTTCAATCAGGGAAGAAGACCCACGCTCTTCCTCTACTTGCACATCACCTTCGAACCAGTGATTCAATCTTCTCAGCTCCTTCCTATGCTTGCACTGCATGGTTCAGAGACCAGCCTCTACGCTCTTGAAATGACAGTGCACCAATACCTACATATTATGAATTGTTAAATAAGCTCAAGAAGCCCTCAGATATCTCTAAGGCCTTCTTTCAATTAGCGCTCAGCTCTTTCTTTTACTGATGAGATGCTCAGCTTGGATTGTTAGGGAACTCTCTTGATGCCTCACTGAATCACTAGGTCCATACCTACTGCTCTCTCCTCTAACTCAGACTCCTTCACCTCCTCTTTCTGTTAGCTTCCCACATCAGGGCCCATCCCACCTATCGTTCCCTGACCTCCTTGCACAAGCAGGTCTAAATTCTGAATGCTTTTGCAATGACAGCGCACCAATACCTACATGATTCGTATGTTTAAAGTAGTGCAGGAAGCCTACGTATTTCTCCAGGGCCCTCCTTCTATTCCGCACGCAGATCTTCCATTTCGGATGAATTGGCTTTCTTGGATTCTTAGGGCCATCTGCTGATGACTCAATGAATCACGAGCTCCATCCCCTCTGTTTCACTTTAAGTGCTCTCCTTTTATTGACTACTTTCCCCCCTCTACTTCCTAGGGCCCCCCTTTTACGGGAATAACTTTCCTCCCCCTCTCTCCTATTGCTCTCCTCTGAACCTGTCTTTCTCACCTTCTCCTTCTGATCTTACACACATCATGGCCCAACACACCTATTGCTCCCCTGACCTTCTAGCTCAAGCAGGTCGGAATGTAGTGTAGTTCCTATTATCCCAATAGGCTCTGCGCATTGGAATAATATCTTCAATAGTATAGACCTAGGGCAGAGGTTAACTAGGTCTTCTACCGACGATATTAGACTTAAAGTTTTGTGTTTGCCAGCTAGCTCAGAGTTCACTAGAAACTTTAAGTCTAATATCGTCGGTAGAAGACCTAGTTAACCTCTGCCCTAGGTCTATACTATTGAAGATATTATTCCAATGCGCAGAGCCTATTGGGATAATAGGAACTACACTACATGGCGCCCAACATGGGGCGCCATGTAGTGTAGTGCCTATTATCCCAATAGGCTCTGCGCATTGGAATAATATCTTCAATAGTATAGACCTAGGGTAGAGGTTAACTAGGTCTTCTACCGACGATATTAGACTTAAAGTTTTGTGTTTGCCAGCTAGCTCAGAGTTCACTAGAAACTTTCTCGAATAGGCAAGGAGGATTTTAACCTCCCTGGATAGACAAGAAGGGATTTAGTTTCTGACAACCATAGAACATGACAACTTTGCTCTCCCCTAATCAAGAGTGTATCTCTAGAGTCGTGTGAAAACAAAAGACAACTTATTTTACTCAGTCAGTTCAGTGCATTCTTAGTTTCACCAGATTGTAGAGAAAAGGAAAAGACGGGCGTGTTCAATAAAAGATATTATTTATTGATCAGTCTCCTTTCTCATACAAGAGAAATGAATCGCTATTATTGTAATACTTATAGTTAAGTAAAGTGCATACAGTAAAGACAGAATTATAAAATAATACTGTAAAAGCATTGATATGGTTTCTGAGCCATATGATACTTTAAAATGGATAAAATAGATACATACATATATACATTTGACTAATCATACTCAACTGGTGCTTCTAACCTCGCCTACCCCAGTGTACCTGACCTAAGCCTAATACGTGGGCGGGAGTAGATAAGTAGCAGTTTAAGTTAAGTTTGTTTGCCAAGGGACTGACTCGAGAATTCTCTGCAAGGGGTTATTCAGTTCTGTACCTGAGATCTAGAATGATGGAGGGCTGGTATCTCTTATCCCAGGTCTTGATATTCCAGCTGCCTGCGAGGGCTGCTTGGAAGCGCCGGAGCTGGATTTCTCAGCAGGAGAAAGGCAGCGTCTCGTTCTCAGCGCGTCAGGAAGGCGGGGCAGCGCCTTTGGGCTTCGCTCTCTGCTGGGCTCCTCGGCACGTCTCGCTGCTCCGATCTCGTCACCACCGCATGTGTTTGCTTAAGGCAATGTCGGTAATATTTATACCTGAAAGGTGCAGAGATTGACGTAAGGATGGACATATATACGTCAATAAGGATGTCATATGAACGGGCTCGTTCGCACATTCTTTTGCTGAAGTTCTCTGCGAAATCAAAACAATGGGTATGGGAATTTCCCAGGTCGCTGTAGGTTTGATTTGTTTTGAGAACTCCTTATGCCTTATCAGGGGCTGGAGGAATATCGCTTGTCTAATTAGATGGCATGCGTTATGACCTAATCAGATAACGCGCTTCTGTGCCGTGGTGTGGCTTAATCAGATAACGGTTTTTGCACCGTTAGATGGCTGCTAGTTAATTATTAACCAGACCAGGGTCAGGAATAGGGGAATCGATACAGTACCTATAGGAATACATCACAGGAACTCTTTTAAGATCATCAACTCCCCCCTCCCCCAACCTGTTGAGCACAGTGGAGAAAGTCTCTGTGAGAAGTTGGCCTGGTATATGATGTTCACTATTCTAGTGAGCACCTTGCACCAGTCCAAACAACCCTTATGGTGATGGTTGTAAAGTCAACCTTATAGACCAGCTATCCTAGTGGTAGCATGGACAAAGCAGTCTTAGGCTAAACTCAAGAGGGCATGTGAAGCCAGCTGTTTTACCATATGCAATCCCTTTAATACCAAGTGAAAGGACACCACACCGGTTGTATATCAAAATATATATGTATTTATTTCTAACACAATCCTCTGAGCTCTGTATGAGATCAGAGGCACCAGCACATAACAAGATACTTAATTAAAATCCAATAAGTTGCACAAAATACAGTAATGCCCTAGGGGCACTTCGAACCATATACTAAAATAGTGGTATAAGAACCACGTCACAAACAAAGAAGAGGCCTAGGGCCTGTAGAATCGCTAGGGCTACACTGTACTACCAAAGGATAGGGAGCAGGGGGCCCACGGGATCAGCATGCAGTGTCTTTACACGCACGCGAGTTACCATAGAGTTAGAATGGGAATGAAAGAAATGGAAACTAGTTCTTTTAGGACACTTCCGGATGGACTAGGGAAAAGCTACTTGAAACTAGGACACTAGGATAGTCAATACCCACAGGAGTACCAAAATACTCGCGTTACCTCACCCACAGGAAGCGGGTGCATAGGTGTCAAAGTCTGTCGGGTTTCATCGCTGATTCCTATGGAGCCTTGGAGAAAGATGCTGCAGGCGACCAGGAGAGAAGTGTCCGGTTGGATCCAAGGGCGGATCGAGGATGAAGAGTACCTGAAAGGGGACAGAGTCTGGGATCACTAGCCAGTGACCAGGATGGAACCAGGAAGGAACCAGGAAGGAACCAGGAAGGAACCAGGCGATGTCGGGATGCGATCAGGTGATGTCATGGAGCTTGTCTCTGCAGCCACGTGGACCAAGAGGTGCCGACGATGACCAGGAGCTGGATACGGACTGGCCCACAAAGGCTCTCGCTGTCGGCGGTGTCTGCTTCCGGATTGGAGTCAACAAGCCTTGGCAAAGGCAACCCACGCAGGAATCAAAGATGGCTTCGTGGTCAGACCAGCAAGGTCTGAGGGGCTTCTCTTTTTCAGGGAAGCAAGGGCCAGTCTGGAGCAACCAGACCAGCAGTGTAAAACAAAGGTTTCGTCGTCACAGAGGCCACTAGCCAACGGGCAAGTGACCGGACAGACGCGTCAAGCAGGAAAATGCAGAAGGGCCCCACGCAGAACTCGTGGAGGGCTGATCTTCGGCCCAGTTGGTGCTCGGGGCTAGGGCTTCTCAATCCCCAATGCACAACTTCGAGGGTGCCTCAGAAGTTGCACGGAAAGCAATTCGCTGGCTTTCCAAGATGGCCAGTCCCACATCTCTCGTCACCTCCACGGGTCTCAGCTCTGCTGTGACTGTGGATCGGACTGTTGGATGTCTGGAAGTCTGGGTCTTGTCAGGCTCTGTGCTCGGGCTCCGGCGGGAGCATCGACAAAGCAAACCGTTGATCGCTTGATGGTGCCTGCTTGTGCAGGGTGGTCACTCCTTGACCACAGGGGAGATACTTCAGTCGTCTTCTTGCAAAGTAGATCGTCGAAGGTCCAGAGTTTCGTTTCAGAGTTTCAGTCAGGATAAATCTAAAGTCTTGGGACTCAGCTCCTACCTATATACCAAATTTAGGGGCTGGATTACCTGCTAGGTCCCTCCTATGGGTGGGACCCAGGAAGGGGGTGGTTACACCCCTTCCCCTTTGTCCAGTTTCGCGCTGGGGCTGGAGTGCCCCAGCACCGGTTTGAACTGAACTATGCATGGGACACCTTGTGTACCCCAGGCAGTGTCTCATTTCATTCAGCCCTCCCTGCCCCAATACACTATGGCCTGTCTGGGGTGGTGCTAGCACCTCCCAAGACAGGAAACCTATTGTCCAGGCCTACCTTGCTGTAAGGACTCCCAGCAGCAGGAGGTCAGACTTGTGTCTGTGGCAGCAGCAACCATTTTGTGATGCTGAGGCTCTGGTTAACTTTAACCGGGATTAGTAGGAACAACATGTCTTCTCCCTCTAGAAGGGTGGAATGCTACCCCCGTCGCCAGAACTGGCGAGGGGGTAGTATTCCAAAGCGCATGACACCTTACACAACATGTTAAAGCCAAACCAAAGTTAGCATTTAACCGCGAGGTTCATAATGCACTTAAGAGTATATGGTATGGCTATATCCTAGAACAGCTATAAGGACATGGTTTCGAAAGCTGCAGACAGGCTCAGCTCATGCTAGAGCACTATCTCACATAAAACCAAGCACTCTGCCTTCAGGATTGTTAAGGCCTGCCATAGGAGTGACTTATAGGTGTATATGTGTCTAGATATAAAGTTAGATATAGGAATACTATATCTAAGCAAGGGGTAATTACATGACCTTGCCCCAGCTGAGTGATCAGCCAGTTGTGTCAGTTTGGATGGCCAGCCAGGGGTGGCAAAAGATATGCTGCAGCCCCTGGTAGGCTTTGGGTGCACCTATGCCCTGGGTACCTATGGTACACTGTACAGGGACTCACAAGAGTGACCCAATTCCCAATTGGTGATGTACCTAAAGTACATGGTGTGAATTTAGAGAGAGAACAGCAGGGCTGTGGGTCTGATTAGCAGGCCCACAGCCACATCTAAGTCGAAAACCAGTGAAGCAAAAAGTGGGGGTGACCATAGGAAAGCAGACCCTACTCTCCTACAGTCTCTAACTTCCGAGCTTTGCTCCAAACAGCTGACCAAAACACTTCACGGTTTCTGCTTAACCACACTATCCTCCTGTGCCCTTAAGACAGAGTTGACCGCCTCCTTATACAATAATGGGAACATCCTTATTCAAGCCTCGGAAATGAACCTGAAGAGCTTTGACTCTGTCTTTTTGAGGATTAAGAACACACTTAATAACTCTAACCTGACCACTCGCCATCAGAGTTGTCCACTCACAATATCTTTACACTCTGTGCATTACCCCTCCTCTTCCCCCAAGGCTGTGTCCCCATCTGTACCAATTCACCGCACTGTGCTCTCCAACAACTCGGAGGATGTGAATATAACCCACACCCTTAACCTGGTTACACCCTATTAGGCCTCTCTTGGGCTATGGTATGTCGGACTTGAGTGCCTTCCACCAAGCTGTTGTCCCCAGTAATGCTCCTCCTTCCCTCGAATCTCACGTCACCTTCGTCACCCACTGCACGCTTCAACAACAGGAGAGCTGGGCACTACACCAATGCTAACAACCATGATAACACTGCTACTCTACCCGTAGACTCTGGTTATACCAACTCAAGGGCTTTGGATCTATCTGCTGTCTCCAGTCCGTCGACCCGTAACCATCACACACTTTCTTCCTCCTACTGTGCTTCCCCTATCGCCTTTGCTAAATTCACCTTGCTTGCCTCTAATCCCACTCCAGGATCTGCTCAGCTCACCATTGCACCTAATCCTAAGCTCCGTCATGCTAACCCTCTTACCTTGGGGGACTGCGAGACCAGGCTCAAGCAGGTCTTTATCTCCCCCTGTTACTGTGGTAAGGGTCTTACTCTAACCTCTAATACCCCTCTCACAGCTGAGTCAGACCCAGCGTATCATTCTGGTTCAGCGGAAGAGGGCATTATCAGGCCCTGCCTTGAGGAGAAGATTGCTGACCTCAAGCAGGATCTCCTTGCTGTCAAAGAGATCATACAAAACCTACTACAGTTCTCCTTGAATATGGAGAAGCTCTGGAATACACACCCCTCCCAGAGGACTGATAAATACAATCCACGGAAAATGTTCTTCGCGGTTAACGATCATTCCTCTTTCTACTCCCTATTAGCTCCAGCTGGATTCTAGGCCTCTAACCAACCATCATTCTAGGCCCTATAGACTCCTGCCCCAGCTATCGGAGGAGGACATTCTCGCTCTTTCATGCTCGTACAGTGACTCGAGGACTTTCTCCTCCTCTTACTCTACTCTCAACATCCCTACCATCACCTCGGAACCCTGACAGGGAACCGAGTGTCAACCACAGATCGGTTAACAAAGGAAACCTACTTCAAATAACTACCTCGCATCATGAAGTGATTACTTCCAACCATCACATCAAATCGATGCTACTCAACTGTAGATCAGCTGTGAATCATGCAGCGGATATTTCGGAACCCATCATTTCGCAAGACTTAGACTTACTGAGTCTCACTGAAACCTGTCTCAATGATGCCTCCTCCCCTGTTCTCGACATCTTAATCCCTCCTGATTACGCCATTATCAGATGCTATCGATGGGGCGTGGCTAAGCACGCGATGGTGATGGAAGCACTGGGGTAGAGCTCCGGCCCAAGCTCCCCTTCCTCAGGCCATAAATCCGCCACACTTCTCCGGAACCAGCCAACAACAGCGGAGCCGCGGAGAGTTGCTGCCTGCCGCCGCACCGAGTCTGGGACCGATGTAACACTTTCGGCTGTGCCGGGGGCTGCGCGCAGTGTGCCCCCTGGCTTGCGGCGCTGCGCTCCCAAAGGCGGCGCCTTGACGGGATTGAGATTTGCCACTGATATAGCACCGTGCATAAGGTTGGTGCTGCCTGGGACCACGCGCAGCTGTACTACTGCCCGTGCGGAGGGAGCAGGGCTTACACTTTACTGCCTATGCCCCCACATATTGCGACTCTCTGCGGACGATGGCCTCTGACTGCTGAGGACTCCTGCGGTGGCATGGTCAACAATACATGGTCGGTACTGCGCGGAGCGCTAGATGACTTGGGGTGTGGCGTTGATTGTCCCCCCCCTTACGCTGCATCATTTCCTCACTACAGATTGCTGGGACGCAGCCCACCCGTCCCATCCAGCGGCAGCTCCATCCTGCTGATACACCCCCCCCCCCCCCCGGAGCCCATCCTCTCTCATTGTTCTTGGGACTAGCCAGAAACCCGTACACCATTGGACATTGCTATATGAGGCATCGGCTGGTCGCCTGCTGCGCCACTCATGTCTGGGGGTACCAGGGCGAGAACAGGCGCTGGTGGCACACAGATGAAGGGCAGAATGGACAAGGCAACAAAGCCAGCAGACATGGATCAGACAACATCCAAACTCAACACGATGCTGGCCGCCATGGAGCGGCTGGAAGAATCGGTCCAGATAACCTGCACCTCCCTGGAGTCTAAGATAGACGGTGTCGCTATTGATCTCACGCATCTGCGTGCTGATCACAAGAAACTGGCGGACCGCACCATCACCTTAGAGGGTACGGTCGCAGACCTCGCGCCCCGGGTCGCACAGGCAGATAAGCATGTGCAGGACCTCCTCAACAGAGTGGAATTTTTGGAAGATCGCGCTGAGGATGCAGAAGGGAGGGCACGTAGGAACAACGTGCGCATTATAGGTGTGCCGGAGTGATGGGAGGGGAGAGAACCTGCGACACATATGGAGAACTGGCTGAGAAACCTACTGCCGGCCGGAGCACTGTCGCCACACTTTGTCGTAGAGGGTGCGCACCGCGTACCGACTCGACCGCTCCCAACAGGCTCTAACCCTCGGCCAATGCTCCTCAGGATTCTGAACTATCGTGATCGCGATTCTATCCTGCGAGAAACTAGAAAGTTACAGGAAGTCCGCATCAATAACACTCAAATAATGTTCTTCCCAGATTACACGATCCAGGTTCAGCGCCAAAGACACTCCTTCCTGGTAGTCAAGTAACGGCTCCGTCAACTCAATCTAAAGTACTCACTTCTCTTCCCAGCGCGCTTGCGGGTGGTGGCACAGGACAAAATCCATTTCTTTGCCACTCCGGAGGAAGTGGAGGCCTGGTTGGATGCTGGAATGGCTGCGGAATCCCGGACGACATCTGTGCCAGCGCCTATGCCACATTTCAGGGGACACCACCGTAGATGTAGAAACAGATCATCTCCAATAAATAGACCACGCGCAGTGCTGGAGATGGGTCCACCTGCAGAACTTATCCATAGCGAGCAGCAAGATGCCCTCCGGATGGTGGCGGAACTCAGTGGCTCCCCGAGTACAGATAAGGCTCTGGATGCCAGTCCGCGCAAACTACCTAGTGACGACGAAAACATCTATGGATTGCCAGACTCTCAGATGTCCATGGAACAACCAGATGTTACTCCGCAAACAGCTGACTTGATTTACTGACTGTGCAGTCATGATGTCTGAAATTGTTTGTTAGTCATTGAGCGTTCCTGCTACACCACCGGACCTGGTATCGGCCGGGCCTTCGAGCATTGTGGTGACTGGAACTTGGACACACGCTGACACCCTTTGTCTACAGTGCGCTGCGCAGTGAGTACTCCTATTGTGGTGGATGGCCTCTGGACGAGTGATATCCCTGCGGCGCTGCCCAGCGGGTGGCTGAGCCAGATAATGATGGTTCCTCAATTGGTGGGTAGGGAGATGTGGGGGGAGCTCTGCCCTCCAGTAGTGCCTGAACACCGACTCACATGGTCTTCAGACTGTGGACTTTTTGGCCGAAACATTTTATATCTATTTTGGCTGACACAAGCTACCTGAGAGGAGGGGTGCTCTCTCTGCTTGAGTTGCAGACGTAATAGTACAGTCGTGCCAGGTGCACAGCAAACCCCCTAGACTTAGATATTTGTTGCCTCATCGGAGAGTTTGGACGACGGCATGTTCCGCAGTCGACCTTTTGGCATTGTTTATTTGTTTCTTTCAATTTATGTCATGATTGCAATGTATTCTTATTTTGTGCAATTTCTGCAAGTGCTCACTAATCTATCTTTTGTAGCCATGAATGAGTGGATTGTGGGGAAACTGAGCCACGGGCCTGCTGTGAGTCTGAGGCGGGGCGGGAGTGGAAGGGTCATCTGGGAACATTATGTCAATGGTTAAGATATGCACGTGGAATGTGCGTGGAATGCACACACCATCGCGTAGGTACCAAATTTACCCTTACCTTAAGCGGCACCACGTACACATAGCTCTACTACAAGAGACACATTTGGCTGGTTTGGAAATACAGAGATTGAATCGCAGGTGGCGAGGGCAATTATATGCAACGGGATACTCGGCTTATGCCCGTGGGACGCTACTTTGGATACGGCCTGGGACCCCATTTGCAGTAACACATTCCCAGATAAATTCAGAGGGTAGATAATTAGTTGTACAGGGTAAGTTAGATGGTCAGCTGCTTGTTATAGCCTCATTGTATGCTACAAATACGGACCAGGGGGTTTCTTTACAAAGTCGTCCACGATCCTGGCGCCTTGGCACGGTGTCCCTTTGGTGCTGGGGGCCGACTATAATTGCATTCTAGATGTTGCTCTGGACCGATCCTTTCCGCCCCTCTCTGGTGCACCTGTATACGGCGCTATGAAAGCACTAATGACCTGGGCTTCACAATGGGACTTACATGATGCTTGGTGGAGTCGTAACCTACAAACCAGGGTATACTCTTATTATTCAGGTGCACACACGCTACATGTCAGGCTGGATAGATACATGTTATCGAGGGAGCTGCTCCCCCATGTTACTGACCCTTACTATATGGGTCGCACCCACTCTGACCACAATCCTCAGGTATTAGAACCAGCATGGGAGCGTCCACACCCACCAATACCCACTTGGAGGCTCCAACCCGACTTGCTGCTCGATGCACCCTTTCGCAACTCACTGTCGGCACATCTGGTACAATAATTTGAGGATAACAACCACACTGCATCCACCCCCCAAATCGAGTGGGATGCGTTTAAGGTGGTGACTAGGGGCCACTGTCTAGGCACACAGGCAGGTATGCAGAAACATTTAGATAGAGAGCTGACGCGCATTGAAACTGACTTACTTCGGAGGGAACAGGAAGCGGCGGATGGGGATGGTGGGTCGCTGTCGGAAGCTCGCGAGGAACACACGCAACTACTCTAAAGGTTACGACATTTAAACTATGCAGCCCATTCAGCGCGCACCCACCACGTAGGTGACAAGCCGGGCAAGTTATTGGCCTGGTTGATCAAACAAGATGCAATGACGGCACCGGTATCCGAAATACACACCAGTCAGGGTGCCATAGTGTATATACAGAGTGCCATCCATGCAGCTTTTGTGGACCACTATGTGGAACTATACCGTTCTAGATTACAGGTCTCTGCTGCCAGCATAGCTGACTATCTCTCCGCCATCACACTACCTCGATTAGAAGATGTGCAGCGACGAATTACGTACTGCCATTTTTTCCCTCTTCAACGGCAAATCCCCGGGTCCAGATGGGCTACCTGCCGAATTCTACAAAGCTTACTCTGATATTTTAACCCCAGAACTTCTCAGGGTGTTTGCGGCGGCCATTTCTGACTCTTCCCTCCCGCCCACGCTCAATGAAGCCATTCTAATCTCCCTCCCGAAGCCTGGCAGAGACAGGATCTTATCGCCCGCTAGCCCTCCTGAACACTGACTACAAAATCCTGGCTTCCGCACTGGCTCAACGCCTCGCCCCCATGGTGCCTACCCTAGTGCACAGTGACCAGAACGGCTTTGTGCCCACTTGTAACACTTCACTTAACATCCAACGCATGTTCAGAGTGCAAAGCTATGCCACGAAGCAGTGGCCCCGATCGGGGTGCTTGGTACTCGATCTCGAAAAAGCTTTCGATTCTGTGGAGTGGCCCTACCTTATAGCAGTGTTGTGTAAGTATGACCTCGGAGATGATTATATTCAAATGGGGGCCTATTGTATCAGAGACCCACAGTATGGGTTAGCATCGGTAAGTTGTTGTCAGATACCATTCGGGTCAGAAGGGGCACTAGACAGGGGTGTCCCCTATCCCCACTGCTCTTTTCATTGGTAATTTCGCACCTTTGAGGCAATGTCGGGGCTTAAAGTTAATTGGGCCAAGTCTGGGGTGTATCTCTTTAGTGCAGACACGCAGGAATGTGAAATCTTTATCAATGGTGGATGACTCACCTGGTATCCTACCACGTTCCGCTATCTCGGAATATATATTTATAGAACCCCAGCATATGTGTTGGAAGGTAATTTGGTGCGTGCTATCTCCTCCCTGCAAGCACTGATGAACTTCTGGAAGACCCTCCCCCTTAATGTGCCAGCCGTGTCACGCTGACGAAAATGATAGTCTTACCCAGGCTATTGTACTACTATGCCAACCTCCCGGTATTTGTTCCAACAGGTATATTCCGTGAATTAGAAATCTCAGTTAGAAATCTCATTTGGAATGCAGGTCGGCTCCGCGTAGCGTTAAAGAAACTCTATGCACCCCCAGATGCTGGAGGCCTGGCTGTCCCTAACCAGGAACTCTACTATCTAGCGGCACAGCTGCAGTGGGTGACTGGCTGGCTGAGCGGGAAGAACTTGGGAGATACCGCCACAGACTCCATGGTCTGGACACGGACGCAAGTCCACACACTCTTTCACCCACTGATCAGGGCTCCCTACCCGTCGAAGTTACATTTGGCAGTTGCACGCAAATGCTACATGAGAATCTTGAAACTCACCAGCGCCGTGATACCATATGCCCCAATACTTCCATTACTGGGAACACCCAGGGACAGAGATGTCATCACGGAGGAGGCGCTGGAACACTGGGTACAGGCCAGGTTGGACGCAGTGGGAGACCTATATGTAGAAGGGGCGTTGATTCCTTTTGAGACTTTGGTTGCAGACACAGGCCTTCCGGCAGGACAGTTCCTCTTATACGCAACAATCACACGCACACTAACGCAGGCTTGGGGCGACCTCTCCGGAGAGTTACCAACGCACTTACTAGTGCAATACTTGCACGTTATGGGAAATGGCTCCCATGTAGTCCATTGGCTCGCACAGGCACTCCTCACCCACACACAGTGTTCTTCCCAGAGCTTGCGAGACAAATGGGCGGTGGACAGGGGGCCGGCATGGACGGACAAAGAATGGGCGGTAGTACTGGCCGGCGCTACGAACATCCCGCGCAACTCTCGCTTCAAACTTATACAGCTTTACATTATACATCGCGCATATCTATCGCCTGATAAAATTAACCGATACTTTAACACCATGACATCCACATGCCCGAGATGTACACTTGTAGATGCAAACCTCTTACATATGCTATGGTCATGCCCTGCACTGCAGTTATATTGGCATACTGTGACTGCTTCCCTTGCGGATGGTGTTGGCATGGACATACAACACACATGGGAGACGTGCATCTTGGGGTTATATAAAAGAACGAAGAAAACTAAAGTCCCTTCTAGATTCTGGGACCTAGGACTTATTACAGTGAAGAGATTAATCACAAAGCGCTGGAAATGCAGTGAGCCTCCGCAAGCGGCATACTGGCGCAGTTCTTTTGATAATTGGGCAAGGGCAGAAAGCGTTATCCTTCACAGGGAGGAAACGGTGGGATTACGGAAATACCCCATAGCACAATCCTGGGACGACACCCTGAAGACTTTTCATCAAGCATGCCTCAGAAGAGGAATCAACTAGGCATGCCCTTCCTGGCTCTACCTGGGGGGGGGGGGGGGGGGGGTGGCAACACCATGGCCTGCGGGCACGCGCTGTGGGTTTTCTGCCTTTCACCTATATGCCAACTGTTTCTGTTACACAACGTGGACGCTTAGCTGATCCAGGCACTAGCAATCCTGCTCCCACTATGCCGCGAGCTGGACGCTTGCGGCACACAAGATGCTGACCCTCCACTCCCCGACAGGCCCTGAACACAGTAGCAGCATGTTTCCTAACTCCCGTACATGGCATACCCCACGACTACTATCTCACACTTGCAGTAGCACACCAATGTTTTCCTTTATTTGTTTATTATCATTTTCTTTCCTTTTTTTCTCTTGCTTTCACTATTTAGTGTCTCATTATAGTTTTAGATTCAATGGTTGTAACAATGTTATGACTATCGAAACGAACACATACTGCTTTATACTCACTTGCATATGTCAATAATATTGTGTCGGATGATCCATCCTGTGACTGTTTAATGATACTGACCAATAGAGACGCATAGATAAGATCCTATTCTTCGTATTAAATAGCCAGCGGATATGGCGCATAGTTATTATGAATATAATGCTAGATACTCTCTGACGTTTATCTTGATTTACGAACCCCTTTTGTTATCCCACACCACGGACTTTGTTGTGGTCTGTTGTTTCCCGTTACATTCTCCTCTCCTATATAGACCTACCACTCATCGGATATATGATTTCTCAAATGAAGAGCCCTCGTGTGCATATTTGATTTGTATTGCATGGACCATGTGTGATATACAGTGGCAAATAATTGTTTACAAAGTAAACTGATGTGTAGCCACAGATGTTATGTTAAATTTTTACATCTATTTCTATGATATGCACTGTGAATAAGGAACGAAATGCAATAAAAGATATTCAAACAAAACAAATCAGATGCTATTGACTTGTTAAAACCAGGGGGCGGGGCATTGCACGCATTCATCACTCTAACCTCACCGTAAAGCAATCGCAATGTGCTGTGCTATCCTCCTGTGAGCAGCTGGCCACTGAAATCCGGAATAAGGGCAAGAAGGCCTATGTGCTTCACTCGATTTATCATCCACCGGGTGATAACCTGATCTTTATAGAGAAAATGATGGAGGTCATTAGCTCAAATTTGGACCAACTCTGTCGCGTCTTCCTCTGAGACTTTAACCTACATTGGAATGACTCAAATGATCCTTTAGTCTGCTCCTTTAAAGCTTTCCTCATGGATCTTAACTTCTCACAGGTATGTAAGGGTCCTACCGACAACAAGGGCACCACTCTCGACCTTATCATTGCCAAAGGCAATAGCATTCAACTGGGTGACATCCTACCCTGTGAATGGTCAGATCATCATCAAATTTCCTTCCACATCTTAGAAAAGGTCTCCTGTAAACTCTTAAAGCTAAACAACTGACGCGCAATATGAGAGCCCTCAACATCAATATGTTAACTTCAATCACTAAAAATAGACTCCCAACATGACCAACCTTGACGATCTCTCTGATCACTACATTAACACTGTGACTAACATTCTTGATACTATTGCACCAAAGCAACTCAAAAGGATTCCACTGAAACAATCCAAACCTTGGTTTAATGGTCACTTAATGATGAGCGGCGCAATCTCTCAGAGAGGCTTTGGAGAAACATACCCTCCACCACAAGCCTCACTCAGCTAAGGAAGGTGAGAAGTACAACAAACACATCTGCATGGGTAAAACAGACCTCTTCAGGGCTTAGCTTGATGGCGCTAAAAATAAACACAAGAAGCTCTTTGAAATCATCAAGCAACAAGCTAACCACTCTTCCAACCTGATCTCGACTCCCTTGTCCTGGCTCCCTAGTGGGGAGGATTTCACTGCTCACTTCTCTGAAAAAAACAAGGATAATTGAGCTAGACCTACTACCCGTCACCCCAATTTTGAGGCCTCTGAACCTCTCCGTACCATCAGCTGAGCTGGCGGAATCCTCTGCAATATCCTCGTCCATTGATTGGTCTCTCAAAAATGATGCCTCTTGGAATTCCTTTCTCCTCCCAGATGGCACGGAGCTTCTACAGAAAATGGCGTCCCTTAAACCCTCCAACCATTTCAGCGATCCTCTACCTGCTAAGTTTTTTAAAGATCTCAATTCTGCCATTCTCCCTCTCTGGTCCAGGATTGTTCATGAATCTCTCAAACAGGGAAGGATCCCTGACTGCCTCAAGGCGGGGCAAGTTACTCCCACTCCTAAGAAGCTCAACTGGGATCTATCGGATACTAACAACTTCCGACCTATCACCAGCATCATAACTCTAGCTAAATTGCTCGAAAAATGTGTCCACTCGCAGCTATGCAACCACATAAAGAAATATCAACTCCTTGACCGCTACCAGTCGGGTTTCAGAACAGGGCACAGTACTGAAACGGCACTAACTCACATTGTACATGACGTCTTGACATCCCTTGATCAAAATGTCCCTCGTCTCCTGATCCTGCTTGACCTGTCCTCAGCTTTTGACACCATCAAACATGGAAATCTGATTGCTCTTCAACATAGGATGGGTCTCTCTGGCCTGGTCCTAAATTGGTTTGCCTCTTTCCTACATAACCCCACAAAAAGGATCAAAGTTAACCATTCCCTTGCACCCTTGCAACCAGTACCCATGTCATGATTGGAGTGCCTCAAGCATCGCACTCTCGCCCACTCTCTTCAACCTCCTTATTGAACCACTTACCGTCATTCTGAACCATGCTAACATTCAGTACACACGTGTGCGGATGACACGCAACTGTACTTGAAGATCTTCTCTCAAAAGGACATAAAAATGCTAAATTCTGCACTTGCACAAACCCAACAATGGTTAGCCCAGACCCATCTTCTGTTAAATACTCTCAAAACTGAATTACTTCCGATTGCCCACCCACCCCCAATCACTCTGCACCTACCCTGGACTGGCTTAAACAACTCACTGCTAAATGTTTAGGCATCACCTTGGACAAACACCTAAATATGCAAGCGCACATCAGTGCAGCTACTAGGGGAGCCAACTTTCAACTTAACACCCTTAAGAAAATCAAGCCTTTTCTCCCCCTCTGAAGACATCAGGCCAGCGGTTCAATCCCTGGTTATCTCGAGACTGGAATATGGACTGCTGACCCTTGTTGGACTTCCCAAAGCAAGCTTGGACCCATTCAGTTACTCTAAATGCATCGGCCAGACTCATGACAGGGTCTAGAAAGCATGACCACATCTCCCTTGACCTTCTGCAACTTAATTGGCTATCTATCGAAGCTAGGACACATTTCAAGAGAGCCTGCTTGACACACAAAGCCATACATTACAACATCCCGTTCTACCTGGCAAATAAGCTTGAATTTTCGGGCTCAGGCCGGAACCTAAGAAGTACGTCCACCTTTCTTTTAAAACCACCCATATTCAAAAATAAAAGATCGTACTTTCACCGATCTTGCTCCAAGAATCTGGATCACCCTGCCTCCCGAGATCATATCCAATCCTTCCACTGCATCCTTCAAGAAACTTGTCAAACGGCTATTCTTGAATGAACGTGTTACATTCCATGTATCTTACTGTGTGTTTCCCTTTTAATTACTTTTTTCCCTTTTAATAGCTTTGTATATTTTTAACGGTGCACCTTCCATACAGTTTACATTGAATCATATGGAATGGTGTTCCTGGTCATTCTAACCAGATCTTCTGCTGTGTTAGTACTGTGCTCCTTTGAATAAACTCTTATTTTACCGTCTACCTCGATTTTTGCTTCAATTTTACAAGGAATCTTACACTGGCTACGAGGATGGGAAAGCTGTTTAAGTCCAAACTCCAAAATTGGTTCAAAAAGACATAGCTCAGAAGGTGGAAGAGAAACAACAGAGAAGTAAATATTTATATGATCTTCGGATGAAAGTAAAAGTACCTAATTTTGTGGTTGGAGATTTTGTAAGAATATGCATACCTGGTATTCTTCTCAAGGGTAGTGCCAGGTTTAGTAGACCTATTAAAGTTGTCAAGGTTAATCGCAACAGTGTGGTTATCCAAGATGGTAAGGTATGGAATGTAAGACGTGTTTCCAAATGTACTAGGGTGTCCACATAATGATTCTATGGGGGACGATGTGTTACATTCCTTGTATCTTACTATGTGTTTCCATTTTAATTACTTGATTCCCCTTTAATAGCTTTGTATATTTTTAACTAGGCACCTTCCATACAGTTTACATTGCATCACATGGAATGGTGTTCCTGGC
Organism: Lissotriton helveticus; assembly: GCF_964261635.1. Lineage (NCBI taxonomy): Eukaryota > Metazoa > Chordata > Amphibia > Caudata > Salamandridae > Lissotriton > Lissotriton helveticus. The sequence continues at coordinate 371,332,282 of NC_136060.1, forward strand.
CATTCTTCTTCTGCTGTGTTAGTACTGTGCTCCTTTGAATAAACTCTTATTTTACCTTCTACCTGGATTTTTCTTCAATTTTACAAGGAATCTTACAGAACATTAACAACATCAACATGTTCTCATGCTTTGTATACACATCTGATTCTTATTGTACTCCGTTGGTGCGATTTATTGCATGCTTGTCTGTTAAATTGTTTTCGTGCTCTAGGGCACTTCTGATATAGTTCTGGTCGAGCCAACCCCTAACCGGGTCTGTTTTCTCCCCTTTGAATGAATAACTTAGCTACACCCTCTGTACCATTGTGTTTTAGATACACATGCTTTCGCAAAATCTGTGCAGCGCTCTGATACCCGTGAGGGTCTTGTTCGCGCTTTACAAAACTTTTAAAATAAATAAATACATTATAGTGTGCCGGAGGAGTCTGCCTCACCCTGCCACTTCTAGACATGTTTCTGACTCTCTGAGGCGGGAGCCTTTTGCTCTTGTGGGTCAGAAACAAAGCCTGCTCTGGGTGGAGGAGCTCAACACCTATCCCCGAAGCAGGAACAGCATTGACAGGCGGTGAGCCTCAAAGGCTTCCTGTCCTTTGTTATGCTGACCAGGGCCTCTCCAGCTAGCTGAGATGCCCACTCCCCTGACAAGCCCCACTTTTGGCAGCAAGGTCGGTGGGAATATTAGTAAGCAGGAGAGGCGTGTCCCCTCTCTAAGGTGTCCTGAGCTAAAGTACACCCTTCTTTGAGAATCGTCCATATTGTTTGGGAGGATTCTAGCCAATACAGCTTGGGATAGCCCCCTCCCCCAAGGGAGATGACATACAAAGGGTGTAGTCACCCTAAAGGTAAGTAGGGCATTGGCTACTGCCTTTCAATCCCTACAAAGCCCAAATATAGAGTATTTAGGGCTACCCTTGAACCTTCCACCTCAGATTACTGATGACCGATGAAGAAGAGGACAAAGAAGAGTCATGCAGCAGTGAAGACTGAAGACATCAACTGACTTGGCCCCAGCCCTACCCCGTCTGCAGTCCTCAGAGACCCTGCTACAGAACAGTGACTCGTCCCACAGCCCAGTGACTTCCAGAACACTGGGAGGTCTGCCTGCCTTCTAAAAAGACTCCTGATCTCCCATGGACAGCAGACCTGTCCAGAAAAAAAACAAGTTTAAAGACCAAAGCTCGGCCCGTGGAACCACACAGTCGACTATCTCTGCACCCGACTCCCACAGCCTGAGTCCAAGAGCCAACCAGTCCAGATAAGGTTCCCCAGTGATCCTGAGCAAGTCTCTCTCGTGGGTTGACCCCTGCCGGACTCGACCTAGGCGCCTGCAGCCTCTGCTCTATGACCCCATTGATAGCGACTGCATTTCCAACGTCAAAAGACACCTCTGCACCCATAGTCCATGGGCCTTGGGGAGATCAACCGACAGTGTTCGATGCTTCAGCACATCCCTGTGCAGCTATAGGTTTCTTTTGTCCGGCCTCCTGGTCTGAGCCTGCAGCCTTTTTACAAGTTTGAGATTCCTCATTGGTTTACATTGTGCACCTGTGGCTGTGTTGGCACTCTGCAACCAGCTGCCCCTGTGCCGCTGAAGGTGTAAGTTTGGTACTGCCTTGTGGCCCCACCCCTGTGCTGGCCTTAACCCCTGAGACTGGGTTCCAAAACCGAGCTGCTTACCTGTAAGTAGTACCACTTCAATTGCCCCTTTTCTTCAGTGGTTAACATTGGCCCCAGAGACAGAGTTTGACCTCTGCACCCGACTGCCCCAGTGCGGCTGGTAGTGCAGTGAGGTCTTTTATCTGAACTTTGGCTGGTACCAATTCGTCACCTAAAAGCTCTATACTGTAAATCGTTTACTTACCTGCATATTGCTGATTGTGTGTCCTCCCATAGGATAACATTGTACTGATTGGGAAAAAAACGCAGTGTCCATGTTTTACATTGAATAACAATGATATTGCAAAAAGTATTTTACTGCAACAAAGTATCTTTGGTTCTATAAAATACATATACAAAAAGTAATATTTTTACAAACCATTGGTCTCTGATTTAGTCATTGAGTGTGCGCGATCATTTCTTTCCCCTGTGTGTACAATAAATGCTTAGCACTGCCCTCTGATAAGCCTAACTTCTTGTCCACACTACCACAAAACAGAGCATTAGTGCACCAGTTACTTACCTTCGGTAACGATATATCTGTAAGGAACATTAGTAGTGATAGATTCCTTACCTTAGAATTACCCCCAGGTGTCAGACTGGATCCGGAAAGTTTTTCGTTAGCAGGACCCCTGCGCGTCGGTAGGTGTCGTCGTGCGGCTCCGCGTGCGTTGTTGGTGCCGTTGGAGCCGTGATAACGTTGTCAGAGCTACTTAGATGCAACCACGCATGCTGATGTCAATTCTGTACACGACTTTCCGCGCCAGGAACGCAGAGCCATACAAGACACTGACCACTGCTGCCATGATACTAGGACCTTGAAAGGGATGACCTTAACCCTAAAATCAGTTCGCAGAACGGGGAGGATGGGTGGTGGCGGTAAGGAATCTATTACTACTAATGTTTCTTACAGATATATCGTTACTGAAGGTAAGTAACTTGTGCATCTGAAAGAAACATATAGAGATTGATTCCTTACCTTAGAATAGATACCCAAGCAATACCAACCCCGGTGGTGGGTCTGCGAACCAAGATAACACCAGAAAGTCCCGGAGAACAGAACGGCCAAAGAAGCAGTCTCTCCGGTCTTGGTTGTCCAGGCAGTAGTGCTTGGTAAACGTGTGCAGCGAGGCCCACGTAGCTGCCTGACAAATTTCCTTCAAGGGAACGCTAGGTTCCAGAGCAGTAGTGGCTGCCGTCGCCCTGGTAGAATGGGCACGCAGCCCCATCGGTGGCTCCTTTTTAGTCAAGGAATAGCAAGCCTTTATGCACAGAACGACCCACCGAGAAATGGTCTGTTTTTGCACAGCCCGGCCTTTCTTAGCGCCCACGTAGCCAACAAAGAGTTGATCATCCACTCGGAACTGTTGTGTGCGGCTCAAATAGAAAGAGAGTGCACGTTTTGGATCCAGACGATGGAGCCTCTCTTCCTCTTTAGAAGGACGTGGAGGCGGAAAGAAGGTAGGCAAAGTGATGTTCTGCCCGATGTGAAAGGCAGTGACAACCTTTGGCAAAAAGGAAGGACGAGTTCTCAAAACAACTTTGTCCGGATGGACAGAAAGAAAAGGAGGTTTTGAAGAAAGTGCCTGGCACTCACTCACTCTTCTGGCAGAGGTGATGGCAACCAGGAAAGCAGTCTTTAGAGTTAGAAGACTAAGAGGGCAATTATTAAGTGGCTCAAAGGGAGTGCACATCAGATGGGTAAGAACTAGATTCATGTCCCACTGAGGCATCATGAACGGAACAGGAGGAAACATGTGCGTGATGCCTTTCAAGAATCTATTTACCACCGGGGAAATTAAAAGGGAAGGCTGATCTGGGAGACTCAGGAAGGCATAAATGGCAGAGAGATATCCCTTGATAGTGCCCAGAGCAAAGCCCTGCTGGGCCAAAGAAAGAAGAGAAAGAAGGACTTCTGAAAGAGGGGCAGAAAGGGGATCCACAGCCTTTGCCGTGCAACATTCCACAAACTTATTCCACCTACAGACGTATACCGTTTTTGTGGAGGGTCGCCTGGCTGTCAAGATAACATTACAGACTTCAGGAGGCAGGTCAAAAGACGTCAACTGCCGCCGCTCAATCTCCATGCAAGTAGGTGGAGGCTGAACAGGTTCGGGTGGAGGACCGTCCCCTGCTGCTGCGACAGAAGATCCTCCAGAAGAGGTAGACGGATCGGAGGATCGATGCTCATACTGAGTAGCTCGGGATACCATACTCTTGGAGCCCAGTCCGGAGCCACAACAATAACTTGGACCCGGTCGTGCCTGATCTTCTTCAGCACTCTGGGCGGAAGTGGTATAGGCGGAAAGGCGTACAACAGACCGCAACTCCACTCGCAATGAAAATGGTTGCCGAGCGAGTGCCACCTTGGAAATTCCAACACGCAGAACTGATGACATTGCACTTTCTCTTCGGTGGCAAACAGATCTAACCAAGGCTCTCCCTACTGCTGAAAGAGACCTTGCGACACGTCAGAGTTCAGACGCCATTTGTGATCCAACATGCACCAACGGCTGAGTTCGTCCACCCTGGAGTTCAGAGAACCTGCCAGGTGTTTAACCACCAGGGACATGCCCTGATGTACCAGCCAAGCCCAGAGACGCAGAGCCTCTTGGCAGATGGTCCACGACCCCACCCCGCCCTGTTTGTTGCGGTACCACATGGCAGTGGTGTTGACTGTGAACACCTGCACCACACTTCCCCGAACAGAGGGAAGGAATTCCCCTTCAATGCCAGTCGGATCGTCCGAAGCGCCAACAGGTTGATGTGGAACTGGGACTCCACCAGAGACCAGAGGCCTCTGATCTCCACCTCCACCATGTGGCCGCCCCATCCCAGAAGGGACGCGTCCGTCACAAATGTAAGCCCCGGTTGGGGAAGGAAGATTGATCTGCCATTGACCCCAATCGCGATTTGTGAGCCACCACTGCAATTGCCGTGCAGTGCCCTACGAGATTGGGACGTGATCGGACAGGTTGCCTTGATGCCGTGCCCACTGGAACTTCAAGATCCACTACAGAGCCTGCATATGCCACCTGGCATGATCCACAGCAGGATGCAGGACGCCAACAACCCCAGCAGCCTAAGGGTCATCCTGATCGAAACCCGGGACAGAGGATGAAAGATCAGAATCATAGCCTGAATGTCCCGGACTCGCTGTTCGAGAGGATAAACCCGAAACCGCGCTGAGTCCAGAACCGCTCCAATGAAAAGGAGCTTCTGCGAGGGAATCAGATGAGACATCGGCACGTTGATGGAGAACCCCAGCAAATGCAGGAGGTCGGCCGTAGTCTGGAGGTGGGAGACAACTGTCTGGGGAGAGCCCACATTTAACAACCAGTCGTCGAGATAGGGGAAGAATGAAACCCCTGATCTGCGCAGATGAGCTGCTGTCGTGTATTTCTATAGGTTCTGAATCGATCCCCCTATTCCTGACCCTATTCTGGTTAAACTTACTAGCTAGTTAACTAACAGTCAGCCCATGAGGCAAGAAAACCCCCATGATGCAGATACCGTTATCTGACGCAGTCACACTACGGCACAGGAACGTGTTATCTGATTAGGTCATAACGCTTGAGATCTAATTAGACAAGCGACATTCCTCCAGCCCCTGATAAGGCATACGACGTTCTCATAACAAATCAAACCTATGACAACCTGGACAATCCGTGCGGCCATTGTTTTGATTTCACAGAGAACTTTAGTAAAGAATGTGCTAACGAGCAAGTCGTATGACATCTTTATTGACGTATCTATGTCCATCCTTACGTCAATCTCGGCACCTTTAAGGTATAAATATTGCCGACCTTGCCCTATGCAAACACACGCGTGGTGACAAGACGGAGCAGCCATACTTGCCGAAGCAGAGAGCAGAAGCAGACCCCGCAGGCAGCAGCCCCGCCTTCCTGACGCGCTGAGAGACGCGCTGCTATCTCAAGCCGAGAGACCCAGCACCGGCGCTTCCGGGTAGCCCTCGCAGGCAGCCTGGAATATCGAGAGCAGAGAAAGAGATACCATTCCTCATTCATCCTAAATTCCAGGTACAGAACTGAATAACCCCTCCTAGAGAATTCTTTAGTTATTCACTTGGCAAAAACAAACTTAACTTAAACTGTAACTTTCTATTCCCGCCCACGCATTAGACTTAGGTCAGGTACACGGGGTAGGCGTATTTAGAAACACCAGTTGAGTACGTTTAGTCAAATGTATATGTGTATGTAAATATATTTTAATCATTTTAAACATCATATGGCTCAGAAACCATATCAATGTTTTTACAGTATTATTTTGTACTATTGCTTTTAACGTATGCACTTTACTTAACTATAAGTATTGCAATAATATCGATCCATTTCTCTTGTACGAGAAAAGAGACTGATCAATAAATAACACCTTTTATTGAACACGCCCGTCTCTTCCTTTTCTCTACATTCTGATGAGACTAAGAATGCACGTACTGACTGAGTAAAATAATTGCCTTGTGCTCACACGACTCTTGAGATTGACTCTTGATTAGGGGAGAGCAAAGTTGTCATGTTCTATGGTTGTCAGAAACTAAATCCCTTCTTGTCTAATCAGGGAAGTTAATCCTTCCTTGAACATTCGAGAAAGTTTCTAGCGAACTCTGAGCTTAGCTGGCAAACCCAAAAATTAAGTCTAGTATCGACAGTAGTAGACCTAGTTAACGTCTGGCCTAGGCCTTTACTGCTGTAGGTACTATTCCAATGCGCAGAGCCTATTGGGAAAATAGGAGCTACACTACATGGCGCCCAACGCGTTTGGAAAGGGCGATAAAACTAACGTAAGACATTTAGAGTAACTCAGTCGTGCTTTCTCACTCAGACCCCTTTTCCCAAATACTCCAAAGACGTCTGGAGTGGGTGAAAGGTTATAATATCCTCCAAAACCTCGCAGGAGGGAACTCCTATGTATGGTTCTTGGTCTAGTCAACGTTGAAGGATAAAACAGTTCCAAAATATTGTGCACCTAATCTCTGTTTCCATAAAGAAACCTGATCTGCAAATAAACATAATACCATCCTGTCAGCAAAATGGACAGCGATGAAGAACGAGAGGTTACTAGATTAGCTACTGAAATAGCAGATGCTGATGCTACCATGCAAGCAGCAGACGCGGATATAATACTCATTCCGGTCGCCAAAAGAAGATCTATAACCTTAAAACTTATAGAAAATGGACTGACACCTAGAGGTGGCACAGTCATATTCGTAATCGAGGCACACGAATATCGGCAGACAGAGGTATACTATACATGGATACATTTTCCAGCAGCTAATACTATAACAAAGTACTTCCACTATTACAAAGTAGAGGAACCTCCTAATGAGTACACTCCTTTCGAGGAGGTGGAAGTACCACTCAAATTCCAAGAGCATTTGCTCTTATTTGATGGCGCCCTAAAACATAATAATCACATTACAAGGCTCGGTCCTTTAGGAAGACCAGGAGCAACGTGGCCGGTCTTAGCCGGATACACACCATATCCAGACATCGAAAGAATGCCTGCAGCAGAGCTGTTAATACAGCTAAAACAACTACTAAAAATTCACAGACAATTAGTTCAGTATGTAATGCGGACTTCAACAATTCAGCCAGCGATTAAACTTCCACAGCTGACCCCTCACCAGGGGAACACAAATAAAATTACACCACAGAACATCCAATCCTGCCTAGGTAAAGTTCCAGCTAAACGGGAACAGATACCATTCTGGTTGGCACAGAAAATTACCCAAATAGAGGCGGTGTTTCCTGACACCACCCCATTAGAAAAACACAGGATTCTGACTATATGTCTCCCAATGGGAATCGCACCACACATTGAGGACTGTGACACTTGGGGTACAGTCTTTGCTTCCATCTACACAAAAACGCACGGTGTTCCATCCATTTCGGTAATACCAGATGTGCTAAAACAAATTCAAGATGAATACGGTCCAGAACCTGCTTTAACTCTTGGTATGAAATTACTAAAAGACTTCAAGCAGGTCTCGGCTATATTACTAGCCAACATAAAGGGTGAAGCAGCAAACGTGGCGATCCGCCAGAGGTTAAAAGAGACAGATATAGCAGACCAACCAGCTGAAATTGCCAGAATCATAGAAAAATCCTATGAAGAACTAGGCAGAGATAGTCTAGGTGGAATACCAGTAAAACCGCAACTGACTACAAGTCCAGAAAAAATGTTTTTTAATAATAATAATAATTCACCAAAAAAGAACTGGGATGGAAACAAACAATCCAATCCAAAAGAAAAGAAATTCCAGTCCAGAGGAAGGTCTCCTAGGCGAAGAGAGAACTCTCCAAACCCGAGACAAAGGTCACCTCAGAGTGAACCCTCTGGGAATAGATATAACCTTAGAAATAGGGATAATATTAAAAAACCTGATAGATATCAAGACATTGATACACGTCCCTCTCAATCTTTTCAGAATTCCTCGCAGAAATCGGAAAGAAGAGGACGATCAGAAGAGCACGCCAAGTCCAAAGACAAGGAACCTGCTCAACTGAAAAAGAAATCACAATTTCCAAAAAAGAAGGTAGCCAGTATCAAGGTAGTTAACAATGCCGAGAATACTGAGGACACAACTGAAAAACGGAGAATGGGCTCAGACAATGCTAGACAGCGCAGCAGAGGTGAGCATAGCTCGCAAAGTCCTTATGGATCATCTGGAGACAGTGGACACGAATGAATACCTTCAAGTGGAAACTGCAGATACCAGAGTTAGCAAGCCCCACAAAATATACGAGATAACATTACGTATAGAGGGAGATAAGACTAGGAAAATAAGGGGACTATTTTGGGATAACCTCTCAAAGGGTTATGACATCCTTTTAGCTGAAAAAGACTGGCCACCAGAGTTTGTCAGGGAGTGCCCTCATGGCGAAGAAGTAATTATGCCTGCCTTCTCGAATCAAATACCGATTCATAAAAAATATACACTTGCTAGGAAGTGGGCAGTGGCCTTAGCACCTGCTTTATATAAAAATCATGTAGGATGGGATGAGGATTCTCCTCCTCACAAAGTCCAGTTAAAATCACAACCAACTGCACAAAGGCAGTACCCAATTAAGCAAGAAGCTAAAAAACAAGTAAATGAAATACTAGATCAGCTAGAATACCAGGGGGTGATTGAAACTTGCACCTCACAAATGAACAATCCTTTGTTTCCGGTCTCCAAACCAGACAATTCGTACCGTCTAGTTTTGGATTACCGACACCTTAACACATGTTGCAAAACTTTTGCAGTGCAAAACTCACACAGTGCTGCACTAATGAATAACATAGTGCGCAAAAAATACAAAACAACCTTGGACATCTCCAATGGATTCTTTTGTCAAAACATAGCACCAGAGAGCAGATATTTAACTGCATTCTCAGTAAATGGCACTCAAAAACAATTCTGTCGGTTAGCCCAGGGGTACAAGAACAGCCCGGGAGTATTCTCAGCGAGAGTAACAGAATTACTACAACTATATGATGATGAAGCATTATCTTATGTCGATGACATTTACTTAACAGATGATGACTTGGAGACTCACTTGAAAAGAGTGAACACCATAATACTTGGTTTCGCTGCAGAGGGTTACAAATTCAACTTCAAAAAGTCCAGAATTGCCCATCTGACGGTCCTATTCTTAGGATATGAGTTATCAAGTGAAGGCAAAAGCCTGGCAGACAATTTCCTAGAGAAATGTGCCGTAATCCAAGCTCCTAAAACACTAAAAAACCTACAGTCAATTCTAGGCTTCCTAAATTTCGGAAGAACATATATTGCAAATTACGCAGAAAGGGTCAAACCCCTTTATGATCTAATTAAACCAGACTTTAAAAGATCCAGTTGGACTCAAGCACACACAGAAATTTTGAGATCCTTACAAACAGACATGCTAATTAAGACAAAATTAGAAACACGTGATAATACACGCAACCTTGTGATCCGAGTCATCCCAGGGAGATGCGGATTCACATACCTGACCTCTAATGAGGGAGAAAAGGTACCAATTGCATTCAAATCACACTTGTACACAAAAGCTGAACAGAGATTCAGCAACAAAGGAAAAATTGTTCAAGCAGTTCAAACCGCAATAGCTAGAGAAAAAGACATAGCTGACGGTAGACATATCACAGTCAGAACAGCTGAATCAGCCTTCGAGGCACTAACAACACCGTGTAATTTACCAACAACAACATTGAATCCGGAATGGATACAATGGGTGAATTCAATCACAACGGACAAAGTATACTACTACTTTGATCCAGAACTAGAAGAATTAAAAAATCTAAAATATGAAAAGACGTATCCTCTGCCAATCGACATTCTGCCTCTACGACATTACGCCTGTGTAATCTATACAGACGGACATGCTCAACCCTCCGTTTGGGGAGAACATGCATACAATCCCACATGTGAGATTACAAAAGAAGTGTGGCACGGAGGTAAACTAAGACCTCTATTAACAAAATCACACTCAGTAGAAACTAATTCAGAACTACAAACTGAAATATTAGCTTTGAAAATGGCGCTAGATAATGCGGATCGCGAATTCCCAACACTTATAGTGTCAGATTCATATTACTGCGTCAAAGCATATAACAAGGATTTGCAGACATGGATTCAGAACGGTTACAAAGATGACACAGATGCACCAATAAAACAGAGACTGCTCTGGGAACAAGTAGCTCTTTTGAAAAAAGAACTACCAAAGACTCACGTGACACACTCACTGAGTCACCAGCGTGATGGCGTTCACGTTGTAGGGAATTCATTGGCTGAAACAGCCGCAGCGGCAGCCAGTAAACCGGCTCCCGTAGTTCGAAAAAAGCGTACATTAAAATACATTGACGGCGAAACATTGCTGGCAGTAAAAACGTCATCAAAAGGCGACTGCTCGGCGTTACCGATCAACTATCCACTCAATTACACATACATCATAGATGCAAACTCCATTCCTTTTGCTCGAATCCCTGGAGTGGGGGATAGAGTGATTCCAAACATGGACAGGAGACACTTGTTAATCGCAGACGCACACATGGGCGAGGGTCTCAGACACCTTAAATTAAAAGATTCTCTGGAAGAATTACAATCACGGTACTGGTGGCCAGGCATGAGCCTGCACTACACCATGTTTGTAAAAAACTGCCCAAACTGCAACAGAGATCGCAGTGGGGAGAGAAGCAGTTTAATACCTCGTCGTATCAAGGCAGATAACATCACCACTAAAAAGAATGGCTTGCGATTAACATATACAGGCTAAGTTCCCACTTATAATGTAGATCCACAGCACTCGGCTGACGTCCGGACTGTTATACAAGATTTGCGAGTCTAAATGGCATATACGCTAAGAGCATGCTACGTTCGACCATTTTTTTTTCTTTTTCTCAGGCAATCCAGCCTGGGGGGGGGGGGAAAGAATGGCCAAATGAGCACAGCCCAGCGGGAATCTTCTCACTTCCTTCCTGAGGGTATGGGATGGTGTAAAGAAAAAACCAAGACAGAAAGCAATCTATAATAGAAAGGATATTAGGTTCGGGAGCTGGGTGGGTCAAACATCTAATAAGTGTCCAACGTAGTCTAAATAACTTGCCAAGAAATTCTCTGAAGGGATTCAGTCCGTACGAATTATTATTCGGAACTAGGATGTTGATCTCTGACCTTGATAGTCAGACTTCAGTGGTAATAGAAAAAAGCTTTGATGTCAAAGACCGTTTGGCTATTTTGCAGGACTTAAACAAAACAAGAAAAGACCTGAGCAACATACAGTTGAAACAACAGCCAACAACCACTGAAGAATCACCACCTGTCCCAGCAAGACCTGTCTGGATTCCAAAAGTCGGGGATCTAGTCAGGGAGAAGATCGCGGTAAAGAAGGAATTTGGGCCTTCTTACAGAAAAGCAGTTCCTGTCTTGTCTGTCAACGGGACAAGATCAGTTGAACTACCGCCACTTGCTGGAAAAAAGGAGAACCGAGTTGTATCCATCGACCTGGTAAAACCACAACATGTGGCCGATAACAAACAGTAGGCCAAGTGGACTCCCAATAAGTAGCAGAACACCAAGGTTTGCTACCAGTACAGAGGTCCTAACAAAGAGGCTCATCACATTCGAAACGCCTACAGAAGAACAACAAGGACTATGCAACAATGCAATAGAACTTAGACCTCTGAAAACCCAAATAAAGACATTTAGCAGAGACACACCAATCTATACTGAAGTACCAAGTGAAAATGCAAGAAACAAAAATCCTGAACCAATTGGAACAATTGACAGAACTGCATCCGGTTACTTCATCAACTTCGATGATTCCTCTGAAGGTTTCAGCGAACAAAAGACACAGCCATCATCAAAATCCTTTAAAGAAAAAGCGAAGGAACTTTTGAAACAACTAAAAGAAACATATCTGATTTCTCCATGGATTGAATTTTGGGTGGGTTTTGGTGCATTTATCCTCATACTTTGGCTCATCATGGTATTTACTTTGGGACGCTTCATTGAGGGAAAATATGCTAAAATGGACACAGCAAGTCAGAACATCAACTTGGTCCTCAAACCACACACATCTTCACACGTCGAGAAAAGAGAACTTTCTTCAGAACTTTCTTCAGCCAACTTCACAGCAATTCCAATACCTGGTGGGGTAGCCTGGGACAACACTGACTATGAAATTTATGGTCCGGTCGAGATCCTGAAATATCCACACCAAATTAAGATCTCTTTGAGTGACTTTGCAAAACCAAACTCATTTGCTGATGATTGGGACTTTGAAAGTATAAACAATATGATGTCTGACTTAGTAATGTCTGCTAAATTTACAAAACATGATTATTTGCAAGGTTCTACAAATTATGATAGTATGTATTGCTATAACCACTATGGTAACCATTTCTTGCATAAATCTGCACAACCTAGAAATGTTTTAAATTATAATCAATGGGAACATTGTGCTACACCTCCAAAAGGGAGCTCTAGAACCGTTTATGACAAATATTCATACTTTCAAGGTTTTAACACTAGTAATGCTGAAACATTTTATTATAAATTGTCAAACAAGACAGGGACCAAAACCATGATAACCAACACAAAATTGATTAATTCTGATTCATTCTTTGAAAAAATGAATACTTTTGGATTCGATTATTGGGACAAAAATGTTGATTTGAAAAGTGTTTGGGGTACAAAAGAATGGCAAGTACAGGGTATAGAAGCTTTGTTTAGAGCCTGCATGATCCCAGAACAAATGATATTTTTAAATGACACTGTTCAACAAACCACCTGTCTTGGCTTAGCCAAAATCAAAGATTTAAATAACCTGTCTATTCCAAAGCCAACAATGTTTATCAATAAATCTGATACAGATGAAGAAATAGACATAAACCATATACTTAACCAAAACAGAACACATCCTGATTGGAAACAATGGTTGATCTGGCCCACAGATACAAATAACTGTCAAGATTCCTGAATAAAACACAGGGTTTCAAAATGACCAGGCCAGACCCTAGATATCCCCAAAGACATCACCCAGGGATAATAACAACCTACAGTGTGGGCAAATTATGCCTTCAATGGCTACAAACTTCCACACTGCCTGAAATTAAGCAACACCTAACTTTACTTACTGATGGTGCTGACTTGCGTGATTTCATACTGGGACCACGCAAACAGCGTCATAAGCGTTTCATAGCAGCCTCTGTATATGCAGCATACAATGAGGCCTGGAAGGTTACTCAAATTGAGACAGCAGAAAGAATACGGGAAATTGACCGTATTAATTTGGAAAAATCACTTTCTGTAGTGGACAATGGGTTAATGACTCTGTCCTCCAGAATTTTTTCATTGGACAGCATTGTGTCTTCAGCAATCGATATATTATCGCAAGACTTACTGTTATTACAACATGGTCAGTCACAATTGCGTTCTATTGTACAGCTTGGCTGGACGTTACAAAATCTGCGTTCAGGCTACGTGCCTTGGCGTTTAATCAACACAACGTCACTATTCCAAATCTTTAACCTTACTGATAGACAAATCGGTATGGCGCAGAAGGGTGCTGATTATACAATCTTGAGCATTGAAAAACTAGAAAGATTACCAATGACAATGTCAGAACGACCTGTCAGTGAATGGATAATCCACGGAATCATAAATATTCCAATCTCAACCTTCAGGTTTCAATACTGCCAAAGATATATACAGGCTGGCATGTACGAGAAATTGGGAAAGGGGTACCTTAAAACAACTTGGAACCTGCCCTATTCACATGCATGTGTCAGTAACAAAGGACAGAGAGTGTTTCTTAGTGGCAACAAGTGTACTATGTCACTAAGCGGCACGCTTCTGTGTAACGGTATTAGTTTGCACGGAGCCTGTGAAGGGAATTCATACAACCTTTCATGTCACCAGCAAGGCGCACCTGCAACTGAAATAGAACCATTCTTTCAAAGACTCTATAATGGGAGTTACATTCTTATTGTAGACCGCAGATGTTGTAGTCTTATGCCCGGGACTCCTTATCTCGTCACTACGACGGCGAAGGTCAAGTGCTGTGGACGTTCTTTGTTCCCCAGCTCCTTTCCAGACAGGGAGGCAAGGGCATGGCCCGGTCTGAAAATTACTTCTATTCGAATAGACACTTTAAGCAGAATGAAAACAGTGCTTCTTCAGACGCCTACAAGGCTCACGTCATCAAAAGAAACGTATGATCTACAAGTCGCAAGGACGACTGCAGAGATACATACATTATTATCAACTAATTCCCCCGTACATTTCGCGGAAATCCTGAGCGAAATCTTAAATATTTCTGATACCACTGGGGTCTCAAAGGTATTTAAGACAGTATTTTCGATGGCATTAACACCATTCAAAGCCATACTGGGTATTTTTCCAGATTTCGTCCATTCGATTTTTGGCGGACTTCCCTTGATCCTGGGACTAATTGCAGGAATCCTATTCCTAGTCCTTATTTTCCGTTATGGCAACCCATGTCACAGATCAAACTCTCGCGACAATGGAAGATACGATCCTAGCCATTGGATACCGGGACCGGATATCAAAAATCCTGGGACTCTCCCGGCTTAGAGACCTGAACATGACTTGGTTTCTATCATTTCGACCAATGTGGCAAAGGTGTGTTTTACCTGTACTAAGGTGTCTGCTATGCGGAGAAGAATGCGTGTTAGACACCTGTCTGACGCTACAATCGGATGCGCCGGTGGATGCAGATACACTGTTGGTTCCTACCAAGGTTCACGCACTGTGCTGCCCTCAAAGGCTGCCAATTCTGATGACGGCATTCCTGGAATCTTCACCACTGCGATTGAAGAGTAGTGAAGTTCAAGATGAAAGCAGCATCGAACAGGTACGACCTTCTGTCAGCAATGCAAATCAGAATGTCAATGGAGACAATCATGCGCACGAATGCATGGTTACCCCTATTTCCGACTTAGTGGAACTTTCCCATGAAGCTGTTGACAGTTTTTTCGAAAGCCTGAATGATATGATGTTCTCTCCGGAACAGAAATAGAGACTTTTGAGTAAACTCGCACACGGCGTTCCCTGAATTCGGCCTTCAACTTTAAAAATAAAGTCACATGAACAATTACAATCCAGTTCACGGACAGCAACTTTTTTCAGCAAGCCCCTAAAATATTTTTCTATATATTTTTTTCCCGGGACACTGATCTTCTGCTTAAAGTAAGAAACTATTCCTAGAGAACTAAGATTTCTATTTTTTTAGATACTTTATAGACTTTATAGAGACTTTAGCTGCCCGCTGGTATGTTCACAATATATTTTATGTGATGAAATGGTTTCGACTTTTTTCTGTATAGCCATATTAAGAGCCATTTCATGTGTATTTCTCATATACCAACAAGCAATAATGCATAAAATGCGTGTTTACTTTTGCATTTAATTCATAGCTTAAGTGCATACAATATATATGACTGCAATTTTTCAGTATATTTGAAAATTTCAAAATGCATTTATGTATTTTGGGGTGGTAAGGTATACACTATCCTCTATAGTATGTTGTACTATGTTATACTATGCATAGATTAGTAGATATGACCATAGTTAGCGTGGAGTGGGTGTCGTGTATTTCTATAGGTTCTGAATCGATCCCCCTATTCCTGACCCTATTCTGGTTAAACTTACTAGCTAGTTAACTAACAGTCAGCCCATGAGGCAAGAAAACCCCCATGATGCAGATACCGTTATCTGACGCAGTCACACTACGGCACAGGAACGTGTTATCTGATTAGGTCATAACGCTTGAGATCTAATTAGACAAGCGACATTCCTCCAGCCCCTGATAAGGCATACGACGTTCTCATAACAAATCAAACCTATGACAACCTGGACAATCCGTGCGGCCATTGTTTTGATTTCACAGAGAACTTTAGTAAAGAATGTGCTAACGAGCAAGTCGTATGACATCTTTATTGACGTATCTATGTCCATCCTTACGTCAATCTCGGCACCTTTAAGGTATAAATATTGCCGACCTTGCCCTATGCAAACACACGCGTGGTGACAAGACGGAGCAGCCATACTTGCCGAAGCAGAGAGCAGAAGCAGACCCCGCAGGCAGCAGCCCCGCCTTCCTGACGCGCTGAGAGACGCGCTGCTATCTCAAGCCGAGAGACCCAGCACCGGCGCTTCCGGGTAGCCCTCGCAGGCAGCCTGGAATATCGAGAGCAGAGAAAGAGATACCATTCCTCATTCATCCTAAATTCCAGGTACAGAACTGAATAACCCCTCCTAGAGAATTCTTTAGTTATTCACTTGGCAAAAACAAACTTAACTTAAACTGTAACTTTCTATTCCCGCCCACGCATTAGACTTAGGTCAGGTACACGGGGTAGGCGTATTTAGAAACACCAGTTGAGTACGTTTAGTCAAATGTATATGTGTATGTAAATATATTTTAATCATTTTAAACATCATATGGCTCAGAAACCATATCAATGTTTTTACAGTATTATTTTGTACTATTGCTTTTAACGTATGCACTTTACTTAACTATAAGTATTGCAATAATATCGATCCATTTCTCTTGTACGAGAAAAGAGACTGATCAATAAATAACACCTTTTATTGAACACGCCCGTCTCTTCCTTTTCTCTACATTCTGATGAGACTAAGAATGCACGTACTGACTGAGTAAAATAATTGCCTTGTGCTCACACGACTCTTGAGATTGACTCTTGATTAGGGGAGAGCAAAGTTGTCATGTTCTATGGTTGTCAGAAACTAAATCCCTTCTTGTCTAATCAGGGAAGTTAATCCTTCCTTGAACATTCGAGAAAGTTTCTAGCGAACTCTGAGCTTAGCTGGCAAACCCAAAAATTAAGTCTAGTATCGACAGTAGTAGACCTAGTTAACGTCTGGCCTAGGCCTTTACTGCTGTAGGTACTATTCCAATGCGCAGAGCCTATTGGGAAAATAGGAGCTACACTACACTGCGACCACCGCCATAACTTTCGTGAACATCCGAGGGGTGCTGGTAAGGCCAAAGGGGAGCACGGTGAACTGAAAATGCTCATGGCCTACCATGAATCGCAGGTAGCGTGAGCGTCTTGAACTTCTCCTTCCGGAGGAAGCGGTTGACGTTCCGAAGGTCTAAAATAGGATGCAGGCCCTTGTCCTTCTTTGGAACCAGAAAGCAGTTTGAATAGCAACCACAACCTACTTCTGGCGTTGGAACGCGCTCGATGGCCCACTTGGCCGAGAGGGCCGCAACTTCCTGCTGGAGAAGCGCCAAGTGATCCCCCGCCATGCAGTGGTACTGAGGTGGCACGGCTGGAGGGATTGCCTCGAAGGGAAGGGAGTAGCCCCTTCGGATAATTTGCAGCACCCACTTGTCCGAAGTGATGTCGCGCCAGTGGTGATGATGGCGTATTCTTCCACCTACTGGCGTCTGATGGGCCTGAAAGGTTGGACTGGGAAGGCTTTGAAGTGGATACTGCGGGGGTGGAAGTGGCCCACCCGCTGGCCCCCTGAACTGCCTCGACGGTTCCCAAGTCCGCGGCCACGCTGAGGTTGTTGCCTCTGTGGCCTGTGGCTTTGTGAAATGCTGTGGGGCACCCCTTCCGTGGCCACGAAAGGAGCGAAAAGTAGAAGGCGGAGGAGGCCGAGTGGCCGACAGGCGCAAGGACTTGGCCGTGGCCCGGGAATCCTCGAAGCGATCCAACGTACTGTCTGCCTTGTTGCCAAAAAGGTGAATGCCATCAAAGGGCATGTCCATCAAGGTGTTCTGGATATCACCTGAGAAACCAGTTGTCCTCAACCAGGCGTGGCGCCGAAGCGCCACCATCATGGAAATCGACCTGCCCAGTGAGTCGGTGGTATCCAGCCCACAACGTATGGTGAACTATACTGCATCTCTCCTGGTCGCAATCGCTTGGGAGAGAACTGCCTGGGCCTCCTCCGGGTAGTTGGGCAGCACCTGCGCAACAGTGTCCCACAGAGAGTGGGTATGACGGCCCATGAGGCATGCTGTGTTCACCGACCGCAGCCCTAAGCTGGCAGATGAAAACAGTTTATTGACAAACTGATCCAGCTTCTTGGATTCCCTATCTGGAGGTGCGTTATGGAACGCGCTTTGGGAAGCTGAGGCTTGGACTTCCAAGCTCTCAGGGGTAGGATGTTGGGTAAAGAAGAGGGGGTTGCCCGGAGCCAGGCAATTGCGTCTGACACGTTCCTATTCACAGGAGCCCCTGTGTTGGGCCTAGACAGGGTGCCCAAAAGAACATCTGTCAGTGCTTCGTTAAAAGGCAGCGAGGACTCCGAAGAGGTAGCCGCCAGTTGGAGCACTTCTGTCAGAAGGTTAGTCCTGACGTCCACCGTCAGGAGTTCGAGGTGGAGAGCCTCTGCTGCCCTACGCAACACCACTGTATAACTGGCTCCCTCCTCCGTAGCCACGGTAGGAGGAGACAGCAGCCAGAGTCAGGTGAGGTGTCAAGACCACTTGCCTCCCCCAAATCCTCTGCCCAGTCCGCATCATAAGCACAATCCTGTGCTAGAGGGTCCTCAGTCCCCTCCCAGTCCTCCCCTTCCTCCAAAGTCTGTGGAACAGGCTCAAAATAAGGATGACAGACATAGGGCATAAAAGGCCCCTTCGGCATCGAGCGACGTCGATCCAGCACTGTGTCTGGGCTGAAGCTGGGGACGACGTCGTCTTGAGGAACGGGCGACGTCGGAAGCGGTGCCGGGGAGATCAGCGCTGGTGGGGTGTCACAAGGTCAACCGGCGTCGATAAGGGTCCAATACTGGATCCATGGGGGGCCTGCGGCGCCGGAGCCACCGGCGATGGTAAAGAAGGACCCCCTGTCGGGCCCGCGGGGCCAGACAGTCCAAAGAGCCGGGCCATGGCAGCAAGAAACTCTTGCACCTGGGTAGGCGTCGCTCCCTTACCCAGAAAAGAGGGGTAGACTGGAGGCGGCGTTGCAGGCTCTGCAGGAGCCACGGGGGTGGCACCGCCCGCACCCTCAGCCGCATCAAAGAGCGACGGGTTTTCTTCGACTTCTTCTTGGAATGCTTCGACTTACCTGACCCCGAGTGCGAAGACTTAGATCCAGAAGAGTGGTGATGACGACTCCGCGACCGTTACCTTGACCTCCCACAGGACCAGGCCCTTGAGCGGAGCGGAGCCGACTGCTGAGCTTCAAGCAACTTTCGGGACCGCTCCCGCAAAGTCTTCGGCGTCACGGGCCGGCAGTCGGGGCACGACTTGGGGTCGTGGTCACGCCCCAGGCAGTAGAGACAAACGCGGTGGGGGCCCGTCGCCGACGTCATGCAATGACAGTCCCCACAGTTCTTGAAACCGGGCATCCCTACGACACCAGGAGTCGATCGAATCGAAAAGATGTGGTAAAAGGTCTTGAAAAAGTCAGTCAAAAATTGACTGGGGGTACGTGCTCTTCCCGGATCTGCGCTTGCTGGCGCAGAAAAAGAAAGAATTGACGTCAGCGCACGCAGGCGCATCTAAGTAGCTCCGACAATGTCATCACAGCGCCAACAACGCACGCGGAGCCGCACGACGACGCCTACCAACGTGCAGGGGTACTGCTGACGAAAAACTTTCGGGATCCAGTCTGATGCCTGGGTGTAATTCTAAGGTAAGGAATCTATCACTGTGTTTCTTTCAGATATTATCTACTTAAGCCTCTGTAAAGTCTCTGGGGATCCACTAGATGCTTTGCACAGTATACCTTACTTTGGTATAGTTTATACAGAGCCAGCTTCCTACAGTACAGACCTTCCCCTTGATTGTCTCCTTTGAAATGACCTCCCAGAGGATGGTCTGAGCCCAAAAAACGGTACTGGTCCAGTGCCAGTCCTCTCCAAAGGATTCTGGTAGTGCTGAACCTGCAGTGAGTACAAGTAGGCCCCAGAAGAATTGGAAGAGGAGAAAGTGTAGGACATGTAGGCAACTTTCAGCCAGAGTTCCAGTAAGCCAATGAGATCCTTCCCAACTTGGGAGTTCTCCCCAAGTGGCACTGGTGAAGCACTACCTTACCCACAAGATGTGTTTGCTACAGGATGTATTAACCCCTCACCCTAAAACAGCAGACAGACCCCCTGAACCTGAAGAAGCCTGTAACATAGCCCCTTCACATGTCAGTGAAGAGCTAAAGGTGTTGTTCTGGGCACTGACAGCGGTCAGTGGCCTCTGTTGGATGTTGGCCTTTATGCCTGCCCTGTCATTGGCATGGTGGTCTGACCTCATGTCAAATAGTAAGCTAGGCTTCTTGACCCTATTGGGCATGGTGGGGTTACTCAAGTTGTAGGTAAGCTCTTTGGATGAGTGGGGGTTTCCCCAGCTGGGGCAAGAGAATGGGCGGGGAAACTAAAGAGGCACACAAAGTGCATTTTCAATGAGGGTCCTAAGAAAGTTGAGGTAGGTCAGCTACCCAAAAGGAATGACCTAGACAGGAGGATGTAAAGCAGAGTAGGCCCTGCAACAATCCAGCCTGTTGCCTTACTTTTCCTCATCTGACAGACTAGGAAGATTCTCCCAGGTTGTGACGGAGTGACGGAGTCTCCTGGCATGTTGGCTGGGGGGTTGTGTGGGAAACTGTGTTTTTGTTCATTCATTCATATTCATTCATAGTATTTGTAAAGCGCACTACTTACCCGTAAGGGTCTCAAGGCGCTGGGGAGGAGGTGGGGGTGGGGGGTCCTGTTACTGCTCGAAGAGCCAGGCCTTGAGGAATCTTCTGAAGGTCAGCAGGTCTTGGGTCTGCCGTAGGTGGGCGGGGAGGGTGTACCAGGTCTTGGCGGCGAGGTGGGAGAAAGATCTGCCGCCGGAGGTCGCTCTTTGGATGCGGGGGGTTGCGGCGAGGGCGAGGCCGGCGGAGCGGAAATGGCAGGTAGGGTGGAGAAGCTGAGTCGTCTGTTGAGGTATGCTGGTCCGGTGTTGTGGAGTGCTTTTTGTGCGTGGGTGAGGAGCTTCAAGATTATCCTCTTGTTGACGGGGAGCCAGTGCAGGTCTCTCAGGTGGGGTGTGATATGGCTGCGTCGGGGGATGTCGAGGATCAGACGTGTGGAGGTGTTCTGGATGCGTTGCAGCCGTCTCAGGAGTTTGGCCGAGGCTCTTTCGTAGAGTGCGTTTCCATAGTCCAACCTGCTGCTGACGTGGGCCTGGGTGACCGTTCTTCTCGTCGCTGTGGGGATCCACTTGTAGATCCTGCGGAGCATGTGGAGGGTGTTGAAGCAGGAGGAGTAGACGGCATTGACCTGTTTGGTCATGGAGAGGGTGGAGTTGAGGATGACTCCTCGGTTGCGTGCGTGCTCGGTGGGTGTTGGCGCTGTTCCAAGTGTGGTGAGCCACCAGGAGTCATCTCAAGCCGAAGGGGTTGATCCGAGGATGAGGACCTCCGTCTTGTCCGAGTTCAGCTTCAACCGGCTGTTCCTCATCCATCCATCCCGGCATCGTGGAGGCGTGTTCGTAGTGTGCGGTGGCAGACCGTGTCGAAGGCAGTAATCCCCCTACTTTTTGAATGAAATTTGATGCAACTTTGACTGAAATGTACTGGGTTCCTGCTTAAAAGGCTAGTTGTTTCTAGCTCAAACGTATGACAAGTTAATGGAACACAAGTTGCTACGCAGTGGAAGCCCTTTGCAAAGTTTTACTGGCCATTTTTCTTCTTTTGCTCATTGTTGCATTTGTGTATCAGACTGGTACTAATGAGGTGTAACCTTTGCCCATAAGAGCAAGTTACTTACCTTCGGTAATACCTTATCTGGTAGAGACTAGTCTTGTCTAGCAGCAGTAACTTGTTAATATGACAGCGACTTATAGCTGCAGAGTCCTTACCTTAGAATAGATACCCAAGGAATAACTCACCAGATGTGGATCTGAGAACAGACTTAGAACAGGACATCCTGGAGGACCAACCGTGTAAAGTGCTCGTCAGAAGGGACTGTTCAGGTTGTAGTGCTTACTACACTGTGTAGGAAACTGGGTTTTTTGTTGCAGTAATCGCCCCATTTGTTGCCTGGTATTAGATGCAACTTTTACTGAAGATTAAGTGAGTTCCTGCTAAACAGGTCCCCAGTGCGAGTATTATTTTTCTAAAAAGAGACAACTGGTCGCTTTATCCCTAAGTGATCAGGCCTTTAGCACCTCTGTAAGTCCCTAGTAAGTGGTACCTCAGGTACCTAGGGCATAGATACTAAAGAGGTTCCCAAAGAGCTGCAGCATATCTGGTGCCACTCTAAGTGACTTTAATAAACAAAGAGATTCTATCAAAAAAGTGATAACATGGTAAAATTTTAATTTTTAATTGGTTTCAATTTTTCTAACAAACGTGCTAGGCTCTCTCTTAAAGGTGAAAAGACCAGAGCGCAATGTGCTTTTTTAAAATACCCCTCACACACTAAAAAAATCCAATAGTGTCATGCTTCATCATAGGGGTCTTCCCGCCCCTATAACGGGACGGGGCGTGCTACGACCAAGCGAATACGCGGGAGCACTTATATTGTGACAGTGACTATGTGTAAGTGCACAGGTGTCAGTGAAAGTGTAGGGACCTCAAAAAAGTGAATTAATAAAAAATATAAAAATTCCCTGGCATAGTAGAAAAAATACTTTATTCACTTCTCTAGCTGGGAACATTAAGAAGGGGTTGTGAGGTAGAGCAGTAGCTAGCTACCTAGTCGACATGTTTCGTAAGCAGTCCCCTACTGCTTACTCATCAGGACCAAAAAGCGATCCCTACTAGAATATACTCAGTTCTACAGAATATGCCTACTGTCCTACAAACAGCACAGCAAAAATAAGCTGACTGTTTCGTGCTCCGGGGCATGAGTTGGCCCAGTGAAGCAAAAAAATATATATTGATACAAATAGTACCAAAAAGGGACCTATTATGGTCTCTGTGGAGAAAAGAGAAAAAAAGAGAAAAACAACACATATGCGTAAATTTACGTCATGATCCAATGATAGGTACAGATATTCAATTATGTACCAGTATGCTTTATCCATCAAAAAGCAGTCATATCCCTTGATACATTTGAGAAAGGATATTGCATTAGGTATAAACAGCGTCCTATAGCTGGTTATAGAAACAGGGACCTCAAACTGCTCGGTTCCACTGTCATCTCATCACACACACACACAATCACGACTCAATGCATTACCACTGAACAAGCAATTCAAAGGAAGGGACCTCCTTTACCTTTGGTTTCTATCAGAGAAAATATGAAAACGCTAGCCGTTATTAGCGATATTGTGAACACTACAATACGTACACTTTTTAGTTAGTTTCAATGCCCCATGAGTTTGCAGGCGAGGGGTGTTCTTCCGCGGTACTGTGAAAAACAAAACCGCACCTTGGTTTTAATTGTTGCGCAAAGACCAAACTTGTCGTTTGTGCCCGTGACCCGTTTTTTAAAGACTCGAGGTCAGAGTCTATTACTCACATGTCCGGCGAGGAGAAGAAGCATTGTTCCCACCCCCGTGCTACTCCGAGGAATACCGGGCTTGTCAGTCTCGTGTTTCTTAAGAAGTATTATTTCCGCATAGTCACCCGGCAGTCCTGTGTATGACTAGTGCGTCAACCTCCCAAGATGGCCGCCACCTGATGGAACAATGTGAGGAGAAGGACGGGAGTCTTTCTACTCTTTCTTTTCTCGGGGCGGGGGGGCGCAATAATTAGGGAAATACGCGCATAATTAATAATATTCTTTTTGGTGCATGAGGAAATTCTTAATAAAGTGGTATGGTCGTGTTTTGACATTTGTTGGTTATCAATACAGACATAGTGCTCATACCAAACCCCGTTACATTAATTATGTCTATGTTGACGAAACAAAACAACCAAGGGTTCACAGGGCCGGTGTCGTCGCTCTGTCTAGTAATTGTAATGACACAGTCAGAGGAATGCATGCCCTTATTTACGTTGTCAGACATGGCAGTCTCATTAAAGGAAATCGAAAAAGTTTTCTGGGGTAGTGAGTGGATCTACTCCAAGGGGGTTACATTAAAGTTGAGCCCAAGGGATATCGTCATTCAACCCAATCTTATGTGACTGAACACGAAACACCCATCTTTGTTCCTTCTCTAAGAGGGTTCTCTCGTTGCTGACAGTTTCAATCACGGTCCATTGAATTTCTTCTGGTTTATGACCCATTTCAAGGAAGTGATTGGTGAGTTTTGTACTGGATTTCCTGCATTTTATTGTACTCTTGTGTTCGCCTATCCTGATCTTTACTGCCCTACTCGTCATCCCTACATATTCAAGTTTGCATGGACAGGTGATCAGGTATACGACGTTTACACTGTTGCAGTTACTGAAACCCCTTTGTTCCCAGTTTGTTCCATTGTTGAATGCTATCTTCTTGCTCTTCTGGGTAAGGCAACAAACCTTACATCCTCCACATGGATAGTGGCCTTGGACAAAGTTCGGATTTCTTTGTACGTTGTTGGTGTCTGATTTCGGTCTTGTGTGGACCAAAACGTCTCTTAAACTCTGGGCTTTTTTGTGGGCAAACATGGGTTTGGGTATCTGTAGGCCTCCACTGTTCAGGATATTCCAGTTTTTGTTAATGATTTTCGTAACCAAATTGGAGCTGGTGTTATATGTGGTTACGCAAATAGGTCTTTTTTCTTCAACCTTTGGTATCTTAGGCTCCAATAGGCTTTCACGGCAGTTGTTCTTTGCTCTCGTGTATGCCTGGTTGATGATGCGATCTGGATACATCCGTGCTTTCAATTTCCTTTTCAAATCCTCCGATTGTTTCTTGAAATTGTCAATCTCTGTGCAGTTCCTGCGTAGACGCAGGAACTGACCATATGGGAGATTATCCCGCAGGTGTCGGGGATGGAAGCTGTTATACATAAGGAGGCAATTCTTTGAGGTACCTTTAAAGTGAGTCGTTGTCATTAGTCTCCCATTCTTCGGAAAGATGTTTAAGTCAAGGAAAACTAAGTTGCTCCTAGAGGTGGTACTGGTGAATCTCAGGAAATCGTCCTGTAAGTTCAACCAGGTTAGAAATTGTTCAGAGTTCTTTTCATCTCCATCCCAGATGATGAGGATATCATCGATGTATCGTTTCCACAACTTGATGTTGGATTTGAAGGGGTTACTTGAGTTCAGTATTTTGGTCACCTCCAGATGGTGCACGTATAGTCCAGCTATACTAGGAGCAAATGTGCTTCCCATACTGGTACCGTGTTTTTGCAAGTATATAGTGCCATTGTACTCAAAGTAATTCTCTTTAAGTGCCAGAGAGACACAGTCCATCACTACGTTGCGAGGTGTCTGATACTCCCAGAATTCCTCAAAGAGCACATCTTCGATAATCTCCAAAGTCGCTTGGTGTGGCAGGCTGGTGTACAGACTCTCCACATCACAGCTAATCAATAGCTGGGTATTGGGATCAAAGGGCACCTCTTCTATTAGGTTCAAAACATCCTTGGTGTCTCTCAAGTATGTAGAGGTCTTTTGAACCATTGGTCTGAGAAAGGCGTCCGCAAATTTTGAGACCGGCTCTAAAATGGACCCAATCCCAGAGACGATTGGACGTCCCGGGGGGTTGTCCATCTTTTTGTGGATTTTGGGTAGAGTATATAGATAGGGGATCCTTGGGTCTTTTTGGCAGAGGAAATCCCCTTCTTTTTTCGAGATCCAGTCGTGTGCCAATGCCTCTTCTACCAAAGTACCAATTTTTGTTCTTATTCTTTCAGTAGGGTCTGCGGGAAGAATTTCATAGTTTCTTGTATCCTGTAGCAGCCTCCTACATTCTTTGTCATATTGTTCTATGTTCTGTATGACAGTGGCACCACCCTTGTCGGCCGGCTTTATTATGATCCTTTTGTCATTGCTCAGATCTCGTAACGCTTTCCGTTCTTCATTCGTGGTGTTGTGAAAAATGCGTTTTTCTAACGGATTGATGTTTTCTAGCTCCATCATTACAGCCTTTTCAAATGTCAACAGTTCAATTGGGAGAAGATGGTCCATAGGGGTGAACCTAGATTTCGGTCTCAGATCAGTGTCCCCACGCTCTGTCTCGTCTTCCTTGTCTTTGAAGAAGACCTGTAATTTCAGACGTCGCATGAATTCCTGTACCTCTTTGCAGAGATGGAATTTATCCATATTTGCTGTTGGTACATATCCCAAGCCCTTTTCCAGGACTGCTTTTTGCTGTTCTGTTAGTTCTATACTGGAAAGATTCACCACCAGACTCATTTCTGGTTCTTTGTTGCACCTGTCATGCTCCTTGTTGCTACTCGGGGTGTTTGTTCTTCTTCTGGGTTCCAATGTACCGTGGTCCCTCTCCGGTTCCTCCCCTTCGCCCGTCCCTGGCGCGCCCCTAAAAAAGGAGCCGAAGGGTCATAATAACTATAATCTTGTGGTTGATATCCCCAAGTTGGAAACGGTCCCTGAGGATGTTGAAAGGGTGGTGGTCCATATTGTTGTTGTGGGGGGTACATCATGGGAGGGTTGTAGTTCTGCCAGCCTCTCGTGCCTCGAAAGTTTGCCCTCCGGAAGTTTCTCCTGTTCCCTCGATATCCTGGGCTCTTATTCCGACTAGAATTTGAGCTGTTGGATCCAGAGTCAGATGTCTCGTCATCTGTGGCATTCCCATTCGTTGATTTATAATCATCCTTTATATAGGGATAGACTCTTTCTTTAGTCCAGCGACTGTTGTCTTTATTCAGTTTCTCATACTTGCTGCTTTTCAGGGTGGTTTCGAACTCATTCAATGATTTGTTCATTGCATCAAGATACTTTTTGATGTCAGCTGGTGATTCGTAGCTCTTTATACTTACACATAGTCACTGTCACAATATAAGTGCTCCCGCGTATTCGCTTGGTCGTAGCACGCCCCGTCCCGTTATAGGGGCGGGAAGACCCCTATGATGAAGCATGACACTATTGGATTTTTTTAGTGTGTGAGGGGTATTTTAAAAAAGCACATTGCGCTCTGGTCTTTTCACCTTTAAGAGAGAGCCTAGCACGTTTGTTAGAAAAATTGAAACCAATTAAAAATTAAAATTTTACCATGTTATCACTTTTTTGATAGAATCTCTTTGTTTATTAAAGTTCTGTTAGGAGGGTGATTCTATCAGTACCTCTACGCTCCCCCTTTGTTTTGGAATTACTGGCAGCGTACAGCTGCGGATGCTTGACTCGAATATCAGTACTTTCCTCGCTACCACGACAAAAGCGATTCTGCATTTCACAACAGGCTATTGATCGATCAAGGGACCGCCTATTTCTACTTATACAAACTCCCTTTGCTGCAAACTGATGGCAGACCTGGGCTTAACTTTCACTGAGGAAGAGATTTCTAACCTGATGTCCTCCCTGGGAAGTTTTGAGGGACTAAACACTGCAGGCCCTCCCACTAAGAACAATGACTGGGATGAACTCGAGGAGCTGAGAAGGACCCAGATAAAAACAGCACTCCATGGTCTATTAATGTCAGAATACCTTAAGGTTAACACTGCACCATCAGGGCTCGTGGTCCGCAATGAACCCTTTATTTTTCTACAGGACAAGACTTTCAAAATCGACTGGTCCAAGATCTCTTGGCGATGCACCAGGGATTGGATTGTTCTCATAATAAAAACTGCAAGTAGACTGGCGAACGAACTAAAGATTGAAATACAAACTATAGAGATACGTATAAAGAGCTACGAATCACCAGCTGACATCAAAAAGTATCTTGATGCAATGAACAAATCATTGAATGAGTTCGAAACCACCCTGAAAAGCAGCAAGTATGAGAAACTGAATAAAGACAACAGTCGCTGGACTAAAGAAAGAGTCTATCCCTATATAAAGGATGATTATAAATCAACGAATGGGAATGCCACAGATGACGAGACATCTGACTCTGGATCCAACAGCTCAAATTCTAGTCGGAATAAGAGCCCAGGATATCGAGGGAACAGGAGAAACTTCCGGAGGGCAAACTTTCGAGGCACGAGAGGCTGGCAGAACTACAACCCTCCCATGATGTACCCCCCACAACAACAATATGGACCACCACCCTTTCAACATCCTCAGGGACCGTTTCCAACTTGGGGATATCAACCACAAGATTATAGTTATTATGACCCTTCGGCTCCTTTTTTAGGGGCGCGCCAGGGACGGGCGAAGGGGAGGAACCGGAGAGGGACCACGGTACATTGGAACCCAGAAGAAGAACAAACACCCCGAGTAGCAACAAGGAGCATGACAGGTGCAACAAAGAACCAGAAATGAGTCTGGTGGTGAATCTTTCCAGTATAGAACTAACAGAACAGCAAAAAGCAGTCCTGGAAAAGGGCTTGGGATATGTACCAACAGCAAATATGGATAAATTCCATCTCTGCAAAGAGGTACAGGAATTCATGCGACGTCTGAAATTACAGGTCTTCTTCAAAGACAAGGAAGACGAGACAGAGCGTGGGGACACTGATCTGAGACCGAAATCTAGGTTCACCCCTATGGACCATCTTCTCCCAATTGAACTGTTGACATTTGAAAAGGCTGTAATGATGGAGCTAGAAAACATCAATCCGTTAGAAAAACGCATTTTTCACAACACCACGAATGAAGAACGGAAAGCGTTACGAGATCTGAGCAATGACAAAAGGATCATAATAAAGCCGGCCGACAAGGGTGGTGCCACTGTCATACAGAACATAGAACAATATGACAAAGAATGTAGGAGGCTGCTACAGGATACAAGAAACTATGAAATTCTTCCCGCAGACCCTACTGAAAGAATAAGAACAAAAATTGGTACTTTGGTAGAAGAGGCATTGGCACACGACTGGATCTCGAAAAAAGAAGGGGATTTCCTCTGCCAAAAAGACCCAAGGATCCCCTATCTATATACTCTACCCAAAATCCACAAAAAGATGGACAACCCCCCGGGACGTCCAATCGTCTCTGGGATTGGGTCCATTTTAGAGCCGGTCTCAAAATTTGCGGACGCCTTTCTCAGACCAATGGTTCAAAAGACCTCTACATACTTGAGAGACACCAAGGATGTTTTGAACCTAATAGAAGAGGTGCCCTTTGATCCCAATACCCAGCTATTGATTAGCTGTGATGTGGAGAGTCTGTACACCAGCCTGCCACACCAAGCGACTTTGGAGATTATCGAAGATGTGCTCTTTGAGGAATTCTGGGAGTATCAGACACCTCGCAACGTAGTGATGGACTGTGTCTCTCTGGCACTTAAAGAGAATTACTTTGAGTACAATGGCACTATATACTTGCAAAAACACGGTACCAGTATGGGAAGCACATTTGCTCCTAGTATAGCTGGACTATACGTGCACCATCTGGAGGTGACCAAAATACTGAACTCAAGTAACCCCTTCAAATCCAACATCAAGTTGTGGAAACGATACATCGATGATATCCTCATCATCTGGGATGGAGATGAAAAGAACTCTGAACAATTTCTAACCTGGTTGAACTTACAGGACGATTTCCTGAGATTCACCAGTACCACCTCTAGGAGCAACTTAGTTTTCCTTGACTTAAACATCTTTCCGAAGAATGGGAGACTAATGACAACGACTCACTTTAAAGGTACCTCAAAGAATTGCCTCCTTATGTATAACAGCTTCCATCCCCGACACCTGCGGGATAATCTCCCATATGGTCAGTTCCTGCGTCTACGCAGGAACTGCACAGAGATTGACAATTTCAAGAAACAATCGGAGGATTTGAAAAGGAAATTGAAAGCACGGATGTATCCAGATCGCATCATCAACCAGGCATACACGAGAGCAAAGAACAACTGCCGTGAAAGCCTATTGGAGCCTAAGATACCAAAGGTTGAAGAAAAAAGACCTATTTGCGTAACCACATATAACACCAGCTCCAATTTGGTTACGAAAATCATTAACAAAAACTGGAATATCCTGAACAGTGGAGGCCTACAGATACCCAAACCCATGTTTGCCCACAAAAAAGCCCAGAGTTTAAGAGACGTTTTGGTCCACACAAGACCGAAATCAGACACCAACAACGTACAAAGAAATCCGAACTTTGTCCAAGGCCACTATCCATGTGGAGGATGTAAGGTTTGTTGCCTTACCCAGAAGAGCAAGAAGATAGCATTCAACAATGGAACAAACTGGGAACAAAGGGGTTTCAGTAACTGCAACAGTGTAAACGTCGTATACCTGATCACCTGTCCATGCAAACTTGAATATGTAGGGATGACGAGTAGGGCAGTAAAGATCAGGATAGGCGAACACAAGAGTACAATAAAATGCAGGAAATCCAGTACAAAACTCACCAATCACTTCCTTGAAATGGGTCATAAACCAGAAGAAATTCAATGGACCGTGATTGAAACTGTCAGCAACGAGAGAACCCTCTTAGAGAAGGAACAAAGATGGGTGTTTCGTGTTCAGTCACATAAGATTGGGTTGAATGACGATATCCCTTGGGCTCAACTTTAATGTAACCCCCTTGGAGTAGATCCACTCACTACCCCAGAAAACTTTTTCGATTTCCTTTAATGAGACTGCCATGTCTGACAACGTAAATAAGGGCATGCATTCCTCTGACTGTGTCATTACAATTACTAGACAGAGCGACGACACCGGCCCTGTGAACCCTTGGTTGTTTTGTTTCGTCAACATAGACATAATTAATGTAACGGGGTTTGGTATGAGCACTATGTCTGTATTGATAACCAACAAATGTCAAAACACGACCATACCACTTTATTAAGAATTTCCTCATGCACCAAAAAGAATATTATTAATTATGCGCGTATTTCCCTAATTATTGCGCCCCCCCGCCCCGAGAAAAGAAAGAGTAGAAAGACTCCCGTCCTTCTCCTCACATTGTTCCATCAGGTGGCCGCTATCTTGGGAGGTTGACGCACTAGTCATACACAGGACTGCCGGGTGACTATGCGGAAATAATACTTCTTAAGAAACACGAGACTGACAAGCCCGGTATTCCTCGGAGTAGCACGGGG
The DNA here is from genome assembly GCF_964261635.1 of Lissotriton helveticus. Classification (NCBI taxonomy): domain Eukaryota; kingdom Metazoa; phylum Chordata; class Amphibia; order Caudata; family Salamandridae; genus Lissotriton; species Lissotriton helveticus. The sequence goes on from NC_136060.1 coordinate 371,363,408, forward strand.
GTGGGAACAATGCTTCTTCTCCTCGCCGGACATGTGAGTAATAGACTCTGACCTCGAGTCTTTAAAAAACGGGTCACGGGCACAAACGACAAGTTTGGTCTTTGCGCAACAATTAAAACCAAGGTGCGGTTTTGTTTTTCACAGTACCGCGGAAGAACACCCCTCGCCTGCAAACTCATGGGGCATTGAAACTAACTAAAAAGTGTACGTATTGTAGTGTTCACAATATCGCTAATAACGGCTAGCGTTTTCATATTTTCTCTGATAGAAACCAAAGGTAAAGGAGGTCCCTTCCTTTGAATTGCTTGTTCAGTGGTAATGCATTGAGTCGTGATTGTGTGTGTGTGTGATGAGATGACAGTGGAACCGAGCAGTTTGAGGTCCCTGTTTCTATAACCAGCTATAGGACGCTGTTTATACCTAATGCAATATCCTTTCTCAAATGTATCAAGGGATATGACTGCTTTTTGATGGATAAAGCATACTGGTACATAATTGAATATCTGTACCTATCATTGGATCATGACGTAAATTTACGCATATGTGTTGTTTTTCTCTTTTTTTTTTCTCTTTTCTCCACAGAGACCATAATAGGTCCCTTTTTGGTACTATTTGTATCAATATATATTTTTTTGCTTCACTGGGCCAACTCATGCCCCGGAGCACGAAACAGTCAGCTTATTTTTGCTGTGCTGTTTGTAGGACAGTAGGCATATTCTGTAGAACTGAGTATATTCTAGTAGGGATCGCTTTTTGGTCCTGATGAGTAAGCAGTAGGGGACTGCTTACGAAACATGTCGACTAGGTAGCTAGCTACTGCTCTACCTCACAACCCCTTCTTAATGTTCCCAGCTAGAGAAGTGAATAAAGTATTTTTTCTACTATGCCAGGGAATTTTTATATTTTTTATTAATTCACTTTTTTGAGGTCCCTACACTTTCACTGACACCTGTGCACTTACACATAGTCACTGTCACAATATAAGTGCTCCCGCGTATTCGCTTGGTCGTAGCACGCCCCGTCCCGTTATAGGGGCGGGAAGACCCCTATGATGAAGCATGACACTATTGGATTTTTTTAGTGTGTGAGGGGTATTTTAAAAAAGCACATTGCGCTCTGGTCTTTTCACCTTTAAGAGAGAGCCTAGCACGTTTGTTAGAAAAATTGAAACCAATTAAAAATTAAAATTTTACCATGTTATCACTTTTTTGATAGAATCTCTTTGTTTATTAAAGTTCTGTTAGGAGGGTGATTCTATCAGTACCTCTACGCTCCCCCTTTGTTTTGGAGCCACTCTAAGTGACCCAGGACCAAACTCATACAGACGGCCACTGCAGGGTGTATGACAAGGTGCTCTAAAAAGTGAAAAAACGACATGACACACACTTGAGTGCCATGTCCCCTAAAACTGCATGGTATATTTGTAAGCCACCCCTACGGCAGGCCTTACAGCCCTAAGTCAGGGTAAATTATATTATGTGTGTGGACATACCTGCTTGAGTAGATATGTCCCTATTCTGACCAGTTAAATCACTGCCAGTACAAGTGAACAGGGAAGACGTGCTGGACACTGGTCAAAAACGTGTTCCACAGCTACATGATGGCTTCAATGAAACTAGAGCAGTCTGGTATCAATCATCTTGTATTAATAAACCCACACTGACTCCAGTGATGGATGTATTGCTACATGCACTCAGAGGGTACCTTAAAAGTGCCTCCTGAAAACCTCCCGACTACTAGTGTGCTGAATGTCTGGTCCTAGCCAGCCTGTCACCACAGACGAGGGAGCAGAACATAGTGTTGTATGTTGAAGACATTCTCAATACTACGCACTTTTTGTGGATTCCTACAAATTAACTCTTGCCAATGACAAATGCATGTATTTTTGTGTTTTCTCCCATTTGTGACAAAAGCTTTCTAATTTGTTTTTGACTGATTGTATTGATGTATTTTAAAAACATGTATGAATGATCAGATATGACTAATATTACATTTTGATAAAAGTGATGTCTATTAATTGTCATGTTGGTCCCTTTAATGACTGGTTTAGAGGATTGTATGATTAATGTATGGTGTTCTCCAAGAGAATTTTCTTTTGATAATTGAATTCTGGAAAAATGAACCAGCTGGCTCCTAAGAGAAGAAGCAGGAAGGGTAAGGAATTATCCCCCTCCCAAACTCCCAGTGAGAGTCAGTCTCCTGAGGGAGATGACCTCAGCCCCTGTGAAGGAACTGTCCCAGAGGAACTTGGGCCCGACCAGGCAGAGGTCTTGGGGGCAGGGAGGCCTTCCAGGGCAGACTTGAGTTTGTGCAGAATTCTGCACCTCTCTTAACAACTCAGATAGTAAGCAGCTGCTGAGGAGGCAGAGAGTGTTAGTAGGTCCCATAGGATCTATTGGGAAGATGGGCTTCTGTTTTCTGAGTGCAGAGACCCCAAGCGTGGTGCCACCAGTAGGATGGTAATACCTCAGATGTTGAGGGGTCTCTTCTATCCCTAGCACATGAGAGTCCCCTTGTAGGACATCTTGGGCAAAGCAAGACATGGGACAGGCATGTCCCTCACTTTCACGGACCCTACATGTCTGAAGATAACAAGGAGTTTTGTCGGTCCTAGTCACTTGCCATGCCAGTGGTAAGTCAGGTGGCACTACAAAGGCCCCTTTAATTCCACTTCTAGTGGTTGGGATTCCCTTTGAGAGGGTAGGGATAGACATTGTTGGTCCCTTAAACACTCCAACAGCATCCGGACACAATTACATCCTAGTGGTGGTGGACCATGCCACTATGTATCCAGAGGCCACCACAGCTAGGGCCCTTCTGGAAGTCTTTCCCATAGTGGGGTTTACTAAGGAGGTCTTGTCAGACAAACTTCATGTGTAGCTACATCACTACTATGTGGAAAGTGTGTGATGTAAACTACAAGTTTAAGCAAAGACAAGGAGATGATGGACAGAGCGCTGAAACTTTTCAAACACTCACCCACAGAAACAAATCTAGGTTGAATCCATTATTGTCCTTTAGCTCACTTCGCTACCCCAGTACAGACCCACCCATATGCAAATCAATCTTGACCCTGCCCCTATTGGGAACAGTCCAGTCTGAACTGCCAAGCCAGGTCTTTCCTGGACCGGAAACAAGCATCTGGGACCGGTTTTGAGGTAACGCCCCTCATCAGCTAGGCTAGCTTGAATCCAGTGGCAAAGTGAGCAAGGGACCCACGTCTGGGCATACCCTGCCAACTTAGGGCAAACAAAGAGAACATAAGGAGATGATGGACGGAGCGCTGATTTTCGGTCCAGGGAAGACCTGGCTTGGCAGTTCGGACAAGTTAGAGCTGCAGCCAACCACGGACAAAATGTCACCCTCCTTCTGCTGAGCCAAGCTCGAGCGGGTGAAGGTAGAACAATAGGTTTCCTGTCGCAGGGAGGTGTGACACCTCCGCAGACAGGACTTAGTATATTGTGCTGGATGGGGGAGCTTGCCAGCACCAACACCCTGCTTTGAAGGGCACATTTGGTGAGCTTCTTGCATACTCTAGTTGGAACCAGTTCAGGGAGTTCTTGGGTACCGCTCTGCCACGAAACTGGACAAAGGACATGAGAGTATCCTCCCCTTTATCCAGCCCCTCCTCTTGGAGGGACCCCTGAATCGTTCCAACACTTTCCCTAGGGTACTTAAGGGCTTACCTTACTGGTCCCTTTGCCTGGCTTCCTGCCGGAGCTGGTCAACCAAAGTAACTCAAAGTAACCGCGTTCCAACTTGAAAAGTTTTAAATTCAAATGTCAAATTCATCGAATTTGCCAATGCTTGTTCACAGTTAAGTAAAAAGTCCTGATTTATTGTTTCTTGTAAAATCTATATTTCCAGAACCCTCCAGTGGATCTTTTTCGCATTGATGTCCATACATTTATAACAATATAATCTATTTTTGTAAACTGGTGTCATATTTCTTCAGTGTCGAGTTTCTTTCATCTTTGTTTTGGTGCTGTTTAAATGTTGTAGACTTACCCTTTTGTCTTAGCCTGACTGCTCAGAGATGCAGACACCTTGGGTTGAGCTAAGGTTTAACAAACGAAACCTGACTGGTCCTAAAGGGGTTGGTAGTGTATTACATGATGAGGTCAAACAACCACACTATATAATACCCCCATTTCCTCACACATCCCTAAAAAGAAAGGTCTTCGGATCTTTTTTAAAAATGAACTTCTGATTTGGACTCCTTTAGCTCTTTAGGAAGATCATTGCACAAGTTTGCTGCTAGTAGGGAAAAAGAACTACCATCCCTTCTGGCCCTCCAAACTCTGTAAATAGAAAAAAGTCAATGATTAAAGGACCTCAGATTTCTACTGGGGATATATTCACTGATTCTACTCAGGAGATAGCGAGGACCCTTTTTGTAGATGGCTCTGAAGGTGATCAGCATGGACTCAAAGATGACCCTTTTATTCACATGTAACCAGTGAAGCTACTTTAATCCGGGCTGTATGGTCTGTCTTTTTGGGCAATTTGAAATCACGCAGACTGACGCATTTTGCACCAGCTTCAGTTTGCTTAACAACAGTGAGGCGACTCCAAGGTAAAGAAAGTCGGCACAGTCCAACCTGGAGGTCACTAAAGCCTGGACAATAGGCTTCCCTGTGTGAGCGGTTAAGAATTGTATGGTCTTTCGTAATGAGTAGAGTACCCAAAACAAGTTGCTGTGACATCCAAAATGTGTGGTCTGAAGGAAAGATCGTTATCAAATTTTACCCCAAGGTTTCTCACCACTACGGCAGGAGCCTCACCAAAATTATTCTAAAAAACTAGTACTTCTTTTTTATTGGAGTTAAAATTAAGACTTCTCTGTTGTATCCAGCTTGCCACAGCGACAGGGCAGCCCTAGAATATTTTTACCATTGCAACATCCACCAGCTGTAAGGAGAGCAAAGGTTGTGCATCATCAGCATGTGATATCATATTAAAGCCCCATGGTTCAACCACCTTGGCGAGAGGTGCCATATACGTGTTAAACAGAGTGGAAATTAGGGCCAAGCCCAGAAGGACTCAGTGTCTTAGTTCCTTAAATCTAGAGGCAAAAGGATTAACTATATCGTTTTAGATGAGGTATGGCACGACAAAACAATGCCTCAATTTATCTCTGAATGTCAGTAAGTACACAAAGACCATGAAGAGTTCGAGATATCTAGCCTCATGGACCTATCGAGTGCCTTTGATACTGTCAATTGGGACAAATTGTGGGCAATGTTGGGAGACATGGGAGTAGATGAAGCATTGGTTGTCCTTTTATGCAAGTTACATGCAAATGCAACGGTTCGGGTATGGTAGGAAGGGGGAGAAAACATAGCAAATTGCTTCAACCAAGGGGGTCCGTCAAGGCTGTATTCTAGCCCTTTTTTATTTTTTCTTATATATACAAATGGGCAATAGGCATTTTTACTGGGGAGGAAGATTTCCTGAGGATAGGCAAAAACTTTGTCCCACTACTCTCATATGCTGATGATACAATCCTGCTGGCAAGGACAGCTATGAGTCTTCAGAAATCCCTTGATGCTTTTACTGATTTAATGACATTACTCGATCTAAAAGTTTAATTTAAAAAAAAAATCGTAAGTTATGGTATTTGGCTCCAAGTCCACAAAATCAAAAACTTTCATGATGAAGGGGAAAAGAGATGTAAAAAGTTAAACGTTTTTCATATTTGGGTAACCTTTTTAATACCCAGTTGACTTCGGACACTCTGTTGACATTAAGAGGGCAGCAGAGAACTAGAGCCTCGGATGTGCTTTTTTGGTCTGTTGCCAAATTGGGACAGAAACCTCTAAAAGAATTATTAATACTTTATAAAGCAAAATGATTCTCCATCACCACTTATGGGGTGGGATTATGGGAGTATAGCAGGAGTAATAAGCTTCAAGTTGCAAAGAATAATTTTATCAGAAGATGGTACCCAAAAGTGCATCCATAAAATTCTGCCACTCTGAACTCGGGCTGGAATATTTGGAGGAATGTATTGGCTTTTCCCGTCTATTATTATGGGTAATGATATGGCTGTTTGAAGATTTAGGCTTTTCTTGAGACATCATCAAGGAATGTTGTCTGGCCGTCTCGACTGTTGCAAGATCCCCTGGTTTCATTATTTGAAATGTAGGTGTCTCGAGATTGGCTTACTGGACTTCTATGAAAACCCCCAGAACATGACCCCAAAAGCCAAAGACAGTATTAAAATGGCCTTCTCTATTAAGGCTAATACTCGTCATCGGCAGTCGCAGGAACATTTTGGAATGTTGTGTCCTGCTGGGGATAATCCTCTGGCCAATCATTTACAATTTTATCTAGTTTTTAGCATCGAATAACAATACAGATATTACCTTACAACGTTTCGGTTAGGCACAGTGCACTTTTTGGCAGTATTTTCACGTCAAGGTGCTTAGTCAGACCAGCTCATGGCATGTTCTTGTGACAATTTGACTAAACAAAGCACTTTATATTATTTTGTGCACTCTACAAAACAATATGAGCAAGATTTGTGCCCCCACTATTGAGAAAGCAACGTCCCTGTACATACAGAGAAGGCTTTAGATATTTGGTTTCATTGGACTCTACTGACATCTGTTCTTCGGTTGTGAACTTTATCAGGGGGTTCTTGTTATTAGAAAGGGCTATGGGCAGGATAGTTAGGGCAATGATGATCTAATTAATTGTTGTACAACTTTTGAATAAGGTTTGCAATAAGGTCTGTTTTATATAACTTTCTTAAGGTTGCATCTCCCTTTTTATATTTTTGAGTACATTTATTGTTTGAATGTTGGGTTCAAATCATTGGTATGATGACGTGAATTGTTCGAAATTGTTCGAAGATTTTACCAAATCATTGCTATGATGATTGGAATCGATGGAAGACAGGCACCCCATTTAGGTTTTATATGGTACATTTTTTTAAATAAAGTATAATACTGTAAGTGCACAATTTTGTCTTAGTCATCCGAGGGAGTTGTTGAGCTGCCCTTACCAGAAAACAATACAGATAATTCCAGGTGACACAGCGGACTCCTCAGGAGCACCTTCTTAAGGTTCCTCTGGTTAGGTTTTTGTACACGCTGGATTTGATCTTAGTTTAGGGGGTAGCATTTTGTTAATTGATGCATTATCTCTGGAGTTTTCTTTTAACATTTTTATTCTGCCATTGAGATGTGTTTTATATCTATGATTTTTTGTGTATTTAAAATGTCTTTTTACTGTGCACTTTTATGTATCATTGAAACGAAATAAAGTTAAAATGACTGACCGATTAACTAGGTAACATTTTTTCCAGGCAACAAATGCGTACAAGCTATGGCAGTCAGCAGCAAGAGAATATAAAAGTGGATGAGAAGTTAAAAGGGAAAGTAATGAGCCCTGCCAGCAAATTAATTTATTAATGCTTTTACGTGCAGCCCTGAGGTGTAAATAAGACTACCAATGGCTATACTCACTCTGCACAGAATTACACTGCATTACGAGGACCAAGTAAACACTGCAAACCTAATTTTAAATATGATTGATGTGAGACACCGTGACCCAAACACAATTTAAAGAAACATTTGAGAAAACCTAAAATGCAATTAAGAATAACTTTTTCAATCCTTAATTAAATATATCGTACAAGGACAATGATTGAAGAATGAGTTTGGTAACTTGAACATGGCATGTTCCTTATCAATCAATCAATCAAAAAACTTGTATTTATGGATTAGTCAGTGAGCACAAATCACAAAACTGTGTGTGCGTCCAGCTCCACAGTTTTAAATCCATGGTAGTGTTGAATCAGTATATATGATGTGTTTAAAGCTGTACAGCAGATTACATATCGCTGGGAGATTCCTGCTCTCTGGACTAATCAGAAGCATCCCAGGCTAGAGCGATGCACGGGAGCCAGAAAAACCATAGGTTGAAAAAACTCAACTCCACTCAGTGCATCCTCTGGGGTTCGCTACCTTCTATGCTGTATTCCTCGTGGAATCATTTAAGATATGCGGATCATACCCGTTAATGGAATTTGTAAAGTTCAATATTCACCCTTAGGTTATAATGAATATGATTAGGTTGCGGTCAAGTTACCACATTGATTTGTCTATGTTTCTACTGACAGGAATAGGAAACAGAATGAATGAACGTGCAGGACATTTGAGCCACCTGCAAAACAAGCGGACGCCCTTCGCGTCTCACAAACAAGCACACGTTAAAGGTGCCACAGCATCATGAACTTTTGTGGAAGCTTTCCAAAATGTCAAGAACAGGCGTCATTTCTATGGCTCTCCTGAAGGAGAAGGAATAGTTTCTTACCAGTAACTCCAGGGGTATTTCCGTGATAAGACATGAGCATGTGAATAATCCAGTCCACGTGTGGGGACCCCGGAGAACTTCATTAGATATATCTTCTTAGTTGTCATAATTCGCCTTTCTTCGGGAAGGCCTGTGTAGACACTTAAGAGATAGAGAGACAATAATGCAGCCTAACTAGGCTACACTGGCTATTACTTCATCCTGAAGTGAAAAAAGGTAGCCAGTACCTTAAAAAAATTACATTTATGGAGTGTATTACATATATAAAACTCCCCTTCACAAAACCCCTTTTTTCAAGCTAGTGATCAAAAGGTTGGACATAGAAGCCCCACATTGGCTTCCATTATATGTCTGAAAATGGATACCGTGCCTTTAAGAGTCTCAAGAGACTACCAGTATCCCATGATGCACAGCTAGTGGCAGTTACTTCAGTTCTTTTCGAAGGCGTAGAGAAGTGAATGCCTATGCTAGATCCTGGAGAAGTCTGCTTCTTCCACTGGGGAGGAGGGAGGGTTGCTTATGACATATCACATAAATACCCCTACAAGAGAACTGGAGTTACAGGTAAGAACCTATTCCTTCTCTTGTAGGGGATTTCCAAGTATAGTCATAAGTATGTGAGTAGACTAGCAAGCCCATCCCATAAACCCCCAAGCAGTGGAAGAAAACAGAGAAGTGACATTTCCCTTTATGCAAACAGATTCCGAAGGGAAGCTTGCCCAACCTGAGCATCTGCCTTGGCATCAATGTCCAGGCAGTAGTGTTTTGTGAAAGTATGGACTGACTTCCAGGTGGCAGCCTTACAGATTTCTGAAATAGGTATATTATGGAGTAAAGCCTCAGTAGCAGCTTTCCTTCTGGTAGAGTGAGCCCTAGGCTTACTAGCAAGAGTCTTGTTGGCTTTCTGGTAACAAAGCTTAATCCAGGACACAATCAATCGAGAGATGGATTGTTTGGAGGTAGCTAGACCTGTATGGATAGAGCCATAGTTTACAAATAACTGATCTGATCGTCTAATATCCTTAGTTTTGTCCAAATAAAACTTCAAAACCCTCCTAACATCTAGGGAATGAAGAGGGTCCTCTCAGCAGGAGAAGAGGGATGCTGAAAAAAGGAAGGTAGTGAAATTGTTTGATTTACTTGGAAATCCAAAATAACTTTAGGGAGGAATTTCGGATGTGTCCTCCTCACCACCTTAGAGGAGTGGAAAACTGTGTATGGTTCTTGACAACATAGTGCTTGGAGTTCGCTAACCCTGTGGGCAGAAGTAATGGCTACAAGGAAATCCGCCTTCCAAGACAGATGCTGCAGAGAAGCCCTATGAGCAGCTTCAAAAGGCTCTGCGTCGGACGAGAAATAATCACATTCAGCTCCCAAGGAGGATGAGGAGGTCTGAAGGGATGAAAAACTTTCCTAAAACCTTCTACAAAATCCATAATGACAGGGATTTTGAAAAAGGAAGTTTGTGAAGGGAATTTCCTATAAGCAGCCAGAGCTGCAAGGTATACTTTAATGGAAGGAAATTGAAGGCCCGTTTGTACCAAATGTTGCAACTATGGCAGTATCATATCTTCCTGGCAGGAAGTAGGATCTGCATTCTTTGAAGCGCACCAAATGCAGAATCTTTTCCATTTATACGCACAAGAAGTGCATGTGGATGGTCTTTCAGGTTCTTTAAGTATTGTCATGCAGTCCCGAGGCAAATTCAAATTTCCATACTGCATTACCTCAGGAGCCATGCCGCCCAATTCAATGACGAGAGGTTGGGGTGCACCATCTGTCCACTGAACTTCATGAGAAGGTCCGGCGGACATGGGAGCCGGAGATGCGGCAGGAGAGACTGGTGGAGAAGGTCCGTGAAACACCATTGACGCAGCCACTCCGGGGCAATGAGGATCATCTTATCTGACTGCGAAAGCTTGTTGAGGACTGCCGGGATCAGGGGTATCGGAGGAAAGGCGTATAGAAATCTGTCTGATTAGTTTATCCACAGGGCATTCCCCAGAGTTCCCGGTTGGTAGAACCTGGAGGCGAAGTTTCGACATTTACTGTTTTCTGCGGTGACGAACAAATCGACCTCTGGAGTACCCACATCTGCTGAAGATATTTCGCACCACATCGTTGTTTAAGACCCATTAATGGGTTTCCTGAAGGAGTCTGCTTAGAGCATCGGCCTGAGCATTTTGAACACCTGGGAGGTGAGTTGCTGTGATGGGCAGGTTTCTGGCCAAGAGCCATCTCCAGATCGTCTGGGCTTCCTGAGACAACGGTAGTGATCTCAAGCCCCCCTGCTTGTTGAGGTAGAACATTGTTGTCGTATTGTCCGTCGAGACAAGCAGGGAACTGGAGTGGAGTGAAGTTATCAGAGCCAAATGGACTGCTCGTAGCTCCATCAGATTGATGTGGTATGTGGATTCCTTCGTGGGCCACTTGCCCTGTGTCTGAAGGAGGTCTGTATGTGAACCCCAGCCGAGGAGAGACGCATCCATTACTATGGTTTGTTTCGGTATCTCCTTGTGGAACGGATGCCTTGCAGGAGATTGTGGGGAGAACACCACCATCTGAGGGACTGAAGGGCATGCTGTGACAGTTGGATCCGGTCTTCCCAATCCCCTATCCTCTGATCCCATTGATCCTTCAAGCATTCCTGCAAGGGTCTCATGTGGACTTGTGCATTTGGAGTGAGAAAGATACAGGATGCCCTGGAGCCCAGAAGAGAGGAGACCTTCCTCATTGTTGGAGTGGACATGTTCATGAGAGCTTGAGCCTTCTGAAGGATTGATAAGCACCTCTCCTCCGAAGGATACACATTTGCCGTGCGAGTATAGATAGTTGCACCCAGATATTGAAGACACTGGACAAGTGTTGAGACGGACTTTGTGTGGTTGATGTGAAGACCGAAACGAAGGAGAAGATCGGAGGTCCAATTGAAATGTAGTCGAGCTCCCTGAGACGTGGATGCCTTGATCAGCCAGTCGTCTAGGTAGGGGTAGACGAACACCTTGTGCTTCCTCAGATGGGCAGCCACTACTGCCATGCATTTTGAGACTGTCGTAGGAGCGTACTTCAGACCGAATTGAAGCACACAGTATTGATAGTGGTTGTTTCCCACTGTGAATCTCAGGAACTCGCGATGCTTCTTTACTATGTGGACTGGAAGTATGCGTCTTGCAGATCTATCGCTCATAACCAATCCCTCTGATGAATTTGAGGGTAGATTTGATGCAGCGCTAACATTCAGATTTTCTCTCTCCAAACCCACTTGTTTGTGTGTCTTAAATCTAGAATCAGTCTGAACACGTTCTTATCTTTCTTTTGGACCAGAAAGAACCTGGAATACAGCCCTGTTCCCCGCTATACAAGAAAAACGGGATCTATTGCCCTTTTTGTAAGAGAATGTTGGCCTCCAATTGAAACTGACGTAGTTGGTACGTGAGTGTGTTGGAGGGACCGATGGAGGAGGGCTGGTGAAACAAAGCGAGTATCCATTGCGAACAATATTCAGCATCCAATTGTCCAGAGGTATTTTTTGCCACTCTTCCAGGACATTTTTAATGCTCCCCCCCACCGGTGTGGGTAACAGAAGAGGGGGAAAAAAGGTTTCAAGTCTTAGAACGAACAGGTGCCTTATTTCCTTGTGCAGGTTGCTGGCCTCCCCGTCCACTAGGTTGATGGCTCTGAAATGGTTGGAACGAGTTACTTACCTTCGGTAACGGTGTATCGGGTACAGACGATTCTAGCCGCATATTCCTTAATGTAGAATTATCCCCAGGCGTGAGACGGGATCCGGAAAATTTTCTTTGCCCCAGCATCTCTGCGTGCCGGGGGTCGGTACCGCGTGTCCCCGCCATGACGTCATCCGCGGGTATGACATCAGCGAGGTCACATACGCCCCACCCCGGCGCGCAGACGTCAGTTTTCTTCGGAGAACTTTTCCGCGCCACAACGCAGAACTATCACAAACAAAACTGTTAGAATACGGGAACAGTGTGCAAAAAACAGAAAAACAAAAAGGAAAGAAGCAAATTTTGAGGAACAGCACCATTCGGGGAAATGCCAGGCACTGTGGCACCTAAGGCATAGAGGGAAGAGCAGAGCACAGTTACTGCAAAACAACCTTGCAAGGAAATACAACATTCCCCCTGTAGATGGAAACAACATGTGAACATTTTTTGCATCAGACGAAAGAAGCCTGCAACCACAGTCCATTAACAGTGAAGGACAAGAAGTCCAGAACAGAAGAGTAACGACAAATTACCCTAAGACAACACCATCAAGGAAAGTCGCATCCCTTGAAAAGAGCTAAGGCCAAGGCCCAGCCAAGAGACCCCAACTCAAAGGACTGTACATGAGTCAGAAAAGTCAAGCAGTGAAAAAGGAGAAAGTATGAGTAGGCCCCACAGTGGAACACATAAACTTACCAATCAATTACCCGAAAGGAAGGAGTGGACACAAACAAACAAACAAAACAAAACATCCCGCTGGGGAGGAAGTGAAAGAGGGCACTCGCAGAAGACACACCACCCTGAGGCAGGTGAGTGCAAAAGACCAAGCTAAGGGTCCTCACAGAACGGGGAGGAAGCGCGGATCGTGAAGGAATCTGCGGCTAGAATCGTCTCTAGCAGATACACCATTACCCAAGGTAAGTAACTTGTACATCTGATAGAGACTACTAGCCGCAGATTCCTTAACGTAGAATAGATACCCTAGCCATACCCAGATGAGAGGAGGAGGGCCTGCGAGAGAACCCCCCCAGGAGGAAGAACACAGATCCCCAGCAGGGGGTGTAGAAAGGGGACAGGAAGGGTGGCCCAGCCCCCACCAAGCAGAGGGAAGCCAGGACGAGTTGAAGGAGGCCCGGTCACCCTGACGCCCCAAGCTCAGCAAAGAGACCAGCGACATCCGCCAGAGAGCCCTGAAGGGACAAAGTACGGCAGAGGGCAAGCACCACGAAGCCGAGCACCCAGACCAAGCTGAGCTCAAGACAAAAACAAGGCCAGGGAAATCCAGAACGACCCCAAAGAGACCGTTCTGGACAGAAACCGACCATGAAGAAGCAGGACCAGCTAGAGAGAAGAGAAAGACAGAGGAGAAACCAAGCTGTCAACTAGAACACAGGAAAATACCCTCCCTGGAACACCAGACAGAGGACCAGGCCGAAACGACGGACAAAAAAAAAAGGGGGGGGGTGGAACCACCATAGCACAACGCCGCAGACGGCATGCCAAAGCTGGTCCAGCGGTGCAGTGGAGACTGAGTACGACAGAACTTGGAGCAGCACAAGCTACGCCCAGACAAGAACAAAGAAACCACACTAGCGGAATCCAGCGACGCTAGGATAGGTGAGGAAACCGCAAATGGGAGTCCACACCCACCCAGCGTAGGACAGAGCTATACAATAGCTACAAGTACCCCACTTAGGGTATGACACGTCCCAAAGAAAACATGGGCACCACTCTTAGGGAAGAAATCCAGCATCAGAGAACAAGAAGATAAGACCTGTGGGAGGAACCACAGACGGAAAAAAGGCACACTTGCCAAAAGGGCTGAACCAGCAGCCAACAGAATAGCGGGGTCAACCAAGGGACCTCGAAGGCATGTCAAGCCACACAGAATATATAAACGGCCCATTCAAAAACAGCAGATTCCAGCAGCAGGTGGGATAATGCCTCCCGTCAAGCCTGGAAGATCAACAAGCCAGCCTACGGAGGGGGAGGCGGACGGAGTCTCGCAAGGAGACGCCGAATGGGGGAGTCCGCATGAGTGTTAAACAAAAGGACCCCATCAAAGGGCAGGTCAACCAGACACTCCTGAATATTTTCAGGAAAAACAGCATTCCGCAGCCAAGCATGGCGACAGAGAGCCACAGGAGAGCCTGCAGCAGCACTGGATGAAGCAAATATGTTACGCCCCCAGGAACCCAACCACCAGGCCTCCCGAGACGGAGGAAACAACACCACAGGCAAGGACGGAAAGGCAGTCCGCAGAAGATAGCCTTGAGTAGAAGGGTGAAAGGAGAGGCAAACAGGGTAGTGCTGCGCAGGACAGTGACGATGCAGTAGCGGCTGAGGCACCGGATCACCCGTGGCAGGACACCCCCAGCCCCCAAAAGAGAATTGTGGAGCGACGCTTCAAAAGGAAGGAATATCTCCGTTCCACCAAACCCCTGGTGGAGAACCTCAAGAGATTATCTATAGAGAAAGGGGTGAGAGGCTCGCCCATCCGCAAAATGCCAGTGGCCGTGGAAATAGCCCGAACAAAGGAGACACTGGCCTCCATATGGCGCTGTGGGGGAAAAACAATTCCTCCGTGGGTGACGGCTGCAAACTGAGCCGTCCGTCCCCAAGTCCAGCTATGGGGGGGCGTCCAGCTCCGGAATGGTGAGGGGTTCACGGACGAGAAGGGAACCTGAGGGGCCTCAGGGAGGGTGGAGAAGCCGGTGGAGGGTCGAACCGCGCACTGCGGAAAGGAAGGCCAGAGGGCTTAGGCCGCGTGGACGGCGAGGAGCCCTCCCTGGAAGATGCCGGTGAAAATGCAAAAATGCAGCGCCCTGTCTCCGGAGAGGACGAAACCAGCAGATGACAAACCTCCGGGGAGGCGGGGAGGAGGGAACCTCTTCAGAGGATGAATCACGGACCCGACGCCGGCACGGCGCTGTGGAGTTCGCCACAGGCGCAGGCTTGACGCCGACCTGAAGCAGAAACGTTCGGCACAGTATCCCTAACTGACCAGGCCTTTAGAACCTCTATAAGTCCCTAGTAAGTGGTACCTCCGGTACGTAGGGCATAGATACTAAAGAGGTTCCCAAAGAGATGCAGCATATCTGGTGCCACTCTAAGCGACCCAGTACCAAACTCATACAGACGGCCACCGCAGGGTGCATGACAAGGTGCTCTAAAAAGTGAAAAAACGACATGACACACACTTGAGTGCCATGTCCCCTAACACTGCATGTAATATTTGTAAGCCACCCCTACGGCAGGCCTTACAGCCCTAAGGCAGGGTAAATTATATTATGTGTGTGGACATACCTGCTTGAGTAGATATGTCCCTATTCTGACCAGTTAAATCACTGCCAGTACAAGTGAACAGGGAAGACGTGCTGGACACTGGTCAAAAACGTGTTTCACAGCTACATGATGGCTTCACTGAAACTAGAGCAGTCTGGTATCAATCATCTTGTATTAGTAAACCCACACTGACTCCAGTAATGTCTGGTCCTAGCCAGCCTGTCACCACAGACGAGGGAGCAGAACATAGTGTTGTATGTTGAAGACATTCTCAATACTACGCACTTTTTGTGCATTCCTACAAATTAACTCTTGCCAATGACAAATGCATGTATTTTTGTGTTTTCTCCCATTTGTGACAAAAGCTTTCTTATTTGTTTTTGACTGATTTTATTGATGTAAAACATGTATGAATGATCAGATATGACTATTATTACATTTTGATAAAAGGGATGTCTATTAATTGTCCTGTTGGTCCCTTTAATGACTGGTTTAGAGGATTGTATGATTAATGTATGGTGTTCTCCAAGAGAATTTTCTTTTGATAATTGAATTCTGGAAAAATGAACCAGCTGGCTCCTAAGAGAAGAAGCAGGAAGGGTAAGGAATTATCCCCCTCCCAAACTCCCAGTGAGAGCCAGTCTCCTGAGGGAGATGACCTCAGCCCCTGTGAAGGAACTGTCCCAGAGGAACTTGGGCCCGACCAGGCAGAGGTCTTGGGGGCAGGGAGGCCTTCCAGGGCAGACTTGAGTTTGGAGCAGAAATTCTGCACAACTCTTCAACAACTCAGATAGTAAGCAGCTGCTGAGGAGGCGGGGAGTGTTGGTAGGTCCCATAGGATCTATTGGGAAGATGGGCTTCTGTTTTCTAAGTGCAGAGACTCCAAACGTGGTGCCACCAGTAGGATGGTAATACCTCAGATGTTGAGGGGTTTTCTTCTATCCCTAGCACATGAGATTCCGCTTGTAGGACATCTTGGCCAAAGCAAGACATGGGACAGGCATGTCCCTCACTTTCACTGACCCTACATGTCTGAAGATACCAAGGAGTTTTGTCGGTCCTATGTCACTTGCCATGTCAGTGGTAAGTCAGGTGGCACTACAAAGGCCCCTTTAATTCCACTTTTAGTGGTTGGGATTCCCTTTGAGAGGGTAGGGATAGACATTGTTGGTCCCTTAAACACTCCAACAGCATCTGGACACAATTACATCCTAGTGGTGGTTGACCATACCACTATGTATCCAGAGGCCACCACAGCTAGGGCCCTTCTAGAAGTCTTTTCTATAGTGGGGTTTACTAAGGAGGTCTTGTCAGACAAACTTCATGTTTAGCTACATCACTACTATGTGGAAAGACTGTGATGTAAACCAGGGCCGGACTGGGAACCAAAACCGGCCCTGGCAAAGTGCTCGGCCGGCCCCCGTCCCCCTCCGGGGGGTTGGGGGTGCTGCCGAGCTCTTTGCTGCAAAAACGGCCCTGTAACAAAAATGCGCACCAGGGCCCCAAAACCGGCCCCCCACCCGCACGGCGCACCGGGGGATTGCCTGGTGCCCGCTACGGCCAGTCGGGTCCTGATGTAAACTACAAGTTTAAGCAAAGACAAGGAGATGATGGACAGAGCGCTGAAACTTTTCAGACACCCCCAGTAATAAATTTAGGTTGAATCCATTATCGTCCTTTAGCTCACTTCGCTATCCCAGTACAGACCCAGCCATATGCAAATCAATCTTGACCCTGCCCCTCTTGGGAACAGTCCAGTCTGAACTGCCAAGCCAGGTCTTTCCTGGACCGGAAACAAGCATCTGGGACCTGTCAACCACAGACAAAATGTTACCCTCCTTCTGCTGAGCCAAGCTTGAGTGGGTGAAAGTAGAACAATAGGTTTCCTGTCGCAGGGAGGTGTGACCACCTCCACAGACAGGACTTAGTATATTGCGCTGGGATGGGGGAGCTTGCCAGCGCCAACACATTTGAGCGCTTCTTGCATACTCTAGTTAGAACCAGTTCAGGGAGCTCTTGGGTACCGCTCTGACACGAAACTGGACAAAGGACATGGGAGTATCCTCCCCTTTATCCAGCCCCTCCTCTGGGAGGGATCCCTGAATCGTTCCAACCCTTTCCCTAGGGTACTTAAGGGCTTACCTTACTGGTCCCTTTGCCTGGCTTCCTGCCGGAGCTGGTCAACCAAAGTAACTCAAAGAAACCGCGTTCCAACTTGAAAAGTGTCAAATTCATCAAATTTGCCAATGCTTGTCCACAGTTAAGTAAAAAGTCCTGATTTAATGTTTCTTGTAAAATCTATATTTCCAGAACCCTCCAGTGGATCTTTTTCGCATTGATGTCCATACATTTATAACAATATAATCTATTTTTGTAAACTGGTGTCAGATTTCTTCAGTGTCGAGTTTCTTTCATCTTTGTTTTGGTGCTGTTTAAATGTTGTACACTTGTCCTTGTCCTTTTGTCTAAGCCTGACTGCTCAGAGATGCAGAAACCTTCGGTTGAGCTAAGGTTAAAAAAACGAAACCTGACCGGTCCTAAAGGGGTTGGTGCACAAGTTACTACTTGTGTAACGATATATCTGTAAGAGACATTAGTTAGTATTAGATTCCTTACCTTAGAATATCCCCAGGCGTCAGACTGGATCCGGAAACTTTTGCGTAGCAGTACCCTTGCGCGTCGGTAGGCGTCGTCTGCGGCTCCGCGTCCGTCGTCGGCGTCGTGGGCGCTGTGATGATGTCGTCGGAGTACTTAGACGCCGCCTCCGCGTGCTGAGTCCCTTGCTCATTGCACCATCAGGATTCAAGCAAGCCGGGCCGACGACGCCTGAAATGGCAGAAACCGGTCCCTGGAAGCTAGTTTCCTTCCCAGTATAAGAATTGGCTTGGTAGTTTGGTTTGCCCTGTTCCCATCATGCACTGGGACAGGAACAGACTAATTTGCATATAGCCAAGTTCTGAGCTGGGATGGTGCAGTGAGCTAAAAAACGGTGATGGATCAAGCCCTGATCTTTGGACTGGGTAAGAGTGGTCTGCTTAATTCAGGCACTCTGTTCATCACCACCCCCTTTTCTGAATCGACATCAGTTCTTAGACACAGCTTTTCCGCGCCAGAAACGCAGAGCCATGTCAAAAAACCAACAGTGGTGCCATTGAAACTAGGGCCCTGAAAGGGGGTAACCCTAACCCTAGATATCGGTTCGCAGAACGGGGAGGATGGGTGGGTCGGTAAGGAATCTAATACTAACTAATGTCTCTTACAGATATATCGTTACACAAGTAGTAACTTGTGCATCTGAAAGAGACACGTTAGTATTAGATTCCTTACCTTAGAATAGATACCCCAGCAATACCAACCCGGTGGTGGGTCTGCGAACCAATAATCACACCAGAAAGTCCAAAGAAGCCATCCCTCCGGACTTGGCTGTCCAGACAGTAGTGTCTTGCAAACGTGTGCAGCGATGCCCACGTAGCTGCCTGACAGATGTCTTGTAAGGGCACTCCCCGGCCCAGGGCAGTTGTAGTCGCCGTGGCACGGGTAGAGTGAGCCCGCAATCCAACAGGGGGCTCCTTTTTAGCCAAGGAGTAGCATGCCTGGATACACAAGATGATCCACCGGGAGATGGTCCTCTTGTGCACCGCTTTCCCCTTCTTCGCGCCCACGTAACCAACAAATAGTTGGTCATCCACCCGGAACTGGCGTGTGCGATCCAAGTAAAATGAGTGCGCACGTTTTGGGTCCAGACGGTGGAGCCGCTCTTCCTCTTTAGAGGGATACGGTGGCGGGAAGAAGGTTGGCAAGGTGATAGACTGCCCGATGTGGAAGTTGTGACAACCTGGGCAGGAAAGATGGCTTAGTACGCAACACCACTTTGTCCGGATGGACAGAAAGGAAAGGTGGAGTACAAGAAAGGGCCTGGAGCTCACTCACTCTCCTGGCAGAGGTGATGGCAACCAGGAAAGCAGTCTTCAGACTTAGAAGGCGTAGAGGACAGTTGTGAAGTGGCTCAAAGGGAGCGCACATCATAAATGTAAGAACCAGGTTCAAGTCCCACTGAGGCATCACAAACGGAACAGGAGGAAACGTGTGTGTGATGCCCTTAAGAAATCTGTTTACAATAGGGGACTTGAACAAAGAAGGTTGATCAGGCAGCCTCAGAAAGGCCGAAAGAGCAGAAAGGTAGCCCTTGATAGTGCCCAGAGCAGAGCCCTGCTGGGCAAGAGAAAGAAGGAAGAGAAGAACCTCAGAAAGAGGGGCAGCAAGAGGATCCACAGCCTTTGCTGTGCACCATGCCACAAATCTGTTCCACCTGCAGGCGTATACCGACTTTGTGGAGGGACGCTTGGCTGCCAGAATGACGTTACAGACTTCAGGAGGCAAGTCAAATGGCCTCAACTGTCGCCGCTCAATCTCCAAGCATGGAGGTGGAGACTGGACAGGTTCGGGTGGAGGACCGTCCCCTGCTGCTGCGACAAAAGGTCCTCCTGAAGAGGCAGACGAACCGGGGGATCGACTGACATACTGAGTAGCTCTGGATACCAGTACCTTCGTGCCCAGTCCGGAGCCACAAGGATGACTTGGGCCCGGTCGCGCTTGATCTTCTTCAGCACTCTGGGCAGAAGTGGTATAGGCGGAAAGGCGTACAGTAGACCGCAGCTCCACTCGCGACGAAAAGCGTCGCCGAGCGAGTGCCGCCTGGGAAATTCCAACGCGCAGAACTGATGACATTGCACGTTCTCTTCGGTGGCGAATAGATCTAACCAAGGCTCTCCCCATTGCTGAAAGAGGCCTTGCGCCACGTCCGAGTTCAGACGCCATTCGTGATCCATCATGCACCGACGGCTGAGCTCGTCCGCCCTGGCGTTCAGAGAACCTGCCAGGTGTTGAGCCACTAGGGTCACGCCGTGGCGTTCCAGCCATTGCCAGAGGCGCAGAGCCTCCTGGCAAAGGGTCCACGACCCCATCCCGCCCTGTTTGTTGCAGTACCACATGGCGGTGGTGTTGTCCGTGAACACCTGCACTACACTCCCCCGGACAGAGGGGAGGAATGCTTTCAGTGCTAGACGAATCGCTCGTAACTCCAACAGGTTGATGTGGAGTCGGGCTTCCGCCGGAGACCAGAGGCCTCTGATCTCCGCCTCCCCAGCCCTGGAGGGACGCATCCGTCACAACTACATGCTCCGGTTGGGGAAGGGAGAGGGATCTGCCGCTGACCCAATCGCGGTCCGTGAGCCACCGCTGCAGCTGTCTCGCAGTGCCCTCCGAGATCAGGACGTGGTCGGATAGGTTGCCCTGATGCTGGGCCCACTGAAATTTCAGGTCCCACTGCAGAGCCCGCATCCGCCACCTGGCGTGATGCACCAGCAGGATGCAGTAGGCCATCAGCCCCAAAAGCCGCAGCATCAACCTGACCGAGACCCGGGATAACGGCCAAAAGATGGGAATCAGAGCCTGAATATCCCGGACCCGCTGCTCGGGGGGATAACCCGAAACTGCGCCGAGTCGAGAACCGCTCCGATGAAAAGGAGCTTCTGAGAGGGGCACAGGTGTGACTTCGGCACATTGATTGAGAACCCCAGTCGATGCAGGAGATCTGCCGTAGTCTGGAGGTGGCTGACGACTGTCTGGGGCGAGCCCGCCTTCAACAATCAGTCGTCGAGGTAGGGGAAGACTGAAACCCCTAACCTGCGCAGATGAGCTGCGACCACCGCCATCACCTTTGTGAACAAATCGGCACCAATCGGAGTCGGAAAGACTTCGAAAAACGATCAAAAATCGATCAAAAAGTTAGTCAAAAATTGACTAGGGTTACTGCGTTTTCCAGATCTGCGCTTGCTGGCGCGGAAAAAAGAAGAACTGACGTCAGCACGCGGAGGCGGCGTCTAAGTACTCCGACGACGTCATCACAGCGCCCACAACGCCGACGACGGATGCGGAGCCGCAGACGACGCCTACCGACGCGCAAGGGTACTGCTACGCAAAAGTTTCCGGATCCAGTCTGACGCCTGGGGATATTCTAAGGTAAGGAATCTAATACTAACGTGTCTCTTTCAGATAGTGTATTACATGATGAGGTCAAACAACCACACTATATAATACCCCCCATTTCCTCAAACATCCCTAAAAAGAAAGGTCTTCGGATCTTTTTTTAAAATGAACTTCTGATTTGGATTCCTTTAGCTCTTTAGGAAGATCATTACACAAGTTTGCTGCTAGTGTGATGTATTTACTATGGGTACTGTATCGATCCCCCTATTTCTGACCCTTGTCTGGTTAATAATTAACTAGCAGCCATTCAACTGCACAGAAACCCGTTATCTGATTAGCCAAACAACGGCACAGAAGCCCGTTATCTGATTAGGTCATAGCGCATGCCATCTCATTAGGCAAGCACTATTTCTCCAGCCCCCTAATAGGCATACGGTGTTCTCAAAACAAATCAAACCTACCACGACCTGGAAAATCCCTACAGCCATTGTTTTGATTTAACCGAGAACTTCAGTAAAGAATGTGCGAACGATCAGTTCGTATGACATCCTTATTGACGTATTTATGTCCATCCTTACGTCAATCTCAGCACCTTTCAGGTATAAATAATACCGACATTGCCTTAAGCAAACACATGAGGTGGTGACAAGATTGGAGCAGCGAGACTTGCCGAGGAGCCCAGCTGACCGCAAAGCCCACAGACGCTGCCCCTCCTTTCTGACGCGCTGAGAGAGAGACGCTGCCTTTTCTCCTGCCGAGAAATCCAGCTCCGGCGCTTCCAAGCCGCCCTCGCAGGCAGCTGGAATATCAAGCCCTGAGATAGAGATACCAACCCTCCAGCCTTCTAAATCCCAGGTACTGAACTGAATAACCCTTTGTAGAGAATTCTTGAAGCAGACTCTTGGCAAAACAAACTTAACTTAAACTGCTACTTATCTACTCCCGCCCACGTATTAGGCTTAGGTCAGGTACATTGGGGTAGGCGTAGTTAGAAGCACCAGTTGAGTACGATTAGTCAATGTATATATGTATCTATCTATTTTATCCATTTTAAGTATCATATGGCTAAGAAACCATATCAATGCTTTTACAGTATTATTTTATAATTCTATTACTGTATGCACTTTACTTAACTATAAGTATTGCAATAATAGCGATTCATTTCTCTTGTATGAGAAAAGAGACTGATCAATAAATAACATCTTTTTATTGAACACGCCCGTCTCTTCCTTTTCTCTACAATCTGGTGAAACTAAGAATGCACTGAACTGACTGAGTAAAATAAGTTGTCTTTTGTTTTCACACGACTCTAGAGATACACTCTTGATTAGGGGAGAGCAAAGTTGTCATGTTCTATGGTTGTCAGAAACTAAATCCCTTCTTGTCTATCCAGGGAGGTTAAACTCCTCCTTGTCTATTCGAGAAAGTTTCTAGTGAACTCTGAGCTAGCTGGCAAACATTAAACTTTAAGTCTAATATCGACAGTAGAAGACCTAGTTAACCTCTGTCCTACGTCTATACTATTGAAGATATTATTCCAATGCGCAGAGCCTATTGGGATAATAGGAACTACACTACATGGTGCCCAACGGTTTGGATAGGCGATAAATCTAACGTAAGACATTAGAGTAACTCAGTCGTGCTTTTTCACACAGACCCCTTTTCCCCATAATACTCCAAAGACGTCTGGAGTGGGTGAAAGGTTAAATCCGCCAAACTTAGTAGGAGGAGACTCCTATGTATGGTTCTTGGTTTATTCAACGTTGAAGGATACACTGTTCCAAAATATTGTGCATCTAATCTTTGTTTCCATAGAAACCTGATCTGCAAATAAACAAAATCTTCTTGACAGTAGAATGTCAGAAAATGAAGAAGAAAGGGAGACAGCTAGAATAGCAGCTCAACTCCTAGCGGCTGACAATAGTCTCCTACAGCAAGACCCGGAGGCAATACTCATCCCGGTCAACATAAGGAAATCTATAACTTTAAAACTTATAGAAAATGGGCTGACACCGAGAGGTGGTACAGTCATATTCGTAATTGAGGCACACGAATATCGGCAGACAGAGGTATTCTATTCATGGATAAACTTTCCAGCAGCAAACGCTGTAACAAAGGACTTCCACTATTACAAAATAGAGGAACCTCCTAATGAGTACACTCCTTTCGAGGAGGTGGAAATACCACTCAAATACCAAGAGCACCTGCTCTGGTCTAATGGCGCCCTAAAACATAATAATCACATCACCAGGCTCGGTCCACTAGGTAGACCAGGAGCAACGTGGCCGGTCCTAGCCGGATACACACCACATCCAGACATTGAAGAAATGTCTGCACCAGAACTTTTAGCACAGCTAAAACAATTAATTAAAATACATAGACAATTAGTCCAATATGTAATGCGGACTTCAACAGTTCAACCAGCTATTAAAATTCCACAGCTGATCCCTCACCAGGGGAACACAAATAAAATTACACCACAGAACATACAGTCCTGTCTAGGTAAAGTACCCGCAAAACGGGAACAAATTCCATTCTGGTTAGCACAAAAAATCACTCAAATAGAGGCGGTATTTCCAGATACCACCCCGGTTGAGAAACACAGGATTCTGACTATCTGTCTTCCAATGGGAATCGCACCACATGTGGAGGACTGTGACACTTGGGGTACAGTCTTTGCTTCCATTTACACAAAAACACATGGTGTTCCATCCATGTCAGTAATACCAGATGTGCTAAAACAAATTCAAGATGAATACGGTCCAGAACCTGCCTTAACTCTTTGTATGAAATTACTAAAAGATTTCAAGCAGGTCTCGGCAATATTATTAGCAAATATAAAGGGAGAAGCAGCAAATGTAGCGATCCGTCAGAGGTTGAAAGAGACAGATATAGCAGACCAACCATTTGAAATTGCCAGAATCATAGAAAAATCCTATGAAGAACTAGGAAGAGATAGTTTGGGTGGAAAACCGGTGAAACCCCAACTTATTGAAAAACCTGAAAAAGTATTTATTAAAAATAATCTAAACACTCAAAAAAAGAGCTGGGATGGAAATAAACAATCCACTCCTAAAGAAAAAAGATTCCAGTCCAGAGGAAGGTCTCCTCGGGGGAGAGAAAGATCTCCGGACCAAGGACACAAGTCTCCCCAGAGGGAGCCCTCTGAGAAAAAGTACAACCTTAGAAATAGGGATAATCTGAAGAAACCTGATAGATATCAAGATATTGATACACGTCCCTCTCAATCTTTTCAGACTTCCTTGCAGAAATCGGAAAGAAGAGGACGATCAGAACACAGGGAAGAGCACGTCAAGTCCAAAGCCAAGGAACCTGCTCATCAAAATAAAAAATTACAGTTTCCAAAAAAGAAGGTAGCCAGTATTAAAGTAATCAACCATGCCGAGAATACTGAGGACACAGCTGAAAAACTGAGAATGGGCTCAGACAATGCTAGACAGCGCAGCAGAAGTGAGCATAGCTCGCAAGATCCTTATGAATCATCTGGAGACAGTGGACACGAATGAATACATTCAGGTGGAAACTGCAGATACCAGGGTTAGCAAACCTCATAAAATATATGAAATAACATTGCGTATAGAGGGGGATAAGACTAGGAAAATAAGGGGTCTCTTTTGGGATAATCTCTCCAAGGGCTGTGACATCCTTCTAGCTGAAAGAGACTGGCCACCAGAGTTTGTCAGGGAGTGCCCTCATGGCGAAGAAATAATTATGCCTGCCTTCTCAAATCATATTCCAATTCATAAAAAATATACACTTGCAAGAAAGTGGGCAGTAGCCCAAGATCCTGCATTATATAAAAACCATGTGGGATGGGATGAGGACTCTCCTCCTCACAAAATCTAGTTAAAATCACAACCTACTGCTCAGAGGCAGTACACAATTAAGCAAGAAGCAAAAAAACGGGTAAAAGAGATCCTAGATCAACTTGAATACCAGGGGGTGATTGAAACTTGCACCTCACAAATGAATAATCCTTTGTTTCCTGTCTCCAAACCAGACAATTCATATCGTCTTGTTTTGGACTAGAGACACCTTAACTCATGTTGCAAAACCTTTGCAGTACAAAACTCGCATAGTGCTGCACTAATGAATAACATAGTGCCCAAAAAATACAAAACAACATTAGACATCTCTAATGGATTCTTCTGTCAAAATATAGCACCAGAGAGCAGATATTTGACCGCGTTCTCAATAAATGGCGCGCAAAAAAAATTCTCTAGTTTGCCCGATGGGGTTTAAAAACAGCCCAGGATTATTCTCAGCAAGAGTAACAGAGTTACTACAAATATATGATGATGAGGCATTATCTTATGTCGATGACATCTATCTAACAGATGATGACTTGGATACTCACTTGAAGAGAGTGAACACCATAATACTTGGGTTCGCAGCAGAGGGTTACAAATTCAACTTTAAAAAGTCAAGAATTGCCCATCTAACTGTCCTGTTTTTAGGATATGAACTATCAAGTGAAGGCAAAAGCCTGGCTGACAATTTCCTAGAGAAATGTGCTGTAATCCAAGCACCTAGAACACTAAAAAACTTACAATCAATTCTAGGTTTCCTGAATTTCGGAAGAACTTACATTATAAATTATGCAGAGAGAGTTAAACCTCTCTATGATCTTATAAAACCAGATTTTAAAAGAATCAATTGGACTCAAAAACACACAGAAATTTTGAGATCTTTACAAACAGATATGTTAGTGAAAACAAAATTACAAACACGTGACAACACACGCAACCTTGTGATTCGAGTCATCCCAGGAAGATGCGGATTCACATACCTGACCTCTAATGAGGGAGAGAAGGTACCAATTGCATACAAATCACACTTGTACACAAAAGCTGAAATGAAATTTAGCCCAACGGAAAAAATTCTAACCGCGGTACAGACTGCTGTAGCAAAAGAATGAGCCCTAGCACAAGGTAAACGAATAATCATTGTGACACCGATACCCGCCCTGGAGGCGGTAACAAAGGCAAGCATTCCGAATGCTAAAGCACTCCATCCGATATGGATACAATGGGCTAATTCTCTTGCTGCAACAGACGTGGCATACGAATTTGATCCCAACTTAAAAACACAAGAGTTTCTCCAATATGAATTCGAATGTCCTCCGCCGACCGAAATTCTGCCTCTAGAACATTACGGCTGTATAATATATACAGACGGATCAGCACAACCCGCAGTAGGGGGTAAGCAAGCTTACAGTGCTGCGTGCGCGATTGTTAAAGGTCGCTGGCACGAAGGTAAATTCAGACCTATGGTCACTAAAACGCAATCACTAGGAGACTGTACAGCTCAAAGAGCAGAACTACTAGCATTTAAGATGGCGCTTGAAAATACCGATCGAGAATTCCCCACACTCATAGTGTGCGATTCATATTACTGCGTCCAATCTTACAATGAATACTTGCAGATCTGGGTTCAGAACGGTTTTAAAGATGCAAAAGGTGGCACAATCAAGCATAAAATGCTTTGGGAACAAGTAGTTCTTTTGCAAAAGGAACTACAAAAGACTCACGTGATACATACACTGAGTCATCAACGTGATGGCGTTCACGTTGAAGGGAATTCATTGGCTGATGAGGCCGCGAAGGCAGCTGTGCAAACGGCTTCCGTAGCTGCCATCACTCGGTCAAAAACAAAAATAGACAGCGAAATATTACAGGCTGTCAGTGCTACAGTAAAAGATGCGATAGAAACACTCCCGAAAGGCTTTCCAGTAAAGTACTCATACATAACTGATGCAAATAATGTTCCGTTTGCTCGAATCCCTGGAGTGGGGGATAGGGCAATTCCAAACATGGAACATAGGTTAGGACTCATCATAGCGGCACACGAAGGGCTTGCTTCTGTACATGCTGGTGTTTCAGCCACAGTATCATTATTAAAACAGAGATACTGGTGGCCACAAATGCGACGACAAACAAGAAACTATGTTCTAGAATGTGAAATATGTCAAAGAATGAAAGTATCAACAGTGAAACGACCAGCACAGACGCCCCTTCTAATCTCAGATAAACCATTAGCCTGTGTTTACCTGGACCACTGTGGTCCCTTACAAAGGGATGGTAACTATAAATATATCTTGGTCGCAGTGGATTCATGCACGAGATTCATATGGATGTGGCCCCAGCGATCGGCTGACGCCAGAACTGTTATAAAAGATTTGCGAGTCTTTATCGGCACATACGCAATTGGCATGCTACATTCTGACCAGTGTCCTGCTTTTAGCTCCCGGGCTTATAAGGAGGCCATGACCAGCATGGGCATTGCATTGCGGTACTCTTGTCCATTTCATCCCGAGGGAAACGGAATCGTAGAAAGAAAAAACCGTGACATAAAGCAATCTATAACAGCAAAGGTATTAGGTTCAGGAGCTGGGTGGGTCAAACATTTAATAAGTGTCCAACGTAGTCTAAATAACCTGCCAAGAAATTCTCTGAAAGGACTCAGTCCGTACGAACTATTGTTTGGGACTAGAATGTTAATCCAGGACTTAGATAGTCAGACTTCAGTGGTTAAAGAAAAATGCTTTGATATCAAAGATCGCTTGGCTATTTTACAGGACTTAAATGAAACAAGAAAAGACCTGAGCAACATAAAGTTGAAACAGCAGCCAGCAACCACTGAAGAAAACCACCTGTCCCAGCAAGGCCTGTCTGGATTCCAAAAGTCGGGGATCTGGTCAGAGAGAAGATCGCGGTAAAGAAGGAATTTGGGCCTTCTTACAGAAAAGCAGTTCCTGTCTTGTCTATCAACGGGACAAGATCAGTAGTACTACCGCCCCTTGCTGGTAAAAAGGAGAACCGAGTCATATCCATCGACCTGGTTAAACCACAATCATGTGGCCGATAACAAATAGTAGGCCAAGTGGACTCCCAAGAAGTAGCAGAACACCAAAGTTTGCTACATCCACAGAGGTTCAAACTGAAAGACTGATCACATTTGGAAAATCTTCAGTGAAACAACAAGGACTATGCAACAAAGCAATGGAACTTGAACCTCTTAAAACCCAAATAAAAACTTTTCATCAAGGAACAACAACCTACGATGATGTAACTACAGACTTTGCTAATGAAATAAAGCAAAATCCAAAAACAAAAAGTAATCCAGAAGCAATTGGAACAATTGACAGAACGGCATCCGGCTACTTCATCAACTTCGATGATGTTTCAGAAGATCCAAGTGAACCAGAAGTACAGCCATCAACAAAAACTTTTAAAGACAAAGCAAAGGAACTTTTTCATCAACTAAAGGGAACCTATCTGACTTCTCCATGGATTGAAATTTGGGTGACATTAGGTGCGTTTATCCTCATACTTTGGCTCATCATGGTACTATGCTTGGGACATTTCATTGAGGGAAAATATGCTAAAATGGACACAGCAAGCCAGAAAATCAACTTGGTCCTTAAACCACACACATCTTCACACGTCAAGAAAAGAGAACTTTCTTCAGTGAACTTCACAGCCAATCCTATACCAGGCGGTGTAGCATGGGACAATACTGATTATGAAATCTATGGCCCGGTTGAAATCCTGAAGTATCCACATCAATTTAAGATCTCGTTAAGTGACTTTGTAAAACCAAGCACATTCGCTGATGACTTTGAAAGTATAAATGATATGATGTCTGACCTAGTAATGTCTGCTAAATTTACAGAACATGATTATTTGCAGGGTTCGTCTAATTATGATCAAATGTTCTGCTACAACCATTATGGTAACCATTATCTCCATAAATCTGCACAACCTAGAAATGTTTTAAATTATAACCAATGGGAACATTGTGCTACTCTCACCAAAGGGTAGTTCTAAAACATTTTATGATAAATATGCATATTTTTCAGGGTTTAACACAAGTAATGCAGAAACATTTTATTTCAAATTGTCAAATAAGACAGGTATGAAGACCATGCTTACAAACACGAAATTGATATATTCAGATTCATTTTTTGAGCAAATGAATACATTTGGTTTTGATTTCTGGAACAATAACATTGAAACAAAAACTGTTTGGGGTATAAAAGATTGGCAAGTACAAGGTATAGAATCATTGTTCGGAGCCTGTATGATCCCAGAACAAATTATATTTTTGAATGACACTATTCAACAAACTACCTGTCTTGGCTTAGCCAAAATCAAAGACTTAAACAAACCGTCTATTCCAAAGCCAACAACGAACAGTAATAGCTCTATAGATGTTGAGATAGACGTGAACCATATTTTAAACCAAAACAGAACACATCCTGATTGGAAACAATGGTTGATCTGGCCCACAGACACAAATAACTGTCAAGACAGATTCCTGAACAAAATACAGGGGTTCAAATTGACCAGGCCAGACCCTAGATATTCCCAAAGACAACATCCAGGGATAGTAACTACTTACAGTGTGGGCAAGCTCTGCCTTCAATGGCAACAAACATCCACACTGGCAGAAATTAAGCAACACCTAACTTTACTTCAAGAGGGTGCTGACTTGCGTGATTTCATTATGGGACCACGCAAACAGCGTCAAAAACGTTTCATAGCGGCCTCTATATATGCAGCTTACAATGAAGCCTGGAAAGTAACTCAAATTGAGACAGCAGAAAAAATACGGGAAATTGACCGTGTTAATTTGGAAAAATCACTTTCTGTTGTGGACAATGGGTTAATGACTCTGTCCTCCAGAATATATTCACTGGACAGTATTGTGTCTTCAGCAATCGATATAATATCGCAAGACTTACTGATGTTACAACACGGTCAGTCCCAATTGCGTTCTATTGTACAACTTGGCTGGACGTTACAAAATCTGCGTTCAGGCTATGTGCCTTGGCGTTTAATCAACACAACGTCACTATTTAATATCTTTAACCTTACTGATAAACAAATCAGTTTGGCACAGAAGGGTGCTGACTATACAATTCTGAGCATTGAAAAACTTGAGAGATTACCATTGACAATGTCAGAACGACCTGTCATTGAATGGATAATACATGGGATAATAAATATTCCGATAACAACTTTCCAGTTTCAATACTGCCAAAAATATATACAGGCAGGCCAGTATGAAAGGTTGGGTAAAGGATACATTAAGTCAACATGGAACTTGCCCTATACACACGCATGTGTTAGTAATAAAGGACAAAGTGTGTTCCTTAGTGGCAATAATTGTGAAAGGTCACTAAGCGGTACACTTCTGTGTCAGGGTATTAGTTTGCATGTAGCATGTGAAGGGACTTCAAATAACCTTTCATGTTACCAGCTAGGCACACCTGCAACACAAATAGAACCATTCTTTAGGAGACTCTCGAACGGGAGTTACATTCTAATTGTAGATCGCAGATGTTGCAGTCTGCTGCCCGGAAAACCTTATCTCATAACCGTGACTACGAAGGTCATGTGCTGTGAACGAGTATTGTTCCCAAACGATGCCCGAGACAGGGAGGCAAGGTTATGGCCCAGTTTGAAAATTTCTTCTATTCGAATTGATACTTTAAGCAGAATGAAGACAGTGCTCCTACAGACGCCAACCATGTTAACGTCATCAAAAGAAACGTATGATCTCCAAGTTGCAAGGACAACTGCTGAGATTCATTCACTGTTATCAACCAATTCCCCCATACATTTCGCAGAAATACTGAGCGAAATCTTAAATATTTCTGATACAAGTGGAATCGCGAGTGTATTTAAGACAGTGTTTTCGGGAGCTTTAACCCCATTCAAAGCCATCCTGGGTATTTTTCCTGATTTTGTCCATTCCATCTTTGGCGGACTTCCTCTCCTTTTGGGACTAGTGGCAGGCATCCTATTTTTGATCCTGTTACTTCGCTATGGCAAACCACGTCACAGACAAGACACCAGCGATAATGGAAGAAACAATCCGAGCTATTGGCTACCGGGACCGCATAACTAAAGTCCTTGGACTAGCACGGCTACGAGATTTAAACATGACTTGGTTTCTTTCATTTAGACCGATGTGGCAAAGTTGTGTTATGCCTGTATTAAGGTGCTTGCTATGCGGCGAAGAATGCGTGTTGGACACCTGTCTGACACTACAATCGGATGTGTCAATGGACGCAGAGACTTTGTTGGGTCCGGTAACGGCTCATGCATTGTGCTGTCCCCAGCGGCTACCAATCCTGATGACGGCATTCGTGGAGACTTCACCACTACGATTGAAGAGTTGTGAAGTACAAGATGAAAGCAGCATCGATCAGGTACGACCTTCTGTCAGCTATGCTGATCGAAACATCAATGAAGGCAATCATGCTCATGAATGCATGTTACAAAATTTTTCCGAGTTAGTGGAACTTTCGCAAGAAGCAGTTGACAGTTTTTTCGAAAGTCTCAACAATATGATGTTTTCACCAGAGCAGAAAGAATGACTTTGAACAAACTAGCACACGGCGTTCCATACACCCTGAATTTGGCCTTCAACTTTGAAAATAAAGCAATAAGAAATTTTCTCACCAGTTTTTACGGAGAGCGAGACATTTTTTTTTTCTTCCCCTTCCATTTCCAAAAATATTTACGATTTTTTGGGACACTTATCTACTGCTTAAAGTAAAACTATTCCTAGAGAACAAAATTTCTATTTTTAGCTACTCTAGAGACATTAGCTACCCTCTAGCGTGTTCGCAAGTATTATGATTTTTGTGATGAGATGGTCTCGACCTTTTCTTCTGTATTAAGAGCCATTTCATGTGTAATTTCCGCATTTCGTTCATACTGATTTCAAAATATGCGTTTAGATTTAGCATTATTATACTGCTTGAAGTGCATATAGTAACTATACTCATCTTTTCGTGTATTTCGCATTTCCAATTTTCAAAATGCATTTGATTGTATTTTGGGGTGGTTCGGTATACACATGCACTACTAGTTTTGTTTACTATGCCTAGAGTTGTAAATATGGACATAGATTACGTGGAGTGGGTGTGATGTATTTACTATGGGTACTGTATCGATCCCCCTATTTCTGACCCTTGTCTGGTTAATAATTAACTAGCAGCCATTCAACTGCACAGAAACCCGTTATCTGATTAGCCAAACAACGGCACAGAAGCCCGTTATCTGATTAGGTCATAGCGCATGCCATCTCATTAGGCAAGCACTATTTCTCCAGCCCCCTAATAGGCATACGGTGTTCTCAAAACAAATCAAACCTACCACGACCTGGGAAATCCCCACAGCCATTGTTTTGATTTAACCGAGAACTTCAGTAAAGAATGTGCGAACGAACAGTTCGTATGACATCCTTATTGACGTATTTATGTCCATCCTTACGTCAATCTCGGCACCTTTCAGGTATAAATAATACCGACATTGCCTTAAGCAAACACACGAGGTGGTGACAAGATTGGAGCAGCGAGACTTGCCGAGGAGCCCAGCTGACCGCGAAGCCCACAGACGCTGCCCCTCCTTTCTGACGCGCTGAGAGAGAGACGCTGCCTTTCTCCTGCCGAGAAATCCAGCTCCGGCGCTTCCAAGCCGCCCTCGCAGGCAGCTGGAATATCAAGCCCTGAGATAGAGATACCAACCCTCCAGCCTTCTAAATCCCAGGTACTGAACTGAATAACCCTTTGTAGAGAATTCTTGAAGCAGACTCTTGGCAAAACAAACTTAACTTAAACTGCTACTTATCTACTCCCGCCCACGTATTAGGCTTAGGTCAGGTACATTGGGGTAGGCGTAGTTAGAAGCACCAGTTGAGTACGATTAGTCAATGTATATATGTATCTATCTATTTTATCCATTTTAAGTATCATATGGCTAAGAAACCATATCAATGCTTTTACAGTATTATTTTATAATTCTGTTATTACTGTATGCACTTTACTTAACTATAAGTATTGCAATAATAGCGATTCATTTCTCTTGTATGAGAAAAGAGACTGATCAATAAATAACATCTTTTTATTGAACACGCCCGTCTCTTCCTTTTCTCTACAATCTGGTGAAACTAAGAATGCACTGAACTGACTGAGTAAAATAAGTTGTCTTTTGTTTTCACACGACTCTAGAGATACACTCTTGATTAGGGGAGAGCAAAGTTGTCAAGTTCTATGGTTGTCAGAAACTAAATCCCTTCTTGTCTATCCAGGGAGGTTAAACTCCTCCTTGTCTATTCGAGAAAGTTTCTAGTGAACTCTGAGCTAGCTGGCAAACACTAAACTTTAAGTCTAATATCGACAGTAGAAGACCTAGTTAACCTCTGTCCTACGTCTATACTATTGAAGATATTATTCCAATGCGCAGAGCCTATTGGGATAATTGGAACTACACTACACTAGTAGGGAAAACGAACTACCATCCCTTCTGGCCCTCCAAACTCTGGAAATAGAAAAAAGTCAATGATTAAAGGACCTTAGATTTCTACTGGGGATATATTCACTGATTCTACTCAGGAGATAGCGAGGACCCTTTTTGTAGATGGCTCTGAAGGTGATCAGCATGGCCTCAAGGATGACCCTTTTATTCACATGTAACCAGTGAAGCTACTTTAATCCGGGCTGTATGGTCTGTCTTTTTGGGCAATTTGAAATCACGCAGACTGACGCATTTTGCACCAGCTGAAGTTTGCTTAACAACAGTGAGGCGACTCCAAGGTAAAGAAAGTTGGCACAGTCCAACCTGGAGGTCACTAAAGCCTGGACAATAGGCTTCCGTGTGTGAGCGGTAAAGAATTGTATGGTCTTTTGTAATGAGTTGAATACCCAAAACAAGTAGCTGTGACATCCAAAATGTGTGGTCTGAAGGAAAGATCGTTATCAAATTTTACCCCAAGGTTTCTCACCACTACGGCAGGAGCCTCACCAAAATTATTCTAAAAAACTAGGACTTCTTTTTTATTGGAGTTAAAATGAAGACTTCTCTGTTGTATCCAGCTTGCCACAGCGACAAGGCAGCCCTAGAATACTTTTACCATTGCAACATCCACCTGCTGTAAGGAGAGCAAAGGTTGTGCATCATCAGCATGTGACATTATATTAAAGCCCCATGGTTCAACCACCTTGGCGAGAGGTGCAATCGTAAGTTATGGTATTTGGCTCCAAGTCCACAAAATCAAAAACTTTCATGATGAAGGGTAAAAGAGATGGAAAAAGTTAAACGTTTTTCATATTTGGGTAACCTTTTTAATACCCAGTTGACTTCGGACACTCTGTTGACATTAAGAGGGCAGCAGAGAACTAGAGCCTCGGGTGTGCTTTTTTGGTCTTTTGCCAAATTGGGACAGAAACCTCTAAAAGAATTATTATTATTATTATTTTTTTTTAAAACCTTTATTGTGCAGAAATTGCTCACAAATACGGGCCTACAACCCATCGGGCCGGCCACCACAATTATAGAAGCACATTGGTCAGGACAGAAGCTCCAGCAGGGTACCACAGTAATCCAAACAGGAATCAAAGGCGAAAAGCCACAGAGCAACCACCACGAGCAGGATGAGAGAAGGTTGATTTTATAATAGAAGAAGGGGTATAGCAGAATAATGGCAATCATTAAGGTCCAGAGGGCCGTGGCGGGCCGCGAGCAAGCAGTAATACAGAACACAGGAAAATTCAAAAAGAACAGTTACATTTTAGCAAAGGCAGAACGTGAGTCCCACATTAATAAGCAATTGCAACCGCTGCCCAGCGCCCACCCACCACTACGAGAACACACAATGATACTCAGAACGGAAAATAGGCTTGCAAAACAAAGAGCCCTCCGCTACAACAACCCAGGGAAGGGAAGAAAAGAAAAAGGGGGGGGGGGGAGAAAAAGGGAAAGGACATCGGGAAAAAAAAAGGGGGGAAGAAAGAACGCGGCATCACAGCATGCGCCCCATGGCTAACAAAGCACTCAAAAATAGACCGGCACAGGGAACCCGTGGTAACAGGAGTAATAGATGCATAGTAAACCGCGACGGCGGGGAGACCAGAAGGCCCACGCTAGCAAAAAACACCCCAGGGGGCCCACATGCAGACACCGCGTCCCGAAAAAAGGGGATACATAAGAGCCATAGAACCAAAAAGGAAAAAAAAGGGGGGGAAAACAAAATGACAGACCCCCCCCCCCCACCCCGCACACCCCACCCTGCACCCCTGCAGAAGGCTATGGCCTAACCCCCCCAGCAGCGTGCCTGTCGCCCTAACCAGAAACCCGAAATATAGAAGAGTTAAAAGTAAAGAAAGAACCACAAAGACAAAAAGAAGAAGGGGAAATAGGGAAACAACGACGGGAGAGGAGCCACATAATCAAAACCATCAGCTCCCACCCCCCCGTCCGAACATACTTAGTGCCCACGGGAAGATAGTAATTACAAGGATAAGTCCAGGAACATGAAGGAGAATCGAACATAGTCATACAGTCACAAACGGATCATCCGACCATACCGCAAAATAATAGTCCACCGAGGCAAGTTCATCTCAACCCTGTCCTCGTCTATCCAAAGCCGTAGGCATACAACGCACCAGGAACCAGATCATGAGGAACCAGAGGCGAATAGCAGGGAGTCCAATCGTCGATCCACACAAGTCATATCGATTTCGACCCAGATGAACAGGAAAAGACAGCAACCACCGCAGGTATTGCAGGCACAGTTCCGCCGACAATAGGAGGAAAGCCGTCTCGGCGGAGCAACCACAGGATCTTCGTGCGGCCATTCGAGGCAAAAAAGGAATGGGAGATCCAACGAGACCGGTCCGGACGGGACCCGGCCGGCGGACCCCCAGCACAGGGGAAATCACATGATGATTGAGAGCAGCGGGTATCCGTACACCCAAACAAGCGGCAGCCGCCGGGTCCACGACCTCCAGGAAAGTCCCCGCAGCACACAGCAGCGATAAAGCTGCACACACCGGGGGGGGCCCAGCAGGCCCGGCAAAATGACCATCATCCAGTCCAGCGATAGGTGCGGTCATAGAAGCAATCCAGGAGCGCAAGGCGGCGAGAATGTCGCCAAGCGTAGGCTCACCTTTACGGTATTCAGCAAACGTGCCATGCGGCGGACCAGCGTCGCCAGTCTCGGCCCGGCTGAGAGACAGGGAGCCGGCCGCCATCTTGGAAGCCCGGCGGGGCCGCGGCAATCTCCAACCCCCGTCCGGCCACAGGCGGGGTCACACAGGATACAGCCGACCACAAGCAGAGGCACCCCCAGGGCAGGAAGGCGGGCCACCAGGATAAGGAGGGTCGCCGGCTCCCCCACGCCACCGGCTCCGTTCTCCGAGTCCGGGCGGAGGGACTCAAGATGGCCGGACAGGAGAACAAAGGGGAGACGAGCCACATACACGGTCAACCCCCGTCCATGGAAGGCAGCGCCTCAACACCAGGCCGCAGGATCGCCGGTCAGGCCCGGAGAGCCGTCACCGGTCTAATTGCACATCGGCCTCTCCGACCGAGCCCACACCGCCACCAAGGGTCGGCTACAGCGCTCCGCCCCGCCCGGGCACCGCCGAGGAGTTTCAGGCCCGCCCGCTCCGGAGGCCCCGAAGCGAACAAGGGCGCAGCTCAGGATCAGCGGCACCTAGGAACAGGCGGATCAGACGGTAAGTGCCAGCGAAATGTCGTAGTTCCATAGTCTACCAAAGAATACTTCCCGGGGCAGGATAAGACACAGGATAGACGTTCCAGGCAGGAAAGCGAACGGAGCCGAGCTAAAACGCGGCCATCACGGACGCGAGCTTGGCTCCTCCCCCTCTAAAAGAATTATTAATACTTTATAAAGCAAAATGATTCTCCATCACCACTTATGGGGTGGGATTATGGGAGTATAGCAGGAGTAATAAGCTTAAAGTTGCAAAGAATAATTTTATCAGAAGATGGTACCCAAAAGTGCATCCATAAAATTCTGCCACTCTGAACTCGGGCTGGAATATTTGGAGGAATGTATTGGCTTTTCCCGTCTATTATTATGGGTAATGATATGGCTGTTTGAAGATTTAGGCTTTTCGAGAGACATCATCAAGGACTGTCTGGCCGTCTCGACTGTTGCAAGATCCCCTGGTTTCATTATTTGAAATGTAGGTGTCTCGAGATTGGCTTACGGGACTTCTATGAAAACCCCCAGAATATGACCCCAAAAGCCAAAGACAGTATTAAAATGGCCTTCTCTATTAAGGCTAATACTCGTCATCGGCAGTCGCAGGAACATTTTGGAATGTTGTGTCCTGCTGGGGATAATCCTCTGGCCAATCATTTACAATTTTATCTAGTTTTTAGCATCGAATAACAATACAGATATTACCTTACAACGTTTCGGTTAGGCACAGTGCACTTTTTGGCAGTATTTTCACGTCAAGGTGCTTAGTCAGACCAGCTCATGGCATGTTCTTGTGACAATTCGACTAAACAAAGCACTTTATATTATTTTGTGCACTCTACAAAACAATATGAGCAAGATTTATGCCCCCACTATTGAGAAAGCAACGTCCCTGTACATACAGAGAAGGCTTTAGATATTTGGTTTCATTGGACTCTACTGACATCTGTTCTTCGGTTGTGAACTTTATCAGGGGGTTCTTGTTATTAGAAAGGGCCATGGGCAGGATAGTTAGGGCAATGATGATCTAATTAATTGTTGTACAACTTTTGAATAAGGTTTGCAATTAGGTCTGTTTTATATAACTTTCTTAAGGTTGCATCTCCCTTTTTATATTTTTGAGTACATTTATTGTTTGAATGTTGGGTTCAAATCATTGGTATGATGACGTGAATTGTTCGAAATTGTTCGAAGATTTGACCAAATCATTGCTATGATGATTGGAATCGATGGAAGACAGGTACCCCATTTAGGTTTTATAGGGTACATTTTTTTTTAATAAAGTATAATACTGTAAGTGAACAATTTTGTCTTAGTCATCCGAGGGTATTATTGAGCTGCCCTTACCAGAAAACAATACAGATAATTCCAGGTGACACAGCGGACTCCTTAGGAGCACCTTCTTAAGGTTCCTCTTGTTAGGTTTTTGTACACGCTGGATTTGATCTTAGTTTAGGGGGTAGCATTTTGTTAATTGATGCATTATCTGGAGTTTTCTTTTAACATTTTTATACTGCCATTGAGATGTGTTTTATATCTATGATTTTTTGTGTATTTAAAATGTCTTTTTACTGTGCACTTTTATGTATCATTGAAACGAAATAAAGTTAAAATGACTGACTGATTAACTAGGTAACATGTTTTCCAGGCAACAAAAGCAGTACTAGCTATGGCAGTCAGCAGCAAGAGAATATAAAAGTGGATGAGAAGTTAAAAGAGAAAATAATGAGCCCTGCCAGCAAAGTAATTTATTCATGCTTTTACGTGTAGTCCTGAGGTGTAAATAAGACTACCAATGGCTATACTCACTCTGCACAGAATTACACTGCATTACGAGGACCAAGTAAACACTGCAAACCTAATTTTAAATATGATTGATGTGAAACACCGTGACCCAAACACAATTTAAAGAAACATTTGAGAAAACCTAAAATGTAATTAAGAATAACTTTTCAATCGTAAATTAAATATATCGTACAAGGAGAATGATTGGAGAATGAGTTTGGTAACTTAAACATGGCATGTTCCTTATGGATTAGTCAGTGAGCACAAATCACAAAACTATGTGTGCGTCCAGCTCCACAGTTTTAAATCCATGGTAGTGTTTAATCAGTATATATGATGTGTTTAAAGCTGTACAGCAGATTACATATCGCTGGGAGATTTGTGCTGTCTGGACTAATCAGATTTTTGAGAACAACAGTGGTCCCATGCACACGAGAAATAAGAGCACAGAATAAATATAGACACAGTGGAAGCTATATTAACTACTGACTTGTCCAACCGGACAGAGGTCCAATTTTTACTTCAAACAAAAAATGTTTTAAAAGGATACCTTCAACAATTCCATAGAGAAGGGCACAAGCCTGTACCCAAACGTATACAAAGTGGCATAGTGAGGAAAGTATTCAGAGAATAGAGCAGCGTTTTTAGGCAAAAGCTATAGTTTTCTGTAGATATTGCAATAACAGAAACTCCATTTAACACCATTACTAGCTGGCGCGTCTTAAGTACTCTCTCCCGAACATCTTGTGCTTCCTCAGATGTGCTCATGCATTTTGAGACTGTCCTGGGAGTGTACTTCAGACCGAATGGAAGCACACAGTATTGATAGTGGTTGTTTCCCACTGTAAATCACAGGATCTCGCAATGCTTCTTTACTTTGTTGCCTGGAAGTATGCATCTTGCAGATCTATCGCGCATAACCAATCCCTCTGATGAATTTGAGGGTAGATTTGATGCAACGCTAACATTCGGATTTTCTCTCTCCAAACCCATTTGTTTGTGTGTCTTAAATCTAGAATCAGTCTGAACACGTTCTTATCTTTCTTTTGGACCAGAAAGAACCTGGAATACAGTCCTGTTCCCCGCTATACAAGAAAAACGGGTTCTATTGCCCTTTTTGTAAGAGAATGTTGGCCTCCAATTGAAACTGACGTAGTTGGTACGTGAGTGTGTTGGAGGGACCAATGGAGGAGGGCTGGTGAAACATAGCGAGTATCCATTGCGAACAATATTCAGCATCCAATTGTCCACAGTTATTTTTTGCCACTCTGCCAGGAAATGTTTAATGCTTCCCCCCACCGGAGTGGGTAACAGTAGAGGGGGGAAAAAGGTTTCAAGTCTTAGAACCAACAGGCACCTTATTTCCTAGTGCAGGTTGCTGGCCTCCCCGTCCACTAGGTTGATGGCTCTGAAATGGTTGGAACAACCGCTGATGTACGAGTTACTTACCTTTGGTAACGGTGTATCTGGTAGAGACGATTCTAGCCGCAGATTCCTTAACGTAGAATTATCCCCAGGCGTGAGACGGGATCCGGAAAATTTTCTTTGCCCCAGCATCTCTGCGTGCCGGGGGGTGGTAACGCGTGACTCCGCCCTGACGTCATCCGCGGGCATGACGTCAGCGAGGTCACATAAGCCCCACCCACGCGCGCAGACGTCAGTTTTCTTCGGAGAACTTTTCCACGCCACAACGTGGAGCCATCACAAACAAAACTGTTAGAATATGGGAACAGTGTGCACAAAAACAGAAAAACAAAAAGGAAAAAAGCAAATTTTGAGTAACAGCACTATTCAGGGCACTGTGGCACCTAAGTCATAGAGGGAAGAGCAGAGCACAGTTACAGCAAGGCAACCTTGCAAGGAAATACGACATTCCCCCTGGAGATGGAAACAACATGTGAAAAAATGTTGCAGCAGACGAAAGAAGCCTGCAACCACAGTCCATTAACAGTGAAGGACAAGAAGTTCAGAACAGAAGAGTAACGACAAATTACCCGAAGACAACACCATCAAGGAAAGTCGCAAGCACCACGAAGCCGAGCACCCAGACCAAGCTGAGCTCAAGACAAAAACAAGGCCAGGGGAATCCAGAACGAAGGAGACCGTTCTGGACAGAAACCGACCATGAAGAAGCAGGACCAGCTAGAGAGAAGAGAAAGACAGAGGAGAAACCAAGCTGTCAACCAGAACACAGGAAAATACCCTCCCTGGAACACCAGACAGAGGACCAGGCCGAAACGACGGACAAAAAAAAAAAGGGGGGGGTGGAACCACCATAGCACAACGCCGCAGACGGCATGCCAAAGCTGGTCTAGCGGTGCAGTGGAGACTGAGTACGACAGGACTTGGAGCACCACAAGCTACGCCCAGACAAGAACAAAGAAACCACACTAGCGGAATCCAGCGACGCCAGGATAGGTGAGAAAACCGCAAATGGGAGTCCACACCCACCCAGCGTAGGACAGAGCTATACAATAGCTACAAGTACCCCACTTAGGGTATGACACGTCTCAAAGAAAACATGGGCACCACTCTTAGGGAAGAAATCCAGCATCAGAGAACAAGAAGATAAGACCTGTGGGAGGAACCACAGACGGAAAAAAGGCACACTTGCCAAAAGGGCTGAACCAGCAGCCAACAGAATAGCGGGGTCAACCAAGGGACCTCGAAGGCATGTCAAGCCACACAGAATATATAAACGGCCCATTCAAAAACAGCAGATTCCAGGAGCAGGTGGGATAATGCCTCCCGTCAAGCCTGGAAGATCAACAAGCCAGCCTACGTAGGGGGAGGCGGACGGAGTCCCGCAAGGAGACGCCGAATGGGGGAGTCCGCATGAGTGTTAAACAAAAGGACCCCATCAAAGGGCAGGTCAACCAGACACTCCTGAATATTTTCAGGAAAAACAGCATTCCGCAGCCAAGCATGGCGACAGAGAGCCACAGGAGAGCCTGCAGCAGCACTGGATGAAGCGAATATGTTACGCCCCCAGGAACCCAACCACCAGGCCTCCCGAGACGGAGGAAACAACACCACAGGCAAGGACGGAAAGGCAGTCCGCAGAAGATAGCCTTGAGTAGAGGGGTGAAAGGAGAGGCAAACAGGGTAGTGCGGCGCAGGACAGTGACGATGCAGGAGCAGCTGAGGCACCGGATCACCCATGGCAGGACACCCCCAGCCCCCAAGAGAGAATTGTGGAGCGACGCTTCAAAAGGAAGGAATAGCTCCCATCCACCAAACCCCTGGTGGAGAACCTCAAGAGATTATCTATAGGGAAAGGGGTGAGAGGCTCGCCCATCCGCAAAATGCCAGTGGCCGTGGAAATAGCCCGAACAAAGGCGACACTGGCCTCCATATGGCGCTATGGGGGAAAAAGCAATTCCTCCGTGGGTGACGGCTGCAAACTGAGCCGTCCGTCCCCAAGTCCAGCTATGGGGGGAGCGTCCAGCTCCGGAATGGTGAGGGGTTCACTGACGAGAAGGGAACCTGAGGGGCCTCAGGGAGGGTGGAGAAGCCGGTGGAGGGTCGAACCGCGCACTGCGGAAAGGAAGGCCCGAGGGCTTAGGCCGCGTGGACGGCGAGGAGCCCTCCCTGGAAGATGCCGGTGAAAATGCAAAAATGCAGCGCCCTGTCTCCGGAGAGGACGAAACCAGCAGATGACAAACCTCCGGGGAGGCGGGGAGGAGGGAACCTCTTCAGAGGATGAATCACGGACCCGACGCCGGCACGGCGCTGTGGAGTCCGCCACAGGCGCAGGCTCGACGCCGACTGGTGCCGGAGAGGGCATCGGTGGCGCCGAGTCGACTTCCTCCACCACGTACTTCCTAGGAGAATGAGGCGGGGTCAGAGCCGGTGCGGGTAAGGAACAGCACAGAAAAGGTGCTGGCTCGACCTCACTCGGGACAGCCGCCCGCGGAGAGGACCGGGAGGGACTCTGGAAAGCACCCCAGGCCCCGGCCTCCACCTGCGGCACCTCCAAGGCCAGGGGGGGAAAGCCTCCGGCACGAAACAACACCGGCTCGGCCT
Organism: Lissotriton helveticus; assembly: GCF_964261635.1. Taxonomy (NCBI): domain Eukaryota; kingdom Metazoa; phylum Chordata; class Amphibia; order Caudata; family Salamandridae; genus Lissotriton; species Lissotriton helveticus. The sequence continues at coordinate 371,406,085 of NC_136060.1, forward strand.
CTGGAGAAGCAGCCGCCTGCTCCGAGGGGCGAGGGGGACTCGGGGTCAAGCCCTGAGTCCCGGCGACCTCCTGAGATGCCACAGGGAGCCCCGTAGGTATGTGTTGCGAGGCAGGGACGCCACGGGTCGAAGAGCGGAGCCCCGAAAGACTACCCCTCGACGACACCACCCTCCTACAACCTGAAGCAGAAACGTTCAGCACAGTATCCCTAACTGACCAGGCCTTTAGAACCTCTGTAAGTCCCTAGTAAGTGGTAACTCCGGTACGTAGGGCATAGATACTAAAGAGGTTCCCAAAGAGCTGCAGCATATCTGGTGCCACTCTAAGCGACCCAGGACCAAACTCATACAGACGGCCACCGCAGGGTGCATGACAAGGTGCTCTAAAAAGTGAAAAAACGACATGACACACACTTGAGTGCCATGTCCCCTAACACTGCATGTAATATTTGTAAGCCACCCCTACGGCAGGCCTTACAGCCCTAAGGCAGGGTAAATTATATTATGTGTGTGGACATACCTGCTTGAGTAGATATGTCCCTATTCTGACCAGTTAAATCACTGCCAGTACAAGTGAACAGGGAAGACGTGCTGGACACTGGTCAAAAACGTGTTCCACAGCTACATGATGGCTTCACTGAAACTAGAGCAGTCTGGTATCAATCATCTTGTATTAGTAAACCCACACTGACTCCAGTGATGTCTGGTCCTAGCCAGCCTGTCACCACAGACGAGGGAGCAGAACATAGTGTTGTATGTTGAAGACATTCTCAATACTACGCACTTTTTGTGCATTCCTACAAATTAACTCTTGCCAATGACAAATGCATGTATTTTTGTGTTTTCTCCCATTTGTGACAAAAGCTTTCTTATTTGTTTTTGACTGATTTTATTGATGTAAAACATGTATGAATGATCAGATATGACTATTATTACATTTTGATAAAAGTGATGTCTATTAATTGTCCTGTTGGTCCCTTTAATGACTGGTTTAGAGGATTGTATGATTAATGTATGGTGTTCTCCAAGAGAATTTTCTTTTGATAATTGAATTCTGGAAAAATGAACCAGCTGGCTCCTAAGAGAAGAAGCAGGAAGGGTAAGGAATTATACCCCTCCCAAACTCCCAGTGAGAGCCAGTCTCCTGAGGGAGATGACCTCAGCCCCTGTGAAGGAACTGTCCCAGAGGAACCTGGGGCAGGGAGGCCTTCCAGGGCAGACTTGAGTTTGGAGCAGAAATTCTGCACAACTCTTCAACAACTCAGATAGTAAGCAGCTGCTGAGGAGGCGGGGAGTGTTGGTAGGTCCCATAGGATCTATTGGGAAGATGGGCTTCTGTTTTCTAAGTGCAGAGACTCCAAACGTGGTGCCACCAGTAGGTTGGTAATACCTCAGAAGTTGAGGGGTTTTCTTCTATCCCTAGCACATGAGATTCCGCTTGTAGAACATCTTGGCCAAAGCAAGACATGGGACAGGCATGTCCCTCACTTTCACTGACCCTACATGTCTGAAGATACCAAGGAGTTTTGTCGGTCCTATGTCACCTGCCATGTCAGTGGTAAGTCAGGTGGCACTACAAAGGCCCCTTTAATTCCACTTTTAGTGGTTGGGATTCCCTTTGAGAGGGTAGGGATAGACATTGTTGGTCCCTTAAACACTCCAACAGCATCTGGACACAATTACATCCTAGTGGTGGTTGACCATACCACTATGTATCCAGAGGCCACCACAGCTAGGGCCCTTCTAGAAGTCTTTTCTATAGTGGGGTTTACTAAGGAGGTCTTGTCAGACAAACTTCATGTTTAGCTACATCACTACTATGTGGAAAGACTGTGATGTAAAACAGGGCCGGACTGGGAACCAAAACCTGTCCTGGCAAAGTGCTCGGCCGGCCCCCGTCCCCCTCCGGGGGGTTGGGGGTGCCGCCGAGCTCTTTGCTGCATAAACGGCCCTGTGACAAAAATGCCCACCAGGGCACCAAAACCGGCCCCCCACCCGCACGGCGCACCGGGGGATTGCCAGGTGCCCGCTATGGCCAGTCGGGCCCTGATGTAAACTACAAGTTTAAGCAAAGACAAGGAGATGATGGACAGAGCGCTGAAACTTTTCAGACACCCCCAGTAACAAATTTAGGTTGAATCAATTATCGTCCCCTAGCTCACTTCGCTATCCCAGTACAGACCCAGCCATATGCAAATCAATCTTGACCCTGCCCCTCTTGGGAACAGTCCAGTCTGAACTGCCAAGCCAGGTCTTTCCTGGACCGGAAACAAGCATCTGGGACCTGTTTTGAGGTAACACCCCATATCAGCTAGGCTAGCTTGAATCCAGTGGCAAAGTGAGCAAGGGACCCAAGTCTGGGCATACCCTGCCAACTTTGGGCGAACAAAGCGAACACAAGGAGATGATGGACGGAGCGCTGATTTTCGGTCCAGGGAAGACCTGGCTTGGCAGTTCGGACAAGCTAGAGCTGCAGTCAACCACAGACAAAATGTTACCCTCCTTCTGCTGAGCCAAGCTTGAGTGGGTGAAAGTAGAACAATAGTTTTCCTGTCGCAGGGAGGTGTGACCACCTCCACAGACAGGACTTAGTATATTGCGCTGGGATGGGGGAGCTTGCCAGCGCCAACACATTTGGTGCGCTTCTTGCATACTCTAGTTAGAAGCAGTTCAGGGAGCTCTTGGGTACCGCTCTGACACGAAACTGGACAAAGGACATGGGAGTATCCTCCCCTTTATCCAGCCCCTCCTCTGGGAGGGATCCCTGAATCGTTCCAACCCTTTCCCTAGGGTACTTAAGGGCTTACCTTACTGGTCCCTTTGCCTGGCTTCCTGCCGGAGCTGGTCAACCAAAGTAACTCAAAGAAACAGCGTTCCAACTTGAAAAGTTTCAAATTCAAGTGTCAAATTCATCAAATTTGCCAATGCTTGTTCACAGTTAAGTAAAAAGTCCTGATTTAATGTTTCTTGTAAAATCTATATTTCCAGAACCCTCCAGTGGATCTTTTTCGCATTGATGTCCATACATTTATAACAATATAATCTATTTTTGTAAACTGGTGTCAGATTTCTTCAGTGTCGAGTTTCTTTCATCTTTGTTTTGGTGCTGTTTAAATGTTGTACATTTGTCCTTGTCCTTTTGTCTGAGCCTGACTGCTCAGAGATGCAGAAACCTTGGGTTGAGCTAAGGTTAAAAAAACGAAACCTGACCGGTCCTAAAGGGGTTGGTGCACAAGTTACTACTTGTGTAACGATATATCTGTAAGAGACATTAGTTAGTATTAGATTCCTTACCTTAGAATATCCCCAGGCGTCAGACTGGATCCGGAAACATTTGCGTAGCAGTACCCTTGCGCGTCGGTAGGCGTCGTCTGCGGCTCCGAGTCCGTCGTCGGCGTCGTGGGCGCTGTGATGACGTCGTCGGAGTACTTAGACGCCGCCTCCGCGTGCTGACATCAGTTCTTAGACACAGCTTTTCCGCGCCAGAAACGCAGAGCAATGTCAAAAAACCAACACTGGTGCCATTGAAACTAGGGCCCTGAAAGGGGGTAACCCTAACCCTAGATATCGGTTCGCAGAACGGGGAGGATGGGTGGGTCGGTAAGGAATCTAATACTAACTAATGTCTCTTACAGATATATCGTTACACAAGTAGTAACTTGTGCATCTGAAAGAGACACGTTAGTATTAGATTCCTTACCTTAGAATAGATACCCCAGCAATACCAAACCCGGTGGTGGGTCTGCGAACCAATAATCACACCAGAAAGTCCTGGAGGACAGAACGGCCAAAGAAGCCATCCCTCCGGACTTGGCTGTCCAGGCGGTAGTGTCTTGCAAACGTGTGCAGCGATGCCCACGTAGCTGCCTGACAGATGTCTTGTAAGGGCACTCCCCGGCCCAGGGCAGTTGTAGTCGCCGTGGCACGGGTAGAGTGAGCCCGCAATCCAACAGGGGGCTCCTTTTTAGCCAAGGAGTAGCATGCGTGGATACACAAGATGATCCACCGGGAGATGGTCCTCTTGTGCACCGCTTTCCTCTTCTTCGCGCCCACGTAACCAACAAAGAGTTGGTCATCCACCCGGAACTGGCGTGTGCGATCCAAGTAAAATGAGAGCGCACGTTTTGGGTCCAGACGGTGGAGCCGCTCTTCCTCTTTAGAGGGATGCGGTGGCGGGAAGAAGGTTGGCAAGGTGATAGACTGCCCGATGTGGAAGTTGTGACAACCTGGGCAGGAAAGATGGCTTAGTACGCAACACCACTGTGTCCGGATGGACAGAAAGGAAAGGTGGAGTACAAGAAAGGGCCTGGAGCTCACTCACTCTCCTGGCAGAGGTGATGGCAACCAGGAAAGCAGTCTTCAGAGTTAGAAGGCGTAGAGGACAGTTGTGAAGTGGCTCAAAGGGAGCGCACATCAGAAATGTAAGAACCAGGTTCAAGTCCCACTGAGGCATCACAAACGGAACAGGAGGGAACGTGTGTGTGATGCCCTTAAGAAATCGGTTTACAATAGGGGACTTGAACAAAGAAGGTTGATCAGGCAGCCTCAGAAAGGCCGAAAGGGCAGAAAGGTAGCCCTTGATAGTGCCCAGAACAGAGCCCTGCTGGGCAAGAGAAAGAAGGAAGAGAAGAACCTCAGAAAGAGGGGCAGCAAGAGGATCCACAGCCTTTGCTGTGCACCATGCCACAAATCTGTTCCACCTGCAGGCGTATACCGACTTTGTGGAGGGACGCCTGGCTGCCAGAATGACGTTACAGACTTCAGGAGGCAAGTCAAATGGCCTCAACTGTCGCCGCTCAATCTCCAAGCATGGAGGTGGAGACTGGACAGGTTCGGGTGGAGGACCGTCCCCAGCTGCTGCGACAGAAGGTCCTCCTGAAGAGGCAGACGAACCGGGGGATCGACTGACATACTGAGTAGCTCTGGATACCAGTACCTTCGTGCCCAGTCCGGAGCCACAAGGATGACTTGGGCCCGGTCGCGCTTGATCTTCTTCAGCACTCTGGGCAGAAGTGGTATAGGCGGAAAGGCGTACAGTAGACCGCAGCTCCACTCGCGAAGAAAAGCGTCGCCGAGCGAGTGCCGCCTGGGAAATTCCAATGCGCAGAACTGATGACATTGCGCGTTCTCTTCGGTGGCGAATAGATCTAACCAAGGCTCTCCCCATTGCTGAAAGAGGCCTTGCGCCACGTCAGAGTTCAGACGCCATTCGTGATCCATCATGCACCGACGGCTGAGCTTGTCCGCCCTGGCGTTCAGAGAACCTGCCAGGTGTTGAGCCACTAGGGTCACGCCCTGGCGTTCCAGCCATTGCCAGAGGCGCAGAGCCTCCTGGCAAAGGGTCCACGACCCCACCCCGCCCTGTTTGTTGCAGTACCACATGGCGGTGGTGTTGTCCGTGAACACCTGCACTACACTCCCCCGGACAGAGGGGAGGAATGCTTTCAGTGCTAGACGAATCGCTCGTAACTGCAACAGGTTGATGTGGAGTCGGGCTTCCGCCGGAGACCAGAGGCCTCTGATCTCCGCCTCCCCAGCCCTTGAGGGACGCATCCGTCACAACTACGTGCTCCGGTTGGGGAAGGGAGAGGGATCTGCCGCTGACCCAATCGCGGTCCGTGAGCCACCACTGCAGCTGTCTCGCAGTGCCCTCCGAGATCAGGACGTGGTCGGATAGGTTGCCCTGATGCTGGGCCCACTGAAACTTCAGGTCCCACTGCAGAGCCCGCATCCGCCACCTGGCGTGATGCACCAGTAGGATGCAGGAGGCCATCAGCCCCAAAAGCCACAGCGTCAACCTGACCGAGACCCGGGATAACGGCCGAAAGATGGGAATCAGAGCCTGAATATCCAAGACCCGCTGCTCGGGGGGATAAACCCGAAACTGCGCCGAGTCGAGAACCGCTCCGATGAAAAGGAGCTTCTGAGAGGGGCACAGGTGTGACTTCGGCACATTGAGTGAGAACCCCAGTCGATGCAGGAGATCTGCCGTAGTCTGGAGGTGGCTGACGACTGCCTGGGGCGAGCCCGCCTTCAACAATCAGTCGTCAAGGTAGGGGAAGACTGAAACCCCTAACCTGCGCAGATGAGCTGCGACCACCGCCATCACCTTTGTGAACAAATCGGCACCAATCGGAGTCGGAAAGACTTCGAAAAATTATCAAAAATCGATCAAAAAGTTAGTCAAAAATTGACTAGGGTTACTGCTTTTTCCAGATCTGCGCTTGCTGGCGCGGAAAAAAGAAGAACAAACGTCAGCACGCGGAGGCGGTGTCTAAGTACTCCGACGACGTCATCACGGCGCCCACAACGCCGACGACGGACGCGGAGCCGCAGACAACGCCTACCGACGCGCAAGGGTACTGCTACGCAAAAGTTTCCGGATCCAGTCTGACGCCTGGGGATATTCTAAGGTAAGGAATCTAATACTAACGTGTCTCTTTCAGATAGTGTATTACATGATGAGGTCAAACAACCACACTATATAATACCCCCCATTTCCTCAAACATCCCTAAAAAGAAAGGTCTTCGGATCTTTTTTTAAAATGAACTTCTGATTTGGACTCCTTTAGCTCTTTAGGAAGATCATTAAACAAGTTTGCTGCTAGTAGGGAAAACGAACTACCATCCCTTCTGGCCCTCCAAACTCTGGAAATAGAAAAAAGTAAATGATTAAAGGACCTTAGATTTCTACTGGGGATATATTCACTGATTCTACTCAGGAGATAGCGAGGACCCTTTTTGTAGATGGCTCTGATGGTGATCAGCATGGCCTCAAGGATGACCCTTTTATTCACATGTAACCAGTGAAGCTACTTTAATCCGGGCTGTATGGTCTGTCTTTTTGGGCAATTTGAAATCACGCAGACTGACGCATTTTGCACCAGCTGCAGTTTGCTTAACAACAGTGAGGCGACTCCAAGGTAAAGAAAGTTGGCACAGTCCAACCTGGAGGTCACTAAAGCCTGGACAATAGGCTTCCCTGCGTGAGCGGTAAAGAATTGTATGGTCTTTTGTAATGAGTTGAATACCCAAAACAAGTAGCTGTGACATCCAAAATGTGTGGTCTGAAGGAAAGATCGTTATCAAATTTTACCCCAAGGTTTCTCACCACTACGGCAGGAGCCTCACCAAAATTATTCTAAAAAACGAGGACTTCTTTTTTATTGGAGTTAAAATGAAGACTTCTCTGTTGTATCCAGCTTGCCACAGCGACAAGGCAGCCCTAGAATATTTTTACCATTGCAACATCCACCTGCTGTAAGGAGAGCAAAGGTTGTGCGTCATCAGCATGTGACATTATATTAAAGCCCCATGGTTCAACCACCTTGGCGAGAGGTGCCATATAGGTGTTAAACAGAGTGGAAATTAGGGCCAAGCCCAGAAGGACTCAGTGTCTTAGTTCCTTAAATCTAGAGGCAAAAGAATTAACTAAATAGTTTTAGATGAGGTATGGCACGACAGAACAATGCCTCAATATGTCTCTGAATGTCAGTAAGTACACATAGTCCATGAAGACTTCGAGACATCTAGCCTCATGGACCTATCGAGTGCCTTTGATACTGTCAATTGGGACAAATTGTGGGCAATGTTGGGAGACATAAGAGTAGATGAAGCATTGGTTGTCCTTTTATGCAAGTTACATGCAAGTGCAACGGTTCGGGTATGGTAGGAAGGGGGAGAAAACACAGCAAATTGCTTCACCCAAGGGGGTCCGTCAAGGCTGTATTCTAGCCCCTTTTTTATTTCATATATATACAAATGGGCTATAGGTTATGGGCTATAGGCAAAAACTTTGTCCCACTACTCTCATATGCTGATGATACAATCCTGCTGGCAAGAACAGCTATGAGTCTTCAGAAATCCCTTGATGCTTTTACTGATTTAATGACATTACTCAATCTAAAAGTTCATTTAAAAAATCGTAAGTTATGGTATTTGGCTCCAAGTCCACAAAATCAAAAACTTTCATGATGAAGGGGAAAAGAGATGTAAAAAGTTAAACGTTTTTCATATTTGGGTAACCTTTTTAATACCCAGTTGACTTCGGACACTCTGTTGACATTAAGAGGGCAGCAGAGAACTAGAGCCTCGGATGTGCTTTTTTGGTCTGTTGCCAAATTGTGACAGAAACCTCTAAAAGAATTATTAATACTTTATAAAGCAAAATGATTCTCCATCGCCACTTATGGGGTGGGATTATGGGAGTATAGCAGGAGTAATAAGCTTCAAGTTGCAAAGAATAGTTTTATCAGAAGATGGTACCCAAAAGTGCATCCATAAAATTCTGCCACTCTGAACTCGGGCTGGAATATATGGAGGAATGTATTGGCTTTGCCCGTCTATTATTATGGGTAATGATATGGCTGTTTGAAGATTTAGCCTTTTCTTGAGACATCATCAAGGAATGTTGTCTGGCCGTCTCGACTGTTGCAAGATCCCCTGGTTTCATTATTTGAAATGTAGGTGTCTCGAGATTGGCTTACTGGACTTCTATGAAAACCCCCAGAATATGACCCCAAAAGCCAAAGACAGTATTAAAATGGCCTTCTCTATTAAGGCTAATACTCGTCATCAGCAGTCGCAGGAACATTTTGGAATGTTGTGTCCTGCTGGGGATAATCCTCTGGCCAATCATTTACAATTTTATCTAGTTTTTAGCATCGAATAACAATACAGATATTACCTTACAACGTTTCGGTTAGGCACAGTGCACTTTTTGGCAGTATTTTCACGTCAAGGTGCTTAGTCAGACCAGCTCATGGCATGTTCTTGTGACAATTTGACTAAACAAAGCACTTTATATTATTTTGTGCACTCTACAAAACAATATGAGCAAGATTTGTGCCCCCGCTATTGAGAAAGCAACGTCCCTGTACATACAGAGAATGCTTTAGATATTTGGTTTCATTGGACTCTACTGACATCTGTTCTTCGGTTGTGAACTTTATCAGGGGGTTCTTGTTATTAGAAAGGGCTATGGGCAGGATAGTTAGGGCAATGATGATCTAATTAATTGTTGTACAACTTTTGAATAAGGTTTGCAATAAGGTCTGTTTTATATAACTTTCTTAAGGTTGCATCTCCCTTTTTATATTTTTGAGTACATTTATTGTTTGAATGTTGGGTTCAAATCATTGGTATGATGACGTGAATTGTTCGAAGATTTGACCAAATCATTGCTATGATGATTGGAATCGATGGAAGACAGGTACCCCATTTAGGTTTTATAGGGTACATTTTTTTTAAATAAAGTATAATACTGTAAGTGAACAATTTTGTCTTAGTCATCCGAGGGTATTGTTGAGCTGCCCTTACCAGAAAACAATACAGATAATTCCAGGTGACACAGCGGACTCCTTAGGAGCACCTTAAGGTTCCTCTTGTTAGGTTTTTGTACACGCTGGATTTGATCTTAGTTTAGGGGGTAGCATTTTGTTAATTGATGCATTATCTGGAGTTTTCTTTTAACATTTTTATACTGCCATTGAGATGTGTTTTATATCTATGATTTTTTGTGTATTTAAAATGTCTTTTTACTGTGCACTTTTATGTATCATTGAAACGAAATAAAGTTAAAATGACTGACTGACTGATTAACTAGGTAACATGTTTTCCAGGCAACAAAAGCAGTACTAGCTATGGCAGTCAGCAGCAAGAGAATATAAAAGTGGATGAGAAGTTAAAAGAGAAAATAATGAGCCCTGCCAGCAAAGTAATTTATTCATGCTTTTACGTGCAGCCCTGAGGTGTAAATAAGACTACCAATGGCTATACTCACTCTGCACAGAATTACACTGCATTACGAGGACCAAGTAAACACTGCAAACCTAATTTTAAATATGATTGATGTGAAACACCGTGACCCAAACACAATTTAAAGAAACATTTGAGAAAACCTAAAATGTAATTAAGAATAACTTATCAATCGTAAATTAAATATATCGTACAAGGAGAATGATTGGAGAATGAGTTTGGTAACTTAAACATGGCATGTTCCTTATGGATTAGTCAGTGAGCACAAATCACAAAACTATGTGTGCGTCCAGCTCCACAGTTTTAAATCCATGGTAGTGTTTAATCAGTATATATGATGTGTTTAAAGCTGTACAGCAGATTACATATCGCTGGGAGATTTGTGCTGTCTGGACTAATCAGATTTTTGAGAACAACAGTGGTCCCATGCACACGAGAAATAAGAGCACCGAATAAATATAGACACAGTGGAAGCTATATTAAGTACTGACTTGTCCAACCGGACAGAGGTCCAATTTTTACTTCACACTAAAAATTTTTTAAAAGGATACCTTCAACAATTCCATAGACAAGGGCACAAGCCTGTACCCAAACGTATACAAAGTGGCATAGTGAGGAAAGTATTCAGAGAATAGAGCAGCGTTTTTAGGCAGAAGCTATAGTTTTCTGTAGATATTGCAATAACAGAAACTCCATTTAACACCATTACTAGCTGGCGCGTCTTAAGTACTCTCTCCCGAACATCTTGTGCTTCCTCAGATGTGCTCATGCATTTTGAGACTGTCCTGGGAGTGTACTTCAGACCGAATGGAAGCACACAGTATTGATAGTGGTTGTTTCCCACTGTAAATCACAGGATCTCGCGATGCTTCTTTACTATGTGGACTGGAAGTATGCATCTTGCAGATCTATCGCGCATAACCAATCCCTCTGATGAATTTGAGGGTAGATTTGATGCAACGCTAACATTCGGATTTTCTCTCTCCAAACCCATTTGTTTGTGTGTCTTAAATCTAGAATCAGTCTGAACACGTTCTTATCTTTCTTTTGGACCAGAAAGAACCTGGAATACAGTCCTGTTCCCCGCTATACAAGAAAAACGGGTTCTATTGCCCTTTTTGTAAGAGAATGTTGGCCTCCAATTGAAACTGACGTAGTTGGTACGTGAGTGTGTTGGAGGGACCAATGGAGGAGGGCTGGTGAAACATAGCGAGTATCCATTGTGAACAATATTCAGCATCCAATTGTCCAGAGTTATTTTTTGCCACTCTGCCAGGAAATGTTTAATGCTTCCCCCCACCGGAGTGGGTAACAGTAGAGGGGGGAAAAAGGTTTCAAGTCTTAGAACCAACAGGCACCTTATTTCCTAGTGCAGGTTGCTGGCCTCCCCGTCCACTAGGTTGATGGCTCTGAAATGGTTGGAACAACCGCTGATGTACGAGTTACTTACCTTCGGTAACGGTGTATCGGGTAGAGACGATTCTAGCCGCAGATTCCTTAACGTAGAATTATCCCCAGGCGTGAGCCGGGATCCGGAAAATTTTCTTTGCCCCAGCATCTCTGCGTGCCGGGGGGTGGTACCGCGTGACTCTGCCCTGACGTCATCCGCGGGCATGATGTCAGCGAGGTCACATAAGCCCCACCCACGCGCGCAGACGTCAGTTTTCTTCGGAGAATTTTTCCACGCCACAACGCGGAGCCATCACAAACAAAACTGTTAGAATATGGGAACAGTGTGCACAAAAACAGAAAAACAAAAAGGAAAGAAGCAAATTTTGAGTAACAGCACTATTCAGGGCACTGTGGCACCTAAGTCATAGAGGGAAGAGCAGAGCACAGTTACAGCAAGGCAACCTTGCAAGGAAATACGACATTCCCCCTGGAGATGGAAACAACATGTGAAAAAATGTTGCAGCAGACGAAAGAAGCCTGCAACCACAGTCCATTAACAGTGAAGGACAATAAGTCCAGAACAGAAGAGTAACGACAAATTACCCGAAGACAACACCCTCAAGGAAAGTCGCATCCCTACAAAAGAGCTAAGGCCAAGGCCCAGCCAAGAGACCCCAACTCAAAGGACTGTACATGAGTCATAAAAGTCAAGCAGTGAAAAAGGAGAAAGTATGAGTAGGCCCCACACTGGAAAACATGAACTTACCAATCAATTTCCCGAAAGGAAGGAGTGGACACAAACAAACAAACAAACAAAACAAAACATTCCGCTGGGGAGGAAGTGAAAGAGGGCACTCGCAGAAGACAAACCACCCTGAGGCAGGTGAGTGCAGAAGACCAAGCTAAGGGTTCTCGCAGAAAGGGGAGGAAGTGCGGATCGTGAAGGAATCTGCAGCTAGAATCGTCTCTAGCAGATACACCGTTACTACTAGCCGCAGATTCCTTAACGTAGAATAGATACCCCAGTCATACCCAGATGAGAGGAGGAGGGCCTGCGAGACAACCCCCCCAGGAGCAAGAACACAGAGCCCCAGCAGGGGGTGTAGAAAGGGGACAGGAAGGGCGGCCCAGCCCCCACCAAGCAGAAGGAAGCCAGGGCGAGGCGAAGGAGGCCCGGTCGCCCGGACGCCCCAAGCTCAGCAAAGAGACCAGAGGCATCCGCCAGAGAGCCCTGAAGGGACAAACAACGGCAGAGGGCAAGCACCACGGAGCCGAGCACCCAGACCAAGCTGAGCTCAAGACAAAAACAAGGCCAGGGAAATCCAGAACGGCCCCAAGGAGACCTTTCTGCACAGAAACCGACTATTAAGAAGCAGGACCAGCTAGAGAGAAGAAGAGAAAGACAGAGGACAAACCAAGCCGTCAACCAGAACACAGGAAAATACCCACCCTGGAACGCCAGACAGAGGACCAGGCCGAAACACCGGACAAAAAAAAGGGGGGGGGGGTGGAACCACCATAGCACAACGCCGCAGACGGCATGCCAAAGCTGGTCCAGCGGTGCAGTGGAGACTGAGTACGACAGAACTTGGAGCAGCACAAGCTACGCCCAGACAAGAGCAAAGAAACCGCATTAGCGGAATCTAGCGACCCCAGGATAGGTGAGGAACCCGCAAAGGGGAGTCCACACCCACCCAGCGTTGGACAGAGCTATACAATAGCTACAAGTACCCCACTTAGGGTATGACACGTCTCAAAGAAAACATGGGAACCACTCTTAGGGAAAAAATCAGAGAACAAGAACATAAGACCTGCGGCAGGAACCACAGACGGAAAAAGGCACACTTGCCAAAAGGGCTGAACCAGCAGCCAACAGAATAGAGGGGTCAACCAAGGGACCTCGAAGGCATGTCAAACCACACAGAATATATAAATGGCCCATTCAAAAACAGCAGATTCCAGGAGCAGGTGGGATAATGCCTCCCATCAAGCCCGGAAGATCAACAAGAGAGCCTATGGAGGGGGAGGCGGAAGGAGTCCCCCTAGGAGACACTGAATGGCGGAGTCCGCATGAGTGTTAAACAAAAGGACCCCATCAAAGAGCAGGTCAACCGGACACTCCCTAATATTTTCAGGAAAAACAGCATTCCGTAGCCAAGCATGGCGACGGAGAGCCACAGAAGTGGCCATAGCAAGGCCGAGAGCATTGGCAACATCCAAGGCCGCACGGAGTATAAACGCGGCCAACTCCCGACCATCCAACACATGGTACCATAGATCAGCGTGGGCACCCTCATGGGAGACATGAGAAAGAAGGGACACCTCCGAATCCCACAGGCTGGAGGTAGCCCTAGCCAACACACAAAGAGTGTTGAGCGCCTGCAGCAGCACTGGATGAAGTGAATATGTTACGCCCCCAGGAACCCAACCACCAGGCCTCCCGAGACGGAGGAAACAACATCACAGGCAAGGACGGAAAGGCAGTCCGCAGAAGAGAGCCTTGAGTAGAGGGGTGGAAGGAAAGACAAACAGGGTAGTGCGGCGCAGGACGGTGACGATGCAGGAGCGGCTGAGGCACCGGATCACCCGTGGCAGGACGCCCCCAGCCCCCAAAAGACAATTGGAGAGCGACGCTTCAAAAGGAAGGAACAGCTCCCATCCACCAAACCCCTGGCGGTGAACCTCTATAGGGAAAAGGGTGAGAGGCTCGCCCATCCGCAAAATGCCAGAGGCCGTGGAAATAGCCAGAACGAAGGCGACACTGGCCTCCATAGGGCGCTGTGGAGGAAAAAGCAATTCCTCCGTGGACGACGGCTGCAAACTGAGCCGTCCGTACTCTCGAGGGCTAAGGGCGTGGGGACGGCGAGGAGCCCTCCCTGGAAGATGCAGGTGAAAAGGCAACAATGCGGCGCCCTGTCTCTGGAGAGGAACTAACTTTTTTTTTTTTGTGTTATCCCAATACCTGTATTGTTCCCTTTTGCAATTTGCACTTTTTGTATCACTGTGTCTGCTACCTCACACATTTTACCTGCTATAGATTCTTGCACAAGTGCCACCATTACCTACCTAACGTTTGCTCTTGTGTTGGATTGTCTGCCTTTCTTTGCAGTATTTTACCTCTATTTGTATTTTATACGTTTCTTGTATCCTGCACACGTATCACTTTTCTGCTGTAATGCACCGACTGCTACCTCATGTATTTTGGTTGCTCACTAGTGTCACTTTTATCCTTATACTTAATCCTTATTCTTCTAATTTGTTCCTTTTGTGAAGCGCTCTGACACATTTGGGTAAAGTCTGCACTACATAAAATTGCATAAATAAATACACCACCTCTCCCAACATGGAACCCACGGGCAAACACACATATAAAATTACCTACCCACCAGAGCTCACCAAAAAAAAACGCCAAACGCTTCAAACACAACTTCCTGAAGGCCCACCCGGAAATCCCCTTCGTGGACACCTACTTCTCACTTATCAATGGAGCCACGAGCACCAACATCATCTTCTACACCATACGTAGAGCACTATGGAGGAAAGCGTTCCTCGCCTCTCTCACTGTCTCCACCACTAGAAAATCCGCCCATTGTCTAACACTTTCTATCACACCTTCCCAGCTCTTCCCAGGCAAAGCTACCATCACTATCTACAACAACGGGATCATCCTTTGTCAATCCACTGATAGGAACCTTGAACTACTCGACAATTTGTTCCCCACCCTCAAAGATCACATCCCCAACCGTCGGATCTCCTATCCTAGCTCCTCAGACTACACAACACCCCCCACCTCTAATAGCCTATCTAACTCTCCTAACCCAGCACAGCACCAGAATGACACGCACCTCTCCCCTCCCCCCAACGCTCTAGTCACTCACCCACCCACTGTAACTACTACACACCCCTCAACCACAGACATAGAGCACTCCTCTCCCTCTTCTTACATTCTTACATTCTCCACACCCACACCCCCCACCTCACACCTCCTACTAATCCCGCAGAACACCTCACCGCCCTTAACTTATCTCCCCTTCCCCACAACAGGATCATCTCCCACCCTATCTCCCTACCCACGCTCAGTCCCCACTTCCCCACCCGCCCAACTAGTCTATCAGAACACACCACCTCCTTTACCTTAACCCCTCCTCCTCTCTCCCCCCCATTCTCAGCCTCCACCACCCTCCATGCACCTCCACCATCCCAAGCCTATACTCATCCCCTTCACTGCCTCCCGCCAATGCCCTCACTTATACCACCAACCTCCCCGCTACCTCACCCACACCTCTCACCCCCAAACTCTCTCACCCACCGAATTTCATACCACTTACTAATTCCGCAGAGCTCTGCACTAACACTAGCGCACCCCTCCCCCCCTCGCCAGCTCCCTATTCAATCATTCACCCTCGGCTCTCATCCCCAACACCATCCCTAATCCCACACTGGACATGATTATCTCCACCCTCTTACAAGTCAAAGAAGATCTTCACACCATCAAAGAATTCCTCCTCATACACCCCAGACATCCCCCACCCATCACCACTTCCGCGCGCAACAAACGCCTCACCCGCCCCACTGTCCCTATCACCAAACACGCACCACATTGGCTATCTATCCCCGCTCGTCATAACACCAATCGCCCCCAACGCGCCCTCAATCCCCTCTCGGACCACGACATACACACCCTCCTCCGTTCATATGTCCCAGCTCCCCTCAACAACACTACCACCACACACCTTTCCATACCCTCGATTCTCTCAAATCCCCTTAGGCCCCCCACACAAAACTACAGAAGCTCCGTCCCCAAGAACCTTAGAAAATTCCCCCTCTCTCTACAACCCTCCACCACCCTCTTCACCCCCAGACTCAAATGCATCCTACTCAACTGCAGATCGGCCCCTAGACACTCCTCCGCCATCGCGGATCTCATCATAACAATGGACCTTGACCTAGCTATTCTGACCGAAACCTGGCTATCCGAATCTTCTACACCTATATTGGACATTCTAGTTCCTCCCAACTATCACATCATTAGACTCGACAGGAACAGCAAATTGGGCGGGGGTATCGCATGCATTTTTAGGAGCAACCTCTCTGTGACTAAAGTCACTGCCCCCTCACTCACCTCCTGTGAACTCATCTGCCTCGAGATCACCAGCGGGGGCAAACCTGTATGCTCCTTACATGTCATCTACCACCCACCCGGGGACAACCTCACCTTCTCCCAACAACTCATGGACACGATTTCAACCAACTCTGGACGACAGAACACTCAAATCTACCTAGGTGACTTCAACCTCCACTGGAATGATCAGAAAGATGCAGTGGTGAATAGTCTTAAATCTTTCCTTAATGTGCTTGATCTCACCCAAATCTGCAACAGCCCGACACATGACAAAGGCTCTATCCTCGACCTTATCATCGCCAAAGAGGACTCTACCCAATTGGGGGCAATCCAACCCTGTGACTGGTCAGATCACCACATTATCACATTCTACATCAACGAAAAGGTTAAACTTAACCCGGTTCACCCCTCCAAACCCAAGATCTGGAAAAGGGACATGAAGAAGCTTAACCCCAACTCCTTGCCTCCCCACAGCGGCAGCCTCCTCCTTCCCCCTACCGGCGCCTCTGACGTGCAATCTCTGACCGACCTATACCTCAACTCTATGACCTCAATAATCAATGAAGCCGCCCCACTGCAACTGAAGAGAGCCCCCACCAAGATCTCAAACCCATGGTATGACGGCAGACTCAATGAAGATAGGCGTGCCATGCGAATGGCAGAGCGCACCTGGAGATCAGATCCCTCAGCTTTGCACCTTAGAACGCTAAAATAAAAGAGGAACGCCTACTTCAGGAAAATCAAGCGCTCGAAAACAGACTTCTTCAGCCTCCAGCTCGCCCAAGCAAAAAATCGACCAAGAAAACTGTTTGAACTAGTCAAAACTCAAACCAAGGAACAACCTCTACAATCAAACTGCACAACATGTAATACACCATCCTGTGAAGACTTTTCTGCTTTCTTTAAGCAAAAAACTGATAATATAAAAAGCGAACTCCTCAATGATGTAAGCCGATACTCCAGCCCCATCAGCAGAACTACCACTCAACCTAAAAATAACGCGGCATGGTCGTCCTTCAACACCTACTCAGAAGAATCAATTAACAAACTGCTCGGCACCTTGAAACCCTCGAATCACCTCACAGACCCCCTACCTGCTAATGCTGTAAAAGACTTCACCCCCTTGCTCCTCCCACTCTGGACTAAAATCATTAACAGTTCCCTACAACAAGGTCTCATCCCCGACTCCCTCAAGGTAGGACAAGTCACACCTATACTCAAGAAACCTACAGCTGACCCGGCCGACCTAAACAATTACCGCCCTATCACCAATATCCCCACCTTGGCCAAACTGCTGGAAAAATGCGTACAACTCCAACTGACAAAACACATTGATCAGTTTGACCTCCTCAACCTCCATCAATCAGGCTTCCGAGCAAGACACAGTACGGAAACGGCTATGACGCACATAATTGATGACGCCCTCCAAATCCTTGATCACAATGACTCCTGCCTCCTCATCCTACTTGATCTCTCCTCAGCATTTGACACCGTCAAACATGAGAATCTACTTGAGTTGTTAAACACCAGAATGGGTCTATCTGGGACTGTTCTCAAATGGTTCACTTCCTTTTTACATAACCGGTCTCAGAAGTTCAAGATCAATAACGTGCTGTCCTCGTCGGTACCTGTAACATTAGGCGTCCCACAAGGATCTTCCCTATCCCCCACTTTGTTCAACCTAGTCATGGAACCACTCACCACATTGCTTCAAGCATCTAATGTACACTTTTACATGTACGCTGATGACACTCAACTCTACCTCAAACTAGAATCCCCGGAAGACATCAAACTTCTGAACTCCACGCTCAGAAACACCCAATCATGGTTGGCTGATAATCGCCTCAAACTTAATGCGCAGAAAACGGAGTTCCTTCTGATCTCAACACCCGCGAAAATCTCCACCACCCAATCCTGGCTCAAGCACCTAACCGCACTCAATATCCAACCCACCATCGTGGACTCAGCGAAATCCTTAGGCATCACACTTGACGCCAATCTCAACATGCAGCAGCATATCAGCAAAGCAACTAAAGGAGCTAATTTCCAAATCAACACTCTGAGGAAACTTAAACCCTTCTTCCCTGCTAAGGACTTCCAAACTGCAGTACAAGCCCTAGTAATCCCACGCATAGACTACGGAATAGTGGCTCTCAGCGGACTCCCCCTATCTACAACCGCACCACTAAGAGCCTCCTTGAACGCTGCAGCGAGACTGATCACTGGATCAAGAAAACATTCGCACATTTCCCCTGACCTAAGATCCCTGAACTGGCTGCCTTTTGAAGCCAGAATACAGTTGAAAATTGCCTGCATGACACACTTGGCTGTACACCACAAGTCACCCAACTACCTCACCCAAAAACTGACTGTATCAGGAGGCTCGAGAACAAATAGAAGCTCAAAAAATCTCCTCCTGAAACCTCGAAGATTCCGGAAGGAAAAAACATACAAACGCTCCTTCTCAGGAATGGCATCCAGGATTTGGAATGCACTCCCTCCCGAAACGAGGCTGATCTCCTCCACTGTACTTTTTAAGAAAGAAGTAAAAGCCATCCTAATGGCTAAATTCACTTGAACTATCTTGGTCCGATCTAAGACTTTACACCGACTCTGTATTAGCTGTTTATTTGATTATCTACATGTATTATGCTTTTATTTGATTGCGATCTTTTTTTTTTTTTTTTTACTCACGTATTACCTTTTGCCATTATTGTAACAAAAGTCTGCTTAATCACCCTCTTGCTTCCCTTACCCCTTCTTTCTGTAAAGCGCTCTGATATCTGCAAAGATCTTGTTCGCGCTATATAAAACTTTGAAAAAATAAAATAAAAAAATAAGATGACAAACCTCCGGGGAGGAGGGAACCTCCTCAGAAGACGAATCAGGAATCCGACGCTGGCACATGCTTCCTAGGAGAATGAGGCGGGGTCGGAGCAGGTGCAGACAAGGAACAGCACCGAAAAGGTGCCGGCTCTACCTCACTCGGGACAGCCGCCCGCGGAGAGGACCGGGAGGGACTCGGGAAAGCACCCTAGGCCCTGGGCCTCCACCTGCGGCACCGCCAAGGCCATGGAGGAAAGCCTCCGGCACCCAAACAACACCGGCTCGGCCTCTGGAGAGGCAGCCGCCTGTTCCGAGGGCCAAGGGGGACTCGGGGTCAAGCGCTGAGTCCCGGCAACCTCCTGAGACGCCACAGGGAGCCCCATAGGGATGTGTGGAGAGGCAGGGACGCCACGGGTCGAAGAGCGGAGCCTCGAAGGACTACCCCTCGACGACACCACCCTCCTACAACCTGAAGCAGAAACATTTGGCACAGGGGCAAAGCCGCTGGCGACTCCACGGAAGGCCCCGCGCGAGGCAAGGGGTCCGCGGACGTCTCAGGAGGTGGAGGAGGGGCCAAAGAAGCCTGCAGAGCCGCAGCATGGGGTGTTATTTGGGTCCTAGTTGTCCTGATGCCGGCAAACAGCAGATAGAGTGGCGACTGGCGGGGGCACACGACCCGAGGGGAGCCCGCGCCCTCTGCTGAACGAGGACAAGACCTCGGAGACAAACTACAGGACCTACCAGCTGGCGAGCGACGCCCTTGGGGGCCATGGCATGGGCCGATGTCGCAGACGGAATCGGCGGTTCCTGCCCTCCGAGTTAGGGGACGGACGCTGGGACGACACCGACCTGGACAAGCGGGCCGACAGCAATTTCATCCGGCGCGGTCTAAGGTGCTGACAAGCTTTGCGGTCCGTAGAGTCATGGTGCTCGCCCAAACATATTGGGTGAGGGTCCGTCGCCATCTGGCGTGCACACTCCGTACACGACTTGAAGCCCTAAGGCAATCGCACACTGTTCCACGAAACAAAACGTAAAAAGGAGAACTGAAATCAGGTCAGGACACGATCCGGATCCGCGTTGCATGCGGAAAAGAGAAAAAACTGAGGTCGGCACACCGGGGGAGGCTTATGTGACCTCGCTGACGTCACGCCCGCTAACGACGTCACAGCGGAGTCACGCGGTATCGCCCCCCAGAGCACAGAGATGCTGGGGCAAAGAAAATGTTCTGGATCCAGTCTCACGCCTGAGGATAATTCTACGTTAAGGAATCTGCGGCTAGTAGTCTCTATCAGATATGATTGTTGCTGATTTGTCTGATGGCCCTGATATCTCTGGAACCTCTGTGAAGAGTAACGTCTTTGGAAAGGGCGGAGAGTCTTGCACTGTTCCTTCGGTTTTTCAAGACCTACTGCCTTCAAGGTCTCCATTTACGCCTTCATGCAAGCCATATCCTCATCCGCATGAGAGTTCTTCATTCAATATTTCTCTAAAGGTCTCCCTCTTGTCCCTTGGCAGGAGGACTGCGAACTGTTGATGGGATTCCCAAAGGGAAAGGTCTTAACTACCCAGCATGGTTGTAGCACTAGCAGCCTTCATTGTAGTGGCTGCCGTGTTACATACCTTCCTCACCACAGATTCTACTTTACGGCTATCCTTATCAGGCGAACTGTTGACGTCGGAACCATAGTGTGCTGCTTCTTAGCTGCCACAACAATAACAGAGTCTGGCATGGGGTCCGTCCGGAGGAATGCTGGATCTTATTCAGGCGGGCGGTATTTTTTCTGCAGCCTGGAAGAAGCAGATTTGATGGAAGAAGGTATTAAGAACAATTCCATCGCCGGTTCCAAAAAGCCTGGCTCCAGAGGGAGCAAGGGGCAAAAAGCTTGTCTCTGCTGGAGAGTTTCGAAGTTGATGGCACAGGGGTGGACAATGGAATATTTAGTTTGGACGCCCCTCCAAGTAGAACCTCTTGGAAGGTGTTAATGTTGTCAATCAGAGACACCCTTGGAGGAAGAGAGTCTGAAAGTGTGGGCGAATATCTCCCAGTACTTGTGGAGGATGTGTCTCTGGTGTGCCATGAGCGAGATCTCTCGTAACAATGTCGGTGATGAGAGCGTGTGGATGAACGTCGGTGGCTGCAAGATTGATCCCTCGCACGATACCTAGATCTCCGTCTTCTAGGCACAGCAGGAGTTGTGGGCCGAGAAGTAGCAGGCCCCGGAGGAGGAGGCCGTGGCGGAGAAAGAAGAGTAGGAGGAGGTGGCGGCTGTGGATGTTCCGCTGGTCCAGGAGGATCAGAGTGAGGTGGAGTCCTCGTAGGTGAATATGTATGTGAGTACTCAGAATCCGAGGAATAAATCAACCTCCTCCTTTTTCAAGCTGCCTGAAGAGAAGAAAGGAGCCAAAAATTAATTCCCAGATCTCCCCCTCGACGTCTGGTCGACGACGATCTTCGATGTGGTCTTGACCGTTAACTCTCCCTCGATGTCGATAGGCTCATGGTTGATCGCGTTTGCGATCGGTGTAGTCTTGGCGTAGAAAGCGGTGACTCTTCGACATTGACCGTCTGTGACTTCTCGACTGCGATCAGCGGTGTCGCGTCTATGCCGATTGTTGGTGGCTAGTCAGCGCCGATCGACGCTGGTGTGTCGACGTTGGCCGAGGAGTCTTCGATGGCGATCTCTGCCGTGAGGAACATGAGGTCTCGCCACTCTTCTCCTCGACGCAGAGCGACGATACCGCTTCGGCTCAGAGGCCTGAGTCGAGGGTAAACTTATCGTCGCAATACCTGCCGTCGACGTCCGTCGTTATCCTCAACAGGGACCGCCATAGTTCTTCCACTTTTCTTCGCCTGGGGAGCCCCCCAGCAGCTGAAGACAGGGTTTTGGTAGAGGACTGGCCCTCTCCTTGCCCAGAGGTCGCACCTGTGAATGTTGCTTGCTGTTTTCCTCTGCCCCTTGAAGTCGAATCTTTTTCAGGTCATGCAGGGTGCGCTTGGAGAAGGTTTCACAGATGGAACTATTGTGTTTTTATCTAGGAGCCTAAATAGATATTCCTATTTTATGCCCTTGTCCGGTTATAATCAATAATATCCATACAACGGCATAATAATCATATCCATATTCAGTCGTAGTACATGCTGTCTCATTAAGCAAGGCTACTTCCCCGGCCCCCTAGAAAGCACGAGTTCTCTAAAACAAATCCAAACCTCCAGCAACCTGGGAAATCCCCCTTGCTTTGTTTTGATTTCATCCTTGAACTCCTGTAAAGCACTGTAAGAACGGCCAGTTCTTAGTGACATCTTTATTGACGTCTTATGTCCAGCCTTACGTCAAACCCGGCACCTTGCAGGTATAAATATACCAACGTTGCCTTAAGCAAACACACGGTGGTGGTATTGGGAGCAGCTATCTACTTGCCCGAGAGCCCAGCTGATGCGAGAGCCCACGGACGCTGCCCCTCCCTTTTGACGCACTGAGAGAGACGCTGTCTTTTCTCCTGCCGAGAAATCCAGCTCTGGTGTTTCCAGATACCTTCGCGGGTTACTGGGATATCGAGTCCTGAGAGAGAGAGATACCAGACCTCCTGCTTTCTAATACCAGGTACGGAGCTGACTAAACCCTTAAAGAGAATTCTTGAGTCAGATTCTTGGCAAAACAAACTTAACTTAAACTGCTACTTACTTACTCCTTCCCACGTATTAGGCTTAGGTCAGGTACACCGGGGTAGGCGTATTTAGAAGCACCAGTTGAGTACGTTAGTCAATGTATATAAGTATGTATATATTTTATCTATTTTAAAGTATCTTATGGCTAAGAAACCATATCAATGCTTTTACAGTATTATTTCTTAATCCTCCTTTTACTGTACGCACTTTACTTTACTATGAGTATTGCAATCGTGGCAATTCATTTCTCTTGTATGAGGAAGAAGACTGCTCAATAAATTACACCTTTTATTGAAAACGCCCGTCTCTCTTTTCTCTGCATTCTGGTGAAACTAAGTACGCACATTTGACTGAGTGAAATAGCTGTCTATTGTTTTCACACGACTCTAGAGATACACTCTTAATCTGAGGGAGCAAAGTTGTCATGTTATATGGTTGTCAGAAGCTAATCCCTTCTTGTCTATCCAGGGAGGTTAAACTCCTCCTCGTTTATTCGAGAAAGTTTCTAGTGACCTCTGAGCTAGCTGGCAAAAACTTAAGTCTAATATAGTCAGTAGAGACCTAGATAACCTCAGTCCTACGTCTACACTGCTGAATATATTATTCCAATGCGCAGAGCCTATTGGGAATATAGGAACTACACTACATGGCGCCCAACGTTTTGTAAGGCGATAAATCTAACGCAAGACGTTAGAGTAACTCAGTCGTGCTTTTTCACACAGACCCCTTTTCCCGTAAATACTCCAAAATATGTCTGGAGTGGGTAAAAGGTTTAAATCCGCCGGAACTTAGTAGGAAGAGATTCCTATGTATAGTTTTTGGTATAGTCAACGTTGAAGGATACAGTGTTCCAAAATATTGTGCACCTAATCTTTGTTTCCTTGAAACTTGATCTGCAACAAAAACCTTTCTGTCAGTAAAAATGTCAGAAAATGAAGACGAAAGGGAGGCAGCTAGAATAGCAGCCCGACTCCTAGAGGATGACACAAGTCTCCATGAAAATGACCCGAGTGTTATACTCATTCCGGTCAACATAAGAAAAACTATAACTCTAAAACTTATAGAAAACGGACTAACACCGAGAGGTGGAATAGTCGTATTCGTAATTGAGGCCCATGAATATCGGCAGACAGAGGTATTCTATTCATGGATAAACTTTCCAGCAGCAAACGCTGTAACACACGAATTCCACTATTACAAAATAGAGGAACCTCCGGATGAGTACACCCCTTTCGAAGAGGTGGAAATCCCATTAAAATACCAAGAGCACCTGCTCTGGTTTAAAGGCGCCCTAAAACATAATAATCACATCACCAGGCTCGGTCCACTAGATAGACCAGGAGCAACGTAGCCGGTTCTAGCCAGCTACACACCACATCCCGACATCGAAAAAATGTCAGTACCAGAACTTTTAGCACAGCTAAAACAACTGATTAAAATACATAGACAATTAGTCCAATATGTAATGCGGATTTCAACACTCCAACCAGCAATTAACATTCCACAGCTGACCCCTCATCAGGGGAACACAAACAAAACTGCACCACAGAACATACAATCATGTCTGGGTAAAGTACCCGCAAAACGGGAACAAATTCCATTCTGGTTAGCACAAAAAAATCACTCAAATAGAGGCAGTATTTCCGGATACTACCCCTACTGAGAAGGATTAGTTACTTACCTGTAATCCTAGTTCTCTTCCAGGGGTATCCTCATCAAAGTCATAAGCATTAGAATATTCCCGCCCATGCGCGGGACCCCGGAAACAATATATTATATGTGCCCCACATATATATAGACATATATATATACATATATATATATAAAAATAAGCAATTGCAGCCAAACAAAACAGTGGAGTTGGAATATGCTGTGAAGAATTTCCACCATACATTTGTATTTGCATTAAAAAACATGAGAAACAACACCAATGCTTGTTTAGAAACTGTTTTAATGCTTAGAAAGCAGTAGAAATTCTTATAACACACTCTAAGCATATACAGCTCCCAGGCTGCATTGCAAATACCCAGTCTAGAAAGGCTGGAAAGCTAACTTGTACCTGTATGTACTAAAACTGAAGCCGTGCCTTTAAGGCACCTCTGTCCCTAGCTTCCCATCATGCCTTAGGGGTTACAGTTAGGTCAGTTGTTCTTTTCGGAGACTGAAAACCAAACCATGGTAATAACAGGTTAAAATATCTCCTATTGAATAAACAACGTCCTTTGCCCGGGGAGGCGGGAGGGTTGCTTATGACTTTGATGAGGATACCCCTGGAAGAGAACTAGGATTACAGGTAAGTAACTAATCCTTCTCTTCCAGGGGATCCTCATCAATAGTCATAAGCATTAGAATAGAGTAGCGAGCCTCACCTCATCCCTGCGGGCAAAGGAATCAACAGATAACATTCAGATTCTTAGGCCCCAAAAGTAGGCCTCATATTACCCAAATAGGTTTCTCAAGGAGGCTTGCCCTACTTGAGATTCCGCTCTGGAATCAGACTCTAGGCAATAATGCCTTGTAAAGGTATGGACTGATTTCCATGTTGCAGCCTTGCATATTTCTGACATAGGGATGTCATGTAAAAACGCTATTGTGGCTGCTTTCCCTCTAGTGGAATGAGCTTTGGGTGATTGTAACAAAGGTTTGCCAGCCAGCTGGTATGACAGTCTGATACAGGATACAATCCATCTGGAGATGGATCTTTTGGCTGCTGCAAACCCCGTTCTTATTGAACCATAATTGACAAAGAGTTGATCTGTCTTTCTGGTGCCCTTCGTCTTTTCTAGGTAAAAGTACCCGTTTAAGATCCAACGAGTGCAACGACCTCTCCGCTGGGGTCGATGGGTTAGGAAAGAACGAAGGAAGGGTAATCGTTTGATATATATGAAAATCCGAGACCACCTTTGGAAGGAAAGATGGATGAGCCCTCATTACCACTCTGTTATGGTGAAACACAGTGTAAGGTTCCTTGGTGCAGAGTGCTTGTATCTCGCTAACCCTGCACGCAGAGGTTATTGCCACCAAGAAGGCCGCCTTCCAAGTGAGATGCTGCAAGGAGGCCTTGTGTATAGGCTCAAACGGTGTCGACATCAGCCTGGAGAGAACTAGGTTCAACTCCCAGGGAGGAGAAGGATTTCTCACAGGGGGATAGACCTTCTTTAACCCCTGAAGGAAATCCTGAACCACTGGAACTTGAAAAAACGATGTTTGTGTAGGGGATTTCCTGTACGCTACTATGGCAGATAGATAAACCCTAATAGAAGCGTATTTCAACCCTGATGTAGCCAAGGAAAGGAGGTATGGAAGGACTACCTCTTCTTGACCTTTGGTGGGATCAAAACCACGGTCCTTACACCAAATGAAAAACCTTTTCCACTTGAACGCATAAGACGCCCTCGTGGAAGGTTTTTTGGACTCTTTTAAGATATGCATACACTCCGGAGGCAGATTTAAGTGTCCATACTGTAAGACCTCAGGAGCCATGCAGTCAGGTTCAGTGACGGGAGGTTGGGATGCAGGATCCTCCCGTTCATCTTGCTCAACAGGTCCGGCCTGCACGGCAGGCGTCTGTGTGGACACAGCGACAGATGTAACAGATCTGGATACCACCATTGTCGCGGCCAATCCGGGGCTATCAGGATCATGTCCATGCTCGATCTGATGAGCTTGGACACCACCTTCGGAATCAGAGCCAGAGGGGGAAACGCATAGGCGAACATTCCTGTCCACTCCAACAGTAGAGCATTCCCTTTCGTCCCTGGCCGGTGGAACCTGGACGCGAAGGAGTGGCATTTGGTGTTTTCGTCGTCCGCAAATAAGTCTATGTGTGGACGACCCCAGCAACGGAAAAGCTCTTCCACTACCTCGTCGTTTAGCACCCAGTCTGGCTGATCTTCGGAGTGCCTGCTGAGCGCGTCTGCTTTTGTATTTAGCTCGCCTGGGAGGTGCACTGCCACCACCGACAATCCCTGAGCCAGAAGCCAGTGCCAGATAGTCTGGGCCTCCAGAGATAGAGGGCGAGATCGAGTTCCTCCTTGTTTGTTCAGATAGAACATCGTTGTAGTGTTGTCCGTCTGAACCAGGATTTTGTCCGTTGTTATTGCTGGAAGGAACGCTTTGAGCGCCAGATGAACTGCTCGAAGCTCCAGCATGTTGATGTGGTATGTCTGAAGGTTGGTCGACCAACGACCCTGAATCTGAAGGTGACTGTAGGAAGGTAGATCCCTGACTATGGTTACCCCCAACTTTTTGCCTGGTGTTTTGCTGGTTTTGACTTAGTTGACCTGGGGCCCTGCTATTCAGGACCCCAGGCCTACTGCTCTCTCTGTAAAATGGATTCCATGTACCGTAGGTACATATCTAATTGGATACTGAGTTACCTTATCAGTCCCTTTACAGAGTACCTTAGGTGCCCAGGGCATAGGTGTACCCAGGGCCTACCAGGGGCTGCAGCATGTATTATGCCACCCCTGGCTGGCCATCCAGATCTGACACAACTGGCTGCACGACAGCTGGGGCAAGGTGGTGTAATCACCCTTTGCTTTAGATATAGTATACCTATATCTAACCCTAAAATGGACACACAGATCTCCTATCAGTCACTCCTATGGCAGGCCTTAACAATCCTGAAGGCAGAGTGCTTGGAATCATGTGAGATAGTGCTCTGGCATGAGCTGAGCCTGTCTGCGGCTTTCGGGATCTATCCCGTAGCCGTTTCCATGATATCGCATACCATATACTCTTAAGTGCATTATAATCCTCGCGGTTATGTGCCAACTCTGGTATCGCTTTATCAAAACATGTCGAGTAAGGTGTCATACGAATTGGAATACTAACCCCTCGCCAATTCTGGCGACGGGGTTAGCATTCCACCCTTCTAGAGGGACACGACATGTATGTAACCTGTAACCCCGGTTAAAGTCAGACATAGCCTTAGCTCCACAAAATGGATGCTGCCACCGAGACACAAGTCTGCCCTCCTGCTGCTGGGAGTCCTCCCAGAGCAGGAGGCAAGGACAAAGGGTTTCCTGTCAGGGGCGGTGCCAGCACCGTCCCAGACAGGATTTTGTGTATCCTAGGTAGGCAGGGCTTTAGAGGAAGGTGACTGCAAGTGGCACCCCGGTGCTCACTGTGCATAGGCCGGCTGAAACCAGTTCCAGGGGCACTCCAGCCCCTGGCCTGGGGAAAGCCCGCCAAAGGAGAGGGGTGTAACCACCCCCCTCCTAGTCCCACCCATAGGGCAGGACTTAGTCGCGTGCCAGCCCCTTTTTGCAGGATAAAGGTAGGAACTGGCCCCCTTCCAAATCAGATCATCTTTGAATCCTGAAACTACTTTCCACGAAAGGAACTCAAGACTTCTTCCCAAGATTCTCCCTTGTGACTAAGGAGTAGTCACCCTGCAGCAGCAGGCACCAACCAAGCATCGCGGTTTGTTGCCAGTCTCTCCTTCGGATCAAGACTGCTCCAGCACGACGAGAACCGGCTTCCCTGGCACCTCTGACCTCAACCTACATCATCAGCCCAGCTGTGATCCGTGGGTGCGACGAGACCTCGAGGGACCGGCCATCTTCAGAACTGCACGACGCTTGTCCAGCACGACCACCGAGTGACCCTCGACTGAGTGCTTTGGGGTAAGAGAAGCCCCGATCCTGAGCAGCTCCAGCACCGAAGTTCAGCCCCCCTGCATCCACGAGATCTGCGTGGGGCCCTTCTGCTCTTTGCTGCTCACCGCGTTGTCCAGGTCGCTTGCCCGTTGGCTAGTGGCCCCTTCACGACGCTCCACGACGACAACTACTGCTGGTCTGGTTGCTCCAGACTAGCCCTTGCTCCCCTCCAACAGAGGAGCACCCTGGCCCCTCCTGGTCCATTCAAGACGCCATTTTAGGTCCACCGCGTGGGCCTTGCATTTGTCAAGACTTGTTGCCCCAATCCTGGGTCCAGCGACATCGACAGCAAGAACCTTCGTGGGACAGCTCGCACCTCCATCCTGGTCGCCGACAACGCCTCCTGGTCCGAGAGACTGCAGAGCCCAGCAGCGCCCACTCACCTGACTGCGGTGACTTCGCCCGGTGCCATCCTGGTGCCCACTTAATCACTGGCTAGTGATTCAGAACTTGGTCCCCTCTGCTTTCAGGTCTTCTTCTTCCCTGGTCCAGGCTTGGATCTCTTCGAACTTTTCTTCACTGGCCGCCTGCCAGCAACTTCTTCTTCAGGCTCCTGGTCCGTCAACGTGGATTTCCGACGCAACTTGAACCCTATGCAGCCGCAGCCCCTGGGCTAGGTAAATCCAGCACTCCGGTGCCCCAGCATAGTCCAACACTCCAAGTGTTCGGATCCACTCCCGTTTTCGTCCCAGCTAGTCGGGTTCGCCCGAGAACAGTGACTTTGTAAATTCTAGCTTCCATAGACTTTGTCCCGCATCCCGCGTGAGAGTGCACACTCTGCACCCGAGTTCCCTAGGCCTCCTGCTGGTAATCTAAAGGTTCAGTAGTCCAGTCCTAGCGATCCCAAAGCCTCTGAGAATAGTTACTTACCTGCTAGTAATTCGCATTCCACTTTCATAGTATATGGTTTTTCGTGCCCCTCGGGCATTTGTGTAAATTGTGCAACTTGAAGTATTTTTATAAGAGTTTAAGAGTTTGTTGTGTGCTTAGCTCCCTGTCTCATAAAGAGCCAGGGTAGTCTTGTTATAAATAAATATCTGTTTATTTTCATAACAACTTGTGTGGTGTCCTTTCACTTGGTGTTCAAGGGGTAATGTGATGGTAAAACAGCTGGCTTAACACGCCCTCTAGAGTCTTAGCCTTAGACTGCTCGTATCCATGCTACTAGGACAGCTGGTCTATAAGGTTGACTTACAACCAATCATCAATAAGGGTTGTTTGGACTGATACATAGTGATCACTAGAATAGTGAGCACTGCATATCAGGCCAACTTCTCACAGTGACCCATGTGAGCACCCCAGCCTTCCAGAGATGCGTCCGTTACCACAGACAGCGAAGGAAGAGGTTGCTGAAAAGGGACTCCCTGCAGGACATTCCGAGGAAGAGACCACCACTGTATGGAGGTCAAAGCTGCTTGAGACAGGTTGATTCGATCCTCCCAATCTCCTGTCGCCTGGTCCCACTGGTCTTCCACAGACTGTTGCAGAGGCCGCATCATCAACCTGGCGTTCGGTATTAGGAAGATGCAGGACGCCATGGAGCCCAATAGAGATGCCACTTCTCGAACCTTTGGCCGAGGAGACTGAAGCAACTTTTTGCATTTCTGCCCCATGGATGATAGTCTCTCCTGCGAAGGAAACGCTCTTCCTAACTTTGTATCCAGAACTGCTCCCAGATAGTGGATACTTTGCGTGGGAAGCAGGACTGACTTTTCTGTGTTCACATGCAGGCCGAGCCTGTGCATTTGTTGGAGACATAGGTGACAGTCTTTGGTGACTTGACGATGGGACGAACTCTTCAAGAGCCAGTCGTCTAGATATGGGTACACAAAGCGACCTCTTTTGTGAAGACATGCCGCTACCACTGCCATGCATTTGGTGAACACCCTTGGTGCGGATTTGAGACCGAAGGGGAGTACCTTGTACTGGTAATGCTTGTTCCCTACTAGGAACCTCAAGTACTTTTGATGACCTGGTGTAATGGGAATGTGGAAGTACGCGTCTTGTAAGTCCACCGAACACATCCAATCCCCGATTTGTAGATGAGGACATATTTGGTGCAGTGCCAACATGCGAAACTTCTCTTTGACCACCACTTTGTTGAGGAGTCGAAGATCCAAAATCGGTCTGAACTTGCCTTCTTGGTCTTTTTTGGGGACTAGGAAATATCTTGAATACACTCCTTTCCCCCTTTGGGATGGAGGTACCTCTTCGATTGCGTTTTTCTTTAAGAGGACGCTTACTTCCCTTTTGAGGAGCTTTAGTTGGTACGAGCGATTCTTTTTTGGAGGAATCGGTTGCGGTTTCTTCCGGAAACGTAGCGCATATCCATTGCGCAGTATATTCAGCACCCACCGATCTTTTGTGATGCTGACCCACTCTGCTAGGTGTTGTGAAGCACTTCCTCCCACTGGAGTGGGTAACGGTGCCAGAGGAAGCCACTGCTCAGGCTTTGCCTTCTCTAGGCGTAGTAGAGGACTGAAGATGTCCGCCTCTGCCTCTACCCAACTTTCCTCCTCTGTATTGAGGCTTTCCTTGTGGCTTGCTTTGAGACCATTGAGGGGTTTGAACCCTCTGTTGGCCTCCCCGGTTCTTATTGGTCTTGAAGCGTCGTTTGAACGGCCCTTTCTTTTTTTCCAGACCAACCACCTTCACTGTGTCTAACTCCGTCTTCATACGGGTCATTTCCTGATCGGCATGCTCCCCGAAGAGTGAAGATCCGGAAAAAGGTAGATTGAGGATGCGCTGCTGGGCACCTGGCTTGAGACCAGTTAAACGCAGCCAGGAGGATCTCCTCGCACATACCCCATGTGAGTAGGCATGTCCTGCTAGAAGGGCGTTATCTGCTGATGAACTAATCATTTGGTTAGCCACCAAACAGCCCTCCGTCACTGTCTCCTCAAAATCTTTCTGGTCCTCTTTGGGCAATTTCTCCTTGAATCGTTCCATGGAGTCCCATAGTGCTCTATCGTACCTTCCCAGAAGAGCTGATGCACTAGAGACTTTTCAGGGATGAAGCTGCTGTGCTGCATACCCTGCGTCCCCAAGAATCTTGCATCCTGCTGTCTTTGTCAGGCGGGACCGAAGAAGAAGGGGCGACAGTGTGAGTCTTTCTAGCTGAGGCTACAATGACTGAGTCCGCCGCAGGCTCTCCCTTAACAAAGATAGGGTCTGATTCGGCAGGCCTATATTTCTTCTGAATACGTGCCGGTACCGCCTTGACCGTTGCTGGTGTGAGGAAATTGTCTTTGATTGGATCCAATATCCCTGGAACCAATGGGAGTAAAGGCCTTGTAGATGATTTGGGACGAAGGGTCTCAAAAATCACAGTAGTGGACACTTCTGGAACAGCCATCTCTATATTTAGTTTGTGAGCCCCCCTTGGTAAGACGTCCAGATACGTGTTGACGTCGTCCATCGGGGAAGCTCTGGAGCGAGGGCTGTCTGCCAGCGTCGGAGAGTAATCCCCTTTAGAATTTCTAGCTGAGGATGAAGAAGAAGAAGGAGAAGATGGAGTTCTCCTTCTACTGTGATGAGATTTTTCCTTCCGCACCGGAGATCTTCTTGATCGTTCTTCCCCTCGAGGAGAACGTGATTGTCTCCGATGCTCCCTTCGGGGAGATCTCGATCTCTCCGCCCTTTTCGGTGTTCGAGATCTGGATTGTTCACTCCGTGGAGATCGGGAGATCCTGGGGGTACGTGACCTTTCCGCTCTCCTCTCCCGAGAGCGTGATCGGTGCCTGGTAGGACCCTGTCTGTCTACCTCCTCTATTAGTCTCTGAAGAGGTGACCTGTGGTGCGGGCTTAAATAACTTTGTAGCCTCTTCGTCGCTCCAGAATCCTTCCAATTACTCAACGGACCATACCATCTTGGCGAGAGTCTTGTCGTTGTGGTGACTGCTGCACTGGACTCCTGCTTCTAGAAGAGGACCTCGATGAGCCAGAGGTACCTGAGGAGGAGTGGTGAGAAGCAGATTGCGTTACAAGAATGGTCGAAATCACTGAAGGTGATCTTTGTCTCACCGGCGTTGGTGGACGTCTCAAAAGTCTTTCTCTCGACGTCAAGCGCCTCTGTGGCGTCGACGGAGCGATAACCTTTGGCGCTGAACGCCTCGACGGTGACCTGTGGTCCCTCGACGTCGACCGGCGATGTTGAGCCGACAACGGAGTCTTCTCCCTCGATGTTGAACGGCATTGCCCTGCCGTCGACGGAGGTCTCGACGTCGAACGGTGTTGTGCTGCCGTCGACGGAGGTCTCGACGTCGACCGACGTTGGTCTGCCGGCGACGGAGATGGTCTTTTCAATGTCGGACGACGTTGTCCTGTCGTCGACGATGCCCTCGACGTCGACCGGACACGTGGCGACGACGGAGGATCAGCCATCCTCGACGTCGAGAGCCGACGCGCCGTCGACGATGTCCTCGACGGCGAGCGTCTGATGGGGCTCTTGCTCCTCGACGTCGAGCGTCTCCGTGGAGGCGTCGGCGGAGGTGTCACGCTCTTAGAAGCCTGTCGATGTTGATGCGACAGTGAGTGTGATCTGTCTCTCGACGCCGACCGTCGCCTGGTTGACGGCGGCGGAGTTGACTTATGTCTCCACGTCGAACGTCGTCGAGATGATGACGACGATGGAGACCTGTCCTTCGACGCCAATCGTCGCCGAGTTGACGACGGCGGAGGAGATCTTTGTCTCGATGCCGATGTTCTCGACGACGCTTCTCTCGACGCCGATCGTCGTTTCTTCGTCGTCGGTGAACTTCTTTTCGATGACGGTCTCTTCCTCGACGCCGGTCCCGACGTCGACGGAGTTTTCTCTCTAGAACTGTCCATCAGAAGTTGTTTTTTCAGCGCCGAGCCCGGCGTTGAGGTCGATGGACGCTCTGACTTGCCTTTGGAGGGAGTTCTGGGTCTCTTTGAACTCTTCCTCTCTGTAGATCTTCCTCTCATGGATCTCTGAGCCAGACCATAGAGCCTGTTCCTTTCTCTGTCTTTAAGAGTCCTCTCAGACAGGTTTTCACAATGTGAACAGACTTTAGGATCATGATCCTCTGGCAAGCATAAAATACAGACCTCATGAGAGTCTGTTTTTGCCTTCTTGTGGCCACAAGAAGGACATTTATCAAAAAGAGTGGGCATCCTGAAAGGAAAACCTCACAAAAAATTGACTGTTAAGCAGTTATTTACTTGACACTGATGCTAAAAGTCAAAGTAAATCAAAAAAATTGTTCTTTAGAAGATTTTCTGACTGAAAAAGGCAGAAAAGTGTGGAGCTATGTAACCAGGGTCCTTCCTGAAGGAGCCGGAAAGAACAACTGACCTAACTAACCCCTGAGGCATGATGAGAAGCTAGGGGCAGAGGTGCCTTAAAGGCACGGCGTCAGTTTTAGTACATACAGCTACAAGTTAGCTTTCCAGCCTTTCTAGACTGGGTATTTGCAATGCAGCCTGGGAGCTGTATATGCTTACAGTGTGTTATAAGAATTTCTACTGCTTTCTAAGCATTAAAACAGTTTCTAAACAAGCATTGGTGTTGTTGCTCATGTTTTTAATGCAAATACAAATGTATGGTGGAAATTCTTCACAGCATATTCCAACTCCACTGTTTTGTTTGGCTGCAATTGCTTATTTTTATATATATATATATATATATATGTATATATATATGTCTATATATATGTGGGGCACATATAATATATTGTTTCCGGGGTCCCGCGCATGGGCGGGAATATTCTAATGCTTATGACTTTGATGAGGATCCCCTGGAAGAGAAACAAAGAATTCTGACTAACTGCCTTCCAATGGGGATCGCACCACATGTGGAGGACTGTGACACTTGGGGCACAGTCTTTGCTTCCATTTACACAAAAACACATGGTGTTCCGTCTATGGCGATAATACCAGATGTGCTAAGACAGATTCAAAATGAATACGGTGCAGAACCTGCTTTAACTCTGGGTATGAAATTACTGAAAGACTTCAGGCAGGTCTCGGCTATATTATTAGCCAACATAAAAGGAGAAGCAGCATCTGTGGCGATCCGCCAGAAATTGAAAGAAACAGATATAGCAGACCAACCAATTGAACTTGCCAGAATCATAGAAAAATCCTATGAAGAACTAGGTAGAGATAGTTTGGGTGGGAAACCAGTAAAACCCCAACTAACGGAAAATCCTGAAAAAATATTTATTAAAAATAATCTAAACACTCCAAAAAAGAGATGGGATGGAAATAAGCAATCCACTCCCAAATAAAAAAGATTCCAGTCCAGAGGTAGGTCTCCTCGGCGGAGAGAAAGATCTCCGGACCAAGGACACAAGTCTCCCCAGAGGGAGCCCTCTGAGAAAAGATACAACCTTAGAAATAGGGATAATCTGAAGAAACCTGATAGATATCAAGACATTGATACACGTCCCTCTCGATCTTTTCAGACTTCCTCGCAGAAATCGGAAAGAAGAGGACGGTCAGAACACAGGGAGGAGCACGTCAAGTCCAAAGACAAGGAACCTGCTCATCAAAGTAAAAAGTTACAATTTCCAAGAAAGAAGGTAGCCAGCATTAAAATAGTTAAACATGCCGAGGATACTGAGGACACAACTGAAAAACGGAGAGTGGGCCCAGACAATGCTAGACAGCGCAGCAGAAGTGACCATAGCTCGCAGGATCCTGATGAATCTTCTGGAGACAGTGGACACGAATGAATACATTCAGGTGGAAACTGCAGATACCAGAGTTAGCAAACCTCATAAAATATACGAGATAACATTACGTATAGAGGGAGATAAGACTAGGAAAGTAAGGGGTCTATTTTGGGATAACCTTTCCAAAGGCTATGACATCCTTTTAGCTGAGAAAGACTGGCCACCGGAGTTTGTCAGGGAGTGCCCTCACGGCGAAGAAATGATTATGCCTGCCTTCTCAAATCATATTCCAATTCATAAAAAATATACATATGCAAGAAAATGGGCAGTAGCCCAAGCTCCTGCATTATATAAAAATCATGTAGGATGGGATGAGGACTCCCCTCCTCACAAAATCCAGTTAAAATATCAACCAACTGCACAAAGACAGTACCCAATTAAGAAAGAAGCTAAAAAACAGGTCAGGGAGATCTTAGATCAACTTGAATACCAAAGGGTGATTGAAACATGCACCTCTCAAATGAACAATCCTTTGTTTCCTGTCTCCAAGCCAGACGATTCATATCGTCTAGTTTTGGACTACAGACACCTTAACTCATGTTGCCAGACATTTGCAGTACAAAACTCACACAGTGCAGCACTAATGAATAACATTGTGCGCAAAACATACGAAACAACATTAGACATCTCTAATGGTTTCTTTTGTCAAAACATAGCACCTGAAAGCAGGTATTTGACCGCTTTCTCAATAATGGGGTCCCAGTAAATTTCTGTCAACTCCCACAGGGATTCAAGAATAGCCCAGAATTATTCTCAGCAAGAGTAACAGAGTTACTACAGATATATGACGATGAGGCATTATCTTATGTCGATGACATCTATCTCACAGATGATGACTTGGATACTCACTTGAAAAGAGTGAACACCATAATACTTGGGTTCGCAGCAGAGGGTTACAAATTCAACTTTAAAAAGTCACGAATTGCCCATCTAACTGTCCTGTTTTTAGGATATGAATTATCAAGTGAAGGCAAAACCCTAGCAGACAATTTCTTAGAGAAGTGTGCTGTACTCCAAGCACCAAAAACGCTGAAGAACTTACAATCAATACTAGGTTTCCTGAATTTCAGAAGAACTTACATTCTAAATTATGCAGAGAGGGTTAAACCTCTCTATGAATTAATAAAACCTGAGTTTAAACCAATCAATTGGACTCAAAAACACACAGAAATGTTGAGATCATTGCAAACAGACATGTTCGCTAAAACAAAATTACAAACTCGCGAAAACACACGCAACCTTGTAATCCGAGTCATCCCAGGAAGATGCGGATTCACGTACCTGACCTCTAATGAGGGAGAAAAGGTACCAATAGCTTACAAATCACACTTGTATACACAAGCTGAGAAAACATTCAGTCTTGCAGAAAATGTTGTAAATACGGTTCAAACAGCTGTAGCAAAAGAAAGAGCCCAGGCCCAAGGCAGACAGATTACTGTTTTAACAGCAGAATTAGCCTTCGAGGCATTAACAAGCCCACATAATTTAACTACCGTGGCATTAGATCCAAAATGGATACAATGGGAAAAAGTTAAATACTATTTTGACCCGGAAATGAAAAAACTGAAAGATCTAACATATGAAAAATAATATCCTCTGCCAATCGAGATTCTGCCTCTACGACTTTACGCCTGTGTAATATATACAGACGGATCTGCTCAACCCTCAGTTTGGGGAAAGCAAGCTTACAATGCTAAGTGCTCGGTTGTTAAAAACCGGTGGCACGGAGGTAAATTGAGACCACTGGTAACTATGTCTCAATCCGTAAAAGACAATTCAGGTCAACAAACTGATTTATTAGCTTTAAAAATGGCGCTCGATATTGCCGATCGCGAATTCCCCACACTAATAGTGTGCGATTCGCATTACTGCGTCAAATCTTACAATAATGATTTGCAAAACTGGGTTAAAAACGGTTACAAAGATGACACAGGTGCCATAATAAAGCATAAAAAGCTTTGGGAACAGATAGTTCTTTAGCAGAAAGAACTACAAAAGACTCACGTGATACATACACGGAGTCATCAGCATAATGGCGTTCACGCTGCAGGGAATTCATTGGCTGACACAGCCACAGCGGAAGCAACTAAACCGGCTTCCGTAGCCACAAAAAAGCGTTCAGAAAAATACATAGACGGGGAAACCATGCTGGCGGTAAAAACGTCGTCAAAAAGCGACTGCGCAGCACTACCCGTGAACTATCCACTCAATTATACATACATACATAATCGATGCAAACTCCGTTCCTTTTGCTCGAATCCCTGGAGTGGGGGATAGAGTAATTCCAAACACGAACAGGAGAATCTTCTTAATACAAGAAGCACATATGGGATTAGGTCTAAGGCATCAGATGATCAAAGAATCTCTGTCAGAACTACAATCAGAATACTGGTGGCCGGGAATGAGCTTGCATAATCACAAATTTGCAATAAACTGTCAAAACTGCAACAGAGATTGCAGTGGCGAACCGGCCGAGGTAGTGCCAGAACACCTAATAGACAGCATAAGGCGATCTATACGCAAAATCAAAACAGGAAAAATGCGTCCCAATGTATATTATTTAAGACTAGATTCACTTAAAATGTAGACACCAGCGCTCGGCTGACGCCAGAACTGTTATAAAAGATTTGCGAGTCTATATCGGCACATACGCAATTGGCATGCTACATTCTGACCAGGGTCCTGCTTTTAGCTCTCGAGCTTATAAGGAGGCCATGACCAGCATGGGCATTGCATTGCGGTACTCTTGTTCCTTCCATCCTGAGGGAAATGGGATTGTGGAAAGAAAAAACAGAGACATAAAGCAATCTATAACGGCGAGGGTATTAGGTTCGGGTGATGGGTGGGTCCAACATTTAACAAGTGTCCAACGTAGTCTTAATAATCTGCCAAGAAATTCTCTAAAAGGTTTCAGCCCGTACGAACTATTGTTCGGTACTAGAATGCATATTCAGAACTTAGATAGTCAGACTTCAGTGGTAGAAGAAAAATGCTTTGATATCAAAGATCGTTTGGCTATTTTACAGGACTTAAATGAAACAAGAAAAGACCTGTGCAACATAAAACTAAAACAGCAGCCAACAGCCACTGAGGAGAAACCACCTGTCCCAGCAAGGCCTGTCTGGATTCCAAAGATTGGGTATCTAGTCAGAGAGAAAATAGCGGTGAAGAAGGAATTTGGGCCTTCTTACAGAAAAGCATTACCTGTCTTAGCTGTCAGCGGAAAAAGATCAGTAGTACTACCGTCCCTTGCTGGTAAAAAGGAGAAGCGAGTTGTATCCATCGACCTGGTAAAACCACAATCATGTGGCCAATAGAACAAGTTACTTACCTTCGGTAACGATATTTCTGTAAGAAACAGTAGTTAGTATTAGATTCCTTACCTTAGAATATCCCCAGGCGTCAGTCTGGATCCGGAAACTTTTGCGTAGCAGTACCCCTGCGCGTCGGTAGGCGTCGTCTGCAGGCGTCCCCTGCGGCTCCGCGTCCGTCGTTGGCGTCGTGCGCCGTGATGACGTCGCTGGAGTATATAGACGCCGCCTCCGCGCGCTGACGTCAGTTCTTTGCACATAGCTTTTCCGCGCCAGAACACGCAGAGCCACGTGAGAACCAACACTGGTGCCATTTGAAACTAGGGCCCTGAAAGGGATGTCCTTAAACCTAGGTATCAGTTCGCAGAACGGGGAGGATGGGTGGGGCGGTAAGGAATCTAATACTAACTACTGTTTCTTACAGATATATCGTTACCGAAGGTAAGTAACTTGTTCATCTGAAAGAAACAGGTTAGTATTAGATTCCTTACCTTAGAATAGATACCCCAGCAATACCAACCCCGGTGGTGGGTCTGCGAACCAATACAAACCTACACCAGAAAGTCCTGGAGGACCGAACGGCCAAAGAAGCCATCCCTCCGGACTTGACTGTCCAGGCAGTAGTGCCTCGCAAAGGTGTGCAGCGAGGCCCACGTAGCCGCCTGGCAAATGTCCTGCAAAGGGACTCCCCGGCCCAGGGCAGTAGTAGCCGCCGTGGCCCGAGTGGAATGGGCTCTCAGCCCAACAGGAGGCTCCTTCCGAGCCAAAGAGTAGCACGCTTTGATGCACAGAACGACCCACCGAGAGATGATCCGTTTATGTACCGCCCGTCCCTTCTTCGCACCCACGTAGCCAACAAACAGTTGGTCATCCACCCGGAACTGGCGTGTGCGATCCATATAAAATGAAAGCGCACGTTTTGGGTCCAGACGATGGAGCCGCTCTTCATCCTTTGAAGGATGCGGAGGCGGGAAGAAGGAGGGGAGGGTGATGGACTGCCCGATGTGAAAAGCAGAGACTACTTTGGGCAGGAAAGAAGGTCTAGTTCGTAGAACCACCTTGTCTGGATGAATGGACAGGAAAGGAGGTTTGACAGAAAGAGCCTGGAGCTCACTCACTCTCCTGGCAGAGGTGATGGCAACCAGGAAGGCCGTCTTTAAAGTCAGGAGACGGACAGGACAGGAATGAAGTGGCTCAAAGGGAGCGCACATCAAGAAGGTCAGAACCAGGTTCAAGTCCCACTGAGGCATCACGAACGGAACAGGTGGATACATGTGCGTGATGCCCTTCAAGAATCTAGTTACAATAGGGGACTTGAACAAAGAAGGTTGATCAGGCAGCCTTAGAAAGGCCGAAAGGGCAGAAAGGTAGCCCTTGATAGTGCCCAGAGCAGAGCCCTGCTGGGCAAGAGAGAGAAGAAAGAGGAGAACCTCGGAAAGAGGGGCAGAGAGAGGGTCCACAGCCTTTGCTGTGCACCATGCCACAAATCTGTTCCACCGGCAGGCGTATACCGACTTTGTGGAGGGACGCCTGGCTACCAGAATCACATCACAGACTTCAGGAGGCAAGTCAAATGGCCTCAACTGTCGCCGCTCAATCTCCACGCATGGAGGTGGAGACTGGACAGGTTCGGGTGGAGAACCGTCCCCTGCTGCTGCGACAGAAGGTCCTCCCGAAGGGGCAGGCGGATCGAGGGACTGACTGACATGCTGAGTAGCTCGGGATACCAGTACCTGCGAGCCCAGTCCGGAGCCACAAGGATAACTTGGGCCCGGTCGCGCCTGATCTTCTTCAGCACTCTGGGCAGAAGTGGTATAGGCGGAAAGGCGTACAACAGACCGCAGCTCCACTCGCGCCGAAAGGCGTCGCCGTGCGAGTGCCGTCTTGGAAACTCCAACGCGCAGAACTGATGACATTGCGCGTTCTCTTCTGTGGCGAATAGATTTAACCAAGGCTCTCCCCATTGCAGAAAGAGGCCTTTCGCCACGTCCGAGTTCAGACGCCATTCGTGATCCACCGAGCACCGACGGCTGAGTTCGTCCGTCCTGGCGTTCAGAGAACCTGCCAGGTGTTGAACTGTCAGAGTCACGCCCTGACGTTCCAGCCATTGCCAGAGACGCAGAGCCTCCTGGCAAAGGGTCCACGACCCCACTCCGCCCTGCTTGTTGCAGTACCACATGGCGGTGGTGTTGTCCGTGAACACCTGCACTACACTCCCGTTGACAAAGGGGAGGAATGCCTTCAGTGCTAGGCGAATCGCCCGCAGCTCCAACATGTTGATATGGAGCCGGGACTCCGCCGGAGACCAGATGCCTCTGATCTCCGCCTCTCCCAAGTGGCCTCCCCAGCCCTGGAGGGACGCGTCCGTCACAACTACGTGCTCCGGTTGGGGAAGGGAGAGGGATCTGCCTCTGACCCAATCGCGGTCCGTAAGCCACCACTGCAACTGTCTCGCAGTGCCCTCCGAGATCAGGACATGGTCGGATAGGTTGCCTTGATGCTGGGCCCACTGAAACTTCAGGTCCCACTGCAGAGCCCGCATCCGCCACCGGGCGTGATGCACCAGAAGGATGCAGGAAGCCATCAGCCCCAGCAGCCGCAGCGTCAACCTGACCGAAACCCGGGATAACGGCTGAAAGATGGGAATCAAAGCCTGTATATCCCGGACCCGCCGTTCCGGAGGATAAACCCAAAACTGCGCCGAGTCGAGAACCGCTCCGATGAAAAGGAGCTTTTGAGAGGGACACAGGTGTGATTTCGGCACATTGATGGAAAACCCCAGCTCGTGCAGGAGGTCTGCCGTCATCTGAAGGTGGTGGACGACTGTCTGGGGCGAGCCCGCCTTCAACAACCAGTCGTCGAGGTAGGGGAAGACTGAAACCCCTAACCGACGCAGATGAGCTGCGACCACCGCCATCACTTTCGTGAACACCCGTGGGGCACTGGTAAGGCCGAATGGGAGCACGATAAACTGAAAGTGCTCGTGGCCTACCGTGAACCGCAGGTAACGCCGGTGGGCCGGCAGGACGGGGATGTGAAAATACGCATCCTGCAAGTCCAACGCCACCATCCAGTCTTGCGGGTCTAGAGCAGCCAAGACCTGAGCCAAAGTCAACATCTTGAACTTCTCCTTCCGGAGGAAGCCGTTGACGTTCCGTAGATCCAAGATAGGACGCAGGCCCCCCTTGTCCTTCTTGGGTACCAGAAAGTAGTGGGAATAGCAACCACACCCTACTTCTGGCCCAGGAACGCGCTCGATGGCCCCCTTGGCCAAGAGGGCCGTAACTTCCTCCTGCAGAAGTGTCAAGTGGTCCCCCGACACACGGTGGTTCTGCGGTGGCATGGCTGGAGGAGTGCTCTCGAAGGGGAGGGAGTAGCCCCTTCGGACGAGCTGCAGCACCCACCTGTCCGATGTGATGGTGCGCCAGCGGGAGTGGTGATGGCGAACCCTGCCCCCCACTGGCGTCCCATGGGCCTGAAAGCTCGGACTAGGAGGATTTGGAGGCTGATGCTGCGGGGGGAGGTGTGGCCTGACCTCGCCGTTGTCCCCGACCGCCTCCACGGCGGAATCCACGGCCGCCACTGCGTTGAGAAGTATTCTGCGGTGCGTGGCTGGCAGCACGTGTGGGGCCGCCCCTTCCGTGGCCACGAAAGGAGCGAAACGAACCCGTTTGCTGGCGCTGGGTCGAGAGACCCAAGGACTTGGCTGTGACCCTGGAGTCCTTGAAGCGCTCCAGCGCGTGGTCCGCTTTGTCGCCAAACAAGCGACTGCCATCGAACGGCATGTCCATCAAAGTATTTTGGACATCCGCCGAAAAGTTGGCGGATCTCAGCCAGGTGTGGCGACGAATCGCCACCGTCGTGGACATCGCTCTGCCCAGCGAGTCGGTCGTATCAAGACCACACCTGATGGAATATCGTGCTGCGT
This sequence comes from Lissotriton helveticus, assembly GCF_964261635.1. Classification (NCBI taxonomy): domain Eukaryota; kingdom Metazoa; phylum Chordata; class Amphibia; order Caudata; family Salamandridae; genus Lissotriton; species Lissotriton helveticus. The sequence goes on from NC_136060.1 coordinate 371,448,451, forward strand.
CTCGGCCTTCAATCATAGCCTTGCCGAGCTTCGCCCGTACCTCCTGCGGGCATTCTGGCAGACACTCCGCGACCGTATCCCACAGAGAGTGGGTGTAGCGGCCCAAGAGGCACGAGGTGTTGCAAGACCGCAGTCCCAAACTCAGGGACGAGAAGACCTTCTTCCCATACTGGTCGTACCTCTTTGATTCCCGGTCGGGCGGGGCCGACGGAAATGCGGTCTGGGAAGTAGAGGCCTGGATCACCAGACTCTCAGGGGTGGGATGGGTGGACAGGAACTTGGGGTCGTCCGACACGGACGGTGGCGTCTGGCCACGTTCCTATCAACAGGCGAACCTGAAGCGGGCCTGGACCACGTGCCCAAAAGAACGTCTGTCAAGGCTTCATTGAACGGCAGCAGTGGCTCCTGTGGGCATGACTGCGGTTTGAAGACCTCAGTGAGGATGTTAGGCCTCACGACCGCGACGGGGAGCACAAGGTGTAAAGCCTTGGCAGCCCTCATCAACACCACTGAATAAGCAGCCCCAGCCTCCGAAGCCACAGTAGGAGGCGAGACAAAGCCAGGGTTAGGAGAGTCGTCCAGACCACTGGCGTCACCCAAGTCACCTGTCCAGTCCACGTCGTACTGACACTCGCGTGACAGAGGGTCCTCAGACCCCTCCCAACCCTCTCCATAATCTGCATCCTCACCATATTCAGAGTCAACGATGTAGACCGGCTCCTCGGGGTCAATGGGCCCCATCGGCGCCGGTCTCGGCGTCGGACGACGCCGGTCCGACTCCGCGTCCGGAGTAGGAGAGGAAATGGGGACAGCGCCGCCCGGAGCCGGCGCCGGAGCCCCGACGCCGGCCGGAGCCGGCGTCGGAGTCCCGGCACCGCGCGGAGGCGGCACCATGGGTTGCCCCGATGGAATCGGCGCCGGAGAGGCCGGCGGACCAGCCGGCGTCGACCCTGAAGGGCCCAGCGGCGCCGGGGCCGGAGCCGCCGGCGGCGTCGGGGCCGGAGCACCCGACGGCGTCGGGGCAGGAGCACCCGAACCGCTCGGGCCCCCGGACGGGACCACCGGGCCCGCAGGCGCCGTAGGCCCCGTCGGAGGAGATAGTGCCCTCATGGCCATGAGGAACTCCTCTATCTCCTCGCGCGACGCGCCTTGCCCAGGGACCGTCGGGTATGGAGCAGGCAGCGCCGGCGACCCACGCGGAGCCGCGGGGGTGTGGCCACCCGAACCCCCGGCCGCATCGCGCGAGCGTCGGGGGAGTCGGGGGTACGATGACGACGCCCCGACTTCTTGTGTCTCTTACCTGAGGAACCAGAGGAATGGTGACGACATCCGGAGCGCTCGTGGTGGCTCCGCGACCGTTCCCTCGACCGCTCCCTCGACCTCCGGCCGGACCGGGACTGCTCTCGACGCGGGTCCGACACCCGGAGCTCGAGTAGCTTGCGGGACCGCTCCCGCCTAGCCTTACTCGTCAAGGCCCGGCAGTCGACGCAGGAGTCCACGTCGTGGTCCGCGCCCAGGCACCGGAGGCAGAGTCGGTGGTGGTCCGTGACCGACATCGTGCGGTCACACCCGTCACAATTCTTAAAACCGGGTATCCTACCGGCACCTTAAGAGTTAGATAGCAATCAAAAACTTTGGTCAAAAGACCGGAGTACTGCTCTTCGGATCTGCGCTAACTGGCGCGGAAAAAAGAAGAACTGACGTCAGCGCGCGGAGGCGGCGTCTATATACTCCAGCGACGTCATCACGGCGCACGACGCCAACGACGGACGCGGAGCCGCAGGGGACGCCTGCAGACGACGCCTACCGACGCGCAGGGGTACTGCTACGCAAAAGTTTCCGGATCCAGACTGACGCCTGGGGATATTCTAAGGTAAGGAATCTAATACTAACCTGTTTCTTTCAGATATAAGTAGTAGGCCCAGTGGACTCCCAAGATGTAGCAGAACACCAAAACTTGCTACAATACAAGAGGTTCAAACTGAGACACTAATCACATTTGGAAAACCTACAGTGAATAAAAAAGGACTATGCAACAATGCCATGGAACTTGTGCCTCTTGAAACCCAAATTGCAACAGTTCGTCAAGAAACACCAGTCTACAACGATGTAGCCTCGGACTATGCTAATGAAACAAAAGATGCAAAAGCAAATAAAAATCCGGAAGCAATTCCAACAATTGACAGAACTGCATCTGGCTACTTCATCAATTTCGATGACTTCTCTGAGGATCCAAGCGAGCCTGAAGAACAGCCAACAACAAAAACTTTTAAAGACAAAGTAACAGAACTCTTTCATCAACTCAAAGAAACCTATCTGATTTCTCCATGGATTGAATTTTGGATTGTGTTAGGTGTACTTTTCCTCCTGCTTTGGCTCATCATGGTTCTTTGTTTGGGAAACTTCATTGAGGGAAAATACAGTACAATGGACACAGCAAGTCAGAACATCAACTTGGTCCTAAAGCCACACAAGTTATCTCACATCGAGAAAAGAGAACTATCATCCGTGAATGTCACAGCCAATCCAATAACCGGTGGGGTAGCTTGGGACAAAACAGATTACGAAATCTATGGCCCGGTCGAGCTCTTGAAGTATCCACACCAGTTTAAGGTTTCATTAAGTGACTTTGTAAAACCGAGCACATTCTCTGATGATTGGGACTTTGAAAGTATTAATGATATGATGTCAGATTTAGTTATGTCAGCAAAATTTACAGAACATGATTATTTACAGGGTTCATCGAATTATGAAGAAATGTACTGCTACAACCACTTTGCACATCATTATTTGCATAAATCTGCTCAACCTAGAAATGTTTTTAATTATAATCAATGGGAACATTGTGCAACTCCACCAAAAGGCAGTTCGAAAACATTTTACGGGAACTTTCCATACTTCTCAGGGTTTAACACAAGTAATGCAGAAACGTTTTATTTTAAAATGTTAAATAAGACAGGAATGAAAACAATGCTGACAAACACTAAATTAATCTATTCAGAAGCATTTTATGAAAAAATGACTACATTTGGTTTTGATTTCTGGAAAAACAACGTTGAAACAAAAACCATTTGGGGTACCAAAGATTGGCAGGTCCAAGGTATAGAATCATTATTTAGAGCCTGCATAATCCCAGAACAAATTATATTCTTGAATGACACCATTCAACAGACAACCTGTTTTGGCCTAGCCAAAATTAAAGACTTAAACAAACCGTCTATTCCAAAGCCAACACCTGACAGTAATAGCACTACAGATGTTGAGATAGACGTATCCCATATTTTTAACCAAAACAGAACACATCCTGATTGGAAAAAATGGTTGATCTGGCCAACAGACACAAATAGCTGTCAAGATAGATTCCTGAACAAAATACAGGGGTTCAAATTGACCAGGCCAGACCCTAGATACTCCCAGAGACAACATCCAGGGATAGTTACAACATACAGTGTAGGAAACTCTGCCTCGAATGGCTACACACATCCACACTGGCAGAAATTAAGCAACACTTGACTTTACTTAAAGACGGTGCTGACTTGCGTGATTTCATAATGGGACCACGCAAACAGCGTCAAAAACGTTTCATAGCGGCCGGTGTATACGCAGCATACAACGAAGCTTGGAAAATAATGCAAATTGAAACAGCAGAAAAAATACGAGAAATTGATCGTATCAATTTGGAAAAATCACTTTCTGTTGTGGACAATGGGTTAATGACTCTGTCTTCCAGAATATATTCACTGGACAGTATTGTATCATCTGCTATTGATATAATAGAGCAGGACTTACTAATGTTACAACACGGTCAGTCCCAATTGCGTTCTATTGTACAGCTTGGCTGGACGTTGCAAATTCTGCGTTCAGGCTACGTGCCCTGGCGTTTAATCAACACAACGTCATTATTCTCTATCTTTAACCTTACTGATACACAAATCAGCTTGGCACAAAAAGGAGCAGAATATACAATTCTGAGCATTGAAAAACTTGAGAGATTACCATTGACAATGTCAGAAAGACCTGTCATTGAATGGATAATACATGGAATAATAACAATTCCGATAACAACTTTCCAATTTAAATACTGTCAAGAGTATATACCAGCGGGCCAGTATGAAACGTTGGGTAAAGGGTACATTAAGTCATCATGGAAATTACCTTACACACACACATGTTATAGTGCAAAGGAACAGAATGTATTTCTTAGTGGTAACAATTGTAAACGATCACTAAGTGGTATACTTCTTTGTCAAGGTATTAACTTGCATGGGGCCTGTGAGGGGACTTCAAATAACCTTTCATGTCACCAGCATGGTACATCTGCAACTCGAATAGAGCCATTGTTTAGACGGCTTTCTAATGGGAGCTATATTCTAATAGTGGACCACAGATGTTGTGGCATGGTGCCAGGAAAAGCTTATCTCGTGAGCGTTAGTTCCATGGTCACTTGCTGTATGCAAGTATTGTATCCAAACAGCACTCCAGACACGGAGGCGAAGATTTGGCCTTTTTTGAATATCTCTTCTATTCGAATTGATACTTTAAGCAGAATGAAGTCTGTTCTTTTACAGACAACTGTGCCCTTGACGTCTTCAAAAGAAACTTATGATCTGCAAGTTGCAAGGACAACGGCGGAGATACATACCCTTTAATCATCAAATTGCCCAGTGCATTTCGCAGAAATGCTAAGCCAAATCCTAAATATGTCTGATACCAGCGGTATCCCACATATATTTTTAAACAATTTTTTCGGGACTGTTAACACCCTTCCAAACAGTTCTGGGCATTTTTCCTAATTTTGTCCATTCTGTCTTTGGCGGCCTACCACTTCTGTTGGGACTCGTAGCAGGCATTTTATTTTTGATACTTCTGCTTCGATATGGCAAGCCAAGTCGCAGACAAAACTCCAGCAACAATGGAAGAAACGATCCTAGCTATACGCTATCGGGACCGCATAACTAAAGTCCTTGGATTAAGAGATCTGAATATGACCTGGTTTCTTTCATTCAGACCCATCTGGCAGAATTGCATCTTACCTATGCTTCGATGTATGCTATGTGGAGAAGAATGCGTGTTGGATGTCTGTCTTACACTACCATCAGCAGTACCATTGGATACAGATACTTTGCTAAGTCCTGTAACGGCTCATGCATCGTGTTGTCCCCAGCGGCTACCCATTCTGATGACGGCATTCGTTGAGACTTCACCACTGCGATTAAAGGGTAGTGAAGTACGAGATGAAAGCAAGGTCACCCAGGTATGACCTTCTGTGAGCATTGCTGATCCTGACATCGATGATAGCAATCATTCTCACGACTGCACAGTTGTGGCATTTTCCAACTTGGTCGAACTTTCACCTGAAGCGGTAAACCACTTTTTTGAGAATCTATCTGAAATGATGTTTTCCCCCGAACAAAAAGAATAACTTTTAAGCAAGCTAGTACACAGCGTTCCCTGAACTCTGAATTCGGACTTCGGCTTTGATAAACAAAAGCTACTGAACATATTTGGAACTATATTTTTTTTCTCTCTCCCCTGAAAGCGAAATTATTTTTTTCCCGATTCCAAAATATTTACCTTTTTTTTTGGCACATGTACTCTGCTTGAAGTAGAACTATTCTTAGAGAACAGAGCTTCTATTTTAGGAACTCTAAAGACAATATATCACGTCAGCCTCTAGCACATTTACAGCAACTGTATTTATATGTGATGGAATGGTCTCGACCTTTTTTTCTGTATTAAGAGCCATTTCATGTGTAAATTTTGCAAATCATTCATGCCGATATATATATGCATCCTTTTTAATGAATGATTACACTGCTTGAATAGCGTACAGTACCTATAATCATTTTCATGTATTTCGCATACACCATTTCAAATGCAAAAATGTATTTTGGGGTGGGTTGGAATACACATGCACCTTTAAATGTTTACTATTGCTTAGTTTTAGTAATGATGGACATTAGATCGTGGAGTGGGTATTGTGTTTTTATCTAGGAGCCTAAATCGATATTCCTATTTTATGCCCTTGTCCGGTTATAATCAATAATATCCATACAACGGCATAATAATCATATCCATATTCAGTCGTAGCACATGCTGTCTCATTAAGCAAGGCTACTTCCCCGGCCCCCTAGGAAGCACAACGAGTTCTCTAAAACAAATCCAAACCTCCAGCAACCTGGGAAATCCCCCTTGCTTTGTTTTGATTTCATCCTAGAACTCCTGTAAAGCACTGTAAGAACGGCCAGTTCTTAGTGACATCTTTATTGACGTCTTATGTCCAGCCTTACGTCAAACCCGGCACCTTACAGGTATAAATATACCAACGTTGCCTTAAGCAAACACACGGTGGTGGTATTGGGAGCAGCTATCTACTTGCCCGAGAGCCCAGCTGATGAGAGAGCACACGGACGCTGCCCCTCCCTTTTGACGCACTGAGAGAGATGCTGTCTTTTCTCCTGCCGAGAAATCCAGCTCCGGTGTTTCCAGATACCTTCGCAGGTTACTGGGATATCGAGTCCTGAGAGAGATATACCAGACCTCCTGCTTTCTAATACCCAGGTACGGAGCTGACTAAACCCTTAAAGAGAATTTGTGAGTCAGATTCTTGGCAAAACAAACTTAACTTAAACTGCTACTTACTTACTCCTTCCCACGTATTAGGCTTAGGTCAGGTACACCGGGGTAGGCGTATTTAGAAGCACCAGTTGAGTACGTTAGTCAATGTATATAAGTATGTATATATTTTATCTATTTTAAAGTATCTTATGGCTAAGAAACCATATCAATGCTTTTACAGTATTATTTCTTAATCCTCCTTTTACTGTACGCACTTTACTTTACTAGTATTGCAATCGTGGCAATACATTTCTCTTGTATGAGGAAGAAGACTGCTCAATAAATTACACCTTTTACTGAAAACGCCCGTCTCTCTTTTCTCTGCATTCTGGTGAAACTAAGTACGCACATTTGACTGAGTGAAATAGCTGTCTATTGTTTTCACACGACTCTAGAGATACACTCTTAATCTGAGGGAGCAAAGTTGTCATGTTATATGGTTGTCAGAAGCTAACCCCTTCTTGTCTATCCAGGGAGGTTAAACTCCTCCTCGTTTATTCGAGAAAGTTTCTAGTGACCTCTGAGCTAGCTGGCAAAAACTTAAGTCTAATATAGTCAGTAGAGACCTAGATAACCTCAGTCCTACGTCTACACTGCTGAATATATTATTCCAATGCGCAGAGCCTATTGGGAATATAGGAACTACACTACAGAACATGTCTCAGGAACATGAGAAACAGGTAAACACAGAATACACATTTTGTAAATCAGATTTGGCTTTTTTTTCTTCCACAGACAGGACACTTGTCAAAAAGGAAGGCATTTTGACTAATAAACTGTGGAAAATCTGTCAGAAAAAGACAGCAAAAGGTAGAGAAAGACCAAAAACGTCGAGTGAATTTGTAAAAAGGTAAATGCTGAAGTGATTTTTGATGAAAAACACCAAATGAGGTAGAGCTCAATGCTCCATGGTCCTGTAAACAGGAGCCGGAAAAAAGAACTGAAGTAACTACCACTAGCTGTGCATCATGGGATACTGGTGGTCTCTGGAGACTCTTAAAGGCACGGTATCCATTTTCAGAAATATAATGGCAGCTGCCTATGGGCGACTTCTCTGTCCAACCTTTTCATCTCGATCATAAAAAAAGGAGTTTTGTGAAGGGGAGTTTTCTATATGTATTAAACTTCATAAATTGAACATTTTTATAAGTACTGGTTACCTTTTTTCATTTCGAGATGAAGTAATGGCCAGTGTAGCGTAGTTAGTTAGGCTGCATTATTGTCTTTCTATCTCTTGTGTCTACACAGCCCTTCCAGAAGAAAGGCGAAAGATGACAACTTAAGAAGATATATCTTATGAAATGCTCCGGGGTCCCCGCACGTGGGTGGGACTATTCACATGCTTATGACTATACAAGGAAATCCCCTACAAGAGAAGAGAGGAATGAGCTATTGACTTTCTGTAACCTTGTGACTGAAAGAAACTATCTTTCTGTAAATTCTTGATCATTGAAGTTCTGAATCTGGAATGTTGACATTCCATGATGGGACATACGCAAAAGTTGGCACCAGAGTGAGCCAGCAGTGAAGCCATGCTGTTGTCGACTCCGAACATCAGACTCCAGGCCCATAAATGCCCCACCCAGGCCATTAACATTGCTTCTGTCTGAAAGAAGAAAAGAAGGACAACAGCATACAAAGAAGCACAACTTTTAGAAAAAAAAACTGTGGCAATAATGTACCAACCATTTGTGAAGTGCAGAGGTGGGAGGTCGAGTGTAGGTGCCTTGCTCTTCAGCACATTGCAAGGCAGACATAATACTGCTGGTTTGTGTTTCGTGGGACTGTTGTGACCATGCACAATGGCAACGAAGGAAGGAAACCATGAGGCTAATGAGACAACTACAGGTATTGTTATGGGCTCTGCATCAATTTAGTTTTTGTACCCGGAAATGACCGCTCTGAAATCTCTCTCTTAATTGTAACAACGGTGCTCAATATTTTAACAGTCACAACGACATATACACATTTTAATGAACAAAATGTTGAGAGAATACGAAAAAATGAAGTGTACTAAAATGTGTATGCTTCTCTCACGCTGACAAATAAAGAACACCACCACAAATGTAAGGACAGTCAGCATAGTGGCTTTGTTAATTTTAAATTACAGTACATTCCATGCACCACATGTTTTACAATTTTACATACTTTACATGGTGTAGAAATATAAAACTGAATGTTCCTCGTTTACATATATACTCAAATCCTAAATCCTGAGCATCAAAGAAAACTGTGGCTGTGCAAGTGCACCACAGTACAAGTCCCACACCCCTACACATACTCCATAGACAATATGACATCCAATAGGAGGATTACATACTGGATAATCTGCTCCTTAAACACAATATTGCCTTTTTTTCTTCTTCTGCCTGTGCCCCACTGACAAACACATCTTAAACGCATATCTCTGCCACTGGATAGAACATAAATCTGAATGACTGCCACTGATCACCTGGAATGGCTTTCATTTCATATTTCTGCCATTGTTTTGAAAGCAGATGCATCTTGATGACTCTTCATTGGAAATTAGGTAGAAAAACATATATACACAATATATTATATCTTTTACTTTCAGGCGTTGTAGATAGTTAATAAAATAGTTGTGGGTGATTTGTAAGTCTAGTGAGGGCTAGTCCCAGGCTGTACTCCTTATTTGTATGCATGAATACATTGTTAGCTGCAGGCTAGCTGCGCGCTCTAATCACATTATACCTACAGAGGGTTTCAACATATTCCAAAGTTTGTGTTCCCACTCTATACAAACAAGCATGGAAAAAGTTTAAAAACTGACAAATTTACATTCACTGCAAAAAAAGCACAACCCAGGTGAGATGACACAATTCCAATGTTTGTACCAGGATTACATGTTTGTCTTCTTAAATATACAAATCCTTCGGGGCTTAGAATGCCGTGGTCTGGTGGACATTCTGCAGACAGGTGAGCAGCCGGTGGTAGGGACTTCCTGGAGAGGCCACCACTTCAAACACTGACTGGAAAGAGCGCCGGTCCAGTTCCTCGTCTATCTGGTGTTTGTAAAAGTCTATTGCCACCAGGCAGAAAAGGTTAATGTCCACCTGCTCAGATTTACCCATTCTGCTGATGATGTGTGGAAAACTGCGGCAAGAGTTAAGGAAGATTAACATGTACAATCAAATGTAAATATTTGCGAATGTATTCAGGTACTGTTGTTCATTATAGAAGGTCTAGGAATAAACTGAGGGAGGGATACTTTAGATGGTTGTAAGATATAACCACGCGTGCCTAGACAACACGATCTGAACCACGACCACGTCTTTCCCATGCATGCCTTTATGATGGTCTGCTGACTTCAGCAGGCCACCTTGCCTGTCACTGTAGGTAATTCTAGTAGGTCGCAATTTGCGACCCACTACAAATTGATATTTTGAGAACCAAACTATTAAGACAGGTCAGTTCACAAAATACAATGGGTTTGTTAGAAGTCTGTGTGCAGATTGCGACTACTTCTAACAAACCAATTTTTGAACATTTCATTTAAGGAATCACAAATTGTGAACTGTTATTTGTCACAATTTAAGATTCCTTACATGGAATCTTTTTACACCAGGGCCTTAAAGTCAACAGCTAGATGCATCAAGTGAAATACCGTTCACAAAGGGGCAGATTCTCAGAATCTGCCCTTCTGCGACCGGTATTTATGCATTTGGGATGTATCATCCCAAATGCATAAATCGCTATTTTCGATTGCATTTAAGGAATCTCAAATTGAGATTCCTTAAATGCAATGCATGAATGTAAAATAGCTAGCGATTTCGCTGATAAAGGTCGTTATTTACCGTGAAATCAAACTTCAAGGTAAATAGCGAAAACTGTGAAAAATGCACTAAAGTGCATCTTTCAAAGTTGTATGTTACACACACACATGTCCTTGGGACATGTATGTGCGCAATACCAGTGTCCAGGTCAATTTAAGGGGTGCAACAGGGTGTCCTTTGGACACCCGTCACCCTTGAGATTGCATTCTCAAATTGCGATTAGCTAATTGCTAATCGCAAATTGAGAATTCCTCCCCATTCCTTCCTATGGGCCTCTTGGCCCATAGGAAGGAATGGGGAGGAATCAATGAGATGTCTGCCCTTATTTGCGAATCGCACTTTGCGAGTCGCAGATTAGGAATATTTAGGAATTGCTAATATTTTAGCAAATCCTACATGCATCTGATTTTGCTAATCCCTAAATGCGAATCCTTAAACTTCGCAATTAAGGACTCGCAAAAATTGAACGTTGATGCATCTAGCAGTTAATTCGTTAAGAATAACAATTACCAAACAGCAATTCAGTGAAAATCGTTATTTGGAAATTGTAAGTCTTAATATTCCTACCTCTGGCCCAATATTCCTTGCTGAATCGCTATAGTGCTACAAAAAAACACATGAAACTCTTTTTTATGCACGTCTTTTGCTTCAAGGGTGGGAGAGTATCCCAAGTGCTATAAAAGGTGCAATCTGGTTTGTAAACTCAAATAATAGGCATAAACAACTTCATTCACAAAATAATATATAAAACACGATATGGGTCATTTCAGATTGCCTCAAGTTAGCACAAGAACTGCTGGGAGCTCAGCAATGCTGACTCCAACC